>NC_141354.1:24191830-26591830 GCF_057382095.1 Aulonocara sp. 'chitande type north' Nkhata Bay | reverse complement strand
AGAACAACTGAGATAATCCATCCATAATACGAGGTTAGTCATTCATATACTGCTGCATGGGCTGGGCTGTAGTTACATCCTAAGATTTTAAAAACTGAGCTTAAATAAATGATTAGCGGTAATAAAAGCCGAGGGAGGTCAACAGTGATCACTGACTGTTTTAGGAGCTTTTTGAGATTAAATAAAAGAAAATACATAACATTAAACATGTTAACAACACAAAAGCCATATTAAACGCAGACTACTTTAGGCCCGGAAGTAGGATTCGTCACGTCATCACTTAACAATCGGATGGCAAGTATTCTTCAGTAATCACACAGCAATAGTACATTCATGTAGTTGTAAAAAAGTAAACCAAAATATTCAGAATACGTTACTGTCATTGAGTAACGTAAAGGAATACATTACAAAATACATTTGAGGGCATGTCTTCTGTAATCTGTAGTGGAATACATTTTAAAAGTTCCCAACACTGCGTATGAATTATTCAAGCCTGTAAAAGGCACCTAACTCAAGGATGTGTTGTGTCTACACATAAGAGACAACACCTAATTTGTTCCCATTTCTTTCGTTAAATCAATGAACACTGAAAAGATAGCAGAGTTAAACAGGCAGAAAAATAGTAATTTTGTATCAGCAAGGTGATTTCCAGAGAGAAAAAACTGAAAAAACTGAGGAAAATGTAAAAGGAAACTGAAAAGTAGAGTACAAAAGATGTGGCAGGCCTAAGACTATCTACAGTAGATGAACAGTGTCTGAATGTCATGTCTGCAAGAAAGGAAAATAATAAAGAAGTGGACTGAAAATGTGTGACAACAAGTCTTATGGAGCGATGAATCCAAATGAGAAATTTCTGGTTTCCTTATCGTCTGTATATAGGAGGTACAACTGTGAGTATCTACAGACATCTGTAAAACAGTGGTGTTGGAGATCTTGTCAAAATTGATGGGATGATGAACGCAGAAAAGTACCATCAGATTTTGATCCACCATGCAATACCATTTATAAAGCTTCTGATTGGCAGCGTCTTCATTTTTCAGTAGGACAGTGATCCTAAAGACACGGCCAATGCTTTACGAGCATAGCTGGATAGAAAAACACACAGTGGAACTATCAGTCATGGATTGGTCTCCCTAGAGCACCCCCCCCCCCCCCCCCCCCCACACACACACACACACACACACCCTTAAAATTATTGAAGCAGTGCGAAATCAATTTGACAGAGAACCAAACAAAAGGCAGCCAAGTTTCGAAGAACAGTTTTTAATTTTGTTTAAGAATCCTGGAGAACTATTCCTGAAGACTGCTTAAAGAAATTACAAGAAAGATGCCTAAGACAGTTCAGGCTGTGATGAAGAATAAAGGTAATAATTTGAAGTACTTGCTTTCAAGCTTGTTGGGCTCCATTTTTAAAAAGCATAATGTCTCCTTTCATTGCTTTGCAGATGACCTAAAGATATATTTGCCTATAAAACCAACAGCCATGTTTCTATTCAGACACTAGTAAACAGTCGCAGAGATGTACAATCCTGGTTGGAGATAAACTTCTTTAATCTGAACAAAAGAAAAACAGAAATTGTATTTGGGTAACCCGACCTCTTAGATGGATATGACAGCGCCATCGGTCTTTTAGCTTTTTTGCAAAGAAACTTGGTGTGAGTTGACAGTGCTTTAAAATTTGATGTTAAGACAAGTTTCTTTCAACTAAGGCTTCTCAGTAAGGTGAAGGTCTGCCTCCTGCCACATGACTTTGAGAGATCACACTATAATTTACTTTTTGTCTAAACTATTGTAACACTTTATATGTTGGCTCTGATATGTCCTTACTTTGTCGCCTGCAAGCTGTTCAAAATACAACAGCTGGCCTTTCGACTGGAAAGACATGGTGTGATCACATCACACGTATACTGGGCTCCTTACACTGGCTTCCAGTCCATTCCAGTTTTATTACTTGTTTTTAAGAGTCTTAATGGTTTGGAGCCACCTTACTTAACAGAACTTTTGAAATCCTACCAGAGTACCAGAGTACCAAGGTTAAACTAGCTGCTCCCAGTCTCTCAGTCATTTTAAAACTCTTTTAAAAACGTATTTGTTGCTTTCAGGTCTAGTTGAGCATAATACCCTGGCTTTGATTATCCAATCAGTCTTATTTACTTGTTTTATTTGGTTTTTTAGTTTATTTTTATTTTTAATTTAGTAACTGTTTTCTATGGTGTACGTTTTGTATATTTTGCACTTTGGTCAACGAAGGTTGTTTAAAACATGCTATATAAATAAAGTTTCTTTGACTTGACTTATAAACTCTGTTTTTGCCTTATATACTGCTTATGTTTCAATAGATAATTGGACCTATTTCACGTTTTCCTCGCAAAATATAAAGAAATGAGAAGTGGCTCAAGAATTTTGCGCAGTACTGTAGTTTGGGTTAATCTGCTGAAGAATAACTAAACCCAACCCAACACCCAATTTTCCCATCTTCTCCTCCACACACCACCACCCTAGCGCACCCAACCTCAGGTATTCAAACACATACAGTATGATGACACACACATTGATGAAGGGTGTGCGGGAATTGAAGGTGTGTTCTGCGTCCCTGCTGAGGTGCAGCAGATTGATCCTGTACTGATCTGCCACCGGCTCCCTGGGGATTTGTAACGCATGTCTGCAGCGCAGGGCTTAACACTCGCTCGCTCTCTTTCTGTCTTTGTCGCTATCATTCTGCCTCTGTCTAGCGTTGTGTCTTGCTAAGCAGTGCAGTGGCTCCATGCTCCTACACCTCTCCAATCTCCATCTTTCTCACTATTCTGCCAGTAACAGGTTTCCTTCATCTTGTGTTTTGATCTTCTTTTGATTCTGTTTCCTCCGACTGACTCCGTCATTTCATTTATATTCTGCTTTCTCTAGTTTATCCCTTCCTTAAAATATTTCTAACCAGTGTGTTCCTGCACTATTTGATTGAATTCCTACATTGTTTCTTCTAATCTTTTATTGTCTGTTGCACATGCCATATGCATTTTTGTATAATTATACATATTGATATGTATACATTATTATATAATTTCTTATCTTCTTTCTGTCTTTATATCTATATCCATGCGTATCTCACACACTTCACTCAGACACGCAGTACAGCATATGTGGAAAGTGCTCTGTTTCTTTTTTATCATGTATGCTCCGCCACAGGGTTCTACAACTCATCAGCTTGATCTCTGAAGTTGAAAAAACATCCAAGCATCCTTTCATCTTGCTCTTTTTTTCCCCAGCTACACAGCCAATTTCTCGCTTCTTCCACACGAGCCACACCGAGCTACATCCGGGGACAAATGGGCTAACTGACCCACAGCTAAAACCAATGTTTGTTTATGTGTGTGACAGAGAGTAAGAGAGAGACAACATGTGCACAAATGTGTGTTTGTATGTTTGCACTTCCTTTATTTTGGCCATCCCAAGCAGTGTTTGTTGCAATCTGTGGCTATTTGATTAGTTTTAATGGTAATGAGAACAGAGGGTGTTTACACAATAATGCACATGCAATTTTTTATGCAAATTTTCTCATTTATTCGCATCTCTGCGGATAGTCCGTCTCAAACCATTAGAGTAAACCACAGCAACGTGTATTTTCTGTTGTTCTGCATTGTGCTCATGCTGACACAGATTACCCAAGATGATGTTTTTTGTTTGTTTTTTTTTCTCAATGAAGTGCTTGTTCTAAGAATAGTCCAAAAAAACGGCCATCACAATGGCAGATTGCTGGAGGTGATGTGTTAAAAGCCTCTTTTTAGTTCAGCCTACTATCCCGAAGTTATAGATATTATATTTACATAAAGATAAAACAGAGGAGAGCAGGGTAGTACATTTGAGTAGCCTTAAGAGAATATGAGGCTTTAAAAAAAACACTGAATGAATCATCTTGTTTAAAAAAAGTAATTTTCTATGAATGAACTGAACAATTAATAGAATAATCATTTCAGCTCTAATCTGAGCGCCGGCGCTGTTCACCCTATTTAAATTGTATTTTCTTGATTCGTCTCTAAAGTCAGTGTTTCAGTGCTGACAGTCCTTAAGAGGGAGCATTCACATCAACAGCAATGCAAGTTTGCTGTCTTGTGCAGCTAGTATGTGTGCAACAACATTAACACCGCATCTAGGACACAATAATTATTCGTATTACATCCTTATTTGCCACTGCTTGTGTGTGTGTGTGTGTGTGTGTGTGTGTGTGTGTGTGTGTGTGTGTGTGCGTGTGTGCGTGTGTGTGTGCGTGCGCGCAGTGCCGCCTGCCCAAAGGGAATTCATCCTAGAAAACTGGGATGAAGATTAAGATATCCTCAGACTTTACCTTGTTCTCCACATGCCTCATTATCCAATCGCCCCTCTTACCCTGAAACCCCTGCCCTCCTGCTTTCATCCTTCCCCTTGAGCGCATTTTGTTCACAACCTTCTTTTCCTCCTTGTAGCAGTAAGGAAGGTTTTGCAGCCCAAAAGCTGAGGCTTTGAGTTCTTGTTAGTTTTTTTTTCTTTTGCACATACCCAGTGGAGACAAGGTCTGCCAATGGTGAATGTTTTATATATCAAAATTAAAAAATGGTCAAGGTAGAAAGAAGTTTAAAGTTCACAAAGTCCTTATTTTAAAGTAATGGTATAATACATAACTACAGGTATATGAAAGAAGTTCATCATACAGATGTCTGTACCGCTCAGTATTCCCAACAAAACAGCTACAAGAAAAGTGAACTTACATTTACGCGAATGCTCATGTTCCTCTGTTGCTGTTGGATGTGTAAATAAAAAACTATTAGTTAACACAATCAGACATCAGGGTCAAGCTCACTGCCTGAGTGTTTCTAAAAGTTTCTAAAACATTTGTAAATCATATGCATTTATACAATCATTCAAGTTAAGCAAGAGCCATTACATATGGTTTCCCTCTGCATATGGTAATGCACAGTTACACATCAGTGGAAAGCATTATGCTGAAGCAGCATGCTAGAATGTGCTAAAACAAAATAGGAAAGCAGTTTGTTGCGCTACAGGCATACAAAGGAAAAACAGTGGTTGGTTGGAGATTAAAAAATCTAGTTACCTTTAAAAATGGCTTCTGCAAAGATGTGGACCAGGTCGGCCACCACTCAAGTCTTCAGAAGTGATTTTAGTGCATCAGGACAGATTAAATGGCAATGAGATTATTAACTATTTTATAAACTATGATTATAAATTAGATGGCAATTTTTTTGCAAAGCAGTGGTTGCAGTCAGTTTTGTAAATATTTAGAGACAGGTTGGATCCCATCAGGCAGCCTCTGCACACACCTTGCAATTGAGAATAATCACCCAGAAGTTAAGGGTCTTGCACGTTCAGTCTCCGGGCAACTGCTGCAAATACTTGCAAACAGTCACTGAATGTCAAAAGATTCTGTGCAATCATCAGGCAACCACATTTTTCTCAGTCATAAGGAGGTCCTGTCCCATTTTTACTCTAGTGGGCCCGAGACATTAGTGTTGTATTTAAATCGATGGATAGATTCTTTGTATCTGAGAAATGAAGCCAGTGTGCAAAAGCCAACCTTGCATTCTTTTTAGCTTCCTAGCTGAGGACTTGTAGGTGGTCTGGATACTCCTTTGAGCATCATTTTTTGTATATGCAGTTGTAGTAGTCAGAGTCAGTAGGACGTACTCAGCATTTGAAATTGGTCCAGTGAGAACAGGAACAGTGCTCTGGTGGTGTCGCCTCAGTGTAACCGTGGTGACCAAGGAGCTGTCAGACAAGACTCAAACTTCTGGTTTAAGGCTGTGCAGTTGTGCCATCCACCACCCCCTTCTAACGTGGGCATAGACTGTAGGTTTTCTTTCTTCCTCACATGTAAAAAGGAAACTACAGGGAAAATGACACTAAGTGGAAATATGACTAGAAGCATTCCCTGACCACACATCAGCTTGTGATAAGATGGAAGAGAGCATGTGTTAGCAGATGGCAACTCCTGTGATTTCTAAAAAGTCTAATTGTATAGAAGTCTACGGCTCACTTGATTTAATAGGTCAGTAAACACGTTCCTATTACAGTTATGGTTTCAGATGCTAGTTTAAAGTCTTTTTTAATACACCATGAGGTTCATTTTCTAAGTTATGGCCGTATTTAGAGGAAAATAAAAAAGAAGGATTTGCTTTAGGGCAAGGCATACTTTATGAGTGTGCAGTCTTCTCAGCTCCTTGGTCATATCCACCCCACACTTGCTTATTTGGTTTCAAAACACCAAGATGGTGAACGCCTGAAATTCAATATTTCAAAATGGGATCCCACAGCTTGAGTCCATCTTTAATCAAGCTATGACAGAGACAGACTTCCTGGAACTACACCGGTTCAGCAGAGTTGTAATGAAAATCATAACTTGTAAACGACTGCACAAAGTGATGTAATATTAAAGACATTAATACCTGACACCTCTTACACGCTTAGATGTTTGATTTGCTCAAATGCCTCTGTTTAGGCGTGCGGTTTTCCACTTTGCAGCATTTCACATTGCACTGAGAGTCAGGTCAGGAGTAAAACAAATATGGAGAGCAGGCTTATTTGTTTCAGGACTGAGAGTTTTGTAGGCCATGTTGACAGACCCTAATCGCCTGCCAAATGTCTCATCTGACTGGCGTGGAGGTTTGTTGCTCTCTTTGAAAAACACAGCGGACCACACTTCATTAAAAAAGCAAATAGAAGCCAATACTGGCAAACAGAGCCAATTTGATTCTGAAGAGACAAATTTAACAGGCAGATATGATTACCTCAGACACCACTTCTCCCCTGATTCCACAAACAACAGTTAGGCAAGTCAATTTACCTTAATTTCATTGGAGAAAGCCAGCCAGCCAGCAAGGTTGAAGTCTGTGCTTGATACGACTGAGCACTCGTTAGATGATAATGGATGCATGTAATTGGTAAAGTGCTGATTGCTCCCCCCTCAAAAAGATTCTATCGGAGGAGAATTTTCTGTTTCATTAAGCCATGGTCAGAAATAATGAGATGGCCATCTGTAGACTGTGAGAGAAAAAGAGTGAGTAGGGACTAGTGGTTGGTCATAACTGAGACAGGTTTTTTGTGGTGTCTTCAGCCTTCTGTTTTTTTCCATTGTCAGATATATATTTCCTTTTGGCTTCAGTTCTTTCTGTGTCTATAGCATTTCCCTTTGCTGTTAATCATGCAGGCCGAATCGGTGTGTTTTGCACACTTCCACGTGTATATGTCTTTTTGGTTTACAGCCTTAATGCATCATTGGCTGGCTGCACACCAGCTCACTTTTATGGCCCGGGATCAAACACGCACACATGCTTCAATGGGCATGCAAAAGCACACTGATACAGACACTTTTAGAGCCATAAGTGCTTACTCATCATGCCGCATGGAGAGAACGCATTGGGAGCCATTTATGTTTTGTTTTCCAATGCATTTATTACTGAAGAGTGCATGGTCTGCTGCTTATATTTTTGTGCCCCTGTGTCTTTCTCTCACTGCGCAAGGACATCTTTCTCATTTAGTTGTGACAACAGAACAAGAACATGACTCATCCAAGATAAGACCAATGAAGACTGGGAGTCTTATGGGCCAGAAAATGAAGACAGCAAAGGCAGTTCTATAGAGAAAAAGCAAAGGAAAGCCCCCTCCCTATCATTTCCAATCAGCTGCTGGTTCTGCATGACTAATGCTGAAATGACATATATCATTGTCAGATAGGGCATGTTCACACAGCTGTTATTTTTTTTCACCAAAAATGACTGACTCTAACACACACGCACACCTTATGCACGCTAGCTCACTATTATCTTGCTGGCTGACACCATTTTGCTCTCTAACAATCTTGCTAATTATAATTGTTAATTAATTCTCTGCCAGTGTCCTCATCAGGAGACTAATAACCTACATTTCCATTAATTAGACCTTCAACCCTTCGCTCCCTCTCTCAGTCTCTCTGTCCCACTCCAATCCACCCCTCCATCCTCTGCCTCTGATCCTGCCTGCTGCTCTCTTCTCCCAGGATCATCCGTGGACCACACATGGCCTGCACACATACATGCACACATAAACTGTGATTAATTGTGTCTGTGTGCGCTTGCATTAGTAGCATTGTGATGACAAACGTTTGTTCTTGCTGTCGCTTCATGAGCTTTCAACCTGTGAAAGGGATTGTGATTTTAAAGTTAAACTAATGAATTATGAAAATGTGTTTATTTACTTCTGAGTGACAGTCAGGTGTAAAGATCATTGCAATCTCTCATGAATGACTTCTAAATATAGCCTGGCTCTTGTTGACATCTCAGCACATCCAAAGATCATAATGAGCATTGCACTGCTAACCATGGCACGTAGTCTCCAAAAACAGCGGCATCATTCTTACACTATGATTGCTGCATGAATGCTATTTACAAAGACTTGCTGAGAGCTCAGTAGTGCAGATTGGTAGCTTTTGTTACTGTCTAAGCCACAGGTGTCGAACTCCAGGCCTCAAGGGCCGGTGTCCTGGAGGTTTTAGATGTGTCCTTGATCCAACACAGCTGATTTAAATGGCTAAATTACCTCTTCAACATGTCTTGATGTTCTCCAGAGGCCTGGTAATGAACTAATCATGTGATTCAGGTGTGTTAACCCAGGGTGAGATCTAAAACCTGCAGGACACCGGCCCTCGAGGCCTGGAGTTCGACACCCCTGGTCTAAGCACAGTAAGAAGGTCCTGGGTTTAAATCCAGTCTGGGTCTTAGTCTTGATCCCTGACTTTGTGTGGGTTCTCTCTGGTTACTCTGCCCTTCTCCCACTGTCTGAGCGTGGCTGGTGGTTACCCACTGTTTTGTCTTTTTGGAAAGCTAACCAGCTCTTTGTTCCAGCTCCATATTTGCTAAACGGACATGAGATGTCATTGTTCTCATCTGGCAAGAAAGTGAAAAGGCACATTTGCAAATATCTTATATTCTAGTCTTACTTTTATAAGTAGAGGCCATTTATCTGAATTTGACGTGCTGGAGCACACCCTGGCCCTTCTGGGCTGTGGTATAGACAAATCACCCCTTCTGGTCATTTGTCTATAAATTTGTTCCCCTTCTTTTTGAGGTTATAAAGCTCTCTCAAAGGTATCAGGGGATCTACCAGGCCCATAGCAGCCACCGCCAATCCATAATGATCTCTGGCCTAGGTTGTTTATTCATTATCAAGAAATTTGTATATGAAGCTCTTGGAGGGGCAGGAGCGTGTGTGGTGCAGTGATCAGCCTAGCAAGAAGGTCCTGTGTTCAAATCTTGATTGAATGTGAGTGTGAATGGTTGTCTGTCTCTATGTGTTAGCGCGTCTACCGTTTGGCACAGGGCAAACACTCCTTTTTCCTTATGACATCTGGGATAGGCTCCAGCCCAACTGCAACCCTAAATTGGATAAGCAGAAGAAAATGGATGGATGCTTCTACTACAAATCTGGAAGCATTTAGTTCTTTGGACTCTTACCGGGTCTCAATAAATATGTGTCCCTATAGAAAAGGTAAGAAGCTACTGCTCGGCTGTGTATGCAGCAATAGGTTGCATCTGCTGTTGTAGTTTGGACTGTAAGGCTTTGTGTTTTTATGGGCCATGTGTGTCTCACTATCTGCCTGTCCTTTGAATGCCCACAAACTGTAGAGGCGGCAGACAAAAAGTCCCACTCTCATGGAGACTACTCTTCCCATCAGGCTTAGCTGACCTGGTTTCAGTGCAGAGCGGAGCAGTGTTACTATATCGCCACTCTACTCCTGATCTCAGAACGCTGATGTGAAAAGCCCGAAACTGAGCCGTAGCAGCATGGACTAACAGGGTTGTTTGTTTTGCAGGCCTGTTGATCCTTCAGTCAGCTGGATCGGCAGCAAACTTGAGTTTGTTTCCACTTTTAGCTACGCTCAGCCATTTCTCAGAAGCTCTGCGTTTTTCTTTCAGACTGAATCCTCTCTCTCCATCTGGCACAAGAGGAAGTGAGAGACAGTTGGCACTTGCTTGTCCATACTGTATTTGTGGTGCTAAAATGGCATGTTCTACCTCATCCGTCCTCCTTCCTCTACCTCCCTCACCCTCTCCTGAGAGAAGTAACCCAGATTTCAAAATGAATCGCCGCCTATTCCCCTCAATCTTTCTCCTCTCTCTCTCTCTCTCTCTCTCTCTCTCTCTCTCTCTCTCTCTCTCTCTCTCTCTCTCTCTCTCCGTATTTCTGTTTTTACTTCCACTCTCTCTCCTTTTCTCTTTCTCTCGTCCTCCTCCTAGTAAAAACCGAATCAATCTTGGAAAGAGAATACCACCTCTCTATCTCGTCCTCCTCCTCACCCTGCCTCTGGGTTAACGGATATATATCACTTCACTTCTCTATATTTGGTTCCTAGAAAGCTTGAGTCTCTCAAAACGCTTGTTGCTTACCCATTTTTCATTTTTACATTTTTCTTTTCATTTTTTTCTTTTTTTGGGGCTGTTTTTCCCCTGCTAGCCACTGCTTTTTCTTCCCCCTGTTCTCTTTTTCCTGAGGTGACCAGCTACAGGTGTGACACCTTAGCCTTTCATTTGAAGTGAGCCAGACAGAGAGGAGGAGGAGAACACGAGGAGAAAGACATCTTCAGCTCAAAACTTTCCTCCAAAATTGTCCCAAATTCAGGTATTAAGTCTTTATTATCTTTTCCGTGTGAGTCTGTACAACATTTATTTCTTCTTGTCATTATTCTACTCATTACTGAGCCCTGTGCCATTTTTCTTACCGTCCACTTTCACGCTTTTGATTGATTTGCTCCTGCTTCTTTGCTGAGACACAAACATTTCATCACATTTCTTTTATGGTATGGGTTTTCGCTGTGGGCTTATTTATTTATTCATTAAATCTCTGTTGGTGTTTCATTTATCATTTAGTAGCGTGCAACTCTTGCACCACAATCTCTCCAGCTAATATTGCCGTTTTGCACTTTTTCCAGCGCATCTCATTCCCTATAGACATGTACATATTATTCTGGTCCAAACTTTTCTTCAGAAATGGGACTAATTGCTAAAAAAGGCAGGCAGGAAGATGAGGAGAAACCAGACTCTAATATTGGAGCAGCTGGTGGGGGTGTTGTTGACATGGCAACAGAAGTACAGTTGACATAACGACCAGGGGGTAGGAAGGGAAGGGGGGTAGTCATAGCTGCGAGGGACATGGATATGCATGGGTAGCATGGGCAGGCAGTATGTGGGACGCAGCGAGTTGCACTAATCGTTTAGCGTCTCTTAAGAGACTCCTGTCTCAGCATGTGAATTAACCTCCCTGTCTCCTTCATTATATCTCTTCTTTCTCTTTCAATCTCTACCTGCCACTTTCCCTGTGCTCCCTCTTTCGCGCTGCACTTCCGGCCCATTCATCCCTTCTCGATCTTTCTCCTCATCGCGTCACTCTTTCACCGCTCCCTACCCTACATCCCATGTGCCATTAATACAACTTCTGACCCATTACACTTTTCATCCATCGTCCTCCTCCCGCTCCTCCTCCTTGTCCTTGCTTCCTCCTCTCCGCCCTCTCCTCTGTTCTATTCAAGGTCTTCTGCTCAAAGCAAAGCCTTCGTTACTAACACTCATCATCCAATCCCCCTTACCTTTTCATCTTTTTACCGCATCCTCCAGGCATCATGTCTACCCCAGTCTCCCCGTCCCCCTCGCTCTCCCCACTGACACTGGCCTCCCCTACATCTGCAACCTCCCCCAGTGCCTCCCCTCTGCCCTCGCCTCTCTCCCCTCCACCCAGGGTGCCCGTGTTTCAGAGGAAGGGAGCGCTCAAACACAAAAGGATTGTCGAAGTGAAAGACCACCAGTTTACAGCACGCTTCTTCAAACAGCCCACCTTCTGCAGTCATTGCACCGACTTCATATGGTAACACACGTACACACAGACTCACACACAGCTACACAGAAACCACCCCAACTGTTCAAACACCACCTCCTCAGGCATCCCACCACTCCACGTAGTGCTGACTTTCACTGCTTTTTTTTCTTTTCTCTTTCTTTCACCCTTTCCAGCTGCCTGCTGGAGAGACTGCCCACACTGACCTGCTCTGATCACATAACCTCACCTCCACACTGCCGCCCACATAATCCAGGCGTTACTTTAGGAACTCACACACGCCGATGCATTGATTTATATACTGAAAAAACACACACAAACAAGAACTTAATTAGAATATGAACTTTAGCCTGACTGCATTAAAACAGACAGGCACCAACCCTGAAGTAATTTAATTTTTTAGTAATAATTAACTTTCTTTTTTTAAAGGGGTACTCTTTAGTTTCATAAATCTGAAGGACTCATAAGGGATGGACTGAAGAATCTGAGATATCCACAATAATAATGCAGGAGTAGAAAACATTCAGTCTGAAATTCAGACTGAGACTTCAAAAGGGTTAATGTTTCAGACTTCTGCAGTCTCCTCCTGAGAGGCAAAACACATCATAGGATTGTTTTCACAGAGTTAGTAGTATGCTTTTTAATGAGTAAACTAAACCAAGCAGTAAAATACAGTAAAAAGCAGTAAAATACAGTAAAAAGCAGTAAAAATTCTAAAATGCAGTCGGTTTGGCACTGATAGAGTTTTACCATGTTTACTATCTGCTGTAATTGCTCCAGATGGTGCTGGACTGCATTTGGAGATTTGAGATTAATGTTACAGAAACTCTGACATTAATCTCAGAAACACCTAAATCCCAAACTGGGATTTGGTGTAAGTATTTAAGGTTTTAAGTATCTAGAAGTACATATAAGTATTTACAGGTGACTTTAATAACTTAAAATATTAGATTACCTTTAAAAAAAAACCTGAGAGTAAAATAACATACCAGTGCTTATCATCATTTATAACATTTATGCGCGTATACATGAATTTAGAATCAGATTTGACTTCTTTATGATCAGACGACACCCTGTGAGCGCGACCACTGAAGGCGCAGTAGTCTGTGTTTATCGTTGTGAGTGTAAGGGGCTGTGTGTTTGAACATATGGTGGGAGTGTATGTTGGATGCAGGGCGCTGTACGTGCCAGCAGCCTCTGGGTATCTTTCAGGACATTTCTCCAACTGGCTGCTGTCTTGGCAGTGGTAGCAGCTCTTAGATGAGGTTGAAAACTCTCTTATTTTGCACAAGATGTCAGAGCAGACGCTTTCAGTCACGGTGTTAGAGGCCCCGGGGAGATTGTTAGATTAATTAAAGACTAAGGCAAGATTGTTCTAATTTGTAAATGTAAATATCTTGTTTATTAAGTCAAGGTCTTAAAGAGGAGTGGGTTGTACCTGTTTTGGCTCCTTTGGGTAATAACTAAGCTAAACTGTCTGAAAACATTAAAAAAGTGAAATTGCTTCGTGTCACAGTCCAGTCTTAGCATACTAACAAGGATCATAGTTTTTAAAATATTTGTTATGATACTTAAACCTTTTAACATCTACCAAGCTGCTGGTCACCTGCTTACTGTTAGGGTCAGATGGTATTATCCATATACTAAACAAGTGGATTATTTAAGGAAACATTGCATATATAGTGTCATTTTGGTCCTGTGTTTATTTTTTGTTTTGTTTTTTATTCTTTTACAAGCTTTTCCACTTGTGTGTGCCAAGTGGGACAAAAAAACCCTATCTATAAATAGACTGGATCCTAACCTAATCCTTATCCTAACCAGAGCACCTGGTGGATGTTAGGAGGCTGAAGAAGGCTGAATTGTGATTTGGCATAGATGGAGATCAGATTTGCTGGTCATAACATCACCATCAAGTGTCTCAATAAGCCATAATAGTGAGCCACATCAGAATGGTCTGAAATTAAAGCATCCGTATTGTCAAGGTAGAGACAAGTCTCCAGTGTGTCACAGAGCTAACAACAGGACACACAATTTCATGCTCACATTAGCCAAATTAGAATCACCGGTTAACCTAACATGCATGTCTTTGGGCTGTGGGAGGAAGCCAGCAAACTTGGAAAGAATCCACACAGGCACATGCATCCTCACAGAAAGGCCCCAGCCAGTCATCGGGTTCAATCTCGGGCACTTCTTGCTGTGAGATAACAGTGCTAACCACTGCACCGCTGTGCCACCAACTGCAGCATCCATCCATCTAGTTATCCAATAAGGGATTGCAGTTGGGCTGGAGCCTATCCAAGCTGTCATAGGGCGGGAGTTGGGGGGGGGGGGGTACACCCTGGACAGCTCGCCAATCTATTGCCAGGCTCACACAGAGAGGCAGACAACCATTCACGCTCACAGTCACACCTATGGCCAATTTAGAATTACCAGTTAACACCTAACAAGCATGTCTTTGGACTGTGCCAGAGTACCCGAAGGGAACCCATGCGAGCACGGGGAGAACATGCAAACTCCACCCATAAAGGCCCCAGCCGGCTGATGGATTCGAATCCAGGACCTGCTCGCTGTGAGGGGACGGTGCTAATTACCATCAGAGAGAGTGTCATAGATTCTCTATCTGCAGCAGCAAAATTCATTTGTTTATTATGTGTTTGTTCTATTGTCACATGTCAAAGTGTGTTTTTTGATAAAGAGCTTTCTCAAAAAAAAGCTCCAAGAGGGGTTAGTCTGATTTTTTTATAGAAGCATTTTATTCAATTGCATGTGTTTGGTAGATTTTTTTCACATCATTAATTCAAAATGCAGTTATCCCCTACATTAAATTCTCTGTGATATCTGGCCAGAAAGCAGCTCTGTGAATCCTCACCATATCTGGTTCTCTAATGCTCTCTGCTGGTCAAAAAGCAGAACTGGTCGGATGCATTTGGTGCTGCAGACACGGACTTCTGTTGAGTGCCTATCAAGGATCAGATTACCCTCAGCAACCCTTTCTTTAATTATTACTCAGCCAGATGGTGAACTGATTGTAGATCAGTGATTATGGTCAGTTTCCTATGAACCCCTGAGCCTCTCCGGTATGACTGTAGAGGAGCTGTCGAGGTCTCTCGTTTGCCTGCCTTTCTAAGTCTTCTAATCAAAACTTGATCCACAACAGGCAAGCTGCTGAGTGGACTGTTTAGTCAATCAATGACTTAATTATTCAATTAAAGCTTTAAGGAGACCATGGAAGCTAGCCAACATTGCAGAAGCATTGTATTGGTGTGTGTGCGTGTAAGTGTTTGACCTGGTCAGCGGTGAGGCTTTGAAAGGAAAAGCACTCAAACTTCACACATAATGACTTAGCATATCAAGTTGTTGGTGTTTTTTTGTCTTTTTATGAGACAATTTGTTCTCCACTAGAGTCTGCATTCCTGTCTTTATACAGTGCAGAGTAACGCAACAGCAATATCTCATTCTCCAAAGCTAAATATTTCACCTTAAGGAGGACTGCAGAAAATTATTTTTGTATCTTAATCCATGTGTCTTTTTCACACAGGGGCATTGGGAAACAGGGATTCCAATGTCAAGGTAGAGATAAACCTAGCATTATTGCCTTTCCTTGCAGCGTTAATCTTCTCTGATGTATTTTTTGTCCTGCAAAGCAGATTCATTCTGAGATGTTTGCTTTCTCTAGTTTGCAGTTTTGTGGTCCACAAAAGATGTCACGAGTTTGTGACCTTCACGTGCCCCGGCTCTGTGACCGCCCCCAGACCAGATGTGAGCAGACATATCTTTTCCCTTCTTATTTTCGGTTTTTGTGAAGATTTGCATCGTCATCATCATTTTTCAACATCCTTTGATGACAGTAGCATGTGTGCGTGAGTCAGCCATCAGTCCATGCATCTTTCTCATCATGCAGCCTGTTTCCATCCATGACGTCTGCACTCATGTCGTGCAGTCCTAGAAGGCATCTGAAATGCTGGGAGTGGGAGATAGGGTGTGGGGGAGACACAGGTGGAGGGCAGGATGGACTGATAAGAGTGAGAATTAGAGGGGGGAGAAAGAGAGCGAGAGCCACAGACTGCTCAGTCTTCTTCTGTGTGGCATTTTGAGGATTTCAGGGAGATTTGTCTTTCACTCACATTTTTTTTCTACCAGCTAAATAAACTGCCTGAGAATTGAGGTCAATGAGAAAATGTGTGTGTGTGTGTGTGTGTGTGTGTGTGTGCATGTGTGAGAGATCGAAAATGGATGAGACAGTGAAAGAACACACAGAGGGAAAGAGAAGAAACAGGGTGACAGTTTTTAAATAGCGACTCAGTGCGACAAGGGAGGGAAAACAGTTTGGGAGAAGGTGGTGTATGAAGCGTGGCGGTGGGGTGGTCTGATGAGCTGAAGAGAGATAAAAATGATTCATCCCTCTGTGCACAGTATATACACGCTCACACACACGCAGACACTGTGTGTCCTCTCCGAGTGGAGAGATCTAATTGGCTTGTCCACGAATGCCCCACTCATCTTCTCTCCGCTAATCACGCTCTGCACGTGTGTGTGTCTGTGTGTGTGTGTGTGTCTGTGTGTGTGTGTTCCACAATCATCGTATGTATGTGTGTGTGAGAGAGAACGAGTTCTCAGCGCAGATTGTTTTTCTGTTTTATTTCAGGACCTGAAGAGTCGACACACATTTAAGATCCACACGTACTCCAGCCCTACATTTTGTGACCACTGTGGCTCGTTGCTGTATGGCCTCATACACCAGGGCATGAAATGTACCAGTGAGTTTCACTCCACTCTATGAGATACATAAATCTACGTGCTTCGAGCCTTTATTAGCTATTATGCTCAGATGAATATCACTCCACATATGCACATTGCTGAAACTCACATCTGGAGAAGACTTCCAGCTATTATTATCATTAATCCTTTTTTCTTTTCTTTTTTTTTTTGGCTAAGATAAAGGAATAGTTAGTCACTAAAAAAAGAAAAGAAAAAGCGCTTGTTCACTTTCTTGCTGAGAATTAGATGAAGAGTTTGGAAACTAGTGGAGAGTCCAGGAGGCTTCTATACTCCGTGAAGAATGTCTGGCACATACCAACCAATAATTTCAGAACTTGCTCACATAAATGTTCTTGTTTTTTGAAAGCTAGTGAAGCCCACAACCACTATTCCTCATCTCATCTTTTTAATTATTATGCTTAATAAAGCTAGTGGATTTAGACTGATTACAACTAATTACTCCACATGTATCCAGCGCATGTCTGTGTTCACACTTTGTCTTTTGTGCGTCTTTGTGTGGTGAGGCTGTGACATGAACGTCCATCGGCGATGCGAGACCAGCGTCCCCAGTCTGTGTGGCCAGGATCACACAGAGAAGAGAGGGAGAATCCATCTGACCATCAGAGGAGAAAAGGAGGACGTTTTTGTCACAGGTGGGAGGACCCGCTGGATTCAACCAATTTAAACAAAAAGCAGGCTTCTGCAGGAAATGTAAAGTTTCTCTTCTTTCCTTTTATTGTTTCACTGCTGTTTCAGTGCGGGAGGCTCGTAACTTGATGCCCATGGACCCAAATGGCTTGTCAGACCCGTATGTTAAACTGAAATTGATTCCAGACCCAAAGAGCCACAGCAAACAGAAGACTAAGACCATCCGCTCAACACTCAATCCCGTCTGGAATGAGAGCTTCACCTTGTGAGTCCTTGCAAACTTTAGGGTGGAAAATTTACAGGGTTCTGCCACAAACGTTGCTATATGTAAAATCGGATTACTCAGCGGCGTTAACCTTTACTTTCTTATAGGTGCATCTTTGATATCCAGGGGAAATAAGACATTTCAGCAAAGGTCACACTGAAAAGGGATGATTTCGTTCTATGCTTTGTGTTTCATCATGTATCAAATTGTCACAAGTGTGTGTTTGACTCCTCAGCTCCGTGCGTGGTCACCAGTGGGACAGGCGTCTGTCTGTGGAGATATGGGACTGGGACCGGACGTCTAGGAACGATTTCATGGGAGCGCTGTCGTTTGGCGTGAGTGAGATCTTCAGGCGTCCAATCAGTGGTTGGTTCAAACTGCTGGCCCAAGATGAGGGAGAGTACTACAACATTCCTGTGCCAGACCCGGACCTGCAGGTAGGCAGCAGGCTGCTTTATATGGACATAAAGCCATCAGATGGGCTCAAAGTGAACAAAAAGCAAGTGACGGGATATTTATACCTGTATTCACCAGGAAGTGGAGCAACCCTTTATTTTGTGCCATGCCTTTGACCATTCATCCTTAGACCTTGGCATAGCTTTTATCAGCTTATAATTACCTACATCTAACAAACAGCAGCTGCCACAGCTCATACTGGGTCAGCGTCTGTCCTGCTGAACTATCCCGTTTCCTACAGTTCTATCTAAGGAAGAAAAAAAAAACTTGGAAGATTAATGCCGGTGTTATTGCTAAATAATTAGATAATAAATTATACTGAGTGCCCTTTCTTCTCTGTTGCACTCTGCATCCACCAGGGTGCAGAATTGTGCTGCCTGACTGCAGTCCAAAACTGGGGGGTAGGAGGGAGTTTGAGGTTTGTCTTGGGTTCCTGTTTTATGGATCTGTGTGGGTGTGTGTCGTTTATCTCTCGAACATCCCATTTTATTTCTCCAGGAGCCTCAGCCAGATGCTACTACACCTTCTTTGCCTCAAGCGATGCCTTCCCCGCTGTCTGAACCATTTCCCGTGGCCCTGTCCCCGACCCTCATTCCCTCCTGTCCCCCTGTCCACACTCCGGGCCCTGGCAAAGTTAAAATGGGCATCCACGATTTCAACTTCCTCATGGTTCTTGGAAAAGGCAGCTTTGGCAAGGTAAACGAAATGCCATCTTTTCTTTTGTACACACAATCATCACCTCTTATCCAGCAACTGTGAATGATATCAAAGAGACCATTCATGCTGGAAACAACAAAGATTATTCCTGGATTTAAATCCTTTCTTCTATCGATGGACTTGACCTTCAAGTGGCATTTCATGCAGCAGCTCCCAGGCACAGGAAACCAGAATTTCTTTGAAAAAAATAATAAATTACCCTTTCTTACGAACATACTCACTGTCTTTACTTCTGCTGCCAAATGATTCATTTAACCCTTTGCTGCTTTTGTGTTGTCAGCAGTCGTGAGCTTCCCACATGCTACACAGGCAGTCATCCTGGAGGTGTTCATTTCAAGGGAGCCTTTGCTCTCCATTTTCTCTTTAATTCCCCAGTAGATGAGACATAATGAAGAGAGAGGAGTTTTGAGTCCTTCTTCCTCTTCTGAAATCCCCCTGTGCTGTTTCATAACTGTCAGAGGAGAGTCTACAGAGGACAGGAGAAATAGACTCGACTTACGTAAGATGTGAGGAGAGAGGAAAAAAAAAAAAAAGGACCCAAGAAAGTTGTCACGGCTGCACAGCAGTCGTGTGGTGAATTGAGAAAAGGATCCAAGATGCAGGCACTGACTGGGGTGCGAGTGAAAATTTATTTGCAGAGGTGATAAAGTGACAAAACAGGAAGAGCAGAGCGGGGAGTAAACAAACCTAAACTGGGAAAACTAAAGAACAAAACTTAAACCAGACACTCACGGGAGGAGGAGCGAAATGCACAAAGAGAGATGGCAGAGAGACGCAGACTGAATACCAGGTAACAGAATAATGCAGACTGACATGGAGTTAAACAGACGACGCGACAGAGAGCACAGGAAAACACAGGGCTTAAATACACGGGGAGTAATCAGGGAATGGGCCACAGGAGGGAGACACAGCTGGGAGCAATAAGGCTAACGAGACAGGGGAGAGGTAAAACTGAACACACTGACATGAGACATGAACTTTCAGAATAAAACAGGAAACTAACAGACACAGAGAACCAGACCGGACACTGAACTTGACAGGCAGACTTATGAGCAGACACAATAACACCATGAACAGACAGAGGGAACACAGAGAAGTGGAAGCAGGCAGGCAAAGAACAAAAACCTAACAAATGGCAAAATCACAACAGAATACACACTCTGAATGAACAAAAGCATAAGGAACACAAAACACTGAGTCCTCAGACTCAGGACCATGACAAAAGTATTTTTATTTAGTATTTATTTATTTATTGTCATTGTCAAGAACAATGAAATTGCGTTTGGGGCTTCCATACAACCCCCCAAAAAAAAGAAGAAAATAATAAATACCCCTTAAAACCCAAGTGTACATATTTAACCCAGTGTGACTCCAATGCAATAAGACAATCCTTAGCAATAATGTTCGTAGAAATTCAGACAAAGACCTGAGAAACATGACAAAATACAACAATGCAACCCATTCAATATTATTGTACTGTGAGATATGATATCAGATATGATAGTTATCTATTTAAGAAAGAGGGGGGGGGGGGGGGGGGCAGGAGGGGGAAGAGAATAAAGATATGATGCACCAATGCAGAACAGTTCATTGCTATTAAGAAGTTGGATATGGTTATTGTCCGTGAGAGGGGGGCAGAGAGTTCAGGAGCCTCACAGCCTGTGGATACAGGCTGTTGGCCAGTCTGGATGTTCTGGCCTGTATAGACCTGTACCTTCTCCCTGAGGGCAGCAGATGGAAAAGGTGGCGCGCAGGGTGATGTTGGTCCCGCAGGATACTGTGCACCCTCCTCAGACAGCGAGTGGGGAAGATATTACTGATCTCTGGCAGACTTGTTCCAATAATTCTGCCAGCTTCTTTCACCACCCGCTGGAGTGCTTGCTGATCGGCCTTGGTGCAGCTGGGGAACCACACTAGAAATCCATACGTCAGAACGCTGCTGATGGCACAGTTGTAGAAGTTCAACATCAGAGATCTGGGAATGTGTGCGCTCCGCAGTCTCCTCAGGTAGTAGAGGCGCTGTTGGGCCTTCCGTACAACTGAGGTGATATGGTTGCCCCAGGACAGGTCCTCGGTCACAGTTACCCCCAAGAATTTAAAACTGCTCACCCTCTCCACCGCCTCACTGCCAATGAAGAGAGGCAGATGGTTGTTATGACCCCTCTTCCGGAAATCTACAATGATCTCCTTGGTCTTTTTGGTGTTTAAGACCAAGTTATTGTCGTGGCACCATGACTCTAGTTGTTGCACCTCTGTCCTATAGTTTGTCTCATCATTGTTGGATATAAGTCCGAGCACTGTAGTGTCATCTGCAAACTTAACAATGAGATTGGACGCGCAGGAGGAAATACAGTCATGGGTGAAGAGAGTGTATAGCAGAGGGCTCAGAACACACCCCTGAGGGGCACCGGTGTTGACCACAAGGGTGGAAGAGGTGTTCTTACCCACTCTGACACTCTGTCTACGGTTAGTGAGGAAGTCCACAATCCAGTTGCACAGAGAGGAGTTAAGTCCCAGTTGGTGGAGTTTGGGACGGAGTTTGTATGGCCGGATGGTATTAAAAGCCGAGCTGTAGTCTACAAAGAGGAGCCGTGCATAGGTGTTCCTGTGTTCCAAGTGCTTCAGTAATGTGTGCAGCACTGTGGCGATCGCATCCTCGGTTGACCGGTTCTCCCTGTATGCAAACTGGTGCGAGTCCAGGGATGGTGGAAAAGCAGCTCTGATGTGTTTAATGACCAGTCTCTCCAGGCATTTGGCGGGAATGGGGGTGAGTGCCACAGGTCTGAAATCGTTCAGACATGTGACATTTGACTGTTTTGGGATGGGAACGATGGTTGCTGCTTTGAAACAGGATGGTACCAGTGAACAGGACAACGAGGTGTTATATATAGAGGTGAAGACGTCCGCCAGGTCCGCAGCACAGTCTTTTAGCACCCGGCCCAGCACTCCATCCGGCCCGGCCGCCTTCCTGGTGTTAATGCTCCGGAACACACGCCTCAGCTCATGAGTGCTCAGGACCGGAGCAGGGTCGGTTGAGGGGAGAGGGGACAGGACAGGGTCGGTGTTCTCCCTGTCAAAACGGGCATAAAAGAGATTTAGATCCTCAGCCAGAGTAGAACTGTCGGCTGAGGGTGATGGTGTTCTTCTTTTGTAGTCCGTGATAGCCCTGATGCCCTCCCAGACCTGCCTTGGGTTTGTGTTGTTCTCAAACCTGGCCTCGATACGCCTCCTGTGCTGCTGCTTGGCAGTCTTGATGCCTCTTCTCAGGTTGGCCCTGGCAGCACTGTATGCCTCCTGGTCCCCGGATTTGAAAGCGTTAAGGAGAGACAGACCCCGGGGCTGCTGAGTGAGGGAAAGTGAGAAGGAGACAGACAGAGATAGAGGGAAGAGAGAAGGATTACTGTGCTGCAGAAAGTGACAAAATGACCAAAAAGGAAATGGGATAACAAGAGAATAGAAAAAGTACATGCTACTAAGATTTGTAATATTCTGCAGGGTGATGAGTCCTATTTTTATGTGAGTTGTTTTAAAACCACGACACAGAGCAGGAGACACGATCACAGATGGTAGGATTTCTCCTGCTGACTGGCAGTTCATCAATAGCCCTGCACACACACACACAGAGGGAGTGATCTTAGCGTAGTCGCACTGTTTTATATATATATTTTTAAAAACGGTGTAATTTTCAGTGCTATTCACCTCCACTTGAAAGTAAAATGAGATCCTTAATTTCCACTCGCCTCTATTACAGCTCAGCACTGAGGGTTGATCATTTCTAACAGTGTTGTTGTCAGCATTTTCCATATTTATTGACCATATTTATCTCAGTGAAACCTGGATCACGTGGCACTCATTGTGGAAAATTATAGCATCATTAGCACTCAGAGCTACCCACGAGCAGCCAGTTTAATAGGAGTGAGAAAATGTGTTTTTAATGTCTGATTAAAACACGAGAGCAAGCTTTTAGGGCTTTCCCTGTCCACTCGAGACATTAATGTCTCGAAACCCTCAGGCCTGTTTCAACTTTAATTAAACTTTACATTGAGTTATTTCATCATACATGTACATTACCAAACTTGCTGTTATCCATTCTGAAGTTATAACTTTTTCTTTTCCTCTTGCACTATATATGCCTTTTATTCATTTTACACGGGCGCTGGTTTATTTAAACAGTGGAACTAGTTTTCTCCTGCGACCAGTGCACCTCATCACTGCTAACACAATAACCTAAAAAACACTCAGACCTGACTGCAGTACAGCACGTCACATGCATGGCTGTCTTTGGAGTGAGAAGAGTTGCATTGGGGATTTTTTTTTAAGTCTGAGAGGACTTTATGCCAAAGTTATAGTCATTTTTTTAAAGCTGCTCCTGGTTTGCTGCTGTTGTGTTATCCGTTCAGAAATGTTCAAAGGTGACTTTGGAATTTTGGGGAAATTGTGTTTTCTCGACTCTCTAACATTTCAACCCGAAAGCCAGTCCTGTGTTTTCTGTAAACATTTTGTTTATTTATGGGTTTTGAAGACATACGGTAGCTGCTTTGCAGACTTTTGGGATTCACGCTTGTCTCCTTGTTTCTTCAGAAACTTTCTCTTCTCTTCCCGCTCCTGCACAGGTGCTGCTGGCAGAGGAGCGAGGCAGCGAGCGTCTGTTTGCCATAAAAGTGCTGAAGAAAGACGTTCTCTTCCAGGACGAGGACACGGAGAGCGCTCTAGTAGAGAGGAGGGTTCTGGCGCTCCTTTCTCGTCCTCACTTCCTCACGTCCCTCTACTGCGCCTTCCAGACTGAGGTGTGTGGGTACCTGGGTTCCCAAATGATCTATCTAAATTTCATTAAATTGGCCATAAAGCTGCCTGACACTTTGGCTGCATCGTCCTCCCAGGAGTTGTTTCGGTCCAGGTTGGGCGAATTCCGATTAATAAATGAAATAATTAGCTTGCTTTCTTTAACAAGGTCCTCGGTCCTGAAGGAGGTATTTTAACAGATTGCTTTTTAATTTGGACAAGAGGTGCTTATGCATGAGGAGCTTGCGCATGTGTGTGTGTGTGTGTTTTTGCTTCTGCAGGACCGACTGTATTACGTGATGGAATATGTCAACGGAGGAGACCTGATGTTTCACATTCAGATAGTTGGGAAGTTCAAAGAGCCTCACGCAGCGTATGTAGTCAAAAAGCTCCTTTAATCACCGTCCTTATCTACACAAAGTCTCATTTCCTGCTTTTTTGTTCTGTGCTCTCTTACATACACACTCGTCCCTTAGCTTTGTTCATTATACCTGGTGACTCATAAAAAGTCATCAACTCAAGTGCCAGCCCTTTTCTCTTCCCCGACTTTCTCCTCCCACTAATCTTATCGTATCATCTACATTCTCCCTCCCCCTGGCTGTTCTTCTAATCAATAATCTTTGATCAATCATCTAAAACAAATTTTTGCCCTGTTGCTCATTTCCATCTCTCTTTCTTCATTTTCCTGCCTTTCATCTCTTTGGTTGCTTCTCCCTTTCATCACCCTCTCCAGCGCCATTCCCTCTCTCCTAACCTCTTGTCATCATCCTCTTTTGAATTAGCTGATTCTCTGTCCCTCCTTCTCCTCCTCCTCTCTCCCTCCAGGTTTTATGCGGCAGAGATAGCGGTCGGCCTCTTCTTCCTCCACAGCAAAGGCATCATCTACAGGTAAAGAAGTGGGCTGCTTCATAACGTGGCCTGGTTTGCCCGTGTTCACTTCAGTCTGCGTTCGGCACAGACACGACACAGATTTATCATGTCTCTTGTAGCTAATGACTGTTATAAAGATGGTATCTATCAAAGTGATTCATACCTGTGTGGCGTTTCTCCCCTCTCAGGGATCTAAAGCTGGATAATGTGCTGCTCGACAGCGAGGGCCACATAAAGATAGCAGACTTTGGGATGTGCAGGGAGGGCATGTTCGAGGGCGACACCACACGTACCTTCTGCGGCACTCCTGACTACATCGCCCCTGAGGTACCGTGACCACTGCCCTCACGCTATTGTCCACAGTCACTCCTGATATTTCCCTCATTTGTTCCTTATTTTCCCTCATTTTCCCTCATTTCACCCCTCTTAGTTTGCTTGACCTGTTCTGCATTGCCGCGAGACGCCGAGTTGCTTCGCTGCAGCTCCCCCTCGTCTCTTCTGTCCTCTCTGACCTTGTCAGCAGTTTGTGAATAATTAACTTCACATGATTCAGTAAGCAGTGGTGTGTGATTGTACTATGAGAGTGTTGCATAGAAGTCACTACTGTCCTTCAGAGACATTGTTTTACGAGCATAGCGCCGCTTTCTCACAGCCGCTGACAGGTTTAACTTGCATGTAAAGTCTTTATTTAAAAATAGTTAAACAAACCACTACAATGGGTAGCTTGCCCTTGCTCATACCCGGCAGTTATAAATTTTGCCAACTTTACTTTTTAGTACATTTCCAGAAAATGTAGTGAGGTTTATTTCATGTTATTATGGGATTTCAGCAGTCTGTAAAATTAAGTAGGTTTTTATTTAAAGTTATGGTTAATGAGTTGAAGGAAGCAAACAAAGAAGTGTTTGTGTTGAGCTGCGGTGGAGCACTTAAAAAATGATTCTTTGCCCTCATAAACATGAAAGATGAAAGGTTGTTAAGTAATGAATAATTAAGGAAAATATCCTTGGTATAAAATGAGTGTATACCAATAAAATACATTTCTTTTGACCAGATTCCATTGAAGTTAATGTTCCACATTGTACCTATGCAATAGTATTACATTGAGAATTTACATGTAATCACATTACTTCAAGTCAGCAGTTTATTTTTCTGAATGATAGGAAAAGGGTGGCAAAAAGCTCGGCTATTATCTGTATTTTTTTTAAAGTAGAGAAATCCGTTTCATCGGTCAGTATAAATTTGTAACAAAGAAATCCTGTTTCAGTTTTCACGTGCGCCACTGTCTGTGGTTGAAGACGGAGCTGAAATTGTGTGAACATAATGAGATGAAGCACCAAAAGACTAAAAGGGATGTCACTAATGTCAGTGCAAATATCAGCCGCAGTGAAATAATGAAAAAGCAAAGGTGGTTTTGCTTGACGTTCTTTTGATATGTAAACCATAACTGTCTGCCTGTATAATGTTTACCTTACAAATTGTTGGAAATGCGTATGTGCCCCTTACCGTGTGAAGTGATCTTAAACAATTTACTTCAGAGAAGGCGTGAAGGCGCATCTCGGTCGGTGGACTCGTAGCTGAGTGATACGGGGGGGGGAGAGAAAGTGGGGAAGCGACTGTTGTGTGCGTCTTTGATATTGTAAACCTTGCTGTGGAACCCCTGGGTATTGACTCTGTTATGTAAACACCCATTGATTCTCCTGTGTCTGCCATTTTGGAAGAGTTGCAATATATTTCCCCAGAGGCTGGGGATTGTTCCCTCGTGCCCCTCTGCACAGCACACCACCACCTCCCCCTCCTGGCATCCACACACACGCGCGCACGTATCGGGGAAACAAACAAACAAACAAACACACAAGCTTGTGAACACAAGTGCAAATCCAAATCCGTGTGTTGATTATTTCTGAGCTCATTCACACATGAACCCTCCCTTACGCCGCACTTTATCCTTTCGCTTCTCTCTGTTTTTCACCCCTGCTGTTTCTTGTAGCTGCATATCATCCAAGCAGCCAGCTGCCTCTCTCTTCCTATCGCTGCACTGCCATTCTTCCCCATTTATATCTTCTCATACATTCTCCATCCTTTTTCCCTCCCCCAGATTGTGGCCTATCAGCCCTATAATAAAGCAGTGGACTGGTGGTCTTATGGAGTGCTGCTGTATGAAATGCTGGCAGGACAGGTAACACTCAGCTTAATCCTAACAATAGCGTGCACAGACACTTTAAGCCCCCAGTACTCGTCCTTTGTAATCACTTCAAAAGACTTTCAAAGAACTTTAATTTCATTATATTCGTTATCAATTTGCCCACAGGTCTGTGCTTAAACTCTTCCGCTCTCTCCCTCACTCTCTTTTCCTTTAAGCCGCCATTTGATGGCATTGACGAGGAGGAGCTGTTTCAGTCCATCATGGAGCAGAGTGTCTCATACCCAAAAAGTCTCTCTCGGGAGGCTGTAGCTATCTGCAAGGGAGTGAGTTCAATCCTCGTTTCTCATATTAACTTTTAACACACGGGCAATTAAGATAAAAGTTCATGTACTGTAAATCAGGAAATGAAATAACTCTTTGCTCGTGCAAGATTGTATTCGGTCGCCTAAAGGAATAGTTTTTGGAACTATGTTAATTTGCTTCTTTACAAAGAGCTGGACCGACACCACTTTTACAACTGCCTGTTAGATATCAGGCTGGAGGCAACCAACTTTACTCTTCAGTGCAAAACTTTTTATTTTTACACTACAGTGTTTTTATCCATGTTTTGGACAGTTGAGTTTTATTACTCACAAATAGTGAGTAAGAACTGTTTTGTTTTTTTTCCGGTTGTTTATGCATAGCTAAGTGGCTGCTGGCTGTAGCTTCATAATTGGTGTACAGATAGCAGAATCTTAATGATCTTCATCTCTCTGCAAGAAGCAAACAAGCATAATTCCCAAAAAATGTCAAGGTTTTTCAAAGTGATAGTGCAATAAAAATCCATTCGTTGGCAAGACAACAAAGGAATTGGATTACAGTACATGATTCCAAAATAAAGCAAAGCTTATCATGCACACCGACTGCTCTAACCGAGGCAGATCATAAACAGAAGTCATTTATTGTATCACATTATTATCCCAGCCTAGTCGCTTTTTCTCACATTTCTCCCCTCATTTCCTCCTCTCTTGACTCAGCTCCTGACAAAGCACCCGGCCAAGCGCCTGGGTGAAGGAGAAGATGCAGAGAGGGAGATCAGAGAGCATCCGTTCTTCCGCTGGATTGACTGGGACCGTCTGGAGAGACTGGAAATCCCGCCACCTTTCAAACCCAGAACTGTCAGTTCAGTTAAACAGATGAACCACATGTTCCTTCTTTCTTCCTCCTCCTCCTCTCTTTCTTCTCTTCTCTGCCTCTCTGAGGACACTTATAGGGAATTGGAGCTGTCACTTTCTTCCATCTGTCTCCTTTTTCTCTGACTCCCACATTGTCCCTCGTTTCCCTGCGTGTTTCCTCCACATTTGCCTTGGCCTTTTCATTCCCTCTTCCTCTCTCTGTCTCTTCCTCTCTCCCCTTCACATCCCCTCTATTTCCTCATTTATCACCTCTTTGGGTTCTTAGATAGGCTTTAAGAGCTCAGGAACAGACAGTTCAGTCATAACAGACAAGACCTTCTGACCTTGGGGTCTTGCCTACTCCTCCCATATGCAAATGTGTGTCATCATTAGCCTGCCACTTGCCAAAGTGCCGGCGCACTGGCCGTTTGTGAGGTGTGCCTTGAGTGAGCCGAGTATGCTCAGGGGTTAGAGGCCAGGCCCATTAGCCAAATGAGATTCATATCATTCGGCAGAACGGCTGTCATATGCTGTTAGGCATCTGGGGAGGATATGTGATCAGCTTTCTTCCTGTGTGCTTCTGTAGTGAGATAAAAGGAGGTCTCAGTGAGGAAAAAACGTGGGGGTGGATTCTTTTTATAGTTTAACATTTTTAATAAACTATTTTTGTTCCGGGGGGAGGGATTTTGTAAAGTTTATTGTGGATGCAATATCATGCATGCATGAAGATGTGCCCCAATCTCAGTCTTGTGTGTACATACCTTCTCTTCTTCTTCATCGCCAGGGTGGGAAAAAAGGTGAGAACTTTGACAAGTTCTTCACAGCTGCTCAAACGGCGCTCACCCCCTCGGACCCGGATATACTCGCAGCCATGAACCAGGAAGACTTCGAAGGCTTCTCCTTCATCAACCCAGACTTTGCTCCGTCACCGCTCACCGCTGTTTGAAAACGGCTCCCAAATCTGCTCCAGCCGCCGTTCCAAGTCTAGCCAGATGATCCTGTTATCCTTCCGATTGTAGTTTTATAGCAGAGAATTTGAACGTGAGAGCTAGCAGCGAGTATTACACCTCTCATAACCAAATTCAGACGTTTACATGAAAATGCCAAGACACCTCGATTTTCGGGCACTCTCTTTGATGCATGTCTATTAACTCACTCATCACACAATGTGTATCAACACTGCAAACATAGTCAGTACTATGGACTGCCATCTTAGACTTTTTTTATAAGACTTAACTTGATCTAAAGGTACTGTAGTATGAACGTGAGAAAAATAATCTCTATGCATGCAGATAGTTTTTATAGCACTAGACTATCCAAGGCAGATACTTTACTTTCCTTTCCTTTAAGTAAAGTAGTCATATGTTGTGCACACGTGTAATTTACCAGTTATATTTCACCAGTCAGGGTTTCATTCATGCAGCTACAATGACCACACAGTATGTAAAAGCAGGACATCTCACCATTTTGATGCCAATTCCACCTTAGCACTTTGTATTGTCCATTGCAAGTACTCAGCATCAACAGCACTTAAATGTTTCTTTCTGACTACCTACAGTATCTCACTCTGGGGTTTTTTGTGCTCTCTATTTTGGATAAATGACATGTTGACTATGAAGCAAATTGAGCGGGGAGCCATTTTTAGATATTTGTGTATTTTATAAGAGAGGCGTCCTGTGGAAGCGCTTAGTCAGACTCCTCTGACCTGGCTCGACCTCAAGGTTTAACGACTTCAGATGACCCACTGAGATGTTTAAACAATGCAGTTATCACAATGTGACAGTTAGGGTGGACCACAGCTCTGCTCCACCCACCCAGGCTCACACTGTGTGGTGTGTAATGTCACTGGAAGGGAGTCCTCATTTGACATTCACAGTTTATCTGCATTATTATTATTTTTTTATTCTTGAGCACGCTATGGAATATGGCCTATCTGCATTGCAACTACAAATATCCTATTACTCCAAGTAAACATTACAGTTTTATCAATAAAAGCCTCTTTTTAATGTCTTTCCCAGACGAGAGGCTTGTTAGCTTGCACAGGTACATATACTTATGATTTTAATGGTGTATGCCGTAAAGCTTTTTGCTGTGTAATGATGTGCTCACAGTATTGATTAGGAGTAATTAAAAGTGAGGCTCACTGGGACTGTTCAATACGTGGAAAAATAACAGCAGTGCTGTCATTAAGCCCTATCTGAGCAGAGCAGGTGGCTGCAAACTTGCTGTGCAAAAATCTCATCCCCGTGCTCTTATCTAATGAACCAGCTGGTCATTTTACACATAAATATGCTTTATTTCTTTGATTCTTTTTTTCATGTACAGTTTTGCTTTACATCTGTTTGCCTGTTATTTTAGATCCGATTGAGCCGAAGTCAGATGTCAGTGCACACAATCCCTCAGTACGATAATTACAATAGATGATGATCAATAGTGCAATAGATCATTGATAGATCATGTATCTGATAGGTTTTGTTTTTATGTGCTGGAAAAAGAAAATAAAGTTGATGGGAAAAAATGATGAAACAGCACCAGTGAAGTGTCTCTTTCTGTGATGGCGTGCGAAGCTGCTGACAAACAAACACGCACGGCCTCTCGCTTTGTCTTCACTACGAGCCTGCCTCCTTGTCACGCTCCCTCCACCCCCCCTCCTCCCCGCACTTTCACACATACTCACGCTCAAAAGTGCAATCCCTGGCATGTGAACACACTCACGCACGGAGAAGATGCTGACCCCTCTGTTCAGTGGGCTACTGTAGCTGTTGAACCAGCAAAAACACCTCTCAGGCATCTCCCTCCGTGCCCTCCTCCTCTGAAGCAGCCCCCCCCCCCCCGGCCCCTCCAGCATCACCATGATGGGACTAGTATCCCTGTGGAGATCTGAGTTATAACAAGTTGACCTTCACATTAAAATCTCATCAACTTCCCATCTCCCTGTCTACTTCCCTCCCTTCTCTATCTGCCCTTCATCTCTGTTCCCCTCTGTTTGTCTTTTCTGTCAGTTCTGCACTGTAAATGCTTTACTGCATCGTTGTACATCATTCTTCAATAATCACCTGTCCAAATTTATTGTGTTGCTTGTATCTCTTTGAAATACTCCTGTTGCTGGCTGTTGATATGTGTAGCTTGTCTTCTCCCGGCCTCTACATCAGTATTATGATCTGATTTACACTTATACAGTATTTTCTATGCTAATGGTGTTCAGGCAGTGGATATGTAGGAGTATAATTTTGAGTGGACTATATCATATAAAAGCATATTTTAATGAAAAAAAACCTTCTTGATCTTTGTGTTGATTTATTTCTTTATTTTTAAAAAAGCCATTGTTCATACTTGCTTACGTTAAAGTGACTTTAATCTGAATATACCTGAGGTAGATATGTTTGTAATGACAGATAAACCTTCTTAATTGTCTGGGATATGTTTCTAATCTGCAGTGCAGACCTGAAGAGTGTCAAACAGAAAATAAAGCACGTAATGACACTTTTCCTCATCAGCCTGTTTCTTTTACATCTAAAGCTGATTCTTAACTTCCATCACAATCTTTTCTCTAGCACTGACAGCATCAGCCTTGGTGTAACTGAACCACCAGCGCTCAGTGGTTGGAGTTGTATGTGCAGTCCATCATTCACTGTCACTCTGACACGATATCATCCCCCTCCTTCGCCACTGCCTCCTCTGCTTCTATCTCTATCCTTCGTCGCTCCTATCGCGCCTCAGTCTCTTATTCTCGCCCCCCTTAATCTCTCACTCTCGTTCTCGCTCGTGCCCTGAGGTCAGAGTGTGCTGTAGACTATTGATATCGTTGCTAAAAATATATGAATCCTCCACCAGCCAGCTAAAAATAGAGTAAGGGACACAGACCACAGGAGACAAAGAAGGAGGGGACAGGAGGAGAACGTGAAGGAGAGGTTACTACACGTTTTTCTGATATTCATCAGTACTGTGGGGTTGAATGAAAGTCCTTATTCAGTCATTAGTTATCTAATGTGCGATACTGAGGGTAGGTAATCTATCGTTTGTGTTTATTTTCAAAACTCCACACAGCAAATGTGTGAAATTTGGAGTTTTTCACCCTTTCCATCCCTAAAGATACTCACTAATGAGTCCTCAACATTTTTCGTTCAGCTTCTCTTGGCTGGAAAACGTTATATTTATTATATAGTGATATATAATATTGTATATTACTGTTCATCGTGTGAGAAAATTATTGCAAATGTTTACCACATGGACGTTATTTATTCCCTTAAAATCATTTTAAAAGATGTGACATCAAGTAATTTATAGAAACTGTATGCTCATGGCAGCTTCTGTGAAGGTTGCTGGGACAGTTTCAAAGAGTTTTAAAGAGTGAGTACAAAAGCAAGTATTAAAAAAAAAAGCCTATATTATTTTCTTTAAATGTGACAACACATCCAGAAAAATTGATGTTAAAAAGGATGAGTGAGTATTACTATACAACAGTTTATACAGTGAAGTGCGATATGACATCACTCCACTCCACCTCTCTCTCTCACACACACATACTCACATATACTCTCTCTCTTTCTCTCTCACTCTCTCTCCCTTCGACACTTTTACCCCCCTGCTCCCGCTACAGTATGTCTCTTTGGTAACCAAAGTAGCTTCCTGAACCGATCCACCGCAGTGCCTGGGACAGACGGAGTGAAAGAGAGAGTGAGGAATTTTAGAGGATGGGTAAGGGGGCTTAAGGGAAAACACACAGAGGAGAGAAGAAGACAGGGAGAGAGAGAGAGAGTAAGAAGGAAAGGGGGAAAAGGAGAGAAGAGAGTGAGAGGAGAGACAAAACCCCAGCAAGCCTCCCTGGTGTGAGGTTTCTTGGCTTACTGACGTGTGCGCACGACTCTCGTGGCACGGTGAGTATTTCCCCCTCTCATTGAATACCTGCATTTATGCGTCTTTTCGTAGGAATTATAATCATGACTCCCCGTTTTGTTTCGTCTTTTTAACCCGACTTAAAATGTACGTGCCTGTGTGACAGCTGTGAAAAGAGCTGAATTCATAAGTCGTGTTAGCGTAAAGATAGCCGCTCGTGCTCCAGTGAGAGCGCACGCGAGGTGGTGGTGGGGGGCAAAAAATGTTCTTACCTGACAGCTAAGTCGTTGAGCAGCTCTATTTATTTTACCCATTCCGGTTTTTCAACGTGAGTCGCTCACATGTTCCCTGCTCTGTGTTTATCATCTCAAAACTCCGCGTGTGAGTGCGTGTGACAGCTGCGGGGGTGGGGGGCTAAACAAACCCGTATAGATGCTCGTGTGACTGCCTCACTCAGTACTAGGGTGTTCTTTTGCGGGTACGTGAGAGTATAGTGGCAGTGTTTATCTATCCGCTTTGCACCGTGAAAAAAAGAGAAAGAAATGATGCGAGTGGATTGTCAGAGTGTGTCTGCGCAGAAACCACGAGCAAAACCTTCTACTGAGTCATGGTATCCACGTTTAGTTCCCGTGAAGTCTTTTATTTCCTAATGAGTGGTTTCATTGATTTCTCCAGGGCTGACAACCAGTGCACACCTTTTAATTCGGGGTACGCGCACTCCCGTCGTGCGCGTCCATGTCGAGTACTCCTTCCATTTTTTGGGCCAAGGTCTTTTCTCGTGTTAACCTATATCTTCTCGATACACTCCTTCTGTGCCTGTCTTTAAAAGATCTCTCCACACGTAGTTCGTCCCCATCTTCTCTTCTTTCTGCTGCTTTTGCTTTCGTTTTATTTAAGCTGGGTTGTTTCTTTCACATCCTCTCCTCTTTTCCATCACTGCCTCTTTCTTTCTTGGTGTCTCTTTCCTGAGAGGCTTACAGGTGATGTCAGTCTGCAGATTGTGACAGATTGGAGTGAATTAAACCTTTTGTCCCCCTTGTGGCTCCTATCTAACCAATTCAATTGGCTCATTGCTTTCAGGATGAAGGAGCTGAGGGGCTGTGTCAGAGCACTAAAATGGGATTGTTATCACAAATCTAACAGGAAACTGATTTTTTTTCTCCTTTGCTCTTTTTTTCAAACTCAAACCCAATCTTAAGTCTGAGTGCTTATTTCTTCAAAAGCCACAGCAGCCCTTTAGAAGATTTCTGGCACAATAAATCAGTGCTTTTAATTTTTAATCCCAATCTCTTACGAGCCAGCAGGTCGTATTTTTGTTGTTGTTCTCAGATTTCAGTGTGTTTCTATGACGTTGTGCTCAAAAACAGGGTGCTGTCCGTGGTGCTGAACAAGTCTGAAAACAGGGTGCTGTCCGTGGTGCTGAACAAGCCTAGGAGAGCAACTCGGGCACATCAACTCGTTTGTGCAATTTTGCAACTCCACTTTGATTCACACTCGTTTCTGACCACTCTGGCATTTCCTCCAACAAGTTGGGAAGTGTGATTATTTCTTCGTGAGCCCACTCCTCTGTGTCCTCTGATCTTATCTTTATACCTCATCGGTCTATCCCTCCAATCATGCTGTGTCATTTCACGGAGTTGTTTTTGAGTTCACGGTGACCCTGCCTTGAACTCTTTAACTTAAACTTTTCAGCACCAGTCGACTGTTACTGTGGCAGCGGGAGCTGAAATTGGCCTGCCGTGTGATTTAGACCCCCCAGTTAAAGAAGGAAAGTTAAGACCAGGGCAGCAGGAAACTCATGTGCAGCTTAAGCCCATGCAAATCCTCAGTTGTTCCCTTGTGTGGCAGATGACAGTGCCAATTTGTATCCTGCCCTTTATGTATCTTGTAAGTTTTCCTTTTAATCTCAGTGGCTTTCCATCTTTCATGTGTTTGTCTGACTGGACTTTTTGTGGTTGTGGTTCCTCACTTCTGTCTGCCCCATTAGTAATGCAATCCTTACTTCATCTGCTTCTTTCATCCTTTCAGATGCCCAAACTTGTCATTTCTCAGACTATTTCTCTAATGTGTACCCTCTACCATCACCCAGTTCTGTTCTTACACATCATCATTGTGCCTAGCGCACAAAAGAAACTCTATTCATCCCTGCTGCTGCATAGAAACTGAGGGAACTTAGTGGTCACATCTCCCACAATGGGTGTCCAGATAAGACGAGACCAGGCTTAATCTTTAAGAGTTTGTTCCCCAGTAGACTACTTTTTTTTGTAACCAGACTTCTCAAAGACTCAAAGGTTTGTCATACAAAGAGAGAGCAGAATAATAAAGTGGTTCTCATGTTTTAGTCATTATTTGACATTAAAGTTTCTGTTGTCACAGCCGTCGGAGGTGCACGATAAATGGCCCACGCTGTTAAATTAATTTGCGACCCTGAGCGTTACTTTTTTAAGTCATTATTTTATGCAGATGTATTGTCGTATGTTTAATAGGTGTGAATAATTGATTTGCAGTTTCTGTGCAGCAAAAAGGGGGTCAGGATTTACAAGGGGTGATGCAAGAAACTGTGGAGATTTTTATTAATGACCGTGAAACAGTGTAGTGTGAGTTCAAATAAGAGCTCAGAGCAGCAGTGATATGCTGAGGAAAGGCTCAAGCGCACATTTTTCAAACCTTAAAGCAACGTGTTACATCAGCTGAAGAACATGGATGATTCCACTCCCGTCCTCTACTGAAAGAACAAGAGGTTGAAGCTTGAGTTGTTGTTTAAAGAAGTTCTTTTGCTTTCTTTCCAAGCTCCTTAGATTGCCATGACCTGGATGACTGAGAACCTACCCAAATGAGTTGCTACATGTTTACCAAAATTAGATGGTGTAAGGGTGAAAAAGGGGCAGCACGGCGGCACGGTGGTTGGCACTGTTGCCGCACCGCAAGAAGGTCCTGAGTTCAATTCCACCATCAGGCCGGGGTCTTTCTGTGTGGAGTTTGTATGTTCTCCCGGTGTCTGCGTGGGTTCCCTCCGGGTACTCCGGCTTCCTCCCACCGTCCAAAGACATGCAGCTTGTGGGGATAGGTTCATTGGATAATCCAAATTGCCACTAGGTGTGAATGGTTGTCTGTCCCTGTGTGTTGGCCCTGCGACAGACTGGCGACCTGTCAGGGTGTACCCCGCCTCTCGCCCTATGACAGCTGGGATTGGCTCCAGCACCCCCTGCGACCCTGAAAAGGATAAGCGGAAGCGAATGGATGGATGGATGGTAAGGGTGAAAAACCATCCATGGTGTGGTGAAAATCAACTCTGGTCTCAAGCAAGCTAAGGGTTATATTTTAAAGTGGCTACTTAATTCTAGAGCGCAATGGTTAGCACTGTTGCCTCACAGCAAGAAGGTACTGGGTTCAAATCCACCATCTGGGCCAGGGCCTTTCTGTGTGGAGTTTGCATGTTCTCTCTGGCTTCCTTCCACAGTTCAAAAGCATGCAGTTAGTGGGGTTGGGTTAATTAGTGATTATAAATAGGTGGAATGGTTTTCTGTGACCTGTCCAGGGTGTACCCTGCCTCTCCCACAATGGCAGCCCCACGACACTGAATTGGATAAGCAGAAGAGGATGGATGGATGGATGGATTACTTATTCTACCTATAGCCCACAGTTTCGATGAACACAGCCCTGAAAAATGATGTTTCCTTAGTAAGCACTAGGACACTAAAGTAGTTTTTAGTGGCTTATGTCAGATTGCAGTGCTTATTTAATGCTTCTATTACACTGTCAGGTTTTATTTATTTCATCTTAATTGCTGCACACACTGCAAGAATGTGAAAATCACAAACTAAAAAAGTGTGCAGCTGCTGATAAATGCAAGTCATTCCAGACACATCTCCAGCATCTAAGTGATTTCAAATGTTGACAGTTGGACCTAATTAGCCGTCTAAAGCTAGAGAAACATATTTTTCTAAGGAGTGTTAAGAATGTTTAAAGATTATATGATCATACATAGGGAAATGTGTAAAGAAATGCAAACACCATGATTAGTTAGTGGGAGTGTCTGCAGGTGATCACCACACACTATGCAGCTCAAAAAACCTGTGTTAATAAGGTAAGGGAAAAACCAGGGTGAAGACCGTCTGGCAGACACTCACGTCTGCTCATTAGGCTCATTAAGCTCGTTAGGCATGTTGTGCATCATAGTACCTGAAAGCTGTTCTCTCTTCTCTTCCTTCATCTGGATTTAAAGAGATTTTTAGCAGGAAAAGCAAAGGGGGGCAAGTATAAGATTTTGAAAAGTGAAAGGAACATCAGCCTGATGTCCTCCACTTTTGCAAACACTGCAGTGAATACAAATCAAAGGAAAATATTCAAACTCTCAGGCTGACAAGTCATCTTCATTATTGTAATAAACCTCACAATATAGCTATAACAAATTACAGTAAGCATCAGCCTTCTCTGTGTTTCGCATGCCTCCATTACTTATGAAGCTGATGACACTGAACAAGGTTCCAAATTAAGCAGAGGCTACACAGACACAGAAACTCTTGAATCTATACAGACAGCATGTTCAAGTCTTTCCCGGTCAACCAGAATTAAGTCACAGAAAGACCATGTGTGAGTCACGTAAGACCTCAACTCTCCTTCCTAATCTGTGTATCTGTTTTTCTGCTTTTTTTTTTTAGTCCTTTCATAATTTTATTTGTGAATTCATCATTCGTTTTGTTGGCTCCTCTCTAACCTTAAACAGGATTGGTTGCCAGTGAATGTGTCACTAACTCTTCTTTAGCAATAACAAGGCAGGACAGGAGGATAGCCTGTAGCTCTTTTTCCCCATGTGAGCGTGTCACATGTCTGTCTCAGAGTTTCCCGTCTCTAATGACCTCCCCTTAGTGAGCCCTTCCATATCTACCTATATTTCTGTCTGCAGTTTTGATGTGCCTGTCTCATCCTGCCTTCCAGATGAGTACGTGTAGCAGCCGTGCGTTAACCATCCTGTCCACAGTGTTCGGCGCCTGCGGACTGTTGCTGGTCGGGGTGGCTGTGTCCACGGACTATTGGCTCATAATGGTGGAGGGAATCATCCTACAGCAGAACCAGAGCCAGGAGGTGAAGATGGCGCTCCATTCAGGCCTCTGGAGAGTTTGCTTTGTGGCTGGTAGGAAGATACAGCACATGTATATATATATATATGCAAAGAATGACTGAATTCATATTTGATCATCACGCAGTGACAAACACACAGAAAGAGCAACAGAGTGAGAGAGCAGAAATCAGAGAAAAGACAGCTAGCAACCTTCCGGCCTTTGGAATCATAGCTGTCACAAAACATGATCGTTACCTGTGAGCAGGACTGCAGAGACCCACATGCTCTTTTGATTTTAGTGTGTTTCTTCATGCACCACTGACTTTGATCCTTGACCAACCCCAACATTTTCCACCTTTTGTGGTTGCTCACAGGATCAGAAAATGGGAGATGTGTTGCGTCAGAGTATTTCACCGAGCCCGATATAGAGATCACCACTGAAAACACTGCGAACATCCTGAGTGAGTAAAACACAGCAGCGGCATTACACTTCATCTACTGTGTGAGAGCCTGCGGCGGTGTCCCCCTGCTGACTGTTTGAGGGTACTGATGTTTGAGTGCAGCAGTTCATCAGTGTTAAAATTCATCAGCAGGTTCTGTAAGTTGACAAGTTTGAGAAAAAGAAATCCAAAGATGTTGAATTTAGAAAAATTATTCATCCAGTGATTCAAAGGTTTTATTTTTTCATGGTAAAGACTTTGCATGAGGTATAATATGTTTTGTGTTAAACCCTTAAGATTGCAGTAGATTACCAATGAATTAGTAAATTCAGTGATTTAACTCCATAATCTATTAGATATTTCACTACAAATTTTATTTATATAGCACGTATTAAGTGTAGGACTGTGTTAATAAAAAGGTTTTGAGTCTGTTTTTGAATGTACGCACAGACAATGTATCCACACTAACTGAAAGCACCCTTTGTGGACTGAGATCTGACTCTGAAAACGTAAAACATTTGAGCCTGGTGACCTCAGTGGTCTGTCTGGGTTGTAGAGAGTGAGTGATTATATTTTTGTATATCTGCAATTGCTGTAATGCCATTTATTTATATATTGTTGTCAGAAGTCAGAAAGAAGAAAATTACAAGGAATTAGAGGGGGGGAAATGACAAATTCCTGTTGTCTCCAAGTAGAAATGTTTGTGTTTTACAAGTTTTATAGGACTTTCCTCGTAGACGTGACCCCATTGTAAAAAAAAAAAAAAGTTTATTCAATTCATGCTCAATTCATCTAGGATGAGACATAAGTCTTATGAAACATGCAAGACATAAAAAAATAATGTAATTTAACTCTTTTAAGGCCAAGATTATCATCTCCTCTCTCCCCAGTTTAACCCTCCTGCCATCCTTTAAAAAACTCACACCCATCACCCTAGGGACCATTCTCAGCCACGCCATAAAAAGACCATATATCCATATTTTATTCCACTTTAAATTAGCCAACCTTGTAAAACTACTTCTCCCTGAAATATTCATGTAAAGTTTTAATTATATTTTCGTTGTTTTAACCCTTCAAATCCCAGTGTTATTACATGAGCGCCCTGTGTTATAAGCCCCAAAAACCAAAAAACGAAACTAAATATTTCCACAAAAAACCAGTTGAAGTAATATGTGATTGTCATTATAAGTAGGCCTTTAGATGGACCAAAGATTGGCACCAACATACATTTTGACCTGCCATTATTTTTTTTGCATTTTTTTTGCAATTTAAAAATTAAAACTTCAAGGCCCTGAGTCTTCATTGACATCCAAGAAAAGAAGAAAAAATAAAATCATATGATGATAATTTGGGGTTGAAAAATAGCGTTTATAATGGAAGTCAATGGGCAGAAAATGGTCCCCAGGGTGATGGGTGTGGGGATTTCTGCTGCTCAGCCATTTTAGGCTGATTTAAGGAATTCACACTGGAATATTAACATTGACAGGTAAAAACTATCCTGTGGCAAGTTTGGTTATATTCCACTGAACACAGTGGAAATGGCAGCCATTTAACACATAGCAGTGGCACAAAAAGGTCCCAAGAAGGCAGGAAGGTTAAGGTCACATCCTAAAACGTGCATTTAACACTGTGACCTCTCCTTCCTCCAGAGATGGTGCGTACGGCCACGCCCTTCCCGATGGTGTCGCTGCTCTTTGTCTTCACTGCCTTCGTCATCAGTAACATCGGACACATCCGACCTCAGCGCACCATCCTGGCCTTTGTGTCCGGCATCTTCTTCATCCTCTCAGGTGGGACCCATTACTCATGTCCTGCTGTTACTGCTCCCTCACTCTGTGATTGATTACAGCGTCCTGGTGTGTCCTGTGTCACACATGCAGACACTCCATCACAGCTCTATTTCTGGTCTGTGATGCAGGTGTGGGGAGTGTCAATAGAAAAGGTCAATGGATTTGCTTTGAATGTTCCCGCTGGGTTTTTCATTTGACTTTGTCTCGTATAAACTTTATTAACTTGTTAATTAGGAGTAGCTCTTCCTCCATATTTTAGTGGCATATTTTTAAAAGAGTGTTAAAAAAAATTGCAAAAACCTTTGAATATTTCTTAAGCAGCTTAAGCAGGTTTTTCAGCAGCATTTTCTTCATTAGTGCAGCCGGTCTTGTTGAACAGCAGATGGCGGTAATGCTCCCGTTTCTGGTGCTCAGCCTGATCGTCAGTGGCCACATTGGAGCTTGTGTTCTCTGGCGGTTCTTTCTCCTAACACGCACTTTTGAGGAGGAAGCGTGACTGCAGAGCTCAGAGGAGTATCACGCAGAGTCTGATATGATGACTTCGACATGCCATTTCAGAGTATACGAGGTAATAAATGTTATGTAATGAAGGTTACATAATGTTTATAGCCTCTGCTGGAGTGTCACAGTGTTTTACTTTATGCCTTATTTTGATAATAGGGTGATAATAAGGTGCAAGTGTATCAAATTGCTTACATACTCTGCTGCACTAAGCCTCTCTGTGCCTTCCTCCTGCCTTCCCTACTACACACCCCTCTCAACCCTCCCTCCCCAGCCCCTCTCCTTCCTCCTATTCCTTTCCTCACCCCTTCATTCAAAGGATATTATTTCTGAGTCATTGTTGCTGCAGTGGTGTGTGCGGAAGGATGTTCCACTGGCATCTCTGACGCTGTAGTCTGGTAAATATTGTAGTTTGTATTGGCAGGCTGGGTGCAATGGCACCCTGTTCTGGTTAACATAACAGTATTCAGCGCAGGAAATAAAAAAACAGCATGGGGCCACAGATGTTTAATCTTGGTTAGAGGCTCTCCCGCTCTCTCTGTTACTCGCTTTCCCTCCCTCTCTTTTTCTGTTTATCTCTTCCCCCAACAAACACACCACAGATGAGCTGCACGCCTCCTTGCACCATTTACCTTCATGTTTGCTTCCCCTTTGTCTCACACTCAACACTTCTTCTTTTCCTGCCTCTGACTGTGCACGTGCCTGTGTGTTCCTTTGGATTTTCAGGCATTAACTCAGATAAAGATGTACTTCTGCTGCAGGATTGACAGCAGCACGGTTTCTGCATTTCCCACGCGTTTCAAATTTAAGTCAACAACGAAACCAGGCCATTCACGTAGAGGGCATAAGCACTTGACAGCCCTGTAGTGCACTTGAATGTTGCGGTGAAATATTCATATTCGCTGCTTACAGCATGATGCTGTCTTTGAATATTGATACTGTGATGTTGGCCATATGTCGCATCTCATAATTTTAACATAGCCAAAGTAAGGTGGAGGGCAGGTAAGTGTTCCTGGAAAAGAGAGGTTTAAATGTTGTATGGGATGCTTCTGGCTGATTCCAGATCATCCGTTCACGTTTGAAAGGCACTTCTGTTTCCAGTACAGTGAATATACTGAATTTTTCACTATAACATATTCAAGTTTTCACAGCATGCTGCATCAATTCTGACTGCATGACTTTAATTAGCATGCTATGTTAGAGGAGCAGAATTAATCTCTTTCTTTTGTTACATTTTAAGTGGGTTTTTTTCAGGGTTTCTTCTTCTTCTGCCTTAAGATAAATAGCAAGTAACTGTTAACTGTTTAATAAAGAGAAATATCCTTACATACACCTAATCAGAAACAGCAGTCATTATAAGAGAACCTTATAATACTTAAATTATAATTTTCCTCCCAGTAATTCATTTTCCCACCTTTCATACCCTGACATGCTGCCAGTCTGTCTTAGTGAATTAAGTTATTAATTAAGTTGTGCTAGCATAATAAGACATTTTTATAATGAAGATTTATTATTATGTATTTATTTATTTGCCTGATGAGGATATGAATGACATACAGTATGCCAGCATGTTCATTCATCCACTCATATATTAAAAAGAATGTGGCTTTCCTTGTAATGTGTTGCAATCCTCACATCATAAAAACTAAAGGATTTGAAACTTTTTTACAGGATTATGTTTGAGGTGGTTAAAGGTGTGTTAAGCACTTGGTTATAGAAACACTGGTGTTATGGTTAAACCTGGAAAAACACAAAGGTGGTGTGACAGGTTACGTTGATATATCCTGATATATCCTTTTTAAATCAAATTGTCACAAAAGTGCTTTTGAATCCTGAACCTAGTTACATGTTAACTGCATGTTAAAATCATTTGCCGCTGAAAGTAATCCACAGTGACAGTATGCTCTATTTTATTTCTTTTTATTTTATTTTTTGCAAAAAGAATCTTATTTTTTAAAAAGACTGTTTTCATTGTAAAAGGAAAAATGTTCAAAGGTCTTTGTGAATAACTGATATGAAATTTCTCGTCTGTCTCTCTGGTGTCTTTTCCATTTCTCGATCAGTGTAAGTATTTTGAAAGCTAATTAGCTGGCCTGGCCCCTCCCCATCTTTCTCTTTCACTCTGCACACATTGGTGTGGCTGTCTGGATCACTTTTGTATGTGACTTTCTTTCTTACGCTCAGTGTCATTGTTAATGTGCTGTGTGCAGGCCTCAGTCTGGTGGTGGGGCTGGTGCTCTACATCTCCAGTATTAATGACGAGGTGATGAACCGTCCCAGAGAGCCTGAGCAGTTCTTCAATTACCACTACGGCTGGTCCTTTGCCTTCGCTGCCTCTTCCTTCTTACTCAAAGAGGTCAGTCGAGGCTCTGTGTGTGCTAGTTAGAAAATTTGGGAAAGAGAGTGAGAGGCCCTTTTCAGACATGAAAACGTGAAGCTGCTTCATCTTTTTGTTAAAGCACAGCATTTTGTCATTCAGACATGGTTCGCTTATACAATATTTTCCTCACTGCTTCATTAAAATATTCCCACTGCATCAGGGGCATCTCCAGATTCCCATTCCTGTGTTAGGTGTCTGCCTCAGAGTATCAGAGTGTACAAAAGCACTATATTGCCAAAAGTATTCACTCACCCATCCAAATCAATGAATTCAGGTGTTCTTTCCTTTGTACACCTGTGGCCACTTCCATGCCACCTTTACAAGTGCGAGCGTGAAATTTCCTCGTGGCTAACGGTCAGCTGTTAGTGGTTTTATAACAAAGTGGAAATGAGTGGGACTGACAGCATTTTAACTATGAAGTGATAAGCCACGTAAAATCACAAAGCAGGGTCAGCAGATGCTGATTCTTTTAGATTAGCTCGAGAACAGTGCATAGAGAGCTTCATGGAATGGGTTTTTATGGACACCCAGCTGCATCCAAGCCTTACATCACCAACCACAAAGTAAAGCGTCACGTGCAGCGGTGTAAAGCACGCTGTCACTGGACTATAGAGCAGTGGAGATGTGTTCTCTGGAGTGACGAATCTTCTCTTCTCCATCTGGCAATCTGATGGACGAGTCTGGGTTTGGCAGTTGCCAGGAGACCAGTAGTTTTTGAGTATAGGGGATTATGGGGGATTCTAGTGTGGGGTTGTTGTTCAGGTCTGGGCTCAGCCCCTTATTTCCAGTGATAGGAAATCTTAATGCTTCAGCATACAAAGACATTTTAGACAATTTCATGCTCCCAACATTGTGGGAACACTTTCGGAACGGTCCTGTTCCAACATGACTGAGCACCAGTGCATAAAGGAAGGTCCATAAAGACGTGGATTAGCCCTGACCTTAACCCGACAGAACATCTTTGGGATGAATTAGAAGGGAAACTTGAGCGAGGCCTTCTCATCCAACGTTAGTGTCTGATGTCACAAATGCCCTTCTGAAAGAATTGTCAAAAATTTCTGTAAACACACTCCTAAACCTTGTGGAAAGCATTCCCAGAAGAGAAGAAGCTGTTAGTGATTATTTCCAAACCTCGACCATTATCAGTTCTGTTGTTAGTAATATATTGTGTCTATATTACATATTGTGCTGGTGGTGCAGGGGTTAGGTCTGTCAGCCTCACAGCAGATGTTGGTTTGAATCTTGTGGTGGGCGGGGGACTCCCTGTGTGGAGTTTGCATGTCCTCCCTGTCTCTTCATTGGTTTCCTCATGCTACTACAGTTCTAAGATTCTGGATAAAGCAGATAAAGTGCTTAAGTTGCATTGATTAAAGCATTTTATGAACATGTGTTTAAAAGTGATTTGTACTCTAATGCACTGTAGAAATTTGGGTGGCTGTAGCTCAGGTGGTGAAGCAGGTTACCTAGTAATTGGAAGGTTGGTGGTTCAATTCCAATCTGCATGCCAACTATCGTTGGGCCAAATGCATCCATCAGAGTGTGAATGTTAGATAGAAAAATATTAAGAGCATTGAAAAAAGTGTATCAGAACACAACAGACTTGAAGATCACTTCTAACCAAATTTTCAACACAATCCTTATTTTTGAAAGACATTTATGTTTTCCCATAGTCTCTATGACTCCTTCTTATTGTGCCATTCCTCTTAAAAATATATATATCCTAGAAACACACCTACACTAATCAATTACGTTTGCTTCACATCTGTCGAAAAACATTGCCAGTATTGACTGTTGTGAAGTATAACAACACTTTTGAACACAACAATTTAAAGTGTCCTATCAACACTTTGTTGTTGTTTCCACTAGTGTAACTAAGAGCAGGATCTCTGCAGCTGAGAGAAAGCTGCGATACACCGCTGGCACACAGGCTTCAAGAGAAAGACTTTTCTTGTCTCTTGTGGATTTAGAATAGCAAAAATGCATCATGCCAAATGTCCCCATGTTAGGAGTTTAACAGCTCACAAAGTAACAGAAGACACACGTGAAGTTGTAATATTGTGCCTGCTTTCCTGTAATGTGACTGGAGGTAGTTCAAACTTGTGCTGCTTAAAAATTGACAAGCCAGCATTAAGAAAAAGTGACCATGAAGCTGATGCTGTAATATATGAGAGATGTCTGACAGGGGCTATAGTGTGTGCTTGAGTGTCTGATTGCACACGTGCAACACAGTTTGTATGGTGCAGGTACTCCCTGCTGAGTGTGATGATCTGTATTCTGAAGGTAATGTGAGGTATTAGTGGTTATGATGCAGAACAGCAGGGTTTCCGTACAGCTGTGCTCATGTGTGAATTCGTGCATGGTGCAGTTTCACGTGAGTCCTCATCTTCACATATCCCTTCCTTCTCTCCTTCCTCCTCCCCGTCCTGCAGCTTCCTCTCTCCTGTCATCAGTGGCCCTGCTCTTAATGTGCTGCAGTGGCTGATTCAGTGTAAACTAACTGTCTCCTCTGATTTTTCCCTCGTCTTTTCTTTTCTCCGGACTCCTTGTTGGCTATTGTTTTACCTTTAAATTTATTTTATACATTCTTCTTCATGTCTCCTTTTATTAGTCATTTATAATCACATCCCACACACCTACTCGTTACTGTTTCTTTGAAATGTTGTCTCTGAACAAAATACGCACTGTCACATATAATCTAATCTCGCTCATCTCTTTAGGGGGCCGGTGTGATGTCAGTCTATCTGTTCATGAAACGTTATGCAGAAGAAGAGATGTACCGCCCCCACCCTGCGCTCTACCGCCCCCGCTTGTCTGAGAGCAGCGACTATAGCGGCCAGTTCCTCCAACCAGACTCCTCCTGGCCCCCACCAAAACGTGGACGCAGCACCTCTGAGGCCTCCAGCGACATCTCCATCCAGCTTAACCAGACTCCGCCAGCCCCATCAAAAAGCAACCTCCAAGCGGTTGGTCCAGGCAGCCCACCTTCTGGCTCTTCTTCCGCAGGAAGCTACCAGATGCCCCCACAGCCTACCGGTTATCCCTCCACACACACCCTGCCCAGGTCTCACTCCTCACATCCCCAGGGCCAGGCTCTTCCAATGGCCATGCCTCCATCACCCGTACCTCCCCCTCATTATCACACACACGTGCACATGAGCGCTTCCCCCTGTTAGGAATAAGGAGCTTCAGGAAGGAAAGTAGACTCTTCATAATCATGTACATTTATATGTGATGACAGTAAATGTTGAGCTTGAATTGCAGATCATGTCAGAGGAAGTGGAAGGAGACCAAATATATTTTCAAATGTTAGTTTTGGAGCAAATATGAACTGAGATCAAAGGCAGTTTTGGAGATTGAGCGGGAAGCTTTAACAAAAACTGTGGACTGAGAGAAACAAATAGGACAAAACATGGAAGAAGGGAGAAATAAATGGGAGGAAAAAGTGATTCCTAGAAAGACATAGAAGGTTAAGCTGAGTTACAGAGGAGATACCAGCGAGGGAGAGTGAGGCAGACAGAGCGTGGGGCTGCGGTATAATATGGAGATACTGCAGTGCTGCAGGAAATTTGTATGCACTTGGAAATGTACAATGCAAAACACTCTTCACAAAGAGAGAATGCACATAGCTTTTTTTTTTAACATACATATACTATGCCGATACATGAACTATGTACATTTTTACCAAATGGCAAATGCAGTTAAATATTCTATTGTCTTCTCTGAATTTAGTAAATCATCAATTCAGTTTCACAACTCACACTGTCAAGTTAGAGTGATCAATATCATGAATTAAAAATAGTTTTAAAAAGAAGTTAAGTAATGCTGAATTGAGAAAACTGTGTATGGATATCGTGTGAAAATAAAAAAAACACAGAAATTGATGATGCAATGAAACATCGTCAGGAGAAATCAACTTACTGTTTTACATCTTTGTATAAGATACAAATTTCTAACTTGCTGTATATAATTGCTCACGAGGGTGTCTGTAGTAAACTGTAAATGAAGCTTTGGCACAAATTACATCAATGAAAGGTCTGACTCATTCTGCTTTGGAGGAAGACTCTGCAACAGGCACACCACAGTCAACAACACGCCCTCAGGATGCAGGCATGCTGGTTTGAAGGAGGAACCACCCAACAATGATACAGGCGGCTGATGCCCTCTACTGGCCACTGTCCTGCACTGACCCCGGTATCAGCCATGGGTCTGGTTCACTACTTTAATGCACTCTTCCTGCTTCCCTGACCTCCACTGTGTGTCTATGGCTGGTGCAGCACAGATGACAAAGTTACACTCATGTAAGGAATGTATGACGATGATGAGACGAGTGTTTGTGAACGATACAAATCAGGAGTGACACATAACTTTAAAGAATGATTAGAAAGATTTTAAAAGCTTTGTAGCTGTAAATGTCTATCTGGAAAAAGTCACAACTAAGTATTAATTGCATTTTTACTTGCTGCTTAACGAACAGCGGCACACACCATTAAAGGCAACATTTAATTTAACATTTTATTATTGCAGCTTGTTTGGCAGGCATTTGTGACAGCATTAGTACAAAGTTTTTAGAATATCTGGAATAATGTGAAAAACTAAAAAATATAACGTTGAGCTCTTTCTGTGTGTTGATGAGTCTCTGAGTGATCCCTGTGTCTATGAAATGCCGACAAATGACGATTAAAAATTTGTTATAATTTTTCATTGCAGTTCCAGAGTTTTCAACACATTCAGCTTGCTCTCAGGCAGGGAACATAAAATCCTCACATAATGATGCAGATTTTTTTTCAGTAATAATTAACATGATTTATAGATTTTAATAGTTGCAGATTAATTTTCTGTTAATAAACTACGGATAAACAGACTTCAGCATCTCTCTCTGGGATGGATTCCCTGTACCAGCAGACATAGGAGGCTCTTCTGTAAGATGTTTGTAGCCACACGTGATTATTTTGTGGTGGTTTTGAAATGTAGTGAGGTGCTTTCTCAGACGGTCTAGAACAGGGGTGTCCAAAATAAGGCCCGGGGGCCAGAATCTTCCCAGAAAAGAGTCCAGTTGTGAAGAAGGATACACATTTTGGATTTTTAACTGTGCTTTCATAAGTTTTACAACTTTTCCTTCCCCTTGGCTATTCATAAAACACTAATAGATAAACATTTAAGTGACAGAAAAGTTTACACTTTTCCACTTACTAAAGAAATGTCTGTTTTGTTTTTTGTTTTTTACATTGGATCCACAGTAAAAAACAACAACAACAACTGTTTTATAATTACAGGACAGTGGGAAATGAGCTACTAGAACTTTTTCAGTAATTTTACACATCTATTTCTGACAATTTTAGCACAAAGAGTCATGCTGACCGATTTCTTTCATTTATTGCAGCTTCATTTCTTTATCACGTAGAAGAATTGAGACACGTTGTTGAAAGTGCACTTCTTTTTCTTATATCAAGATAGCGATTAAAGGCATAGTTAAACTTCTTCACACTGACAAAAAGGGGTGTTTCACTGGTCCGGCCCATGATGTACAATGAGTTTGACATCCCTGCTCTAGAAGTTGAACGCTTGTTAAATGATGCAGTATCACAAAACCCAGAGCAAGGCAAGAAGAACCTGCACATCAGAAACATAATTCTTTCCTCTATAATAGACACATTTGCTGTTTGTTTTAAGGTGCATCTCTCACAGCGAGACATCCCTATAATAATAGTGTATATGGGCTCATTATAAAGATCACTGTGATGCTGGAGATAGGGAAACACACTGATGTCCTTCACTGCATGAGTGGGATGAAAATTATAGCTCACAGCTCACAAGTATAAAGTGAGATCATTGTGATGTCATGTTTCACCTACATGCAGGGTTATACACTCCCCTGCTTTTTCTTTAAGCACTTGCACACATTGGAATTGAGATGACACCCAGTGTACCTGCAGCTGTCTTTGTTGATTGTGCTGTTGCAGTTAAGGGGTCAAGTGCCTTGCTCGGGCACACCTCAACAGTAGCTGTTAAAGTTTTTTTCTCCAGTCAGTTAAAGTGTGCTTCACTAAATGACTTTGGAGCAGCTGAAAATAACTTTCCCTTTTAATTCTCAGGAGTATTTAATAATACTTTTATAACTCCTAAACTCCTTTCATCTCTGCAACTCTTTGTTTTTCCATCTCTATCCCTAGCCTCATGATTCGTTTGCCTCATGATTATATAAAAGAGTGTAGCTGTGCTTGCTTCTGCGGAACAGCCTGATCTTCATCCACATTACCAGCTTTCTAAAATAAAAAATGGGCAAAAGAATCCTTTTTTTAGTGTTTCAAAGATACTAATGCTGTCTAATCTGGTGCTATATGATGCAGAAGAAAGTCACTGCTTTTAAAAAGTTGGTCTCTGACACTCACTTTGCTCTGCTGTACAACACTTTTGTACAAAACTTTTAATGTGGGTTGATTGTGCTCTGTTTGCACTTCTGTTGTTAGATGTTCAAAATGTTGCCATTTCATTTTAATTATTTTATATATTATAGCACTACTACTACTACTACAATATTGTAGTCATGTGATTAGACATTGTCCTGGCTTCTGGCTGCTCTCTTTGATTGAGGGAACCTGCAAGTGGATGGATGCTGTACTGCAATGAATCACTGGGTGTTAACTAGACTCCCTCCTCAGTCATAGCACGCCAGCACAGCCTGAGGGCAACAATTGATCAGAGTGTTGTATGGGTGTGTGTGTGTGTGTGTGTGTGTGTGTGTGTGTGTGTGTGTGTGTGTGTGTGTGTGTGTGTGTGTGTGTGTGTGTGTGTGTGTGTGTGTGTGTGGCTGCATTTGCTGGCATGTGTACTTGTGTTTATCACAGTGAGACTTGAAAAAAAGGATAAGAATTAACAGTGAGAGATATAAAAAAATTTTTTTTTACTTATTCCTGTCTCCAAAAGCAGGGATGTCTGTGCTGAACACTGTGTCTTTTAAAAGCGTGTCACAGTAAGACAGAAATGCCAGTTTTTGGTGAAGGTCACAAAGGAAGTACAAAAAAGGAGGGCGTTGTGTAGGTGAACTAATAATACGTACAGTGCAACAGCCTCGTTGTGGTTTATGACCAAGCTGTAACTCATATCAATCTTTAGAAAAAAAATTAACACACATATTTCTGACTGAAACCATTATTAATTAAAAATGAAGCGCAAGATGCTAAACATGTGCATAGATGCATAGGAGGTGCAGCATGCCTGGTTTGACATCAGAAAGTCAAACATCCACAGTCAATACAACTAAAACAATGTGTAAACTCTGCTGTGTGATCATCTGGACTGAGGGTTTCCTGTGTGCGAGCGCCTCTCCTGATGAATGAAGCCCGACTGTAGCTGCAAACAAGTGAGATTAAACCGTGGCCTGTGCTTGTTTGGACACTTTTCTGCAATAGTGTACTTTACACCGTGAGCGTGTGTTGACTTCTGTTTTCCCCTGCCTTTTGTTTGTGTGTGTACATACAAAGTTTCATGTGTGTGTGTGTGTGTGTGTGTGTTGAGTGGATCTCTCTTTTCACCATCACCATTACTGCATGAAAGACCTGTCAGTCTGTATTAGGTTCTGCCTCTTCCCCTCTGTGTGTGTGTGTGTGCGTGCGTGCGTGCGTATGTGCGTGCGTGCGTGCGTGCGTGCGTGCGTGTGTGTGTGTGTGTGTGTGTGTGTGTGTGTGTGTGTGTGTGAGAGAGAGAGGGGGGGGAGGGAAAGGTTGAACTAGGCAGTAAAGCCATTTTAAAGCTATTGAAGGTCATTGTTCGCTCACTCTGTTTTATGCGCACTAAATGCTGTGTGAGGTCAGCAGCTCTGGCTTCATTTTTATAGATCTGCGCGTGAAATAATCCGATCTATACCATCAGCAGTGAGATCCCACACCAGCTGTGTAATTTCCCCAGATGATTTGATCATTTTACCACTAATATTACAGCGCTACTGCTGAATTTCCGTTTTTGCTGATATTGCTGATACACTGATATTAACCTGTGGATGTTTGATTCCGTCTTATAACCCCCCCCCCCCCCCCCCCCCCCCTCTCTCTCTCTCTCTTACTCCTCCCCCTCCTCCTCTCTCCCTCTCTCTGCAGGGCTGCGCTTGTGCTCCATTTCCCAGAACTACCAGCGCGGCCCTCATCATCAGCATCATCACTACAGAGGAAAAGTGTCCCACTGGCGCTCCATCAAGTCGCTCTCCAGCAAAGGAAAAAAGAAATATCGACATCAATAACGCTCGCGCACTTACGAGCTGGTCATAATAGGCTACTTACGAGCGCGCAACCATGAGCGTGTGGCACACGCTCCAATAAGCACATCCAGACCAATTCCCTCAATATAAGAGGGGGGTGAGGGGGGTCATGCCTTCGTAGTGATCTCGTAGCACAACATAGGCTACTGTGGGAGATTTCATCTTGTGTCGACGATCCAACCTCATTCACATTTAGCGTGGAGTTTTAGTGTGATGCGACAAGTTGCTCGCGCCGCGCGCAGTGTGGAAGAAATCGATGGAGGAGCAGACAGGCGGGCGAGCGCTCATCCAACCGGAGGGGAGGGGGAGACGCATTCTCCCCGAGTACACACAAGCAGCGGCCACATCCACTGTAGACAAATCCGTGTTCAGTGACGTGTTTTGTACTAGCCTTTTTTTAATATATACACACTGAACCATTTTCCACCTCAGACTTAAATTTAACCGGGACCTGAGACTTCACGCTTTTTTTTCTTTTTGCTCCTAAATTCATGATTTTTAATCACCCCTTTCGATTTAATTATTTATTTTGTTGCCTCGATAGACCCGTTATTTAGCGCCGTCCACCTCCTCTCTCCTGTTCCCTCCATCCCCTTCTCTCTCTGGGAGTGCAAGGCGCTGCGAAGCTCGGAAATTTAAAAAAAAAAAAGAGAGAGAGAGGGAGCCTGCAGGTAAGACCGCCGTAAGCTTCTTTAAAATGATTATAATTGCATTGAGACACTGTTGTTTTGACTTTGCAGCTTAATGAATGACAGTTCATCCAGGCTCATTTTCATAGCACATTGATTTGTTTCACGTTGCCTGCAACTTAACACACTACTGACAGTGTTGATATCGTAATTCCAGAAAAGAATAATAATATTTCTCAGACTTCCACCACTCCTCTCCATCTCCCTCTCTCTCTCTCTCTCTCTCTGATTAAATGCTGAATGATAATATTCCCACCTATTTTGCGCGGGTCTATAATTAGCGACCGCAACGTCTATTATGCAAATGATCATTTTAATAGCTCGTTTTTAAGCTCTGCCTGCATTCACGCCGCAGCAGTGGAGACTAAAATATCTGCTGCGTTCGCTGACATGATCGGCCGCTTCCCCGAGGATGGAGAGTTATTTCAGCGTGTGCGAATGCGAGTCTCGGTGTGTCATTCGTGTCCCAGTCCGCTGAGTTTTCTCTGTACTGGTCTCTCGATGCTAGGCGTCCATTTTCCACCGTGCAGCCTATGCAGGCAGGGTGATGTGTGTAGCGTACTCTGTTAACAAATGCACCGCAGTCCGCATCACTATAAGTCAGCTCTGCACGCTCTCGGCCCCGTGGCTCTGAGCTCGTATGTGTCTCATCAGTGTGTTATGCACCGCTTTGGAGTGCAGGGCCAGCATCTCATCTTGGCTCCATGTTGAACCTGGGCCACATCATTGCATCAGACGCGTATTTTTTTCCATTATTTTCCACAGTCTTCTCTCACTGAACAACCTGTGCAGCTTCGACAGATCCAGAGGTAAAGGGCACCGAACACCTGGCACGCGATCAGCCATTCAGTATTCATCACAGCTCACATCATGTCATTGCTAAAGGAGGACTGAAACGTCTTGAATTGGAAATTATGTAGGAGTGTGCACTGCAGTATTCAGGAGTTTCTGTGCACTGTCAGCAAACAGCACAGTGACTTATACCTGTCTTCATTGTGCCTGCAGCCCATGGCAGGTTACAGCTCTGAGTGTTTTCTCAGAAATGTTCATTATTCAATGAGAAATACGCTGTTGTGCTAGCCTACAGTGTTGATGACTGTAGCACAAGTTTATACCCACTAAGCTCAGCTTCTCACTGAGTGCTGCATCTATTCCGTTTGGGGACCAGCCTTTGGTTTTAAAAAGCCAGCATAAATGACCGTCAGCGCTCTGCTTTTACACTGTTCATTTATACCCTTGTTTTGTTTTGTTTTCTGTCACTTGATGTTACAAGTTTGCTGTTGAACTTTTCCTTTGTGATCATGCCAAATGCGATTGCCACTGGGTGGCAGCTGAACTGAAATATTTGTGCATTTCTTAAATATTATCAGCAATGAGATAATGGATGAGAGCCTAAAGTTGTTCATTTCTTAACTACACCTCAAATCATTAATTAACTGCGTGTAATTCTGCGAAAATGCATGCAGTTACTGTTTGCGCTATAACTTCAGTTGTGTGGCTTAATGACAGTGCAAGTGCAAGTTTCATGTTACACACTGCACACCGAAAGGGCCTAAAAGGTTCGGTTATGTCTGATGAGAAATCAAAGGTGTCGTTTTTGTATCACGCTGCTGCCATTTGCCGCCCACCTCTTTATCAGCTATCAGTGATTCTTTCATTAAGTGATCTTGGCCCTGTCACACCCCATCAGTTCCTCCGCCTCCCACGTGCTAAACACCGTCTGTGCCGTGTGTGTGATGTACGTGTGGCCTTGATGATCGTCTCTGTGGACTTTGGATCACTTTCAAAACCCCTGAGTTGGCTCTAAGATCTGCTTTTTACACTCTAAGGTGACTCACTGCAGTCAATACTGATGCGTAGCCCAAACAGGCTGTAGGTGTGATTTAACGCTGGCCAAATTATAATCATCTAATGCTCAAGCGGTCCACAACAATCGGAAAGGATCTCTAACTTTTGACTGTTTCCACTCGTTTACCCGTCTCGCTTAAATTTCACTCCTGGTTGGTCTCTTTCTCTCTCTATATCTCGCTTTCTCCCTTTGAGGAGAAGTAATTCTGCAATGATCATCACATCTGTCATGTAGCTGTTGTTCAGAGGATCAATGCCTTTGCTGCAATTTTCTTGATGGTCTGAGATTTCACACTGTTCATTCCTCTCTTTAGTGCAGGAGGAAGCCCAGTGCTGTACAAGAGCCACAAATGCCTCAGTTTGAAATACAGCCCCTTAACAATCTAATGTTCATTCACATTACTGCATAACTTTTCATCTCTACCCTATTAGTAAAAAGAAACTCCTGCATATTTAAAGAAAAAGTCTAAACTTACACTTGTAGCAAGTCTTGCAGTATTGGGAAAGCTTACATTCAATACACAACACTGCTTATAACTCCAGTGAGCAGAGGCTTTTATCCAAAGCATTCTAAATGACTCCGTTCTCAGTGGCTATGACCCATGCATCAATTAACCCAGAGCTTTGGTGTTTTTAAGTGCTTTGTTTAAGCTTGTATAGCCTAAGAGCAGGGTTGTAAGAGCCTGTGATTGAACCGTGTTGTGTCAGTGATATGCTGTTAGCTGACCTGTCCGTGTGTGCAGGAGCATGCAGCATAAAAACACGACAGAAACCGTGTTAGCATGTCTGATAGGCCAGCACAAGGCTGTAGATACAGGTTGCAGCACCTGTAACTAAATCCCACAAACAGATTACAAAACGGTGTAGGTGTGAGTGAGAGTCTTAGTTGTTTATATTAGAATATTGAAGCTGCTCACACATGAAATAGATTATGTGACTCAGAGTAGGTGCAGACATATCACTCTACTATTAAGCCTATGAGTAAATAAATGAATGACTATCTGCTAAACATCTGTTTGAGATTAGCTGAGTGATTAACAGAGCAGACCCCAGGTCCACAAGAGTTTGCTCATTTACATTTGTCATCAACTCTTTTCCCTATTTATTTATGAAACGATCCAGAAATTATCTAGTATGCAGATCTTGAGAAAACTCTGCTCAACAGTTTCTTAAATAGGCTTATGTGTATTCTCATAAACCTAGGGATGTCACAGGAACCAAGCGTCCTAGTGTATCATTACACACTGAAGAAAAATGACACCCACAAGTGCAGGAAAAACCACACTCGGAAAAGCAAAACCTCATGATGGTGACTGGTGTAGCTGCCACGAGGCAGTAAGAGTCAGGTTTGAATGTACTTTGTGTTGTTACCCTGAATTCCTAGTTTTTTGATACAGCTGGCATTACCATTGTAATCAACTGAAAGGTTTGCAATGAGTAATGTTAAATGTACAGAGGAGGTCAGGATAAGGTACAACAGTGAGTGTCTACAGCCATGTGTAAAACATGCTGGAGACTCTGTCATGTTTGTGGCTGCACTTCAGTCATTGGTGTTGGGGATCTTGTCAGAATTGATCAAATTGGGAAGGAAGAAAAGTACCATCAGATTCTGATCCACCATGCAGTACCATCTGGAAAGCATCTGATTGATAACAGCTTCATTTCTTAGTATGACGATGATCCCAAACACACTGCCAGTGCACTAAAAACATAGCCGGATAGAAAAACCCACAGTTGAACACTGTCAGTAATGGATTGGTCTCCCTTGGAGCCAAACCATGATTGTTAGTCCAGGACTGATCCATAGTAAACTCAACATTAGTGAACCAGTCTGGGATCATCTTGACAGAGAACAGAACAAAAGGCAGCCAAAATCCGAAGAAGTGCTTTGAATGTCCTTCAAGAATCCCAGAGAACTATTTCTGAAGACTACTCAAAGAAATGACAGGAACGCTTGCTTAAGAGAGTTCAGGCAGTTGAAAAATAAAGGTGGTCATACCAAATATTGACTTTCAAAGTCGTTAGAATTGTACGAACTGTTTTTGGCTTACATGCTTTATTTACATTTATGTTTGCAAGTGTTTTATTAAATCGCTGCACTTCTTCCCATTTTAATTGCAAAATGTAAAGATACAATTGGTGGCTTTTTCTGGCAATAGGCGTGTTTGGAATCCCAACACAGTCAGCTGATCCAAGCAGAGGTGGACAGAGCGTAGACGAGTAAATAAATCACCAAACATAACAAATGTTCAGGAAATCAGTTTATGTTTCACATGTCTGAAAGAAAATCTGAATATCATATTTTTAAACAACTGGCCGAGATCTATCAACGACAAACGTATTAATTATAACATTTATCATTTTTTAAATCTTTCTTTGTTTTTCAGTTTATACAAAAATAAAAAACACCCATAACATCACTGCATCAACCTAAGAAATAATGAAGATGATGCGGCAAGTGTTTAACTTAGTATCTTTAGTTACATATTTAGATATGCTACATATGTTGATATTCTGTTTAGTGGGGTTGGGGACTCATTTTTACCTTCTCATTAATGAAGATTTCATGCATTTCTTACACGATGCATAAGTGGTGATAAATTCTGGATAGTACTGGAGTTTGTGTGGTTGTAATATACACATTCCCCTTTGCCATAAATCTGAGCATCCCGGACCTAACACCCTCACAGTGATGCCTTCACCTGGTGGCCTGTTTGTCAGACAGTTAAAACATCTTTAAATCACCTGCTTGGGCTTTAGGTAAGTTTGATATTTTGTTAACAGGAACCAAATCATAAAGAAAACAGGCACCACATTTGAACTACTCATTTATGGTGAAACCTATTAATTATTGTTACTTTATTTGTATTTAAGTGCATTTCTTTGAACATAGATTATAAATCAACTGGAAAAAAATGAAATAAATAATAAATAAATGTGAACTGAACTAAATATGCCACAGCATGACATTGTGTATTTAGACTTTAAGGGAGGTGCAAAAGTGAAGAGGGAGAGGGATTCAAAAACAGAATGAAGTACAATAATCAATCACTCACTCTGCAGGTGGGGGGAGAGATATAGGAGAGGTGGAGAATGAACTCAACCTGGGTGTCTATTGTCCTGTGTAGTTTGGGAGATGATTGGATGATGGGGTGGGTGCAGTTTTCTCTGGGATGGAGTCGGGTGGGCTGCCCCGGACTCTGTGGGGCTGGGCGGTGCTGCTGCTGCGGGCCCCGGTCCAGATGGGCCTGGGCCCCCTTGCCCTGGTGGGTTCCAGATTGTGAGGTTGCTTGCCCCTCCCTTTCTTCCCTCCCCATCCTCAGCTGCCTCCCTATTCCCGCTCTACCACACCCACCCACACACGCAGGGCTTGGGGTGCAGGTATGTCACCAGGGTGCAGGGGGGGCACTCCCCCTCTGTCCCCTTCTGGCCGCCTGTGCCTCAATTATATTCTGCAACCTAGACATCCACATTACTCACACTCTCACATAACACATACATATAGGGCCTTGGGGGTGGGCACGTTTTACAGCATCCAGAGGATGGTCGGTGTACTCCAACCCACCTCTGGCGCTGGTGCCCTACCCTCAATTTTAAATGCATTTAGACACTAAGGGTTTTCGGGAAGAGCCGTGCTGCTCTCTGAGAGGAAGCTAGTACCATGCTCTCCTGAGTTTTAAATGCACTTTAGAACAGCACACAGCAACACTACATATGAGCGGGCGTAGGGAGGTTTGAGGTCTTCACTCACCCCGGTTCTGTTAGCCGTCAGGGCTGGGGGGCTGGGAGGAGGTGCTGGCCGTCAGACTGGGGTCTCGGATGCGGGGCCTCCCTGCTACTGCAGATAAGGAGGTGGTCCGCTTGCCTCCACCCCAGAGAGAAGGGTTACATCTCCTGGGTCTAGGTGCGGCTTGCCCCTCTGAGGGCGGGGGTACCTGGACCTGGGATATAGAGTATGTTTGGGGAGTGCGACTGTCTGTGCAGTGTCAATTTGTGTCTGTCTACACGTTGGGTGAGTGCCGAGTATTTGGTTGTGCATATGGGGTGGGAATGCACGTCTGTGTCCGCGTGTGCCTGTTCGTCTGTGTCTATATGTCAGGTTGATGTCTGGGTACATCTCAGGCCCTCTAAAGTACGGAGGCCTATCTCCCCTCACCACACTCCCTGCCGGTGGCTGATGCCCTCAGACGTTGGTGTGTTGGTGGTCCTTGTCGTCTGGGGCTGGGCGCTCATGTATGTACCGGCTCACTCCTGGTGGCCGATTGGCAGGGCCTGGCGCCTGTGGCCCGGCTGGGCCCCTTCCGGGGGGTGGGGTGCCCTCAGGCCTCTGGGCCTGAAGCTCGGCCCTCTTTGCCACAGCTGGCTGCCAGCAGAGCCCGTGGGCATGCCACTGCAACCCCCTCTGGCCTCTGCTCCGTAGCTGCGGGGTGACCTCTCCTTTGGGGCTCTACTCAGCTCTTCCCAGGAGGGTGGCACAATATCGTTTATTATTTAGTATCTACTGTTATCTACTGTTAGCTAGTTTATTGTGATGGTGCTGTTTTTTTTATTATGTTGCTCTTTGTTGTTTGCTTTCTCTTCTGTTTTTTTTCTCCATACAGGTGATCCAGGTGTTTTGTTTTGGGGTTTTTTCTTTCTCCCCCCCCCTTCTCACCGTCTCTTCTCCCCTTTGGTTTTCTTTCTCTCCCTCTCTTTCTTTCATTCTCTCTCCCTGTCCTATCCCCCAGTCATGTCTGTCCTGTTTGTAGCAACTGAAAATAAAATAAATTCATAATTATAATAAAGGTCAATCAAATGGACCAATATGGCAAGGCCATGATGATCCACTTGGTAAAATAAATCCGCTTGGCATCTTTCTTGGCCTAAAGACAACAATTCTGATGGCTAAAGCTCCAAACGGGACACAAAAAAACAAAAAAAAACCAATAATCATTTCATCTCAATTCTCTCATTTTATTAATCATTTGAAGCCAAATGGTAATTAAAATTAAATTAACGAGACAGTCGTATAATGTATGAATCAGTAATGAAAATCTGTTGCAGGCCTAATTTAACTGCTGATCACCCATTACTGGAAGATATCTCCCTGGTTAAACTGGATAGGCACTTGTTTGAGTTTCCCAAAGTCTTGTTGACTAAACTCTGTATTAGAGCAGTAATAAAATAATTATAATCCCCAGTTTTTCTATCTTTACAACGGCCAGCTTTCTTCTTGAGTTATTTGCAAGCTTGTTTCCTGGTTAATTTGTTTCTCCCCTGCTGCACTTACATAACAGGATAACTTACTCTTTTATGTATAATAACTATAAATTTAAAGGGCAATTTTGTGTTAGAATTGCTGTCAGAAAGCGGTTTAATCTGTGAAGACTGGAATATTTAAAGTTCATGGTTGCAAGTGTCCATGTGTTTAAGCATGGATTCACGGGTTCATGAGCATCCAGTCATTCAGAGACACTTTATTTTGAGAGCCTCTTAAACCAAGGTGTTACTGCCACTGCCTCCTCAGGCACTTCTGCTCAGACAGGCAAAGCCTTGGTCACATGGAGTCAGAGGATCTTAGCAGACTCTTCACGAGGGCTTAATGGCAGTTCAGCTACACTTTAAAGTACCTTTTAAAGATGACCTATTTTATGCATTTGTTGTCATCATTTTGACAGTTGTGGGTGTTAAAGGCCGCATATGTGCTTGGTTCGTTTGCATGTGGATTTCTTCCTATTTTTCTTTTTTTTTTCCTGTGCATTCACGAGTGTGTTTCTGCATGTGAGCGTGCAAAGATGTAAATGTGCGCCTGCCAGATGTGGGAGCTCAGCAATGAGCTCAGGTGTGTAGCTCTTTCTCATGATTAAGGGGAAAAATCACTGCGGCTACCAAAAGTCACTGCTCTGAATATTTGTGCATGTTTTCCTAATGTTCACTGCCGCCATCAGCACCTCAGAATAGAATACTCGGCTTGTATTTTTAGATCTGCCATCATAAGTAGGCCTAGTGCATGTTTTTGGTCAAGCACTCACTTTTGGTCAAGCACTCACTGTTAGCTTATGTCATTTTCAATAACTACAGTCCCGATTCTGGTCCTGTGGAGACCAGACATAATTCTTCTTTCCATGTGATACCCGTGTGTGTGTGTGTGTGTGTGTGTGTGTGTGTGTGTGTGTGTAGATGCTGCACTGAAAACTTCCACACTCGCCCATGCAGGACCACTGCCTTTCACATGTGTGGAAAAACTTATTACGGCTGTCATCATTTATTCAACAAGCAGTTTGGTAGCTGATTTATGCAATGAATAGCTAATGGAGCAGCTGCTACAAAATTCAAATCTCCTGTGTGATTTATGGCTGTGTTATTAGCGCCACAACTCATTGGGCATGCTTGTATTTCATACAAGCAAGGTGGCCTGCCTTGCTGGGAATGAGTCACACAGGTAGATCTGATTATATCTGAAGTTTTTTTTTTAGGCAAGTGAGAGCCTGGTTCTGTAATGGTCCCTGCAGCCGCTTGCTTCCAAAGCCTTTGTTTCTGCAGTAAGTCCAGCTACAGCTAATTGCCCCTAGCTAGCAACATACAATGAAGGCATCACTGTGAGGGTGTTAGGTCCGGGATGCTCAGATTTATGGCAAAGGGGAATGTGTATATTACATCCACACAAACTCCAGTACTATCCAGAATTTATCACCACTCCTGCAATCATTTGCTATTACGACCAGTGTGAACATTATTGCCGAGAAGAGTGGCTCTGAACCCACTATTTCATAATGTAAAAAAGGTGATGCTGCAGTGCACTCTTATGACATCGTCAGGCTTGCAACAGTTTAAAAAAGGATCAGAATTGAGCTACAGGTACTATCTTATTTATTTCTCACATTCTTCATCCTTCAACCTGGCACCTGCATTAAGCACGGTACACAATGGCCGCTGACAGTGTGTATTTGAGATTCAGGTCTGCTATGTTAGTTGTGGTTAATGTTGCTTTGATCTGCTAGCCTCAAGCAGGGGTGAGGAGAGAGTTAGAGGTCTGGCTAAGCTCACCTCTTTCATATTCAAACTCCCCCCTCCTCCTTTTTTTGTATTCCTCAGCTCAGATCAGCACTGAGTCAAGTGAAATCGCTTGTCAGATCTTGCGCAGCCCCCTTGGGAGCCACAGAGGGCATTTGTACAGATTTCTGCACATATGCAGTAGTACCCCACAGGACCTGCAAACAGAACTAAATGTGTAAAATCTTTTGTCCACATTAACGTTTGAACTAATCACTGTGACGCAACTATTGAAATAATACTGCCACTGTTAATTATCCACTATTTCCTCAGGGTGCAGTTAGAAAATCTTGGCCTTTAGAAGTCATCTACTCTTCAACCAAAAAACATATACAGACTTTCTATATATGCCACAAGGCACTTGAGTGCATTGTGGCCTAAACTTGAGTGCACTCCACCTGTGAGCCCTCCTGGCCTAAATGAATTATAAACAGACATTAAGCTTGCATTGGTGCATCATAAATCATTTTAACCTTGTTATCTTACACAGAAATGATAACAACAGACCTGTCCATATCTTAATAAAATACACAAAATCCTTCTGCCTGCCTGTCTGTCTGCGAACTTCTACCAAGTCAGAAGTTGAGCAGCCAAACTTGGCACACAGGTACATCATAGACTCCTCAAGGTTCTTCTATATCTATATCATGTGTCACTATAATTTTATTCCAATAACATTTAAGAATTTTGATCCACAAAACCTGAAGTAAACATGATATATTATGACATCAACGTGTTTTCTGCCAACCACCTAACAATGTAGTAGAATTGCAGAGCATACACTACTCCAACATGTGCTCATTACATTCCAAATCTGTATCTCTAAATATCCAGAGCAACAACACATCTGACATTTCCTATCATGATATAAATTTTACTTTTTGATGAGAGAGAATACTTTACATCCAGCTTGGTGTAGGTGGACTGCTGCTGTTGCTGACAGCTGTTGCCCACTGCAAGTATTCCAAAGAGCAATTATGGGACAAACTATATTAAAATACGTTAATTCTTGATTTACAGAACATCCTGTTACTGAAAATGTAGCCTACGGTTTTTAGAATACATACTTTGTTGGTTGTTGCCTCGTTGCCCTGTGATTGGAATGTTGTCTCTTTGATTTTTTATTTTATTTTATGAAATGCAGTCATGCGGACAGTTTGTAAAGGTTAAGTAAGTTAGACTTAGAAATCTCGTTTAGGTTGGGTAAGTTCAAAGTAGTAAAGATGCCCAGTTTGTTGCAGATGGTGTATTCTTTCGGTAACACTTTGCAATACGGCTCGTTACTACGGGTTTAATTTTCCTGCAATAAAAAGGGAGTTCGATGGATTTTATTCAAAATTACATTGTAATTATATTTACATGAAAATATATAAAGGCATTACACAAGAATAAGAGGGTAACAAGTCAAACAAACCAGAAATTATATTGCAAGTAAATGTATGTAGTGCATAAGTAATTGTAAGTACTGGATAATTTCCCAGTAATGTAGACAAAGATGTACAATAAACAAACAATATTTTCCCATCTTACATTTTGGGGCAAGGTCCATATTATGTAGTGACTTCATCTTTCCTAACTTCCAGCTATTTTGCAAGGAGAGTGACACAAATTATACTGTATGTAATTTTAAGTAATGTGTGTTTACCTTTGAGCAAATGCAATATTTTCCCATTTTATGTCGGGAATACACCATATTATGGAGTGACTTAACTTTACCTTTTACGTCTTTATTTTTTTTACATCATTATTTAATATTCATTTAGCTAATGTGCATGATGAATTTTGTGTTATGCAGCTGTCCTTTTTTACTTACACTGTTCTTAAAATTACTTCAAATACAATGTGTGTCTCCTTTCTTATAAAATACCCAGAAGTTAAGCCACTTTATAATACTGAAAAGTCTTATTCTTTCCCCATCTCGCATCGTAATTATGCTGATGTATTACCACACTTAAAATAACTTAAGCTTACAGTATAATTTGTATTTCTTTTCCTGCAAAATACCTGCATGTGTTGTTACGTATGCAGTACTTAAAATGACTTACGCACTACTGAAATTTACCTACAATATAATTTTTTCTTGGTTTCCTGTAAAAAGCTGACTGAGCCCCTTAATCTAGTTTACTACCTTTAAGTTTGTCCATCTAAACATTATTACAATGTTATTTACATGGAACAGCAAAATACATGGAAATTCCATTTAATTACAGAAGAATTATGTCTTTGGTTGCAGGCTGTATTATAAAGTGTTACCGTTCTTTCTGCTGCAAAAATGGGTTAACTCTGGCATGTAACTGATGTCCCACTTGTGTCAGTAACACAGTAGATCATCGAGTGTATGGATCGGCCAATCAGCAGTCAAGAGTACAACCCCAGTGCTTGCAAGATTAACAACACTGTCAGTTGCAAATGTCTGCTGACAAAAGACTCTGCAGAGCTCAACACTGACCACTAGGGGGTGGATGCTGTAGCCTCAAAATTATATCATGATATTTGCAATAATGGTATTTATCACTAATGATAATGATATTTATGATGATATAGAAAAGCAATACTGATTACATGATATATTAATGATTGCAGTTTGCAATACAGCAATATGTATTAGTGTAAACAAAACAAAAGATATATTCCATTGATGAAAGACTGCCTAAATCAAACTGTGAATCTGTTGCTGCAAAGTTTCAGCAGCACCACCAGAGTTATAGTCAAACAGTAGCATGTAGCCAGTTCACAGAGCTCAGGTAGTGTTTTCAGTGGAGAAGTAAAAGTGTTAACATAACTGTTTAACACTTTAACAGTAACTAACCTTGTAAGGCTTCAGGAGCCGCACAATATTGTCACATAATATAACTGAAAAAAAATTTTCAGCCTGGGATGTTACATCTTGGGTCAAGGTTTTTAAAGCTGTTTAAGACCATCACCATATAATGTCATCAATATTTCCCATCCACTGTTTGCTCTTTCTGTCATTTGGAGTGCAACTAACCAGAGTTACAGAGATTAATTATTTACTCTGTGGTTTGTTAGGATCTTCTTCTCACATGCCATCATAGCCTGCTTATGCTCGACATTGTGTTTTTGCCTCAAGTGTTGAAACAAGTTTGTTGTTTCCATCTTTAACAAACAGTTTTGGGGGGAAAAGTATTGGAAAATATCTTGCAAATTGTTGAAGTAGTGCTTGGTTATGATTACTACCTTTTTAGGTAGAAATGATCATTCTGCCTAAAAAGAAAGGCTGGTGTGGTGCACAAGGGCGTGTAAATGCATGCCATCCCTATATTTAAATTATATTGTTATATGACACTTTTATTTTACGTAAAAGTTTATACCGGTATTTTTACAGACAATAGAAATTCCACTTTTATAAGTTCTCCATTTCCACAAGTGAACTTGCTGTTTGTACCTTCCTTACACTGAAAAAAGCTCTGTAAAGTTACAATATAACGTACCATTGTGTTTTTTCTGTATTTTCTAACCAGACATTGAATTTTTAAAAAAAGATAATACTGGTTGTCAGTTGTATCGTGACCATAAAAAAAATATTTGGAGCAAAAAAGAAGAAAAACAAAGCAAAAAAAAAACTTTAAAGGACCGAACTTAATTATTTTAATGGTGAAGGAACTACTCCTTAAATAACCAACTGTGAGTCTCTAATTCCATAGCAGTTGAATTGACTCCTTTTCATTATCGTAGGGTTTGTGATTAATGTGATTAATAATAGTGTTGTATAATAACAGTACGTAGGTTTTTTTTGTCAATAATCAGGCCGTAAAGTAATATAGCCTGGTTATGGTACAGTGCTTCGCTCCTGAATGCAATCACCGCTCTGATGGTTTTTGAGGTTTTGTGATCAATAAGTGACATGATGCTACAGGGTTTAAACATTTCCACAGTAACAGCAACTCCCATCAGTCAGAGATTATATCAGTTTAGGATTGTAGGTAGAGTAGTTCTTTTCTGCAACATTTCAAATTAAATGCATTTTTGTCAAAGATTGTTAACATAATACGGACTTGTTTCCACAGGAACACAAAGCATTGTGGTGTCATAGCTTATAATAAGTCTACTTTGCATGGTTACAGCAGTATGGCTCATTATCAAAATGCCAAAGTGGGGTTTCATAGAGCAACAAAATCCCTGCATGGAGGAGGTTTTTGGTAGAGACAGTGTTATTGCAGTCTCTTTTTTTATTGTTTTACCTGATACAACCTAGCCTAAATCAGTATATGTTTCCCCAAAATACAAAGTCTTCTCATTTTAAACTGCAAAAGAAGCATGTCATGTTCACATACCCTTTTAACTACACCATAAAGACTTTTTTAAAAAAAGCAAGACTCCTGTTAGCCTAAAGAAAAGTTACAATGCCTTCTCCCTTATCTGACCTTGAACCCCTTTAATATTTTTTGTGCAGCTCTTTAATTTTTTTTCATGGCCTCTTGTTCTTTCACGCTCTCTTGCTCTAGCTTCTGTGCCATTCTCTTCTTTCCCCTCTTTCTTAATTATTGCTGGAAAATAGAAATTACAGATAATTAAATGACAATTATGATCTCCGCCCACGCAGGGGAGTTTTTACTCGGGAGAGTAACTTTGTAGGTTATTCTTAAGGTCATTCATTACATGGAGTCAAAGACTATACACACACACACACATACACGTACACACAGATTAGATACTGTATTTTTACGCCTTGGAGATAGTGTAATCCCTTCTAGAAATTTATTTTCCACAGGGAGAGGCAGCATGTTGATAGGGTTGGAAGGTCATACGGCACACTCACACACACACACACAATCACTTTCGCTTGTTTGCTTACACATATTCAACCACAGTGTATAAATAATAAGCCACACTGTGGTGGTGTCATTTGACAGTTTACATAATAAGATGCCTGAAAGCAGAGATACAAGGCTAACTGTCTAACCAAAGGGAGCTGAGGGGAACATTGCTGGGATTCAATAAGATTGGACTAGACCCATCCTCAGAAGCACTGGAGAGGAAATGTGCACACACACACACACACACCGTTTCTCCTTCCATGTCTCTTTTTCTGTCTCTGAGGCAACCTATTTTGATCACGGTGCCATATTGCATCATCAAATATTAACAGACTTGACTGCACTGCATTATGTCTGCTAAATAATGTTTGCTGAATAATGTGTGCTGCTTCATCCTACCCTCGTGTTTGTTTCAAAACCCATCATACAAAGACGCTGAGAAAAGGAAATACTTCCTGTGCCCTCGGTAACGGATGCCGTTTAGTCTTTATTCATGTGTATTTATGAGCGTGCGTGTGTGTGTGACCCAGAGCATCTGTGTTGCTGTGGTCACACATTTATCTATTGATAAAGCTTTAGCACGCTCGTCCTTCTGCCCCGGCCTCAGAGTCAACACGCCGTTAGTGTCTTGAAATATCTGCCTTATTTCTGCCTCTTTCTTTCCCATCTCTGCCCCTTTCTCCCTCTGTCTCCCCCCACCACCCCCCTCGCTCGATGCTGATCCAGACTTTGGAATTCAATGTTGCTATGGTAACAATGTCGGGTTGGTCCTCCCTGCCTCCCCCTCTTGCTCCTCTTATTCAGAGTAGATGCAGTTTTCTTGCTCTGGATTCATTCTCTCTTTAACCTTTAAAGCTGTCCCTCCTGTGACTACACTTTCTGTAAACAGTGTTAAAACACACAACAGAGCAGAGCTGAAAATGGAAAAACTAATTTGGCCATAACCCTAAGCATGGAAAATAAATCATAACTCATGTCATACACTTCACTTCCATTAATTTACAAACCGTCGACATTCCTGAATGCCACACAGGTCTGTTAGGCAGCAGTCGAGCTAAATGCTAACATCAGCATGCCTCACGGTGTAGCGATGGGATTTCTGGCTCGGCTCACTAAAAAGAGCCGGTTCTTTCGGCTCCGAACCGGCTCTTCGGGTTATTTTGTTGCTTTAATTTATTATTACCAATAATATAAAATTATGCACAAAATGAATTACTAATGTAAAAAAAAAAAAGTGGTTTAATTTATATATGTTTATATATAAATATATGTGGTGGCCCCTAGACCTAGAGACAAAGCACGTACAAACTCCAAAACACATTTCTAGCGTTAACTGAACTTCCAAAACAGAGCTACCTAGATCACTTAAATTACACAATTGAAGGCATATGTGTATTGTTTGTGTATTTATACACAAGCACACATATATAATCAAATAATTTAAAAAAAATGTTCATTTACCTGTTACTACCACACACCAAATCCGGTCGTTGGTACTTGCTGGCTTGTGTAGCCACTAGGTAACAAAAACTCAACACTGCGCCCTAGCATCCTGGAGCACTTCTTTTGTCTTTTGTACGTGTTTTGGAGTTTTTATGTTCTTCTGAGTTTTTACGTGTTTTGGAGTTTGTACGTGCTTCAGAGTTCGTACGTGTTTTGAAGTTTGTATGGGCTTTGTCTCGAGGGGCCATCGTAGATAGACTTATTTATTCACTCCACATAAAATGCAATAAATAAGTCATATAATACAAAAAACAACTATTTATATTTCAACTTTTAATTATTTAAAATTTCAGCTTTTTCCTTTTAAACAAATTTAAAGTGAAACAACACAAAACACTGCAAACCACAACACAAATATAAATTAAAATATGAAAACAAAAAGAAGATGAACATTCTCTGTCATATGGGCCTGCATGAATAAACTTTCTGAATCCTTTAGCATCTGCAACTGAAAATAGTTGTGGTTGATTACTATACCTTTCTAATGTGAGGTTGTTGTCCCTGGCTCTCTTTCTCTGCCTCTCCCTCCCGCTCTGTTCCTGTGCTACTGCAAGTGTAACTACTGCCCCTCTCCCTCTTCCCAGCGCAAAGCACAAGGCTCACGTGTGGAGTGAAGCAGAAAAAAGTGCGAGAGAGGGTGAGAGAAAGAAAAAAAAAAAAAAAAAAAAACACCACAGTCATTCACGTCAAAGATCCGGCTCTAAGAGCCATTTCGTTTGCAACAACACATCACTATCACGGTGACAGTGTGCCGATTTCAAGTACATAAAATGTTGTTTCACCATTTTTAATTTCAGATTCAATAACCAAGGTTGGAGTGCTAATTTATCCATGAATGCTAACAAGTAAATGGCCTGTATTTGTATAGTCCCTAAGGACCCAAAGCGCTTTACACTACATTCAGTCATTCACACACACTGGTGATGGCAAGCTACATTGTAGCCACAGCTACCCTTGGGCGCACTGACAGAGGCGAGGCTGCAGGACACTAGCACCACCGGGCCCTCTGACCACCACCAGTAGGCAACAGGTGAGGTGTCTTGCCCAAGGACACAACGACCAAGACTGTCGGAGCTGGGGCTCGAACTGGCAACCTTCCGAATACAGGACAAACTGCCAACTCTTGAGCCATGATCGCCCCAAGCTTAGCTAGCTGAGTGCATATCACATACACCTGCTAACTGTGATGTGTAATTAAATAAACATAAGACATTCACTCACCAAAGGGGATGCACAGAATTTTTGGGAGGTCCATTAGTACAATTAAATATATAAAAGGCCAAACTGTAAAGAGGTCAAGCTCAGTGAATTAAAAACAAATTGGTGAATCCCAGCAGAAGAAGCTAGCAGTTAGCATTGGCTAGTTAAGGCAGCCATGGCGCTAATAAATAAACTTTAAGCCTGAATAGACTGAATAAACAGGTGAGCTGAATACTTTGTTGATGTTAGAGGTCAGAATAGAATGGCCAGACCACTTCAGGATAATAGGAAGGCAGCCAAAGTTCAAACTGTTGCCTTCCACTTGTTACAAGCACGGTATACAGAAGAGCATTTCTGATAACACAACATCTCAAACCTTCAAGAAAATGTGCTACAACAGCTGAAGACCACACCAAGTGCCATTCATGTCAGCTAAGAACATGAAACTGAGGCTACAAATCCCACAGGCTCATCAAAATTAGACAGTAGAAGATTAGAAAAACATTGCTGCAACATTCAGAAGGTAAGGTGAGAATTTGACATTAGCAGTGTGAAAGTATAAATAGTAAATTAAGTGGTTCTTGTAGACCACCCTTCTGTTCTACTCAAAGTGCTTTATACAACATGGCACATTCACTCATTCATACAAGTGCGTTCTATCTAACATACTCCATGGAAGACATGGGAGAGCCACTTGGGGTTCTGTATCTTTCCCAAGGATACTGAGACATGCAGACTGGAGACCAGAGGAGCCAGGGATCGAAACAACAACCTTCCGATTGGCCTCCTGAGCTACAGCCACCCACTGATAAATTATTAAGTATTAATGGTTCAGGCTGCTGGTGGTGGTGGGATAATGTTGTGGGGGATATTTGTAACGGAGCGGAAAGGCTGATTATGTTTCCAAGATGGTTTGTGTTTTTTAAAAGGAAGGAAACCTTCCTCAAAACGGGCAGAGCAGTGGAGCCGCCAAGGGAAAGCACACAATTTAAACTGTAAGATTAAAAATATAATTTATTATATTTAAATAGTTAAAAAGGTAAAATGAATTAAAACAACCTTGGCCAAGGGAAGACACAATAAAAATCAATAACACACAACATTAAAAGTCCAGTGGAATCCACCACGGCCTAAAAGTCACAGAAAACTAAGAGGTCCAGCGTAGTATTAAAAGAGGGAAACCCAGCGGAGTCCTCGCCTTCCTCCCCGCATTCCACGTCCTGGTGCACTGAAGAAAGGGAGGGAGCGGCAGTCACTATTCCTTTGGCAGTTTACTTTATAAAAAGGATAAGTCAAAGACTTACCCGGGTGGGCAGAGCTCTCAACTCCGCCCGCCGCTTCCTCAAACTGCAATCGGCACCGCGGTCTCACTGCTTCTGTTCTCCCGCAGTGCACGAGCTGGCTCTTGTCGTTATTGCCACCAGACTGCCGCTACGCGTCCCTAGTCGCTGGTCATCTGCCTTTTTTTCCTCTGATCGTTTCCCCTTTCCAGTCGCTGGTCGTCTGCTCCATCTGGTCATCTCTACTCTCTGATCGTCTCTCGCTCTCCCCTCTGATCGTCTGTGTCTTTCCTCTGTCTGTCTCGCATTCTCCGTGTTACATTTTCGTTGAACACCGGCTCCAAACCTCTTATGTGTCCTTGAGCACTCTGTAAATTACCTTTTTTCTCTCAGGTGTGTCCAATTAGTAAAAACGGGGGAAAAGGCGGAGTCTCTCCAGGACAATTTGCCGGCAACTAAAACATGCAAACTAAATAAAACACTGCACAAAAATATAACCAATGCATGCAATATAAAAAATAAATATGTACACTTCACATTAAAATACAGCACAGCAAAACAACGTCCGTCCTTCCCTGGATGACATATTTTCTTGGCACACACCAGCTTTAAGAAGGTCCAACCCATTACTCTCGAGATGGACCTTACAAATAGGCTGGTGAATGTATAACGTTGTTGTAGAGCTGTGCATTTGAGGAACTGCATGTTTCTATTTCAATCCACAGAGGTTGCGACTTGGTTCCAAGCAAATATTGAGCATATTATAAATCTTACTTGGGATAACTTAAATTAATTCATAATAACTTAAAGAATTTTATGGAAGTCTTCCCAAATGACCACATGCCAACAGAAATATCATTTTCCTCAAATATAAGGATACGAAGGATACCCTAGCCCTAACCCTACTGTTGAGCTGGCAAAATGAAATTTTAATTTAAGGAAAGTAATGTAATGTGCCACATTTACTTTTTTCATAATATGTCGTTGACCCAAAAATCACAGCAACAATAAGAGTCCATTTACTAATTTAGTCCTAATTTATACAGCTCTTTGTTATCCATGATACCAGCTAAAAAGTCTTATAGATGCACATGTGAAAAGAAGTTAAATACAACAATGGCTCATGTCAACCGTTACATAATAGCCCTCATCTGCAGAGTCATGACTTAATATTTACTGCTGTACATAAATTTAATACAGTGCAATATATTTCTGTCTTTGTTCATGTGCAGCATCAGAGCAGTGACCATGGACTTCTATCTGCAAGTTTCCTGCTAACAGCAGACGAGCAGAGGGCGGGACAACCGTCCACAACTTCCACCAGCACCAACTTTCCAGTGAGTCGAAAAGAAAGAGAGAGAAAGAGACAGAGGCAAGAGAGAGGACAAGAGCAAGAAGGAGAGAGGAGAGCGGGTGAACACAGTCGATGGATGCTGTCCGGATCGAGGGGACAGCACGTTCTTCACTGACGAGGAAAAGAAAGATTTCAAAATTGAGTCGAAGGATAGAAACTCGCCGTCAGGTAGGTCTCACTTTGTCACTCTCTGCACCGTCAGGTTTAGCACATTTGTGTCTGTGAAAAGGAAACTTTTAACACAACAGAAATATCTGTGGAGGTAACTCTGCGATACTGAGACAACCTTCTGTCTTTCACACTTGCCTGGTTCAATGTGAAAGGCTGTAAGTGAATTATGTAATGTGTGAGTGTATACATGGATGTTTGTATGTAAGAGGTTCACCAACATTGCCTCTGTAATAGAAGTAGGTGCAAGGTGATCCCATGTTTCATCTGCTGTGTGTGTGTGTGTGTGTGTGTGTGTGTGTGTGTGTGTGTGTGTGTGTGTGTGTGTGTGTGTGTGTGTGTGCATCGAGCCCTGCTGATACCGAGGGGGAGAACATTGTCAGGGTCATGAATATGGAGTAGACTGAGTTTGGGAGGGTGAGATCTGTTGTGCTTCACATCAATTCTGTCTTGTTAAGCAGAGTCAGCAGAGTCATCAAACTCTCCTCCAAGGACACATCATAGAGCCACTTATGCACCTCCCACATCCGCCTACACCTCGCGCTCATCTTTTCTCATCGCCTCCCTCTCTCCCTCCCACCGGTGCCCCTCGCCTCCTCCTGCTCCTCATCATCTCACCTTGTTTGTTTGCTGTCTTTTTTAATAAACTGCACTTTGTTAAGTTCTTCCTTGTTCTCCTACTCTTCGATAAATGCTTTTTATTTGCACTCCTGATGCCCACTCTCTCCAACTTCTCACTCACCTCTTCCTCCACTTTCTGGTTTCCCTTAAAGGCATGGTGTGTGAGAAGGGGATCCAGATCCTTCTCACCACCGTGGGGGCATTCGCTGCCTTCGGCCTGATGACGGTGGCAATAGGCACGGACTACTGGCTGTACTCCCGTGCCCTCATCTGCAACAGCACAGCCAACGTGACCCAGGATGACCCTCATAATAAGGACAAGAAGGACCCTGGTGCTCTCACCCACTCCGGTCTATGGAGAATATGCTGCTTGGAAGGTAACAAAAGAGCTTTCATCGACAGGAATCTGTGTGCGGGATTTGGACTTAAGTAGACGCATGTTTGAAAAAGTTTGAAGTTTATAGCTACTTTCTGGATCTTTAGGTTCATATTCAACTGAGAGATATAATAGAGTTGCAGGGTGGAAGGGCACTCACAGTATTGTGTGACTTTAAGTTATGGTCGTGGCGGTTTCAGACTGGATGCTGTGCAGGCAGCAGATGAATTGAACCACTGTTTAAATCACATTAATCACTGCACGCAGTAATTTTGATACTCTGTTTATTATACTGTATTTATTGGCTCTTTTTTTAATTTTCTATATTCAAATATTTAACCTTCAAGCTGGTGGCCTGAAACCCGCTCCTGAGGTCCAACGAGACAATCGTATCTCATTGAAATGTTAAAGCTTATAAATGGGAGTACATTTCCCATTATTCAGTCACATATTTTTAATAGTATGCATTGTTCTTCTGTTAAATGGGATCAGAGTCTAACAGCAAGAACCTCTCACTTGACTTTAGAAAAACTTTGTTCAGGAGGGCGCAGCACTGCAGCAGCACCAACATACACATTTCATTTGTATTTGGTCGACCGTGCCACAGGGCCAAAAAAAACAATTTTGCATAATTGCAATATAATTACGTGATACTGAAGCGTAACCCTCATCCAAAATAATCCATTAATCATTGTCTGTGATTCAGGATGCATTCATTCAAGTCAATTGCTGAAACAAAAGCCTCTGTTCACCCATCGGCTTCTCATTTCAAGTGGCGGAAGATACAGAATCTGGCAGCAACCATCTCTCAATCTTCACTTCTTGTGTCACTGCAACACAAGCTGCTAATTCATTATACATTACACTGCCTGCCTGACACTCTACAGTAAAAGCTGGGATGGAGTTAACAGTGAAGAAGCAAAGGGGTGGTGTGAGTTTGCGATCTGTGCCTTTGCTCACATGCAGACTGAGGTAAAAGCTTTTTTTTGTCTCCGGGAAAACCGCTTGGCTCTCTTTATAAAGCATCCCTGGCCCATCCTGGGCTTGGTCATTGTACAAAGCTAATTTGTCCTCATCTCTAAGCTTCCTGATAGCAAAGCAGCCAATTAGAGATAAGCTCTAGCCCTTGCAGCTCTGCTGCAGTGCACCCCCACCCACTCTTTCCCTCACCGCTCTCTCTCTCAGTTTTTTCCACTTGCTATCTCTCTGCCTTCCTCCCCCAAACATTTTTACATTTCATCTTTCACTGGTTTGTCCTCATCTTTGCCTCCTTGTAGTTTCCTCTCGTTTTCAGCCTTTTCTGCTGCAGTAAAGCTGACAGAGTCTTGGCGTGGCTTAGAGGTCAAGTATCCTTGATGTCTGTGGAGTATTCAGCCAAGATAGATGCTCAGTAGTTGTGCAGTGATGCAGTGAGGTGTAGAAGGGGTGGAAATGCAGGACATGCTAGCTCCAAAAGATTTATGCCTGCAGGTGGGTGGCACATTGTGCTGTGGATATAGACGTGTCCTGTCCTCTTCTCCCCTCTGCAGACTCATTCAAGGTGGGGTTGCACTGACTTACCAGTCAATGAAGATTTTATCTGTCTGTGTGATTTTTTGTTAGATAATTCCACAAATGTGTGAGCCCGATACTGAACATGTCAGCTGCCAGAGTCACTTAGCACAGCTGTGTTTGAGGTCATGTAGTGAGATAATATTGGAAGCACGTTCACATACACTCATTGAATACTTTATTCAGTTGCCCCTTTTGTCTTCAGAGCTACCTTAATTATTTCCTGGCACAAATTCAACAAGGTGCTGGAAATGTTCCTCTGAAATGTTGCTCCATATTGGAATGACAGCGTCACACAGCTGATGGGAATCCATGAAATGAATTGAGAGATGTATATATTGGTTGTAATGAGGTTTATTACACGAAGCAGTCCTCTGTCCTCTCATATCAATGAAGCATTTTCACCTAAAGAACTGCTGCACATTGGATGTTTTCTGTTTTTAAGACAATTCTCTGTAAATCCTAGAGATGATTGTGTAGGAAAATCCCAGCAGATCAGCAGTTTCTGAAATACTGACTAGCCTATTTGGCTACTGAAACGTTTTATTCACTCTCTCTGCCTCTTAGGGCAGCAGACCACATGAACCAGTGTTTCTAAAACTAACTCTTACATTTATATAAGACTATAGATATAGAATACTCTAAGAACGTGTGTGCATAAGGTGGTATTTTCACAGTCCTGGATTTGTGGTTTAATAAAGGACGATGGAAAATGCCAACATAGACTAATGCAGGGTTTCAAAAATGCCTGATCCATGTGGCTCATCCAGTATTTCCCTCCCATTGTACCACCATCTGTTTCTTTACAGACCTACCTGTGGAAATGTAGGAGCACTGAGAGACCATCTCACCCCACATCTGTTCGTCTCTCCCTCAGTCTGTGTCTCTTAATTTCATCACTCCACCTTTCTCAAAATCCATCCACCAACAACAGTGGTGGGCTGTCATCATCGTTCCGTGCGTCCCTCCGTTCGTCTGTCTGTCTACATTCAAGACCCCGCCGGGTAGTTATCGGTCTGCCTGTGTGTCTGCTTGTATGTATTTACGTTGTGCCTGTGCGTTCACTGTGTTTGTGACATTACTAACATAAGCTGTAATTACAACGAGAGTCATTAACCTCGATGATGTTCCTAAACAATATACCCAAATTTACCATTCAGCGCATTTGCTTGGATTCATTTTCAAATCACGGTACAACATTTTCCAGGTCAATCAGTCTTTTCATCAAGAGGATAGAAACTGTTCTCATAAGGCTTCAGCTTTGAGTTGTTGCCTTTTGTTGAGTCTGGTCACCATTTTTCTTCTTGTCTGTCTCAGGAGTGAAGAGAGGAGTGTGCTCTCAGATTAACCACTTCCCAGAGGATGCAGACTTTGACCATGATGGGGCAGAGTACGTCCTACGTAAGTTATTACCTGAAGTGCCAGATGTGGGTGATGTAGAGGGGGAACAAAAAAACAACCTGAAAACAAATTAAGAGCAAAGTATAAAATGATGCCTTGATGCTTTAAACTTGGCGTTTTATTGCTCATTCTCTCAATCACATTAAGAAATAAACACGTGACAAGGTTTACAAAGCCATGAGAGAAGGGGTGCCCTAGTTCATGCTCAGTGCCCTGCAGACATGTCTTTCTGCACTGATATGATGCATGTGTGCCCGTGCATACGTAAAGAAAAGCTTGTGCTCTGTTTACAATGTTGCAGAGGCATTTTGCTGGCATTTAGGTGGCATTTTCTCTCCTGTGGCCTAGTTGTCCTAGATGAGAGAGGCGTGTTAATGTGTGTGTGTGTGTGTGTGTGTGTGTGTGTGTGTGTGTGTGTGTGTGTGTGTGTGTGTGTGTGTGTGTGTGGTTGGCAGACCTCCTGAAAGGACCGGGGGCCACATGGGAAGGGTTTGATTCAGTTGGGTGCCTAGAACTGAGTAATTAATTTCCTCAAAAAAGTATTCTGTGTATTTTATTTAAAGCAAATTTCAACATATTTAATTATTTCATAGCATTTTTACCCATTTTTCTCACATTTTCTAAGCCTTGGTTAACAAGGACATAGAATGTTTTTCTCCACCTGTCACTACAGTAGGAGCACAGAAACAGGTTGGCTATAATTTCTTCCTTGTAATCCTTATAGGGAAATATGCTTCTTACAGTTTCAATGTTAGATGATCATATTAAGCATAGCGAAAGAAATCCCAGTGAGCCAAAAGGTCAGGGGTCAGACAGCACTAAACGCTTGGTTTCCAATGGGTTTTCTACTCTTTTGTCGAGTTGATGTCAGCTCAGAACGATTTTCCTTATATTTCTTATTTTAACATGGCTTAGGTTACCATGCCATACCACTTTATTTATAAAGCACTACAGTGCTGATCAAAGTGCTGCACAATAACAGCAAACATAAAAGACCAAAGGGTAAAAGTTAGAGAACACACTGGGTCAAAGGCCATGGCGTAAAAATGTGTCTGTAAACAAGAGTTAAAAACAGCAAGTGAAGGAGACTGCCTGAAGTGCGATGGCAAATTGTTCCACATACATGGAGCCGCAGCTGTGAAAGCTCTATCGTCTTTGAGTTTGTGTTGCATCTTTGTAACAAGCGAAGTCGTCTGGTCTGCTAACCTGAGAGAACGAGACGGGATGTAAGGATGTAACAGCGCACACAGCTGAAACGGGGGAAACAACCACTTAGAGAATTAAAAACAAATAAAAGGATTTTAAAGTGGATTTGTAAAGGCTCTGGAAGCCAGTGTAGAGAAACTAAAATTGGAGTGTTATTGGTTGCACCAGATAAAAATCTAGTGTTCTGCACCAGTTGTAGGAGGTGCAAAGGAGCGTGAAGTCAAGCTAATTCCTATGAAAAGTGCATTGCAGTAATCGAGATGAGACGTAATAAAAGCATGTATTAATGTTTCAAGGTTTGCATATGGACAGGAGAGGCTTGATTTGTGACAGCAGCCTCAAGTGGAAAAGGCAGGAATTAGACACTGTGTTCCCATGAGGATCGAACTATAGAGAATGATTCATTTTCACACCTAAATTAGTGAATTAGTGAATTAGTGATTAGTGAATTTCTTATATAAGGTCAAGAAGAAAATGTGACACAGGAGGTGCATTTGGTGCCACTGGAACAACATAACTTCTGTCTTGCTCTCATTAAAATTTGGAAAATTTAATCAATAAGCCAGTTAAGGAAAGGCTGGACAGGACATGCACCAATGTGTTTCACTATAAAAATAAACTTGACAGTCATAACAGTTAAAGCAAATATTATGTGTCTGGAAAATAGTGCCAAGTGGGTACAAAGAGAAAGATGGAGGTCCAAAAATGGAGCCTTGTGGTACTTTTTTCAGACAGAGAATAAATGTTTTCTTTAAATGTGAAAGTGCTACAAATGAGCATAAAAGATTTAGTCCTAGTTGTCGTAGTGCCAGGATGCACAATAAACACTCTCTGAGCACCTACTTTGTCAAAAACACATCAGAAGAGCAATTTGTAAATTTGCCTGCAGCACAGGCACAACAATTGCATGCTGATTTAATGAAGAAGCCAATCACAGTTGCAACAATGATCTTATTTTTTGTATAGGGTTTTTCTAACAGACCTATTTCAGAATAAAATGCTTGTGATACTCTGTTAGAAAACCTATGACATAATTGACTGTTCTGTCCTGTATACAAGAGCTAAATAACTTGTGCTTATTTAGGTAATTTGATTATATTACACAAACTTTATCAAAAGCAAGTTTTGATCTGGTGAAAATCTTCTATTCATTAAGTTTCTTGATGTCATGTTGCACAGTAATAGCTTTTTGCTTGTTTCATTTACTCTTCATCTTCCATTCTTTTAGGGGTAGTCAGGGCTTCCAACATCTTCCCCATCCTTAGTGCCATCCTTCTGCTGATGGGAGGAGTTTGCATTGCTGCTAGTCGTTTCTATAAAAGCAAAAGGAATATTATCCTGGGGGCAGGGATCCTCTTCGTGGCTGCAGGTAAGTGAGGACTGTTTTACGTAACTCTGTATGTAGCTCAGTATCTGTGCTTGTGTGCACATGTCTTCATGTATTTATCTACACTGCTATAAAAAAATTACAGGAACACATTTTTATAGTAGTGCCAAGTCAGTTACACCTCTGGGATATTGATCTGGTCGGTTAAGTAGCAGAGGGGGTTGTTAATCAGTTTCATCTCTTTTGGAGTTAATGAAATTAACACGGATGCACTAGAGGGACAACAGTGAGACAATCCCCTAGAGAGGAAATTACATTTTTCCCTCCTTATTTTTCCTGACTGTTTTTTCACTAGTTTTGCATTTTGCTAGGGTCAAAAATTACCTACAGCAGGCCTCTAGTGTGAATGTGCCTGACCAAATAATCAAAAACAGGCTTCGTGAGGGTGGCCTCGGGGCCTGACATTGTCTAGTGGGCCCTGTCCTCACTGTTCAGCGCTGTGGAGCCCGATTTGGTTAGCATTTGACATAGAATACTAGAATTTGCAGGTCCATCATGGGCACCATGTGCTTTTCATAGATCAGACCAGATTCACCCTAAACACATGAGAGATGTGAAAGGGTCTGGAGAAGAACGTTATGCTGCCTGTAATAGCATTCAGCATGACTGTTTTGGTGGTGGATCAGTGATGGTCTGGGGAGGCGTATCCATGGAGGGATGCAAGGACCTCTACAAGCTAGGCAACAGCACCCTGACTGCCATTGGGTATCAGGATATAGTCCTTGGGTCCACTGTCAGGCCATATGCTGGTGCAGTGGGTCCTGGGATCGTCCTGGTACATGACAATGCTCATCTGCTGAGAGCATGGAGGCAGTTCCTGGAGGATGAAGGAATTGATACCATTAACTGGCTCCCACCATCACTTGATCTAAATCCGGTAGATTTAATGTGTGTGACATTCTGTTTCAGTCCTGCATCATTTTTTCACTTTGGTTTTGCAGTGTCTTTGAATTCAGCTCTCTGTAGGATGACAATTTTCTTTTCCTTGAAATGATGTAGGATCCGTTTGTACCTATTGCATTACCCAGTCCATATCAGTGTAGATATCCTGCATTTTTTTCCATTGAGATCTGATTGTTTTTAAATGGTTGTTATACCTTTTTTTAGCAGGGTAGATGTGTGAACAGTGTTCTGGCACAACAGTTTCTATGCTTTGTTTGGGGGTGCCTGTCGCTGCCAAATTAATGGCTACCTGTTGTTTTTATTAACAAATGTCAGACAAATTTATGTATTAGCACTGTATGCAGGCCCATGTTTGTGTACATCTTTTATAAATATCGTATTTCTGTGCTGTCGCAGGTCTGAGCAACATAATTGGTGTGATTGTCTACATCTCGGCTGCGCTGGGGGACATTTCTCCGAAGAAGGATGAAGATAAGAAATGGCAGTACTCCTATGGTTGGTCCTTTTACTTTGGAGGCCTTTCCTTCATTATGGCTGAAATGGTGGGGGTGCTGGCTGTCAACATCTACATCGAGAAGAACAAGGAGCTCCGCTGCCGTTCTCGCACCGACATTTTCAAAAGTACCACGCACGCCATGCTCCGCCTGCCCAGCTACCGCTTCCGCCGCCGCTCTCGCTCCTCATCCCGTTCGACTGACCCTTCCCGCTCCCGAGACCCCTCGCCTGTGGGGGGAGGTGGAGGAAAGAACTTCGGGCTGCCCCCCTCTGCACTACTTTCCCAGGGCCCCATTTCAGTGTCCACTCTACCCAACCCGCACTCTCGCTCCCACACAGCCCTGGCTGGAGGAGACATCTCCCTGTACACGTTGTCCCGTGACCCCAAGTTGGGAGGGTTGCCGCCCATGTATGGAACGGTGGACAGGGCCACGCTCTACCAGCTCCACAACTGCTTTCCAAAGGATGGAGGCGTAGGGGGAGGGGGGGTGATGATGAGCGGCACTCTCCCATCACTCAAGTCCCACAACCCTTCCAATTCTTCCAACTCCAATCCACCAATTCCCAACTCTGTGGGCTCTGGCCCTCCGCCCTTCACCTCATCCACAGTCGACAGGGAGCGAGGGATGGGGACTCTGGACAGGCTGAAGGGAGACAGGGAGAGCAACTCTAACACCCTCAATAGAAAAACAACACCTGTTTAGAGGAAGGGTATTAGAGGGGTAGGTGAGGAGGGAGGAGGATGGGTAGTAAAGAAAGAGGGAAGCCAGAAAGGAGCACTGCAGGCTCAACAGGAGGTAGAAACACAGGCAGAAACACAGGAGGTAGAAACACAGGTAAAACGCTACATCTCTCCCTCCATGTTCACTGTTATTTAGTCTACTCAATCTCACTGAGGATAAAAAGAAGAGTAATAACAGAGCGATAATAACAACAACAATGAACTTTCACAATAAAACTATTTTGATATTTTAATGTGCTAGAAATGATTTATTTTGTTAATGATCAAACGCAATTAACCTTGGGCTATTATGAAAATGTTTCACATAATTTTTGTGCAATATTACCGCTAATTTAACCAGGCCATCATTGATGTAAAATTGTTGTTGTGATTATTCTTAGAGTTATTACAGGCTAGCTGTATGTGCAAACACTATAATTTAGAATGAAATTTTAATTTTCACATTTTCTTTTCCTTTATGACTTTTACTGTGAATCTCTTCCATGCAGAGCCACTGGGACTAACAGTGAGCTGTAATATGTCAGTGTCCAGCATGAGTGTGCACAATAACGTGGGAGAATGAGAGCCTGTATAATTATTTTTTCTTTTTTAACCCAAATGTTGTATGATTTTCATTTATATGATGAAGTCAGATGTGAATACTGTAAATTGTCTTCCAATATTGATACTGAAAGAAATGCAACAATAATGTGAGTGACTGCGACAGCTCACCAACTTCATTGTTATTATGAGTCTGAGTTTTCTATGGGCCTCTGTTAGTCTTATTTCCATTCTAATCAGTGTGAACAGTAGTAATTGTAGCTCTAGTCGTGTTGAAGATGTTTGTTCTTGGGCATTAACAGAACCTCTGCTCAGACGTAGCAGGAAAAAAAAAAGAGACATAGAATTACACATTTGTACAGAATCAGGTGAAGGTTGCTGCCTGAGGAGAAAAACAAAACAAAAAAAAGCAGATTTTTTTCTATGAAAAGTCCCAAAGTGACACATGCAAATCATCATTTTCAGTGGCAAAAAAGAAAAACACTCTGTATATGTGGGTTAAAGGGTTTAAAAAAGATACCTGTACATTGTAATTATGCATACATATATTTGTAACGTCTATAGACATGTTTCTCGGGACCACTGTTCAAAATGGGTATGCATTTTGGAACGAGCCGGTTTGGCTTAAGTGTTTTGCTCCCAGTGCCGTCCCTGGACTCTTGTCGGGTGGTTTCAACCGCCAACCCTGGCCCGCCATATCTGCCCATTTACGGCCACACGATCAGTGTTTTCCCTACTTTATCACCAATGGCGGCTTCACCACAGACAACCCCTTAAGCTCCCCAAAGATTCCTTTCACTGTGCTTCCCCAGTAACTCCTGAGTCTGAACTCTGCGCTGTTTATGTGGATGAGAATGTAGACACATGTAACACCCAGCCATCCCACCCTCTTCCAAACTGTCCCGAGTGACTGCAGATCTAGGTGGAAACTGTGGATTCACCTGCTACGTGGTATAATGAAGAAACAAAAACAATGACCAGATGCTTCCAGATTATTTTCATTTCGTTGATTTCATTTCAGAAAAAGAAAAAAATGTGATTAAAAATGCACACAGATAGCATTTATGTGGGCAATATGAATAGTATGTAGTTGAGAATAGATATATCTAGATAAATGATTATGGTTTATCTAAATGTGTGATAAACTTAAAACACTGTATTGCACGAAGTTTATAAAAAAAACAATAACAGAAATATTTACAGAGTGCTGTCTTTTTTTTCCTTTTTTTGTTGTTCAGTAGAACCTCCAAATTGACTGAAAAAAAAGGTGGAATATTCTGGTTTTTTACCCGAGTAAATGAAGCAATACAATATTTTACAAATACTGCACTAAAAAAAAGTCCTGCAGTTAATTTGTGTTTCATGTTCTTTCTCCTGTTGTTGCGCTACAGTAGAAGGCTGTGAAAAAACACAGTTGAATCATAAAGATTCAGATTTAATTCCGTTCATATTCAGTGCATATTCATATATAAAATTATTTAGTTTATTTTAATTTGTTATGGTGGTTGACAAAAACAAGTTAATTAGGCATTAACTTGATAGACACTTTATTATGTTGTCAACTCAAGTATCTAATCAGCCAGTCACATGGCAGAAATTCAGTGCATTTAGGCATACAGATATCAGCGAGACAACCTGCTGAAGTTCAAATCGAACTTCAGAATGGGGAAGAAAGGCAATTTAAGTAACTTTGAAAGTGGCATGGTTGCTGTTGTCAGTCTGTTTCAGAAAATGCTGATCTACTGGGATTTTCCCACACAACCACCTCTAGGGTTTACAGAGAATGGTCTGCAGGTATGCAGGTGAAAGGTATGCAGAGGAGCATCTCTGAACATGCATCATGCCAAACCTTGAAGCAGATGGGCAACAGTAGCTAAACGCAGCACTGAGTATGACTCCTGTCAGTTAAGACTCTCCAGTCCATATAAGTGGATCAAAAAGTTATAAAAACAACAACAACAAGAGTTCCCTATAGACAACTTACACCGTGACCTGCAATTTGGCAGAGGTCATGGACCTTATACCTGAGAGCAATCATCAACTTCTGTTTCAGACTCACCTAAATATTGTGCGGAGGATAACTGCTGATTATGAAAGCTGGGGTGCTGGGTGAGACCAAGTGGTTTTCAGTTGTTCTGAGTTGAGTCTGCAGATTTCAAGATTAGTAGTGAGACTATGTTCATCTTTTCTTTTTCTTTTCCTTTTCTTGGGCTCACCATTGTGAATTCAGCCCCCAGGGACAGGCTGTAAAGATGGAGTTCTGCTGTAACGTCTTAGGGAGAATATTCCACCTTCTTAACTGTAGGGCGTGTAAGAGTGTGACACCTCGTGCTGGCTCAGAGTGCACTAAAAAGCGCAAAATTTCTTGGCTAGACAAACACAACCTTTTTTATTTATTTATTTATTTTATTCTTCTTGCCTGTCCCGTTTGGCTCTTTTGCCATCAGAATTATTGTCTAAAGGCAAAGAAAGATGCCCAACGGATTTACTTTACCAAATTGACCATCCCAGCCTTGCCATAATGGTCCATTTGATTCACCTTTTATTGTTTATTTTATTTTCACTTGCTGAATACGGGACAGACTTGACTGGCGGAAAGAAGGGGGAGAAAGAAAGAGGGAAAGAGAAACAGCTGAGAAGAGGGACGGAGAAGAAGGGCAAAAAACAAAAACCAACAGAATGGGCAGAAAAAAATGCATATATCAATCACCTGGATCACCTGTTGAGAAAGAAAAAAGAAAACAAGCAGAAGAGAACAAGAGTAATAGAATAAACAACATCACAATGATATATGGGAATATGACAGTAAATACTAAATATTAAACATTATTGTGCAGCACATAAGATCAACAGAACACAGTGTGCTTTGAGGTAGGAGCCAAAAAGGGTGTAGTTTGTGGGTGTGATCACCCGTGTGTACACCTGTGAGCATGGACGCGCTTGTTTTTTTAAAAGGTTCCTTCATGTAATGATCTGCTAGAGGGTGTGGGGGGGCCACAGCCCCGTCCTCCAGGGCATGAAGCAGGTATGGAGGAGATCAAGACTCCAGACATCCAGAGGCCCCCAGAACACAAGAGACCAAGGAAGACCAACAGAGGGGCAGCCGTGCCACTGTCCCACTCAGAGTGCACTAAAAAGCGCAAAATTTCTTGGCTAGACAAACACAACCTTTGCTCACCACCAGATTTGGCTCCTTGCAACTTCATCCACTTCCCAAAAAGGAAAATCAAGTTGAAGGATCCCCATTTTGACACATTGGAAGAAATCCAGCACCCACTGCAGAGAAACAAGTGCCAAGAGACACAGTGGTACTTGTAAGGAACAATCTAAAAACAGAATGCTGCTGAAAACCACCCAGAAGTGCACCAAACTATGACCTTGAAAGTGAGATCTGCAAGTCTAGTTCATGACTGAGAATGGACTTCTCAGTTAACTAGAAGATCCTTTTTTGCACTTAATACTTTGAAATAAGCGAATATTTGCATAATTTTAAAAAAAATATTTTTTCAATTACAGCTAAGGAGAGCAATTGATTTTTCTGCTCACTCTGCAAGTGACAAAATGGTAAAATGCCAAAGCTTGGCCAGTTACATTGTTGCAGAGTTGAAGTTAGTACTTCACCGTATCATTAGAGAGCTAAAAAATTAAGGAGAACCCAGCTTTCATCTCTACACCATCATGACTGTCACCGAGCTCCAAGTGTTGTGCGACAGTTTGGCACGTTACATCACATGCCTCCACTGAACGTGTCTTGAAGCCAGTAGTCTGAACACGATGTGAGCATATTCAACTGTTTGGTCAAGAGACCATTTCACAAACTCTGATCCATATCAAAGTAATCTAAAAAAAGTGCCATGAGATAAGGTATTTACAACAAAATTTACTTAAAGCATCAAAACTAAAGGTACTCATGATGGCCTCTGTCACTTTTATGTTATGAAATAGTTGGATTATTATCATACTGCGATTGTGATGGACATTCTGACAGATGAGGTCAGACAGGAGTCTCTGAGGACTGTGATGTTTGCAGATGACAATGTGATTTGAAGTAGGAGTAGGGACCAGGTGGAAGAGAACCTGGTGACGCGGAGGTATGCTCAAGAGAGAAGAAGAATGAAATTTAGTAGAAGTAAGACTACATGCGTGTGAATGAGAGCTAGACAGAAAAGGTAAAGTTGCAAGGAGATGTAGTGAAGGTGGAGGTGAGTTTAAATACCATGCAAAGCAGCATATAGAGCACAAAAAAAAGGTGAAGAAGAGGGTGTAAGCAGGGTGGAGTGGATGGAAACGGGTGTCAGGGTGGTTAGTGGCAGAATTATAGCAGCAAGAGTGAAAGTTTATAAAACAGTATTAAGACCTGCTATGATCTATGTTTTGAAGACAGTGGCACTGACCAAAAGACAGGAAACTCGAGGTGGCAGATTTGAAGATGTTAAGATTTTCACTAAGCGTGACCAGAATGGCCAGGATTAGAAATGAGAAAATCAGAGGGAGCAGTTAGGTTGAGTAGTTGACAAGTTAGACACGCAAAGTTAGGATGGTTTGGAAATGTTCACATAAGGAATAGTGGATAAATTGGACAAAAGATGTTTAAGATAGAGCTTCTAGGCAGGAAGAAAACAGGAAGACCACAGAGAAGATTTATGGATGTGTTGTGAAGGATATGAAGAGTGTTGGTATGACAGGGGAGGATGCTAGGGATGGGCTGAGATGGAGGCAGGTGAGACCCCTCAAGCGAGCAGCCGAAAGACGAAGAAGAAGGATTATTATCGTCATCCTTTAACTAACATACAGGCGCAATTTTAATGCTGCAGTTTAATCTGCTAAAGCCAGATTTAACTGTTTGACGTATTGGAGCAATCGTTGCATTATTGTCCATAAATATTTGGTAGAGTAGAATTTTAAAGTGAGTGCAGTACATTACAGCAACTGTGATATTTCACCACTTGTCAATAACACACACAGTTTGTCATAAACACTGCTCTTAGTAGTTACTGTGGCTCAAGGACTCTTAGCTAATGTTTTGTTTGCTGTGATCCTAAAACGATTTCAACCTTCCCTGTCAGTCTTGAGGCTCCTAATATTTGCAAATATATGGATAGTGCCAGATGGGTGGTACTTGCCAGAGAAGATAATGAGAAGAGCAACTGAAAGTTAATTCACTGAGCCCTACCTCCAAATAACTTTTTTCCGCCTCATAGGGCCATCTGGTACCTCATGCACGTTTTTTGCATGAACGATTACAAAATACTGTAAAGGTGTGCTTCGGTCACTACTCTCCTCAGAGGGATGCAGAGGAGTGGCAGCTCAAAGACTCCCATTACTGACAAGAGATGATACTCCAGATGCATTAGAGCAGGAGGAAGCAGTGACATCCTTGACAAGGGGCCTGAGAATCCTAGAAGTGCTCCAGCACCCTGAGGATTAGTGAGTGTCTTTCCCTGCATATTATCATACTTACTGCAACGTAGCTGCAGTCACAATAAGGATGACTGTGATGAAACATTTAAGGAGAGGGACTGCCAAAGCAAACAAATCTACTGCACAAGCACCATTAACAGTTTATCATATATATCATATAGATACATATATATTTATATATACAATCAATAATGACAGCCCTTCATCATTTCATGCTCTTTTACTTGTCACATTCAGTCTACAGGTCCATCATAAAGAATTCCAGGAAGCATTTCTCCATTTACAAACACGTAACAAGTGCCTACGAACCACTTTTCATGCAGTCTCAGTAGAACTATTAAACAGCTATATATACAACCCGGATAGTGTGTCATGTGGATTCAGTTTCTGCCCACTGGGGAGGTAAAAACATGTGAGTCTACATGCACACATGCATGCATGGGAATGTATGTGACTGCCAGGATGTCAAGTAGTCTCTAGAGAGATGAGTGTGAAGATTTGTTATTTCTGAGATAATCAGTCGGTTTTTGGATGGAGCAAAAAACTCGGGTGGCATGCTGGCGGTGACGCAGTGAGGTCGGGGTGGCAGAACGAGACGGGGAGGCCCCATAGGTATGAGGATAGGGGTACATAGTTAAAATTCAAGTATTAAGTTTCCCAACCTCTGCAGTGAAATGCATTGCGATGAGCTCTGGCCTAATTATAGAGGAGTGGAGTCTGGGGGAGGGGGGTGTTTGGCAGAGGGGTTAAGAGTCACTCTGCAAAGGGGTGAAAATGGGTGAATGTCAAATTGGAGGGCAGACATGGTGTCGTGCCAGCAGAACAAAGGAAGGCAGCTATTTTATGTCAAATCGTTTTAATAATAACCAATAGTGGTGCCATATACTGAGCACAGTTTACATACTGTAAACCAATGTTTCCTGTTTGAGACGTTAGCATCCTATGACAAAAATAAATTGTATTTACTGCATTGCACATAGAGTGATTAGAGACAACACCACAAGCATTGACCATTCATAAAGCACAAAACAAATCCTTTTATATACAGAGGACGCATGCCCACATACTTCTCTGATATCAACATAGTGTTTCATCTGTTTCATTCAACTTACATTCATCTGCTACACTGAAGCAGCATTTACACAAGTGTAAAACACAGGTAATAAAATAAATAGTAATACAGAAAATATTAAGATTTAAAAAGCTTAACAGAATTTCCTGCATGTACATGTAATCATATAACATGTACATGATATAATTACTAGCGCTATCAAAACAAAGCATTTGCTACTGTTTAATGTTGATATATGTCAATTTAAGCATGATATAAATAGAAATAAAAAATAACAATATTAAGCAGCCTGATTCCAAAGTTTTCACTTGTTTATTTATAATTCGAACAGATTAAAGTCCAAATTTGGTTTTGCTATTGCATTATTTTGTGTCACATTCTTCCAAGAACAGCAAGCGGAGATTAGAAAGTCAGTTGACATTAGTAGGCATGAGAAATGAGTGAGTGTGTAGATCAACAAAACATTTTCCCCTTATCTTAAATTATTGTTATACCAATCTAGGTCATGTAAACGTTCTAACTTGTGTCATGATCTAACCTAACTGTGCCCTCATCAAACTTAAACTATGGTGTAATGTAATGAATTCTTCAAATGCACAGCTAAATATTGTAATTTTGCCAATAGTCACATCAGAAAACATTAGTATGAGAAGAGTTTCTCCAGGGCATGGACTACACTGTATATTCTAATTTAACTGTGTTTTTAGGGAGAGGTGAGCTTTCATACAAAGCAGACTATGAACAAACCTCAAAAAAAAAGTCTTAGCAATTAAAAAGAAAAGCATCTGCACGACTTATCCCAGTATAAAGGTTGGGTTTATATGTTTGTACAGCTACAGGCGGACTAACAAACCTATTTGTGACGCAGGTTTGAGTAAATACTAAAAAAGTCAGCAGTAGCCCCATCAGTCATTCGATTTTATGCTAAAATGAACAAAAGCACTTCGTTGCAAAATCTACCTCTGCAGGCCATGCTGTGTTGTGTATGTGTTGTTGACTCCCTTTCATAAATTTAAGACCAAGTTAGTATGGCTTCTCTGGCAAAACCAATGCCAAGAGCAAGCTTGACATCACAGCTGTCAGAAATCAATTTCTCCTTCCTCATAAGCAAAGACGTCGTGAATACTGTGTGCAGCATCGGAGGGCTAGGTGTCGCTGTTCTTGTGTGGAAAACATTTCTGCCATGGGCTGAAAGGAAGAGCGAGAATGATGAAGAGGACGCCTCCAAAAATAAGAATGCCTCCCGCTGAGCCCACGCAGGCCACAGACCAGGACAGTTCATGGTGTAAAGGTATGGAGTGGTCACTGGACAGTAAGGCCAGCACAGACTGGTGGAATATGAGGACAGAGAGCAGGACCAGTACACCTGCATGAGAAGATAAAAAAGTAACAGTAACATTTAAAAGTTCAATCAGCAGTTACAATCCTTAAAATACTCATGAAAATATTGTCCTAGCATGACTAAAAAAAGAGTCACATCCCACCTGATAGGATGAAGCAGAAGGAGGCTGGCTTAAGAAAGAATTGCACTCCTTTGCTGAGCGACATGGCGATGCATATGGAGCCCATCACCATCATGGTCAGACTCAAAAGGGCCAAGACAGCTGCTGCTAGATTCAGACCTGTGAGGGAGAGCAGCGAGAAATAACAAAATATAAAGCGCAGATGTTCAGAAGTGCATGCAGAAAGAAATCTGCAGCACAAAAGATGGAGGAATTATTGTGAGGTCTGGAAACTAGTTATGTTACACCACCTCACACATGTTTGATTCCTCTGGGATTTTGGTTAAATCTGGATTTTTGTTAAAGAACAAAAATGATGTCATCTGTGCTCCTTCCTGTACTGGCTCTGCTTAAAACAGATTTTCCTGGCATTCCAAACCTGAACAGGTGCGACCCCAAAAAATAGCCTGTGCCAATTGTGCTGTTTTTGTTTTGTTTTTTTGATTCTCCAACACGTAGATATTATTTCATTAATAAAAGCATTGCAGATAACAGGAATGGTCATAGTTGGTCAATTCCTTCCGTCAGAGTAACGAGTAACATCACAGACTAGCCACCTCTTATTATCATTTTTTATTCTCTTTTTAAACAAATAAATAAAATCATATAAATATGTAACTCTACATACTTGTGAGTAATTTCAACAGAATTTCTGTTATTACTGTAGCCCAGTTGCAGTACTTTCGTAGCCCACCCCGGTCAACACTTTAGGAATCTATGCTTTGAAAAATTGCCACAAAGTTAGCATAAACCGTAAACACAGTACAAAATAGATATGCTAGCTTCCCGGTAGCTCAGAACCTAAAATGTACTTTTCTGTAATAACCAGCAGGGGGCGACTCGACTCTTCTGGATGCAAGAAGATTTGTGGTTGTGCCTATGGGTAAATGACCATCAGCTTCCTTTCCTATTTGACCTCTGTAAAAAAATTACTGAAACGTTTATGGGCTCACTCACTAGTTTCGGGTCATATTGAGTAAAAACTAAGTACATTTTGTAAATTAAGGTCACTGTTAAAGTCAGAAAGGGTTAGATGGGATATGCTCATTGGCTAATGACTTATGATTGAGAAGTGGTATACCCTTACTTATTTTTCACAGGACTGTGCATATCTGTTGGTGTGATTATGTCAAGTCTACTGTGCAGCCACTGACAGCAAATCTTTCCCACAGCTCATATGTCAAATGCCGCCTTCTCTTTAACCATATCAGCAAGCAAATTTTCAAAACAGCCTCTGCTCACAACTTACGACCAAAAGATAAAAATGACTGATGTTTGCTGTGATGTAAGTAGCCTATTAATTCTCATCCAGCTTATCTCCAAACTACACTGAAACCAGTGGCTCCCTGGGCAGCACAGCAAACACATTAATCAGTCTGATAGCTTATGGCTTGCTTTGGAAAAGGGGTGGCAGTGGAAGTTAATGGTCTAAAACATGCAAAAACCACCAGTACGGTCCTGTGAGCACCGCAGTGAGCATCTTTATTGAAAGAAGAAGCTGCTGGTGTAACTGCTAATGTGTATGTCCAGGGGAAGGTGTAACATCTCACTCTTCTTAGTTGTCTTCTTGAATATGACTGCATTCTCCCCAGAGGTGAAGAATTTGAAGTAAGTACAGTTGGATTCTGTGGGCATAAAGAAGAGATCAGACAAAGAAACACACGTGCACCCACGCGCTCGCGCTCGCACACGCACTTACACACTCACTCTCCTATGGACGACTTCTTGTCTTCTCTGATGTGCCTACTATGCATCCATGCACTCTGTCCTTCCAGGCATCATTCCTATTTATATCGAGCATTAGCTGGAATACCCAGAGACACACACCTCTTCGCACACAAACACACACACATACGCACACTCCAGCACTGCACATATGGTGCCGCCAAAGAGGGTGAGAGACAGCAAAACACTAAGGGTGGATGGCAGAGGGGAGAAATAGTGGTAGACAGAGAGAAGGGGCAGATGGAGGCTAATGAAGGGACATGGCTACAGAAGACGGGAAGAGGATGTGCCGGGTGAAAAAGAAGGAGGAAGATGCGAGAAGTATGGATACAGGCTCAGAGGATGAGAGCGGTGAAAAGGAGGAGTGAGTTGCTGGCAGATGGAAGGGTGGTGAGTGAAGGGAAAGAGAGAGGGTAGCCGCAGATGGAGAAGGAGGTGAGACGAGCGAGCAGGAGATGTCAAGAGGGGGGGGGGAAACACAGGGGGGTTAGTTAATACTGCATTAGTTATACACTCTCACTCGGTCCCTGCCTGTCCCCCCTCGTTTCCCCTTCTCTATATTTAGACAAAAACTGTGAAGTAGTCAGATTCCGTTTGGCTTCACAAGTGCATAGTGATGACTTTCACCCACTGAAAATTATGTGCTCCAAGATGACCACGTGCATGTGCATGTGCACACACACACACACACACACACACACACACACACACACACACACATATTCTGACATCCTTCCTCACCACACAAATATAGCTGTGGCTGAGGGCATTTGCAAACATTTTTTAATGAAGCAGACCGTCCATTTGTCAACCATACTGATTTTGTAACACATTATGCTATCACAGTCAACTGGTTTTGCTCCCACTACCCCCGCTGAGACTGTAATTATTGAGCCGCCATGTTTCTCTCCAGCAGGCAGCGAAGATGGATAGCTGGTGTCGGGATGACAGACACGGCATCGTCAGGCCGCACTTTGAGCGGGACGGGAGCCAGAGGCATGTAAACAGGGATGTGAAATGGGGAACCATAGATGGCAAAAACATTTGTTTTCCTGCAAACATGATGAGCCCACGGCCATCTGTGACAGGCGGCGTGGGCCAACAGTGTTGGGACGTGTGATGAAGATTGTCAGAAGCATACTGGCTTCTCTCAAACACCAACAGAGCATCTTGGAATCATATCTGCCAGCTCGAAGCAGTCAAAAAGGCACAAAAGATAAATTAGCAAAGGATAGATAAATAATCCTTGAAAACTGGATCATTAAGTTGTATATGTGAACCACTTGTGTCTCTGAAATTTAAAGAGACTTTGTGATTTCTTCAGACCGCTGCTGGGTCCTGGCAGAATCCACGAGACATGTGTGATTCCAGGAGCAAGTCTTTCTCCTCCAGTACCTGCCTCTTTCCATCTCCAGACTCACTTTTCAGACAGAAATAGGTCATTGTGCAGATAATCGGCGCACTCCGGAGAACATAACCATGGTCAAGTTGAATAAAGTGCTTTTAGAAAGAACCTGTCACTACTCTAAACATGAATGTCCGTCAGCACAATAAACCTCTGGTTTGCCCCTTTATCACCTGTCTGCACTCTTGGTAAAACAGGAGATGATTCGATGCTTAGTCAGGAGAAAATCTTAATATTAATAATGCCCTGTTACACAGATCATGTTATGACTGCCAACAAATATGCTGTATATTGTATCTGCATGCTGCTGTGTGTTGGTCCAGCAGGATCCAAACTGATAAAGCACCACTGTGTTTATGCACTTGAATGCATTTTCACGCTTTATACTTTTTAATGATTCAATTTGCACATTATCTGTAGGATGACCTAGATACATACTGTATCTACACAAGCGGCTTCAGATACCCAACTCTCATTATTCCTTTGCAAATCCACACAAGTGTACATACACACAAGGAATACATTTATTTTTAAATCTATATCAAAACTCAGAAAAATGTTGCTCAGAAAAATGAAGACTGTTCGCGTTGGATGCAAATGACTTTTTTAAACAAAGTGGCAACAGAGCTTTTTTCAGCCTCTTATGAGTTCAGATACAAATGTATTCCCAGGGGCCATACATTATGTCAGCTATGACAGCTCACTCTTATTTTACAACATTTGTCATGGCACAGAAAACCTACAGTGATTAAGGGTGATGTCAGCAACTTCTTTCCACAAACAGTCTCTGACCCCTTGCTGTTAATCCACTTTGATACCGATACACATACTGTAACATGGTGGCAGCTTCAATTCAGACTTGCAAGGAAAGCAGACAGGGAGTTAAACACAAAATAGTCCCTGCAGAAACTCACCAGCTCATCTTGTGCAGATCAAACAGATTTACACAAATTCACACAGACACACACACACACACACCACTCTGAGGTCTCACCTCCAGGTAGATCAGCAGGACCACAGCTTGTCCTCTCTGGGTCTATTTCATCCACCCGTAGGGTGCGGATGCAGCCCTTCCAAAGGCCGTAATGGGCCAGCTGGCAGGTCTGGTTGCCGCTGAAATTCTTTGGTTGGGCCAGCTCCACCCAAAACTCTGTCCCCATGCCGAGCACCGTGAGGGTCACACCGACGATAGAGACAAAGAAAGCCAGCTTGATCTTTCCCTCCTGGCTGTCGCTCAACTTGTGGATCCGCCTCTGTCCTCTACCACCTTTCATTCCAGCCAAACCTCCACTCTGTCCTGCCACCCCTGTGCGACCCTCCTCATCCTGTTGTACAAAGAAGTTGGACCACATACTGATCTAAAGTGGCCAGAACCGAAGAAGTACAGGGGATGGGACGGGACACCTCAAATGAAGATTAGAGAAGCAGATAATAGATGAAAAGTGTTTTAATTAGAATCAAATAATGAGATGTTTTAGGTTCGGAAGGCGAAAGTTTGCAAGAGAGCTATCAGTTGTCCTGTGATGGACGGGAAAATTGAGCAAAAGCAGTGAGAAGATCAAGTAAAAATAAATGGGCTGGACATAAGAGATATGAATAGAACTACTGTGAAGTGGAGAGGGGGGCAGATGAAGTGAGGTAATGACAAAATGGGATAGATGGAGGCAAGGACCAGGAGAGCTGTCTGTCTGTTTTCCGTCCAGGCTTCTGAAAAAGAGAGATGAAACAGGAAGATGAAAGAGTAGCCAGCATATGCTTCACCAGAGCAAAATCCTTTCATCACCAGCGTAATATTTAATTTCCAACAGCTTTATCAGCATCTACAGTATTCCCTCCCTAAAAGCCATATGAAATGCTCTCAGCCAACAATAGATAAGCCATATGGCAGATTTTGCAGGAGATGTAGAAACAATTCGACTGGAAGAGCTACTGGAGTAGGTTTGTGCAAGGTCAAGGTGAGAGATAACACCGTAGTGTCACACCGGACCACCCAGCTTCCAATTTCCCAGATGAGTTGACAACCCATCGTCTCTCTGAGCAGGTACACTATCTCTGGCTTAGACACAGATCCCCTTTGATCTGAGGGGATAATGGATTGCCACAAATACCTCTCAGGCTGCATTACTTATACCAGGAAAACTGGGAATATGTAGCAGCGGCTGTGCACTTGCACATGTGTGCTTCAGCACGAGTTTGGTCCCAGCTTACAGAGACTTTCAACTGTGAGCGAGGGACCTTTGGAGCGATTTAAACAAAGTGAGTGACGGGGCACAACGGTGTCGATGGTCTGCACGAGAGGTGATAATTCAATCCTGAACCCTCTGACAGAGAGAGGGGGCTATAGTAATTAACTCTGCTGTGAGGTCCAACAGGTCACAGAGTGGAGGCGAGAGGCCTGGCCAGTTAGGAAAGCAGCACCAGCAGGCCACGCACAGTTGGCGAATCACCTAATTCAGAGCTTTGGGCTGACAGCATCAGAGGTTTTATTTAGGCAACATGTGCAAAGTCTCACCGCAAAGCCTTTGTCTTTGATACTTTGTAGTATGTGAGGAGACATAATAATAAACATAATAAACATGTAACAAAAAACATTTCATTGTCATTTAGTCGTGCTGCGTGTCGTCTGCCCCGCAATAATCACAATAATAACAATTCAGTAAGAGCAGACAGCATTTACACAGAGCATGAGAAGATGGTTCTGCAATGTCAATAAACAATAATATCAGCTTATCAACAAGCACTAAGTGACAGTTGGGGTAAAAATCATTTTATAGCTAACAAAAGGCAGGTACATACGTGTGACTAGTGAACCAAAGGTATGGAATAGCAACCGTGCATTAAAATAACCCTCCAACATTAACTGTAATAGAGGACATCAATACTGCAGCTGCTGACAGCCAAATTAGTGGTCATAGAATTACAAACCTTGATCACATTACATTCATATTAACCACAGTGTGATCAGACAGCTCAGAGGAGCCAAGCTGCTCTCAGGGTGGGCGACACAAACAAGTGCTTACTTTGCAGTAAGTGAAGGATTATCCTTAGCAGGGTATATAGAGCATGTATACAAAGTTATATACTATAATGCAACGAAAACTTTGGTGCAGTAGCCTAAATTCTAAAGCGTCTGAACACAGGATATAACTTCATGCTGCATTTTCTGTCGTGAAAATTAGAAATTCTCTCTACTGCTTGACCGGTGACAGCCACCGCCACCTGTGTGACACGTGGGCGTAAGAAAGCAACAGCTGGCTAATGCACTTGATTGAAAAGAAGAATAAATCTGACCTGTGTCGTGTGTGTTGTTCAGCTCGAGAGGAAGAGAAGCATGAAACTTAATAGAGGGGGGAGAGCAGTGATGTGAGAGTGAGTGTGAGAGAGAGAGAGTGAGAGAGAGAGAGAGAGAGAGAGAGAGAGAGAGAGAGAGAGAGGGGAAAGGGGTGGGAGAGAGGAACGTAAGAGTTATGGAAAGTGAGTGTAAAGGAGTAGAGGTGGGGGATGTGAAGGGGGTTGGAGTCTGGTTGGTTAATGCTGTTGCCCATTAAATGCGTGTGCATCTGTGTGTGTGTGTGGGTGGGTGTGTGTCTGGTGTTTGGCCCCCAGACTGTGCTTACACCTCACGTTTAATCTCAACAGCATCCAGCTCATGCTCCATAAATGTTTCAAATTTTAAATCAGCAAGGAAAGTTGCTGCAGGGTGGTCCGCTCACATGATGACAAGCCTGCCAGCATGATAAAAAACATCTCTGTATCTGCGACAGCCTTGCTGTTTGTGTGTGTGTGTGCGTCTATTTCGGACAGCCACCTGTTAATGACATTAAGTAAGAGTGAAGGAGGAGTCTGTGTTTATATGAGAGGGACCAGAACAGCATTTTACAGCAACACAATACACTGTGAAGAGGTGAAAATCTAACAGAGAGACAGATTGAAAGTGTACTCGGGGTTTAAAAAGAGCCACAGCATGCAGGGACGCATATAGAAGGGGGAAAAAAGACGTATGAGAACAGGAGATAAAAGGGGAGTAAAAACTGTAAGGGAATGCTGAAGTCTGAGGCAGCTGCCGAAATGGACAACACTGGCTGAAATGAAGCGGTACAGAGAGGAAAATGAGAATGTGCAGCCCCCATTTCATTCCTCACTGAACAAGGTCCAGGGAGACTTCAGAGGCTCAGGCTGATCTTGTGGAAAGCTTTTCTCGTGGCCCATCCCTGCTTGGCCGTTCCACAGTTTAGGTTACATACGTGGCACAGCGAGAGAGAGAGAGGGAGGGAGGCCAAACCCTGCAGCCAGCAACACTAAGGGAGGGCGGGGATGGGTGGGGGATGCAAACCGAGAGTGAGTCGGGGACAGAAACACATAACAGGAGACAATTGCAGAAAAGGGACAAAGTAGGCCGCAGGCTGTGACAGGGAAATAAACACCTGGAATGTCCAAAAAAGTCAAACTCTGCTTCTCTTTTCCTTTTTTCAGTCTGCAGACGGCCTCTTCAGACAGAGGTCACATGCTAAATGCGTGACATCCATGATAGATTAATTAATGTGGAGGACAGCTATCTGTTTTAAGGCACACATGTGTGCCAATTCTTTAAAATCGCTTCCTCTAATTACACACACCACCACTGCTCATCCATCATATAAGATAGATCCAAAGTGTCCACAGGCAGTTGGAGGCCATCAATATTCTACATTATGCTGATGTGAACAGTCTTGTTCATATGTCTTGTAGTGCCCCTGTCAGCAGTGCTGATTTATGCTTGTACTGTACGCTCATGTATGCACTCATGCGCATGCCGTTCACACTTATGATTACAGCTACAGAAAATTCTTAGTTTCATGCTGCTAAGTAGTACTGACTAAGAGTATTTGCCCACTTGAAGCATCTGATGATTTTCCTACTACGAACAATCCTGCAAAAAGCTTTAAAACTCAATAATGAACTTGATAAAACAAAAAAAGGGACTGCAGAAGTATCCTGAGTATCCGGTAAGGGAAAGGGGGGACTTTTATATCTGTTCACCTGCTGGTTAACACAAATATATAATCAACCAATCACATGGCCAGTGAGCGGTAGTTCTCTGGGTGTCTCTGCGTTGTTGATGCCAGAGGTCAGAGGAGAACTGCCAGACTGTTTCGACCTGACAGGAAGGCAACAGTAAGTCAGATAAGTTCCCGTTACAATCAACGTATGCAGAAAAGCATTTCTGATGGAACAACAGATCGGACCTTGAAGCAAATTCAATGTACCACTGTGTCACATAAAGAGATACAGGTTCCTTCTATTAGGTAGTAAATTGTTGTTAATCAATCTAATTTTTGAACAGATCAACGAGTAACTGATCTGATACGATGCTCTATGATATCTTCCTGGAGAAAAAGACACATTTTTATTAACAGCAGCTGTCAAGGCAGATGCCACTGAGACAGCAAAAGATAAACTGACCTTTTGGTATACGCCTGGAGATCACTGAGAGCGATGTGGACAGTTAGGAAAAAACCCTCAATCTTTTCAGGGGTAAGACTTAATAACTAGATTAAAGTAAAAAATTAATGTTCAGTCATACTGCTGGATGGCTTTTATTAAGATATATTAATGTATGTGTCTTGGTACACATTAACAGCTATACACCAAATCTATATGTGCACTTAAACTTTTAATAAGTGGTGCTGAAAGGTCTCGAGAGCCTTTTAACACCACAAGGGCAGGGTAGTTTCTCTTTTCCAGCATGCAAAGGATTTGTTTGACGTCACTCTTTCGACTGACCAATGCTGGGAACAATGGGAAAGTGCAAGAAAGTCAATGAAGTTATAAGAAGGAGAACTGCAGATTTAGAGAAGTTGTGAAGGTCTCTTGAAGCTATTTCCAAAAAAACATTCCAAGATCATCCATTATTTTAAACATGTAAATGTAAGTACAAGTAATTCAGGTATATCAGCACATTTCCACGGTCCAAATTCTTCATCTTCACCTCGAATCAACAGCAAGATGGCTGAAACTTGGACACTGTTGGGTCAATAATCAAAAGCATGTTCAGGAACAACCCGAACAAAAGCAAACCAAAAGTGGTTTTGAAAAGCAGGCTAACATTAGCTAATGCTAAACTAAGCCATGCTAATGGACTTACCAAAGCCCTGAACTCAACCCTATTGTATATTTGTGTATTTATGCTTAAAAGGTGTCTGTGCCAGGAAACCAACCAATTTTAATGAACTCTACCAATTCTGCCAAGTAGAGTAGTAAAATATCCAACCACAAAATGCGAGAAGCTTGTTGATGGATGTTGATGGAATTTACTAATAGACCAAATATTAATATGATGGATGTATATATCTGATGCCGTATATTCCCACCCGGGAAAAAGAACAGTTCAAAGTGGTCATTAAAAGCCCATAATTACCATAACATTGATGAATGAATGTATGTAAACTACAACTATAAATTCCCAAATTTCATCACCACCATTACCTTATACATTAATTCATGCATCCTGGGATAAGCTGCCTGCAGTCTTTGTGCAGTTTACATGTTCTGTTTAGTAACAGTTATGTTACTCTGTAGATTCATATTTTAAAGTTCCAGTTTCCTGCCCATTGACCCTTTTCTAAATGATAAACACTACAAATATGGCTTGTCTGCATTGCATTAATGTTTGATCTCTTCTATTGCAAATCATTGACATTTTTACACAGGTGGAAGAGCATCAACAGGACACATTTCTACTAATGTTTTTGACATGTACGTATTATTAAGTTCTTTCTTGTGAGGTGTTTACTTCGTCTAACCTCCTGTGGATTAAATACAAACTGGATCATGTACTCAATGTGTCCATTCTATTCCACTGTTGCACTCTCCCACTGCTGCAGTGTTCTATCTTTTTGAATGAAGATCAATGGGGATGCACTGCCTAGAATGACAATGACCATCACCAGAGTCTTGCATCCGCCACTAGAGGGAGATAATGTATTAACAAGCCTTTACTGCAGCGTTAGGCCTGGGGAGGGCATACAATGCACTTGAGAGAGGGCTGCCAATAACATTCAGCGGCTTTCATGACAGACAGCCATCTCTAAAAGACTCAGGGTCAGCTCTCCATTTTTGCTCCAGTGGACATGGTTTCAACTGCATGAGAGAGCTGCTGATTTACCTTTGTCCTGAGGGAACTACTGGGTAGTGAGTGTTGCATCAGAGGCCCTGCTGCTGCTGGGTTTTGTGCAGTGAGGTGCAGCGATGCAGATAGAGATGGGTAGTATAGAGCTGACACAGGACATTATTGCATGACAGAGTGTAGTTGCTTTCCTGTAACCATTTTACATGAAATCCAGGCTGAATAAGACAATCCAGCTTTTGCTCTGCCTTACTCTTTGTACCTTGTGAGATGTAGAAAAATAAATGGGTTAATTGGAAGAACATAAATGACTTGGCTCAAAATAAGCCTGAATCTATCATCAAGATTGACATGATTCAGTTGGATTTTTTATATATATGAAAACTATATGCTCACGGTCACTTTATTAAGTACACCTGTTCTAATCACTCATGGCAGCAACTCAATGCATTTAAAGCTTGAGAACGTGGTCAGGATGACCTGCTGAAGTTGAAGCTGAGCATCAGAGGAATGGGAAGACAGGCAATCAGTCACTTGTTACAAGCGAGCTATGCAGAAGAGCATTTGTCAATGCAAAACACACAGAACGATGAAGCAGAAGAGCTATAGCAGCCGAAGAGCATGCTCCTCTCTGTTAGCTAAAAACAGGAAAATGAGGCTACAATTTACACCTAGATTGAACAATAGAAGACTGGAAAAACATTGTCTCGTCTGGATTTCTACTTCAACATTCGTTTGGTAGGATCAGAATTGGGCTTAAACATAAAAAAGATCCGGTCTTGTACAAGACGTTCAGGCTGTCTGGGTGTGGTGTAATAGTGTGGGGATATTTTCTTGGCATACTTTGGACCCCTTAGAAGCAACTGAGCTTCAATTAAATGCCACAGTATTCCCAAATATTGTTGTCCATCCCTTTATATCTATTCACTTTTGATGACTTCTTCCAGCAGGTTGACACACCATGTCACAAAGCTCAAATCATCACAAACTGGCTGCTTGAACGCAACTATCAGGTCAGTATGAATCAAAATCTCTGAAGAATGCTTCAAGCATCTTGTTGAATCTATACCATGAAGAACTGAGGCAGTTGTGGCCCCTGTGTGTGACCAATGTTTATACTACTCTTACGTAAAAGTCAGTCTAGTGACTGTGAAATAGCACCATCATTTGGACATTACCAATAACTACAGTTTGATTAATTATGCTATCAGGTCAGTAAAGCTGACTGTGGCTCCAGTCTACTCCATCTCCATTATTAACTGTGCTACGGTGTGGTGAATGGATGTGGGCGTGCACAGGAAAAGGAAGCACAAAGGGAAGAAAAGCAGTCATGTAAATTCATGTTTTAATCAACATTTGAAAACAAACTGGACAAATGAAAGACTGCTTCTGCTTTTATAAACTATGTGTGGCTTTTAGGTTTTAAATCATTTAAGAAATCACATTTTTTTCCAGAGAAAAAGAAACTAAAAGACACTTAAAAAAAAAGAAAAGAAAAGCAGATTTTCAGAAAGTAAGGAGTAACATCTCTAAAGTGTTATCACTGACACAGTCTCTCTTTCAGCGCTGTAAAGCAAACCAAAGGATCAAATGAAAGCACAGTCTCAAGCCCATACAGTTTGAACATGTGGTCCTCAGAGGATACAGGGCAGAAGATGAGGGAGATGAGCGATAAGCAGATTGTGTCTACGTACACAGGGACTGTTTTCTATCAACCCAACAGCTGACCTCAGATTTAGTGAAATTACCAAATAGTTCAACAGCAGAAAAATGACTAACAGTGAACACTAAAATTTAAAAATCAGGTTACTTTATTTGTTTTCCCTAAATAATCTCCTCAAAGCCCCCAAATTTCTGAAGGAGATTGTAGTATTAGTTTTACTTTTAACTCTGATTTTAATTTTTTGAAAGACAAATCTGGCATTTTGTGATTTTAGTTTCACTCTGCAGTACAACATGAGTCGTGGGTATTAGTCTCATGTTTATTTGGTCTTGTCAGAGGTGAGACGCTGCACAAACAAACAACTGGGTCCAACACATCTTACATCCCAAATCTGCTGGGAAACAAGGAAAAATGTGAGCTGGCTGAAGGACAAGACAGTAACATACATGAATATATAGACATCATTGGTAGAGGGGTAAGCCATATTTCTTTCAATAGCAAATTGACATGTAATAACATTAAGGCTTGTTGGTAAGGAAGAAATATATATCCCCCCATGAAATCCCCTCCCAATCTGTCTTTATTGTCTCTTAAACTAAATCAGGGCTGAACTGCTGAGACGAAACAATCTCACCTTTAAAATGCTGTTCACAAAAGATGGACGTGACAAAAGTTGCAAAAATTTGAACAAAAACAAGAAAGCGCATAATTAAAAAAAAAAAAATTCTCTTTTTTTTTGCAGTTTGTGTTATTCTAAGGGACTGAATGCAGGGTGATATTACAGCTGAAATCAGTGAAGCTACACACAGTATCAGAACAATTACAGTTGACATTCAGATAGAGTCCAATCAGACAACAGATTTTCTAGAGATCATCCTGAAGGGTGGGGGGCAGCAGTCTGATGAAAATGAAGGAACATAAGGAAAGGACAGAGTCCAGACAGAGGGAGGGAAAAAAATAATAATAAGAGTGTTCTTTTGCCTTTCTAATGATGACAGAAAAGCTGAAGTGGATGTTACAACTACTGTGTATCTACACTGGATGGTCAAATGAAAATGCCCTCCCATCTTCCTCTCCATCTCCCCAAAACCTCCCTGTCACATTTTTTTTTTTTTTTTACCCCCCAACCAGAATCTTCCAGTAAGTGCCCTACCGCGGCTCCTTCCTAATGTACTTAAAACAGGCTAACTCCATTTAAATACAAACCTTAAAGTGTGGCACCCCCCCTCCCACCCAGAAATGACATCCCTGTCTCACAAAGTATAAAAAATGTTCGCCCAACCCCTGGACCTATTATTACACACTTTTTTTTTCTCAAAAATCTTTAACTTGCCCACCCACCCAGCGACACCACTAGCAACCAAACCTAGCCCCCTTTTATTATGTACTGAAAACAAACCCCATAAATTCTCCTCCTCCATTTCCAATTCTGTCTTAACTGCTGAATATTTCGTGAAGATCTCCAATGATAATCTGGATATCACCACTGCCAAACAAATAATACTCCCAGATCGACCTGCAACGTTGCGCTACACACACACACAAAAAAAAAAAAAAAAAATCACTTTGGGGGCTGATTTGGAAACTGGCAGTGCACACCCTCCCCATTCCCCTCTTCTCGTCATGCGCCCTCTACCAGAAATCCCGGCGGTGATAGGCGTCTGGATCGCAGTATTTGGTCACCACCACCCTGTTGGCAAACTTCCTGCCTGTCAGCCCCTGCATGGCCTTCTGGGAGTCAAAAACTGATGTGAACTCCACAAAGATCTGAAATTTTTTTAAAAAGATTAAAAAAAAAAATTAAAAAAAAAAGCAGTGAGGGCTTGTAACATCTCACAGCATTGTTTACCACAAGTCAAATGTAAACGGCTCCTACCTTGCCGGTTCCAGGCACTTCCAGGCCATCGACAGGTCGAGGTATCTCAATGCTTTTAACTTGGCCGTACTTGCTGCACTCATCCCTGACGTCCTCCACAATCTCCTCGTACTCTTCGTCATCCAACAGCTCTTCAGGGGCCACCATGTTCATCAGGCACAACACCTCCGTGGGCAGACCGCCCATCTGAGTCACGGAGCTGTTCAGACCTGGCACCTGCAGCGTCACTGGAGTCTGGTTTATACTCGACTGGAAGGAGACACACAAAGGTTAGATGAGGCATTTTATAGCACAGCTTTCTCTACATTTTACAGTAAACTGTATAAAGCCAACAATTTAATATTCTTTACATCCATTTTCACAGCTAAAAAAACAAAACAAAACAAAACAAAAACAAAACAAAACAAAACAAAAAAAAAACTACTGGCCACTGCCACCCACCAGACAAACAATCTCAGTCCAGCTTAAACTCAGTTTGGTCTCCAATCACCGTTTTCGTAAGTGTGGTTGCAGCTTTAACCCTAGGTAGTGTCGGCTGCTGGTTCATAAAATATTGAGAAAATGTGTTTTCGGGTGAACACGTTTTAACTGATTTCATGCAGAGCTTCAGTCAGCAGTATTTCATTGGCCATAGCCGATTAGTAATAAATACGATCTGTTTCATATTTTATTATTATTGTACCGTATCCAATTGAATCCGAATGGATGTACTACACAGAGATTAGTTCAGGCAGTGATAAGGAAAGTGCTGCTACATGCATTTTTCCTGCTTTTATTATAAAATAATAATTATAAAATAATAATAAAAGCAGGGGGAGGCAACTAAAAATGTACTACATTTAGATGTGCACTTGTAAATGGTTAAATTTAAGAGTAACTTCATGAATTGCTGGAGAAGAGTGGCCAAACAATCTTTATGCATTTTACACTCTCTAAAAGAGCATCGATCCTCCCACCACCCGCTGTCATCTGTCCAGCTCCTGGACACTTACCAGAGTTGCGTTCTTCGATCCCACACTGGCTCTTTGCACCAGAAGCTTCTTGTCTCCCAGCTGCATGCCGTTCAGTCCAGCAATAGCCTATAATGACATAACAACGTTGAAAACCATGCCTTCAAAAACTCATACTACAGAGATAGCATTGTATATTCTGTTGGACTGGTTACCTGGTCATTAAGGTTGACATCAACATATTCACAAAAGGCATATCCTTTGGATAGGCCTGTGGCGCTGTCCTTCACCAGGTTAAAAGCCTTCAGAGGGCCAAATGACGTCAACAGCTCTTTCACCTAGCACACATGATGCATAAAGGTCACTGCAAGGCATTTCCAATGGTTTCCAACAGGTCTCATGAACACCAGACACTCCCAACATGACACCACTGTTCAAGATGTGTTACTGGGTAACATGACAGCAAACATAAAAAGAATAACACAATGCTCCTTCTCTTTCGCTTCTTCCAACAGTAAGTATAGTGTCTCTATGTTTCAATACTAGTGGAAATTATATGCCGATGTATGCACATTTTTTTTTCAGAAAAGCACAAGAAAGAACAGAGTACACTCTGGGGTTCTTTAACCTTTAGTCATGTGAGAAATACAGGACTCAAAGTATAACAGAATGCAATGTAGTGTTGTTTGGGCCATTTTGCAAGGTGAGTGTGTAAGTGTATTGTGCAGAACAATTGATACTGAACAAGCTGTACTGCACTTATAAGAAAATATGAGCTGTTTAAGGCACAAACACTGACCTGGTCATCATTCAGGTAGTTAGGCAAGCCACCAATGAAGAGCTTGTGAGCAGAGTCTGGGACTACTGTGGACACCACACCTGCAGGAGCAGCAACAGACAGAAACATTAATGGAGAAATTGAGTTCACACAGATTACAATTTGCTGAGAATTGTGCCAGAAGTAATTAGAGTTAAAAACCATTAATTGTCTGTATACCAGGCACATAGACACTGGGGTTCTCGCTCATGCCGGGCAGGGGCTGGTAATCGTGGGGACGGCGAATCTTAAGACTCTGGCCTTGAAAGATGATGCCATCAAAGGCCATTGCCTGTGTTGTTTCATCCACAGAACGGAACTACACAAGACAAAAGATGGCTGACTTCAAAACTGCGTATTTTAATAAGGTTTTAGTATTATACCAAGAGAGAACAATCAGTGTTCATGGGAAAATTGACTCACCTCAAGGAAGGCAAAGTTCTTATCCTGATTGATCTGTACTGCAAGAACGGGATTGCCGGGGGCCTGAGTAAGACCACCCAAACGCATCTGGGCATTAAAGAAGTCCATCATTGACTCCTAAACATAAGGGAGGGGAAAAAATAATAGATTGTGTTAATTTGCACAATAACAACCAAACACAAGTATAAATTACTGCAGGATGTTTATAGGGCAGGAGCCAAAGTCAAATGCTGTCCTGTTACTCACCTCTGTGATACCAAAGGGGATATTGCCCACATAGAGCCGACGAGCCTGTCGGGTCATCTGGCTACCCACTACAGGTACTGGGGTTGGAGTAACAGCCAGGCCATCTGGAGTCATGGTCGGCAGGAGGGCTGTAGCTGGGATCTGGCCTGCAGCTGGAGCGTGAAGACAGGAAATATTTAACAACCTCATTCTGTTGTTTCAATAAAGCCATGTGGCAGATTAATACGCACATAAACGTGGAACTATTATGCTCATTTCTATTCTTCATATTTTGCATTTTTGGACTCCATTAATCATTTTTCATCTTAAGCTGGGCCTTGGTATAGCCCCTTAGTTCTACTATGTTTCTGTTAAGGGTGAAAACGAGTAATTTTACACACACTGACTATGTTTAAAATATGATGGGAAAATAAGGAAGAGCATAATAGATCCACTTTAAAGGTGTCTTTCATTCAAGTAAGGCAGAATCAAATATTGTAGTAAACATATAAATAGATGAGACGAGAAGGAAAATGGATGGTTACCTTGCATGGCTTTGTACTGCATGGGAGTGATGTGTTCAAAACCAGGTGGAGGGACATCCCAGTACTTCTTCACCTTCTTCTTCTTCTCACGGTGGGGAGAACGGCTGTTTGAGGAACACACAATCATCATGTAACATATCTCTCATTAGCTCACACTGGACTACTACAGGAAACGATGGTTTGATTTCAGAAATGAACAAAACAGACTACATTTCAATCACAACACTGTAAAACTCATGTTAAAGATGATAAAAGGGATAGAAAACCCTCATCCAGGCAGTTATTTACATACTAAACGGTAGACAGAATCTAAGAAGATAATTAAAATCCAGTTGCTGCAGTAATGCACAAACCAGCTTTGTGTTAGTTTGCTGTATTACCTTCCAGCATTGTCCTGGGGGAAGCTGGATGGTGAGCTGAAATGACATCGGAAGGGTTTCACATTTCTCTCAAATAATAAACACATTAACCAACATTTCCACTTGACAAAATTAGAGCTTCCATTTTGAATACAAGTCAGTCACTAAGTGAGCCTCACAGCTGGCACGAATTCAAACTATTAATGAGGCAATGAAAGCATAAATTACATCGTTAAAAATTGAGGAGCCAGATATTACATCTTTTTAACTACTCACACTGCATATCTGCAAGTAACGCGTTTTATACTGGTACCGAGAAAGAAAAGAGTCAAGCAGCAGTCAAGCAAAGAGGTCACATTCACAGCCAATAAGAAGCAGGAAACTGGAAAACTTTGCAGAAGTCCGCAAGAGAGTGAACATAATGAAGCAGTCACAAAGGAGATGTGTGACTTCAAATGAGAAGTTATTGTATATAAATGCAATCCAAAGGTGAAAGTGAAGGAAAGACTGGCTAATCGTGAGCATAAACACATACGGTTATGTGTTGCCCCGTCAACAGGCAAGCTTTCATCTCTTTGGTATCAAAGATGATGTTCTTAGAAGAACGGACAATTTTCCCACAGCAAGAAGCTTAACGAGATTTGATCAAAGACTGCAGATCAGGCTTGTCACGAGAAAAAGTGGGAGCACATTTCAGAGACACCCGATATTATGCAACTTCAGAGTGAATATGCAAATAATCTACGTTTCAGAAAAGATTCTTTCTGGAGTTTTATTAATAGACCTGAAATTCTTTTTAAAAAACAGTTTTGACTCTTGATATTCTGCATGATGAGTTCCACAGTCGACAGGAAGTGGCAGAAGCTCATTGCCTAAGCTAGTTTTTAGTTCTGATTAATGTGTTTAAGTGCATTTGTTGTCCTGAACAGCAACACAATATGCTATTAAGACAGAAAAACCAAACAAACAAACAAAAGAAAAAGAACAGATGACAGCAAAAGCCAGGAAGGAGAGGGCTGCATTTTGCAAACATAACAAATTTTTATAGTGTCAGTTTTTTGTGCGCATGTGCTTGAGTTTGGAATTTGCAGCCACCTACTGTGCGGCACGATGTCAGTGCAAAGTCGAGGGTGTTTAGACAAGCTGGTGTTTCAACACATTTGTATTGCATATATATAGGGCAATTTAAAACTTCAAAAATTTAGTGTTTACATGTTTGTGAGATCCAAGTTTACTTGGACTCACAAGTAGCTTTCATCATTGTACTAAGAAGGTGTCCAGAGGTTAATATAATCTGATCTATTCTTTGCAGATGCTTTATTTTCGGCCAGTGTGATGACTATACAATGTACACTACATTCCAGTATAGTGGGGCGATTCTTGATGCAACACAGTAGCTTTGACTGCTTGTTGGCCCAGATGTGGTACTAACCTGCGTCTGTGTCTCCGCTCCTTACTGTCTCCACGGCGGTCTCTGCTGCGTCTGTCCCTGTCTCTGCTCCTCCTCTTCCTCTCTCTGCTGCGACTGCGGGACGAGGACCGACGGTGGTGGCGGTTCTCTTTGTCCCTTTCAGCTGTAGGAATTAAATATTAAGTGTTTAATAACTTGCATGACTGCACATAAATGGGATACATAGCTAGCTGGGGATATACACCAATTAGCCACAGCATTAAAACCAGTGAGAGGTGACACTTAACACTGATCATCTTGTGGATGTTTAATTGAAATGTACAATCCACATCCAACTACACCTCGTTCCCACTGCCTTGCACTCCTAGATAGCAAAAGAAAAAAAAAAAACTGCAAGGGCCATGAAGAATGGCTCAAAGGATTAACACAGCCTCAAAACTGCATCATAACAATTTGAAAGAGTATTTGTAGGATCCATTCAGACAAGCTGGATACAGAATATCCACTCACAACCTACAGGACCCAAAAAGATCCACTGCTCCCTGTCTATGGTTGAACAAAAAGCCCATGTCCATAGGCCACAAGGTATTTCTGAAGCCCTATGGAGAGACCACACAATATTAGTCCTGTGTACCGTATGGGTGTACACATAGCTTAATTTACAGATTGGTAAAATAAACCAAATAAACTTTACATAGACATAAGACCATAAGCCTTGTAGTGCTATACAGCAGGATATTTGAAATTATAAGGAAATGCTAAAGTGGTTACGTTAGCATTTTATAAATAAATACTGGTTATGGTAGCATTTTAAAAACAAGACCACAGCTTTTATAGATTAATAACGTGAATAACAGCTCGTAGAATTTAATAAACCCCATCCACTACACGGATGCAGCTCATAGTGTGCGTGTATCTATACAAATCTACCTTGAAAACAGTCTGTGTCGGATAAGTTTTTTTTTAACTGGTACAGTTACTGGTTGTGTGTCGAAAAGTTAGAGGCAATAATCTAGTAGTAATAGTAATCTGGATTAGAAACGTTCAGTGCACGCAACAGCTGCAAAGAATGAATGCTAGCTGCACCAATTATTCAGTCAGCTGCTTTAAAGAAACAGTAACCTTTATTTAGTTTGTATTTGGTTACCGGTAAACTTACAGAAAAGTCGGAAAAATGCTCATCCAACAGAATAAAATGACGAGCAATATTCCCGTAAAACTGTAGGCTAGTAATTTGCTAATACTGTTCCAGTAAATAGACATGGCCACAGTAGGATACACTGATGGCGGCCTGTACAAACAAAGGCACCATTGGCGTTTCTAAATGCTGATGCAAAAAGAAAAAGTGATTTACCTTGTTTGTTTTCAGATAACTGTCTTTCGAATTCGTCGAAGTCCGACATCTCTCTGCTGAAGCCTGCTACGCTTTCGGAGATTGCGTTGCTCAGTTGGCGGTGGCTAGCTTAAGCTAGCAACAAAGTGAACAACACTTTTAAAAACAAGTGTCTTGCAGATGCAGCTCCGGAAAGTTAGCCTCGACTAGTAGCTTACCTAACGACAGATTTATCGAAAATGTTTAACTAGAACATATATTAGCGGCAAAGTATTTGTTTACAACGTAACAGCAGAATCATTGATAAAGAAAACGTGTTCGCATGGGTTAGCCTGCTAACGTTAGCTAACTAGCTTGTAGCAAAGTCCAGAAGAATAGTGGGCCCGTGGCTCCTAGCTAGCTACCAACGCCGAATGAATGAGCTTCTTTTCGGAGCCCAAAGCGGATCCGGGGAGTTAATGATCCACGGGAGCCAGTTGTTCGGCTTTACAAGACAAATATATGCGCTTTCAAATATTTCGAAGCTAGAGAAAACAATTAAGACTTCGGTATGCCCGCTTTTTTTGCTCCGTCTCCCTGGAGCTCCGTGACACAGGAAGTTGATGAATGCCTTGTTTCCGGTGAGTGAGAAAGAAGAGACGCTCCGGTGTCCGTTTTCGCTTGTTTTTTATTCTTTTCCCATCAGAGTTAATTTATCTGCTAAGGACATGCTGAGTCCCAAAGTGTCAAAGTTTTATTTTGTAGTTCAAGTGAAGATGAAACCTTTAACTTCAGTCTTAAACTGCTTTTTTTTTTTTTTTTACTTCTTCCTTAGGGGTCGCCACAGGCCTCCATATCACTCTCTCTTCTTACCTTCAACATCAGCCCAACACTTGAAATAATCCCACCCACACTCTGAACCCATCTGTCACTCCTACTGCAAACCTGACTGCTGTCTTGTCTTCTGGCTCAGGGCCTGGTCAACTTGCTGTAATTACTGAAATCATGAATTCTACCAAAAAATCCTGAAGCAAAACATTCTGTCCATAAGTTTGTGCCCTGAGGCTTACTTGGGTTATGGAGCAGGGCAATGATCTGAAACACACCAGTAAGTCCACCTCTAAAAAAGTTTTGGAGTGGCCTATTTAAAGTCTGGATTTAAATGTGATTGAGATGCTTTGGTATGACCTTAAACAAGTCATTTCTGCTGCAAAACTTTCCAAGGTGGCTGAATTAAAACAATTTGGCAAACAACAGTGGGCCAAAATTCCTCCACAGCGATGTGAATGAGTCAGTGCCAGTTATTGCAAACACTTGATTGCAGTTCTTTTTTCCCCTTAATAAATGAAATATTGTATTTACTTGGGTTGTCTTTGGCTAGTATTAAAACATTTTTAATGATCTAAAACACGCAAGTCTGACAAATGTGCAAAAAACTAAGAACCGAAGAAGAGGGAAACACTTTTTCACAGCACTGTGAGCTTTGACAATCACACTCACCCGTTTTCACCCATTTAAACATCAATTTGGAACTTTTTGGACTGACATGTTGGACAGTATCAAAGCAGTAAAAATGAGGAAATATCTTTGGAAAAATTATCCTCCATCCCTTCAGTCGAATCTCTGAGACATAGAAGCTGGTCTGGTATCTGGTGGTACCACAATAACTTACTAAGACATTTTATCACCTATTTATTGTAACCTGACGTCTCCTCACATCTTACCCAGCACCAGCAATGCAACAAATCCATTAAAGTAGAAATAAAATTAGAAGTTCGCACTACTTATCAGAAATGAAATCTTTTAATTAGTATTATGTTTTAACAGTAGAGTTCATGAGTCATAAACAGTGGAGCTGTGCAATTTTACAGACAAATAAATCTACATTTTCGTATGAAATCTATGCTGTAATGAATTCTGAGTCTTACTATACATTAGGTGAATAATACGTTACATTATTTAAACACTGCACACTGGTATGACCTTTAAAAGGCTCTGCAGCAGATTCACTGTCTGCTCTTTAGCTCCACAACCAAACACTAAAATGGCTTGAGTTCCACAAATTGGAGTACTTATCACTGTTAGGAAAACAGGTTATTGAGATATGAGGTCACAGTATTCCACTGTAACTTAGTCTGTTTTATTCTAACAGAACTTACTGTCTCACTTCACTGGAACACACACTATACATTACTGTACATTATAGTCAATGTGTGTGCCACTTTGAAATGTAAAAGATCCCTATAAACTACAGCTCACTGAAGAGCTCTTTAACATGCACTTGCAGCGGCATCGAGAAAGCATTGAGAAGGAATAAAACATCTTTTGTCATCATGAGAAAGCTGCTTTTGCTAAAGTTGTAAGTGACACTGTAAAAATGTTTCACAATTTTTCACAAGGAACCAAAAGTTACACAATGTTACAGAAAACCAGTATAGTAATAATCATTTTAAAGGCTCCAAAACCGTATTTTACAAAAATGTGTTAGTGTCACAATGCATTACAGAAGCCTTGGTATCAGAAGCATAAGAAATGACATCTACTGTAATTTAGTGCAGGTCATGTACAAAAAAGGATTAGTGCACTCCTCAGTGAAACAACAGAGTAATGCAGACACAAGAGCAGCTGGAAGTCATATTACTATTATTACTAACCCTTAAGCAACCAAGATATTTTAATGACTAACATGACAGAGTGGTCATTTATGACCCTATTATTGATGTTTACCATACCTAAGCGGTTTAGATATTCTAATTTGTTCCAAGGTCAGATCCACCAAAGCTTTATGCCATAGTTGGCTGGTTTAGAAGGAATGCATTGCCTGAAACTCCACCTGCCTCTGAAATCTACCAAGTGTTCATTCATGCTGCAAAATGATCTTGACAGTAAAACACTGAACCCGTAACCTCTAGCTGATTCAGATTTTGTAAACAGAAAAGGAAACAACAGTGCAGCTCTGCACAATAAAGGCTGAGCCCTAAATGAGGTAAGCTAAAGACGCTCATTTAAGTACTGAAAAAAGCAGTCTCCTCTATAATCCTGGTAAAGACACATTGTTTTTCACCAAATCTGGATCACACAGACATACCCTCCTGGCCTCAACAACAGAAGCGTGTTTTTTTTCTTTCTGTCTGCAGCAGGCACCCCACATCCTCAATACCCACTGCAGTGAAGATTTGTCGAAGGACAAACAACAAACGTGTAGGATGTTTGTAAAAGTAACACGTGAAGGGTTTGTCCCAGGTTACATGGCCACAACCAGATTGCTGAGATAGCAAAATAATAATAAATAATAACAATAAAATGATCTTAATATTGTTTCTTGGGAGTGAGCTAGCCAGCAGAACCTAACTGCCTTTCCTTTTACTACTCAAACCACAGTTGTTGTTTAGAGAGATCTCCCATTATTCTCTCTTTCTTTCCTTAGTGTCTGAACCTGTAGGAGATGGGCAGAAGCAGGTTATTCTTCTTCAGGGCTTGGACTCTGTTAAGTGTCTCTTCATCCAGGGCAGTGTAGCAGCGCCGGGCATAATCCAGCAGCTTCTCCTTGGATGGATCGAACTCCCCCACCTCTGCCACCTTCTCTGGGGCGACTAGCAGCAGCTCAGCAATGGGCGTGGTAGACGCCACTGTGTTGCGGTCAACGCCATGAATTTGGAAGGCTTTGGACATATTTTTTAGTCGCTGGTATGTAAGTAGGATCTTCTTGTAACGGAAAAGCACTCCAGCAGCATCTTTCACTGAAGAAGAAAAACACACAGGTGAGTCAGCTACAATCTCATGAGCATTGTGGTAACTCATGACCATAGTATGTAAAAGACAGATTAAACAGCCAGGATGTAACACAGCGGTTTGTGAAATACTATTTTTAACCATTAACTTGACATTTTTGTGGCCAGATGTCACAAATCTGACTGAGAAAGAGAGGGCAGTGCACACTCACACCACAGGTAGCGACTTGTACGTCAAAAGGCATCCACACACTAAATCATAACTACATTTTATCATCTATTGTATTTTAAATGGGACCACATTTTACAGAATTAACCTAATGCTGTATTAAACAAGATTAGAAACTAACGATTGAAACTATCAGCTCATCAGGAATCAAGTGTATTCTTTTTATGGGTTAAATTTTTTCAACCAGGAGTTGCAGCCTGCTGGTCATTAGAAAGAACACAGGTTTAAGACACCCAGTATCGTAGTCCCTCGGTCTTGGACCCAAGGCTTTTGTGATTTGCTATCAGTTTTGTGATTTGTTGCACTTCATGTTGTGTGTTTTGTTGTTTTAATCACCTCTTGGTTTCAGTTAGTTTGCTCCTGCTCTGCTCTGTCTTTATGTTTTGTTAATCAGTCAACAACACCCAAAAGCCATGTCCAGCTTTTATATACAGTCAGTATTAAGGACACTGCAATGTTGAGATTTTCCCTTCCTCACCTCTTTGTCGCTCTCTTGGAGGTCTGAAGACCCGCCTTCTTTTTAACTGTCTGTTGCTGTTAATGGCGTCTGACATCACATCTTCCCCTGATATCATTTCCTCCTCCTCAATGTAGCTATCCTGCTCAAGATACTCATCTGATTCTCCCAATAGTGAAAGGGAATCTGACGAGACAAAAATGTTCTATTTAACTAAACCCAATAGTTAAAAGACAACATGTATAAAGCACTGATTGCATTCAGTTAATTACGGTGATTCAAAGCTTTATGCCGTGTCATGTATATTACCTGGACGTACGTTGCTATGCCCACTCATTTCATTCATGGATGACCTTGCAGCACTGCTACTGTTGCCACTGCTGCCACTGGCTGTACTGGAAGTACTATGGCTATGGCCTTGCAGAATGGCTTGGGATTGTGTGGAGTTGAAGAGAGCATTCATAGATGCAAGCTGATTGGTCAATGGACTGGACACGTGGTTTTTCGAAGTCACCATAGTTGGAGGACCAGGCCTTCGCTGCATAAAGTGACGTGAGGGGAAATGCTGAGAGTCGGTCTTCTGTTGTTCTACAAAAAGAAGGAAACCTGAGAATCTGCAAGCTAAGCCCAAATATATGAAATAAAGTATAACATTAACAGGCTGTTTGGGTATGTCTAATTATGACTTTTCAAATTTTTACCAGCAGGACGATCTTCCTCTCTTCTTGCCCTCCAGTTAAATCGTCTTGATTCATATCCTTAAGAGAAAAAAATAACAAGAGATAAAAAATTATTTTTGATTCTAATAGACTTGCTAAAAAATCAGTTTCTCGTTGACCAACTAACATTAATGAACCCATCTTCTCCCCCAGTGACAGATAGGATAGCTGCCAGTCCCCTACATGGATTAACCACGGGTAAAACTGTTGGATGTGTTATTAACTCACACCTGCCCCCTGTCCTCACCATTACTGTATTGGCTCTGACTCTGCTCCTGTCCATGGCTCTTTGTGGAAAAGATGAAGCGGTCCAGCTGGCAACGGAGAAAGTCCCTCTCCTCTTCCAAGTCCTCAATTCTTTTCTGAAGCCAAGAGTTTTTCTCTAGAGAGATCTGCAGCTGGGTCCGCAGGTTGGTGATCACCATGTAGGAATTGTTGACTGGAGATGGTCCAGCAGATGACGGTGACTCTGAAGAGTATCGATGGATAGTTAGTCTGGCCAATAACTAATAATGCACATCAACAGATTGTGTGTATGGAATTAAGTTATTGTAGAGTAGATTTAAAGTATTGATGCGGATGTTCACCATCAAAATTTTGATCACTCTGGTTAAAAAATCCCTGCTGCTCAAAGTTGCCCTCCTCATAGGGGATGGAAATTTCATAGGCGTCCTCATTTTTTGGCGCTGAGAAGAGACAACGTAAACAAATTAATTATCATGCTTGACCCAAAGACAGGACGGCCATATGTGCTGGGACCACTTCTAAATCTTACTCTGCAGGTGGAGTGAGCCTGCGTGGCTCTTGGATGTGGACGCAGCATCATTCCTGTTTCCGTCTTCCATCTCACACCACAGACAAACCTTTGCTTGGTGCACAGTTTAAAAGGTGTCTTCAGTGACTTTGTTACATTTAGCGATGATGTGCTCACATTTATCTAAACAGCTACAGCTCACCGGAAACCTTTCACAACGTGGGGGTGTTGTGCTTTATGCATACGCAGTGAGCCTACAAAGCATAGCTAATTTTATCACACAGCTCTCTCCCATGCAATTAGAAATTAAAACAGTGAAACTGATTGTATTACTCAAACATAAGTTTGTAGCGCCCTGCTACGGCGCTCAGAAGAGAGCCCTATGTTAGCGTCCTGTAATATTAGCACAAAAAATTAGCTACAATATAAAATTACAATCCATTTCTTTCTGCACCCTCAAGTTTAATGATTTCACTCTCACATTGTTAAAATCCCCGAGTTACGAATATCATCTGCAGAAACTGTTACATACCACTTTATGTTTGTAATAACTTAGTCTTGCACATGTAATAAGACGTTATAACTCCGTCATATCTCCATTTCACCAGTTCGTCGGCTAGCTAACAAGCTAACAATAACAATTATCGGGGGGTTTTTTTCTACCGAGACTCTGACGTCACTTCCGGATGACCGCCCGCTGCAGATACTTTTATTTTAGGAAAAGTGTTGGGGTTTTTTGAACGACGGTATTTAATGCGTGTGTATAGTTAAATATATAAGTAAATATAAACGTTTAGGTATATTTATATAAAATGTATATATTATTTGAAGATATTTGGGAAACCTTTTACTTTTAAACTCATGTTTCTTGATAAAATGTTACTTGTAAAAAAACAAAAATAAAATACCGTAACTTCCACTCACTTGTTTCGAAACATTTCATTGTTTTTCCTCTGGTGTAGGAAAACTACAGGACAGGTTGAACAGGTGACGAGGTGTCAGGTTTCAGCTTTGTCTACTGGTCGCTTCTGACAAACTGTATGCGGAAGGACAACAAAAGCGTAGAAACATTTGACTTTTAAGTACTCAACAACGTAGAAGGGGGTAAGTGTTCTGTTTTGAGTTTGTGTGTTTTTTGTTTGGTAAAATGTTTTTTTTTAGCTCATGTAAACAGTAAAATCTGTTTGTAAAAGGCGTTAAAGGCGCATCCACAGGTGTTATAAGTGTGGCATGGCCGGTGTAAACAGTGCTATCAACATTACTCCCATTTTTACACACACACACACACACATATATATATATATATACACACACACATTTTTTTATATTGTTAGCTTCTTTTAAAATTCTTTTTAGGTAGAGATGTGTGAAAATCAATAATATTAATGGATTGGATTTATATAGCGCTTTTCAAGGCATCCAAAGCGCTTTACAATGCCACTATTCATTCACTCTCACATTCACACACACTGGTGGAGGCAGCTACGGTTGTAGCCACAGCTGCCCTGGGGCAGACTGACAGAAGCGAGGCTGCCATATCGCGCCATCGGCCCCTCTGGCCAACACCAGTAGGCAAGTAGGGTAAAGTGTCTTGCCCAAGGACACAACGACCAGGACAAAGAGCCCGGGCATCGAACCGGCGATCTTCCGGTTACAGATACGCTTCCCAACCCCCTGAGCCACGGTCGCCCCAATAATATGTTGTAAATATGACTTTGTTTAAATATTTTATGTATCTATTTTTAACAATGGAGTCAAAAGATATAAAAGCTGATATGTTAAAGGAACAAGCTTCCCTCCCTCTCTCTTTCAGTGCAGTAATGGCACCGAAGTATGATGGGTTGTCCCACTGTAAGCTGGCTCTGGTGTTTGCTGTGCTGATGGACCTGCTCGGTGTGATATCTCTGCTGCTGGGGGTCTTTGCCCCACTGGAGATCAAAGGTCAAGACTTTGGGGATCTGCTGGTGTACTCGGGAGCTCTGCTGGTGCTGTTTTCCCTAGCAGGCTGGGTCATGTGGTACAGTGGAAACATTGAGGGTCTAACCTCCAAAATAGAGCTTGGTGGAGTTGTGGGTGGAGCTGTGGACAGACTTGCCCGCAACCTGAGTCGCAGGATACGGCTGCCCAGGACCCAAAGCAGTCCATCGTAGGTAGAGAAGCCTCACTGGACCAAAGACTAACTGACTTGGGCTGTCCTTATTTAGGCAGCAGGCCAGACTGCCTGAGGCAAAGGAGTGTCATTACTGTTTGACTCTTTACAAATACTTCCTTTGCTGACACCACCTCATTTACTTAAAAACGATCTGTTGTGCTATTTTCTATAAGGAAAACTATGTTTGTTTCATCTTTACCTAATATATAAAAGGAATAATTTATAGAGGTTGAAGACATGAATCTGCAACATTGTCTCACAGTGCTAATTGAAAATTATTCATTCATTTACTTGTGTCATATTGCTGGACCAGATTATGGCAGCAGAATCACTCAAAGCTAAGGATTGTACATTATTGTTATTAAAATGCCTTCAGCTGTTAATCATATTTGCACAAGGTTGAGTCAAAACATAATTTCAAAGAAGGATACAGAGCCGCTACGACATCAACATGTGTGCACAAACTGCATATAAATACTGCAAAGGACATTTGAAAGATTTTATCTCCCTTATTTTACAAGGAAAACAAGAACAGAAATCCAAACATAACTGAAATTAAAAGAATTGCATAACATCCAAAGGAAGACGTCAAGCAAACAGCCAATTGAGAAAATAAAACATTTTTAACAACAGTTTCTGAAGTTGTTCCTTTAAGCGAGGGGATATCGGATAAATTTTCAATACAGACACCTCAAGCACTGTGAACAGGTAGAAATTGAGTTAACACTCATGGCAGGAATACCCAAAAAATATACATCACAAAAGATGGAGCTTTAATAAGACAATAAAATGTCTGATTGTGTTTATGGTGCGAGACCAAAAATCTGTCTCCAGTTCACAATTAACAACAAAGTATGTACACAGCAGCTACGAGAAAAGCCACATCACCAGCTTATATGTTTTTGATGCATGCACGACTCCTCTCTACATTTTTTTCCCCACCAAGCAAAGGAAAAATGTATAATTCAGTTGACAGTCAGCAATACTGCATTGATTTTTAGGGCAAAGGTATTGATCTATTAACCACCAGGGAGCTGAATTACTGACCAGTTATACAGCAGTGATATAAAATGAGATGAAGGCACACGGGAAGGTTTCACCATCCATTAGGATGGATAGATATATATATATATATATATAGATATATATATATATAAAAAAATATAAATGAGGTAAACAAGTATGATTCATATCTTTAAATGGTATTTTATTGCTACCACACTAAGATGTTGGTTCATTCAGTTCCACGAAAGACCCGTTTCAATGCTTTGTTGAGTCTGCTCCATCTTCATCATAGGTGAGAAGCATGGAACAGTTACCTCCTTTCCATCAATGCAGTGCTGGTGCTGAGGGAACAAGAGAGCTGCCAGAATTCCAGCAGGTTTAAACCTGGGATAAGTTGGGATAAACTGAGTCAGAAGAATTTCTTGCATTAGTCCCTCTCACACTCTCACACAGCTGCTGACATCAGTGGTTCAAACTTCAGGTACAGAAATATATTTAGTTGGTGTTGCTTCTAGATTGGGTACCAGCACTGCGCTGAAGGAAAAGGACGTGTGAGATGAAAAAGCTCAGAGTGCAGGGTTAGGCACAGGTGGTGTGGGAGTCTGCCAGATGATCATGTGACTACGTTCAGATCGCTGTGGCGTGGCTTGGGACACCTCTTCCGAGTCATCGCTTGCATCATCTCCTGGAAACAAAGAGGACTTTGTCAGCCTTTAAATAGACCAAGTAGTGCACAAATGATGCAATGGATGAGACAGACTTAAGTACAGTTTTATTATTCTTCAGCTTACCAATTCGAAAGTTGATGTAGCCCTCTCCTCCACTGAGGATAAGCTGAGCAGTAGTGACATGGCTGCTGCCAGGATTGGTGATCAAACAACCTGACAGGCACAAACATTTTTTTGTGGTCACTCAAACACAAAAAATAACATGCATGTGCAATCTGAAGCGTCTCACTTAATTGTTAAGAAGTTACATGTAATGCCTATCTAACTCTTACCGGGTGCAGCAATGATGAATCTGACAACTTGTCTATGTCCATGGTAACACAGCTGGGCAGATGCAGTGGAGCAATAAGGGATGGAAACATCCTCTGAAGCTGCAGAGAGTTCGTAATATGGTTAATAGTACATAGAGACCATTTATGGCCAAATAACTTTAAGTTCCAGGCATTCTTAAGCTAAACATACTTATGGACAAAGGGATGGAGAAAATGGCACCACCTCCTGTGCCCACCCACAAACGGCCACAGATAACAGTGAGAGAGGAGATCTGGAGAGGTGAGAGTGTCAGGAAGGGCTGGCCTGTGGAGAGAGAGAGAAAACTGGTTAGCAAAGCTGTGAGATTAAAGTTAAAGTGGTCGGTTACAAAACAAAATGTATGTAAAACAAAAATAATGAATAAAATATACACACAGTACTCTGCATCCCTTATTGCTTTATATTTTCTTCAGAAAATGGGGAAAAGGGGCATCAATCTATTGAAACGTACATACATGGAAATATTGTACATAAGGCAAAAAAGTGTACAAGCTTCAAAGTCAATATTTGGTGTGACCACCTTATATGGCGACAAATTACAAGAAAGCTTCTAAGAGAGTTCATTACTACATAGGACCTGTTGCCACTGACTTTCAGTTCAGTTTATGTGTAATTTGGCACATTTAGCCTTTCAAATAGCCAATGTCAAAAGAGAAATATCTTCAGAAAGCCTTCAGAAAAACTATTGCTCAAGACTGATTAAAAAAGTACAACAAAGTCTGGCTCTTTGGAAGCAAAATTTAAAGAGATGTATTACTTTTTTTTCCCAGTTACCAAATAAGAAATGATAGTAATAAATGTTCCCATTACTGTAGTCCATCAAATGATTTTTTTGCTCTAGTAGCTGCTCAGTAACAACACTTAAGTCATACATACAGGTATATGTATTGTAAGAAAAACAAAAAAAACAACAAACAAAAACGGTTCGACTACCTAATGTTTTAGTGACCAAAGCTGCAAAGTCAACTTCCTGTAGTGGCCGTCCTGTGGACCAGTCAAACAGCCTGAGGATTGGGTCCAGTCGGCAGGAAGTCCAAACCCCACTTCCACCAGCGCACAGAAAGCGAACCTGCTGTTCACTGCGCTCAGAGACTGAGAATGTTTGCTATAAAGTAGGATAAGGAATAAAGAGAGTGAGTTAAAGATATGGTAAGAATGAGACACAATAAACAATAATAGGTATCATTTCCTCTGTTTCTTACCTCCACCTTCTTGCTTTCAGTGTCTACCACGTAGATTTTGTTCCAGTATCCCACCCACAAGCGGCCGCCTTTTGCAAGGCAACAACGAATGGGCTGCACAGGATTTGATCCAAGAGGCATCAAAGAGTGTGACTGCAGATTCCAGCCATCTATTAATCACACGACTCATTGCATCATTATTCATTTCACTCACTTATGCAAATCAAACAAAATGAAGAAATTAATTAGCCGAGACAGCTGGATGTAAGTTTGAAACAAATCCATTACCTGTACTGTGTGAGAAAAAAGCCAAAGTCCCATCACCTAAACCAGCAATGACCTGACCCTGTGAATACCTGTGAGAGCGAGTCAACACAAAGTAGATCGTTTTCAATTCTGCTTAGAGACTTCAAGGTAACTCATCTCGTGTTACAACATCCAAATGCAAATGGACAGAACTCACGTGAGAGAATGAACACTCTCAGAGAGGGATACAGACCGCAGACAGAGGCTTCTGCCAGCAGAGGCCAAATGCACCAGTATACTGTGAGAGAAGGACAATGGGAGAAAGGAGCCAAGGGAAGAAGAGGCAGTCTGTGATAAACTAACAGACAAAAAAAGTCTTTTAATTGTTTAGATGATATTTACTGTCGTAAACTGCTTATTCAGCTGGCACTACCTTCCTTCCTGAGTTCCAATCCACACAGTTCCTGCAGTGTTACCTTAAATAACAAGACAGACAGGCCCTGTCAGAGCTAAGTAAGCAATGTTGATTTCCAAGCGTTTCCAGTAAAACAGCACGGTAACAGGGGATAATAGAAGTACAGAATACACTTGACAAGTCATCTGTGGGCAGCTGCTGCAGCCCATTGTACCAGCACTGACCTATGGGAGGCACAGCACAGATGCAGAGGGCAGGAGCTGTGGGAGGGAGGCTGAACTGATCCAGAACTGTGTTGGAGCGTGCTGGATCAATCACTGTAATATCACTGCAGGAGGCAGGGCCAGAAACTACCCACACAGAACACTGGCAGAAAAGGGGTGGATATGAAGTTTGAAAAGATGAATGGCATGAACCAATTTGTGCCTCGACAAGTGTTAGTCATGGTTGGGTGATCATAATTAGAGGATGACTGTAGCTGCTTCTTAACTAGGATTATGACAAACTTACTGTGGCTTCGCCAGAGATCTCAGATGGGACTGCGACTGCACACTTAAGCTGAAGGGAACAGAAGTAGCTTTGAATTCATGGTTAAAAACAAAAAACATCTTGTGCATTAAACAGTGCTGTGCAAAAGTTTTGAGCCACCCTTAATTTCTTTACATTTTGCAAGGAAACTGGGTAGTAGTCTTCAGGAATAGTTCTCCAGGCATATTGAAGGACCTTCAAGGCTCTTCTTTAGATGACAGCTGCCTTTTCTTCTGTTCTCTGTCAAGATGATCCCATGCACCCCTTCAATAATGTTGTGGCCCGGGCTCTGGTGAGGCCAATGTGTATGTTTGGGACCATGGTCATGTTGAAAAATGAAGGTATTGCCAATTAGACACTTTCCAGATCGTATGACATGGTGGATCAAAATCTTGTGGTACTTTTCTGGGTTCATATTTCCATCCATTTTTTAAAAAAAAAAAAAAGGTCCCCGAAACCACTGAGTGACATCCAGTGGGGTAGTTCAAGACTTCTGCACAGAAAATAAGCCTCCTTTGAGTGACATTTACCTTGGCAGTCGATTCTTTGTGATCCAGCAGTCTGAGCTGCATTAGAACAGGCACGTCTTTAGGCTCTGGTACTGGTTCACTGGAGTCCTACAGTAATTAACAATATTTTTACCGGAGTATTGCTTGTATAGTGATCTGCACAGTAAATATCCATATTGTGCAAAAAAAAGTCTTGAATGAAAGCCAGACATTATTTTATTTTATTTTTTTTTATTGGTATAGTTACTATTTTCATTGTTTTAGTATTTTAACTATATAGACTCAATAACAGCAACAGGAAGCTTTTTATTCCACTGTTTCCTATTTATTCTCTATAGCACGTCACTATTTATTTGTATATAGAAATGTGGTTCTACTACCTGTGTGTTTGCTAGTGGCAGGCTCCAGCCATGTAACTGCCGCTTTCCCAGAGTTCCCCAAATCTGGGAGCGAATTTCTCTGTAGATTTCCCTCTTCCTGACACGTGGTGAAAGAGCAGCAGGAGAAGCAGACCTAGACAAAATGATTCTGGCATTTATCAGCTTCACATTAAATATGTTTTATTTTTTTAAGTGAAATACATAGAGCCACGGTAGGACAAAGAGCCTTCACTGTTAGTATCTTGCATTTCATTTACTTAATAATTTGGAAAGTGGAAAGAAGTACCCGAGGCCGGTGCAAGAGTTTGGACACTCCTGTTTCAGTACTTAGTGACCTCTCCTGTGGCCGAGGCAAACACTTGTTGTATATAAATAGAAAGTGTCTATTTATGATTTTCATCCAATGTTTCCAGCTTATCGCTTAAAATTCTGAGATATTCTTAGGCTGTCTTGTGAAGCGTGCTTATGAATTTCCCACAGATATAAAGGGAACGGATAATTTTTCATGTCTGATTCTTATTTCACTTGCATTAGCAAGTAGCTGAACCCCAACCGTGAATGAAAAATATTTATTGACAATGAGGTAATCAGCTAGGCCAGACTCTGTAGTTCAGAGAAGACCTCACTCAGATCCAATCTCTATTTTTCTCACTTGCATTTTGTCTAAATCTTTGCACACAACTGCTGAAAAACACATAAGCAGGAGTAACTTATTAAGAGACAGATGCTTACTCAGCCTGAGTTCGACTGATGGTTGGTGGTTGTGGAGAGCCCAGAGCAGTGCGAGTGAGTGATGGGGAAGGTCGCAGAGCTGATATGGAAGCAGGAGGTGAAACTAATGGTTCCTTGGACCGGCCAAAGAAGCGGTTGAAACTTTAATTGAAGAAAAAATGAACAATTCTAAGTATTTTAACCATGAACAAATATACACTTCTTAATTTCAGCCCACCTAATGCCAGGTGCATTTAGTAACACCACAACACCAAAACATTTGTCCCTCTCCTGCATTTTAACTGACGCCTTTTCACTTTTATGTAATGGTTCTCATCTCGTGTTGTTTTCTGCACTTCTTGGCAACTGCTAGCTGAATGCTCAGCCAATGTTACTGCACAGCTGCAATGATGATCCTGGACTAACACTGTTATGAAGATGTCAGCTCAGATATCAGATCATGCGGCTTGCACCACCCACCTCTGTTTGGGTTATAAGAGCTTCAACATCATCTTAAGGTACAGGAGGATGGGTGTGTAACAAGTCGTAAATTATTTTCAAAGACAGATTTACTTACTTTCTCCAAACACTTGACCTTCTTTCTTCTGAAAATCTCTCCTCCTTTGTTGCTCTAAAGAAAAAGTAATAGATGAGGTTGGAGGCAAAGATTTGAGCCACTGATGTTACACGAGTTGTTGTAATCACACAACAGATTCTCAAATGTAACAATTTTTTAAATCTTCAAAAAAGGCACAAAAGTTACCTGAGTGTCTGACTGCGTCTAACCGCCTCCTGCAGTTCAAACAGACGCTGCTTATACTGGTTCTTCTCCATGACCACGCGAGCCATTTCAGAACGGGAAAAGTTACGCATGGATGCTGGCTGAGACACCTGAAGGGGAAAATAAATTAATCCATCAAACCATCTATGAGCAGCTAGAAAGGCAGTGAAGACTACACCTACAGATAGTACATCACAGCTTACATCAGAATCCTCAGACTGACAAGTTTCCAGTTCTTTCCGAAGTCTGTAAAATAAAGGGCGAGATTATTGTCAGAACGTGTATGTAATAACAACAATGAACAGGTTATTTATTGAACAGCTGAATGATCCTCTTCACCTCTTAGTTTCCTCCTCCTTCTCCTTCACCCGCCCCTCCAATCGGGAGAGTGTTTCCCGAAGAGTTTCCACTTCCAGTTTAAGAGCTGACCGCTCATCTGTCAGCTCCACTACCCGAGATATCAAAGTCTTACGAGCAGTTTCAACCAATTCACTGAGAAAAAGGAAGTATAGCATCAGATATAAAACTCAGAATTATGGTGGAAAAGAAAAACAGTGGTTAATCATATTAGATAATACAAAGCTTTCTGTTGGTATTTGGCGAAGTAAGAAATCCAAGTGTTTGGAAACTCCCCATGTCCTCAACAAATCACAATAGACTAGTCATAGAAAATAAACTGAGGACTCACTGGGTGACTTTCAGTTCCTCATACTGAGAAAGAATCTCCTCAGACTGGTCTACGCTGCCTAAAAACACACACAAAAAAATTAAACTGCGTGAATGCACATGCAAACAGACAAGTACTGAAATTAATACATTTCTAACCTGTATTAAGGACTATTTAACCTGCATTCATGTTTAAGAAGAAATCAGGACATGAGATTTTGTAGAATAGGAAAAGGGGAAGTAAAACTTTGTAAAACACATACTTGAACTTAATATAAGTAGAGTATAAATAGTCTCCCAACAGAGCCTGATTATTTTTGGATACCAACTTTCTGTCACTTCTTTTGCCTTGGATCACTTTGTGTTTCAAAGAAGCAGCAAAGATTCTATGTTTGTGACATTTATTTCTTTAAAACTCAAAAAAGCAACTCAGGAATGCAGATCTTAACAAAAAAAACAAACTTGCATTTACCTCTGACACTGGCCCCTCGGTCTACACTCTCCACATAATCGCGGCTCAGCTCAGACAGTTCAGAGAATACAGAGTCAGTGTTGCGGAGCTCCCACTCTATACTATCCTCGTCCTCTACCTCCTCTCCCTCATCCTTTTTGTCCGCCTCTTCTCCTTTTTCTTCTTCTACTTTGCTCTGCCCCAACTCATTCATCTCGTCCTTGAAGCTGATCTCCAGCTGACCTTTTAAAGGTTCTTCAGTGTCAGGTTTAACTGGGGTGCTGAAAAATTTGGAGGTGGTTGATACAATATGTGTGCGAGCAGATGAATTCAAGTAAATGTTGGCTTAGTTAATAAATATAAAGCTGAAATAAATCAGTTAATGCTTTCAGGTTAGTACCTTGCATTTACACAGCCATTAAAATGTGCCAACTCAGGAGTGGAGTTTATGATGTCAATGACAAACTGATTTGTGGAAGGCTTTGCAGCTCTATCGACCTGTTTTTCTTTCTTGGCCATGAGATCTTCCAAACAGGGGGGACCAGACTTTGAATGTGGTCTTTTAATCATCTGTAAAAGAAAAAAAACAAAACAAAACAGAACACGTAAGCTACATCTTTGGCAAAATCTCGAATTAGAAATTTGGAAGATGGTCATTTTAGGTGCAAAGCCATTTACCTTTTCAGTAACACTGGGTTCTGGCAAGACCTGATGTGACGGAAAGTCAGCATTCCTGGAACGCACATGATTCCTAAACGCAACAACACAGTTTATGCTTTTTTAAATCCTCTTATTTTTCACCATGTTCTTGCAACGGTGTTTCTAAAATATATCCTGTGACTTTAAAAAAAAAAAAAAATTTCTAGTTAATAATCTTTTACTAATCACTTTCCACAAATATTGCATTTAACAACAATAAAGGTAGAGAATTTGCGAGTATCTTGCCAAATGCAACTAAAAAGCTGAAGTTAACGCTACAAAGTAGCTTCAGGTTTTCATTTTCAGTCACATGTGGTATACACTGTACTTGATATCCCTTTCAAACAAAGAAATACCACCAACCTGCTGTCAGAAATGCCAGAAGCATTCAACATTTAGTTTAATATTACAACAGGCTGAGAGTTTTTCATTTTGCGCATGGCTACAACACGATTCACAATAAGGCTGCTGCTACTTAAAGTCTTCCTGTGTGATACTTTATGCAGAATAGCAAATGTGTTTTAGCATAATGTTGAAAAGAACCTTAAAGGAGAATCTCTTTCAGACTCCTTCCTCTTTTCCAAAAGTTCCCGATATGTCAGGGCCAACTAAAAAAAAAGAAAAGAAAAGAACATCAGCTACATGTAAGAAACCTGACGACTTAAGAATAAGACAGTGGTTACTGAGCATACGCATGGAGGTTAACCAAAAATATCTGACCTTGTTGTGGGTATTTCTCAGTGCGCTCAGTTCTCTACTGAGATTTGCCTTCTGTTCCTCCAAGGCCACCACTGCAAGAAAACAGAAGGCATGTAAGAACAGAATACAGTCTAGACACCTAAAACTAGACTTGAGTTGCTCTTTGGCATTTATTCCTGATACACACCAGTAAGCCACAACTTTTAAACCACTGACATTTGAAGTGAAAATTGTGCTCTGTGGGAAAACTTTGCACCTTCACATTTATTTTTGTGTAATGTGATTTATTTCAGGGCAATGTCCTCTACTAAAGAAATTGTCTCGAAATGGCTAGAGAAACACAGAAAGAAGGGACTGATGTGGCCTTTAAACCTCCCAAATCCTGAATACAAGCCTATTCCATTGTGCAAACCATATTCAAATGTCCATCAATCCACCTTCTTTAGTTTATCCAATTCAGAGTCATAAGGGGGAGGGGGTGCAGCCTATTCCTTCTGTCATGGGGTGAGAGGCAAGATAAACCCTGTATAAGTCACCAGTCTGTCACAGGGGTCACATATAGAGACAAACAACTATTCAAACACCTACGGGCAATTTCAAATCAGCATTTAAGCTAACATGCGTATCTTTGGACTGTGGGAGGAACCCAGAACACCTGGAGAGAATCCACAGAGTCACAGGAAGAACTTGCAGGCTGCACCACCATGTCACCCCTGGATGGCAAACCCACACAATCTGCTGCCAACCTCATTGTGCGTGACTCTTTGTACACAGCAAAGACAGGATAAACTCAAAAGAAAAAACAGAAATGAAACCAAACAACTAAACGTCCTGGAGAAAACTGTGCATGAGAGCCCCACAAACCCGATTAACATGTTAAAATTATAACCCCCGAGTAGTCATTACTGCATTGTTACTGCATGAATCTAAGACTTTATTTTGATCTCAATACGCCTGTACAGTTGTGCTGCTGTCATGTTGACAGTATCTGTCCACAGACATATGAACACCAGCTAAAAATCCTCAAATTGCCTTTGCAGTAGCTTCTACTGCAGTAGAGGTTTCCAGAAACATATTTTATCAACAGAGACCGACGTACAGGGTCAAAACAATACCAGTGACATTACTGTTGCTGGTAAATATTCAAATACGCACACTGATCAGCTTGTTGTCTTGCTTTCTTCTCTAGATCTCTCTCTCGCCGTTCTCGCTCCTTTTCCCTGCCCCTCATGGCTCTCCTCTCCTGTTCAATTTGGTCATCCAACTCAAGATACCTCTTAAGAAAAGAAAAAGACTTGAACAGTGAAATGCCTGCTTTTACAATAAAACCTGCAATAGCACACCTTCACAGTATCATGACTCACCTCTTGACTTTCTTTCCTCAGTGTTTTCTCTGCATGATATCGCTCGAGCAGCTCTTCTCGTTCAGCTTTCTCCCTCTCAGCCTCTTCCTCCCTGTCTCTCAGCTGTGCTTTGCAGCTGGCCAGGCCCTCCAGTACCCACACAAATATGGGTACCAGAGACTCCACCACGCTTTCACCATGGATCTCAATAACAGTCTGTGATAGAGTAAAGCAGCAGAGAGAGAAAACAGGTATCTGTGACCACATGTAAATAATATTTCCACCCAGATCAACATAACATATTGTTCTCATTCTTACCTGTAATTCTGAATACAGCTTTCCTGCCTCTTCACTCACAATGTTTGGGTCCGGCTCCACCTCCCCGGTCCCACAAAGCACTCTCTCACTGTACTCCATCAGCCAAAGATTTTTTTCTTTTTTTTCGCTAACTCTGCTGCAACACAGTTGCCAAAAGCTCAAAACCAAAAGCAAACAGATCTGTGAGTCGATGGTGTGTTACAGTTTCTCACTAACAACTCGTTTGTCTAGGTTCTTAACCTTTCTCCCAACACTAGCACCTCCCATTCTCCACATGTTCATTCATACAGCAGCATCCTCGAAGACTTCACTTTCTATAGAGGTTTATCTGATGTCTGGAGGTGTTTTAGAGTCCATCCTGCAGAAAAAAGGAAGGAAAAGGTCATGTCACTTTCTTTAGAGATGATTTAACTGGAAGTGCACTGTCAGCTGTTTTGGCCATTTTCCCTTTTCAGCATTACTATAACCTTGGAAGTGACACAACACAATCATTTGGTTTTCTTGTATTCCGGTATGATTCTTTGAACTTTTTTGAGACCATGAAGCAGGCTATTAGGTTTTGATCAATTAAATATTAAAAGAAATAAGAAAAGGAAGCTATTTCCTGGTTTTGGTGTATTTTCTATTTTTAAACGCTTTGTTTTGCACTTTTACTCAGCTAAAACGTCTGCTTTCACACCAAATAAATGGATCTTAATCTATAATAGTTTCCCCAGTAGTTCAACCTTGGGATCAATAATAATTAAAAAAAAAACCTTATAAATCACAACTAAACTATAGATACCTAATGTGATGTTGTCCGTTTCCTTGGTTTTCCAGGCTATAGCACAAGACACAACAATGTTCTGTGAACTAGCAAATAGAGCGAAGAATCACATACTTCATATTTGACTTTAAAGTCGAGTTGTGTGCTTCAAACTGCTGACATTTCACCTCAGTACGGTGAGGCTTTCTGTTAATTATTTATATGGATCTAATGAGGATAATACCATAGCATGCAGACCAAGTGACCTCCTGTGTGTGTGTTTTTAAAAGCTCCACAAATAGCACCAACTAAGCAAACATGACAGACTATGACAGCGATAGGTTTTATTATTCGACTCCTTACTCTAATTATTAATACTCTCGGTAAGCATTACTAGACCTAACAGACTCGAATCGGCATACTGTATAAATAAGTAAGAAGCCTGACAGTGGACACCTTGAGAGTTCGTTAGCAGTAGGTTCACAAAGTTGAAATCTAGCCAAAAATAAAGCCGTGTTTCTTCAGTTGTTCGGCTGCCGTTTTACAAACTTACCTTAGCGCCTGACTTCCTCACAACTTTCATTTTACTGCCCCAAAATAAGGAAACTCCAGCCGTCTTTTTCTTCGGGACGATATCAATTACACATAAACGAGTTTAAAGAAGGGGGTGTTGCTCGAATTTGACGTGCGCAGACATGTCCTCAGATTGACCAATGCGAGCGCTGTAACTGTTTGCTCTAACCAATGGACGGTTAAATGGGCGGGACATTGTTAGTTTTGTTTTCGAGAGGAGGAAAAAAAACGGTTTCCTGAAACTTGAGCGACGACACGTGACCAAGGAGTTTGCAGCGGACTGTCAGGTGATCTGAGGAAAGCACGTTCGAATCCGAAACCTGTCGAAATACCTTACATTCCTGAGAACAGCTCAATCTCTTTTCCCATGTTGCCACAAGTGGTTGGAACAGTTTACCGCAATGTTTGTGAGCGAATCATTAAAATAAAAACATTACAGATGTGATGTCAAATTAAAAAGTCGAAAGAGATGAAGTGTCTTTAAGGGATATTTGTGCAGGGATCTCTTTCCTAGTGAGATGGGGAAAAACAATCATGCAAACGTGTTTAATATTACACCGACGAAACTAAAGTAAAACTACTGCAAACTTGCAAAAGCTAGAATTGTCTTAGGATAAAGTACAGTTAGTTTTCCTTCCACTAGATGGCGATATTCTAAAAAAAAAAGACAAAAAAAGAATAATAATTCAAATACTTAATATTTAAGGAATATGTGCTTAACCTGAATGTATATCAATCGGGTACAGTTAATTGGACTCGATTTTATTAAATGTAACTTTAAACATTGTTCTTGTGTAACAAAACTAAAGGGAAAATGAAGGTAAATCAGTTAAGTCAGTATTTTGGGCAGTATTGGTCCCTCAGTACATTTCATGTTCATTGTATGTGGTTAGAGCTTTGTTATGTTTGTTTGTTTTGCTGTTTTTGTTTTCTCACAACTTTTTTACATTTGCTTTTACAAGCATAAAAGAACATTACACTTCCTCAGTGTCAATGAAAATAAGCTACGGAAACAAAAACAAAGCCTTTCGGAGTTTTGTCCTTCCTTTTTTTATTTTTGTAAAGTATTATACTATACCTGGATGATCATGAATCCTATCTGCAGGATGTCCATCATGCAGCTACCTTCACTTTAAAATGCCTGCTCCATGAACCTTAACAGGTAAATGATATTTTACAAGGTAAATTCAGCAAAAAATTAACAATACATTTAAACTCTCACGTTAGACAGTCACAGAAACCTAATATCCGAAGTCCTGTCCCTCTTTTTGTCAGAAGATAGTCAGAGTGTTACTATACAAACATTTTTAATTGTGCTAGCCTCCTAGCTAGCTCTACAGGATTAAAATAATTAGTTGAATAATTCAGAGTTGACTAAAACAAAATGACTATGTGACTTTGTGTTCCATGAAATTCCCACGATATGGTCATTTTCTTTGACTAAATAAAATATTGATAAAAACAACCTGAATTGCATTGTTGGATATCAAGTATTTCATTGCTTTTGTTTATTTTTTAATGTTATTTGTGATATTAAATTAATTTTCTAAACTTTGTTTTGCACTTTATTAAGTTAGCTTAACTGTCCCTGTCTAGCTAACTTCTGTGGGTCTTACTGGTGATATAGTTTCTCTTTCACTTTTTTTTTCCTTTTCAGGTCAGTGAGCAGCAAAGACATATGGGCACATCACATGAGAAGCACAGGTCTGAAATATAACATTTATTTTGTACTTTATTTATTCTCGTTACAGTAGCCAAAACATTAAACATAACCTACAACAAAAAATTACAAATCAAGCAGGAAAGATCAATAAAATCAAATATGATCTGACCAAAAATACAAAATAAAGGACCCCAGTGAACACAAATCTTAGAAAAATAATATACAATTTAAAATTATATTTAGTATTTTATTGTCACACACACTCCTGAGACTCCCAAAAAAGAATTAACAACTTTTTTTCTGTGTATTAGTAACTCCAGTGCTTTTTATAGTCTACCTTACTTCTGTTGGTCTGCACTTTTATGAATCATGCTCACTGTGATTTGTAAATTTGTCTGGTTACTAGTAACTTTAACTAAACCCTCAAATGACATTTGTGGTGCTTAAAGTTAAAAGAAAAATCATAAAAAGCAAAATACTAAGGATAATGTAGCTCAGGATAATCCCCATATCTGATCCTAAAAGATACGTAGACAGGAAGGTCTCTGTTATCCCAGCAACATTGTGAAAGGCTTTGGGTTATCCTCACTAACCAGTGTTTCTATAAAGATGTCGTCCTGCTGAGTTTTTAATATCAAGTTTGGGTGCAAATACAAAACCTAAAAGGTATCTGCATGCATGGGACCCACTAGGTTAAAATGAGCAATGTCCTGTATTCTGTTGTAATAAAACCCTGTCTCTCTCTTCCTTTTTTTGATTCTCTCACATTTTACCCAGTCCAATTATTGCATTCTGTTTATGCTCTGTGCACACATTACAAGCTGCAGGAGTGAAAAAAAAAAAAACCATTACAAGGAAAATAATTAGTGGGATTAAACATTTATATTCATAATTTTAATTAAGTGTAAGTAGCACAATGTGCATAATGTAGTCGAATAGTGTTACATTATTGGCTTATTATTATTAATGTGACATGAACCACTGCTCAAGACGAAACTCATTTTCACTGCTTTTTTTTTAGATTTACAAAGCAACAAGTCATAAGCATAAGCAATAACATATGTTGATCATTAAGAAGAACTTTGCCAGCCTACACGGCTCAATTAGAATACAAAACTACAATATTAGTGTGTAAAATTTTAATGACTGTAAGTTGAAATAAAATGCCTCAAAACTGAATAACTGCATTTCTACATTATTTAGATTAAAGATACCTAATAAGTAGTGGTACAGAGTTGGGTTGGAATGGTGATAATTTATTTCTAAAAGATCAGAGATCTTTTTTCCTTAATGTCTGTCATTAAACACTGTTTATACTGTGACTTTTTTTATTACCCTACCACTCTCTACAAGAACTTCTTTCCCATGCTGTCTCACTTCTTTTGTCATCTGTCTTTTTCTCTTGGTTAGGAGGTGAATTGTTGCCACACCCACCACCACCACAAAACTGAGGGCCAGTATCACAAGCCCCAGTCCCAGCAAATGAGAGGTTCCCCCTTTATAGAAGTTCAGCTGGTCCCACAGCCCCACAGCCAGGCAGCTGAAGCCGATGAGAGTTCCCCAAAATCCAAAAGCTAGCATGCAGGATCCACAAGACAGTTCAACGCCTCCAGTAACCACAGTGACGCCCGCCACTGACACAACTCCTCCTGGTAAGGTCACGGTTTCCGATTTAGACCCGTATCTCACAGTAGAGGTGACATCTGATAAAGTTGAAGGATCAAGGGTTTCCATTTTGGACGCCATGGTCTGTTTTTATTGCTTGGTAGATGGCCAAGAGGGCTTTTTACATGTAGCTTCTTCTCTCTTCTTTCTACGATATCACACATAGTCTTGATTAGAAAACCCCCCACTTTGCTTTGATGTCTGGTATCAGTTATGCAGCTTCAAGTTTAAAATAAATCATCCCAAGCTGTTGGTATAAACTTTGTATAATTATATACTGTGTCAAATTCCCATCAGTGTGTTTGAGCTTTCCTTGAAATAACTGAACCTGTTTAGGCAGGCAACCAGAAGAAAACGTCCAAAGCTTATAGGATCTGTATTTTATAATGATAGCCATACATATTATACACATTTCATGAAAAAGCCTTAACTGATGACCGATGTGTATTTTGTGGCTGTAAAGTATAATATGCATCGATCAATTCACTGCAGGCTCAGTGAATTAAATGTAAACTAGCTCAGTACACACTTTTTTAAAGATTGGACATTGTTTTAATCTGATAATCGAAACAACCTTTCACACACGCGTTTGTCACGTCAGGTTTTCTACCAGTATTTGTAACTGTAACTCTTTACTTTTTTAATTGAGTGGACCTGAATATTAGGATATAAAAGCTTTTTATTCTAGAAAGCCAAATGAATTGTTAATATTTGTAATTTTAGACAGCCAAAAAAGTCCATTTTTTTCTCTTTTTTTACATTTTAAGTGTAACATTTCTTACCTCAGTCTTGATCCAGGAGCTTAGACGTCAGAGGAAACTTTATAAAAGTGAAGGTCCTTAAATAAAGTCTTAAAGTAAGTATCTTTTAAATATGAAACTCTCTATGATTAGACACTAAAGGCACTCCTGACTTCTCTCTGGACAGTGGGTGTAGAAATGGGCGCCAGCGGCAAAGTGCTTTTCTGAAATACATCACCTACTCGAGGCCTTGCAAAATTGTGGACGCAATCATCAAGACTTCCGTCACAGCATGTTTGTTCCCCTCTTTCCTTGTGTTTAGTAGGAAGCTGTCGTCTGTCATTACGCGTCATTATGAGCCATTACCAGATATTTATCTGGAAACAACTCCCTTCCTCCTTTCCTCTTGCTTTCAGTCTTAAGATTTGAGTTGCGTCCCACCAAGGCACTGTTTGGACTAAGATTGTTTTTTTTTTTCTTTAAACGTTTTCCTGTTTGGCATTCCTATTTCTCGAATTATTTTCTCAGTGCTCTTACATCTCAAACTTTATACTCGTACTCAACTTTGAAATGTTATTGGGGAATTTCAATCCTGAGCCTGTCTATATTAAAACAGAACTATAGGTCAACACAAATTCAAGTTATAAACGATTAACTTCAAGACAACCTTGTTTCAGAGATCTGTTACCAAATGTAGATAGTAATTAATAAGGCTGATCCTTCATTGACACATTAAGTGTTGCAGATTTATAGAATACGTCAGTACTGACGTTTCACAGGTCAGTGCTGTAACACATGCGACACTTGATACAGCCCATTAATACCATATAATGCTGCCAAGTAGGAGGTTGTCACTGACCTAATTGTGGATATTTATAGTCATGTTATTTTCTGATACAAATAAACCTTCGAGTTTTCATTGTTTATGTTACTGTATGTGCATGTGTTCCTGCCTGTGAAAGAAATACAGATTTAATGTTGCAAAGCAATGTTAAAACTTCTTTATTAAGTTCTGACAGAATCCTAATTAATCTAAGATGCCAAACGCCCATGTTACCGATATTTTTACGCACTCTCTCCCCCAAGTGGAAAAACATCTCAAGAGTAGCTACAAATCCTTGCTCGTTCTGGCTCTAGCAATTAGCCCAAACAAGAGTAGAGATCACATGTCAGGGATTGTTCTGTAGAGAAGGGGTAATTCAGTTGACCGTCACCCTTATAGGATGAAGACGGGGGTAATTGGCTATTCTCTGGCTTGTGTAGGAGAGGGCGGGGCTTGACTAATCCAGTTAGCAAATTATAGTTTAAACATAAAAAATGAATTATTGATTATCATACAGGGAAATACATGTCCTAAATACGATAAGTGCATGCTGCTTTCATCTCTGGTGTTTATGTGTGTTTCTTATACGTGTGCATAACTCATGAAGTCTCCTTTACACATGCTATGTTGGTCTGAAACAACACCTAAGACAATCAAGATAATACCTTCGCTCTAATTAAAGTAGACACAAAGTAAACAGACTAATGACGTAAATGTGGCAGCCAAAGTGTCATGAAGTGAGTTTGTTATACTGATAATACCTGATAGCCTCCAATGAGAACATAGCTGTTGGCAATGAATATGGAAACGACAAGAAAAAGTAAATCGGAGCTGAGTTACAAGAGACTAGACAGAAAAGAGTATCTATCAGAAAAAAATTCAAGTGAAGTCATCAGTGTGTGTTTTGTTAGTGTGCAGTTCAGTAAGCCTTTAAAACATGAAAGTACCTTATGGCGGAGAAAAGAGAATGTAAGTCATGTCCGCAACTATTAATGTTGAGATTAAAGAAATTCATACAGTCAAAAAAACATGTAAAAAAACAAAACAAAGTTTAGCTAGGTAATATAAACCTAAACTAGTGACTCAAAGGAAAGCAGTACTGTAGGACAGGAAGGAGGACGTGCACAGACGGGGTCGGCAGTGACAGGGATATTAAGATAAGATAAGATAAGATAGAACTTTATTAATCCCTCGGGTGGGTTCCTCTGGGAAATTCGATTTCCAAAAAAGCACAGCACCGACAGAGTTATACACACACATATATATAAATACAGAGACAATATAAATAAAATATACGAAGGGGATAAATAGAATAAATAGGAATAAAAATAAAAATACAAGTGAATTGCACATTTCAAGTATTGAGTCTATTGCACCGTTGACTATTTACAAAAGTATTGCACAAAAGGTATTGCACAGTGAGGTGAAGAGGCACTACAGCTTAGTTGTTCCCCCCTCCTTTGTCCTCCTGTTTCCCCTCCCTCTCCCTCTATTAAGGGCGCAGGTGGGATTGGACGTAGACGTGGGTTGCTGGGGGAGTTAAAATTGCCTGGACAGATGGTGGAGTGGCTTTCAGTGCTCAATCAAACCTATTGAAGGTCATAACTAAAACAGCAGACAGAATTTTCTGAAACCCACCTGAAGCTTTGTTCACAGTTTGCTAGAAAGCACCTACTCAGTAATTTAGCAGGGGTATAAACGTACACTAGAGCTTTCCGGACTTTTCAAACAGACAATAGATAAAATTAGGATCTGGGGTTGCAATTTGGTCAAATGCTCATCCACCTTAAATCCCGCATTAACAGACTTAACCTAGTCAACTCGTGTAGGATGTGCTTTCCCCGCCCGCCTATATCTTTCACTGTCTTACTGTCGAGAGAGACACTCGGTTCCTCAGCCATCATCTGCTCACACAACACACTGGTAAGGTTTCTGCACATTTTGCACATTTTAACAAGCAAGTTGTTATTAATTTAAAGTTAAGTGAATTATATCACAATTCAAAATTATATTTCAGATTTCTGCTTGGTTTTTGACATCGAGAGAAGACATCAAGCCAGTAAGCAATAATAGTTTGGAAAAAGAAGAGTCATTTGACACCAGAGAAGAAAGCCTATCAAGTGGCATATCCCAGCCAAGCAGTTTAACACATTGCAAAGATATTAAAAAGAAACTACAATGGGAAATGCAACCAGTAGCGCGATATCAAAGGAGATCCTGGAGGACCTGAAGCTCACCACAAAATTTACTGAGCAAGAAATCTCCCAGTGGTACGAGAACTTTCAGAAGCAGTGTCCATCAGGACGCATCTCACCAGGGGAGTTTGAGGAAATCTATGAGCGCTTCTTCCCTGACAGTGATCCTAAGAGCTACGCAAGGCATGTGTTTCGCTCCTTTGACACCAACGATGACGGCACCTTAGACTTCAAGGAGTACATCATTGCACTACATATGACCTCCACTGGGAGGACAACCCGAAAACTGGAGTGGGCCTTCTCCCTGTTTGATGTAGACAAGAACGGATACATCACCAAGGCAGAAGTGAAAGAAATATGCCAGGTGAGCGTGGTTCAGTTTATAAAAGCGACATTGATGAATGGATGAGTGGCTTTAATGGTTCTAGTGTGACAGCAAGCAGTTAATGTTAACTCATATCCCGTCAGAAAGAGATTCATTTTAAACATTGATCTTTTTTTCTTATTCTGGTTTTTATTAATCCCCAAGCCCCCAAAAACCTAAAGTGTTATTTTTCTTTCACTATAACAACTTTGTAAATCAGAAGTTCAAACTATTCTCCCAGCCGTGGTTTCAGTGAGGAGGGAACGGAGATGTCCGATTAAATTTATTGGATTAACTGACATAAGGCAACATAACGCAAAACCTTACATTAATGCCTGTTATTGAATCTAATGTTTTTGCTTTTTTTCTATGTTTAACTGGTTTAACTCTGTAACATTAGGTCAACTAGCATTATTAATGGATTATTTTGTTAGGTTATCTCCTTATTTTGTCCACGTTCTGCAAAATCCATTAAAGCTGTGTTGCTGTTAACTAAGAATTTGCTATTCTTCTCATGGTATGTAGGTCTCAGTCTTAATTGGCAGCCCTATTAGCCAGTCTATTTGAGCCTAAAACTCCTGATAATCTTGGCGATTACAGGTTTAGCCTGCAGACAATATAGGGAGCCCTACTCCTGAGCAGAGCTACTCTTAAGTTCCACTCCTAAACAAGAGTATACTCATCATCTCGATTCTAATCCACGGCTGTTTTACTTGTGAGACTGCCACTGTGGACTGAAGACTGTACTATAATAAATGTTATGAAATTTATGGAGGTTTTACACTTTTCTATATTCTCTCTTCAGACAAATGATATGGAATTGTAAGAGGTTTAGACAGATGAGCCAAGAATCCAGCTGGCATTGTAATGGGATTGAATTCCTGGCCAACTGGCTTGAGTCCATAAGCACCATGTTTACAGCACACTGCATAAAATAGCTGCATTTTAAAGCCCCAATAGCAGTTCAAAAACTTACTATAAGATGAGATTCTTTCCGGTCTGTAAAACACTGAGGTAGAGGTCGACAAATACAAATTTACTGTGTGGTAAAAGGATACACCGCCTCCATTTTCCAGAAAGTATTCTTATGTAATGTATAAATAATATGTTAAATTAGAAAACATAAGTGAAAAAGGTGGAAATGCCTCAAAACCAGCCCGCAAGTACACTGTTCTGACATGTTAGACAAATCCTTAAAGACTGCAAGTGTGATTTATTTTAAGGAAACCAGCTGCTTAATTTTATTTTTATGACTTCACAACCTTGATGTCTGTCAGCGTAGATCACAGTCTGAAGTCTAAACTGTACTGACCATAACATCAGAGCAGGGGCGAGATTGAGGGATAGTCCAGGGAAAAGAGATGACATCTTGGTGTTTGGCCTGTGGCCTGAGTCTTGGCACTAATCCATGTTAATCTAGGTGTCTTAAATGTGGGAGATGAGTGCTCCCTCTCTAAGTGGGACACAAACTTAAAGGCCTGAACCTAAAGTGCACACTCAGGAGGTTTACACTCAGTTAGTCATTCAGTCCACTGTCTGAGAGATGACAGGAGAGTTGCCCTATGAAATGCTGTAGCTTGTTTGAATATTTATGTATTTGTAATAAAAGGATTTTGCAATTTGTATAAATAGTCTATGTTTAAAAACTATAAAAAAAAATACTGGCCTCCATATTTTCACTACAATACCAGTAACTCCAAATATGCACAAGACATTAATAAATTAACTGAAGAAGGCTGTTAGCATCCTCAGTTTTACTAGTGCTTACATATTCTTTGGTCAGTATCCATCTGCTTTATGTACTGTGCTGGTGATGAGAAAAATCATGCAGCATTACTTTCCATCTTATACCCAACCCCCTCTCAGGCCTTGTTTAAGCTGATCCCCAAAGAGGACCTCAGCAAACTACCAGATGATGAGAACACACCCGAGAAGAGAGCCAACAAGCTGTGGGGCTGCTTTGAAAAGAAAGACAATGGTAGGACGTGTAGTGGTAGTGCTTCTGCTCAGAGGGAGATAATATCAATGGAAGCCTCTGCTACCTTTCTTTAGCTGATGTTCCAGCATCCTGTGGGGGAGATTACATTTTACAATCAGCTGTTTGGCTTAACAGTAATACAAGGATTAATCCACCTGGGGGCAAGTCTCCACTTACAGGATCACTTGTGTCACGCAAGCTTTATTACAAATCATTGGCCCAAAAACATCTTAAGTTATACATCACATGCTACTGTGTACCAAGCACACGAGATAAGAACATGTTGTTTAGATAACAATAATCCATCCTCGTGTTATCTCACTTTCCTGGCTTGTTTTGTACTTATACGTTTCTCGTCTTAACTCCTTATTTTTTCCTCCCTTCACAGATCGACTGGCTGAAGGAGAGTTCATTACAGGAGTGATCGAAAATGAGAACGCAATGCGTCTGATCCATTACGAACCAATAAAACATTAAATCCCTTCTCATTCCTACGTTTCTCCTCTTGGACCCCTTTTCAGTTTTTATTAAACTATTTTTCTTTTTTTAAAAACCCACTTTTCCCTCTTCTTTCTCTCTCCGTATCAGATGTTTTCTCCGTCCTCTTCCTTAAATTCTCGGCCCCTCTGTAAATAAGCATTCCTACAGTTTCTGTACATTTGTGTGTTACACATACTTATACACATTAAGTATCATACTTAATTATTAGCTTGTTATGCTTTTCTTGTTTTTTAGAAATTTGAAATGTCCTCCAGTATTGTAATTTACTCACTTGTACAAAAAAATTAAAGATTTTATCATTCATCTGGGCTTTGGAAATCTATTTATCTTATCTCTCCTGGAAAACAATTAAATCTCCTTTGACCTAGAAACATACTGCATATTAAAATGCTGGTAGTTGATAAAAATTTCACTTTAGGTTTTACTTTTTCAGTTGTATTAATCCCTGACAGTAAATCCAGGATTACCTCAAATGTATAACCTACAAAAATTAAAGGTAAATTTAACTACTTGTTTTTGACTTTTGTAAAAAAACAAAACAAAAAAACCTCAGTACTTATACAATTTTATCTCAAACATAGTATATGACAGGAGCTAAATGCAGTTTTTTAGAGCGTTGTTTTCCTGAAACTGGTGTCTCGGTGTTGCAGATATTAGTGTGTGCAGGCAATTCTTTCCAACTTTCATCCTGACCCCCCCACATGCTGCTCCCCTCTTGCTTCACTCTCCTCCCTCTATTCCTCCTCCCTTCCATCCAACTCGGGATTACTGGTTTACACATAATCTTCTGTTCAACATCAGAGAGCAGACTTTTCAAAATCTCTGTAATCTTTCCATCTCTATGGGTTTGTCTGTGCCTCTCCAGAGAGGCTGTGCTTGTGGTAGCTTCTGCTATACATGAATTGCATTAAAAAATTTTGTCTCTCAAAAGTTTCTGACCAAAGAAGTTTAAAAAAGGAAACATGTTTATGAGCAGCATGTTTCTCTATAGAACGTGCTGTTCTTTCAGGAATACACGCATCGTCCTCTGAAACGAACTGATCGCTAAGATGATGCTTTTCAAGTTAATATATAAACAATAGAATAGAGGAAGCATTTCTTTCCATTTGCAAACAAAGTCATACATTTCTTTCCTACTATGAGGCACTGAGAAATACCCAGAAAAATGCAGGCTTGCATGTGAACGAGATACATACACAGATACATACGTTGTAGGCTTAGCGTTTTGATATGTGTGGATTTCTTTGGACCTTGAGCCCAATCAGTACATCCCATGTTCACAGAGAGTCAAAGTGGACGACAAGAAAGAAAGGATGTGTCTGCTTACATTGACCTTCTCCACCTTAGTTAAAGTGTCTTTCCTTTTCAGATTTTCAGCCCTTTCAGTTGATACGTGTTACTGATTCGCTAACAAGGTGAATCAACTCGGTCCATGGCTTCCCCCATCTCATCCATCTCTCTCTCACAGTCCTCACACCCCTCAGGGCCACAGCCTCCTACTAAAACCAAAGTTGGTACATCCCCATTTCCCACTCCGACTACGCTGCCATTTGGAGCCCACGCCACATCAATCATCCCATCTGGACATTGCAATAGGCCACTGACAGAGTAGAGCCCTCCCCCTGGGACCACCTCGTCATAGGATGGAGCGTGAGTGGTGGCTCTGGCTTCCTCTAAACGTAGTCTCTGTCTGCGGCGAAGCTCGATTATGGTCTTTGTGTATGAGTTGAGCGTGACGACAGCAGCTCCCATGCAGCAGCTGAAGGACACCCAGGCGAGACTAGGAGCAGGGAATTTAACATAGTTAGGAGATGAGAAATATCAAGCTTGTAGTGAAACATTAAGTCCCGACGAAAGCTTAAATCATATCTGGCACCTACGCAAATGACCAGCCGTAGTCCCAGGATTGAGGCCTCCAGTCCTTGGGGCCCACAATTACTGTCATCTGAAACACTGTGGTGAACATCATATGTGCCACCATCCCAAGAAGACCTACACAGGAGGTGAAACAGACAAACTTAATCCAACATAAACCGGAAAGATCAGAGGAACATGCAATAAAATAGATATATCTGAATATGCACACGCGGGTTACAAAATAATGTAAAAGTGAGCATTAGACTGAGTCTGACCTGATAACACAGTGCAGATAGCTGCATAGGCATTGATTTTTAGTGAGTGCATCTCTTTATGGGAACACAAGACTTCCAGCCACATGAGTAAGAACCCCATTCCCAGCAGACCGATGTATGTAAACTCAGAAACAACTGACAGCCAGAGCACACCTGCAACATGTCAACAACAGTGTGAGCACACTGTCACAAGCTAACTTTTAATCAAATGGCAACATGGCAATATTAAGGCAGGAGACTGTTAAGCAGTTCACATCTCACCTTGAGTTTCTCCTGGAGTTAAGTCTATAAAGCTGCGACACTTCTCCCCTGCCAACAAAACGTCATGATTTAAGGATAAAGTTTTGTAGTTGAAAGTGAAAAACATCAGCTTTGATTAACAATCCAAGTTGAAACCAAACGGCAACCAAAAAAATGAACTGCCCAGGTGTGCCTCTTACCATCACTGTGTTTTTCACAGCTTTCCCAGAAGCCCGTGTGGAAGTATCTAAAAGCAAACTTGTCTTCGCCCGTCTCCCATATGTAGTGGACAGCGTTGGCCAGCTGCCTTTGTCTGATCTTAGCCAGCTCCTCTCTCCTGGCTGGAGATAGCGTGCGGTTGTATGGGTTCTGAGTGGGACTCTCTGAGAGGGTGACAGTGGAAAAAAGCAAATTTAAGGTTCGGTTCTGCACCTGCTCATTCTTAATGTGGTCAGAGTATAATCCAGCCTTCACTAGGGGTACGTTCTGTCTCCATGTAGTTTCTCACCATATGATGCAAACATTTAACAAATTCAGGAAATGTTGTTGGTGAGGCGTGAGTATTAACAGCGGATCCACTGACTGTCAAACACACAATGCAAGAAAAGGCAGTGAGAACATATAAATGACGAGGGAGTTAGACAGCAGAATAGCGGGTATCAAATTGAGGGGTAAGCATGTAAAAGTATGTGTCGTTAAAAAGAGAATGGTTAGGGGTAAACACAAAAGTCCTGCAAGTCTGCTAATTATACCAGTGCCTCAAAATCAGCAAGCCTCTGTGTACATGCAGTCTTGTCAGTGTTCACTATGATGTGCCAAACACGTCCTGAGGTTTAGAAGCATAAGGGAGAGTTAAATGGACGCACTGTACATAGTAAAAATGAAATATTTCTGTGTGAGTTCACAAAGCACGTGTAGTGTCAAAGATGATTGTTATATGCAATAAGAGCTGTCAACAACGAAACCTTTAGAAATAACCTCACACCCCACAGATTAATACTAAGCCATAACTGAGTACACTGTGGAACAAAGGTATTGGGGGGAAAGGAGATTAAAAGCAAGGACAATTGCTTTCTAACAGTTCAGTGTCAGAAAGCCTCATCCACTTTATTGTGTAAGCCGATCCAGCACCGCAAACAATCTCAGTGTGCCTGAGGAGCAGATTTGAATTCTCTAGATACTGTTTAACTTAGGATAGAAGCATAGCCTCAAAAAGCACCTAGGCATGAAGGTTCAATCTTAAACTTTAAAAACGTGGTTTCACATAACAGTGTTACCTAAGACTCCACCTGTTGAGCTTTTTTCCTTTCAGCAGAGCTTTCTTTTCAGCAAACTTCCCCCAGATGGAGTTTACTTCAGATGAAGCAGATGGAGTTTGCTTCAAGCAGAGCTGCCTCCATCTGCTTTACATGAAGCGTTCCTGAACACTGAGAACCAGAGAGAAGCTCCAGAAAAAATTAAAATTATTTTGACAAATCTGTCTAATCAAATCAAATCTTATCTATTGTCTATAAATGATAGAAATCCCTAATTAAATCCTATTTTATTGTATTGCGTTGGCGATTATACAACCTACTGCAATAAAACGCAATGAAAGACAGCATGTTTGCTTTTGAAGGTGTATCATAAGGCTGTGGCTATGATTGGCTGTACCTTTCTACTTACAGTTAAGACTTTCAAATCATCCCAGGCTCTTCAAGTGGCTAAATGCCAAGATAATATCACAACTGTTTACACAAGAATGAATCCAAGGATTTTTGCTGTTACAAGCAAATTGTGACATGTCTGTGAACGTGATGCAGCAGACTCTGGATTAGTCACCAGTGTATTTTCCCAACTTCTGTGCAGCACAGAAGTCGACTCTGATTTGATTGTTTGCTTTTTCTTTTAGTCCAAGTCAAAACCTGATGTTCTTAAATACTCCTGAACACTACTATGAAGCATAAGCATTTCCACATGGTTCCACATTTCATGGAATGTCTAAAGGTCAAAGGACGATGCACTTTGACACTGAATTTCTGCTGACGCCCTAAAGATTTAGTGATGCTATTTCAAAACTATACTATAAAATATGATGACTCACAGATCATAAAAGCATAAGTCTTAATAAACAGGTACACGATAAAAGGTTAAAGGTTACCAAAAAGCAATGCGATGAAAAAAATATTTGTCCCGTACTGATTTCTTTTTTCTTTTCTTTTTTTTTTTGCATTTTGGTCACACTTACATGTTTCATCGAACAAATAATAACATTAGACTAAGATAACCTGAGCAAATAAAAATGGATACAGTTTTTAATTGATGATTTAATTTATTAAAGGGAAAAAGTTATCCAAACCTACCTGCCCTTATGTGGAAAAAGTAATTGTGCCCTAAATCAAATAACTAGTTGTGTAACCCTTGGCAACGAAAACTGCAATCATCATTTGCCACGATTGAATTTTGAACTTTGACTAGGCCACTTCAAAACTTTTATTTTGTTTTGGGGTTTTTGGAGCCATTACTGATATGTTTTATTGTCCTGCTGCATAAGCAAAAATTCAAACTGATGGCCGGACATTCTCCTTTAGGACTTTCTAATAAAGAGCAGAATTTATTGTCCCATCAGTTACACCAAACCGTCCAGGTCCTGAAGCAGCAAAGCAATCCCAGACCATCACACTACCACCACCACGTCTGACTGTTGGTGTGATGTTCTATTTATGAAATGCTGTGTTAGTTTTACTCCACATGTAACAGGATTCAAACCTTCAAAAAAGTCCCAGCATTGTCTCATTAGTTCACATCATATTATCCCTAAGGTCTCGGGGCTCATCTAAAGTTTTTCTTTGCCGAATGAGAGATGAGCCCTTGTGTTTTTTTGGTCAGCAGGAGGTTTTCTCCGTGGAACTTGGAACTAACACTGACCTTAACTGAGAGACGTGAGGCCTGCAGTTCTTTAGATGTCGTTCTAGGTTCTTTTGTGACCTCTACAATGAGTCGCTGATGTGCTCTTGGAGTAATTTTAGTAAGCTGGCCACTCCTGGGAAGCTTCACCACTGTTCCAAGTGTTCTCCATTTGTGGATAATGATCTCACTGTAGTTCACTGGCACTCCAAAGCCTTAGAAATTGCTTTGTAACCCTTTCTAGACTGATAGATGTCAATGTGTTGGCTTTTGAGATCTTTTAGCCTTCTTCACTTTATTGACAGGAGCTATTTAAATGATCTCTTGATTCAGGTTTTGATAGCTTTTAACAAGTGAAATTAGCATCTGAAAACGGCATTGTGTTTACTCTGGTTATCTTTGTATAATATATTAAAGTTTGTCTGATCTGAGATATTTAAGTTTAACAAATATCCAAACAACTAAGAAATCGGGAAGGGAGTAAACTCCTTTTGACGATGACACTGTAAGTGTATGTACAATACATTAACAGTAAATAAATACAGAACTCCTTTGGATATGTTGAGTTTCCTACCTGTGGTGTAAGGCTCACTGTTGTTTTGACCACAGTTCTTCATTTTGACAGGCGACAGGCAGAGGGGCTTGACCACCTTGTGAGTGCCCTCACACCAGTAGGAGGTGCAGAGAGCCAGGATAGAGAGGGCCAGAGCCAAAGAGGTCAAGGTGAGGGAGAGCAGGGAGCGAGAGCGACGGGACATGCGTTCCAGCATGGCCACGCGGGAGAAGATGGAGGTACGGGTGGGGTCAGATATAGAGAGAGGAAGGTCAAAGTAAGACAAACAGGGGACAGAACGGGACAAGGCACACGCGAATAGCAGGACAGAAGGTATGAAAACAGCCACAGATGGAGCTGAGAGGGTGGGACAGATGCTTTGTGGGGGTTTTAAGAGGTTATGGGCGGCCAGGTTTAAAAAGAAAACAAATAAAAACGTGATGTAACAGTAAAGAAAGAAGATAAGAAAACAGATGGGGAACGATATTGTAAAGTCAGTGGGATTAATAGAAAGGAAGATAAAGAAAGAGAGAGAGCAGGGAGCACGACAAGATGCTCTGATTTTGATACACGTGGGAAAGAGGGACAGAAGGAACAAAAAAATGAACAAGAGGAGATTTAGGTGGATGATTTGGGCACAGTGGGAGAGAACCGAGGGATTCCAGGATATTACTCTTTGTTGCCCTGACTTCTTCAGTATGAGGAGCGATTGATTCCTGCGGGAACAGATACAGACATGCGTCCTCTGAAATCAACACTCGAAGCCCTTTTTTCCTGTATTAGATCAATTCAACTGTATCAAAAAAGCATCTACAAATACTAGAATTTATTAATAAAACTTGTATGTCTAAAGAGGACATCAAAATAGATTCCTGAACTTATTATTTTGCAAAAAAAGTTAAATGAAATTGAGAGCAAGTGAGCATAAAAAAGAAAACAGAGGGTAAAAGGAAATTGCCCATATAATGAAATCTAGCTTTACACTGTCAATCACTGCCTGAAGTCACATAAGTCCTCCAGCTGTTTAAAGGGGGGTTGTGAAAGGCTGAGTAATGTGTACTTTCCTGTGACCCCGGCTAACATCTCTGTGCTTCCTGATTAACGCACTCAAGCCCAAGCCTGCCGCTCATTATAAACTGTGGGCCTTAAGTGGAAGGCACGATGCAGGGGAGCAAAACACTAGATTACTTTTTTGATGAAATTATAGATAAGCCAGAGATCTAAATGAAATTTTACACGTAATCCCTGGAAATCTGCTTTAATCTGTTTTTGTTAGGTGTGTTTTAGTGTGAAGTACACTTTGACCATGTCTGCTGCCAATCTTTCTCTCATGCAATGTCCCCCTGTCAGTTCACAGCCCCTGAAACATAACACAGATTAAATCAGGTGAATGTAGCACATCACTCATCCCTTAGCATGGTTTCTGTCATCTGTACTGCTGGAAATAAAACTCCATCAGTATGATAATACGCTTAATGACCATTGGAGTGTTACTGAGGCAGTTAAAGCCAATGCTCAGCAGAGATAAGGCTTTCCTAAATACTTGCATTGCGTTTATTCTCAGATGTACATTATGTCCTTTCAGAACTGCACATCTTTTAAGCACTGTTTGTTTAGATTACCGCTCAGCGCGTCACACCATCACAGAGATGCCAGTTTAATTCATTCAGCACTGAAACAATTACCCCACAAAGCACCTTGATAATCTGTGTGAAAGTCTACCTCTGCATATTACTGATGGTTTAACAGCAGCCAGTGACCAAGTATTGATATTTATAAGATTATGTTTGAAATGGTTACTCTTAGCATGAACCTTACCATGTCGACTGTTGCTAAGACAATAAATATTTTCAGCCTTTACACGTCAGTAACTAGCTGATGCATCATTTTCCAGCTTGCTCAATTTTTGCAGACGTCCATCCAAAATAGCTCGTTCAGTTTTCGTTCACAAATGACAGATTTAATTGAACACTCAGTGTAATAACGACGTTTTTTTGCTATGTGTAAATATTAAAGAAATTATGTTTTTGCGATTGCTGATGAAGAATCCACAAATGACTTCAGAACAAATTATTTTTAAATAAGTAAAATACCTACCAGACTTTGTTCTCGCCCTCTGTAGTCTTTCATGTCCATCATAAAACATATTTCACTGCCTTGCAGTGAACTTACATTGTGGTTTTTCTCTGCCTTCTTGATAAGCCCTTAATCAAAAAGCTCGTTCATAACTTTAGTTCAGCTGCTCCATCTTGAATACCCTCTCTGTTGCTACTCTCTTCATCTTTTCTCTGTGCATCAGCTTTCCTTCTCCAGTGTGAGCATCAGTGGCCCTTACCTCTCTGGCTGCAAGCCCCGTGTAATCCTCCTCCGATGGAGATGCGAACCAATGGAGTGACTGCATGTCTGTCTCCAAGCCACTCTACTCCCTTTACTGTCTTTCTTGGTAATTTATGACACAAACCCACCCTGAATCATGTAATCCCTCTAAGTCCATCTGTTACTATAGTGCCCCCTCTCTTCCCGTGTCTGTCCCTTTTCAGCGGTGGCCTTCACTAACCCTCCCTAAACTTTAAGCAGCAGTTTAAGTTCCACTGCATTACAGCTCTATTTTATTATTTTTATTAACATTATAGTACCTTATGTACATTTCCCCAGATTAGCAACAGAACAAAAAACAAGAACAGTGTCAAGACTTTTATGATATACACAATAATTTATTTACAGTGTATTTACAAAAAAACCTGTAAGACAGCAAACAGCAAAGGGGAAAGACAACATTATGTTGTCGTGTTTTGAAGTTAAGGATGGGGATAGGAGGGAAAATGTAGTTGTAGAAAGCAGCTAACCCCAGGCTTGAGATTTACAATAATGTAGAATCAGCTTGCCATCACTTCCAAAACACTGAAAGACAAAAAGACGGGAATACAAACGTTGAAGTTAAACTGTCAAACACAGGAGTGAGCTGTCAACAAAGTCTAAAATCAGTGTTAACTGCTGTTGTGACATCAGAAAGGACCTTTTAACTAGATATTGATCTAGCAGTGAGAGCAGAGAGGTGATCAGCCAACCACTGATCTAGACTTTGACGTTTTTACTGTTACTTGTTAAGACATTTACCAGTGCTCAAGGATTTAAGATTATGTCACAGAAGGCTTGTCTCTTATTGCACCCTCTGCTGGTAGAAGCTCTGCATGACCTGTCCAGTCACACAGGCTGGACCTGTCCAGTCACACAGGCTGAACCTGCAGAAACAGTTAGGTCTAGAAGTTTCATACGTTTTTGGACATTGACCGTTTTCTCCCCTCTGTTAATTTTGCATCTATACTCCACCACAGTGGATTTTAAATCAAGAAAACAAGATGTGATTGAAGTGCAGATGTCCAGCATTAGTTTAAGAGGTTCAACAGAAGTTTTCATTAACTGCCTAGGAACCACAATGATTTTTATACAAAGACTTCCAGAGTAATCACCAGGTGAAGCAGGTTCCCTTGTTATTTAACAACAAATTAAGTAGATAAAAGATCTGGAGTTATTTCCAAGTGTTGAACATGCATTTGGCAGCTTTAACTGGAACTCTCGATAAGATGTCCAAACAGTAGTTTCATGCAAGTAAAGGAACCTTCATTAGGCTGGAAAAACAAAGTAATGCCATCAGAGAGACAGCAAAAAAATTTAGGAGTGGTTAAGTTAACAATCTGGCTCATTCTTAAAAAGGGAGGAATCTGGTCAGGCAACACCAAATGGCCTGAAAAAACACAGACAACAACTCAAGTGGATAAAGCAGTAGCATTGTTCAGGTCCACAAGCAAGAGACCGTTTCATGAATAGAAATATAGAGGCTTTACAATAACATGTAAACCCCTCAAGAACAAGAAGGTCTGATTAGATTCATTTGTATCAGAACAATGGGAAGAGAAAAGTATGGAGAAGGAAAGAACAGCTCACGAAGCATATGACATTATCTGGTGGAGGAAATGCCAGTGGAAGCTGGGCACTGGTGTTTACTGATGATGTCACTGCTGGTAGAAGGAGCAGGACAAATTGTGAAGTGTGCAGGGTTACACTCTCTGCTCAGAGTCAGCTAAATGCTTCAAAACTGTGCAGACAGCACTTCACAGTCCAAATGGATAATGACCCAAAACGTACTGCAAAAGCGACTCAAGAGTTTCTCACGGCCAAGAAATTAGATATACTTCAATAGCCATGTCAGTGGCCTCATGTCAACCTGATAGAGCAGATTTTCAGTTATTGGTTGTGGAGAGAACCACAATGAAGCAGCAACTGGCTGCAGTAAAGGTCAAAACGCTTAAGAGAGGAAACGCAGCATTTAGTGAGGTCTCTGGGTTCTAGAGCTCAGGCAGTCTCTGACTACAAAGGATTTTCTTTCAATTACTAAAAACAATACTTATATTTAAAATGATGTTCATTTGTCCAATTAATTTTGCGCCTCTGACAATGGATTCTGTATTAAAAAAACAACAAAAACAAAAAGAAAAAAACTCTTGAGTTAAAGCTGAAAGTCTGCACTTTAGTCACATTTTGATGGTTTGAGTTAAAAATTAATTGAGCTGATGTACAGAGGCAAAAAGAAGTGTCCAAAGAAGTTTGGACCCAGTTAAATACTTGCCTAACACTAGTGCTACTGATGTAATATTTCAGTGAAGACCAACTCGGTCTGTAACTCCAGACTGTGCGCTATTAAATTAATAAAACAACAGGGAACATAATGTTGTTGATAAACTGTATGTCTGTGTGTGCTGCCCCATTTAAAACTACACTCACATCAAAGAGGACCCCTACTTCTTGATCCGGTGAGGGGGCAAAAGACTGGTTAACATAGATGAACTGAGAAAAGAAAAAAAAGATTTAGTTTTCATAATTGGTTTTTAAATCATGTCCATTATAAGACTTCAAAAATTAACAAGCTGGTAGAAAAAAATGTCATGCTTACTAGTTGTTCATTGGCATCAAGCTTGAGGAAGCGAGATATGAATTGTGAAAGAGACTGTACTGTTCTCCCCCTGTCCACTGCCCACTTCTTTGTTTTCATTATAGGAGTGTCTCCCACTGCCTTCAACAGCACATCGACTATAAAAATGAAGAAAACAAAACTGAAAGTTATTCAACATTGTTGCAACGCCGACTGGCACAGGCAAATCTCAACTTGAATTTACAGTGGAATTTCTGGGAAGGTGCAGTCACTGATGCATAGACACTACATTATACCATGGTGGAAAAACAAAAACACTGTAAAGGCAAACCCTCATCCCAAGTAAACATCTACCTATGCAACTAAGCCAGTGCTGCACAGAGTTCAAAAATGTTACTGTAATATTTTCCCCCAATAGTGTTTTGGTGAAATATCAAACACTCCCCTGTGGAAATTTTAATTTCATATTGCTCTAGGTGTTGTTATTTTTTGTGATGTGTTTAATGTGGAATGTGCATAATAACCGCCTTTAACTTCTTGTCTTCGTGTGCTTTCACATCAGCTTTTCTGAAGGGCAGAACCCCCCCCCCCCAAAAAAAAAAAAACCCAAACAGTGCCTAAGCTTAAACATAACCTCTAATAGTAATATAAACAACATTCAACACCCAGATCTAATTCAATTACTAAAATCTAGTTATAAGTTACTATGACCTCATTCATTTGTTTCATTAAATTTTAGGCAGGGTATTGCAAAATTGAAATTAGATGTCTGGCTACATACAGACTAAGCTGTCTCTTTACCTCATTTTAATTTAAATTTCTGTTGTGGTATTTGTGCAAATTAGTCCTGCAAAACTACGCAGGTTAAGTGAGTTATTATCTTTACTTTTCTTATTTTCTTTACTCTTGAATGTTTCCAGTGCAGTAGGTCTCAAAAATGAAAAATATGCATATATTTAACGTTATTTCCGTAGTTATAATTGATATAACATCTGCAAACTCCTAATTTTGTTCATTAGACTGTCTACTCATATTTCTGGTAAATCCAGCAGGAAGGTTGAAGGAAAGTAGCATTTTCTTCCCTTTTGTGACTAAGAAGTTCATGTTAAAAAGTATTATAGTCATTTTATTTTGCATTAGCTATATATCATTCAAAAATAGTTGCTGTTTGTCTCTTATTACCTATTATTATTACTTTCATTAGTATGTTCTTAGTATGGAACTTTGAACTGCTTGAATTGTTTTTTGTAGAACAAGGAAATATTCAGATCTTTTTAGATCAGTCCCAAACTACAGATATTGACTGACTTTTATGGCAAGAGAGGCCAGTGAAAACATCTGGCTTATCTTTTATAGTTTTTCGATGTTCAAACATCGCCTAAGTGAGTATCCTGGGAGTGGATTGATGGACAATTTATTAAAACAAATATATCTTTAAAAGTATTTGATTTATGAAGCTAATATTTTAACAGCAGTGGTTTGTATATATATGAAAACTTTGGAGCTTAACATTTTTAGGCAAATGGAGACAGTTGAGCAGCAAATGTAAAAAAAAATTATGAATTGAGATGGAATGTTCTATTTTTAGTGGTATGTTCAAAGTAATCGCACATCGGGAGCCAACAGAAAAAGTTTTTAGAGGTCATATTATAAAGCAGAGGTGTGGACTCGAGTCACATGACTTGGACTCGAGTCAGACTCAAGTCATTAATTTTATGACTTTAGACTTGACTTGAAAAAATGTTGTAAGACTTGTGACTTGACTTGGACTTTTACACCAATGACTTGGGACTTGAATTGGACTTGAACCGGTTTACTTGAAAAGACTTGATATTTTACCCCAAATATAAAATTTAACATGCATATTATATAGAGATTGAAAATGTGACGTCATTCACGGATAGAACCGCAAAGGATTCTGGGAACTCGTGGCAAGCGGTACTAGCGCACGCAGCCTTTCAATTAAAATCAGTCACACAGCGATAAAAAGAAACACAAAAATGTCAAGAAGCTGTTGTATTATTAACTGCAATAGCCGGTCGCATGACAGCCACGGGAAGCCGACGGGTAAAGAGATCGGTTGTTATCGGATTATGTCGTTGAAGAGAAATTGTTCGAGCCATGTTTCCGAAGTAACAAAGAGGCGACTGGATTGCAGCCATTCAAAGACAAAATATAACGTCCCAGAACACTCCAGCTCACATGTTAGTCTGCTCCAAGCATTTACACGAAGGTCAGTCTGCTGTTGTAGTTAATACGTCATTTTTTTAACATAATTGGTGATATAGGTTACAAGCAAGTCTGGCGCTGAACAGAAATGGTCGCGCTATGCTCCTTTATTTATTGTGCATAAATAGTGAATTGTCCTGACACAATATTGCGTTTCGCTTCTGTTATTATGGTACATTGACAAAAACATATACTTTTATTCACAGGATAAAACAGTTGTTTTGTATCACTAATTGCACAGTAGGATTACAGCATACAATATTATTGTCACTGCTACATTTCTGTGATGCTACCAAAAATTATTTCCACTGCTAATTAATTACCATTGAGCTCAAAGGTCCTATTAATAAACGGTTAATGAATGTGTATTTATGACGACGATTTGTGAGACTGGTAAACTTATGATACGTATGATGGTCTTTCGTTCTACACGGTGCATTTCAAGGTCCTGCACCCATCCGTCGGTAAACTGTACCTGGGCTTGTTGCAGTGACCGGAAGTTACTAAACTTCATGAGTGTATGCACTCACACCAAGAAGCGTATAATTATAAATATGCATATAAATATGCTAAGATGAGATAGCTGACTTCATCTAACTTGCAAATGTTGTCCAGGCTACGTTGGTGATTCAGTTTTTTTTAATGTGTATGATATTTTTGTCATGTGATTTTAAAGCCAGTCCTACAACCGCATCCAAGAATAACATGCAGCTTATCTCAGAACTGTCGGTGAAAATTATTCTTGGAGCTAGGTTTAATTGAGCTGCATTTTAAAGAGGTGCAATTTCACAATTTGTGTATATTTTCTAAGTTCACTATTTTGTCATGTGTTGAGAAAAACACAGATTTTAAAATTACATGGTCTAATATTTACATTTAGCATAAAACTGCAACATGCTTTTTTTCGTTTTTTTTTAAAGACTCGAAATGACTTGAAATTCAAAATTTCAGACTTGTGACTTTACTTGGACTTTTACACCAGTGACTTGAGACTCGACTCTGACTTGCCTGACATTACTTGAGACTTGACTTGAGACTTGAGGATAAAGACTTGAGACTTACTTGAGACTTGCAAAACAATGACTTGGTCCCACCTCTGTTATAAAGTGATATCAATCTTTCAAAGCCTTTTAATTTCCCCTTTGTGTAGATCAGAAGATCAGTAGTAGCTGTTGTTATTCCTTTTGCAGTCCAGGATTCGACTCTATAAACTATTTTATTAGGTTTAAACTCACAGTCGTAGGCACACCATGCAAGTTTTATATATTCTAGTTTATGTTCTCTTCTTAACATATCCCAGATTTTCAGCTCCATGGATTTTGTGACATTTTAAGAGATTTGAGCCAAGTGTAGCTCCTTAAGATCCTTGTTGCATTTGCACGCAGAATATGTTGCTATTGAGACGACTGGTTAGTATATTTGATCAAATATGGCAAAACAGAGACTTTCTGTGAACTATGTAACATATAAGAATACAAAATACATGTAATGTTTATTAGCATTAGCTTCAGCTGTTCCCCAAACCGGCAGTACCACTTGCTAGAAAACGACGCGCTTATTGGCTGAAGAGAGAACATGCTTCCACCCTAGTGGCCGACTTTCACTGTCAATCATATTGTACGTCACACATCCGGATGTGTTTTCTTTAGCATTAGCAACAGTCATCAGAAACACAATTGTTTTCCCGTAACTGAGAAGTTATTTTCCGCTCTCTTACTTTTCTTCTTCTCGTCATTTGTCGTCGAGTCGTCTGACGGCGGCTGTGTTTCTTCTTTCTGCGTCTCTGTTGGGGACTCTGCAGTGTCAGACATCTTTGGTTCACCACTCCGGGTTACTTTATGGTTTCCAACCACCTCAACATTTGCTCAGCAGCGGCGGCTATTGGCGCAAAAGAAGCGTCAATCTCTACAGCTCGCAATACTATTGGTCAATAATCGCTCCCAGGAAGGCAGCGCCTGTCAAAGAAAGGCTGAAGCCGAAGTTGAACTCCGTGGTCTTCTTAGCTTCGTGCTAGGTTAGTTTTTATTTTTTACATCCGACTATAGATGCTAATATATTAACTCTTTAATAACAAATATACTTATTTATTATTAGTTAATATGATTACATATACGCAATTTTGTCTGCAATATTAAATTCGGTCGTTCTTTTTTCTATTACAAGTAAGACATGTAAATATTTTATTTGGTTTACACATGCGACGTCACATGGGAAATAATACTTTAACCTGACAGTTAAAGTTTCTGCAGTCCCCTTCAGCCTGTTACCCACTACTCTCTACCTCACCTCTGGACTATTAAAGCAACAAGAGTAAGTGACATTTCTTATGCTTTAATTCGCTAAAACGAGCCATGATCTTAGCAAATTCCTTTGAGTCTAGCTGTTTTTGAGTTGTCACTGGTGCCTTTGTTATCAAAACAGTGCAATATCAAAGAAGGAAATAATGTCCTACAAGGAAGAAAACGCACCATTTTAGACTCATGCTGACAGGTTAGCTAGAGTCTACGATTGTCCAAATAATGGTTAAAGACTGCAACAAGCAGCTGTGCTACAGTTATAAAACTTATAAAGTTTCACCTTTATAAATTTTACTTCAAATCTCTCTGATGATAGTACAAGATGGTATTAAATCTACCTGAATGCCTTCTGTGACCTTGCTCTTGTAGTGGCAAACATTGGCAGGCTCTCCACCAAGGATGCAGTGCTTTTCCTGTGCGATATGCAGGAGAAGTTCAGACCCAACATCTTCCAGTTCACCAACATTGTCAGCAATGCAGCCAGACTGCTCCAGGTTGGTTCTCCTCATCAGCACAGTTGTCGAGGATGAATAATTTGGAGAGTCTGAATCAGATTTGCCAGGTTTCTCCTCTTCTCTGACAGGCCAGTCGTATCCTGGGCATCCCCCCCATTTTGACAGAGCAATATCCTAAAGGTCTTGGGCCCACAGTACCAGAGCTGGGAGCTGAGGACCTAAAGGCCCATGCTAAAACTTCATTCACCATGATGATAGAGGAGGTGCAGAAGGAGCTGGAGGCCCTGGGGAACCCCAAACAAGCCATACTGTGTGGAATAGAGGCTCACGCCTGTATCGCTGTAAGACACAAATGGGATTCAGCATCTGCGCCGTTAAAACGAAACAAAATCTTTCCATTGACTTGGGTATTTTGAATAGAGTGACATTCAGTATCTGTTATTCTGAGCATACAATTATTCAATGAGGCACCAACTCTTTCATATTTTTCAAATGTATATTTTATATGCGAAGCATAGTTGTAGTTATCAGGAGACAATTATATGGAGACGTTAGTCTTCAACTGGATTCTCTAACATGCACAAACAATGCATGTCACATCAGTATGTGTCTTATCAGTTGTTCCACAAAAGAAGCAACAAGCAGTTTATCTGTGACCTGCAGAAATGACATAAATATAATAATTTAAGGTGCACTTGGATGCATGCAAGATATTGTATCTTTATAATGTCGGCTAAGTGTTAAGTTTTAATCACAAAAACAGAGTGGTGGAGGTAATGATGTTAGGTGATTATTAATTTATTACACTGTCATTAAGTAACATAAATATGTAATTTTGTAACTGTGTTTGACTGAGTTTGCAGTTTTAGTTGACAAATAGAAAACTTTCCTCCTTGTCTTTTGCTCAGTGCACAGCTTTTGATCTGCTCGAGAAGGGGATAGAGGTTCATATTGTAGCTGACGCCGTGTCATCCAGAAGGTATCGGTGTATTTGAACAGTATTTTTTCATTGCAGTAAGAGATGTCACACACACGGAATGAGTGTGCCTTGGGGAAGTTACATGTGCACTTTACTATAACGTTTTCACTTCCCTCCTCAGCCAAACGGATCGTTTGTTTGCTCTGTCACGACTGAAACAGAGCGGAGCATACCTCACCACCACAGAGGCTGTTCTGCTGCAGCTGGTTCAAGATGCCAAACACCCCAACTTCAAGGAGGTACCTGCTACAGATGCTTCCTGTCGCCCTCCTGACTCAGTATTGTTTAGCTTAGTTTATTCAGTCAACACATATTAGATTCCATAAACAGTTGGTGGTCAATGTACAAAACAGACACTGAACAGGCTTAACCCCCTAAAGAAAACCAAACAAAAAAATGAGCAAAATACACATTTCTGTGTTTATATCATCATTATTAAAGTAATTACACAATAACTACAATATTAACACAAATTCCTTTAATGTTTTTTTTAATCCTTTTCTTTGGTGAGAAAAAAGAAATACACTTCAATCTGTTGCCAGTAAACCTAATTAGTTACAAAATGTTCCTCCAGCTGTTTTAATTCCAACCCTTTGTTTTCCCTCATCCCAGCTTTTTGGAGACAGTTTGCTATCATCAAATTCAAAATTACTTTATTCTTTTCTTGCAGTGATACAGCATGTCAGTTTAAATGTTTGATGATGTCTATGCTCAGACATGCATAAGATAATGTTTTGGCATTCAGGGGCTGAATAAAAAAAAAAAAGGGAAAATTCAAACAGAGCTAAACATTAAAGTCACACAAAACAGACAAAAACACAAACAAAAACCAGGTGTAACAGAAATGGCCCATGCACGCTCTCCCCCACTCTCTCACACACACAAACACACACACAATAAGCTGTTGTGAGTGGTAATAATTTGCGACTTATCCCCACTGACCTTTTGTTGTAAAGGGTGCAGCAATCAGACACCTGTTTTTGCGCGTGTGAACATGCCAAAATTTATACGATTACATGACTAACCCACGTCGTAAACTGTGTTGACAGATTCAGAAGCTTCTGGCGCATCCGTCTCCTGACACCGGCCTCCTTGCTTTCTTCAGCGCTCTGTAAAGAGACCCATGTCCTACCATTGTGTCCCACTGTAAAGAGCTGTACCAATAAAGCGATGCTGCTACTTTAAATCTGCTCTGTGTGTGTTTGTGTATATGAATCAGACCCTTGTACCTTGCATAACAGCTTGGACTTGTCTTAGTGGAAAATTCAGGTGCATTATCTGTAACCAGAACCTGACAGGCAGAGAAAAGGCTGGTGAAAGAGTAAAGAGGTGGAACCAGCTCCCAGAGGCGGTGCATAGAGTGATATCACGCAGGAGGAGGAGTGAGTGACGTAATTCTGGTAAACCAGAAAGGGAGGGGAAGCAAAGAGAGGGAGGGAGAGCGAAAAAGGAAGCTGTCGGATAAGTTTTTTGTGTGTATATTTCTCCAAAGTTACACAAACTTTCACTAGCCGAAGGTATGACTGCAGCCCTGCGGGGACCGACATGCTGAGGACAGAGACCTGAAGGAGAGGACGTACAGCAGTTTGTTAGCAGCTGTGCACAGCTGATGACAACATAAGCCATTAACACTTCTGAAGGCCTTGGGCCTCGAGTGACCATACAGAGGTAAGTAAGTCATTCTTCCTTCTCAGAAAACAACACAAGTAGTTGGAATTGGCAAACATATGTACCTATAGTCATGCTATGGCTTTGCTGGTGAGTGGAAAGTTTCCTGAGCAGCACAAAGTGTCTTCTGTCTGAACTTACTGGTGTGTAATAGACGCTAGTTGGGAAGTACAGGAACAGGACTGCTGACACAGTTACAGGCAGAGGGAAATCCTCTGTGGGAGTGCTCAGTGTTTTGACTGCCTACTATATTCAGAGTAAGCAAAATGTAAAAAGACTTGTTGATCCAGTACTTTCTCTTCTGATCCTTCAGAGCCTGGACTGAGAAAAAAACAAAACAAACTAAAACTGAAAAATGTCCTCTGACTTGGACTCCAGTCTTACCAGTATTGACTGGTTGCCCCAGCTGGGAATCAGCAGCCTGCGCTCTGGGAAAGAGAGAAGAGGAGGAGGGGAGAAGGAGAAGAAAAAAGACAGAGGGAGGGAGAAAGGAGACTTTCTACCCTCAGTGCCGGACCCCTCCCCTTCTAACTGTAAAGGGAAACCCCCTCACAGCTATGCTACTCTAATCGCCATGGCAATAGCCGCTGCACCTGAGAGGAAACTGAGTTTAAATGACATTTACACCTGGATCAGTGACACTTTCCCCTACTACAGCCGGGCGGGCCGCGGATGGAAAGTAAGCTACAACATATTATCAGTGTGGGCGAGCAGTAATAATATGTCACTAAAGTGTAGTCAGTGTAACATCTGCTTTACTGGACATTCCTGACACATGTCATTCCCAACAGAATTCCATTCGACACAATCTGTCCCTTAATAAATGCTTCAGGAAAGTTCCTCGACCGCAGAACGACCCTGGCAAGGTGAGTTACTTCTACCTACTGTTGGAGTTTTCATCATTTGAGATTGATGACTGTTTAAAAAAAAGAGCATGAGTTCACAAACCTGTGGTGTCTTTCCAGGGTTCCTATTGGACAATGGATGGACCTTCAGACGGACATCAAGTGAGGGCACCTAAACGTTCCTATCCTGAAGAGGACGAGGAGAGAGAGGATGTATGTTTTTGGTTTTCGGGGTGTTTTTTTGTGACAAACCTTTATTCTCCACCTGTCAAATACATAATGAGACCACATAAAGTGCAAACACAGATGTAAATTATAGCCCATTAACGCTTAAAACTCTTAACCAAACCTCAAGCATGTGGCAGATTATTAAAACCGCCACATTTTTCTAATTATGCCATTATTTGCAATGTGTGAGAACATTAAGATGGACTAAGATATCAGTTTTGGTATGGCTACGTCCTATGAAAAGAAGTGTACCAATGTGCTTCCCCGGGTCTTTAAAAGTTCAGCTTCCGGGCCCCTCCCCAGTGGAGCCAACTCCCAGTTTGGATTTAGGAGACAAACAGCATCTCTAGTTTTAAGATTAGACTGAGCAAACTTTCTTTTTTGATAAAAGCTGAGAGCCAAAAGGGAGTTGGTTTTTTTTTTTTGAAAGGAGGTAATTTCTGGCTGTAGTGGAGGTGCTCGGTCTTATTTAACATTTAATATATATATTAGCCTGCAGGATATTGACAACTTTTTTTTTGTTGCTGTTGAAAGTATTTATGCTGTGCTGTTACAGGTTCCTCAACTGCAGGAACTAAAAGCAGAGACGGGGCTCTCTCCTCGTCAGCCTCAATCAGCTTCACACACAGACCAACAGCTCTTTAACTCAGAGTCACTTGGAGGCATCCAGCAGCAGTCACCACAGTCTGCCTCCCTCTCTCCTCCCCCATGCAAAGTACAGTCACTTTCTCACTCCTTTTATAAGGTTTACTTTAATTAAACAACACCTTGCTCTTCATAACACCTTATTCTTATCTTTACAGCAACCATCTCCCTACATGCCCACCTCTGTCTCCAGTCTCCCTGTCCCTCATCCATCCGTCTCGCCATCAGCGGTGCTCCCACCTGCAGCCCCTATGTCATCCATCACTTCTTTCCCACCTTCTCACCCACCTGGCCCCACTTTCTCCATCCCCCCTGCTTCTGCTACACCTCTGGCTCCTGCCAACATGTCTACAGCGTCTCCAGCTGCTCCCTACTTCTCTGACGCTGCGCTGTCTTTTCCTGTGACTTCAGACCCTGTGTCTGTTCCCGCTTTCTCCTGCGCGCCTGATCCGACAGCTGTTCCCATTTGCATCGTCTCGGGACCCAATCACTCATCCGAACTGACTGTCCCATCATCAGCCGTCGCCCCTCCCGTCGTTTCAGTAAACCCCCCTACTGATCCCTTGCTGCGTTTCACCTTTGACGAGCTCAACTTACCTGATCTGTATGCGTCTTTCAAGTCTCTGTTCAGGACAGTGCGCGAGAGGGGAGGCTCGCAGTGTAAGTGGCATGTGTGTATCTGTGTTTTGACTCTGTACAGTTTAGATTCTGCATAGATGGATTGAAGGAATTGCCTCTTTTCTTTCCAGCGGATATAGTTCCCCTGGTGATCCCAAATAATGACATTACCCCACTTCACACTCCAACTCTGCTACCCATGTCCCCCCATCCTGCAACCGCACAAATTGCACCACCTGCATTGGCTGCACCAGCTGCACATCCTGCCGACACTGAGCGCATTTCACAATTAAGTAAGTCTCATGCGACTTTCTCAAACCAGAAATGCATAAACTGTATAAAAGTTCAATGCTTCTAAAGTTGCCTTCTTGCCTTCCACTTGTAGCGGTGCCAGCTGACTGGTTCAGTAACCCAGATTCTCTGAAGGAGAGTTTCCGCATTGCCAGCAACTTAGACTGGGCAAACATAGACCTCACTGGTCACCCAGGTCTGTTTTGTTCTTGTTTAAATGGGCACATTAATCAATCATCAGGGTTCATAGATCTGTGGAGTTTAGAGTCGTGAGGACATGGGTAAAAATGTTTAATCAGCCAGTTAATAGAGTGATTGGAATTCAGTCATTTTGATCATTAATTCATCATTTAATTTAATCATTATTATTATTATTATTATTTATTTAGTCTTTTCTGGTTTCACCTTTATCTTTGTCACATGTAACACTGAAGTATTTAGTTTTGTATTTTGGAGTGATGGCTACATAAAGCGAGCAGTTAGAAGATTTCACAGCAGGCCTGTAAAAAGGAGATTAGGCAATTTTTCAGAAATGATCAGCTGATTAGTAAAAGTAATTATTGTCCTAGATTACAGTCCTCTTTCACTGCGACCATTTACATGAAATAGTGGTTAAACACAGACATGTTTCAGTGCTACGTACATTGGCAGGAAAACAAAAGATTGCAAAGAGTCCTCTGAAAAACCATGCACACATTTACAACTTCCATAGGATAAATATCATCCCTACACTTTTAATCAAATACACTTGATTAACTGATCCTAATCAAACATTCAGTCAATCTCACAAACTTCCAAGAAGTGGATGTCCCAGCAAATCCCCCCCCCCCGGTGCAAGACTCAAGAACTCTGAGAACTACATCTCAGGCTCTACTGGCCTCAGGATGTTAAATGTTAAAGTTCACGGCTGTAAAATCTGAAAAACACTGAACAAGTATGGCTTGTTTAGAAGAGCTGCCAGGAGAAAGAGTCTTCCCTCTAAAAAGAACATGACAACTCAGCTTATGAATGAAGAACCAAGGTTCAGTCAGACTTCAACCTGACTGAAAGGCTGTTTCATGTTAAATGGCTGCTGTGAAAAATGGCTGTCTGCAGACTGTGTGCAAGTTATTATTAAGCCAAGAAACAAGAGTTGTCGTAGCTATATTCCTCCAGTGTTTTTATTGTCATTTGGGCGGCCTGACTCTTTAGAAGTTAGACAAGCACATCATGCACACTAAACAATCAATCCAATCCATTGAAAGCTTTTCTGTATTTTGTAAAGAAAGGCCTGTGATGTTTCATATTGTTCTTAAAAAGCCACAGACTGGACCTTCGTGCTCTGATCTGCTGTTTCATTTTATATTTGCAGACCTTGTTCAGAGCATGAGACAGGCAGAGCTCTGCGACTGGGCTCTGGACCCGGCGGTCTTCACTTCCCTCTGCGACTCTCTGAACCGCTTCTTCACTCAGAAAGGCATGATCACCCCTGGGAATAACTCCCCTGTAGCCCCTGGTGCCCCTCAACCCTTACCAGCCTTTAACTTCAACCCACCCCCTACCCTCTCCAGCCTCACTCAGCCCTCACCCCTTCCCTACTCTTCAATAGCTCCCCCTGCCAATGGTGCACAACCACCGCGGCGGGCTCTGCCCATGCAGGGACCAGGTCTTCAGAGACCACAGCTAACACAGCCTGCAAGCACAGCCGGTGAGACCTGGACTTAAAAACATATTTTCTTCTTTACTTTTATGAAATAAGACAGGATGGGTTCATATTTTCCCCAAGCCTGTTTTAGAATAATCTTCCAGATAAGTGACATGTTTCTGCTATGAGAGCTATTTATGGAAACACTGAATTAAAAACAGTTTTTCTCCTAAGATTGAACAGAAATTGTTATAAATCTGGACAGCAGGTTTTGTCTGTTTAAAAGAAGTTGTTTAGATAGAAAAATATGATTTGACATTCTCTCACTTCCTTCTTGTTATATACTCAGTCCATGTGTCCTCTTTTTTTTTCCTTCTCAGCTGGGATTCATCCTCAGCCGATGACGCCACGACAGCGTCCCCCACTAAAGAATCTGCACAGCAACAGTGAGGAGATCCAGGACGACTTTGACTGGGACTCTCTGATTGTTTGACCCTCTCGCTCTGTGTGGAAACCCCAAAATGTTTTTGAGAAAATACTCTACTCTTTGCAGAAGCTGTCTCACTCTGTTGTACATGTTTAAAGCTTCTCTGACAGCAAGTATGGGATCGAGTTTGTCACATATGACTGAATGCCCCCCGAGGTTCAAATAGTTATTTTTTCAATATTACTCATTCATATGCTGTAATACTGTTTGTTTAGCATATCCTATGTAGGTAGTTGGGAGGCTGGTGTCTATTGGATTGTAAAACACAGAACTGTGTAAAGGTCTTGAGCCTCACCTCATCTTTTTATGTTTTTCTTCCAAGGAGCCAGGCTTTTGTAAAAGTGCTCCTGAGCAGTAGTTCTCCAAGATTTCTGAAGGTCTTTCAGAGCTTTTCTTTGGACATTGGCTGCTTTTTTTTTGTTTTTGATAACTCGTTTTCAGCCAAGTCCTTGTACCTGACCATTTTCAGAGGAATGTTTTTTTTGTTTTTGGTTTAGCTACTTAACACTGACCTTTAAATCATTAAAAAGACACCAAACTCAAGGGATGAACCAGTGTTGCCTACACATAACTTATAAAGAACTCAATTTAAGTTGCATCTTTAGGCTCTTTGTTACTTGCTGCCTGTCACAGATAGGGATGGGTATCGTTTAGGTTTTATCCGATACCAGTGCCAAACCGGTACTTTTGAAACAGTGCCGGTGCTTAAACGGTGCTCAAACCGGTGCTTAAAGAATGGAGAACACAAAATTGGTCCGAAAACCTCTCATGTTCAGCTGTTTTTTTGTAAAAAGATATCAATGTTAGCCTTTTCTACAGCTATGGGGCCTATATGCTATCACTCTTGGTTGGAAGCAGTGCTTAAACAATGGAAAAAACACAAACTTTGTCCAAAACCTCTCATGTTTAGCTGTTTTCCACTTTTTCTTTGGTTATTTTAGCCTTTTTGGCCAGGGTGAAGGGAGTATCTGCCAGAGGTGTGGACTCGAGTCACATGACTTGGACTCGAGTCAGACTCGAGTCATTAATTTTATGACTTTAGACTTGACTTGAAAACATGTTCTAAGACTTGTGACTTGACTTGGACTTTTACACCAATGACTTGGGACTTGAATTGGACTTGAACCGGTTTACTTGAAAAGACTTGATATTTTACCCCAAATATAAAATTTAACATGCATATTATATAGAGATTGAAAATGTGACGTCATTCACGGATAGAACCGCAAAGGATTCTGGGAACTCGTGGCAAGCGGTACTAGCGCACGCAGGCTTTCAATTAAAATCAGTCACACAGCGATAAAAAGAAACAAAAAAATGTCAAGAAGCTGTTGTATCATTAACTGCAATAGCCGGTCGCATGACAGCCACGGGAAGCCGACGGGTAAAGAGATCGGTTGTTATCGGATTATGTCCTTGAAGAGAAATTGTTCGAGCCATGTTTCCGAAGTAACAAAGAGGCGACTGGATTGCAGCCATTCAAAGACAAAATATAACGTCCCAGAACACTCCAGCTCACATGTTAGTCTGCTCCAAGCATTTACACAAAGGTCAGTCTGCTGTTGTAGTTAATACCTCATTTTTTTAACATAATTGGTGATATAGGTTACAAGCAAGTCTGGCGCTGAACAGAAATGGTCGCGCTATGCTCCTTTATTTATTGTGCATAAATAGTGAATTGTCCTGACACAATATTGCGTTTCGCTTCTGTTATTATGGTACATTGACAAAAACATATACTTTTATTCACAGGATAAAACAGTTGTTTTGTATCACTAATTGCACAGTAGGATTACAGCATACAATATTATTGTCACTGCTACATTTCTGTGATGCTACCAAAAATTATTTCCACTACTAATTAATTACCATTGAGCTCAAAGGTCCTATTAATAAACGGTTAACGAATGTGTATTTATGACGACGATTTGTGAGACTGGTAAACTTATGATACGTACGATGGTCTTTCGTTCTACACGGTGCATTTCAAGGTCCTGCACCCATCCGTCGGTAAACTGTACCTGGGCTTGTTGCAGTGACCGGAAGTTACTAAACTTCATGAGTGTATGCACTCACACCAAGAAGCGTATAATTATAAATATGCATATAAATATGCTAAGATGAGATAGCTGACTTCATCTAACTTGCAAATGTTGTCCAGGCTACGTTGGTGATGCAGTTTTTTTTAATGTGTATGATATTTTTGTCATGCGATTTTAAAGCCGGGTGTTGTGCCAAAAAGTGATTGTCTGCCAAAAACTGATTTCCGGTATTTGCCAAAAAGCGATTGCTCATATTTAAAGTGCTATAAGTAACTTGTTGGGCTATAATATGTTAAACATATGTCAAATGCATCCCTTATGGATGACATAAAGTCATCTTGAGCCACAAACAACATTCGTGTAGCAAGATACAAGCCGCAATCAGTTTTTGGCAGCGACTTTTATATAACCTTTATTTATGCAGTAAAAAAAATCTCATTAACATTAAAAATGTATTTTGTAAGAGTAAGTTGGCCAAGAGCACAGCAGAAATGGCAGCAAATATTACAATAGTTCTGTAAAAATATGTTAAGTGGGGATAAAGGACCAGATATGGTTATAATGTAAGTACAAGTTGTAAAGATACTTAAAAAACAGATAATTTTTTAATTCTTTATGTAACCTCTTTGTATCCCCTGTTCACCGAAGTCTATTTACGAACATACGTAAAGATATTACACATAAAAAATACACAGAAACACTGGAAATCACTTTTTGGCAGACAATCACTTTTTGGCACAACACCCGGTCCTACAACCGCATCCAAGAATAACATGCAGCTTATCTCAGAACTGTCGGTGAAAATTATTCTTGGAGCTAGGTTTAATTGAGCTGCATTTTAAAGAGGTACAATTTCACAATTTGTGTATATTTTCTACGTTCACTATTTTGTCATGTGTTGAGAAAAACACAGATTTAAAAATTACATGGTCTAATATTTACATTTAGCATAACTGCAACATGCTTTTTTTCGGGGTTTTTTAAAGACTCGAAATGACTTGAAATTCAAAGTTTCAGACTTGTGACTTGACTCGGACTTTTACACCAGTGACTTGAGACTCGACTCTGACTTGCCTGACATTACTTGAGACTTGACTTGAGACTTGAGGATAAAGACTTGAGACTTACTTGAGACTTGCAAAACAATGACTTGGTCCCACCTCTGGTATCTGCCATCAAAAAAGAGGACAGCCGCATGTAGCTATGATGATGTTTGCTAGTTCACCTTACATGCATTAATGTAATAACGTGGTTAACCTACTCAGCGTAAATTACACACGAACAACATTAAGCTACTCACGCAGAGAAGAACGGCTGCTGCTGCCATCATCATCCGTCATCATTTCTGCTACACTGGCAGGGCTAGGGGCCAGGACTCTCCTCTTCGGGTTTTTGGGGGATGTTGCTAACTCCGGGTCCGATAACAGGGACCACACCCGCAGTAGATGTGCTCGGTGTGAGGTCTCGCAGCAAGCTATCAAATACGGCACATTTCTCGGCTTTTAAAAAAAACGCTATGCGTCGCCAGGTGTCTCATCAGATTTGAGGTGTTACCTCCTTTGCACAGTATCACAGTATCAGCTTAAAGCACTTGTTGCAGGCTGCTGAGTTTGCATCTTTTGCTGTGAAGTACAGCCAGACTTTTGACCGCTTCGCCTTGGGCATTTTTAATCTGTATCTCTGCTCTAAAATAACGTACGTACCTGGGCCCGCCTACTATCCTTGACATCTCAGGGGGGAAAAAAGCACCGAAATGTGCGCTGCTTTTCGGTCTGGTTACTACTAGTACCGTTTATGTCAGAACTGGTGCCATCATGGCACCGAATACCGGTACCCATCCCTAGTCACAGAGCTATTTTACTACTTGGCATGGTGTGTTCTTAAAGAAATCTGAGGAAACTGGACAAAAGAAAGAAGTAGCAAGCCTAAAAAATGGTGGATGATGGATGGTATCTGAAAAGTCATATCCTTAAAAAACAGGCGAAAATCCAGCAAAGACCTGACACAGAGATACATGACTTCAGCTGATCCATCCAAGAATAGGGATGGGTATGGTTTAGGTTTTATCCGATACCAGTACCAAACCGGTACTTTTGAAACGCCGGTGCTTAAACCAGTGCTTAAAGAATGGAGAACACACACTTTGTCCAAAAACCTCTCATGTTCAGCTGTTTTTTTGTAAAAAGATAACAATGTTAGCCTTTTCTGCAGCTATAGGGGATTTATGGCATCACTCTTGGCTGGAAGCAGTGCTTAAACAATGGAAAAAACAAACTTTGTCCAAAAACCTCTCATGTTTAACTGTTTTCCACTTTTTCTTTGGTCATTTTAGCCTTTTTGGCCAGGGTGAAGGGAGTATCTGCCATCAAACAAGAAGACAGCCGCATGTAACTACGACGGTGTTTGCTAGTTCACCTTACATGCATTAATGCACTCATTTCCCATCTTCCTACTCAAATAATGAAACAAGATTTTAGTCACATTGGAAGAACGAAAAAGCAAAAGACATTTCGTGTTTTTGTTTTATTTCATAAATTTCTTCTGATTTTTTTCCATTTTACTTTTCAAATGTGAATGTTCACAGTCAACACCACACAAAATTCCACCTTACCCGATAAAAGAGATATTCTTCTTGTTGATATAAAATAACAATAAATTCATCAAACTAAATTAAAAGAACAGCATGAAAAGCATATTGTCGAGTCCCAGTTTTATCTCCTTCCATTTGCTGAAATAATTGTCTTTTTTTGTTTATTTCTTATTTTTAAAGAAGCATCAGTTGCCGTCCCTCTCCAAAGGAAAGGGGGATGAAACACAAGGACAGTGCTGCTCTAGGACACCTGCATGCCAGGAATCCCATATGAAATGTGTGATTAAGAAAAACTGCTTTTAATTACTGAAAAGAAGAGTGTGAAATATGATTGGCAGGGAAAAAACAAAACAAAAAAAACAAAGGTGACCCTTACAACACCTCATTTGAAATCCCCACATCACATCTTATTATTACAACTTCCAAAAGCAAAAATAATCAATGTGGATTCTTCCTTTCTGAGTCACTGAAATGAGATCGGACACGGGGGGGAAAAAAAAAAAATGGAGACAGACACATACAAAGACATGAACATTTGAACAATTGCGTACTTGCACACTCAAAAATGAGCATTTGTGTTCTCATTCGCACTTTGCCACACACACACACACACACACACACACACACACACACACACACACACACACTTTCAAACATCACTCCCTCCCTCCATTGGATCACAGATGTCAGAGCTCTTTAGGTTTTCTACAGTAACCAGGAAGAAGCAGAATAGGGAAAAAAGGGGGGGGGGGAAAGGCATTTGATCTAGATGGCATCATCACACAATCCTCCTTGTTTATTTGTTCCCAAAAAGTTGGAAAAAATAAATTACATTTACCATTAAATTAAAAGTGAAACAATTTGACCACATTGTGCCTGAAATGTTAATGCAGGTTGTTCAGCCCGTATCTCAGTCTACAGTTCATTAAAAATAGCTCTTCATGCACTCGTTTCATTTCAGTGATTCAGTGTTTGTCTTCATCCTAGAGGGAGAGAAGAGGAAGAGGCAGGTACAACAGTTTCTTTGTCCAGTTTGTTAGTGGCTGTCTCCTCATCCTCCCTCTCTCCCAGTGCAGTAATGTTAGAATAGAGACACTACTGAAAAAGCCTCGAGGTATCACAGACTTACCTTCATTTCAAGACAGGACTGAAAGGACCAAAAATGAAAAACAAAAACAAATACATGAAGTACGATACAGAACAGAATTAAAACAAAATAAATAGATCTCTATTTCCCACCCGTAAAATAACCCGTGAAATGAAAGGACTAAATAAACGAAATAATTATTCTGAAATGAAATAATGCTTTCAAAAAAGGAAAAGATGAAACATTTTTTTGATTTCGTTTTTTTTTGTTTGTTTGTTTTCTTTAAATATAGAGATGTAGACATTTTTCTTTTTGGACACAAATTGCATTGGTGAGGGGGGGGGGGGGTGACTGAAGGGGGCAGCAGGTATGACAGAGGAGGCTGAAAGGTGAGCCAAGTAGTGGTGACACTTCCTCAAAGAAGAAATGGGTTGGTGCTTGTGCCCGTCGTTCCTCCACCTCCCACTGATCCTCCAGCACCCATCACCCCTCCTGGTCCTGTGGGCCCACCCAAAATCAGCTGAGGAGGTGGTGCGACTCCGGGTCCCATCAGACCTGAGCCTGGGGGTGCCATTGGGGAGAGCCCGCTGTACGGCATGCTCATGGGGCTGGGCTGCATCATGCCCAGGCCCATTCCCGGAGCCCCCATTCCCATACTCATTGGCACCATGCCCATTCCTGGTTGCACCATGCCCAGCATGGGATTGGGAGGCACAGGACTGGTGCGGAGGCCGCTAAGGCCGAGTGAGGAGGGCTGAGGTGAGATGGAGGTCATAGGAGGAGCCACCCCAAAAGGGTTGGATGATGCAGGTGTTGGAGAAACCCCCCTACTGGAAATGGTACTGCCCGGAGTCACTGCCATGCCAGTAGCAGGAGATGAACCTGGGACAGAAGAAACACGTACACGGGATAAATCAAAGTTCACTCGTCTAACACATTTTTAATTTAATGTTATTATTAACATTGGCACAGTTTAATGTGGAGCTGGAGGCTGTGGAGTTGTATTAAACATGCAGACGATCTGTTAACGTAGTCTGATATCAGAATGGTTAAATTACAAATACAGCTTTCTAAAGGCTGACGGCAGCTGTCATATTTTACATGGAAGGAACAACTTGCAGCAGACAGAGTGAGTCTAAAGGGGGGCAGGGGTGTACTAGACCATATTCATTACAAGGCTTTCATAACATTTTTCAGATTGAAAGTGAAATGATATAAAAAAAATATTATTTAGATTGCATTAATATTTAAAAAAAATCAAAAATAAAAGTTTTTTTTCATGAGCCATTAAACTGACCCGAGGGTTGTTAGGTTGGTCAGTGAATTATTGTTAATATTAATTAACGTCTATACCAGGGGTCGGCAACCCTGGGCACGCTTGCCAGCTGGGTTAACTGATGGCATGGCCATAAGTGGACTGGCCATCGGGATACCGGACATTTGCTTGATGGGTCAATGGTGATTTTTCATTTTTATGGGCCGATTATTATTATTTTTTTGTAACAGCATAAACAATGAATGGTGGTGGATTGGCCAGATGCTGACCGATGTGTAAAAATAACTCAGTTGTTTGGTGGTTGCTGTGGCAGAGGATCCACAGAGGCCAGCAGGTGGATGAGCGAAAGGGGAAGCAGGAGGAGGAGAGACCCGAGGCGGCCGCCGGTCCGAGTGTCAGGTGAACTGAACTTCCGATAAGAAGTTATGACCTGCAGTCTATCTGGGTCAGATATAAACCAAGTTTAGGTGTAGTTTATTTTCGTTGGGCTTACTTTTTACCGTCAGTTACAATAACTCGTACTGCGTACTAGCTAGCATGACTGAGTTTCTATACAGCTGGGTGGGTGCTATGATGTTACTGATAGTGAACTTTATTTTATTCATAAGGTTAGTTAGTAGAGAAAAACAGAATCGTCTCGTATTCAGAGAAAATATTACACGTTTCATATGGAGCTGAAAAGAAACAAAGTTTGTCCCGTAAAGACACAAAGCTGGAGTTATTCTGGGTCTATACGCTGCACAGCTGCCTCTTCTCTCATTCTCTCCCCCTCCCTCTCCTGTTGCTACTCCAATCATGAAACTGATCAGTGATCAGCTTTTCTCTCGTTTGTTTTTTGTCCCAGTCCAGCCCTGGGCACGACATGCAGTGAATTAATCTGAGAAGGTGCATTCAAATAAATGGCCGGGCCAGCGGTGCACATCGCAAATTAGCTCACATAGACACAGTAGTTGTGCCGCTTCTTATTGATGGTATCTTAGCTAACAACCCCAACTACCAGATTCAACTTGTAATTGGCTAAAAATAACGTAGCCTACCGGTGAGAGGGACGTTGCTAGCTTTCCACATTCTGACACTTCAAAAGCTTCAGGAGCTGTCTGCTCAGCGCAGCATCAGCACCATGGAAATACATGGCTACCTCCGTAGACTTGAGACAGAATTCACAATAGGTTTTCTGGACTTTCAGGTGTATGGACCAATGTTTTCTTTTCTGATCAAACCAGAAAGCTTTAATGAGCAGCTGGATTTGTCTCGCATTAACTGGCTGAGTTAATGCCAGTTAATGCAACATTGAAATGCAGCTGATTGAACTGGAAAGCTTGACTCCGTGGGGGTTAAAGTTTGCAGAACTACGAACGCAGCTGGAATCCACAGCTGTGCGTGTTCATGGAACTTGCATTTTCACCTGCTGGACATCACTACCTGACAGGTTTAACTGTCTTCAGAACATTGCAGAGGTCTTATTGACAGATTTTGGCTCTACATACTGTATCTGTGTGAGCAGATTTTCTCTCACACGAATAGTGTCCTCAGGTAGCCGTCTGAATGCTGGACACTCGGAGACCTGTGTCTCTGAGTGGGAGACCAGAAATCACATTAACATGTGTGTCTCTGCATTAACAAACATGCCATATTGGCCCAGTTAATTTTTCTTATCATTGTTGTGAGGAGACCATAAATAGCATTTGCATTTCTGTTGTACAGTTCATTTGCTGTTATGAAGTTCTTGTTATGGATAAAAAGTGTCTGTTTTTTGTTTCAAAATAGCTGATAACTATTCGCTGATAGCTGCCAACATCTACAAACAAATATAATTTTACAAAGTGGTTCTATATAGTGTGAAACTGTTAATATAGAGCGTTATTAAATTTATTGCTAATGCAATCATATGGCACATTGACTTCTGAGGAAAGTTTAGACGGCACACATCATCAGAAAGGTTGCCTACCCCTGGTCTATATCATAACATCATCCTTATTAACATCAGAAAGCCTTTAAGACATAGTAAAGATACATTTTTACTGGCTTAGTTCACATAGCCAGATATATTAAGATATATATGCAATGATCTTTCACAGTATTTGAGATTATTATATATTTTTTGCAATTAAGAAAATGTTTTTTTAAAAAAAAAAAAAAAAAAAAAAAAAAAACTAAATGTGAATATGGCACGCACATACAATTAAAAGGGTTGCGTTTTGTCTTTGCTTTGCTAACAGACGTTTTATGGAATTAATTTTTAATACATTGCACTTTCTAAAAGAGCAGTTCATTCTGAAACTTCTGTGTTTTTTGCCATTATTGTCTGTGTTTGGTCGGTAACGATGTGTGGATTGTGATTAAGAAGAAGTTTCTCGTTATCGAATCAGAAAATGCCACAAACGTTATTTGTAAACCACAATAATGAATAAAAGAATGGAGACAGTTTGACATCTCCGAGTTAAAATCTCGCAGAGAAGATTAAATCAATTTTCGCCATGTTAACCTAGAAGTTTTAAAATTTTAGCAAACAAAAAAGCAAAACAATATTTTGGACTTCAGCCTGGTTTCTGCATGTTGATCAGATATTATGATATTGTGACATGTGCATGAAAGTGAGGCAAATGCAAAAAAAATAAATAAATAAAAATGAAGAGACGGGAGCTGAATTAGTAAACTGATCGACCAAATTAATCAGAAACCACTGTGATAATCATTTTACATCTTCATTTTGTTTTTATTTCCCTGACAAGCATGTTTTAAATTCATTTTTCATCTTTCAAATAAAATACTCATATTTTGTTTCAGTCCCACAAAATAAAGGTGGAAACGCAAACATTTGCTCTTACATTTTACTTTTACAGTTACTCAAATTTTAATTTTACATTTAAACAAATAAGTTATATATTTTCTACTGATTTATTAACTCAATGATTTTCTTTCCTTTTTCAATTTCTGTAAATGCTTCCATAGGCTGATAAAAGGTACGCCCCTAAAGTTTGCAAAGCCCCATTACACAGCAGTTTCATGTTAATGTCAGTCATTTTCATATAAATGCTTACAGAAATTCATGAATATTCCAGGCTCTCCCTAAATACGAGTCACAGGAATTCAGAGAGACTGAATTTGTCTTTCTGGACACAAAACGTCGAGCTCATGAAGTTCAGCTGTAACTAACCTGTGTTCTGAAGGAAGGGGTTGTGTGCTGATGAGGACGAGATAGAGGGAGGCGGTGGCTGTTTGGGTTTGGGTTTAGACGGCACCAGAGAATCGAGATCCACCAGTGCTGCGTTGGGGCCCAGGAAGGACTCGGGAGTCTTCCGAACAGGAAGTGAAGAACCAAGAGAGGACAGGTCAAAGGGTACCGGTGAGCCTGTGCTGTCAGCGCCTGCTCCTGAAGATCCTAGTTGCTCTGGATCTCCTAAGCGAGGTAATGAGGAGCAGAAAGAGTAAATCAGACTCTTAAAAACGCACTCATAACAGCAAAAAACAATATCCGAGTACATACTCACACAAAGGAGGATGAAATGTTAGACAGGACAGCTGCTGAGTGCATGCATTTGGAAATTTGTGTGCAAAATATGTCAATTCTGTTTACAATTTTGCGCCAGAACCCGAGCATGTGAGAGTTCACGTAGTTTTAAGTGTCAATGTACCTGTGCCGTTAGTGTGTTTGGCGGAGCCACTCCAGATGTCAGAGGTGATAGGGTCAGAGGCAGGGACAGGCCCGTCCTTTGCCCAGGGGTCTACTGGCCCCCCGGAGGAGGAAGTGCTGGGAGGCAATGGAGGACCCCAGGGGTCAGCACTGGGGGGGGTCACAGCTACAGGGGAGGGAAGGACACGCAAGGGAGGGGAGGGTTAACACAACACCTTACAGGTACAACTCACAATAAGGCGGGGACAGGAAGCTGGGCTGGGCAACAACAGAGGTGTTTCTCTCTCCTCAACCTCTCCATTGTTAACTTTCCAGGAGGACTGATGCAACTGACAGCCACATTACTTACTCCTAAAGATAATCTGAAACTTATCGGAGGTAAAGGAGAGATAAGAAGCAACCTTATACATTTAAAAAAATAAAAAATAAATAATAGATAAATAACTGAAAAAGGCATACAGAGGGCAAGAGAAGAGAAAGCTCTGGTTGAGACAGCCACAGTCAGTCCTGAGTAAAAACAAGAGGATAAAAATCCCTGGTTTAGACACAGAGGGGGAATGGCATGCTTGCTTTCATCACTACAAAGAGAAAGCATGTATAGACGGATGAAAAGATCAGCTATGACAGCATGGTGACATGTATGAGGGGAAATGCAACCGTGGAGTGAAGGGGAGAAAAAGTCTCCACATCCTCTTTCACCCACAGAGACAAGGTTCTGTTTTAATCACCAGCAACAAGTACAGTCCCACCCACCTGACTGCCGACAGAGGTCAAACATGACCACGGGTCGAAGATCCTTACCTGAGCTTCCCCAGGGGTCGACGTTGTTTACTTTGTTGGACGATTCACCCCATGGATCTGGAGGAGCAGCTATAACAGGCGGAGCTCCCCCACCCCAAGGATCAGAGCTTGTAGGGGATGTGGGTGATGCTACCCCCCATGGATCTGTGGTGGCTGTGCCCCACGGGCCCGAGGCGGCAGAGGCAGAAACTGTGGGTAGAGGTGAGGGCCCGGCGGAGCTCACGACAGGAGCAGCAGGGGTCCCCCAGGGGTCCACAGCACTCAGCTCCATCAGAGCGCTCTGTACAAGAGAACATTTAATGAATTAATGCTTGCACAGCTGATGGACATCATTACACACGGTTCACTATGCCAGCACATTTATCATTTTCTATCAGTCTTATTAGCCTGTTCTCTCTCTCGGGCATTCATCAATAGTGCTGATGAGATGTAAAACCACAGAAGGAGAATTGTTGGCATCTCTCCTCTGTCAGCACCAACTTTTCTTTCGCTGTTTTTTGCACATTTTAAAAATTATTTATTACTTGAGTTGGGACTTAAATGAAAGTGATTTCAATCTTTGTTTCAAAAGTTTAGTTTTCCAAATAGTTTAGGGAAGTAAGCCTTAACCAAACTGCTCACTGTGTGGGCGGTTAAAGGCCTTCTTCCTCTCCATTGTTTTTGCAGAGGCTTCCATTTTTCTTATGCGTGTTTGGTCTTTTTAAGCAACTATTTTACATGAATAAAATTGGGATAATCTCAAATGTTGGCTTGTATGAACCAAGGATCAGGGGAGTAGAACCTCAGGTGACATTCTGAGGTTAGATAATAGTGTTCTGATAAAGGAGAAAATTGAAAATTAGAAATATTAATTAATTTATTATTAAAAATAATAATAGCTGTTAGTTATGCTTTGAAGACCATCTGCAGTCTCAACAAAGATGCCTTTTTGGTGGAAAATTCTGGCAACGGCTGAACTGATTTTTATTACTGTAGAGGAGAAAAAAACTGAATGAAAGCACAAAGGTATCTCACATTTCAGAGAATGATTAATGTGTCTTAAGCTCTGAAACTTGAAAGACCTGAAGGGTTGTGTAACACTGAGGAGTAGCTTTGGACCCAAAGCTTTCTTACGAACGAGCGGATTATTGCATCAGTCATGATAAAATCTACGCACTGTGCGTTTTATGGAGCACAATGTGTCTCCCCAGTACAATGAAAACATTGTGTGTTTCCAAGCTTCATGCAAATTTGAATCCTTAGCAACACTGCTTACACATGAAGTCAAATAAGACACCTGATAATGCTTTCACGTACCATCTGCTTTTTTCTTTTTGCTGAACAGTCCATCTGTATTTTACCAACACTTTTAGTATCTGAAAGTTTTCACTTCAAGTCAAGTCACACTTTGTTAATCAGACACACAGCTAAAAAAGCTGAATTTACTCATGGAGACACACACAGACCCAAGTAAAGCAGATGATCCAATGCAGCTTATCTATATTCATTAAAACAAAACAAAAACACCCACCTCTTCTGGTTTTGGTTTCTCCCTCTTGCTCTCCTCAATAGCCATCTGCAGTCTCAGGTCATCACCTCTGCGCAGCCGCTCCTCCTGCCAATCACAAACACACAATTATATCCATCAGCAAACTCCAAAAACGCACCACAGGCACAGATTCATTAAATCCACACTGAAGGTCAGTATGAGCGAAAGAGGAAACCCTAACCTTTAATCATGATTCAAAGGCAAAAGATAAGGCTGTTCACACAATGTGTGTGAAGAGCTTGTAATTTTTACACAGCTTAACACAATTTAGATTACAAGCGCTGTCACGCGGCATCCTAAAACTGAAGACGGTGGCAGGAAGATGTCTTAGACATGGGTAGGCAAAACGGCTCCTGAGAGGGAGGATACAGGTGCAAAAGCAGCTGTGGTTCGTTTGTTTGCTATCAAATGCTGCCATGGTGAATACTCCAACTGCTGTGTGGGTTTTAACTGCCTGCACCAACAATGGTATCAGTTCGGTAGCTGCGCACAGCAGAGCTTCTTTATCACCTGAAGGACAAAACTTTTATAGTAGAAATAGAAAGCCTTTTATATGAAATCAATAACAATTAATTTCAGCTCAGATGGAGATCTTGAACATCAACTTAAGATCCTGCCTATTGCCACCTTTATTCTAACACATTTCACTGAGGACTGACAGCATAACACAGACTTATCTGCAAGACAACAGATCGTCTTTAATGCCAGTAAGCAACATTAACATTAAATCTGAAAGGCTAAACTAGTCTAGTTTTACAGTAAGTGCAGGACTGCAAACACTTGATGCAGACAAACAAGGTTAGCACTCAGTAAACACAGAAACAGGAAGTTACAACAGCAGGAGGGTGTTAGAGGTTAGGAAAGAAATGTTTCAAATCAAGACTAGGGTTAAGTGCATGCTATCAGAGACGGCAATGAGAAAGAAAGAATAATCAATACTTGCAAGCCACTCATTGTTAATAAATTATGGCAAATATTTGCAAGTGACATGCAAATTCTAGATGGCAGATGATTAATTTGTTAGGTGCACGTTTTTCTTGCAGTTTTAACACATCTTGATGAGGTTCTGAAAAGCGCCTCTTAGGATGCGACTTTTTAAACTGAATTACTGCAACAGGATTACTGCAAATACGAGCATTAATTCATTTTTTCTTGATCGATCAATACTTGACATTTGCTTGAGAAATTCCATTTGACAGAAAGACAGATAGTTGATGACTGGCTCTCCAGCCAGCTGGACACACTCTCTGCCCCTGACCTGTTGGTGAATCTCTTTGCTGAGTGTGAGTGCATAGCGGAGCTCTGCATCCTCCAGAGGGTCCGTGCTATTCTGGGGGAGTTCAGGGGTTAAATGGTGAGAGCAAAGCTAGGTGTGCTGCATGTACAATATTTGTAAAGCCTTTGTGTACATAAGTGACGTGTACATTAGACTGACTGCAAACTTATCTGAAGTAAAGGACCAGTAAGCTTAGCTCAACAGGTCTACTTGGTGTTACCTGCTCTGCCTCTTCTTTACTCATAGCCAAAGCCAGCTGGAGCTGCAGATCTTCTTCTCCAGAGCTCTGTGGCCAAGCCTGCTCACTATCAGCACCCCCAGAATGTGAGCCCAGCGACAGGCTGCCCCCCAGGCTGGGTGCTGAGGGGGCTGAGGAGGCTAAAGTGGAGATAAATATGCACAGAAGGGACCAAACCCTCTTATAAATACTGCAACTGTGACCACTGGATCAGTCTGTTAACTACTTAGAGTAGGTGTCTCACCACTGGAGGTCTGTGCCATCTTCTCTTTGGTTTTCAGGGCGTGGATCCTCTCCTCTCTTAGTCTCTCTTCATCTTTTAACAGCGTCACCAACTGTTTGGCTTTCTCTCGAACATTCACACCCTGGAAAAACAAAGCGAACCACTGTTAATTTAATACATAACATAAAACAGATACAAAATCAAGTATAAAAGCAGTTACTTACACAGAATACTGTATTGATTTAAAAAATGTTTTAACTCAAGCAAAGCTCATTTATCAACAACCAATAAAACTTTTATGGCTGGCTTTGTGTAGTTGCACAACAGGTCAGAGACACCTAGTCAAACATGCTGCTTGTAGTTTAGTCAAGGACGTTTTACAGAGTGCGCCTGCATTCCACAAACGTGGACTTTAATCACCACTGACTTCTCCTTTCCATTCAGCTTTGAATGCATGGGTGTGTCTGTGTACCTGGTCTTTGCCATCTCGGTCTATGTACTGGAAATCCTTGAGGGTCTGGACTGCGTAAATGTTCTCTCGGCACTGCTGGGCAACACGTTCTGAACCAGTTTTGATCAGGTACTCCATAAGAGTCATAGCCTAGAGAAAATGGAGAGAACTGTAAATTTTCAAATACAAAAATTCCCAAAAAGAAAATAAACATCTTACACACAAAAATAAAAACAAATATTTGAGCTTTCGGTTTTTAAATCCCGCACATAATTACTGACCATCTCTGTACTACAGACATAACTACGCCATGGATTCCCATCCAAAGCCCCAAACCTTTTTAGGTGGCAATTATTCCCTGCTGCAGACACTCAGACATTGCGGATAAGTAGTTATTCCTGGAAAACTTTTTTTAAAGGGCACATAGGTAGTGCACTCTTTGGTAATGTCCTGTAAACAAACCTGCGCAGTCATAAAAAAAGAAAAAAGAAAAAGAAAAGAAAACAGAACTGCACACAGCTTCAAGCAAAATGTCTGATGGGAGACTTTTTGTTGCTTGGACCCAAGCAGCGCACTTGCAGACACTGAAACTACAAAACATCTAAGGGTGATGTGTCTACCAAGCAGTTTTTTAAAGACTATGGCTGTGCAATTAGGTGAACCTTAATTTCGGTTTCCACGACTTATTAACACAAGCTGATTCTGATAGAAAGATTATTATGCTGCACTCTGTTTTGGACATTCCTTTCCTTTACTGTAACCTCTATATAAAAGTCCACATTTACTTCCAGCCAGGCAGCAGATTTAGTTTGGTTCACATTTATTTCTTTATTTAGTTTTTCAGTTGAATTAAAGTTAATGGAAATACACTTGTATAAAAGACATCATTCTTCTTTTACGTTTAGTCAGTCGATTTTTGCAAAACCAAAAATTAATTGTAATCTTACTATTTAATACAATAATTGTGACTATGAATTCTCCTATAATTGAGGCACTTTCCTTCCAAAGGTCTGTAAGAATTGTGCCATATTTTTACACATTTCAAAAAGGCTGCGTTCGCCACTGTCAGCTTTTACCAAGGCACCTAATGAAGGAGGGGTGGCATAAATACTATGTCAACCAATAGTCACAGTGGTGCTCTGTGTGTGTAAATACCACGAGATTAGTATGAAAATAATACTTGCAGGAACATTTTGGGTCTCTCGGTTAAGCAAAAAGACAGAAATATGCAGAAAAAAAAAAAAAGGTTGCACACTGCAAAGTCCCAGATTCGCCCTTTTTATTAAACCAGATATCTGATGAACTGTTCCAAACAACTTACTTTTAAATATTCACAATTTAAGTAGCATGCTTTATTTCCTTTGGATGAAATAATGAGATAATGATATGCTATATTTTGGAGTTTTCCCATTGTGTTTACGGTCTTGTGTTTAATCTGTATTGTTATTCCCCAACTTCACTTCTGGACTCACAAACCTTGTACACATGTCTCCAATTCTTGCCGTGGTCATTGAGGCGCTTCCACACCATGCTCATGATTTCCGAGAAGGCCACGACATTGTAGGTAAGATCAGCGATCTCTGACATAAGGGAGCTGCTGGGGCCCCATGGGTCATTCGACGTTGCCTCCCTAACCTGGACACAAGAACACACAAAAGGGATAAACCATTAATTATTCCACTCAAACCGACTGAGATGGGAATTATTTCAGACATTACTTTGTGACATGTTGGTGCACAGTGTTCTGAGTAACAAAATAAATTCAATCAGATCACAAGCTGCAGAGAATAATGAATGGGTACGATATGATTAGATTAGCTCATTCTCTACATAACAAGGGGAAGAGTGAGGAGGTTCTCCAAAGAAATATTAGATTATCGGAATCCGCATAATCTCATCATCTGTGTGGCAGAGATGCATTTGCTACACTTAAGTCCTAGATACAAAATGGGAATGTGTGCAGAAAATGAAACAGAAGAAGAAAAGCCAGCTAAGAAGCCAAGAGACAACCTTGATTTCAGCCTCTGAATAGTTGTGGACGATGTTCTTTACTTGTCGCCGTAGCGATGAGGTCGACATGGCAACGGTCTGGCCACTGAGCTCTGTTGAAATCTGAACAGCAGATGGACAAGACGAAATGTAAAGTATAGTTAGTACAATACAAATAATACAAGTTTATTTCCAGCGCACACAAATCAACAAGACTTACAACCAATAAAACAACCAGCAAGAAAGACGATGAAGACTTGAAGTGTGCGTATACAAGAGTCTGAAAGAAAGAGCAGCAGACTTTAAGAAGAACAATCAGTGAGTGGAAGATGGCATTGGTAACCCAAATCAGCATCAAACGAGGAATAAAGACAATATCATGCACACCTGTTACACAAGACTGATGCAGGAAAAGGGTCTCTCCTCTTGGTATATTGCCGTTCCTCTATCTTGGCTGCCACTCATTCATGGAGTGCTTTGTCTCGGTTTGTCTGTTTCTTCCCGTGGCAACATTGGGTCCCAAAACCACAGACTAAGGGGGATGAAAACTAGGGAGCAGGATTGAGATTAATGTAAGTGTAAATGCATTGTGACTTGGATACTTCTGCTACAGCACAGCAAGCAGCCTTAAACTTAATCTGTCACTAAATCTAAAGTAACCATTTATAAAAATTTTAAAAAACAAAAGGACAAAGGAGATATTCAGCAACAAATATCACATGATCTGTTGCTGATCCACACATGCTTCACAGAGACACAACTTATCAGTTACAAGCTTTTTCTCTTATTAGAGCAAACAGCTTAAAAATAGGAATGCAGTCATTTTAAATATGACCATCTGACTGAAAGCTAATACAGGTTGTCTTTTTATTTACTTGTCAAGTGAAGAGAAACATTACAATCTAACTATAAATAATTATTCAGTGAGTTTTAAAGTCTGTTTTCTCTTCTTTACATCTTCTTTGAAGATTTACCCCAGGCCAAACTGATAAATAATGTTTACTGACAATGTTAAATTCCATCTTTAGAAGCAAAAAATAAAAGTAATCAGTAAAAAGAGCAAGAAAGCGTGAAGGAAAACAAAGTAAATTTATGACAGAAATGTAGCAGTGAATTTAACTGGATGCGATTTTACAGAAAAAGATGGCGTTCACACTTTCAGGCAAACCATTTTGGCTCCTCAACCTTGATTCCTTAACAAAGTCAATAATTTAGTTTTCACATCTAAACATCTAGGCAACTTCCAGCTTCACACCAGACTAAATTTATACAAGAGTTGCACTAAGATAAATATTTTAGAAGGGATCCGTTTACTTAACTTCAGGTACTCTAATCATTACACTGCCACAAACTTTAATCTTGAACCCATATTTGCAGGCCTCAAGAGCAGAACCACGGATTATTAAAAACAACATATCATCAACCAGTGCTGACACTAATCAGAGACAGAGTCACGTATGGATGTCAAGAAAATGACACGCATGGTTAAAACAAACTATAAACTTGAGACGGATTTTAAATGAGTATTTTAATTCGAAGAGATTGATACCCACAAGTGTGGGAAACCTTATGGTGCAATAACGTATAGTTTCTGTTTTGCAACACCACTGACAGTTCCTGAATTTGGTCTAAGAAAAAAAAACAAAAAACCATGGACTTATTCTGTTTGCTGATGGAGAAAGAAAAAAGGCACGCAGAATGATTTTTGTGGATCAACAGCACATCCCTCACTACCTGCTGAGCTTTTTTTAGTATCCGATTGCTCACGCATCAGGTTGAAACACTGTTGCTGACCAGATGCAAGCTCTCACTGCCACAATCTGCATTTTCCTTGCGTAACAGATGCTACCTCAGCTTGTGCCACAAAAATACGGTCAGGTCCATAAGTATTTGGACACCGACAGAAGCACTGAAGGGGCTAGCTACACTTTTCTGATGTGAACAGAGGCAAAATTACAAAAACTATCACTCTCAAAACACTTATGGATCTAACTGAATAAAGGCAATAAAACAGATCAAAATAAAGGAAGCACATTGTCTTTCCTTTATAATATAATAAATATCAAATTTTCCCCACCCACTGTATGAGGACCTTCCCCCAGGTGGCAAACCAGCACTGGCAAGAAACATTGCTGCTCTTTCCGTTTCTCCAGATTCAAGCAGATCCTTCTTCATACTGAACCAATAAAGTAAAGAAACTGACTTCTACAAACAGCATGCTGGTTACAAACTTGAGATTAGTTAAAGAACGAAAGAAAAATAAGATTTTAGCTCTGACTGCTTGTTACTTATTAAAATAAGTTGTAACTTGCAGTAATAAATCAACCTGCTGACAATGTTTAAACCAGTGGTTCCCAAATAGTGTGGCTGGATAAAAAAAAATGATTACTGTAACTGCACAAGAAGTAACCAATGAAATTCAAATGTACTACATTAGTTGACATGAAATGACCTGATTGAGAGTGAGGATCAAATTTGCACAGTGGTAAAACTGATCACTTTTTTGTATAGAGAAAAACACATACAACCACTTCAAGATCAAGAACTGTTAGGAGGAAAAAAAAAATACAAAAAAATATACTTTTTTATAGCTTCAGTTGGACTGGGATGTTAATAGGCCTTTATTTTCTGTAAGGTATTAACAAATGTGAACGCTGTGCCACACAAGCAAGACACACCTGAAAACCAGATCTTGAGAGAAACTCCGACTACTAAGTTGCATGTTTGTGGAGCTTACTGGAGACCAAAAAAAAAAAAAAAAAAAAAAAAAAAAAAAAAAATTGTAGGTGTCACACTTAAAAGTGCTTTCATCTGACACAACAGCTAAAACAGTCATTCACACCATTTTAGCTGACATAAAGGCTAGTTTCTGCAGATATAAACACTGGTTTAAAGTTTGAAAACTGCTGGGTCATTCCATCACAAAACAAAGTGGGCCTTCTGCTCGAACATCGCAGATATCCCTAAAAATGAGATGGTCCAAAGTTTGGATTTATATTAATATATGAAATACTTCTCTAGCTTACACTTTGAAATTTGGGACCATGTTTGAATGAGCATACCTCAGCAAATATTAAAGATAAATACCTGAAATTTACTATATCAAATGATGAATCGGGATCTGTAATTTCAGACAAATACAGAGTATTTTCTAACTAAAATATGGAGGGGGAAAATGAAAGCCATCTTGTAAATTCCCATGTTTATTCACATACTGATAAAAAAAAAAAAAAAAAAAAAAAAAAAAAAAAAATCACATTGCAAAAGCCAACTATTAATAATTTCTGAGTGATATATAATTTTATTTCACAATTACACAAAATGAAATGTGTAGAATATTGTTTTGACATGAAATTCTTAGTTAATTCATAATCCAAATATAGTAAATTTATAGTTTCCAGAGTTTCAACTGAGAAAATTTTGTTAAATACATGCACATTCTTAATTTTCAAGACCTACTACCCTGTATGACTCAGGTTAGGTTTAAAATATACAAAGAATATTAAAAATGCAGTGAAAATGTACAAAAAAAGACAGGCACATCGGACAAGGTTGAGCAGAAAATGTTCTTAACAATTGGATGATTTAGGATGGTTTGGCCCCAGTGTCACGTTCAAAAATGCCTTCATCTGACCACACAGCTAAAACTGTCATTCACACCATTTCAGCTGTGTGAAAACCATTCGATTACACATTTTAAATGGATTTTAAATGGCACAAACTTAAAGCCTTTAGTTTGGATACTATATGAAAAACATAACCGTTCCAAAGATCATTAAGTGTTTTACATGAGCCTGACAGCTATAAGGGGTTCAGATTTGTAGGTCAGATAAACATGAGAGCATGTTGCATAACTGAACAGAAAGCAACCATTGCAAAAGTCAGTTCAGAGACTCCTGAAGCCCAGTGCCAAAGTTCAGACACGCCAGCTAATCCGTGATAACCATGATAAGTGACATAACATACCTTTTATATAGCTCCTCTTCTCGGATATCGTCAGTCTGAAGCCACACTGAAGGGAAAAAGATCCCCCACAAAGTTTCATCAGAAGCACTACAGTACACACTTTATCAGCCTCAAGCGCCAAAAATACACAGATCTCTCACTTATATCACATACAGAACAAGCGATAAACGATCTGCTGTAGCGTTTATTTACTCATAACTCACGTCACAGGAAGCTGCTCTATATGAAGGATGGATTGTATGGTTGAAGCCAACTAAAAAAGGCGAAAAGCAGGCATAAGTGTTAACTGATTTATTCCTCCTATCACTCATATCCAGCTAACACTGCACAGCCTCCCGAAGACGTGACCCCCACCCAGATAACGTTAACGACCCTGCCAGGCAGATGCTGAGCTCCCTGTCACACCTATTAAGATAGCAGGCTAACTAAATGACATGTTAGCAACCAAACTGTCATCTAACGTTTTTCTAGCTGCAAGCAAACGATAATGCCCGCTGTAAAATGGCACACACGGGTATTAAGCGAACATTTTTATGTCGCAGAGGCTTAATTTATCGACTAAAGCTGAGCACCAAACTCTCTTATTCCCAGCTAAGCTAATCGAAACTGTTTGCGATCACTTTGCTATCAAAAAGTCTGGGTGTAGTACTAACAGGTGCACGGAGGGGTTTAGTTAGGCACAAAAAAGCGGGGTAACTAAACAGAACGAGTCGCTCCTGTCCCAGCGCTGAATTACCCCAAAATCGATAAAAAGGTGAAGGTTACCTGCCACTTTGACTGATAAAAGAAATCACTTTGCTGCTGTTGCTGTTCGGACACATTAGCCAGCTAGCCTGGTAGCAGTTAGCTGTTGCTAGTTCGCTACATGACTGACAGACCGTATGAGCTCCAGCTTCACGTCCTGCTTTGGGACACTACTGAATACACGCATTCAAGAGTCGAAAAAGGCTGACAACCCGGCACAATAAATATCTAAAATAAATGTCTACTGACCCTGCTGTAGCTTGAATGTACGAGGAGATGGCCGAATTTCCGCTTCCGTTCTCGCCTACAGGAAAGACCGCACCCCCTGTAGCTTTGTTTTCCTGTGATGGTAGTAGGAGACTCATGAATTATTAATTGAGATGAAATGAAAGTCTCAAATAAAGAGACATCGAAATGATTGTTTATTACCGTTTAATACGTAATACGGGGTACGTTTTTACATCTGAGATAAATTTCCTCTTTAATATTCATTTTGTGTCAAAGGGAAGAACTCACATCCTCTTTTTTGTCATTATTTTTGATTTGGGAGACGTTTGTTCCACGTTTTCCAGACTTCTCAGAGATTAAAAAAAAAGATTTTGTGTGGCTAATAGAAAAGAAAACTGTTTGATACTATACAAGGTGTCTCTCTGGTTTCATTTTTAAAAATCCTAGATGAGGAACTCGTTTTACTATTGGCAAGAAAATGGAGAACTTGCCCCTGATTTTATATTTTTACATTGTGATAGGAGGTTTAATATTAGACAAAGATTACCCAAAGAAACACAAAATGCAGTTTTTAAATGATGATTTCATTCATTAGGGTAATCCAAACCTAGCTGGCCCCTCCTCAGTAAAGGAACTGTTAATTAATGTGAACAACATTTTTTTTTAGAAAGCACAGTTCAGTTTCTTTAGCTGTCTCCAGGACTGATTATTGCCAGCCTGTTGATTCGAGAAATCACTTAAATCGTTCCTGTCTGACCAAGTGAAATAGGCTAAAAGATCCCAAAAAGGAAAGCTTCACACCACAACCTAAAGAAATAGCTGAGAAACACAGTCATCAACATCAATCAGTCTGGAAAGAGTTACAAAGCCATTTCTAAGACTTTGGGACTCCAGTGAACCATGGTGAGAGCCATTATCTACAAATGGAAAAAAAAAAGTGGAATAGTGGTGAAGCTTTCCAGGAGTGGTCAGCCAACCAAAATTAGTCTAAGAGCACATTAATGACTCACTCAAGATGTCACAAAAGAAGTAAAACTAACAAAGCATTTCATAAAAGAACATCATACCATCATTCAAACATGGTCGTTTTAATGTGATGGTCTGGGGCTGCTTTTCTGGTTCAGGGCCTGGGCGACTCGCCATAATTGATGGAACCATGAATTCTGCTCTCTACCAGAAAATCCTGAAGGAGAACATCCAGCCATTAATTTATACCCTGAAACTCAAAGTGAATTTGGGTTATGCACCAGGACAAAGCTCCGAAACACACCAGCAAGCCTACCTCTGACGCAAGAAAATAAAGGTTTTAGAGTGGCCTAGACAAAGTCCAGATTTAAATCACATCGAGATGCTTTGACCTGACCATAAACAATTCATTCATGCTTGAAAACCCCTCTACTGTGGCTGACTTAAAACAATTCTGAGACGATAAATGGTCCAAAATTCTTCTACAGTGATGTGAAAGATTCATTGCCGGTTATTGAAAATGACTGATTGCAGTTCTTCCTGCCAAGGGTGGCCCAACCCTTAGCTTTAAGGGGCAATAGTTTTTTTCACATAGGGGCAGATAGGTTTGGATAGCTTTTTTTGCCCTTAATAAACCAAACCATCATTTAAAAAATGCATTTTATATTTGCTCGGGATATTGTTATCTAATGTTAAAATTTGTTAAACAAGGACTCTGGCCAAAATAACATCTCTGATGGACAGAGTCTCCCACCCCATGCATGTAAATGTTGCTGAACTGCAGAGCTCCTTCAGTGAGAGACTGCTGCATCCTAGATGCATGAAGGAGCGTTTCCGCAGGTCCTTCCTCCCTGCAGCTGTCAGACTGTACAATCAGAACGGCTCCCAACAAACACAGATGTTTACATCTGCGCTGTAACTGCAATAATTTAATCAACCGATTTGCACTACAACCTGGTTTGCCTCTTATCTGTAGTTATTTTTATTTAATTTAATAACTGTACAGTACTCTGTTTATAGCAACCATTGTCCATATGTTAAATTGTGTATGTTTCTGTCCTGTGTACTGTTTGTTTGTATATGTGTCTTTCTGGCTGCTGTTACAACCAAATTTCCCCTTGTGGGACAATTAAAGGATTATTCTATTCTATTCTATTCTATTCTATTCTATTCTATTCTATTCTATTCTTGTTTGACGATTTTGAAACATGTAAGTAAACTGTAAAACCTAATATTGTGCTTAATTAAAAACATTAAGTAGACTGAACTCAGTTTTTGTCAGCTTGTTAGAATTCAGTTTAAGTTACCAGCAGCTTTTGTTAAAAAAAAAAAAGCTGATTAATAACTCTAACTTTATTTGAATTGGCTTAAATTAGGAAAATTTAAGCTGGAAATTTTGCTTTTCAGTGGTGCAATGTAACTAAGTTAATTTACTCTGTGCTGTACTTAAGTAGGTTACATCTCACAGGCAGCTTACTTTACTTGAGTGTCTGGCCTTTTATGCCTCTCTCTATTGCTGCCTCTCTATGGATATTTTATATTTTACTTCATTATCTGACAGTTTATACTACTGTTGGAATTTTGTATGTAAAACATACAAATAAGTCACCCAACTAAAATCATTAATTATTAATTAGTTCATATATTTTTGATCGTTTTTTCTTGTTGACCTTTTTTTTTTTTGTAGTTTGTTATGTTTTTGTTTCTAGATAAAAAACAAAGAAGTAGATTGAGAGAGTGTATCTCAGGTCAATACAAATGCCCTCATAATTAAAAAAAAAACAAACATATGAAATGGTCATTTTATTTTTGTTTTAATGGTCATTTTATTTTGCGTGATTGGTGGTGCCTGTTTTGTGGTGGTAATCCCAGAAGGGAGCCATCAAGCTGAAGGAGGAGTCCTATTGGGCTTGGTCAGCCATCAAGTGGTGGTCTCCAGCTGGCAATGGAGCAGTTCACAGCTGAGTGTGAAGTGTCGGGAATGAGAAGGCCTGGACTGAGAAACAAACTATCCTTAGAACTATTACAATATACCAAGCTTCTGTGTTTAAATGCAAAACAAATATGTTGTTTGAGCTACAGACTGCACTTATGGCTGAACAATAAATACATTTTATATTTATTAATGTTACTTGCAGTACAAAGTTATGGGAAGCCTAAGTTTAGTTTCAGAATAATTATATCTGAGACCTTGTTTTATTGTAAGGTTATTCAAGTTTAAAATTGTGTAAAAATAAATATAACATTTCAATTTGATAATATTTAAATAACTCAAGCTACAATGGTTGCAGTATACTTGTTTGTTGTTCAGCAGAATGGTGTCCAGCATGTTGGCTGAAATACTGTTTTTGCATTTAAAAATAAAAGTTGGGCTGATTTTAATTGCATTACAAGAAGTGTTTTTAATTATGCTTACATACAACAACACTTAATATGAACACCGTATAAGAAATTTCTTAAGCTCCAGGATGATAAAACATAATTTGTTTAGTTTAGTTTAGTTACACTCAATTTTTATGAAAGCAAAATTTAAAGTTCTCACAAATTGTGATTTAATTTAGTTGATTTTTGTCAGTGGATAAATATTTAGTATTGCTCACTCAGAAAACTCAAGTTATACAGGAGAGGTGGAGGAAGATCTCAGCCTGGGTGTTTATTGTCTTATGTAGTCTGGAAGATGAGTGGATGGTGGGGTGGGTGCAGTTTTCTCTGTGGTGGGGTTGGGTGGACTGTCCACTGCCCACTGGGCCCCGGTCTGGATGGGCCTGGGCCCCCTTTTCCTGGCGGAGTATGGGGGTGCCTACTGGGGTCAGCGGGGGAGCTGGCCCCAGGGAGGGGTCACTTGCCCCTCCCTTCCTTCCCTCCCCATCTCCAGCTGCCTCCCCCTTCCCGCTCCACCACATCCACCCACACATGCAGGACCTTGGAGTAGGGGTATGTCACCAGGGTGCAGAGGAGGCTCCCCCCCCCCCCCCCCCCCTCTGTCCCCTTCTGGCTGCCTCTGCCTCAATTTTATCCCACAACTTAGACATTCACATTACTCACACTCTCATTACACATACATATAGGATCTTGGGGGTGGGCACGATGCACGGAGTCCAAAGTACCATCAGGGTGTACACCCCACCCATGGCGTCGTTGCCCACCTCTCAAAGTTAAATACACGTAGACATTGAGGGCTAGCAGGAGGGACCATGCGCTTACCTGCTGCTCTCTGGCAGGTAGCTCCATGCCCTCCTGGGTTTTAAATGCACCTTAGAACACACATGCATCAACATTACAATGAGCGGGTGGAGGGAGGTTTGGAGTCTTCTCTCACCCCCATTCTCTGCGGCCTGCTGGAGCGGGGGGGGGGGCTAGGAGGAGGAGTTGGCCGTCCGACTGCGGTCTGGAGTGTGGGGCCTCCCTGCTGCTGCGGAGTCGGGGCGGTCTGCCTCCCCCCACCGCAGGGAAAAGGGTAACACCACCTGGGTCTGGGTGCAGTTCCCCCCTCCAGGGGCAAGGGTACCTAGACCCGGTTCGTAGAGTACGCTTGGGGAGTGTGATCGTGTGTACAGCGTCTCTTTATGTCTGTCTCCACGTTGGTTGAGTGTGGAGTAAGTGCATATGAGAGCATGAGGGTGGGAATGGATGTTTGTATATGTGTGTGCCTGTATTTCTGTGTCTATATGTCAGGTTGGGTGTCAGGCGCCACCTCTCTGGGGACATCTCAGGCCCTCCAAGGTTTGGAGGCCTATCTCCCCCTACCACCACTTCCCCTGCCAGTGGCGGACTCCCTCAGACATTGGTGCGTTGGTGGTTCTTTGTGTCCGGGGATGGGCGTCCAGGTACACACCGGCTCACTCCTTGGCGGCCGCTTATCGGGGCCTGGAGCCTGGGGCTCGCTCGGGCCACTTCGGAGGTGGGGTGCCCCCGGCCTCTCAGCCTGGGGCTCGGTCACTCAGGCGCAGCTGGCTGCCGGCGGAGCTCACGGGCGCGTCACTGCAACTCCCCCTGGCTTCTGCTCCGCGGCTGCTGAGTGAGCCCTCATCTGGGACTCTCCTCAGCTCTTTCCGGGACAGTGGCGCGGCTGCCCCTCTGTTGGTCTTCCTTGGTCTCTTGTGTTCTGAGGGCCTCTGGATGTCTGGAGTTTTGATCTCCTCCATACCTACTTCATGCCCTGGAGGACGGGCTGTGGCCCCCCCACACCCTCAGGCAGATCATTACATGAAGGAACCTTTTAAAAAAAACCAAAAAAACAAGCGCGTCCATGCTCACAGGTGTACACACGGGTGATCACACCCACAAACTACACCCTTTTTGGCTCCTACCTCAAAGCACACTGTGTTCTGTTGATCTTATGTGCTGCACAATAATGTTTAATATTTAGTATTTACTGTCATATTCCCATATATCATTGTGATGCTGTTTATTCTATTACTCTTGTTCTCTTCTGCTTGTTTTCTTTTTTCTTTCTCAGCAGGTGATCCAGGTGATTGATATATGCATTTTTTTTCCCTTTTTTTTTCTCTGCCCGTTCTGTTGGTTTTTGTCTTTTGCCCTTCTCCCCCGTCCCTCTTCTCAGCTGTTTCTCTTTCCCTCTTTCTTTCTCCCCTTCTTTCCCCCAGTCAAGTCTGTCCCGTATTCAGTAAGTGAAAATAAAATAAACAATAAAAGGTGAATCAAATGGACCATTACGGCAAGGCTGGGATGGTCAGTTTGGTAAAGTAAATCCGTTGGGCATCTTCCTTTGCCTTTAGACAACAATTCTGATGGCAAAAGAGCCAAACGGGACAGGCCAAAAAAAAAGAAAAAAAGAAAAAAAAAGAAAACTCAAGTTATTTTTAGTACTGTGTACCCACAATGAACAAGTTGTCCTGCCTTAGTTATCTTAAGTAAGCTTTACTACTTTTTTTTTTTAAGTTCTGGAAACGAATTTGATTTTATGGTGTATTAAAAAAAATAAGCACAAAAAAAATCAGGAAAGGAACAAATTATTTATTTATTTATTTAACAGCGCATCATTTAAGTAAAATTCCAAAGACTCTATTTTGATGTTGTGTTTAACTGAAGCTTCTTGTCAGAGTGAGAAGACCCATAAGCACACTGATGATGTGAAAAATATTGAGAAATATTTGAGCAGGAAGTATTTCACTTCTTAATGAATGAAAACATGAAAAGTGACACCATAAATTGAGTAAATCTTAAGATTTAACGTGCAGCAACAATTTCTGCCCAAAACTGCAATGACCCTCACCGTCCACAGAGAGGCATCCTCGAACTATCTGGTGTGACACCAGACGTTGCCTTCCCTGGGACCATGAAAAATACCCCGCAAGCCTCTTGGATCAGAACAACAGCTGGCATGCATGTGTGTTACAAGTTCCCCTTTAATCCTTCATCTCTTTATCCCTTTATCTTTCCCTTCTCTCCAGGGAGGAGGGGATTGAAGAAAACATTGCAGCGTGACTCAAGCAAACTATATGACTGTAATGTAATGTTACTCTGCTTTGGAAACACTAATCTTATGAGGACAAGCAAAATGCCGGCGATTATAACAAGTATAAATTATTCTGACAGGTGTCGTTCCACTATTATGTCACACTGAAACTTTATTTAGTATTTCCTCTGTGCCCACTCCCCCAAGAGGAGAGGATTGTTACTTTGTTTTAAAAGAAAGACCTGGACTCAGCCTGAGGAGGGGCTTTTGAAGAGGAGGAATCAAACAAACTAACACCGAAGCTCTCACGAGATGCTCTTTTGAAAGTCTGTGCTGTCACTTTCTGGATGTAAATAACATTCATCACTGTGGTTTCTTGTCTGACAAATGAACTCTCAGATCTGTTTCTGTTCATTTTATGTCTAGTTATTTATTTATTACTAAAAAAAACCGTTTTTTTTCTGAGTAGGTATTTGTTTGTAGGCTCAACCCTGCAACATTGTGTACGTATCAGGTCCTTTTGTCACAATCACTTGAATTAATAATTTATCATCATGCTAAAATTGCCTTTTGTATTAGTCTGTATAAGTTTGTTTTGTTGGCCTCTTTTGAGCTCCTGGCTATTCAGTAAATGCAGTTGCTTCCATTTATTTATTCATTCCTGTTTTGCCGATGAGTGAGGAGATGGCAAACCAGTTTCTTTGAAAACTGTACTTGTAATACATTGCTTATCGGCTGCTCAGTATCTGACTATTACTTTGCCACAAGACAAACTGACTAAAAGATACTGCATCAACTCAAGACTAACTGAAGTGATTCATTTTTTAGGCACTTTCATTTTATTATGAACTAGAGCGAGGTTAGAGAGAGAGAAAGAGACACAACGATTCACACTCACATTGACATCTATGGCCAATTTAGCATCATCAGTTAACTTGGCATGCTTGCTAACAGGTCTTTGGACTGTGGGAGAAACGCACAGAGGGAGAACATGCAAACAGATAAAAAAAAAAAACCCCATCTCTGTTAGCTGGAGTCTCAAACACAGGACCTTCTTGTCGTGAGAAGACTGTGTTACTGAGATAAACCCATCAAATATTGCTCCAGTTGTCTCAGAGGTGAGAGGTTTTTCCTCTTTGTTTAGACTGTATCAGAGTCGCTTTGCATGGTTTTGCATACTCAATCTTGGTGAAACACCTCATTTTCATCCGCTGCCTGAAACAAGCAGCTTTAGCTTGTCGTTAAACTAACCTTATTTTGTCTGGCTGCCACAACAGTCCCGTGCCCATATTAAGACATCACTGTGACATCACAGAGATTCAGCAATAGAAAAAAATGTCATAACCCAAACCTTTAGTGCAACCTTTGGCTCATGTAGAAACATTTAGCCATGTTTAATATGAACTTTTATCAGTGAAACAGGAAATTAGGACAAAATGTCGTACCCATAGATGAAAAAATAAAATAATAAGGAAACACAAACATACCAAGTTGTAACAGGATTCTTTTATTTCAAAATGCATATAAGAAAGTCAGGCTGTGTTGTGAGGTGACTGTGCACTATTTCTGTTTCTGAAGCCTGACATAAATGATTTGGTTAAGATGATGTGATTACCATCATTATCATACTTATCAAACCCCAGTGGATAAGGGCACTGACATCCTGAAAGAGACTGCTTTCATTAGCATGGAAATGTGTCATTGCAGGATGAAGGTGACGCTGGACTATTTGTACTAATTTGCACTCACCCATTCCTCTGGGAGACAAGAAGACTAACCCGTGCCAGAAAAGATCCCAACCAGAGCATAACTCCAGCACTGCAGGAGTTATAATAAGCACAGAACATTCCCTCAAAGAACATGGAACCTGGACAAATGGGGCCCACTTTGTGTATATATATCTATCTACTGTATATTATGTAATGTGCCAGTAAAGCAAAGCTGAAAGTTTGTGTGAAACATCATCAGCAACAAAGTGGGCAATCTGTTTGCATTTTGTACATGCATGCCTTACACACAGTATTTGTGAATGAAACTGAATGCATCTTGGCATCAAAATGAGAGCAGTAAGAGTTTTGTTGGTGGAGTGGGCAAGTTGGTTGTCACAGCAGAGGCCAAAGAGCCTTGTGGTACATGCACAAACATGCAGCCCGTCGGTGATGACCAGCTGAACACAAGCAGTGGTGTTAGTAACCTGAGAAGGGACTGGCCCGTTGTGATAGCAGCCAGTGTTTGTGTTACATAATGCACAGCCAACAATCCAGTGGCAAGAATATGTCTGTAGTATGTAGTACCAGGGGAAATCTATCTGAGCAGACCGAAAGAGGAGGAGGGTGTTGAAGCTATGGGAGCTGGAGGAAAGGCCTGACCTACAGCTGGTGTTAAGTAGGAAATAAAGCTGGCATTTAGATCAAGTGCAGAATTAAGTTTTATGTTTTTCTTTTAACGCAAGGTCTCAGATCTTCTTAATATGAGTCTGATGATTAATATGTGCTTGAAAAGAGAGTAAGTCAGATAGCATTGTGTAACAAGAAGAGGAATTATGATGACCAATGAAAACCTTCATTTATGGATGTGATGATTATATTTTAGTCGATTTTAATTTTGATCAATTTTAAATGCCTCCATCAGAAAGTGGCAGATATCAAGGATAAGGAAGAGAGAACATCAATATTTAAAAATAAAATGCTCTGTAACTATATGCTGTAATCCCAGTAAGATTCAGGGATCATGGATACAGCTTGTTGGCCTATTCCAATCATTCCAGCATACCTGTTGATTAAAAGAGGAATCCTATACTGTGTGTGGATTTCACTGACTCAGACAGGCTGAGAGGGTGAGAAAGAGACATGGAAGGAAAACGAGGGGGTACAAGGTGAATGACAGCTGAGGAGAGGGGAGGCAGGAGAGCGATGGGTTAATGTGGTCAGGCTGACTGACAGATTGGAAGAGGTGGGATATTAGCAGTGCTGTGCAGTAGAGAGGGGCACACGGGGAGTAGGAGGTTTGAAATGCCTTGTAGCTGGTTCGTGCGTATTTGCCAGCATAACAGGCCAGAGGCGGAGAGAGCGGGAGTCTTGGCACAAGAGTAGGAAAAGAGAGGGAGGGAGTTAAGCATGTGTCTCATGGGGAGAAACACACAGCCAATATCCTGGTCTCCAGCAAACATCTATAAGCCTCCTTTATAAAGTCAGCTGTGCTACTGCATGGAACAAGGGAGCCAAGGCAAAAATATCCACTTTGATTATCAGTCTAGCTGCAAACATTCAGTAGATCTTCAGCCTGAACAGCAGCTCCCTAACAGGAGCCTGTCAAGTTTTCAAAGTCTCTTTGATTAGATGCTGAAAAGAGCAGAGAAAACTGAGTAGAGATCATCCAACTGAGCAGAAAATGACAGTAAGTATTGCACATTATTCCTGTCCATCCAAACCTTTACATTTAGTTTTCAGATACATATTTGTGACTTTAATCAAACTCATAATGTCAACATGTGAGTGCAGGAAAAACTACTGTCAAGAAAACAGTAATATCGTGCACATGCAGACCGTTTGCAGGTTTTCTGTAATGCCTTAATGATTTGCCTCTAGCTGATGGGATGGCATGCAGACGTTGCATGAATACACTGATGACTTTTTACTACAGCATTTCTCTTTGGCTTCAGACTGTATCATTAAGTGGTGTTTTCAACTCCCGATGCTTGACACTTCTAATGGACTTCAAATTAGTTAGTGATGAGCTACATTAAGACATTATAACACTTACTGCTTTGTGCCAAAGAGCTTTTAATTAATAATCACCTTAGTGACTTAGGACATGGCAAGTATCAGCATACAACCAGTGTCTTAGACGCTTCTGTGTGATTAATGTGTAGGAGTCACTCAGCTAAACTGTGACCTAGATAAAATAAATGATAGTCATTTTCACTTAAGCACGCGTGGAATGAGGAGCACCAAAAGAATCTGACAATGCGATAACTTCAACTCGTGTTAACAGCTCCTGGAACGAAATCCCACTGAGGCTTAAACTCGTGGAAATGTGCTTAAAAACATTTCAACATTTTGCTTTCATGCATGTGGAAGCTGTCTGAAATGTCATGTTTGATCCTCCTTGTGATATAAAATGTTTTAGTTGCTGCAGAGCAGAGTCTGTTGTTGCACCTGCAGCATTAATCTGTGCAGTATCAGTCCTCAAACGGGCCATCATTAGTCTGTTTAAAATACAGCTCATCTGCACAACGTCGTGCTCGCAGGCTGGTCAAAACCTGTTTTTTTCCAGTATTGGCTGCACATCAAGTCTATCAGTTTCCTTAAAAATGACTCAAAGCTGAAATTAATCAATTTTCCAACCATTTGGAATGATTGTAAGTGATTGGAAATGTTTTTCTGTAACAGTAATCAGGCTTATTATATTAATTCAAACCAGAAATATTGATTGGTACCAGCACAGCAAATACTACTAGGTGTTTGCAGGGACGTCACAGTTACACAACATGTGGAAGGTCAAGAATAAAAATATGTTATCCTTCTGGAGTCTCTTTATCTTTTGCGTTAAGCTCTTGTCTTAGTTGTTCACACCCGTCCTGGTGTTATAGGCTATGTGGTGGCGGATCTACTTCAAAGTAAATCATCATGCGTGAGACTTCATGAAGCAACGAATAACAATAGGGATGAACACTAAATCACGCTGCCAAATGTTCTGATCATCCTGATAAGACATCCTGATGTCTGGAGTGTCTATATACCCCAACATGTTCCAGTATTTTCTGCCAAATGTTTGCTGGGATGGCACAAACATCTTAAACTTAAATAGTAAGCCAATAAACTTGCATAGAATTAAAAAAAAAAAAAGATTTTTACTATTGCAGCTAATGTGATGTGTGAGGTTTGAAGTCCCGAGGTCTTGTCATGCCCGAGGTTCAGGTAACGCATCTGAACGTGCTCCCTCAGATTCAGACTTCATTCTCTGAAGTTATCTATCAATAACATCAACACATGCTGCTCAAGCTGCGGCTCTTATTTCATCAATTTGGATTTATGTGTGTGTGCTTTCATATGTTCCCAGGCTGCAGCAGCTCAGGAACTCGACGAGCTATGTTTCCTCTCGGCGCAATCCATGCCCAATCTGAAAGTTTCTGAACACTTTCGGATGGTGAAGCTCCTGGGAGAAGGATCCTATGGGAAAGTCATGCTGGCTGTGCACAGAAAGAGAGGTTAGTGCAAGACTCAGTTCAGTGGGAGCTTCTTTAACTAAACATTTTTCCATTTTTTTTAAACTCGCTGCCTATCTGAAGTATTTGCAAAAGTGTCCCTGAGCACCTCAGACTCAGTTTTCCTTCTAGTAAAGAAACCACATGTTTTTTGTGGGGTCAGCTCTGCAGTAACGTGAGAACAGATCCTTCTTTATTCTGTTGCTCTAATGAAGAGCTTTCTTACATTCTCTCGGATAAAGTTGCTGCAACTGGGGTGTAGACGTGAAATATGGTCTCCCCAAAGGGGAAGTTATATTTGTTCACAGTGATGGACAACACTCACATGCCACAGGTGGTGAGATTATTTATAAGGGAATTTTAAAGCTAATTAGATCTCATCTTGGTTTACTCTCATCAGGAACTCCTATGGCTCTGAAGTTCTTCCCTCGTCAGTCTACCTCGCTCACCTCTTTCCTGCGTGAATACAATCTGTCCCTATCTTACTGCACCCATCCGTCTCTGACACGAGCCCTGGGCATCTTCTTCTCCACGCCATCCTACTATGTGTTTGCCCAGCAAGCCGGTCTATACGGTGACCTCTACAGTGTTATAGTGTCCGAGGTCAGTTTGGCTGACGTGTGGCATGAAAGAAACTATATGCACGCCCTACTAATACAACAGAAAACATATACAGCAGCAAAACTTAATACAAATGTTATACAAGCTGATATGTTTTTGCTTCATAAACCCCAGAATCCCAATATTCCAGTCATTTTATCCAAAGAACTAAAAAGCTATTACAGCTATTACAGCCTACACAGTTTATTACTTTCAATAGAATCACAGTATTGTTGTTTAAGTGTTCCTGCTGTAGTCTCCAAATATTATTGTATAATATAACTGCATGTCCTCACTCACATCACCTACCCTGAATTCAGTTTCTTCTCCTTCTTAGACTATGACATATCAGCTAAAAAACACTGCAGTATTCGATACTTTAACAAAAACCCTGAAGGTGAACAGTGACCAGGTGTGATGAATCACTGCAGGAGTCTATAGCTAAACCTTAACATTCATCTCAGCCACACAAACTGCATCACATCACAAGATGTGCAGCAGCATGCACAGTGTTTAACTGTATTCATGAAGATTGGCATATTATTCCACAAATTTTCCTTTACTCTTTTGGGAGTTTGTACTTGTTGAGCGCTCATTTCTAAAAGTTTAAACATAAGACATGTTTGATAACAGCTTCCAGCTCACCTACTTCCCTGTTTGTGTCTCTGCCAATAACACAATGAAGCGCTGATAAGAATAAGAACAGCCCGCTCTCACTCAGTGAAGAGAGAGTACATGAAGTTAAACAGGGATTTCCAAATGCGTCACCAACCAGTTAAGATTTTGTTGTCTTAGTGCCAGTAACACAGTCCTCCTATCAGACTCCACTTGGCCTAATTGTCTTATAAAATATTATATAAAAAATAATAATAACTGTCTGATATTGGGCCACCACTCAATCATACTGTCTGTCTGTTTCAGGCAGGGGTGAATGAGGACTGCGTGCAGAGGGTGATGTCCCAGCTGAGCGGTGCAGTTACACACCTCCACTCTCTGGGCTTTGTCCACCGTGACATCAAACCTGAGAACATCTTCCTCTGTGACAGCTCCTGTCGCTGGGTCAAACTCGGGGACTTTGGCCTCGCCCGAGCCATCGGCACCACCGTTCGAGCTGTCTGGTACGAGTCGCCTTTCTGCACGCCTGAGGTGGAACCTGCCAAGGAGGCCGAGAAGGAGATGGAGAGAAGGCGGACTGAAGGAACTGAAGAAGAGGTAGAAGACATCTGGATATCAGTAGAGCCCTGCATTGACAGCTGGGCTCTTGGTGTGCTCGTCTACTGCCTGCTAACTGGCTGCTTCCCCTGGGAGGAGAGCACTCATGATGATCGTGGCTACCGAAAATATAAGGAGTGGTTTGACCGTGAGGCCAAACGTGACGAGAAAATGCGAGATGGCGAGTGGAGGGGTGAGGAGGACGCTGATGATTACATTATTATGGAGAGAAAACAAAGAGACAATCCTCCTCCTTCACAGTTTGAGGGCCTCAGCCCATTAGTGATGACTCTGTTGAAGGAGCTACTCCACCCTGAGCCCAAACACAGAGGGACTCCAGAGGAGATCCTGAGCTATCTGGGAGGGCCGTGGCTGATGGAGACAGAGAGAGAGGAGAAGAGGAAAGCAGAGGAGGCGGAGAAGGAAGCCAGAAAAATGAGGGAGAGAGGGGGGGTAGAAGAAGAGCTTCTCAGGGAAGGAAGGGGGGAGAGATAAACTTTGTCTTTATGAAACTGTTTAAGCGTTTTCATATTTTTATAAGTACCCTTAATACTCAAAGTGCAACTTCATTGTACATATTTCTGTTTGTGAACGTTTGTAAATATGTGTGTTTGTGTGAAAATAATACAAGAAAAGTGTGATGTCTGAACAAAAAGCTGTATTATAATGCTATTAAAGACTTGTGTTGGAATGTTGGTTTATGCAAAATAAATCAGTGGTGTTGCATGTGTTATATAAGTAGCAAGTCAGGCTGACAATAAAGAGGATTTGCAGATGATGATGGTTCAGATAAAAGCTACATTTGAAGACACTACAAAGCACCCTAGACTTTATTCTGTTTAGACAGCATTGCATACAGCACGTAGACAAGCACATCTATGGAAATTATGACATCTTGGATGTGGTGTTGAAGCAACAGGTGCAGCAGAACAGCAGGAGCACATCTAAAATTGGACTAACAATACAGTCTGACAGCGATACCAGCATGATCTTCTTTCGTGCTGGAGTGATGAAAATCACAGGCATGGCACCTATACTAGGAGAGAAAAGGATTTTAGGGCTAAAATGACCCCTTCATGCTGTTCTCAGTGATGCCCACTGTAGGTGATGTACTGACAATGAAACACACCTCATGGGAAATCTGCAAGTGGCTAGCTGGCCTCAGTATGGATTCAGGAGAGAGCTGTCCTGTATCTGTCAGAGAGAATAATTACTCGTTGAAAGATCACCTGCAAGCCTGCATACAGAACCCTCCGAAATGGATTTCACGGAATTGCTGATGGCGCCTTTGTTCACATTTGCCGTCACTCAGTCATGCTGTGATGTTAACTGTCCAGTAGTATGTAAGAAAAAACACGACGCAGTCCTCACCCTGCTAGATATTAAATGGTGCAAGGACTATTTAATGTGGAGCAAATGTACCATTTGGACTGGATCCCTGCTGGTAGCGAGCTGCTAATGCGCTGTGCGTGAGTGTGTGCATGCTGGTGGGGCCTGCGCTAACCCCTGCTAAGGACCACTCCAGATGGATTTATAAATAGACTTCTGGGCCATCTATTTACAAACCATGCAAATCATCACCTCCCTCTGACTATCTGCACTTCACAGCCTTCCAAACGCAAAAGTCAGGCTGCCTTGGCGCCCACAGGCCTGTAGCAGCACAATCTGATGGAACACTTTGACCCATCTTGCCCATTTACCCTCATCTCGTTTTATCTCTGGCCCTTGTGCAGATTACTTTTCCCTTTCTTCTGCCGTGCCACTTGGACCTGGTCTTTCCCTTTCATCTTTGCAATTACAGTCAGATCTGTTTTCTTCACACTTGACGGCTGTCATTCCCTCACTCTACTTACTTCTTTTTTCGGATCACGGCCGCGTATCAGCTGTGTCACACAATACCAAATGTTTACGTGAAAACATTTGTTATCTCCTTTAGCAATGGTGGTTTGGGATTTACTGGTTTCTGGGAACCAAAGCTCATGTGACACTCAGATTGGGCGTTAAAGGAGGACCTCAGCCTGACAAATGGAAACACATGGTGCAGACTGCTGAGACAATCGAGTGCCAACACAAAGATGCTGATCGAGGTGCAAATCTATTGGAGGTTCAGAAGGACAGATAGCGGGGATGATGAAAACAGGAGAAACAAGGACAGCTACACATGTGGACTACTGCTGAATTGCTGAACCAAGCTGGAGATGCAGCTTAGTTTATTTTAACTCACGTATGTACTTCCAAGTCACATGTCATGACAGACCTTTGAACATTTGTCAAGTTGAAAGACACACTCCCACGTCCAGAAACCAAAGAAGCTAGTATTTAGATGTCAGCGCCATTGAGATTGCGTGTTACCAATATTGCATGAAGCACACTTTAGCTGGAAAGTTTAAACTCTGTAAAGGTCTACATCATCACATTCGCTGCCTTCAAGCTACCTGCTTATTTTTCATCCTTTACATTATACAGCGTTTGCCTTCTTTCTGACTCTGAGAGGACATGCATTAGTGTTTTTAAAAGTGCATTTTTTTACAAAGGTGAGACAGAGGGCACAGAGAAAACCAGCCTGAAAACTCCACACTATGTAACAGATATTTAGACAGATATCTGATGAAGGTTTTCACCTGTCACCAGAATGAGGTCTGCAAAAATGCACGGCGATATAAGAGCCAGATTAATTGACCAAATTAAATGTTCATATAGCCAAATGAACGAAATGTACCCCAACTTGGAAGCCAAACCCTCTGCCCATCATGGCCTAATATTTCCACTGCAACTTTTTCTCCCACCTGGCAGCATCTTACAACAGGACTGGCAGAGGTGATTCTGGCTGACTGGGAGAACCTGAGATTATCAGTTTTGAACAGCGAGAAGCATCAATGAGCCACACTGGATCTAGTTTAGAAAACGAAGTGCTTAAGTGTGCTGCGCTGCTGGTTTTCGTGCACAGGAAACACAGCAGTACTAGAAAAAAACAAAAATCTATCAGCTGGTTGAAATCCAGAGACTGTAAGTGAGACGAAGAGCGAAGGCGAAGCATGTTGGGGTGAAAGAGAGGAGAGAGGGTATGTATTGCATTGCCGGCATGCCTCATGCAATGCCATACAACTAATAAACAACTAGAGTTTTTATCATGTGTTTACAGTCAGGCATGTTTTGCCTTAACCATTGCTGGTCCTTCTTGCTCAGCACCTGACCCCTTTAATCCTCTTTTTTGTCTTCATTTTAGCTTTACTTTGTAGCTCCTGCTACAGAAGTGTAGACCGAGGGGCAGTTGGATACGTTCGCAGGACTGATCGTGCTTATTGGCTCCTCTCCTCGTCTCTTTTGCTTACACTGCCTCTATCTGTCAAGCTGTCATCATCCTCACCCTGTCGACCTTGTTAGGGGCATCCCGCAGGCTCAACCTGGAGTCCGTGTAGCCCCAATATGTCAAGGGAGATGATGAGTGTGTCCCTATTGAGCTGACTTGGCCCACCACATGGTGAGAGCCAGTAAGACTTTGTAGCTTCAAGAGTATGCGTAGCAATATTTATATTGGTCAACTTCGTAGAAGCCAAAGAAGAGTCAAGTTTCACCAAAGCTGCTATAAAGGTCACAATGAAAGAAAGCTTTCAACACAATGAGACAAAGGGTCTGGAACAGTGGCCTTCATCTACACGGATAAGACAACTCTGAACGATAGCTTAGGTATGTAATGAACTGTAGTCCACAGATGACAAGTTTATATACAGTAATAAAAAATGTCCACTCCCTGTCTAACTTGTGGTCTTCCAAGCAATTGTGATGCATCTCTTTGTTTCGAAAGAGAACAAACAGCGAGCTGCGTGAGCTGATGACAGAGTGTAAGTACTTTGGGCTTATCGGGGATGAGAAACCATCTTTGGAGCTACATGTTGTTATTTTCTTGAGAGCATTCATGATTAATTCTTACCTGTGTAATCTGTAAATACAGACAAGGTCGATCGCCTTTAACTTCAGGCAATAAATTAAATAAAGGTCATAACATGATCCATTTCTCATATAACTTTAATTAAGTTAATTGTTTTCTACATCTTGCTAGTATTGGGTTGGAACTCCTTTTGCAAGCAGAACTGCCTCAATGAAGACAGTTTGAAATGATCTGAGCTTTGTGACATTCTGTGATGTGGTCATAAAGGCATGGAGATGATCAACAACAACAACAACAACAACAACACTCAGTTAGGCTGTGCTTGCGCTTGGTACTAAGGAACCCACAGTGTACCAAGAAAATATTTCCAACACTATTAATACCATTGATATAAGACAGGAGGGATTCATGCCTTCATGTTGTTTATCATAATCATGATCATTAATATGCAAATTGTCACGATGATTGATCATTCACCATTGATCAATGGCCACGAGAGCATCCTTACCTGAATGATTGAGCATGCGTCAAGACGATTGTCTGTTAATGGGAGGCACCACTTTCTTATGTGCATTGCTCCATCTGCTGGCTGTACCAAGTATTGCAAAAGTCAGATTTGGAGCTCATTCTTGACTGTTAATTTGTGAAATAACTACAAACATATGCCAGGAAATAAATGGCTCATGTTTACAGCCTTCTCATTTGTCACAGGAATACAAGAGGAAATATTAAATTAAAGCTTTTTCTATCTCTTTTATCTTTGTGTGTGCTTTTTCAAGCAAATACAAAGAAAATGAGTTGTTGAGCGTGTCTGTAACTCCTGTGCTCAATCTACCTTTATTCAGAGAAGGATAACTGCTGATGTATGCTGATGAAACAGTGAAACACGGGGAAGTAAAAATATATAAAGATGCACTACTGTGCAAAGGTTCAGGTAGCTTTAGTTCTTATCCATCACATGGAGGCCCCCTGAACTTACTCTGCATCCTAACAGTCATAAAGACCCACCTTTAGATTTGAGAATAATACAGTCCAGTAGACTGTTTACCTTTACAAAGTAAAGTGAGTATAGCGTGTTATCACAGCAATATAATTGGATACTAACCATCAGATATGACGACAAAGGCAGAAGATTTTATCAAATCGAGACATGAAAATAGCGAAAAGCATGAAAAGTGCCAGGGGAAGGAGGACAGGGGGAAGAGGAGAGGGAGGAGGAAGCAGAGGAGGAGAAGGAGGGTGCAGGAGAGGGAAGGAGGGGAAAAGAAGAGAAGACAAAAGATTCATAAAACTAAAGCAGTTGTGGACGACAGCAAAAGTTGTGAGTACAAGTTATGTTTCTTTTTCCACCTGATTTGTACACATTCTGTAGGAATTACACAGAAGAACATCTGCAGACTCAGGATAACTCACAGCCAAAGACATTAACTGGGTGATACATCCTTCTGATTAGATGTAAACACAAGTTAGGAGGAGAATGCCTGACTAGTTAACTAACTTAGTCAAAAAGGCTTTGTAGACGAGTGAAGGGTTGATTGCATGCGAAGTTCAGCAGACATAAAGAGTGAAAAAACTCTCACAAACGAGCCAACAGAGACAAACAAGCAGCTAAAGCAGAAAAATGCAGTGTTTTCAACTGAGTGATTGCAAATGTGTGACTCTGGGATGTATCGCTGCTGAAAGGACAAGATGTGGAAAAAAAAAAACCACCATCGAGTTCAGATTGGCTGGCGATGATTGTACAGTTGGAAAGCGGCGATATGTTCTCTGAAAATAAAGCTGGGAAAGAATGTGAGAGCGTAACAGAGGAGGGGTGGAGGGGTTTCTCAAATAGGCCACACACAAAAAACACATTCTTTTGCGAGAACTCACATCTTGGACTCCAAAGTTACTGTGACACATCAGGAGAGGAATGGTGCAGGGCGGGAGATGAGAGAGGGAAGGGGGGGGGGGGAAGGAGGAAGGAAATCAGGCATCACTTATCTGTTTACAAGGAGTCCAATAAATACTAGAATAAATAAATGTAGGAAAAATGACATCAGAGGCTCTTGTGCGACACTGTGCTACACATCTGTGTTTTCAGCTGATGCAAAACTCTAAGGAAAACATTACCCTGAGCTGAAATGTTGTTAGCATTTATGTAACGGGATTAAAGGAAACATAAACAGTTAAGGAATTAGAAAAAAAAATCATAGTGAGGATATTGAGCAGTTCCACTCTGTGAAATCATCCCGACTCTTTTCCTCTTCGGTTTCCTGCAGCTCGTAAAGTTCACCCCTTACAAGCTGAAGGAATGGGCAGCCTCCCAGTGGTCCTGCTCCTCTGCAGTTTCCAGGGTAACGTTACCAAACAGGACACACAAATCAACTTGTTTAATTATGGTTGAGTCGCTGTGTGTTTGCTTTTATGCTGCAAACCTCTCCCCTCATGCGGTTTCTGTTCCACAGCACTCACGGTTATAGCCCAAACTCAGCCAACTGGTAAAGCCCTTTTACTTTTGATAATGATGACAGACGTCTGCTACTCTTTGAGTTTTTCTCATTTATTCTTTTTCTTTTCTTTCCTCACTTCTAGAAGCACCTGGGAACGCCATACCAACCGGTGAGTATCTCCACTTTTAGGACTTTTGTGATTTACACAATATCAACATGACATGTGTCTCCGCTGTTATCACTCTGCAGAATGTAGGGAGGAGACGTATCCTTGCACCAGGATGTACTCAGTTCACAAGCCCATCAAGAGATGTATTGGTAGTCTTTGTCTCTACAGGTGATCTGCAAATCCTCTACAACACACTTTTAATTAGTCTTTTTTCCAGAAAAAGGACTTACTTATTTTTAAAAACTGAGCAGTAAAGGTCTTACTTTTTCTTCAGTGTTTTAACGACAGGTGGTGAAAGAAAACAAGGAAATGGTCTTGAGCAACAGTTCTCCAGGCTTTTCTTTGGACATTTTGGCTGTTTTTCACACATTTTCAGTCCAGTCCTCGCACCTGATCATTTTTAGAGGACTTTTATTTTTTGGTTGTTAAGCCACTTAACGCCGACCCATGAGTCATTCAATCATAAAAAGGCACCTGACTCAAGGGATGAACCACTATTGTGTCTAAACATAACAGACAGCTCAGCAAAGCAGCTTTAAATTGCATCTTTAGTCACTTTGTTACCAGCAGCCTGTCACGAAAACACATAATTTGTTGCCATTTCTGTAATTTAATCTATGCCAAAGATAACATCGTTTGACGGGCATAAAATAGTATTTTTGCACCGACAGGGTGATTCCCAAAGAGGTATTCCCTGAAAATGACAGCTTCATCTTTGCATCAGTACAAGTAGTAAAGAGCTTTGAATGTCCTTCAAGAAGCCTGGAAAACTACTACTGAAGACTACTTAAATGATATGTTAACAGACACAGCTAGAAGTATAAAGTACTACAAATAGCATCCTTAATTATTAGTACAATATTTGTGTAACAGTATTGAGCTCACAAGACTTTCATTACTGAACACAGTTACCCTGTCAGCCTGTATCAGTATATCCATCCTCATAATGTTCATGTTTTACCCCGGTGCTCTCGCAGCCTCCCTCGTGTTTATGTGATCAACAAAGAGATCTGTGTGAGGACAGTGTGCCGTGAGGATGAGTATCTGAAAGGTGAATTAGTCTTAATGTATACACAGGTGACAAATTAAAGGAAAAGACAACACTGGAGCAGCTTCATTGCTCCTTGGCAGTGATTCTCTAAAACAAATAACCAAAAAAATATAATTTGTTCCCTCAGTTGATGATGCCAAAGAGTGCAGTTTAACAAGTTGGTACATTCATCAGCTTGATTTTGAGGGTAAAAACCAAATAAATCGCCAATAATAATAATAATATATTTGCTGATGCTGTAACGCTCACTTTTATTTTATTAAAATTAAACTTGGATCTTTTGTTTAATAGATGAAGAATGATAAAAATGACAGCAGGTATGAACCACACCACAGCAGGTCAGAGCCACAGGATTCCTCCACTGCAGGGCTCAGGTTTCGCCTTTCATTTGTCACCTGTCTGTATAAAGGAACAGTGATCTTACAGTCCATGAAAATATGCATACAAATAAATAACCCTTTTTTCCCCTTTCTTTACATTACAGCTGAATTATGCAGAGAGTTGTCTGGGTGGCCCAGACGTATCCAGAGGTCATCCAATAGCAAACGTTGTCGCAATCGTCGTGGCAACCCCCAAACCTGGGCAAACAAAGCCTGATCTTGCCTAGAATGGGCCCGTGACCACCGGGTGACGATGGTGCGACCCATGGGCGTCGTCATCGAAAACAGCCAATAAAAACACCATAAATCCGCTGCGCCACACCTGAGGGTCTCTTTCCTTTTCTTTCACGCGAGCACACACACACACACACACACACGTGTGCTGAGTCATATCTACATATGTTTATGTATTCGTCCTTTTACTGTGTGAGTATTTCATTTCGTCCGTGTGTATTGGACACAGGTCATGTCTTCCATGGTTTACGATCCATTTGAGGTACTGCAGTAATGGGCCTATAGGAGCACTGAGTCACTTAATCGTATAAGAAACAAAGTAAAACAAAGACCCACTCTGTTGTGGATTGTAAGGTACACACTGACCGTTCAGTATTATGTGCACTATTGTAACCAATAAAATATAATGGAAGTTGTTCACGAGATTATTTATTTTTTTACTACTCAATTTAAAGAAGAAGAAAAAAAAACAACAACCACAAAAGAAAGTTATGGCCATTAAGTGTTTTCTTTATAGTTTTCTTTGCATATTCATTTGCACACACACTTACGGTTTGAATAACAGGTAACATCTGGGAGAAATAATTTAGACAATAAACAAACACTGACAAGCATCCTTGGGGCTTTACACTCACACACACTCTGTTCTCTGATCCATTATCACACCACTTTCCACTGCACATCTGTTACAACACATGTGCGTGTGATATCATTTTTTACATAATCCATCTCTGGGTACACAACAATATCACAACAAAACACTGCATCAAACACGGACTATCTTATTTCCACGTTGCATTTGTCTGCATCACAATACCGCTGATAGCTTAACACCTTGATATGGAACTGGAGTTCACATTTAACTCATCTGTACAGCACAACACGCTGTGCTTGAGCACGACCCGATCGCCCTTCTCATAAACACTTACGGAGACAGAAACACAGAGCGATTCACTGACGAGGAGAGAGGCCGTGACCTAAATGACTCACCAGTCACAACTTTAACAGCTGTGCTGAGTGAAGATGACATAACACGGACTAAATCATCTCTGCTTCCCCCCTGAGGCAAAGATAAAAGCACTTGATGCCTCTCCTTCTTTTGCTTACACCCTCTCCCATCCAGCATTCCTGCTTCCAAGTGTCCTGATTTATGGTTAAAACAATGCGCGCGGCTCCCGCGGCCCGTCCCCGGTGGAATATGTGTTTGACAGCTGCAGAACCGCAAGAGCCGAGCAGAGAGTGCTAAAGAGCACGGCCGCTCTGTAAATCAGCTGCGACTTAACAGGAGTCTTTCAAGTAAAATCCTTATGCGGTAAACGTTGCAATAAACTGAAGCTAGCATGAGCCAATCATGGCGTTCACTGCGGATTTCATGAATTACTAACTACACAGACAGATGCGACCGTCAGTCAGTGCATATAATCAGTCCCGCTGCTGGAGACTTGGAGAAACAGGACGTAGACCAACAACAATAATTACAAACCACTTACAATATATGTATATACACATTTAAAATAAATATTCTCTGTACATTTAAGTCATTCATGAACATTTCATTAGATTTCAGTAGATCATTAGATGTTGATGACAAGATTATGCCTCCCTTGATATTCCTATTGTGTATCATTAGCAAATAAAACACTGTAAGAACGGGAAAATTGGCGGAATAAACTGTTACAGGGCGAATCTAGACAAATACAGAGTCCAAGCAGATGGAGTGAATGATGGGGATGCAGAGCCTGCTGAATATGTCAAGTTGGCCCGCAGCTGTAGCTGTAAGCGTAATTAAGACGGTGCTGTGAGGTCAGAACAAAGTAGGAGGAATTCAAGAGAAATAAAACTACGACAGGGGCTTACCCTGCTTGGCAGGGAGAGATACGGGACCCCGTAATCGGGAAAAGAAAGTTGCAAAAAGTGCTGCATAAATTTACAGAGAAAAGGGAGAAAAAAACAGGGGGACTCTCTCCTCACTTCGGGGATGCAGAATCAAAGTCTCCCCACAGGTCAGAGCTGCCTGTCGAGGTGGGGTTGGGTGGAGCCACAGAGTTGGAGTTACTGGAGTCCAGGTCTAGCAAACACCCTGGCAGTTTGAAATCAAAGAAAAAGAGAGACGCACATCTGAAACTTTAATACACGTCATATGTTATAATCTGCAAACAAATTGTCTTTTTGAGGGATTAAAAAAGTTATCTGAATGTCAATACAAGGATTTCTCAAATAATACATCAGCTCTAAGCAATCGATAAAAATATAATTTCACCAGATAACAAAAAAATATTGTCCTACAACTTTTACTTACAGTGGTATTCGCACTATTTTCCAGTTTACCCTGGTGGTATCAGTGATGCACACGGTTTCAGTTTTATGCACTGAGCTTTCTAGATCTCGACCTCTGAAACTTCTGCCGCCACCCAAACACAATGGTGGTAAAGTATTGAAAATTTCCACTTGAAACTCAAAACTAGTGAGTCTTTTCCCACATTTACTCTGGACAAACCACACACACCGCGCCACTAACAGGACAATGATTTCAGATAGACAAGCTTTTGGAATGTTTTTCAGTGCTTTAAACACACATTCACCTCTGCTCTATACAGATGGCGGAGGAAATCTTACACAGGCATCTACAAATCTTAATACACGAAACCGAAACCGCGCGCATGATTAGATACCACTAGAAGAGTGTAGAAAACCATGACACAGTTTAGCTCTGTAAACATCTATGCTACAGAAGCTACAGGAAACACTATTTTCTAAATGAAAGATATTTAAAAAAAATATGTGTCATAGTTTTGGATAATAGACCTGCGCAACACTGTACTCACTACATCAACTATGAAGACTGACTTGTGCTTCAATGGAAACAGACAAGCTCAAGGAACTAATCTTCAACACTCTGATTCATTTCTGGAAGCATTTTTTTTTCAGTTTGACTTCTGCTTTAAGCAGGTCAGATCCCCCACTGTAAATGAAAAAGCAGCGCCCAAACTCGAAGCATTAATGGAGTAATAAGGTTCACCTTCATTTGCACTATAAATCAAAAAAACTGCTTCTGACATAAATTAAAAACTGGGCTCAACCAGCAAACTGCACAGATTCACGACCTTCACATTAACCCCTGAAATACACCTGCCGCTTGTCTGTGAGACTGTGTCTCGAGTGCGGTTTTCTGTTGCCTTTAGCACGGCTTCAAATCACAACAGGAGAGTTTCAGAAAACTGTGCATGTGGTCTATTATTTTGAAAAGTGGCCAGATTTCTATACCTGACTTCCTGCCCTCCTTATTGGCTCTGTGCAGCTTGACAGTCGTTCTATAAAAAAACTGACCCGATGCTATTTTAATTATCGCAGACCAGAGCTGCTGCGCTGCACCTGGTGGAATTGCAAGCATCATTTTGAGCGTAGTAGTGACACAGCATTAAGTCAAATGTAAGCGATGAAGAAGCCTATGCGGTGTTTAAAAAAAATTCACAACTTGAAACTCTTTAGGACTGTGCACAGATTTGTCATGTTATAAAACTGAAAGTGAACAGCATTTCATTTCAACCGGGATGTTCTACCTTGAGTAGAACTTTTAACCAGCTCCTTAAAGCCCTACTTTTCTACAGAGTAACCGCATCAGTAATTTCCATCCACATATGCTCCTCCTGTCATATGGAGTATAGCCAGCGACTCATGTGACTCATTTGTTTTACTTTTGGGCTGCACATCACCAGCTGCTAGCATCTCCACCTTTGCAGCCTTCTTGAACTCAACGATCTGTTTTTGCCTCGAGTGGTGAAATAAGTTTGTTGCTTCCATTGTGCTGTGTTTGGAGTTCAGTGAAGTAGCTCCCTCTTTTACTAAATCATCATCGGAAGCTGACATGCGACTCTCGCAGTCAGACATGCCTGGGCTTGTTTTCTTATTGTGCATGCTAGGGAATGTAAACACATGGCGCCGCTCTATCGCTGATATCACGATACGACGCTTTTAAATCACGTAAAAATGTATTCCGGTATCATACTGGACGATATGATATACCGCAGCCCTAGTTCTGAAACCTCCTTTATATCTTTTCTTAACCTCATAACATTGTAAATTGAGGTGAAGATTAAACATGGGGTTGTTGTTGGACTGTTACATACCAGAGTCACTTCCTCCTGCTGATGGTTGTGTGTTATGATTTGTTGATCTGGAAGAAGGGGGTGGAGCCAGTTTGCCCCCAGGGGGAGGCGGAAGGAGCCCAAAGCCGCCTGAACTCTGTGGACGAGACCTGTCCTTCTTTTTCGATTGCTAGATAAGATATAGATGGAAGGAAACAAAATCTGTGCATGAATGAGGGTATATCCAGTATGATTGATGCTTTTTTAAACCTAGCAGTAAATATATGCGATGCAATGCATTTGAGCTTGACAGAGACATATTTGTACAGCTTTGAAAAAGGCCTGAACACCACACTAGTACTATGAAACTCTATGAAAATAAATAATACCCCAATGTTCAGAGTAATGGTCTGTCCTTCTTTGAAGCCCAGGTCCAGCTTTGGAGTGGAGTCTGGAGCCTGAGCCTGCTTGCTAAATTCAGTTTCCTGTTTCACCCACCTGAAGAAAGCAAGGGAGGAAAGCAGTGATACAAAAATGTATCTTAGGAAACACTAAAGGAAAAAATACACTGACAACTCAATTAGTCATGATTAGAGCTGCGTTCACAGAGCAGCTTCATACTTAAAGTGGTCCTGAAGTGCGACATTGAAGTCGAAGGCATCGCTTCGGTCTCCAAACCCAATGCCTATGAATGCAGTGCGGCCTTTGAGATAAAAACACAAAGACAACAATCAAGTTACAGCAGTAATAACAAACAAAATAAACCCACAGGTCTCTCAGAATGACCTGCACACCGTAGCACAAACTGGCTGAAAATGTGCTGTACAGAAACAGAACTTCTGTAATGATCACTGTCCCTGCATTACTTTAAAAATGAAGACCTTTAAAATAAAAATCAGGACTGAACGAAATTTGAATTATGTAATAAAGTTTTGTCTTTGCAAAACAAATTATGGATACAGCTACTCCACAGTTCAGTAATCTCTAAAACAGACAGTATGTGATTCTATAAAAAATATTTTAAAGGCTTTAAAAAAATACCCAACATTCTTTAATTTAAATTTATTAGACTTTTAAAAAAACCCCACATCAATCCGGATAATGTCCTTGTATCCTGTTCAAACACATTTTTTTTCAATATTTTATGGCTTAGCAATAATTGTTTTACCCACCGTTGTCGTCCATGATGCGCAGCACAAAGTAACGGCTTGAGTCGCTAACTGTTTCCATTGCAACTCCAGGATACTCGTCCACTGGTGCTTGGGCAAAAAGCTCCCCTGAAAAGATATGTGTTCGTTATCAGCTTGGCAAAACAGTCTGAAGGTTTGATGGAAAATGCCACGAGGTAAAGGACAGATGTGAAGGAGAATAATTAAATAAGTGTGGAGCTGGTGAGAATCTGACTGCACTCACAAAAGTCTCTTAAACAATGTGACGATGACATCATTGATGTCGACTGTGTTGAAACTACAGGGCCCTGAAGATGGACTACAAAAAGCTTATTTTAGATACTCACCTATAGCTTTGTATGTTGCAATATGTTTCAGGTGGTTTTAAATAAACAGGAATATATAGCCTATAAAGTCAGTAAAAATCCCGGTCATACTCAGATTAGTTGGTCATCATGTCCTCACTTACTTTAATAAAGGTTTATGTGATTCAGGTCAGATGAATTCATGATAATCTTAAAGGCAGCAATACAACAACGGATATACAGTCCTATGCAAACATCCTGAGTATCCCTCATCATTTCTTTATATTATCAAAATCTGATGGTACTTCTTTGTTTTCATAATTCAATCGATTTGGACAAGTTCACCAACATCATTGGCTGAAATGCAGCCCCAAACCATGGCAGAGTCTTCTACACGTTTTGGAGATGGCTGTTGTACCTCCTCCGTACATACTGATGACTTGAACTGCAAATTTCAGGTCTTTGCTGTAGTTTTTCCTCTTAAGGACAAGGCTTTCTGTTCATCTGCTTTAGACAGTGTCTTACACCTCCCACTTTTTCTTTTTTCCTCTACTCTCATCCAGTTTACTCATTTTTTAAGGATACACTACACACCATGCTGACATAGGCCAAATTTTTGGGAATCACCTTGCTGGTACAAAAAATACTATTTTGTGCTCTCCAACGGTGTTATTTTTGGCATTTACTGTAGATTTAACTAAAGACATGGGAACAAATTATGTGTTTTTGTGACAAAGTGCCTAAAGGTACAAATTAAACTGGGTTCTTTCCTAAGTGTTATGTGTAGACACAACACTGGTTTGTCACTTGAGTCAGGTGTCTTTTTTTATGCTTGAATGAGTCACAGGTCAATGTTAAGCAGCTTAACAAACAAACAGAAAAAAAACATTTCTCTGAAAATGGTCAGGTACAGGGACTGGACCGAAAATGAACCAAAAAGTAGTCAATGTCCATAAAAAACAACAACAACTTTTGCATGGTACTATAACGTATTCAAGCTCAATTACTGTAAACCTTAAACTCACTTTGGTCATTTTAATACAGCTATGAATCTCTTTCACATTGTGTCTTCTCCCCATCACCCCCAGTTGGTCGCAGCAGATGGCTGCTCCTACCTGGGCCTGGTTTCTTCCAGCTAAAAGGGAGTTTTTCCTTCCCACTGTCACCAAATCTTTGCTCAAAATGGGTTAGTTGATTGGTGGGATTTACACTGCATTATTGTAGGTACTTTACCTTATAATATAAAGCACCTTGAGGTGTTTGTTCTTGTGTTTTAGAGTTAGATAAATAAAACTGAATTGAATAATCTTGATTTTCTAAATGATTTACTTCATGATGAAGATTTTATCACAGCAGTTCTGTGTCCACATTTAAAGGCTGCTATTCCAGGTTCAAAACATATCATCAGGTTATGTTAATTCAAATTTACACGATCTGCATCACCTATTTGTTATTCTGATTGTTCTGCAGGACATTACTTGTATCCTATGCTGAAGGAGGTAGTAAATAAACCACCTTTCTTTAGGATTTAAAGAATCAGACCAGAACTTGTAATTGTTGCCATGTTACGTGAATGGAAAACAAAACGTGTATTTTACAGAAAACAAGGACATTAAGTTTCTAAAAAATGCACTGATGCAGCCTCCAGACTGCTCACTCGGCTGCAGGCTGGGTCACCTTGGAATCGATGAGTAACAGAGGGGCAGGGTGACAAACAGGAGACTATACAGTGAAGTGATTTACAGCAGCGACAGCCCGGTAAACAATGGCGCTGCCCTGTCTGCTCGTCTCTCACCAGAGACTTTGTCTTCCAATTTCACGTAGGCTACTTTGCCCCGGGCCGTCACACGCATGCGTCCCGTCCAGTCAGGAGCATCCAGCTTCCAATCAGCAGCCCTAAGACACGCACACACACACAGAGGTAGATGTTGTGATGTAGGTGAATTGTTGACAGTTTACTCAGACTGATGTTGACAGAGGAGGTGAATAAGCAAGACACAGGAAAGTTACTGTTATGATTTGTCATACTCAGACACACTCATTTTCTACGTGTGCAAAACGTGACTAAGACATTTCACTGAGACATGGGGATGAAATATTACATCATCACCCTTACTCACAATACATATGGTCAGCGGTTAACCAATCCTGTGGCTCATGGGACCTGAGGCACATGCTACTGTTTGGTTGGTGTAATGTCCAGTCAGAAGCAGCTGCAGCAGGTCATGCTGAAGGACCAGCCAATGAAAAATGGGGTAAACAAACCAATATCGACCTCTTTATAACATATGCATTATCTGCACAGTAAAGACATAACAATGGATTGAGGTGACCACATTGGCTATGAGCCAGGACAGCCCATGTTTAACCCCTTGACATGGAGCAACATCAAACAATGTTCAAGCGTCCTTGAGGAGGACTCTAGCCTCTCTGCAGCCTCAGGGATGCTCTTCTGTTTGTACTTAAACGACAAACTAGCGAAATTAGGACGTGTAGCACGCTGTTCTCAGCTGATAGCTGATTTTAAGTGCCAGATCTCTCCTGATGTGTCACAGGATGAAAGCACGAACACAGACAAACCGAGAGGGATGTAGCCGATCCGATACAGTCGTTGTTAAGTGGGCTAACAGGGCCCAGTACAACCCTATGACCTTGTAAATACACACCCAAAAACAACCTGCTCATAAACTACCGCCGCCGCTACGTGAGGCTTCGTGACTAGCGGATGAGCTGGGTAGGTTGGTAGGCAGGTCGCTGAGGCAACGGCTTCTAAAGGCAGCAGCAAGCGAGCGCTGGGTCAGAAACCTCCCCCATCCCTCACCTGATAGCCCGGTTAGATGTTCTCGGTGGGATTCGGTAAACGTTGACTTCAGGTTTGACACAGAGGATCGACTCATATTCGAACTGACCATCAGTCGCCATCTTGACTTTTACTCAGTCGGAGTACGCCGGTGGCGGTGATGGTGACGGTGTGGTGTGTCCGCGCCGCGTTAACGGCTATTTGACCGTAATAGACGGTGTATTTGCGCATAAGCGGGTCCCTCTGCGCCATTGCTACCGACACGTTGCTACATTAAAGGGGTGTTACGCACACATTTTCTACGCTAGATCAAAAGGAACAAATCAAATGATTAATAGCTCTTGGTTGTATTATGGGATTGTTTTCGGTTTAACTTAAAAATTTTGATATTAAGCCTTTGCTGCTTTGATTACGACCTTTGTTTTTCGACTTTATTGCCAGAGTACAGTTTAAATGTGAAAAACTATTCCAGTACAGTTGTGGGTTAAGGTAGCTACTACCTACCGGTAGTTAGCTTATCGGCCCAGAATAATTGGTACTATAAAACTATAACATTAATAATGATTACCGTTCGCAATCAATAACACAATCCAGTATCTGATTGTAAAGTACTTTATTTGACTTCGCTACAGATACAGCAAGCAGCAGCTACCCAATGTTACAAGCCTTGCCACAACTTGAAAGCATTTTTTTCTCAGTTTTTCTAATTCTCAGTTTAGCTCTTGTAGTGATGGTCCAACACCAACATATCTTTTTCTCATCAGACTTAATAATAGACTTAATGCTAACTTCAGAGGCAGCCACAGGTTTGTTTTACAGTCCAAGAAGCTTGAAGGCATCTCTTAAATCTTCTGTGTCACAGGGCTGAAAGAGAAAAGGCAGAACAGGACATTATTATCATTCTGAACACATCATTATTTCGATTGGCCTCATCCTGCTTGCCTGAGGGAAAATATGTTGTGTGTTACATGTTATACCTGGAGGATGCGGTTGAGTTTTCTGGCCAGACGTACTGAGTTTCGATGCAGATCTTCCCAGGCCTTAAATTTGCTTTGCTGAGCCACAAAAGTCTGCCAGCAGTAGAAGAAGTCTTAAAACAATCAGCAAAATAAATAATTGTTACTGACATCCAGGAAAGGACTATTTTAGGGAATAGTGCACAACTCTAAAGTCAAATATGTCTCTACTTTTTCTGTTTATCGCCCACATATGCATAAATTCATTCATCCACCTTTGTAACTCATGACTGTGATGTGCACGCCGACTTTTTTAAGCAGCCTGAGACCCTCTCTTTCACGACTGTCCTCCATGTCACAGAAGTAAAGACGAGAGACAAAGATCCTGAGGCGAAGGTTGGGTGTCTGTTTGAGGAACTGGGCCAGTCTGGAAGAGCAGTTTGCACAGGGAGACCAGGAGCAGAACCAGGTGATAGAGTAGCTGACCCTCCTCTCCCCATGAAATCCATACCCAGATAGACCAGGGCATAATGTACTAAGGTGGCGCAGGAACAGCAGCTGCAGAGAAAAATAAGAATAAAATAATCATTATACAGCCTTCATTCAATTGCTGTTTTCTCTCTTGCTACTGAGCAGACCCTTTTCATATCTTCTCCCACTTTACCTACCTCTACATGGCAGCCATTGCGATTGCGGAGGTGTCCAAAGTCAAAGGACAAGGAGTCAGGCCCTACTCGTCTTTTTACTACAAAACAGAGGTATGTTTCATGCCGGCCCCTTGCCCAGCGCACATTCTTGTAATGATAGAGGAACTTTTTTCTGGGCAAAAGCATACTGAAATAAAGGGAGAAAACATTAAAGAGCACACTGCAGTAGACACAGCACAGATTAAAAAAAAAAACAAGATACAATTTAAAAGCACGCTATGTTGAATTTATCAGTCAACATTTCAGTGCAAAAGGTGTGGCAGCTTTGTGGTGTCAGAAAGTTTCCCTAGTCATTCGCACAATTAATAATTTTACACCACTAAGGTCTGAGACTAATTCTTATTACTACTTAGATGAGTCGCTCATTAATACAAGTTTTATCTCTTAAGTTAGCACAAGTAATGCATGCAAAACCTGTGGTTAACCAAACACAAGTGATGGACAGTCAGAAAGCGGCTTACGTTCACTCACAAACCTTTTCTCACTCTCAGTTTCACGACTTTTAGTGAAAGCAGGACAGTTATTCATCACTTGTTAATACTGAAACCCTGATATAACTCACGAGTAAAGGGTCATAATTATTGAAACAGATTTCCAATGACAAATCTTATAATGGCATCAAAAGTATCGTAGTGTGGTAAAAGAACTATAAAAAAAGCGTTCTTTTTTTTCTTAATTAAATAGTTTGCACGCACAATTTGGTCAAATAGTTGTTGTTTGGAACGATAAATGCAACATATAAATATAATATATCCATTTTGCTCACCTGTCTAGCTTTGCAATCATTTCAAAAGACGCGCTTTGCCACTCGTCGGGCTTGGGTAGCATAAAGGAAGGTAAATGAGAAAGAGTGAAAGTGTGTTTGTGTGTGTGTATGTGTGTGTGTGTGTGTGTGTGTGTGTGTGTGTGTTGGGGGGTTAAAGGGAGGGAACTGAGAAGATATACCTCTAAACATAAACATCCTGCATACAACACAAGGCAGCATCTGGTTGGACAGAATGATTTTTCAAAGATAATTTGGGGAGGCGTGATACAGAAGAGACGGCTGGATTACACCGTGCTGCTGCTAAGCAATTAAAGTTGTAATTGGATTACTCACTGGCCAAATGTTTTCTTTTTGAATGCTTCGTGGTTCTTATGTTTATTTAAAGAATTTGACATCTGTTTAAACAATGATTAAAGTGTAACCATTCTTTTGGTGAAAGGCAATAAAGGAATTTTATTGGAGGGGGAGATTACACAACGCAGATTTTAAAAAATAATCCGAGTGACCACACATGAGAGGAGCGTTTGACGTGATTTGTAACCTTTGGAGTTTTTACAGACGTCAGTAAATGGAGCCAACTGGATGGAACTTTCCAGACACTTAAGACTCATGCAGTCACAGGCTCTCAACTGTTTGTTTTTGCCATATCATCAAGTAAAAGCTTCCAGATACCGTCTCACCTTGATTTACAGTGCTATTCAGTCTTTTCCACCTAGCTGGTCCCCCCTCCCCACTTCCTCAGGGGCCCCAAGATTTGGTGGAGTTACAGGCGTTCCCAGACGTAACACGTACTTTGTATTTTCATCTGGGTTTTCCCAAACTGTGTCAGGATGGGAGCAGACCTGTAATCGACCCACCTCGTCCTACGTGCCTGCCGGACTGGCTGGCCAGCTGACCGACCACAGCGTGTGGATAAATCGCACTCACAAGCCTTTGAACCTTCAGATGCTGTCATCGGTTCGGTGCCAAATCAGGATGTGTATTATTTTGCTTCTTTTTTGCTCAGTCTGTTTTAGCTTGGGCCCAGTCTGCTCACTCAGTGGCACTGCATGCAGGCATCCTGCTTTCCCATGACTCCCCTCACCCTCTCATGCACTCTGTGGTTTGGGGAATTCACCGTTTCCCAGGGTGGCTGTTTTTGGCGCTCATCTGTGTGTGTATGTGTGCAAGCATGTGTGTGTTGGCCATCTGTATGAGCATGTCATTAACACAGTCTATATGTTATACATCATCTGGAACAAATTTATCTAATTTATCCTGTGATTGTGTGGTGCCCCCAAATTTAGAGTGATTCATGTGTGTGTGTGTGTGTCTACATGCACTGAACAACCTCACATCATATTGCATTACTCTGACAGCGCACTAAGCCTAATGTCTCTGCACATTTGATCTTGAGCGCATGTGTCTTTTCTGGACTTCAAGAGGCTGATCAAATGCCAAACTATATGTAACCACTTCCCAACCACCTCTCTGGGTTTGACCACAGTTGACCAAGGTCATCTCACAGTCACTCATGAACACTCATGCGTGCACTACCACCCCTCCTGTGCACTGTATGAATGTGTGTGTGTGTGTGCTGGAGTAGTACCGTATGGCCAGACATGCATTTAAACCGTAGTCGAGGATGGGGGGGACCGGGTGTAAGAAATGCCAAGTCATACTTTCCGAAACCCACCCGCCCACACCCTGCTCATGCGCGCACAGGCACACACACACATACACACTCACACAGCCATACCGTGCAGACGCATATGACCACAGTCACAAACAGACTTTCTTTCCAGTGTGTGAACTCACATCTGTTTCCTGACAACAATAATAGCTACAGATCAGGCGGGTAGAGGCCCAGCTTACAGGTGTCTACTGTTTGGCAGTCACGTGGAAACAACCTGATGATGACCGAGAAGTGTCACAAGTAAAGACTACAGCTTTTACAAGGCGAAAATGCCCTGACCACACACTTACTCGTGCATGCTACAACACCGCTGTGTTACTAGGTGTTTCAGCTTTGTCATTTAAGTTAATTAAAGGACGGCGATTTTCCACTATGGCTTGGCTTGCATGATTTAGCAGCAAAGTATAGGCCTATATTTGCCTTCACATCAGGTGTGATATGCCTCCTTCCCACACACATTAACACTGCACAAACATCCTGTGGTGTTTATGTGTGGCAGATTGATGCTATACTGACATCGTCTGAGGTTAGCAGTGGGGTAGACTCGCAATGCAAGCGTGAGGGCTGCTAACCATATTAAGGTTAGCCTCAAGCAGGGGGGTTGTGTGCATTTCCCCACTTAGTCATATAAACTGCCATTCACCTGCAAACCACACACATGCTCAAGTCATAATATCTATGTATAACTTTTACATAGCGTGCAACAATCTCCATACAAATGAAAGCATAACTGATTTTGATTAAATCTTTGTAATAACTCAGTATTTTGGGGATGCAGCTAATAGCTACTTTCTGCAGAATGAATCTACATGTAGTATTTTAGTGATAACGTAAATTTAAATGGAAAAAAACAAAAAATCCTTGCATTTATGATGCTGTGACCCACAATAGCTTCTAATTTTAAAAAAAGACAATACAGTTTCTAGTGTATAAATTAAAATGAATGAAAGTGGAAAATAATGATTTATTTCCTCTTCATTAAGGAAATATAATGTATAATTGAACAAGAACGCATTGTTAAAGCACTATATATTTTATCAATTAACACTAGCATTAAAGTATGCACTCTCTTTGCGATTGATAACTTTACCATCGCCTAAAATATAACATAGAAAACTAAAAGTGGAAGAAAACGTTATTGAGGTTGTGCTGTTTTTGCAGCCTCATCGACCCACAAGCTATTACGAAGGTGAGCAGCGGCAGTCAGGGAGTGCAGAGATAAAAGTAGATAAATTCTGCATATTCACGAAACCGCACATACTTCCTATACAGTAACTGTACAGCCTCCTACACATCTGTTTGGTTTCACACAAAGAAATGCGTGCAGTCTCACACACTCACACACACACGCGCGCACACACACGCACCTTTTACAGTGTTGATTTTGCTTAAGAAAAGGAACTGCACAAACACAGCTAACAGATATGAAATGTAGTTATTACTTTATTACAAATGCTCAGAGAACAGCACAGCTGAGGCATGATCATGCAATCTTTGAATGATTAAATAAAGAATCCGTTTTTCATCTAAATGAAAATGACGAGATGATAAAAAATAAACTCAAAACAATGAATCCTCGGGATAGCAGCACACTCAATAAATAATCGAATAAATAACACAAAGATTACAAAAATGAAATACTTGAACATGCTGCCGCAGAAATCAGACGCACTTCTTTACCTTTTAAACTGCACGTGTCCATTAAAACTCAATCACAAGTCTTTGTAATACACTTTAGTGAGGGGGTAGCCCAGGAAGCCTCTCTCAGGACTCTCTTGTTTCAGTTCCATATCACCTTCATCACTAGTTTCCACCCCAAGCTGGCGATAACCCAGTTTCCTGAAGAAGGCTTCCCCCAACTTTGAGGGGTAGGGGACGTGTGCATACACTCTGTGTGCCCCTGTCTCCCTCTCTCTCTGCTCCAGGCTTTGGACAAGCAGCCGACCGAGGCCCTCCCTGCGGTACCAGGAGCCTGTCACCAGCCTGCAAATCCTGCTGATGCCCGCTCGTGTCTCGCCCTCCCGGAAGATGCAGCCCAGGATATCTCCCTCACACTCTGCCAGCCAGACCTGCCCTGCTGCCTGCTCCCTCTCTGGAGTGATCTTTTCTGTTGTCGTCTCTTTGTCCTTGTCTTTGGATCCAGCTCGGCGCTTTGGCTGAACAGAAGTAATATTTAGCAACTAGTCTTAAATAAAAACTGCTCCAAAAAAAGTGAATTTAAGCAAGTCAACAGACTAACCTTTTTTGTAAATGGTGTCTTGCCACTGATCCGGCAGTAGGGATTCTGCAGGGTGTCATCCTGTGCCTCTCTGTAGCTGCTACCCACATAGTCCCAGTAGGGCCGGCTGCTGCCCAGGACCCCGGTTGACCGCGGCATGGTGATTTTGAGAAAGACAATTAACAGGAAGACAGGTATAGCAAGGGCCAGGATGAAAGAGTGGACAAGGCAGCGCAGAATTGAGGAAAACACAGCCAGGATGAAAAGGCAGAGTGGGCGAGTGAGGATGTGGAGGATGAGACGATTTTCCGTGCCCTCGCAGCCCTCCTGCAAAGAAATTCATGCACTTTTTAAAAAAATAAAGGGCACTAACCTCAAAAGGATTTGACTTAATACCCAACATGATGAAGCCCAAAGCATTGTCTAAATACAAACCTTGATAAGGGCTTTCACAATTTCGATGTCCTCCTCCTTCATCCTCTTTATCACCACCTGGTCAAGCTCCAGCCTCACCATATTTAGGCTTTTTGCTCAAACAGCTGGCCTGCTCCAACGCTGTCTTACGTTGCAAACTTCAGCATCCACACCGTCTGCACAGGGAGCCTTGAAGAGGAGTGGATGGATAGGAGGATGTAATTCTGGTGAAACGCTTGTGGATGATTTTGTTGGACAGTAAGATACTGGTTAGTGTTTTTTTAAACACATAGTATGACAAACGTGACGTAGTTAAAATAGGTCAATACATTTCAAAACTATGAAATGGACTAGACTTCGCTTCCACTGAGCCAGTAGTTGCATTGTAACAGCACACCCACGCTGGCTCCAAGCAACAAAGGCAGATGGAGATTATGGGGGATTTGCAGCCTGCAGCACCGTTTTTCAGTACTGTATAATTCACATACATCAAGCTTTCGTCTTTACATTTAACAGAGATCATCAAAGGTACACTCGAAAGCGAAAAGACCTGGTTCTAATCCTTATATGGTTATTACGAAGTGCTGCGGTCTCCTGACACATTTAACCCCCAGATTCGCTTACCTTCTGCACAGAGTACCTCAGATCAAGCTGAAAGGTGGGAAACGCGCTCTGTGCGTTTCTGTTGGTTTTTAGCCCGTGTACGTTTGGTACGTTTCACTGAATGACCATCATATGTTTTCTTGCAGAAAGAAGGGAATTATGAATACAAGCTTACTCTATTTTATGCCCGTTATACGCTTTCAATGTGGCTGCCTACGCCATTTGCGTACGTAAAACTTACACTGCGCAACTGTTACGTGAATAGCGAAAGCAACGTGACAGCGCTGCGTACGTCTGGTGGCCGCTGTGACGTCAACCAAGTTCCAGTCTGGATGGAGTTACAGTGGCAAAGTCGCTGCTGTATGCCACACCTGTTTAACTGCTTCTTAATGCAAGTATTAAACCAGTCAAGCCCATGGCACCAACTCAATGCATTTAGGTCTGTAGGCATGGCCAAAACTACAGCCAGGCTGGTTTAAGCATTTCGGAAAACTGCTGATCTACTGAGATTTTCTCTCGCACGCACTTAGGGTTTACAGAGAATGGTTTGAAAAAGAGAAAATATCCCGTGCGCGGCACTTGAATGAAAATGCCCTGTTGATGCCAGATATCAGAGAAGAATAATCAGACCTCATGAAGCTGACAGGAAGGCAAAAGTCAAATAAACCACTTGTCATGATTGAGGCATGCAGCATGTCTGAATGAACAAGTCAAACCTCGAAGCAGATGGTATACAGCAGCAGAATTCCACACCAGGTGCCACTCCTGTTAGTTAAGAACAGGAAACCGAGGCTACAGTTCACACAGACTCACCAAAACCGGACAATAGATGATTGGAAAAAAGTTGTGTGGTCCGGTGAGTCTTGATTTCTGCTGGAACATTCAGATGAGATGGTATGCAGAGGTTGGTGTAAATAATATGATCTTGTGGAACCCTCCTGCCTTGTATGTACAGTTCAGTCTGGAGGTGGTGGTGTAATGGTGTGGGGTATATTTCGTTTGTATACTTAGTTCTTTAGTAACAAATAAATGGTAAATGATCTGGTTCTTATTAACTCCAAGCAGTCAAAGCATTTTACAACTACTTGCCTCATTTACCCATTTGCACCCATTCACACAGAGTGTTAGTATCTACCTGAGTATTATTGTTGACCATGTCCATCTACTAAAGACCGATCTTTGTTGTGCGGGAAAATACAACAAAGCTCAAATCGTATCAAACTGTTTTATTCATCAGTGTTATGGATGAGCCTCACGGATCCAGTCCAATCCCAGTAAAGTCACTTTGCCCTCTCAGCTGAATTCTCCTGATACAGTCCAACTATAAGTTACATTGATTCATACTATTTTGTGATAAAAAACTTAAAGACCAAAAGTTATTACAGTGCAACCTCAGTTTAATACACCAAGCGGTGCAAGTCCAAAGCTAGGAAGATTATGATGGACCTCTCCCATCCCAACAATGGACTCTTCTCACTGTTGAGGTCTGGGAAGCGCTTCCGCTCCCTTAAGGCCAAAACAGAGAGAATGAGGAGGAGCTTCTTCCCCCAGGCTATTCGGGCCCTGAACCAGGTGTAGGACTGGACTCTCCCACACACGTCACTATAAGACTGGACTCTCACACACATCACATCACCACACGCACAACCACACATTTCCTATAATCCTATAATTTATAATCTTTATAATCTCTTCTGCTATTTGCACATTCTTTCCTGTAAATTCCTAAGTTAATTTGTAAATTTTGTAGTAAACTGTAAATTGTAAATATTGTAAAACTTTTCTTCTGTCATTTAATGGTCGGGCATTGTACAGCTACAAGGATTTCACCCCCATGTCATACTGTGTATGGTTGTGACAAATAAAATTTGAATTTGAATAATTATTCAGTTCAAAGTAGTTTAGTGTAGCAATCCTGGTGCGGATGAGCGGATGATTTATTGCAAGTCACGTTTTGGGAAGTAACTCTCATGTCTCACTAACACCATAAGCAGGTCATTCATCAACGTGTGCTAGTGTTAAAGCATGACACTACTTGAAAATATGGATATTGTGTGTTCACAATCAACTGCCCATTTCTGCAGCTGGAGCATATCATTTTTAAAAGCAAAAATTTGAAATAGCAAAGTGACTTGAGCCAAATGACCCTCATCAAAGTTGATTGCCCATCACATTTATGTGGACTGTTGCTGACCCTGACAGTGAGTTCAGTGCACTCAAATGGCAAATGGAACAGGAGGTTTACATCATGCATCCGACGAATCTGCAGATGCTATCTGTGATGCATTTTTGTGATGCAAAATCTCTGAGGAATGTTTCCAGCACCTTGTTGAATCTGTGCCACAAAGATTTAAGGCTGTGCTGAAGTCAAAAGAGGGTCTAACTCAGTACTTGCAAGGTATATCTAAGAAATAGTCGTGTGAGTGTATAATCAAAGGCTATTTGTGGTGCTGCGATGTGGGCTTTTACTATTACTTTAAAAAAAAAAGGGTTGCTCTTATTAATTTTATGCCTTTAGTGGTGGCATGCAGTCCATGAACTGAAATGAATTTGACACCTGACCAGTCATCCTGCCTTGTGGCTTGTATGTACCTCAGAAATGGACGTGCTTAACTCTGGATGTATCCCTGAACTGAAACTAAAGAGCAGGTGAAATACAACTAAACAATATTAACACACTCTTTGTTCAACATTTTGTTTGTTGGGATGTGGACACCCTACCTACAAGTAGTAAAAATAATTAAAAATCCAAATGACAAAAGGTATTAACAGATTTATTAATTATTAGTTACTATTAACATTGTGAAGAAAGTAGGCAATATACAACATTTATTCACAAAAAACATATTTACTTAATAAAACTGCCAACGACAGTATCATTTAAACTAATCTTTAGGAATATTCTGAGGTCCATGTACAGCCTATTTAAATGTATAACATTTGGCATGGCATTACAACACAGTACTCATCTAACTGCATGTCCTCGCTCACTTGCATGAGAACTCAACTGACTATAAAGTGCTAACAAACAGCCCACAAAAAGTGAGGCATTTACTCATACATACGCTTTATTCGTCTCTAACATGCACACCGTTCTCAGTTAGAGAACTGCACCTCTTTAGGTTTAGAGCTAGGTCCATTCAGTGCGTCTTCCTCTGAGCTGACTGCAGAGTTCACTTCCTTTGTAGACTTTTCCTTGGCCTCTGCTGTTACACCTTCATATTTCACCTCGCTACTTTGTGGGATCTCCCCGTCCCCTTCTCTCTCCATTCCCCCTTCTCTTAAGCTGCTGGTGCTGACTTCAATTATTACAATTTCATCTCCACTTTCCAGCTGAAAGATACTTTCCATTCCTCCTCCACCCTCAGTAACTGTGCCACTTCCAGTACTGCAACCTCGGCCCTCCTCTCCTATCATTCCTCCTTCACCTTCTATCAGGGCTATCATCTGCATGCCTTCCTCAGTTTCCTGTTCCAGCTTGGTCTCACCCCCCAGCTCAAACACCACCTCCTGCCCATTAAGGGGTACTAAGCCTTGGGTAGATGTGCACGAAAGCTGCAGGCTGTTGTCCTGCCCTTGGCTGAAGGTAGCACTGGTTGAACCACTATCCTGTGTGTCAGTGTGGAAATGAAGGACATACGACTCCCCCTGGCTGCCATCCCCTCCCGATTGTCTCCCATCCTGCTTTTCTCCACTCCATTCTTGCAGGAGTGACATCATCCCTCCCTTATCTACCCCTTTTTCCTCTTCACCTGGCACATCTGTCTTGAACTGCAGCACGAGTGACTTTCCCTCTCCACCCATTCCTTCATCGATTGCCTCCCCAGATGAATTCCCTTCAAACTGCAGCACGTATGACTCCCCGGCCTCCCCGATATTCATCCCCTCCTTTGCCTGTTCTTCATTATCAAAACACAACACAAACTCTTTCCCTGACAAAGTTTCCCCAGTCCTCATTTGCTCCACAGTGGAATGAGGTTTCCTTTCTGCAGGGACAGGAGCAGAATCTGATGCTGCAGCTACTGTGGTGGCTGGTGTAACCATGGTAACAGTCGGCAAGGGTCCTGAGGTATCCGCTATGGGGGCTACAGTGGCAGGGGATGACAGAGTCGGGGTAATGGTGTCAGATGTTGTGGGTAGAGAAGATGAGTTTGTGGTAGTATTAGCAGCAGTAACAGTCTGGGTGCCACTGGTCACATTAGAGTTTGTTACTGCAGCAGCTCCGCCTGCAGTGTGACTGACTGGGGTTGGGGCCGATTTCAGAAGTGTAGCTTTTGGTTTGCGCCCCCGTCTGCCTCGTGCAGTCCGTGTGCTCTTCCCCAGTATCGGCTTCGTAAGTAGGGAGCTGGCTGAGAGGTTGTGCATTGGTGTGGCAACTGGAGTGTGTGCATTGTTACTGTTGTTAGTAATTATGATTTGTTGTTGCTGTGATACAGATGGAAACTGGGGTATCTGAGTCTGGTTTTGGTTAAGCACAGGCTGGAATGCTTGGATAGTCTGAAGCATGGGGAGGGACTGAGGCTCTGGAGCTGGTGGAGGGTTGTTTGCTGTGGGGAGGAGAATCAGGCTGGACTGGCTGCCGTTGTTGGAGGGGCACTGCAAGAGGAGGAAGTTTTGAGGCTGGGACGGTTGCGGTGGTGGCGGAGGAGGTGGTGGCTGGACTGGCGTAGGCGTTGACAGAGGAATGAGCTGCAGGCCGCTTGCTGTCTGTATCATGAAGTAGTTCTGGGAGGTGTTGGGGGGAATATTAAGTGCTGGTTGGGATACAATCAGACTGCCATTGTTTCCTGAGGCTTCCAGGGTGATGGGGTTCAGCAGGGTTGTGGTGGTGGTTACTCCTCCAACACTGGCTTTCACAGCCACGCCGTCTTTACCTCCACCACCTGGGCATGGCAGGGAAACGCCAGTGCCGTGGGTGCGGATATGCCTCTGCAAGTAGGAGTGCATGACAAACTCCTTCGAGCAGTAGGGGCATTTGTAGTCCTTGCGTGAGGAGTGTGTGCGAAGGTGGAGTTGAAGGTTGGAGGAATGAGTAAAACTCTTACTGCAGTGGGTGCACTGAAAAGGTCTCTCGCCTGAATGCGTGCGTTCATGCTGCTCTCAGAAAAATAGTAACCAAAAAAAAGAAAAGAAGTTATGAAATCAGTTGATAAAACTGAACATTTTATAACATGACACTGCAGCTGCACTGACCTGTTTCAGATTTGACGTCTGGGAGAAGGACTTGGAGCAGATGGAGCACGTATGAGGCCGCAGACCAGAGTGCATCTGACTGTGTCTGCGCAGGCAGCTGGTGTTCTTGAAGGACTTGCCGCACTCTTTACACACATATGGCCTCTCACCTGTGTGCTGCCGCAAGTGGTACTGGTAGTGGGAGCTCCACTTGAAGGTGAGTGGGCAGTGAGGGCACTGAAATGCCCGTACACCTGTATGCACCTAGGTAAGATATATGTTAAAAAAGGGGGGAGTTAATTTTTAGTGTCCTACCAAAAGAAGAATCTAGAACTGAGCTTGACAAAGAGTGGAAGTCATCACAGGGAACATCAAAATATGAACGCTTGTTACAACTGAAGCACTGAGTGACAGTGACTTTAGTCATGAGAGACCAATAACTTACACCATATTTTTTTTCCTTTTGCTGTTTGCATTTGTCTGATGTAGACTGCATTCATCTCCAGAGGTAATTACATGAGAGCTAAAATACCTAATCAAGTGGAATGTAGAGTTTCACACAGACCACAATCAAGAAACCTCACATCAAGAAAATTATTTTGGTAATTAAAACCTTATTTGATTTATTTGAGTGGAACAGAAGAGTGAGCCTTACCCGCTGATGGATAGAGAGCAGTGATGATCTCTTGAAGCTCTTTCCACACTCCGTGCAGCGGTAGGGCCTTTCCCCAGTGTGATCCCTCATGTGGTATTTCAACCCTGATGAACCTTTGAAGGCTTTTCCACACTCTGAACAGCGGTATGGCCTTTCTGTGTGAACATGTGAGACACGAGTTTAAAAATAACAACAACAAAAAGAACAGCAGAATAAGGAGTTCTTTAAAAAAATAGAAAAAAAAAGAGACTGAATATCAGCACAGTTTTATGCCTCATCTGCTTTCTTTCTAATTATCTTTACCTCCAGCAGGAGTGCTCTTGCTAGATCCCGTCTTTTTGTGGGCTTTGGTTGGTTTTGCTGGCTGCTCCTCTTGTTCCTCTCCAACGGTTATGATGTCGACATGAATCTCCCTCTGGTCCTCCTGCTGCTTGTCAGCCTGGCTCGGAGAAGAGGGAAGCGGGAGAGACAAGGAAAGCGATGGAGGGCACACGATTTCGGCCTCTGCCTCAGCCAGGAGACGCTGCTCGGGAGTGTGGGAGTGTTGGTGCGTGAGGAGCGAGGAGAGAAGAGGGAAAGAGCGGTCGCAGGCAGAGCAGCTGAACTGGGAACGGGACTGTGATGAAAGAGAGTGCATCTGGAGGGGGAAAAAAAAGAAAATGAAAACAGGAGGTAGTTCATTTGATAGTTGTTGTTTTTTTTATTAGAAAGCACTGATCTAAATAAATATTAGTACATTATAGAAAATGCAGAACCCAGAGAGCAATGCACACAGTTCACTCAGAAACTGCCTTGAACACAAGCTATGAAGACTTTCATAATGTTGTGATGCCACAACTCTTTAGTCCCACCTACACCAACGATCCAACTTTTTTCCTTTTTGGCACTGCCAGCTCTGACTCTAAAACATCTCAGCCACAAGAAAAGCAATAAATGACACTAAATTTCCTGTTGCTTACTGCAAGACCATGTAAGAGTCTTCGTGCACTCCAATGCGCTACTTTTATTTTTGGTGGCAATGTTCCCTCAGCAGGAAAAGAAAACATTCTTGGAGGAAATCGGAACTTATGGAAACTCGAAGACCAGTTTCAGACCAATAAACAAGGACTGGGAGTGGGGTGCATTTTTTTCCCTATATCACCTACAGTGCCACTTAAAATTAGTTGGATTATTTCTTAGCATTCCCAAACACAAACGAGTGAAAAATTAGCTAAAAATTAATGTACTATTGGAAATGGTAACACAACTGCAGGAAAACATTGTGTTTTATCTAACATAGTGACTTCAGCATGACTGCATCACTGTACTGAGTTGGATTGTGGTTTTAAATGTGTGCGATTTGGACTTTTTTGGTTACCGACAGTTCATAGAGAGCTGGAGGGCTCTTTTGGAAAGGCCTGTTAGATTTCATGTAGAGCTACAGACACAGCATGGGCATGATAAAACAATCCATAAAAGTCCCATTCTTGATATATGACACACTTATACTAACACTAACAAAAGGACCTTTAAGATGGATAAATGTTAGTCTTGCTGTAGGTTTTGTAATCTGTACAAAAGTGTTAGTAGTAGAACAGTTGCAACAGTCATTCTCACCAGTGATACATGTCTATTGAGGCCTCCGCTCGTCTTAAAGGTCTTATTGCAGTAGCCACATGACAGCCCTGCCCATGTGGTTCTGGCCTCTGGCTGAACGGTCTCAGAGCTCTGAGTCACCTCAGTGAAGCTCTGTAACAGGTCAAACTGGGCCTGGGTGGTGCCGACATTCTGAGGACAAACCAAAGGAAGTAGTAATACATATCAAAAATATATGTCCTCAAACTGAACTCATTGGCTTTATAGGGACTTTTATTTGCTCCAATTCAAAGTATATTTTAATTAAGAGTACTTATACTTCTGCCCCACATTACATAAAAAACAGAAGCTACACTATCTAACAGGGAAAACCTTTTGAATTCATGCCAGTTTATTTTGCATACCACTGGGTTCATGTTAACAATGCTTGTTTGGGTGTTGATCATTTGTGGCCTTCACACACCAACATCATGTTCAGACGACACATAAGCTGCAGCAGCAGTTACAGGATGAGCCAATCGCAAAGTTTGTTGCAAAAACCTGTGTCAGCCTATGAGTTGACTGACAGCGGTTTCAAGTGCACAACCAACAATTCATGGTTATCACAGTTTTTCTGCCTAACGCCCTATTTCAAATCGGTTCTACCACTATTATGAATGTGTTTCTACTATTTGTAGGATCTAAATTGGGCTTAATTGTACAACTACAAATTTTAAAGCATTTAAAGAAATGTGTGATGTTGGCAGTTTTTGAGATAAATATTTTTATGCAATGTGCATTTATCCGTTTGAACCCATCACTTACTGCATTGCTGCCATCTACTCCCTCTGACAATCCAAGGAGCACCTCTGTCGTGTGTCCACTTTCAGCCACTGTGGTAGTTTCCACCACCTCCTCAAAGTCAGCAAGCAGGTGTCCAGCTCCCACCAGCCCATCCCCAACTTCCATCCCAGAGCCGACCCCTGCCCCTCCACCAACCCCATCTTCCTCTGGAGCCATGTGAATGGCCTGGTGCTCCTCTAGGTCTGTCCGTGTGCCAAAAGTGTGGCTGCAGCTGCCACAGCTGTACAAGAGCACACTGGCTCCGGTGTCTGTACTCAGGTGAACCTCTGTCCCAATGGCTCTAGATGTGCACATGTTCTCCCCAGAAGAAGTGAGGGTGAGCTGGGGGAGAAGGCCTGGATTCTGGCCAGAGGAAGTGGTTGACAGGAACACTTCTTCCATCCCCACCCCAACTCCATCAGTTCCTTCCTGGCTCACAAATCCCACCATGTCTGTCAACATTGATGATGTCACTTCCTCTCCCCCCACCACCACCTCCACTACCTCATTTCTCTTCCTTGCATCCTCGCCCCTCTTTCCCTCTTTCCCACCTGCGTTTAGGTTGGAGTGCGAGTTCTTGTGCAGGGCCAGGTTTGACGAATGAGTAAAGCTTCGTCCACACTCACCGCAGATGTAGGGCCTCTCGCCTGTATGTATCCTCATGTGCTGCCTCAGGTTGGTGGACTGCGTGAAGGATTTGTTACACACTGTGCAGGTGTAAGGTTTGAGACCGAGATGGACATTCTTGTGTCTCCGCAGACTGCTCGAGTTCTTGAAGGCCTTCGGACAAGTGTCACACGGGTATGGGCATTCTCCTGTGTGTTGGCGCAGGTGATACTGGTAGTGAGAACTCCATTTAAAAGTAAGGGGGCAGTAGGGACACAAGAAGGTACGCACTCCAGTGTGGACACTCTGGTGGACCTGGGCAGAAACCGATATGGTGAAATATCTCATTTGTAAACATTGAAAAAAACAAACAAACAAAAAAAAACTTTTTTGGCGTCTCACCTGGAGAAGAGAAGAGCGTTTGAAGGCTTTGCCGCAGTCCTGACATTTATAAGGCTTCTCCCCTGAGTGTGACCTGCAAAATAAAGGTAACTATTCAGGAGGAAAACATGGTTAATCATATGACATCATTATTTGTGCAAAATACAATCAAACCCATATCTAAGTAATTTCTTTTGCTATGCATCGTATAGTATAACATCTTGTTTTATGTCAGAAATTAGCTCTTTATTTTACATTGAAATTTGCCTTTTTGACACTTTCCATCAACCTGACTGTGGCCCGATTTAAGATGTGAAAAAGGAAGGCTGGGAGGTGCTGGTTAGATTGTATGTCTTCCTGCTGATATTCAGTCCTCTTCTCATTCATTCCCTAATCACTCACTGCTTCTGATTAATCTCCTGGTCAGTTCTAGTAAACTGGGTTTATTAAATATTGTTTACATGACATGCTATTCCTGTATTCCTGATCGCAGGAATTAAAATATTAATGGATCTGTATTTTAGCTGTAGAAGCCAATTGACTGCAGAACGTCTTCTGTATTTGAAATGTACATCATCGAGTTAGATATGAGATGGCGAACATGAAAACACCATCAGGATTGAAACAAAGACGTAGCAGACAATTCTTGAATCCCCTGTTATAGAGTTAGTCCATTAGGGTTTTTGGACAGCGACATAATTTGGTATTTTTGCCTCTGTACACTTACACAGTGGATTTTAACTCGTGATAAATTAAACAGATAAAATATTTGGAGTTGATCACAAGTGCTGAATTTGCACTTCGTAGCTTTTCACTGGATATCCTAATAGAATAGGTTCAAAGAGATGGCGATGGAAGTGAAGGAGGCCATCATTAGACCGAAACGAATAAAATAAATCTGATGGATTAAATAAACTTTGGGAGTGGCCAAATCAACAATTTTGTTCATTCTTCAAAAGAAGGAATGCATTGGCCAACTCAGTAACACCAAAAAGCCTGAAAGAAATCCAAAGCCAGCTAAAGTTCATGATGACAGACTTTCCATGGTTACAAAAACAACTTCACAACATCCAACCAAGGAGGTGTGTCATTGTCAAAGTCCACAATCATGGGATGCCTTTATGAACAGAGCGTTCACAACAGGGTGCAAACCCCTCATTACACTCAGGAGGTCACATTAGATTAAAAAAAAAAAAAAAATCTAAATGAGCCTTCACCATTCTGGGGAAAAAAAAAAAACAACCCTAGATGACACTGAGAAGAAGAGAAAAAGCTGTGATCTGAGGTTTACCACATTATCTGTAAAACATGGTGGAGGAAATGTTATGGGATGAGCCGGTGTTCTGGGAATCCATCCTACCTGACAAACCATCCTATTCGTTGTTTGTGCGCATGCGCACAACACGAAATTAAGTGGCGAACCGTCCTACCTTTGTGAATGTGACCTACAAGCATACTTTAACAGCTAAAATTTAGTCGCAAAACGTCCTACCTTTGTTAATCTGAGCTAGAAGCATATTTTAACAGCTAAAATTCAGTGGCGAACCATCCTACCTTTGTTAATCTGAGCTAGAAGCATATTTTAACAGCTAAAATTCAGTGGCGAACCATCCTACCTTTGTGAATATGAGCTAAAAGCATACTTTAACAGGTAAAATGAAGTGCCAAACCATGCTATCTTTGTGAATGTTACCTACAAGCATACTTTGACGGGTAAAATGAAGTGGCAAACCGTCCTGGCTTTATAATTATGAGCTACAGGCATACTCTGATGGGCAAAGTTAAGTGGCAAACCATCATACCCACTTAAATTTGTGCTGGAATTACTCTGTGACAGCAGAAATATGCATAAACTACTTACGGTAGGACGTTTTCCCAAAGTAGGATGGTTTGTCAGAATACCGGGTCACTAGTGTTTATTGATAATATGACTGCTGATTGAAGAAAAAGGGTGATTTTTTTTTTTTTTTTGCTTAGCAGACTCCACCTTTGGCAAACATATTTAATGAGGACACATTGAGATGTGCAGGTGAGGGAGGTTAAATGACTAAATTTGTTAGTGCAGAACCGTATTAGCCTTAAAAGACAAACCTGTAACAGTATCAAACTTAATGATATAACAGCCAAATACGGATATCGGCTGATATTAGCCTTGTTGACTCATACCAACATATATGCATTTACATTTGCCTTTTGTGGTTTTTTGGGGTGACTAAATGTTCAAACATAGCATAAAGAGCAAGGAGATGCTGATCTTTTTATGAAACACAGTTTTGGGTTTGTTTTTTTTTACTCCTCCTGGTACAAAGACTGGAATTATTAACAGAAGAAAACAAACTGGAAAACATCACTGGTATCTGCTAACAGCTAAAATGTTCAATTCAATTTTATTTATGTAGCACCAAATCACAACAACAGATGCTTTAAGGTGCTTCATATTGTAAGGTAAAGGCTCTACAAAAATATAGAGAAAACCCCAACAATCAGATGACTGCCTATGAGATAGCACTTGGTGACAGTGAGAAGGAAAAACAACCCTTTAACCGGAAGAAAGCTACAGCAAAACATTATTTTAGACATCAGAACTGGTCATGAACTTCCTAATATGTGAATCCTCAATATTAATATAATTTTAGTGTGGGTACCGTTGGTGATAGAGCAGAGCAGAGGAGCCCTTGAAGGCCTTGGGACAGAGGTTGCAGCGGTAGGGCCTTTCATTGTTGTGGCTCCGCAGGTGGTGGGTCAGCCTGGATGACCACCTGAAGCTCTTGCCACAGTCCAGACACTGGAAGGGATGATCCGTCTGCTCTGGCTGCGGGACTGACCCGGACACTGACGATGACACCATGTCCAGAACCACTTCCTCGCCACCTTCTACTCCCCCTTTTTCTCCCTCCACCAGCTCCCCTCTCTCCCGTTCATCCTCGCCATCCTCCCCCGAACCAAGAAGAGACGGGAAAGGTGAGAGGGACGTGGTGGACTGAGCTGGCAAAAGCTCTGCTTGGACGACTAGGGCCACTGAGTTGGCCATTACCAGATCAACCTGGTGGCAGATGATGGTTTTCCTTAGAGGCAGAGGGGTGGGTGGGATCAGTTTGTGTGCGGCATCATGGTTTTTCTTTCATCTTTTCTTCTGTGCCTTCATAAATTCCTTCCCTGCTGGCCACTGTAGCACCAGCTGTCATCCCAAGCAGTGAAATGAGGGCAAGTCTGAGATAAAAGGAGATGGAAATAAATACAGTATTACAACATTATAACAGTTGGTACCAAAGCTCCCTTTAAATTTCCCTCCCTCCCTCCCATCTCTGAAGCTGGTCCTCCCTCCCCGCTGTCTTTCCTCCGGCCGTCAGTCCGTGTGCGCTGTATCTCCACACTGGCGCACGGTTTCTGTCCTTCCCCGCAGTGCGGTGCTTGTTAGCACCACAAACCAGCGGCTACAGCAAAGTTACACACCGAGCTACTCTATAACTGTCCCAATGTCTTCCGACGAGCTCTTGCAATCCAGCAGTTAAAGCAGACACACACACAGATTCTTTGGCGAATTAACAAAAACAGTTAGTGGCCTGCTTTTAAAGCTAACCAAGCCTCCGGCTCAGTGCGGAACAGCTTCTTTTAACTGCTCGCCATGAATGTGCATGAATGCGGGCTGAGGCCGTACTCACCGCGGGTACTTAACTCATCTTAAAGCTATATTGTTGATCATATGAAAAGAAACTGGGTGCTGCAGTGCTAATCCACACAACCTTAACAATAAACACAGCACAAACTAACAGCAGTTCTCCACCCAATGCCGCCTTTCAAGAACAGCGGCAGCGATTGGCTGATACGTACAATAGATGAGCTACTCCCATTGGCTGGGGGCTTGAACAGACAGGTTGACGTTCTTACCAGAAAACATTTAGAAAATCAAAATTTGGCGTAAGCTAGTTATTAGTAAAGGATCCATACTCCAAGATGCTCCAAATTAATCTAAAAGCTTTTTTCACATTCGAGCTCAACATTTATCAGTTTTTGCCTCGACTCTTCTGCACAGACTGTTGGGTAATGTAGTTTCTGAGTGTGCACCCCCTCAAAAAACGTCCATCTGTCACACAGTTCATATTACAGGTGTGGTAGTAGGCCACGCATATTTAAAGACACACAAAAACCAGTGTGCACATTCTGAAGTTTTTATTTCACCAAGGCACATATTTCACATTGAGGCCAATTAGTGTGTGTAAGAGGCATTTTGATGTTACAACAATAATTTAAACGTGATGGTATAATAATAGCGAATAAGAATAAAAACTGTATAAAAGTACAAAAGGACAGGAGACTTGCTCCACTGCAGCACAAAATAAATAGTTCCACCAAGTTACTTAAATAAATAGTCAATACTGTAACAAATACTAGAATAGGAATGAATAAAAATTATAGTGATAAAATTGGTCATCTACAGTATGTTGTAGAAAACGACATAATACACAAAAGCACTGTATACAACATTTACATTCTTGTACATTTATGTACACCTGTACAGAACATAGTGTCACAATACATAGTATTTTAAGGCTTTGGGTGTTTAACTAAAAACAAAAACAAAAAAATCCCCAAACTTTTCTACACCAAAGCACAGGTTCAAAATCAGCCATCCCACTCTTAGGAAGGGCCAATCCCGACAAGTTTGTGCAAAGAATCTAATCAGAATCATCAGTGCTTAGCAACAGGGCACATTCATATGACTTTACCACAATGTTAACTACGCCTCCACGTGCAGAACACAAGGGAAGCAGGCACTGAAAACACAAATGTGACTGTGGTACGAAAGAAAGGATTCGCTTTTCTTCAAATACCATCCTAACGTGGAAGAAATAAAGTAAAATGAATTTGATAAGGAATTGATAAATTAATGTGTCATGTGGAATATTTTACCATGGCTGGAGATGACATTATGAGCTTTTGAAACGTATACTTTAAGGGCCCTATAAATAAGGAATAGTGAAGGCCTAGGCTGCCCCAAATGCATGCTACATCTACTGGAAGAATTATCATCTGAAGAAAAATAAAAATGTAAAAGTAAATTAAGCTGATTTATACAAATGTCATTATCAGAGCTATCAGTTCAGGAAGTGCTACAGTGTTTGTTTTTTGTTTTTTGTTTTTGTTTTTGGGTTCAGTGAGACACAAGAGAAAGGGAAAGATTACAGAAATGTGGGCAAATGAGTTCACGTTAGTACAGAAATAAGATAAATAAATAAAAATTAAATAAATAACTAACATTCAATAAATAAATAAATACATAAATAACACAGTCATGACATGACGGTTTCTTGACATAATCATTGGAGTTAAACTGGAACTTGAGCTGGAATCGATGGTTGTAACTGGCTGCATTGTGGTGCATCCTCAATGGCTCTGATGGAAAGACACATTCCTCAACACACATGCTGACACACAGGTTGATATTTGGGCCTCTTTAGGGATGCTGTCAACTACAGTGCACACTGACATGGTCTTGTTTCCCTTTTGATGGGGACGGAAGTCCATGTATTCTCACTGGCTCTGCAGCCCCCTTTTACTTTCTGTATCATCATTGGACTGCAGTGACCTTGGGCTTAAGGCTGAGGAAGGCTCTGTACGCCCAGTCACAGAAGAGCTTGAAGTGCTGAAGAAGCTCATTGGTGGACTGCAGGACATCAAACTGATAGGGGAGGTGAGGGGGGAGGGAGGGGGTCGCCGGACTGAGCCTTGGTGCTTCAACTCTCAGCATCTGTGGAGAAGAAGACGGGCAAACACACGGATTAGAAAGCTCAATCACAGCGGCGGTGGCGCGCGCTGAGAATCGAACAGACAAACTCAGCTCCTCACCTGACGGTGCAGCAGAGTGATGAGAGATTTCATCTCTCTGATCATCTCCACCAGCTTGGGCACTGCAGGGTGGTGGTGCTTCTTCGACACTCTGTTGAGCCACTCAAAGTGGTGCTCGTACAGCTTCAGGTCGGAATGAAGCTGTGAGAGCGTGGGCTTCAGCTGGAAACAACGCAAAAATACTTCAGAGACTTAGCATGGGAGTGTCGAAACAGGCCAGCTCCCCGCCCCCTCTCTCTCTCTTTCTCGCCACATGCACACACACAAATACATTATCAGAGCATTACCTCAAGATTGTTGAGGTCATGGGCTGATCTGTTGCTCATTTCTGGCAGAGACTTGAACCTGTGGGGCTCCACTTCTGAGTCAAATGCATGCTCCTTCTGAAAGAGAAAACAAGACACAGAGCAGCCCCTTAGCAATTTACATCAGCGCAATTTTACTCATCCTGAAACAAGTCACGGCAGCATGAGGAAAGTATTAGTCTAGCATCTTGATTGGGTGCCTGTTTTCTGCACTTAGAGACAGTAGCTCTCACTGAGGGGAGTGTGGTCGATCGGGTCAGTGTGAGTTCACCCACATTCAGCCTCCCCAAATGTCAACAATAAGAGAAAATGAGCTGAACCCACAGGATGTTTTCTGCTGGGAGTGTGGATAACAACATACGCAGTGACTAAGAAAGCTCCAAGTGGGACAGACAACACAGGCCTGCGGGGAAACTCCAGGGTCACAGCTATAAAAAGAAAGAATGACGCAGTGCCGCTGCCCAGCTCAGCCTGTGTAGTGCCCACTTTGACCAGCAGAGGGGGATAAACAACCTAATGCCAGGTTTATGGGATTCTGCTTTGGAAGGGCAGCTGAGCTCATCAGTAGTGCAATTTAGTATTAAAGACGTAGGCCTATTTTAGTAATGAATAGGGACAAATAGAGATGAGTGAAGTGGTATGCGTCATTTCTAATCAGCAGAGGAACATAACAACATTAGAATAATGATTGCTGAGAAATGTTTTGTATAAACAAGTTGAGTGCGCTTATTGCTTCCTTAACCTGTTGTTCTGTGCTTCCCTTGCATTACTTGTTGTTCGCTTCCACTTGTTTTTGTTGATGTTTTTGGAGATAAATGTCCTGTATTGTCTCTCCATCAGCCCTTTATAAGAGCTCACTTATGTCTGTGGTCCAATGTTTTGTCTCCGCTGCCGTTTTCTCCCCTGCTGTCCCTTACTTCCCCCGTCCCTCGCCTCTCCCTGTGTCTCATACCAGGTGCACAGGCACATGCAACATGACGTGCACATGTGCATGCACGCACACACACACACACACACACACACACACACACACACACACACACACACACACACACACACACACACCACCGGCTTGTCATCTAGTTGTTTCTCTGATCTCTCTTCATCTCTTGTGGGTTTTGCCCCATCTTTCTCAGCCTTTAATTCTGCCTCTTATTCCAGTTTCTCTCGCTCTCTTCATCCCAGACCATGACCTCACCCGACAGAACCTAGCATCCAACCTTTTTCTTCCTGAATGCAAATACTGGAATGTGATAAATCTTTTTGATTTTTATCAAGTCACTTTGCTGTGGCGACCGAAAGCAAAACACTAAACACCGCACCTACACTACCACGGCTATTTACAGAGCCCTCAATGCACACACACACGGCCACAAAAATGCATACAGACAAACGCATGCACACACGTATACACATTTGTATGTATGCAAGTGTGCACAGACTCATACACAGGCACACTGGAAAACCTGGGCCCATATAGAACTATGTTTATACACATACGCACATTTCTCCCTCTTTAAAGCATCAGTTTCATTGCTCTTTTGCAGGGACTTTCCATGGATTCCCATTCTATTTATCTTTCCTAACTTTGTCCTCTTTTTAGTGGAATTCCACACAAAAAGGGGGGGGGGGGGGGAATTAAAAATAAATCCCCAGTGTTAGTGAACACTGTCTAACACTGTTTCGGATGCCCTTTGATAATCCTGGTGTGCTCACATCTGGATTTCAGATTGTGATGCTACTACACAATGACTATAACATTATTTCAAAGCACAAACACAAACACACACGCAAACACTTTCTCAACACTGCTGGACAAGACTAGAGAGAGTATGTGGCTATTTCTAATTTTATCTCCTGAACAAAAGAGTTTAAAGATTTGCATAATGCAAAAATAGAATCAATATCAGCCATGTGTAACCAAAGATCCAGAGATATGATGCCGTTTTCTTTTCACCTGTTAAAACACAGTGTTGATACACAATCACCTGTCGGATCCAAATCTTGTCTAAGTTCTCAAATCTGATTTCCCTACTAACTCGACTGTCATCGCAATAGGATTTCGGGCCAGACTTGTCGCATTTAATTGGGGAGAGAAGCTCAACACTTCACCAACCGCCGACCATAAACATGTTTCTGTGTAAACAAGCATGCGATACACGCTGCTGTCATTTCACAGACGGCGTGCTTGGCTGTTTTTGTAGCTGGATGGAGGTAGATTTAATTTCACTGCACCTCCACTGGCACCTTCTTTGCCACCAAGTCTTAATGCAACCGCCACCAGGGGAGGTGACCAGGCACACCGGCATGCTGCTGAGTCAGACCGCCTCTCCCGTGTGGATTAAAAGTGAGATCACTGAGTCAAATCCCCCCCGAGACGTTTGTTGCCCCGTGTAAGCATGCAGATGGACTCGTGAAAGCAGCTTAAGGTGGACTAAAGCCCCGAGCAAACCTGGTATGCGTTTGCACAATAGTGCGTGATGCAAAGTGGGTGCAGTTTAATGTGTGAGGTTACCTAAACCGAAAGCTAACATTAGCACCCAAATCCAATTAGTAAAAGATCAGTCTGTGGTGTAATGACCAGCATCGTCTTCCAATTCAATTAGCACGGGGTGGTCAGGGCCTCTCAGCCTCCACTCCCGATGTCAGAGGCTGATTGGTAAACCTAATGGTCTTGAGGACAGCTTCATCACTTACCAGCAGTTCTGTGGTGAGTTTCATTAGATTTTTGGTCTGATTGGACAGTTTATCCAAGTCACTGGGTCGCCGCTGTGGCACCGGAGAGGCAGACGTGAACACGGGCAGCTGAGCCAATAGCAGCGAGAAGAGGAGAGATGAGGAGGAGTCGAGCAGCACTGCAGGGGTAGAACAAAACGGAAGCAATTAGTGGAGAGGCGCTGTCATCTCGCCATAATGATAATGGCCTCGGGGCACGGCTGTCAGCTTTAGGGGAAGATATTGCACCATGATATAAACAATAGCTCCAGACTTGGCAAGAAGAATCCTGAAGAGCTTCAGAGTCATGTTTTCACAGGCTGAATGCAAATCATTAAAACATTAAATGCCAGGCTTTGACACAGAATAGCTCCATTTCATCTTTACCATAAGCAAAGCAATGAATGCCGCTGATTGTCACACCTGCAACTCGATAGGTACGTGAGCCGGTGGTATAAATTATATAGACCAAGTCAAGCCAAGTCAACTCTCCTAACAGTAAGCTCATTCATTCTTGTCCTTTCAAGTTCAAGTACAAGGTAGACTAAGTATTAAAAGGGAACCACAGTGGTGTTGAGATGATGAATGCTTGATAATTACAGGTGAACCACAAGAATCGCAGCCAAAATAACACTGCAGAAGCATCTGAGCTCTTCGTCCCAGAGCAACTTTAACAGAATTAAGTTGCCCAAATCTTCAGTCGAGCAATAAAGAAGCAGTTGCTTAGATTTTCTGATCTCTAAATAATTTAACCTGTGCACAGTGTGGGGGGGGGGAAGCAACTTTTTAACAACAACAACAAAAAACTAACAAAAAATTTTTAGAACAAAGCTGATTAAAAATGAGAAACATTTATAAGATTTTTTTTTAACCCACAGTCATATAATCACTTACATTTCATATTGGTTCGGATCCAAGAGATAGGCAAACCAGCAGAAAAACGGAGGCAAATAAATAAATAAATAGAAAATTAATAAATAAATTGAACTCCGGAAACGGTCACGTGCTCCGGTTTCTTCTTGCTCACTCTTCTGTCAGAGTGAGGAGGAAAGTTGTCAGGACACACTGGATGAGAGAGCGCAGAGTGATGAGTGCGAGCACTCAGACGGCAAAGTCAGAAAGTTAAAGGTAAAAAAAAAAAGCGAATATCGTCAAACTTTCTTTTTTCAGTAAAGTTTGAGAGGAGCCCCTGCAGTCTTTATAGAGTGCTGAAGGCAGAGAAGCACTTTGGCAGTTTGGAGAGAGACAGAGAGAGAGGCTACAGAAATGCAGAGAGAGGGATGCGAGTGTGGTAAGTCCAATTTTTGCGCGCAGTGAAGTGTTTAGGCTTGTTTAAAACTTCCTTTATAAAGACGTCGGGCCTATGACACATCGGCAGTGACTCACTTCATTCATAAAAACACACACACGCAGACACACGCTCTCTCTCCCTCTCCCTCCTCTCTCTCTCTCTCTCTCGCCCTCTCTCTCGCCCTCTCTCTCCCTTTCCTCCTCCCCTCCCTTCTGCCCTGTCTCCCTTTGCGAAACTTTAAAAAAATGTTCCGTTGTTTTTTTCCCCCTCTATCACTTTCTCTCTATCCTATCCTATCCTGTCCTGTCCCTATCTCCGGCACTTCCTCCGTCGCATCTCGCTACCTGCCCCAATCAGTCGCATCTACCTCTTTCTATCTTTCCATCGCCAAATCTCTTCCCCCCTAACTCTCTATCACTGCAGATGTTTTAAAAAGCCCATTGTTTTCATGTGTATCAGTATATCTTATGTAACCATGTATCTTTTCGAGCCTCTACACTCTAGTTTTACCTGTCCTATCTTTTTCTTGCGTGCTGGTGTGTTTTTGTGTTTTTTTTTCCTGTTATACTTCAGGGGGAAATGTCACAGAAATTGTGCTCCTGCTTGTGGTTTAGGCTACACACGTCACATTCCCAGTACAGTATTATGGCTAATACCTTTTAGCAAACACCTTTTTCTCCTGTATTTCTTTTCCTCCTTTTTTTTTTTACCCCTTGCTATTTTTTTCAGAGCCCCTCTTGAGACAGCAGCCTGTTATTTCCACTGCCCCCCCACCCCCTCTCTTTTTTTCACTTCTTCTCTCCCTCTCCAGGGTGAAGGAAAGAGTGAGAGACTACGGATAGGAGCAGGAGAGGTGCTGTCCAGACCAGAAGGGGCCTCTCAAAGTGTTGCATAGAAACAGTGAGCGGACACACGCCACAGGAGTGTCGAGGCGGTGGTGGGTTATTTGTGTTTGTGTTTGGGTCAACATCATATAGAGACAGATGCATGTGGATGTGTCACAGAAAGGAGGATTCAGCTCTAATAAACCAAAACAGTCTTTTTCTGGCACCAAAACGCACATGCTGATGCATGCAGAAACATCACAGACTCACTACTCCAACTTGTTTGTGTCTCTTTTTCGTACAAACACACACACACACACACACACACACACACACACACACACACACACACACACACACACACACACACACACACACACACACACAGAGCGGGGCAGCCTGGAAACACTCAGTCAGGTGCAGTAAAGCGTGGCCCACTGTTGCAAAAGGGCAAAAATGAGTTTCCAGTCATCACATTTGGGACAGCTAATGCATCATACTGTACACACACTGTAAAGTAAATCACAAGGGAATCTCACTCAGACATACACAAAGGGAGGAAAAAAGGGAGAACGCGAGAGAAGGAAGGAGAGACGGGAGAGAGAGCGGGGAAAAGGAAGAAAGCGTTTTTGAGTCTGGGTGTGAGATTAGGAGACCCTCATTCACAGACATACACTCATGGTGTGGTTAGAAAATAATTAGTGGTGGGCTTTGTATGCGCACACTTGCACACTCATGCACATATACACACAGAGTTGCCAGTCCAGCGGTGGGCCTACACAGACAAACAAACACCCTCCAAATGATGAGGGCCCGGTGGCAACGAGTGGGTGGCGGAGTTGTTGTGGTGAAAAAGGGTCATGCTCTGTTTTCTCAGGTCAACAGTAGAAAAAAAAAAGCAGGGAAAGGAGGAGAGCAGGGGGAAGGAGCAGAAGAAATAGATGAGTGCGGTTGGACGTAGGGAGATATTGACACACTCGCTCTTTTTAATTTCCCACATCAAAGGGACGTTTGAAGACACAGCTGGGGAGAGAAGAAAAGAAAGAGTGAAGTTAGTCACTCTCCCTCATTCCCTCTCCGGGCTGCCTCTTATGATGGGGGTCTCCTGGGTGGTTCTGAAGCACTGTTAGGCCATCCGCCAGCACTGATCACTCACACACTATGACACAGGGAGTGCGTCTGTGTGCGTTTGTGCACGTGGGAGTGTGCACACGTGCATCGATGTCAGTGTGCAAAGTTTAAAAAGAAAAAGAAAAAGCTCTGTATCTTTGTTTAGACGTTTGCTTTTCGTGTGTGAGAGCGAGCACAGAGCGGCGCATGTTGGAAAAGGGGGAATCCAGGGTTTGTGTAAATGGGTGTGCATACAGTATATGTGTGTAATTATGGGTATGCGGTGGTACAAGTGCGGTGTCTGTATAACATGCATGAGCGTTTGCGTGCGCGTCTGTGCGTGAGAGTGTGTTTGTGTGTGGCCTTCATATGCTACCCATTACATCACCAATCTGTGTAAACCACCACAGGAGGAGAAACAGAGTGAGACACTCAGACTACGACCTCAAAGACATCAGAGAGGAAGGGGAACCTGTGACAGAGCCTGCCAGCCTGCCTCGCTGCCAGACAAACTTTACTCACACAAGCTTCTCTCACTTCGCCCGTACTTTACACTGGGTTTGCTGTGCGCCATGACATGTACTCGCACTTCTATGCTTTCTTCGAATCACTCGAATGCCTCGCTCACTTCTCTCACATTTTGCTTCGTTGTTAATCCACACAGCTGCTCAAATCATTAGTCATTAAAAAAAAAAAAAAAACTATCAAATTCAGGAGTGTGTGTATTTTTGTAACATCCTGCAATAAACTGACAGGGAAAAGCTTGAAGAGTAGATCTTGTAATGTGGGATTTTTTTGTTCAATGTTTACTTTAGTGTGCTTTGTGGTTGTACTTTGATTATGAGAACAAATACCAAATCAGCCCATTCTGTTAATGTTGGTTTTCTCATAAATGTTTATTGCCGTGGGTCAATATCCAGGTCCAGGTGGGTGAAAAAGTAGTCTTTGTGGATTTTAGGGTTACGTCTCATGTTCTGCTTGCCTCAGTGTCATAAGTAAACAGTGAAGACGCTGGCCGTGACGCAACTCTGCTTCGATGGTAAAAGGGATTATGGGAGAAGAAGTAGTAATAAATTCACCATTTTTATGTTGCACCCTCATTTCCTCTTGGGAATTCCAACGGGGCCTGAAAAAACAAACCAGGAGATTACGTTCAAAGGGGAAACCAAATGTCCGACCCATTACTGTTAATATTTATCCTCCTATAACAGTACGCTTTCAAGTTTCCCTGTGACCTCCTCAACCTCCTGTCTTCTTCCTCTTTCCTCCGCCATTCTGTCCTTCATTCATTTTCTCCAGCTTGCTCCCAGTTGGGGGACTCCAGCGGGGTATCCTATCCTACCTATCACTATCACTGCTCCATCCCGCTTCTTTCCTCCGCTTAACCCCTGTTACTGTACCTCAACCTACGTCAGAGAGCGAGTGAGTGTGCTAATAGTTCTGGGGGGAAAGAAGAAATAGTGACACACAGAAAGGGGGCTGCAGTCATTGGGCTATAAAGTGACGTCTCTGACTTTCTTTGTCCATGTCAAAGATCAGCTTTAATGTGCTCTTGCGCTTTTTTAAAAACAGCTATCAGACAGAAGGGGCTTCTTTCAAGTCCCCACATCTCTGGCAAGCTCTTATTTGAGAAAACTCCCTGCAGACGCGATTTACAAATTACGCGTGTCAATTGCTCTCTTCCTTTTCCATTCGAGCAGCCCACTCAAGACAGATATGGCTGTTGTGCATCTACTGCTTTGCCTTTTTTATTCGCCCATTAAAGGAGCATATTAACCAGCATCATTATGGCAGGTTTCCTCCGCTGGCTTAGTTCACAGAGCCGTGCAAAAGGGCAGGATGCAGTGATGAAAGGGAGAGCATGAAGCAGACGTCTCTCCCTGGCAGAAAGTTGGGGAGCCAGAACGTTTAAATCAACTCTCTATTAAGCACACTTTTACAAGGGTCATTTTGTTTGGAAACCAAACTCTATGGTATGTGACAAAACACAGTGTATGTGTGTGTATGTGCATGCATGTGTAGCGGGCAGACTCAACCGAAACCCTCTCCCTCGCTGACTCTGTGTTGCTCACCTGCTCACGTTCACCACCTCCCCAGCTCTCTCTCACTGCTTCCAAGCATTTATGCGTCTGCCAGTGAGGAAATCGCGAGCTGAAGGAACAGGTCACAGAAGGAGTATGAGAAGGAGAAGACGAGGGGCGGGAGGGGTGGTGGGGTGTACAGCAGGAAGTAAGCAACCCACGCACAAGGAACTTTTTACTGTGCAAACACTCTTTCCATCTACCCTGCTTGCTTCCTTCATCTCAGACTGGTGTTAATACACTGGAGAGCCCAGGCCTGTCTCAGAGCTCCCGCTTTCTCCTCCGGTTCTCCCTCCCGCTCCTCTCACTCTCATTCTCAGTCGCCTTAAACATTCTTTCCTCTCCTGTCATGGTGTGTCCTGTCTGCGTCCCGCTCTCTCCTCATCTCTTCCTCCCCTCAAAGTGCTTCCCCTCAGCTCCCCCTCGCTTTCTCTTTCACTCACTCGCTACCTTCCCCTTCACCTCTGATCTCCCTGTTTTCTATGACAGTGCAGAGAAAGATCCGTGAAATAGTGCTCGAGCAAATTTTTATTCACCAGCCCGACATATCACTCCACCGCTGACTCCATGCAGAGGTTTGTTTGTTTTGTTTTTTTCAAGTAAAGGAATAAAAAGAGGGGAGTGAAAGTGAAGCTCCTATTTTTGGTGCATTCCTTGGTGCTTGCAGAGTAGTTACCCCAGAGACCTTACTTGTGCATTCGCTGTCTCTTTGTCAGGATTGCACCACTTCTGTGGTGAGTTACTACATCTATGTGAGATGTGTACTCAATCAAAGCTGACCACTACTTACCGGCGCGCAGTGCGTCTGCGTCAGTCACACATTCAGCCTGTCGTCGTGTTATTCTACCGAAGCTGAGAGCTGCTGACAAACACACAGGGGAAACTGGGAAGGGTGTAAGTGAATGTGCGGTGGTGGGGGAGCGGGGGGCAGCAGAGGTTGCTGAGACGATGGGGAAAGAGTGAGGGGCGCAAGCAGACAAAAGCAAGAGGACTTGCGTGACGTCACAGTTTACCCTAGAGAGCAACTTTGTCAACGTGACATGACCTTAGTCACACTGGGGGAGGCGGGAGGATGCCCTTTTGCAGACAGATGGACACCTACATACACATTGACACATATGCTTACGTCTGTTCACACCAGCATTTAAAACTATTTATAGGCCACTATCCCCTTTAACCTGACAAGGTCCGGCTGTTTCTCTGAATGCTGACGCATTTCAGGTCCCTTCATCACTTGCCATTCATTAAATTAACGCTCATTACACACTGACAATCGTAAATCAACCTCCCACAACAATGATAGCAGATAACACAACTTATAAGAGAGCACATGGGCAGCTCGTTCTCCTGAACACTTCCTGTGCGTCAGCCATAGAGAGTGTGTAAATTTCATCATAAATGAGAGCAAACACAGGAAAGGAAGTTTCATATCCGCATGTTGTCAATGTTTATGTTTTGAAGCAGAGTACGTAAAGGGATTGGGAGCCGAGGACAACTGGTTTAGAGAGTATATTTGAAAATGTCTGGAAATCAAGAAAGACTTCTCTCCACATTCAGTAGGCTGCGCTTTGACCGCACAGGGAGGGGAGGTGGACCTCAAGTTCACTGAAATGTCAACTTTGGTTTGAAGTGACTTTGACTAAAAGCAGTGCAAACACAGCACAGAAGATACACTGTCGTCCGTCTTAGATTCAAATTTCAGCGGTTGTTGTGTTGCTGTTTGTTTTTCTTCTCTTTTCTTTTTTTGTGTATTCTCCAAGGAACAAAAACATTTACTGTAAATGTTTATTTAAAATGTGAACTGTCTATCCCCCATACTTCTTGGACATGCTATCTTATCTCTGGAATAGTGAGAGTAAGATATGGAAGTAATGTGTTTGCGTGCATTCTTCTTAACCACCCTTATCATTATCTCCAGCTGACAAGTTTGACGGCCATCTTTTCCTTGCACATCTGCACATCCTTGTCACAGCCCCCGGTGTCTCTCGAGTTTTATTTTCTTGACCTTTGTTCATCGTGGGAATGCAAAAAAAATAAATAAATAAAAAGCTCAGTTTAGGATGCAGTTTGAGAACCATTTGTTTCATTGAGGTCTATGACTAAGAGGAACGACATGAAAGTTATTCTAATCTCTCTATAATTATTCAGGCTGTTTATGTGCACTTTGACCCCCCTGCTGTTTCCAATTACCCATAAACTGCTCTTTCGGGAGACATTTAAATGCCTTGCATGTCTCCTTTTTTTCAATAACATTTTCTGAGTCAAGGACTTAGAAATGAAAGCTATCCAGAATTTTCTATTTTTGGCACAGAGTTCACACACATTGACAGCAGCCCCCCTCCACCACCACTACCCACCGCTTCATTCTTTTTATGTCACCTCCTTCTCCTCATCCTCTTTCTGTTCATCAATCACACTGTCCATCCTCATCAAAAGCAAACCCCTGGATGTACGAATGATGTTAGTTTGCATCAGCGCCTGCCTTGCATTGCTGACACCCTTGCGGCCGGCTGGACCTCCAGCAGTGCCAGGAAGTATGCTAAGAATGCAAGGAATGGCCCAGTGAACGATAAGTAGGAAATTCCCTGCAGTAGACTGGACTAAATGCCCAAAAGCAACCGGGGGCAAGGACATTCATCTGGGATAATAAATGACGATAAAAGGTGGGATTGGAAAAGACGGAAGAAGGAAATCTAGACTGACGTAGGTCTAGGCTATGACTCTAAAACTGTGAACAAAGGCAGTGGCTTTATTAGGAGGCCGAGAGAGAGGATGAAGAAAAGGATGGGGCCATGACACACATAAAGAGACAAGAAAGGGACAGGAGGGGTTGGGATGACTGGATCGAGATAGGTGGGACACTAATAGGGAAAAGAGCAAATTAACAGAGGAAGAGGTGGATTTGAAAAAACAAAGTGGTACCATGGAAAAGAATGACTGAATAAAGATAGCAACTACAAAGACGTAAATCACTCTATCGTTCATTGAAAGGGTGCTGAACGAGATCGAGAGCTGGCTGTGGGGCAGGAAGAGGGCGTTCAGATAGAGGCATGTCACAGGAAAGATAAAGCTCTTTAATCAGCCCTGATTGGGTGACTGTGACTGGGAAGAGGACACACACCTCACAGACCGATTTCTTGCTGGTGAACCCTTCGGTTTGACTGACACCGCCTCTGTATGACTCACTCACCTGACTTTTTCTTGCCATCTCCCACGCAGTGGCATGTGCAGAGGCTTTCAAACATGGTTTAAACAGCGAGCGCAACATTGCCAAACCCTGATCCAGATTAGCCTCCCGTCTGTAGTGACCTACTAAATGCGACTTTACATCAGCTTCTTCTAACGAGCCTACACCCCTTTTGTCTGGCTGCTGTTTTTCTGAACAGCCAGGCGGTAATTGTTTTGAGTTGCCAAATTGCGACTGGAGGGATTAGATTACCTACCACCGGGGTAGTACCCCCCTCCTTGTTTCCCCATTTTCCCCGGATTACATCAGAACAGAAGCACCTTCATTTGTGAGTAAGCACATACCTCACAGATGCACGGGAGGCCAAAAACATGTCAGATGTGTTAGAATACAAAGGAGATAATGGGATATATGAAACAGGGCAGGAAGTGTAAACAGTCCTTCCTGTGTATGTTTTTTTTATTCAACTCAATGGAAAGATAAGAGATGTAGAAGATGGTTGATGGGGATCTAGTTTCTGTTCATGCATGCTAGTGTGTGCCTGTATATGTGCTTCTGCATGTTTGCTTATTGTTCCTATCTGGCCTAAACCCAGTCTTTTCTGTATTCAGATCATAAATAACAACCTAGAAGGAAATGAAACATTAAAAAACTCCCAAGGGTGTCTTATCTTGTATGACATTGATTCATTCCTGTAATATCATGATCATAGCATAGACCTTGGCCAGATATAATAACAAAATTGAGACAGATAAACAGTATTCTCAGCCACAATCTGGGCTTTCTCTTTCAAAAGCTATGTATTAATTAATCTTCAAAGTAAGAAGCATTCTTGCTTGACAAAGCAGGTCATTTAAATTGGCAGTCAGAAAATACTTTCCTAGACCAGGTCAACATTGTAAAGCTTAATGGAGACACAGTAAGTAAAGACCAAGATGAGATGAGATGAGAGCCAATACATGAGACTCCATTTGTACTTTATGGTGTGGTTGTGCAGGGTCGGGATTGGATCCAGTGAATGTGGACAGTTATGCTTTTCTCTCGTATGTTTAGTTCAAAACCTCATAAAATGACTCGGTGCGGTTCTCTGGCTTTTCGACCCATCTGAAACAGCTGACACAAGGCTGATAAGTGGGTGTGTGAGTTTTGAGGTGAAGCAGTGAAAGGCTCAGGCAGACAAGGAGGAGTTTTTCTTTTCTTTTTCTCATTAACTCCATTAAAAAGAACCCCTGGGAAGTTTGGACGACTGACAGCTGAGGTGGAGCCTGCGGCAACCAAGCAGGAGGGAGAGTGTTTTCATGTGTTTATGTGTGTGTTTTCCTTCACTCCTGGGACTTATATATATACATACATATATGTGGCTGCAGGTCTGTCTCTCAGGCCCTGAGCTGAGTGTGATGGGGGTTCACTCAGGGGTATAAGACCAGGCCTGGGGACGACCTGTGGAACACCCTCATTATCCTCCAGGCAGCGATGCTTTTGAGGTGTGGTCCCCCCGCCACCCTTCACCCCCAATGTGCCGAATCAGTGGAAGGCAGAAACCCAGAGAGTATCCCTGACACTAATATGGAAAAAAGCCTGTTTGGAGTGAATATAAGGGCAAATATTATTCTTCCTGAGCGTAACCACGGCGAGCACCTCTGACCTGGCAGTGAAAGTGCTGAAACAAAAAGCCCAAAGACTTTTTCTGCTCCATCAAAGCAGCGCTACATAAAATAAACATGGCCATCAGATTACCACGCTGAACACGGGGCCGCGTTAGCCCGCGCCGGCCGCCCTGCCGCCCAACCCCATGGCTCTATGGGAGTTAAGTGTGGGGTCCGCTCAGTCAACACCATGACGCAAAATGGAACAAGCCTCTGACAGAAGCCCCAGGCTGGTGGAATAAGGCCCCTGCCCACAGGCCCCCTGGCCCGGGAGAAACATACTGAATAAGAACGAAAGCGAGAGAGAGAAGCAGGAAAACAGAAGGAAAGAAGAAAGGAGAAGGGAAGAGGTAGATGAGGGCATTTTGGTAAAGAGGAAAACACCACCAATTCCAAATTTGTACCTCTCTCTCAAATTGAACAGCACGTGCATGAAGGCAAAAGCTGCTTGAGAGAACCAGCAGCAGCAGCCTAGGACAGACAGCCGCCAGTGGAGAGAAGGCCGCGGCAGGGCAGGACAGGGCAGGGTAAGATACAGTGGTTGGTGGTGGTGGTTGTAGCTGCCAGAGAGACTGCGAGGCTTACCTGGCTAGTCCTACTAACAGTGGACAGCCTCAGCTCGGTGGATCTGACCTCACAGGGGTTCCTTTATATCACGGCCTATGCCTGTGTGCATTTGTGTGTAGGTGCATGCATGCATGCACCAAAAAAAAGAAAGAAGAAGAAGTTTATGTGTTTATGTGAGGAGTTCACGTTTGGGTGATGTAACTAGGAGAAAACAAATCTGTCCCTTGAGCTTTTCTCTTGGCCTTGTAATCACCCCACTGAGGCTCTGCTGTCTGGTTCATCATCAGTCTCCCCATCACCAACCTCAGCTTCAGCCTGTCGTCTGTCTGCGTCTCACAGATGTCCCTCCAAGCATCCCTGACCTTCTCCTCAGTTATCTCAAACCCCACACAGATTCTTACATCCCCCAGTCTGTCTTTTTTGTTGTCTCTGACAGGGACATGCACATTATTCCACTTTCAGCTGACTTCACGCTACAACTACCTTTAGTTTGCACTTGAACCTCACAAGTCTCATTTCTTTGTCCTATATGAGTGATCCAGTAGTCAGCATTTTCTGCCCTTTTTGCCTGACATATGACCTGAAAAACCTTCTTATACTGTAGGTTTTAGGATGACGCAAGGCTCAGGTAAAGTGCTACCAGATCGCAAATAGATACTGACGCTGTGCCATGTTGTAGCTGTTAGCGTTAAGTGTGAGAGCCACAGGCTTTTTCACTCCTGTGTGTACAACAATGAGCACAATCACTGTGGTCCACTGGGCCTCACACCAGCAGCATTGCGTTACCACCCGTGCCTCCCTACTGTTCTCCTTTTCTTTTCATCCTTCCCTCCTTTTCTCCTCTGACTCAGCCGTTTTGTAGGAAACTCCGTCCCTTTGAAGAAGGGAAGTATCTTTCATTACTCGACAGCAGGGAGAGAGAAAGAGATGATAGGGACGGAATAACTGCCCCATTGTCTTCACCCCCTCCATCCATCCACCAATGATAATTGTGTCGGGCTAATTACAGAGAGCTGCAACAACAGGTGTGGGGCTGTGCACCTGGGTAAAGAAGTGTACTTAGTCCTTGTGTGTGTGTCAGACAGAAAAAAAGAAAAAAAAGGAAAGAGTTGTGCGTCTCTGTGTGACTACGCAATTCTGGGAGAAAGTGGGGCTGACATGCACAGTTTGTTAGTGATTGAGATCACAGAAAACCTTGTGTGTGTCACATCCTTACAAAACCTCACTTGTTAGTGATAGTACTCAGACACTGGTCACCGCATTGTATCACAGACTACTGTATTATCACACAATGAGCACGGACCTATACCAGTCTGTCTTCCATCTGTGTTTAATTATAAAGCTACAAACTACATCTGTATGGCATTACTGGAAAGTTTAAATTAGCACACAACGCAGTCTCACTCTCACTCATACGCCACATTGAATTTCAAATGAGAGTGATTACAATCACCTAATTGATGAATTTAACCACAGGGGGCCTCTCCTCATGATTCATAATCTATAACTGGTCTATTTCAGTGGCATGTTTTTCAGTGTCGGCACAGTAAGAAAGCGGGGGAACAGAACCAGTGGCAACAGTAATGATGTAAGCAGGGGTCTCCCACGGGACTGATGTGTTTTTGGAAATTCTTTGGCTTTTTACCGTAAAGGAACTCATCTAAGAAGCTGACCGGAAGAAAGGAAGCCATTTGGATGGACGCCAAAGGAGGAGCGTGATAACTTTCTCTGAGACGTCACAGAGCTTCATACTCAAAATAAAGAAAGTTGGGAACTGTTTTCTAAAGACGTTTGGCTGACCCCGCAGTTAAATTGACTGGATATTGCCAAACTGGAACAGACGCACTTTCAAGTTACTCACTCTCAATGATGATATCACCTGTCTGCTGTCTACTCACGAGAACTTCTTGCTGTTTTGTGCTTAATGAGCTGGACTTTTTCTTCAGGGACCCAGGGGGATCGCACCACATTAATGAAAAAGGAAACCCTACACACCAGGAGTGAAAACTCACTCCTGCTTTTAAGTAACCAGCTTTGGCCTTTACAACAGCTCACCTTGGTAAAGGTAACCTTTGTGTGCGATGATCACAGTCTCATTTGCTCGCTGAGTCATGACCCCTGCGTAAAATGATGCCATTATTACAGGAAATGAGAATGTGCTTTGGATCAGTCGATAATGCAGTTGTACGGTCACCTCCTTAGTCAGGCAGTTCTACCTGCAGACTCATCGGTTAACCTACAAGTGGAGTGAGTCCTGCATCGCCACCTTGTGGAATGTTTCTTTGGTGTAGAAGCAAAGGTGTGTGCCAAGCCCCAGGGGCCCCGCTGTGGGAAACAAGCTTGTCAAAGACCATGCGGAAACTGTAAGTCTTTTAGGCTTGAATTCAGCATTTTATTAAAAACAAGTAGTTTGAAAACATACACGGAAGCCAAGGAAAACAGCCACGTAAAGCACAACACTATGTTACCTAACAGACATGGGGTTTTGCTCCTTGCTTTCAAACAAATCCTATAAAGGCATGACAGAGCTAGTACATTTATTTAGCTAGACAATATCTAAGTGAATAAATGAGATGATATGAAGTGTGAGGAAAACCAACAACCAGCCAATAAAAATACAGAAAGCATGTCCAGTTTGCATTATTTTCTGGTGTCCAGTTTGATGTTTTTGGTGATATCCTTTTTTTTTTACTTCTATGAGACATTAATACAGAGACATATAAGGGCTTCCTCAGAGCCGAGTCCTCTGATTGGCTGGGAGCTCATCCTGGTCGAGTCCCCACAAGAAGGTGCGGAGACGTGTAACTTCTTTTTGTAGCTCAGGGCTTGGGATTGGCTGGGAGAGGTCAAGGCGTGGTGTCTCATTTGGCAGGATAAGAGGAGGATGGTCCAAAAAGCTCTCAAAGATGTCTGAAAAATGAGAAAAGGTTGAGAAACAGTTTACTTGACATATAATGCCACTATTCATTATAGTTATTAAATGTTCAATCATAAGCCCTTTTGATTTATTACCTCCACTGAGTTCAGTGCCTGGCGGAGGGGCCCAGGATGCTGGTGGAGCTCTGCTGGGTCCCAGCTTGTAATGGGTGAGCAGGTGGTGCAACTGAGAAGGACTTAACAAAGCATGTTCTTCCTGTAGACTGGCCCAGGATGACTTGGAGATAAGAAGTTAATGGAGGAGATGTTAGATGGCATTCTAGGAGAGGGCTCAAAGGGCATGTTGTACATGCAGCTGTGTTACCTGGATGAGTCGAGTCTTGGGAATACACAGGAAGTTGACTGTGACTGACAGTTTCTTCATAAACTCTGAGGCGATGTCTCCTAATCCTGCACCCTGTAGCCAGTCCAGAACCAGGTCTAGGTTTGTTCGGATCTGTACTGCTCTGGACCATGAAAACAGTCCGTCTGAAAAGAGGGGGAGAGGATGTTGGAGAAAACAGAAAAAACATTTGAAAAAAGCTAATTTTGTTTGTTTTATCAGGAGTAAAGCAGTGAGTCTTCCTTTTATCCAAAAGGTCACTTTTATCATCTCTAGCTTCAGTTTTTACAAAGTGATACCGTATTTATTGCTGAATTAACCACACAGGATTTCTTTGCCCCGTGCCTTCTCACCTCTCTCCAGCAAAGTATTGAGCAAGGAGGTATTGGTGAAGAAGAAGAGGTAGCCGAAGGTTTGCGAGGTGAGCGGTGGGGAAAGACATGCCTCCCGTGACAGCATCAGGGAACAGCGATACACTTCCACAAGTCCAGCAACCTTGGGCGGCAAGGTGGACACATCATCTACCTCTTCTTCTCCTCCTCTTTTCTCTTCTCCCTCTGCAGCCTGAGCTCCATCCTTCTCTTTCTCCTTCTCCTCGCTGGAAAATGGGTTGGTGTCCAGAAGGGCTGGAAGAAGGGAGTACAGTGTCTTTGTGGACAGAAAGAGAAAAAAAAGTAAGTTCATTTTTATATTAAAAATATTATAAAAATCCGGAAATGATGGATGTTGAATGGACAGTATAAACTGGAATGAATTAAGTGGAAGAAGATGTTAAGATGATTTGTAGCAACACTTGAAGTGATGGCTATCACAATAGTTTGTACAGGTCCAGATCTCTGACCTTGGTGACTTTTCCTCTAGCGCCATCATCAGGTTAAGCTTTTAATCTTGTGCTCATAAGCAAATGCACAACTATACAACACTAATGACACTTCTGTTAAACTCACTTTCACTTTGTGCTAAATCATAGATTGGATCATGCTGGGACTCTTAGTGAAGATGACTAACATGCTAAAAATTACACCATCAACATGCTTGCATCGGCTTTCTGGACATGTTATCCTCTAGTATTGCTATTTCCATGTCAGTATGTTCCAATTCAATACAGGTTTTCCACACAAAGCCAAAAAAGTATGATTTCACAAATGAGTACATCCTAAGTATGGTCTCAGAATGCAATGCACAAAGGGACTGGAGGAGCTGCATGCAGCTGGAGAAAATTAAAATCAATTGTGGGTGGTGGTGAGCTTGTTCCAGAAAGGAACAGTTTTTATGTCTTAAGAAAGTAATTTGTGCTGTCTCTCGGTGAGGTTAAATAGAAGTGGCTATCCGGAGTTACAGTTTAAAAGGGCATGCAACATTACACATAAAATGGTAACGTTGATTTGAAGCCAAAGCACATCGGAGTATGTGGACCGCTGTATCTGGCTTTTTTTCCACTTTACCTTGGTAAGGTGATACACACACTGCTGGAAGGTGTGCATAATGACATCATCCAGCTGTGCCAGAGCTTCTGAGCAGGTGTCCATATCAGCTGTCAAAACTGGATCCCCAGGGGCTTCAAAGAAACAATCATTATGATCAATTCCAGGCTCAGTGTCAGCTTTGATTTCTCTGTTTAGCTTTGCCAAATTCCTGTGCCAGCTTATACGTTTGATCTTCTAAAGGTCCCCCCCCGGCCTTCTGTTGTTTTCCAGTTATTCTCACCTTCAAACTCCCATTCTTTCTCCATCACTTCTACTTTAACCTGGAAGAAGTTGAGGAGCTCCGTGGCATTTGACATCCAGAACATGAGAGGTCGAAGGTCAGATGACAGTTTCTGGACGTTTGGTGTGCTTATCTCTCCTTCTTGCTCTGTTGAACTGGACAACACATTTAAATAATTCCAAAGTTATGTTTGCTATCAAGTATTGTGAACATTCCCCTGTCAGGTTTGTGTTTGTGCACTAAAAGCAAAACGCTCCATACTGAAGTAAAAATAGACTGAGTTATTATTATCTAGCTATATTCGAGACAATGCTTCCATCATACCACAAAAATTTACCAAAGACATAACAGCACAGGCACAAATGTATCATGAATCACTCAGCTGGAAATCTCTAAACAGAGGAAACATTACGTAGAACATAAATATTCTTACTTTTGCGTGGGATGCTTATCCCCAAATTCCTTAATGTTATCCTGCAAAGATAGTTGGAAACAGAAGAGACGAGACTTAGTGTGGGGGTGGAGGAGGGGGAGTGGAGTCTAGCCCTGCAGCCTGGACAGTTAGAGCAGATTTTCCAGCGGGAGGGAAGTGACATCAGCCCATCCTCACTCCTGCTCACAAGCCAGTAGGCCACAATGAAGGGCATATGTCTGTCTGCTGGTTTTTCTGTCTGACTTAATGTGGCATTCTCAATCTGCCTACCTGAGGTTTATCTGCCAGACTTGTTTAAGTATGGTCACGACCATACTGTCATTAAATATAAAAAACTTAACATTTGTTCCATAGATGAGCCACTCTCTGACTTCCTCCAACATATTATTAATTCACACGTCACAGATATGATTATATATGTTGTATTTTTTTAATTACACAAGCAGCATGACCCTTTGGAAAGCAATGTCTCCCAGTTGGTCCATTAATTTTGTCCAAGTTATCTTAACAGCTGGTGAATTGATGGCCTTGAGCTTTGGTCTAGAGACTCATGGTCCCCAGTGGATGAATCCTTCTGAATTTGCTGATCCTTTGAATGTTTTATTGACACTAAGACGGAAAATGGAAAGACTGGAACGATAAATTGAATTCAGGTGCGCAAAGTAGGTTTGAAATAGTAATAAGTAATTTATTTCAGTGGGCAACAGATATAAAAGAATACACCAACATGAATCAGCTCGCACCTTCTTTTCACTGGGAGGCTGAGATTGTTGTGTTTTAGTGACATATTTTGACACCCATCTCCTGACTTTTTATGTAATGCCATTTAAAGTTTTAATTTTGTCCAATACTTTGGTTTATGACCAGCAAATGCTAAATTGAGGATTGCAAAAACAAGATGTGAACAAGTAACAATACCAAACATGACATCAAGCTATTGTTTTTGTTTGTTTGTGTTACTTACCCACACAATTTCTTTTATTAGATTGGCTGACTTGAGCAATATCTGTGGTAGGAGAGCAGGGTCCAGGTGTTTGGAGGCATGATCTATCATGATTGACAGGAGATAAGCAGGAGCTAAAGGCCCGCCTCCAGAGTCTGGAGAGGAATTTCTGGAGATGATCTCCTATGAGAAAAGTAAAGGATCAACACATATATGTATAAATAAAAGTTTATTTCAACTAGATAACTACAGTCAGACTATAAGAAGTCTGCTATTTTCCCTTCTTACCTGTAACAAGGAATCGGCGTGACGAGAATGGAATTTCAACACGGCCTCAGTGGAGCCCAGGTACTGCCTCAGAGCTTCCTGTCTGTCCACCAACCCTGAAGGGCAGCAGGTGGTGGAGGCATCAGTCTGCCATGGCAAGGTCAGTGCCAGCGGTGGAGGCGGAGTCACACGAGGGTCACGATACAAGAAAAGAAAGTGGTTCCCCAGACCAATCACATCGCCCGGCTTTAGGACCGTCTCCCTGTAAAGGGCCACTCCATTGTGTGTAACTGCACCTCCTCTGAAAGGTCGCATCAGGGCTGGGATAAAATTCATAAAATATTATTGAGTTTAAATTTACCCACCAGTTTATGACAGTCATGTCAAGGTAAATTATTCCCTGTGAACTAGCATTTGACAAAAATGGAGAGGAAGAATCCTCTTTTAACAGGAATAACATTGAGAACAATGATGTCCTACTTTGGATGAACAATCTACCTTCTCTAGTTTTGTATTTTCTGCAAGAGAGTGCAGCAAGATTCTAACGATGATCTGTGCCGGTGTACCTTGTCCAGTGGGTGTCTCTGGAACAGCGGAGTCTCTCCGGACTAGTAAGTGTCTAGCCAAAAGGTCAGGAGCAGACAGGAACGTGTCCACCTTCAGCGGCCTCTTCCCCTTCCTCTCTCTTTCTCTATCCTTCTCTCTCTCCCTTATTGTGGGTTTCCTTCCAAACACATGCATATGTCCCGACATGATGTACAAAACAAAATCCTACACAAAACACACAGTGGATCAGTGAGTCAGGGAGGTCTGTTATCTTTTAAGTGTTATGGTTTATATCAATCTTCTATCAGATGTTAAGCCAAACAGAAGGCAGTCGATAAGGAATGAAGTGTGTCACAGTTTGTTACAATGGAGACCTGTGTGAGGTCATTGTGTGAGATGAAGTGATGTACACAGGGGGGTTTTGTGCATTTGATGGATACATTTTCTGGCATTGTGCTGCTCAGAGGCTGTTTTGTGCTGGGTGGTGAATGGGAGAAGCGTGTAGAGGGATGGAAACCCTGATGGTATGTGGCGATTACAGACATGCAGGTATGATGTAATGCACAGGGTGCGTGCACGCGTGTGCACAACTCCACTACAGCCATGCCTGCGCTTTTGCTAATGCGCACATGAGAGCGCATGTCAACGAGTACGTTGCTGTTTATGTGTGTTTATGTGTTTACATGATGTACGTGTGCGTGGGTGTTGTTTGCGAGAATTTGTATGGGCGATACCATCTGTCAGCATGTCTTGCCTTGCTCTGATCGTAACCCTGCAGCAACAGGAAGTAAGGCCGGTCTGTAGGTGGAAGGATCAGACTTTGTGACATCACTTCCAGGTCACAGCTGGAATAATCCTTCTCATCCTCTGCCGGCTGGTTTGTCCATCCAACCTTCCCTTCAGCTTTCGACGCCCTGATCTGCAGAAATGGTTTATGATGGTTAGAAGACCGAACGTGTGGTCAGTTCAGCTTCTACTTACTGCAGCCTTCTCTTTACCTCTCCTGGCTGTGGGTTGATCATGCTCACAATGTTCTTCCTGTCATGCACCCCTGCGCTGTTGTTAGGCCGGTTTCCAGAACCGCGGGGGTCGTTGCTGACGTGATTGCCTTGGCGACGTCGCAGACTGAGGTTCATGTCGCTGATGCTCCTCCTCAGCTCTGTGTTCCTTCCACGGTGACCCCGTTCGCCCTCCTCTGCTCCGCCACCTGATGACATCCTGCTCCGCCGCCAGCGCACACCTGTTGCCCAGACAACCCAAGTATCAATCAGCTTTGCCCTGTGCTGTGCATAAATGGTCAATTTTTTCTTTTCTTGCCACTGTACCTATCTGCTGCATCTCATACGTACCTTGGTAGTTCTCTCCCTCCCTCTCACGCTCCTTCTCCCTCTCTAACTCTTCTCTCTCATAGTCTTCCTTCCTTTGGATTTCAAAGCGCCGCTCAAATCCATCCTTAGGCCGCCACATGTCCACTAACAACAAAGGACATTCCCACGGGGCAACGCTTCTCCGGCACTCTGTCTCCCATTTGATAGCTCCATCTGGCTGCTGGATGGGCTTTCCAATGACATCACACAATAGGAAGTCTTCAGGGCTGTGTTTCTGGAGAACTAGAAAGTAATGGAGGAAAGGGGGAATGAGGGGGAGGGTAATTATTTTTCCATAACACTGCTATTTATGTTTATATAAAGTCATTCCCAATTGGTAAAAAATTTTTAAGCAAACAATTCCTAGTCATGGATCGCAGCAGAGGTCCAAATGAGCCAAAATTTCCCTTTCATACCTGCGTCATCTGTCTCCTCCCGCTCTCTTTCAGTGTAGCGAGTGATGACCTGGGCAATGAGTTGCCTAGCTGTGGAGTGTATGTTGGCCAGCAGGGAGCGATAATTGGCTCCACTGGAGAGTGCATCTCCATAGATTTTGATCAGGCCTGGGGCAGAGGAAGAAGCAGGGGGCAAGTAGTGGTGGGAGGAGGGGGCTGCCGAATGAGCCCAAACTTCTCTCTCCTTCTCTCCCACTGCCCGGTCCCGGTCACTGTTGGAACGCCCCCGTAAGAAGAGATGGGAAAGGCGCTTAGCACGGGACTGGGGTGCAGCAGGCCGCGGCCTGAGGAAGGCCGGGGAAGGAGATGGGGATGGGGTAGGGGAAGCCAGCGAGGGGGTGGAGTTAGAAAGGGAAGAGGAAGGAGCAGAGGGGGCCTCGTGGAGAGAGGCTGCGTCAGAGCTGGTAGTCGACCTGGAAACAACAGAGGAGGGAAGACAGATGGAGGAGAGAGGAAGCAGAAAGGAAGGGACAAGTCAGCTGTGAGTTATGACTGACAAACAACAAGGACTAAAATAAATGGAAGACATGAATACAAATGACAGTGGAAGTGAGATAAGATAAGATCAATACACAAACTAATTCTACATGCAGGACACAAGTTGGAACAAAACTAAAGATTAATTTAAAAAAAGCGAATTAAAGAAGTTTAGACCAACTTGACAGAGAGCGCGCTGGGCCAACGACCACCAAGCTTTGCAAAGTGTTTCCTGGGGGAGTTGATCCACAAACCCACTGGGAAATGGAGTTTTCTGAATCGAGGACTGCCAGATCCCTCCATCTGACCGAGAAGAATTCAGATATTAAAGGGCAATTCTCTCTAAAATCAACTTAATAACTCATCTTTTTATAAGATATATAAACATTAGGTTTCCCTTAATAATATTTCTCTGCACCATACCAAAGGCTGTGTGTCACCAGTGCCAGGATATAAACAATATAACAATAGAATGATGTCAACCTTCAAAAATATCAACAGGATACCTACAGCAGGTTGTCAACATGGTAAAAACAAATGAAAAGACATTAGCCCTCCCTACAGCCCCTGAAAATCCCAGTGTGTTTTCCTATCCTCAAACAGGAAGTGTGTTTTGTAGGACTCAGGTCCAGCTGTCGCAGTGACAGGGAAAAACCCACTCCAAAGGTCACTGCCTGTCCAATTCTCTGTAACACTTCTATTTAACCTACCATCACAATTTAGGATAACATGTTTTCTTTTAGCTACGATTAGAATTTTGAGATAAAGGCTAGTACTATGTTGAAAATGAGTTCCTTTTTAAAGTTGTTCCCTCAGACACGCCATTTCTCGACATGCGTCCACACCTAAAATCTGTTATTGGTATTCTAGGCAGAAAGGCCTCCTCTCCTAGAAAACCATGTTGGGATATTTTCACAGAATTCTAAATACTACAAGAAAGAAATTACTCAAATTATTTGGTTTTGAACAAACTTACCCACAGTTACTTCAAATCCTTTTTATAGTGTGTTTTGATTATCCTTTGCCACCAAAATGCCAATGCGCAGCTCAAAGTACCCTAAAAAATGTGCGCTCGTCCTTCTCCTCAGGATGAAAATCCATTTTCTAAAGGCCTTGGCTCCTTAAAAATGGACAAAGGTATCTTTAATTCTAATAATTCTTTTTTCTTCTGTTAAAGAAAATGCCCCTTTACATTAGTTTTTTACTCTAAGTGGCTGCTACCTCCCTCTCTGGCTCTCGGGCGCTCTGGGTCTATAGATAGAGAAACCAACCCATTGTTCTAAGTGACAGAATTTCCTTCCTTTGCTTTGGACAACACCTATATCCTGACTGAGTGAGAAAGAGAGGCAGAGATTGGTAGAAGTGAGAGAACGGTAAATTTACACACACAAACACACACATGGGTGTTTGGCACCCTGTTGGGAATATAATATACTGTATTGTACTCTGCACAAAACAATCTCGATATCTATCTTTTTGCCCATCTGAGTTAAATGAAAATGTCACAGAATAAAGCTAAATTATATGAAAAAGCCTTAATGGGTTTAAAAGACTATTTTTGATTTAAACCAGGTACTGTGACGTGATTTATGATGAGAAAGACTATCACAGTGCTCAACAAAATGCAAGGAAGTTTGAAGTTTTGCTGAAAAGAGGATGAAGGAAATGCACACAGTGAGACAGGAAGCTAGAGCGAGACACCTGTGATCTTTGACCTGGTCTTCAACAGGAAGATGTTGATGGAAAGAGAAACTGTCACAGTCATCATAAAGGGCTAATAAAGTTTGTCCCATTACAAAGACTCCTCCACCATTTCCAAGTTCTTACCATGACTAAAAGAGAAAATAATATATTACTTATGATTAAATGTTAAATTTCCTGTTATTGTCACTACCAGTGAAGTGATATGAAAATTTCGTATTGTTTGCGAAACAGAGGAGTACTGTATGTATTACCTATGCTCACCGGTCACTTCATTAGGCACACCTGTCCAACTGCTTGTTAGTGCATGTGGTGCTGATGTTCAAACTGAGCATCAGAATGAGGAAGAAAATGTGAAAAGGGTGTTAAATGATTTTAAATATTTCAGAAGGTGTTGATTTGCTGGGATTTTCCCACACAACCATCTCTAGGGTTTACAGAAAATGGTCCAAAAAAAGAGAAAATATCCAGTGAGCAGTAGCTCTCTGGGTGAACATCCTTTGCTGCCTTCTTGTCAGAGGTCGAAAGAAAATGGCCAGAATGCTTTGAGCTGATAGGAAGGCACTAGTAACTCAAATAACCCCCTTTCTCAACCAAGATATGCAGAAAAGCATCTCTGAAAGCACAACATGTCAACCTTGAAGCAGAAGAGCCACAGCAACAAATCACCACAACACGTGCTACTCCTGTCAGATAAGAACAGGAAACTGAGGCTACAGTTTACAACAAAATTAGAACACAAAAGATTGGAAAAATATTGTTTGGTCTGATAAGTCTCAATTTCTTCTCCGACATTCATGGTAAAATCAGAATTTGGTGTAAACAACATGAAAGAACACCTTGTATCAATCGTTCATGCTGCTGCTGTTGCAATATGGCAGATGTTTTCTTGGGACACGTTAGACCTTTTAGTACCAACTGATCATCATTTAAACGCCGTGTCCATGTCTATCCTATTAAGACGCCAGTCTACCCATCTTCTGATGGATGCTTCAAGCAGGATAACACACCTTGGTCAAATCATCACAAAGGTCAAATCATCTCAAACTGGCTTCTTGAACATGGCAATGAGTTCAAGTGTACTCAGATGCCCTCCACAGTCACCAGATCTCAAATAGAGCACCTTTGTGATGTGGTGGAACAGGAGATTCACATCACCTAGGTGCAGCTGACAAATCTGCAGGATCTGTGTGATGCTGTCATCACGATGTGGACCAGACTCTCTGAGGAATTTTTCCAGCACCTTGTTGAATCAAAGGGAGCCCAACCCTAGCAACATATAAGTAGTGAAGTATTTAGTGGGTATATATGCAAGATATCTAAGAGCAACCAAAACATTAAAAGAAGAAGATGTCACCAAAAAAATAAAATAAAATAATAATACTGGGTTAAGCTATGCTTTGAAAAATTTGCTCTTAATAGGTTACATATTTTCTTCTGTTTATCATGTCACAGTGTCGGAAACTCTGGGAGGGGGCAGCAAAATATGGGTACAAATTAAGAGCAGAAACACAGGAATGTATCTGATTTTTTTAAGGATATCTGGGGTCTGGCATTGATTTAATCTGAGGTCTAAGTGACTTGGAACCAAACAGCCTTAAAGGCAAGAAGGTGAGGTCATCTTTTGATCCAAAATCTGGAAATATTATGTCGCAGAATGAAAACCACCGCTTTCCCTCAAGCAGCAACAAATCCGGAGGTCACACGGGGGGAAGCAAATAAATAAATATATAATAAACTTCTTCTTTGACCCTTGACTCTTCTTATTTCGCTGTATGTTAACTTTTTACCTCTGAAAAAAACATAAATACAATTATTATACAAATATGTGACTGTTAAAGATTAAACGCTGTCGTAAATAAACAGGACGGATTTGATTACGGCGATATCCCAGCGTGCCTTGCGCGTCGGAGAGGAAGGACAATTTTTTCTAGAGAGGACACGTTGAAGAAGCGTCCCAAGGTTAGCTTCGTAACTTCGTAGTATGCTGTTCTAATCCTAACCTTTTGAACCTTTAAAGGTGTCTTTCCAGCGTTTTTTTTTTTTGTCGTTTAAAACGGTTTAAGTGCTGCGTGTTAATTACGGCCGTATACACACAGATTAACTCGTTAGCTTTGAGCTAACGGCTAGCGATAACCTATTGCCTGAGTTATTTTGTGTGATTACGTTGACTGGGCTCATTTGTATACCGACCTGTGTGCTTATGACAATAGATTTATATACTCAAAACATGTAATTTGTGTGTATCTGAATTAGTAACAATAAGACTGTAAACGTCTAGTAGCTCGGTTAACTAACGTTGTTCCCTCTGTGATAGCTAACACTAGTTAAATGTCTCGTTTGTCTTACACCTTTTTATTCCTGTTTCCCCTGCAGGCTAACCTAGGCCGTGCCCTGTTTCAACATCGTTTAAACCTCCCACTGACTGAAGGATAGAAAAATGGCCGAAGCCGTGTCAGATAAGATCAAGAACTACAAGACGGCTCCGTTTGACGCCCGATTCCCAAACACCAACCAGACCAGAAACTGCTTCCAAAACTACCTGGGTGAGGACTGCTGTGCTGTGATCACACATTATCATACATTAACCCGACCAGAACTGTCTTAACACAACAGGACATGCACTTCACATGCGCGTATGGGGCTAATTTTAGTACTGTGCAAAAACACTTTTTATTTCTTCACTTTGTGCTATGGAAATGGGAAATGTGAGCAGTTCATTGGAACATGTAAACAAACACGGAAATACAGTATTTAAGGTTAAAAAAATGATAAGCTTTTCTTCCCCCCCCCCCCATGTGTCCCTTGTTGACAGTCGGTCCAGATGCATCTGTCAAGTCTTTGTTTGATGTTTCCTTTCTCAAGGACATGATACTGGTCATTTGCTGTAGAAAATAGTAGAAAATTTAAAAGGTCTGGTTCTTAGATGTAACTTTAAAAATGGGAATCAGTGACTGGTGCTAGTAACAAAGTGCCAAAAATGCAATCTGAAATTGGTTCTTTGCTGAGTTGTTGTTATGTGTGGATGCAACACTGGTTCCTCCCTTGACCTTTTTAATGCTTTTATAGGTCAGTGTTCGTTGGCTAAACAAAGAAACCAAAAAAATATTCCTCTGGAAATGTTCATGTACAAGGACTGGACTAATAATGAGCGAAAAGCAGCCAATGTCAAAAGAAACTTTGAAAGGTCTTCAGAAAGGCTGCAGAACTGTTACTCAAGACAACTTTAAAAATGACAAAGTCTGACTCCTTGGAAGCAAAATATAAATAAATGGAGGGGGAGAGACTGATGACTGGAATTGGTACTCTTAATTCATGCATAATTTTCAAACTTCCCTATATGAGTCTCACAAAGTATACATTATAAAGCCCAATGTTACACTAGTATCACTATGCCTTCACTGTGTAACACAATCCATCCAAGTATAATGATATGCTATATGTTATACTTGGATCGCTATGTTTTTTTAACTGATATGTAAAAACAAATTTCTTAGCGATTAGTACTTAAATTAATCCTGAAAGGATTTTTTTTTTTTTTAATGAAGAGCGAGTATGTTGAGTAAAAGATACTTGACTTGGTGACAAGACCGCCAAACATTCTTTAAAAGTTCACTCGCTCTCAGATGTGGACTTTAAACCTTTTTGTAAATAAACCATAACAAAACTTTACTTAATATTAACATTCTAACCTGATTGTTTTCTGGCTGTTATCTTTCTGTGTTCTCTTTTTTTCAGATAAATGTGTTAGATAAAAAAAAAAATAGATAAAAATCAGTGCAATAACAGCAGCTGCTGCACTGGACAGACAATAGGTATTGTTATTCAGGAAGTTGAAACATATCAAACAAATCCTGAAGAGAAGGACAAAAAAGACATATTCCCCTCCTCCAAGCATTCAGTGTTCATATTAGGTACTTCAGCAATGTAAACACCAGTTCAGCTTAAAATGATGTTTTATGTAAACAGAAAAGCTTTAACCTGTTTTCACAATGAGCTCTTAGTTTTGCTTCATGCCGGTACTATTTGTCTTCAAGAAGACTTTTATCATTTAAGTAAACCCTGTACCGTTTTTGTTCTTGCAGACTTCCACAGGTGCAACAAAGCTCTGTCAGCCAAAGGCCAGGAAGTTTCTCCATGTGAGTGGTACCAGAAGGTTTACAAGAGCCTCTGCCCTATGAGCTGGGTAAGTTTAAGAAGAAACTGCAGATGTCTCTGACTGCCACAGTTTGTTTCCCTGTACTTCCAGTGTTTTGTTTTTTTGTTTTTTTTCTTCTGAATGACTGTTCTGGAGTAAACAGGAGTTTGGGGCTCTTTAACCACATTAGGCTTTTGCGTTTCATCACATTTACCGTTGTGACACAAAGTTCTCACTGCTGCATGTGTTGCAGTCAAAGCTGGAAACCTTGTTTGCAGTTGATGTTTTGAAACAGTTTCCACATCACATGTAACTTGTGTGAGACTGTTGTGTCTCATCACCATTTCCAAGGCTAATAATGCTGCTGGTAGGCGTAAGTTACACTTAAGCCTCATGTTTTCTTTAATGTCTCCTGCAGGTTTCTAAATGGGATGAGCAGATAGAAAACGGAAGTTTCCCTGGAAAGATCTGAACTAACCCGTCATGACAGGTGGCTGCAAGACTATTACTTGCAACCTCTTTCATCTGCCTACAAATGTCTTTACAACTGTTACCCTTTCATTATTAGCACTGGTCTTACAAACTAAAAACACGCACAACAAGCACAGTTTTAAAGCTTAAACATGTGTTTCCTGCCTCTGTTATAAACTGGTCTTTAGTGTGGTTGATTTAATAAATACCAGTGCAGCTTTATTTCAGGAAGTTGTTCAGTATTCTGCTGTCTTGGATTGACTTGTGAGTCACCAGAGAGCAAATAAATCAATTTCACAAATCAATTGTGAGTTCTTTCTCTTTTTTTGCCATCTGTAATTTAAAACGATCGTGTTATTATCAAAAAAGTTCATTCTTTTATTATTTCTCAGCATTTAAAATCAGTAAGCTGAATAAATTGAGTGCGCTCCTACAACTACATTTAGAGTGTAATTATGTCTAAAATGTGAACACAGAAGTCAATAACTAATGAACAAAAATGCTCTAAAGCTTTATCTGACAAAAACTTCTGTTCACATTGGCCTTGTTACATATCTGCCTGCTTTCGTCTTAAAGTTCACTTGAATATCAGTAGCAGGTTTTCAGTTCTGTTATTTAGTATCAGCAAGGCCTTCATGAGTAACTAAGTTTATTTAATCCTCTCAGATATATTCGTTACCCTCAGCAAAATGCTGATGCGGTCTTGTCACCCAGGGCGAACACCTAAATTTGAATGTGATAACTTAAGAAAGCTGGGATGTAGGATTTTCACATTGATACCATAGGTGCATCTACTACAGATCTCTGAGGAGTTTAAATCTCGGTAACATCGACCTGGTAGACTGAATGGTAGCACCCACTGTTATTTATCAACTTTTCTTTTTGTTTCCACGGAGTGGCTGGAGCACTGAGGTCAGAGGCTGATTTTGTTGAAACCACCCTTTTTACCACAAGGGTGCACTATTGTCACTCACTCGCTGTATAAAATAGTTAAAATAATTGGACCCTACATTATTTTTTTTTTAGTCAATTTGGAACAGTTTTTATACCAAACCACAGTAAAAACACCTGAAGTGTCATTCTCTGGCTTGGAATTTGATTACTTTCCCTAATGTGATCCAAATTATATGAAAATATACTGCTGTATAGGTGCTAAATGTAATCAGAATGCTTCAGATCCATTGGCATGAGTCAGATCAAGGAGGATGGTGGCTTTAGGGAATCCCAATTTGTACTACCTCTGTATATAGATAGATAGATAGAGATATACAATAGATAATATAGGACAAAGGTTCAAGGGGTAACTTGGCACCGTCTTCAGTTGTGTTCCCACTAAATTTGTCCAGGTTCCCTTGAAGACATCAACCTATCATTTTCTTAAGGATTGTTCCAGACAGTGTAAGAATAAAGCAGCACAGGTGTGGTCATATACACTGCAAATAATGCATGGAACAGAGGTCAGAGGGTTACTTGACAAGGATCACAAGATCTGTGACAGGACTGTGATTCAGTGGATTGCTCTGTTGCCTCATAACAAGAAGGTTCCTGCTTCAAATCTGAGTCGCAATTTCAGTGAGTGTCGGAAACTCATTGAAATCCCACATGAAAGGTTTCATACCACTGCTTTGAACACACACTTTGAAGTTTGCACGAGTTTTTAAATTTTTATTTATTTTTAAATCCACGTCTGTTTGTGTTTGGCAAAACTGAACATCATATCCTGTAATAATAGATATTTTACTCCAAAATAAGTGTTTTTAGATATCAAATAAACTCTTCTCTGAGTGGTATTCCACCTATTCAGGAAACATTCATTGTTCATTGACTCATGTTTTATTCCCTGTTGAAGACCTGTGTGCCAAAATGTGTTTCTTTTAACCTTGCTGTGCAAATAAAGGCATTTTAGTCTTATTTCAAAAAGGGAGAGCCTGGAACTTAAAAAATGTATCCCTTCCAAAGTGCGCCTCACATAGAAGTGAGTTGAATGGAGGATGTGGTCCTTCTCTTATAGTTGGCCCAGATCAAAACTGACCAGAGGATACAATAAAGGCATGTAAGAGTCATTGGCTAGTGATGTAGAAAGAGACTGTATGGGGTGTATTGGTGCATAGCTGGTGCTACACCCAAATTTATGTCATAAACTGAACTGTGTAGCATGCGGAAGTTACACCAGGAATGGATTTCATCAGAGGTGGGTGTGCACCAACTGAACTCCCCCTGAGAGGGAAGTGCGAGACGTTTTAATGAACGGGTGACTGAAACCCCAATAAATTAATCAAGAAGGTTACAATGAGAACTTTATCAATCCTGACGTAAGCTTGTAGAAAATATACGCTTAATCATCTAAAGTTAAACATGATATCTGCTCAAAATTGACTTGACTTGAGTTGACTGAAAAAAGTGTATGAAACATAAACCTTGTTATTATAATTATTTATAAGTTTGTAACAGCCTCTGCTCAATAAATATCAGCTAAATGAATAAGTAGGAGTGTTTACAATCGTTAGTAAAAAAAATGCTCTTTCGGATCAATAGCAAATCTGAAACATGAGGTGGCAGTGTTGCACTAGTTAGTGTACTATCCCTCCACAGTCTGTCAGATCTTTGCAGTAAAAGAAATTACTTCATAACCCACATGACCCACAATCTTAACATTAATAACCTATGTTCACCCACAGCTAAAAAGCTTAAAAGCATTGATGCCCAAAGGGAGATATATGAAATGTTATCTTTAGTATGGAGCCATGCTACTGGAATAAATGCAGAATGTGGTTTGACAATTTTCTGTAATAAGCAAGGCCTTTCCTGTGTTGCAGCATACGTGGTTCCTTAACTAGTTAAGGATTCAAATGGTTTACTTATCAGGATATAAATATAATCATCTGTCCGGTCTTAAAATCAGGAAAATACTACCTCAGAAAAACACATGAAATACCAGCAATTGGTTTCTGTATGAGTTTATCAGAGTCTTAGATCACTGTGTGGAAATGTTGCCCCACTCTTCTTTATAGTGTTGCTTCAGTTTACTGAAGTCTGGAGGCATTAGTTCTCTTAAGATATTGCTACAGTATTTCAGTCAGGTTGAGGTCTGGCCTTTGTCATTGATTCTCTTCTTTTCAGCCATTATCTTGTAGATTTGTTGCTGTGGATGAGTTCACTCGGTTCATTGTCCTTTTGCACGACCTCAGTTTTGGTGAAGCTTTAGTTGTCGGACAGATGGCCTCACATTTGACTCTTTAATACTTTGGTATATTTAGGAATTCATGGACAACTCAGTGACCACAAGCTGCCCCTCTAAATCACCACCATGATTGATAATAATTAATAATCATGCATAATCGTTCTTTTTAATGTAGCTACTTTGAAGTATTTTGTTCCCAAGCATTTGCACCATTAAACCTCCTAAATAGGATAATAACTTTCACATGAGTAAAGAGTCTAAATCTTGCCAGCTACTATATACAAAATGATGTTCTTCCATAACACACCACTTTTCGTGCAATACGCTTGTTTAGGACACAATGCTTTACCTTAAAAAAAAAATACCCCTAGCAATGTTTTCTGACATTTATTTCCCCCGTTGAATGTTTTTCCTGGCAGTATGGATTAGAGGATGTGTTAGATAAGTATTCAAGAATTTTATCAAATCTAAGGTACACACACACAAGGTCCACCTGTTCAAAAAGGCACATCTAAAGGCCAGTCTTATGTTCTAAGGTGAACGTCTAAATAATTCAGAGAAGGCTGGGGGGAAAGTGTTGTGGTCAGATGAAACATATAATGAGCTTTTTGGCACTAAGTCAACTCAGTGTGTTTGGAGGAAAAGAAATGATATGACCCAAAGAACACCACCCAACAGTCAAACATGGAGGTGGAAACATTATTTTTTGGGGCTGTTTCTCTGCCAAGGGTACAGGAGGACTTCACCATATTGAGGGGCCAATGGACATGTGGAGGAAAAGCTACTTCTCTCAGCCAGAATACTGAAGATAGGTCATGGATGGGTCATCCAGCATGACAATGGTCAAAAAGATACTGTCAAGACAACCAAGGAGTGACTACAGAAGAAGAAGCACATTGAGGTCATGGGAATGGCGTTTCCGTATCCCTATCCTGAGGAACACTGTGGGGGGAGCTGAAGCTTCAAGTTCCTAAGCAGCAGCCAAGAGACCTACATGATCAAACAAGTTTCTATAGACAAGTGGGCCAAAGTCCCTCCTGAAATGTGGGTAAACCTGGTGACCAACTACAAGAAATGTCTCAGCAACAACGGTTTCTCCCACAATTACTGAATCATGCTTTGCTTTGTGGATCAAATACTTATTATTTATTTATGGTTAATATTCTGGTTGATATTTCTTTGGAAGTGAGGAAAATTGTAAATTCAGCAGGGGAAATAATAATGTATTTAAGAAATTCTTAGACAAAATGCAGAAGCTGCATGGAGAAAACTACGCCCATCTTTCAGTAACTTGTAGAAACACCTTAGAAGCAAATGGTTTCTGTATGACTTTAGACTGTTGAGTCACTGTGGGGGAAATGTTGCCCTACTCTTCTTTACAGTGTTGCTTCAGTTCATTGACATTTGCAGGCATTTGTTCATGCATAGCTTTCTTAACGTCCTGCTACAGTATTTCAGACCGTTTGAGTTCTGGACTTTGACTGGGCCACTGCAACATCTGGATTCTTTACTTTTTCAGCCCCTCTTGCTTAGATTTTCTGCTATGCTTGGGATTAGGGGTGGGTTTTTATAATCGATTCATCGATTAAAATCGATTCTGGCTTGGATAACGTAAAATCGATTCATTAAAATCCTGAATCGATTTTTTAATATAAATTTATTTTGTCCGAAATGCCAGAATCTCTGGTGACATCTCACAAAATTTCAAGAACCACCAAACAGTAAATGAGAGCAGGTACAGGGATTCTGCACATAGACTTAAACACACAGCGCGACCCGCGGATCAGAATCAGTTAGATGTCGCCTTTCTCACAGTCGGGGCTGAAAGCCGACAGCTCGCTGATCCGGGTCCGCGCTTTGTGTTCACGCCCTTTATGCGCTGATTCTAAAGCTGTTAGTTTGATCTCTCTCCAAACAATATTGACCGAATCAGCAGCAAAAGAAGATCCAAACGCTTCACATAAACATTGTCATGAATTCACTCTTTTACTGTTTTGCTTCCATTGCGATGCGCAGCTCTCTCTCTCTCCCTCTCTCCCTCCCCCTCTCCCCCCCCCTCTCTCGAACAGTTTCGCTTTCTGTATTATTCGCTTGCTTGTTACACAAGTCTACTGTTGCTTACAGCGCTGTCGGCCGCTGTTTTTTCCCCTTTTACATTCTTCCGAAAAGAAAACCTCATTTCTGCTGTTCAATACTGAACAAATTGAAACTTTTTAAAATTATTCAAAATGCAAAATGCTTAGCCATGTCTCTAATAAAACCGCTGTAACGTCAGAGGTAATTAATGGTTTTCTTTCGTTTTTGATGTACTGCAGAATATTTTTATAAAATCCCAGGCCAGGAAAATCACCTACATGTTTTTCTGTGTTTTATCTTCAGCTACTTTGACACAAAGGCATCTGCTGTGATGCTCACACCTTGGATAAAGTCTTGAGAGTGTCAGCTTCCTTTTTATAGATACAAAAATATGTAAATGTCCTGATCTGAATTATATCTCTGACTGTCAAAATTTCCCAGATTTAAATCGAATCGAATCGAATTAAATCGAATCGTGGATCGAATCGATTCGGGACCTTGTGAATCGGAATTGAATCGATTCTAGAAATCAGTGACGATACCCAGCCCTACTTGGGATCATTGTCCTGTTGCATGACACAGTTTAAGTAAAGCTTTGGTTGTCAGACAGATGGCCTCACATTTGACTCTAGAATATTTTGATATACAGGGGAATTCATGGTTTACTCAGTGACCCTCCAAATCAGTAACCTGCCTCCATCATGACTGGCAGGTGGAATGAGGTGTTTGTGTGGTTATGCCGTGTTTGGCGCTGTGCATGGTGGTCAAACATCTCCACTTTGTTCTTGTCTGTCCAAAGCATATCTACAGGAAAGGGCAGAGCAGGCTGTACCTGCCGCAGAGACTCAGGTTGTTTGGAGTGGAGGGCCCACTCCTGAAGATCTTCTATGACTCTGTGGTGGCCTCAGCCATCTTTTACGGTGTGGTCTGCTGGGGTGGCAGCATCTCTGCCGGGGACAGGAAGAGACTGAACAGGCTGATTAAAAGGGCCAGCTCTGTTCTAGGATGCCCTCTGGACCCAGTGGAGGTGGTGAGTGGCAGGAGAACGGCGGCTAAGCTATCATCCCTGTTGGACAACATCTCCCACCCCATGCAGGAGACTGTGACAGCACTGAGCAGCTCCTTCAGTGGCAGGCTGCGGCACCCACGGTGTGGGACGGAGAGATTTCGCCGGTCTTTCCTCCCCACTGCTGTCAGACTCCATAATAAAGACTTTAACTGATCAAACACACACATCCACACATGTGCAGTAACAGTAAGTGCAATACTCTTTTCTGACATCATTGTATTTTTACTCAGTTGGATACAGCATTTGTATTCTATTTTTGTCCTATTGTATATTTTATTCTATTGTATATAGTATTTTATTTTTATTTTATTCTGTACAGTTGTGTACTGTATTTATTCTTATTGTATTCTAATTTTTGCTTCATAACTTTTGTACTGTCCACTTCCTGCTGTGACAAAACAAATTTCCCATGTGTGGGACTAATAAAGGTTATCTTATCTCATCTTATATTGTTCCAGAGATCTTGTAATACATTCAGATGAAACTTTGCAAACCTAAGTTGTGCTAACATGTTCTTTTTAGAGACAAGAGGCTTACTCCAGGATGTAGTTTTTCAGTTTTTCTGACTGTACTGTCATAAACTTTAACATTTAAAATGCTAAGTTTTAATTCAAATACAGTGGGGCAAAAAAGTATTTAGTCAGCCACCGATTGTGCAAGTTCCCCCACTTAAAATGATGACAGAGGTCAGTAATTTGCACCAGAGGTACACTTCAACTGTGAGAGACAGAATGTGAAAAAAAAATCCATGAATCCACATGGTAGGATTTGTAAAGAATTTATTCGTAAATTAGGGTGGAAAATAAGTATTTGGTCACCTCAAACAAGGAAAATCTCTGGCTCTCACAGACCTGTAAGGTCTTCTGTAAGAAGCTTTTCTGTCCCCCACTTGTTACCTGTATGAATGGCACCTGTTTGAACTCATCATCTGTATAAAAGACACCTGACACAGCCTCAAACAGTCAGACTCCAAACTCCGCCATGGCCAAGACCAAAGAGCTTTCGAAGGACACCAGGAAAAGTATTGTAGAGCTGAACCAGACTGGGAAGAGTGAATCTACAATAGGCAAGCAGCTTGGTGTGAAAAACTCAACTGTGGGAGCAATCATCAGAAAATGGAAGACATACAAGACCACTGATAATCTCCCTCGATCTGGGGCTCCACGCAAGATCTCATCCCGTGGGGTCAAAATGATCATGAGAACGGTGAGCAAAGATCCCAGAACCACACGGGGGGACCTGGTGAATGACCTGCAGAGAGCTGGGACCAAAGTAACAAAGGTCACCATCAGTAACACACTACAACGGCAGGGAATCAAATCCCGCAGTGCCAGACGTGTTCCGCTGCTGAAGCCAGTGCATGTCCAGGCCCGTCTGAAGTTTGCCAGAGAGCACATGGATGATACAGCAGAGGATTGGGAGAATGTCATGTGGTCAGATGAAACCAAAGTAGAACTTTTTGGTATAAACTCAACTCGTCGTGTTTGGAGGAAGAAGAATACTGAGTTGCATCCCAAGAACACCATACCTACTGTGAAGCATGGGGGTGGAAACATCATGCTATGGGGCTGTTTTTCTGCCAAGGGGACAGGACGACTGATCCGTGTTAAGGACAGAATGAATGGGGCCATGTATCGTGAGATTTTGAGCCAAAACCTCCTTCCATCAGTGAGAACTTTGAAGATGAAACGAGGCTGGGTCTTCCAACATGACAATGATCCAAAACACACCGCCCGGGCAACAAAGGAGTGGCTCCATAAGAAGCATTTGAAAGTCCTGGAGTGGCCTAGCCAGTCTCCAGACCTCAACCCCATAGAAAATCTGTGGCGGGAGTTGAAAGTCCGTGTTGCTCGGCGACAGCCCCAAAACATCACTGCTCTCGAGAAGATCTGCATGGAGGAATGGGCCAAAATACCAGCTACTGTGTGTGCAAACCTGGTAAAGACCTATAGTAAACGTTTGACTGCCCCACTGTAAATGTAATTTATATAGCACCAAATCACAGCAACTGTTGCCTCAAAGTGCTTTAGATCAGTTAGCCAAATGCATATGATTATCAGCACCTGGTTGCTACTTGTTTTCAGCATTGTTTTCATGGATTCAGCAAGGTGCTGGAAACATTCATCAGATTTTGAATGTGTAGGTTTGCTCACTTATAAAAAAAAAAAAAAAAAGTTCAAATCCTTATTTTACTCAGTCCTGGGTTTTAAAAATCTAGACTGTAATTAATTTGGAAGTGAGCAAACTTACAAATTCAGGCTCAAGTAAACATTTTGCCACCTGCTTACGACACTATACACAGTAACTGATACCACATTTTGCAAGAAGTGTTGTAAGCTACCTTTATTGTTTTCAACATGCTGCTACAGAAAATGGAAGAAATGAAATTGTTTCATAACTTCTACTTTTCAAATGAACTGCATTACAAACCAAGACTGTCAGAACAAAACTGAAACTAATTTTCTGATGGAAGACAAATTCAAAAACATAAGTTAATGTTTTTAAACCGTTGGCAATATCTACGAAGCACAAACACAATTTTGGTGGAATTAACTTCCTTCTATAGACAAACAGCGAGTTCTGATGGTGTAAATCATTAAGTGTTTAGCATCCCCGGTTGAAAAGATGGTCTCGCAAATTGATGGTTCAGAATCCTTTTATTAACTTAAACAGCCGTGTATGTGAACACACCATAAGAGCTACAACATACAGACTAAAAGACTATTAGTAAATCAAACAGTGTGTTACCTTTAACCTTTTGACTTATTCATTAATCACAAAGTAATTATCTTTAACTTTACATAACTGTTGCATCTTCAAAAAATAAAAAATACAATAAGTGAGACTTACAATGAAGTATCGTTGCACTGGTTTACTGAACCTTTCTTTCAGGGCATGTACCGAACATCAGTATCCATTTTCTACTGCCTCCTACAGGACACACTCTTCTTCCACTTCCTTACACATTAATGTAACACAGAACTAATACTGCCTCTCCTGGCATTACCATTGTAACGACACACTCATTCTGTTTCTTTCAGAAGAATAACAGGAACTTAGGATGTAGGTATCTATGAATAATAACTATTATGCATACTCATATATTTATATAACCTACTAATTTCTTGCGATACCACAATAACATATAACAGTGAAACAAATTTTGCATGTAAGTGAAATCGTTGCATCGCTGCCTAAACATGACGAGGTATGTTAGCACCCTCTAGTGGGTGAAAACTTAGCCTTTATCCTTAGTAGCGGTCAGCAGCTATATGCTCCGTAAAACAACAAAGTACATATCCACAGGACAAACTTTGTTACAAACCTTGTTCCCTCATCAACCAGGTGCTAAGAAACTGCTCAGTGTTGCACCTTAATAGCCGTTCTTTTTCCAATTCCCGTCCATTAACCATAGAGCACACCTTCTCTCTACTAGTGATGTGTCGGTCGTGAACGAAATGGCTCTTAGAGCCGCCTCCTTATTGCGAGCCGTGGTTTGTTTGTTTTTTGTTTTTTTTCCCTCTTTCTCTCACTCTCTCGCACTTTTTTCTATGAGGTGCCGTAAGGGACATTATTACTGAAACGCTCTCACACACACTACTGAAACGCTCTCACACACACTACTGAAATTTTAGCTCTCACACACACAACTGAAACGCTCTCACACACACTACTGAAATTTTAGCTCTCACACACACTACTGAAACGCTCTCACACACACTACTGAAATGCTCTCACACACACAACTGAAACCAGAGGCATTTCCGCTGAGCAGGAAGTTGTTTCCTGACAAGGAAACTGATGGAAAAAGTGGTATATTTCAAAACACTACAAGGATGTCTACTCAGCAACCTGCTAGTACAGCAGTCCCCAACCTTTTTTGCGCCACGTAAACGATATAAAATAAAAAAAATGATAAATACCATGAAAACCATGAATAGAAATGTTTTCGAATTTTTGTGGAGGAATAAAACCCATTACATAGAAAGATCTCAGCCTGTGAAGGGATACAATAAAGGTGGTATCAAAACTCCAGAATTAGAATTTATGGTTGGCACCCTTAGAATTAAATGGTTAAAATCTTGTCTGTCACAGCCAGACTCTACTTAGCTCCACATCCCATGATTCTTCTTTAATAAAATAATATACAGGATTAGACTTTATTTTGAAATGTGATTTTGCGGCAAATAAAATCCCCATAAAGATATCAAACTTTCCAAAACAGACGTTGCATTTTTGGGAAAATGAGATTTACCCACAACTTCTCCCCATAATTCAACCTTATGGAATAATAGGGTAATAACACTTAATCAAAAATCAATTTTCAAGAGTGACTGATTTGAACAAAAATATTATATTCATAACAGATTTGTTGGATGATAACGGTGTCATTCTAAGTTACACAGACTTTTCAGAAAAATATTGTCTAAACTGTTCTCAAAGAGAATATAACAAATTTTGTGAACTGGTCCCACTGCCTCTGCTTCATTTGATTAAAATTTTTATGATATACAATAATTTCTCATCAGTGCTCCCAAATTTATTGCTAGGGCAATGTCAGCTGTTTGATAAAAATGCAATAAGAAAATTGTTACTAGTTTCTTCAAAGACAAAATATTTCATAGTTACAACAGAATGGTTACATGGCATGGTTCTAATTTAGTTATTTCATATACACTGGATAAAGCATACTAAAAATTTATGAAATAGCCTATTCTACCTAAAGTTAAAGAAACACACTTTAAACAAAACTAATACTGTGGCAGAATTTCTAAAAAAAGAGATTTGGCTTTGAGGTGGATCAGTGTTCTTTTTGTACTGATGAAAATGAAACCCTAGAACATCTTTTTTTTCCTATGCCCTATCACACAATGTATTTGGTGCAACTTAAAAAATTGGATTTCCCTAAATATTAATGATGTGCCACTGTTTGAATTACATCATAATTTTTTTTATATGGATCATCTAGCATTGGATGTCTCAGACATTATTAACATCATCATACTTTTGAGTAAATATCATATCCATTGTGCTAAATGGAGGAACGCTAAGCCTTCTCTCCCTGGTTTTATTGATGATTTTAAGATATCTTTTTCTTTGCTAAAAAAGACAAAAAGCACATATGCCAAAAAAATAACCAGGATAATGCACGTCTCCCGCTATTCTAAATTTTGACTTATGCTGAGGCTAATATATTGTTAAGTAATGCAGCTGTCTCACTAAGGTCCAGAATCGATTTGTTCCACGATTCGATTCAATTCAATTCGATTTGATTATGGGGAATTTTGACAGTCAGAAATATTATAATTCAGATCAGTACATTTTCATATATTTTTGTATTTAAAAAAAAGGAAGCTGACACACGCAAGACTTTATCAAAGGTGTGAGCATCACAGCAGATGCCTTTGTGTCAAAGTAGCTGAAGATAAAACACATAAAAACATGAAGGTGGTTTTCCTGGCCTGGGATTTTATAATATTCTGCAGTACATCAAAAACGAAAGAAAACCATTAATCAACATATGAACGTTACCTCTGACATTACAGCGGTTTTATTAGAGACACGGCTAACGTTTTGCTTTTTGCATAATTTTAAAAAGTTTAAATTTGTTCAGTATTCAACGGCAGAAATTAGGTTTTCTTTTCGGAAGTATGTAAAATGAAGAAAGAAAAAAAAAAACAGCAGCCGACTGCGCTGTAAACAACAGTAGACTTGTGCCTAACAAGCAAGCGAATAATACAGAAAACAGATTTTTAGATGGGAAACTGTTCTTGAAGTACAGAGAGAGAGAAAGAGAGAGAGAGGGCTGTGCATGACGTGCGATTTTATCGTGGTGGAAGCAGAACAGTGAGGGAATTCATGACGATGTTTATGTGAAGCGCAGTTTGGATCTTCTTTTGCTGCTGGTTCAGTCAATATTGTTTGGAGAGAGATAAAACTAACAGCTTTAGAATTGCTGCAAAAACGGCGTGAAAACAAAGCGCGGACCTGCCGACAGATCAGAGTCAGCGAGCTGTCGGCTTTCAGCCCCGACCGTGTCCGTGCTGTCGGGTGAGAAAGGCGACATCTCACTGATTCTGATCCGCGGGTCCGCGCTGTGTGTTTACGTCTTTGTGCAGAAGCCATGTACCTGCTCTCATTTACTGTCTTAGCTGTTTGGTGGTTGTTGAAATTTTGTGAGGTTTCACCAGAGATTCTGGCATTTCGGGCAAAATAAATTTATATTAAAAAAATCGATTCAGGATTTTAATGAATCGATTTCACGTTATCCAAGCCAGAATCGATTTTAATCGATGAATCGATTATAAAAACCCACCCCTAACTAACACCATACATAGCACTGATTCCCAGCTGCGCTGAGACCCGAATTGTTTGCAGTGTGTGCCACGATTGCAGTGTTGCTAAGCGGGGTGTGACGGGTTGCAGTATTGTTATTTTCGCACAGTTTGTGTGGTAAGTCTCATGTGCAGCTGGGATATCAGCAGGATGTGTTGTAAGTCCTGTCTGGAATTGACTGGGAATTATTATGTCTAACTCATGTAATAAATAAACGATCAATTTATTTCTTTGCCCCGTTTACTCATCCCTTGTCCTCGGTTACAAACTGAAACGCCTTCCTGTTCAACTGAAATGTCTTGGTTTTTCAGTTGTGTGTGTGAGAGCTAAAATTTCAGTAGTGCGTGTGAGAGCTAAAATTTCAGTAGTGTGTGTGAGAGCGTTTCAGTAGTGTGTGTGAGAGCTAAAATTTCAGTAGTGTGTGTGAGAGCGTTTCAGTTGTGTGTGTGCTAAAATTTCAGTAGTGTGTGTGAGAGCGTTTCAGTAGTGTGTGTGAGAGCGTTTCAGTAGTGTGTGTGAGAGCGTTTCAGTTGTGTGTGTGCTAAAATTTCAGTAGTGTGTGTGAGAGCGTTTCAGTAGTGTGTGTGAGAGCGTTTCAGTAGTGTGTGTGAGAGCGTTTCAGTTGTGTGTGTGCTAAAATTTCAGTAGTGTGTGTGAGAGCGTTTCAGTAGTGTGTGTGAGAGCTAAAATTTCAGTAGTGTGTGTGAGAGCGTTTCAGTAGTGTGTGTGAGAGCGTTTCAGTAGTGTGCGTGAGAGCGTTTCAGTAGTGTGTGTGAGAGCTAAAATTTCAGTAGTGTGTGTGAGAGCGTTTCAGTAGTGTGTGTGAGAGCTAAAATTTCAGTAGTGTGCGTGAGAGCATTTCAGTAGTGTGTGTGAGAGCGTTTCAGTAGTGTGTGTGAGAGCTAAAATTTCAGTAGTGTGTGTGAGAGCGTTTCAGTAGTGTGTGTGAGAGCTAAAATTTCAGTTGTGTGTGTGAGAGCGTTTCAGTTGTGTGTGTGAGAGCGTTTCAGTTGTGTGTGTGAGAGCTAAAATTTCAGTAGTGTGTGTGAGAGCATTTCAGTTGTGTGTGTGAGAGCTAAAATTTCAGTAGTGTGTGTGAGAGCGTTTCAGTTGTGTGTGTGAGAGCTAAAATTTCAGTAGTGTGTGTGAGAGCATTTCAGTAGTGTGTGTGAGAGCGTTTCAGTAGTGTGTGTGAGAGCGTTTCAGTAGTGTGTGTGAGAGCGTTTCAGTTGTGTGTGTGAGAGCTAAAATTTCAGTAGTGTGTGTGAGAGCGTTTCAGTTGTGTGTGTGAGAGCTAAAATTTCAGTAGTGTGTGTGAGAGCGTTTCAGTTGTGTGTGTGAGAGCTAAAATTTCAGTAGTGTGTGTGAGAGCATTTCAGTAGTGTGTGTGAGAGCGTTTCAGTAGTGTGTGTGAGAGCGTTTCAGTTGTGTGTGTGAGAGCGTTTCAGTGGTGTGTGTGAGAGCTAAAATTTCAGTAGTGTGTGTGAGAGCGTTTCAGTTGTGTGTGTGAGAGCTAAAATTTCAGTAGTGTGTGTGAGAGCTAAAATTTCAGTGGTGTGTGTGAGAGCGTTTCAGTTGTGTGTGTGTGAGAGTGTTTCAGTAGTGTGTGAGAGCTAAAATTTCAGTTGTGTGTGAGAGAGCGTTTCAGTTGTGTGTGAGAGCTAAAATTTCAGTTGTGTGTGTGAGAGCGTTTCAGTAATAATGTCCCTTACGGCACCTCATATTTTTCCGCTTCACTCCGCATGCGAGTCTTGTGCTTTGCGCTGGGAAGAGGGGGAGGGGCAGTAGTTAAGCTCGCAGTAGCACAGGAACAGAGCGGGAGGGAGAGAGAGAGAGAACGAGCCAGGGACAACAACGTCACATTAGAAAGGTATAGTAATCATCCACAACTATTTTCAGTTGCAGATGATAAAGGATTCAGAAAGTTTATTCATGCAGGTCCATATGACAGAGAATGTGCATCTTCTTTTTGTTTTCATATTATAATTTATATTTAATTGTGTTGTGGTTTGCAGTGTTTTGTGTTGTTTCACTTTAAATTTGTTTAAAAGGAAAAAGCTGAAAATGTAAATAGTTAAAAGCTGAACTGTGAATACTTGATTTTTGTAATATATGATTTATTACATTTTATGTGGAGTGAATAAATAAAAGTATATTTACGATGGCCCCTAGAGACAAAGCACGTACAAACTCCAATACATGTAAAAACTCCAAAACACGTACAAAACACAACAGAAATGCTCCAGGATGCTAGGGCGCAGAGTTTTTGTTACCTAGTGGCTACACAAGCCAGGAAGTACCAACGACTGGATTTGGTGTGTGGTAGTAACAGGTAACATTTTTTAAAATTATTTGAATATATGTATGTGTGCTTGTGTATAAATACACAAACCATACACATATGCTTTCAATTGTGTAATTTAAATGATCTAGGTAGCTCTGTTTTGGAAGTTCAGTTAATGCTAGAAATGTCATGAAACGCTGTGTGGCAGGCAGGAGATGAGGACTCAAAGTGCAGGACTCAGACTCAGGGGATGAACTCAAAAATCACAGCTCTATTTGCTGGCAGGAAAAAAAAACCATACAAACTAAACTGGGAAACAACAAACTAAAACTCACAGTGAGACACAGGGAGATCCACACAGCATGAGGGACGACACGACACTGACTCAGAGAAACACAGGGTTTAAATACACTGGGAAGTAACGAGGGGAATGAGACACAGAAGGAGAGCACAGCTGGAGGAAATCAGAACCTACGAGACAAGGAAGGGTAAACTGAACACATTCACATAAGACACGGACCTTCAAAGTAAAGTACAATATTACAAAAATCACAAAGAACTAAAAACGCTGGGTCAGGGGACCCAGGACCCTGACAAGAAATGTGCTTTGGAATTTGTACGTGCTTTGTTTCTAGGGGCCACCACATATATTTTTATATAAACATATATAAATAAAACCACTTTTTTTTTACATTAGTAATTCCTTTTGTGCATAATTTTATATTATTGTTAATAATAAATTAATTAAAGCAACAAAACAACCTGAAGAGCCGGTTCGGAGCCGAAAGAGCCGGAAATCCCATCACTACTCTCTGTGCATTAAAACTCGCGCTTCTGCTATATGGTTTACACCACTTGATTTACGGCACCTTGTCGCTCTGTGACTTTCAAAATAAAAGCATCCACTGGGTCCAAGCTCCAACAATATAATAGCCACTCATAAGTTTACAAAACACTTTACAAAATATTAATGAGGTCATTTACAAAGTGTTAGCGCGAAGGGTTGATTTAAAATGGATTAGACAAATTTCCAGGAAATTATTGTAAGTTAGCATTATGAACGGTATCTCTTCTCAAATCTGTGATAGCAAGTCAGGCTGAGCGAGACTTTATTTCCTTCTTCACTATCACTCATCTGGTTGCTCAGATATTTTATAATTTGCTCACTCAGACTAAATTACTAGAGAAGATGCTGCAGCTTTTCCTTACTAATTGAACCAGCAGAAGAAGAGATGCTGGCAGGTGTGGTTTTAGAAGCACAAACAGTATTTTTACAAGCCCTTAAGGCACTGAAAGGCTTGAACCTGAATATCTGCACGTTACCATTTTAACTTCCTGTTTTAGCATTTACTTATTTCGAGATCAATAGTTGTGATTCCTCAGTAGGCTAAAAGGGAAGAAGCCACCCACGTGAAAAAGAAAAACCTTGACATTTAGTCACTGTCACAACTGAAGTGACGCCACAAGTCAAAGTCGAGAAAACTATATCACAGCTTAGTGTTGGAGGACGGGAGGAGGACGGGATATCCAAAACACTGATGCCCATTAAACTTATTGGCTTTAAGGTATTTTCCAAATGAAAAAAAAAAGTTAAAACATAACTCATGTTTAAGTCCTTTTTTGGGTTTGGCCTGTGTGAATAATAGTGTTCTCATGCAATGCAGGATTTCCTCAATTCCTAAACAGTGCGTAATGGCGGCTTCATAAGAACCACAGGCATGAGTTCATAATCTTAAAATAAACTGACTGTCAGAAAGCTTTGAAGACATTGTTTAAAACTTACTTCATTGTTTGTTTGTTTTGGTAATTATCAGAAACCACTGCAGGTGGTAGCTAACACAATAAAATTTTACGTTTCACTAAAACTACCTCATCACCTCAAACTGACCTTTGAGGTGACTTTGATTTGGACTGTTTGTAATAATATATTGAAATTTTTGTTCTTAAGAAAGAAAGAAAGAAAGAAAGAAAGAAAGAAAGAAAGAAAGAAAGAAAGAAAGAAAGAAAGGGACCAGTGGCGTATCCATAATTGGGGTATAGGGTGGCACCGACCTCCTCTGGTGTCTCTTCCACAACTAGTGCTATTTTATTTCTACGTGCTCAATCTCAATGTCAGTCTTACAACTACAGTAGACTAGCGTTGTTATATAACTTTTACTGAACTATGTTGTTATTGTACAGTGACACCAACAAATGTAAGGTTTAGCTTTGGCTTCCTCCCAAAGTCCAGAGACATGCAGTTAGCAGGGTTTGATTAACTGATGATTCTAAATTGATCATAGGTGTGAATGTGAGAGTGAGTAATTGTCTGTCTCTCTCTGTTTACCTTGTGACAGACTCCAGGGGGAAAAAAATATTAAAGTAATGTAATTAGTTAAGATCAGATAGTTAGATGTGATCATTCAGTTCCTTTTAATTTAGGTACATTAAAGTATTTTGATCCTAAACAACCAATCAATACCAGGGGCACTGGAAGCACTTGGTGATGTAATTAAGACACACCAAATCTAAATTATCAAAACAAAAGAAACCAGGATGCGTTTTCGCTCTCACGTTTTCTAGAGAATTTGCTAAATTCCAGACTGAGATTTGATGGACTGTCAAGATTAAAGCTGATGAAGAATTACGGGTGGATTGGGGGGGTTGTTAACCACCCACTGAGCCGGTCTCATGATTTCTGCATGACCGGGCTTTGTATCTGAGTTCTGGGCACACTGCCTTTTGTTTTCGGTGGGCGGCCGACCGAACCAGCACAGAGCCTCTTTTCACCGTTTGCTCGCCCATCACTCCGCTCCGCACGCGGTCAGGAGCACATAGACCCCATCCACCCCTTTGTCTCTCTCTCTGCAGCTGAGCGGAAGCTCGGCTGTGCGATTTCCTAACAAGTGATCGGCCCAGATCGGAAACTACGCATCGTGTGCTTTCGTCAACAATGAGTAAGACAGGGCAACGTGCCGCCAAGCGCGTCTAGGTTTCTTTAAAACACACCCCGATAGGAAGGCGGACTTAATTTTGAAGATACATAAGAGGTGTAGACACGAGGTTTATTATAAACTGGATACACAGAGGCTGGCACAAACCCAACAAAGCGGTAAAACTTTAATTTTAAAACTTGCTTTGCTGATTCATTTATGTGATTTAGTTCTGTAAAGAGATTTACTTTGCTTGGACTTCATTGTTATATTCTTTAGTGATACTGCTCGTATAAAAGTGTTAAAATAGCCTGTTGGGTGTAAACATTTTTAACTTTAATCCGGGCATCAGTTCAGCATCATCTCCGGCTCCATCGCATCACATGGGTTATTATAATGTTCTCTGTAGACGTCACTGATGCGTTATTTTGTGCTTTATATGGATAAGAAAAAAAATATGGATAAGAAATAAGGCAGGGCAGTAATTTAATTGGGAAAGATGAGGTTATATCAGTTTTTTCACTCTTTATAACTTTAAAACTGGGGAGCGAACATGTGGAGGGTGAACAGAGTGAAATAGAGGGAGGGACTTACTGTCATTGCTCTAACACATTCTCCATCACAACTGACAGATTCACACAGTGCCGAGAAGTGTCTCAACTGCCTGCGCATAGACTCTCCCTTAACAGAATCCATTAGGGGTATGTACTTTATAGCTCTTAATATATATAAGAGGCTTCTTTTCTTTGTAAACCTCAAGATCCATAAAGATTGTCTGATTCTGGATTTTGATCAAAATATGTTAATGTGTGTGTTTGCTTTGCTTATTGTTTTTTTAGGTTTTCCTGCTGACTGCTTGCACACAGGTGTGCGCATAAAGAATTAAGACTCCCGCTGTCCTTTCTGCGAACATCAAACAGAAGAGATCAGGATGCAGCATCTGGATGATGACAAGGTGAACATCATAGTCTTTCGCTTATGCTCTCGTATAAGTGTCGCTGGTATTGTTTTCATTGGCATTCATTTTCATTATCAGAAATCAATTTGAACCTTTTTGACAATGAGCCACATGCGTTACGCTGGAACGGATGCTGAGTTTCACTACAAAAAACCACCAAAGGATGAGTTTATGTGAGGCAAGTCAGAGTGAGCCTTATACAATAGACCTGCTGGTTTTCTGTATTTTTCCATGTTGGCAAAAGCAGGAGTGGTGGATGAGAGTTGAGCACTTCAGGACATGAGTAAGAGAGTGTGATTGGGAGTCGAGACTGTTGGCTGGCAAGTCTGAACTTGAGCATGTCATAGTTCCTTGTTTTTATTGCGTCCTGACTTGGAGAGAGGTGGGATGAGGGCATAGCAGTTCGACTGCAACCTTCTTATAACAATGGCACAATGTTTTGATACGTGCAGCACAGAGGAGTTAGTGTTATTGCTCATATAAATGAGCTTAATGCACCTGCTTCCCTGCTACCTCTGAACTTAGCATTTTGCAAAGCATAGCTGCGGTTTCTCTTTTGTAAGACGTTTCTTGCAGTTACTTCATTTTCATGGTTATTTCCTAACTTTTTTCTTTACATAATCTTGGACAGGGCAGACAATTGCAAGATAGTATGAATGTGGAAGCTGAATTCTGCTTTCCGATTTTTATTATTATTTTAAGACAGGCTTCAATCTAGTCTAACTGCATGTACTTATTAATATTTTATTACTAAATGATTAATGTGAGAGGAAAGATCAGTCAGCAGTAAGACAAGAATTTAAGAGAGTCGAGTTCAGAAGGCGAAGTTCAAGCAGCTGCAGACTGATGCTTTCTTTTTTTCTTTTAGCTGAATCCTTAGTTGCAAACCAAAGTTGGACTGGTATGCAAATTCTACTCCAAAGTCATTAAAGAAAAATAGATATTGAGCAACACTGTGGGCTTGGCTGCTGATGTTACTAGTAACCTACAAATGGCACATGCATAAACAAACATGTGAATGCATGACTGTACAACCGCATGCCTCGGGACAAGTCGATACAACCTAGAGTCAGATGCGTTATGGTTGTAAGATTTGTAATGCTCCGCGCTCAGCTGGACACGAGGGGATTTTTTTAAGGGTGATTTTAAAGTCACATCTTAGGTAACACACACGTTTACACATGCACCCAGGAGCACCCGCTACACTCAGCCTCCATCTCCTCCACAATCGGACACACATTACTCATTTGCTCTTCAGATCACGCAGTGCTAATGTCACTGTTATTCTCAAAAATGAGGTCACTTCCAACATTTTTACCTTTTCTTCCCTCGCATCTAAAAGTCTCAGTTTGAATTAGAACTAACATGAATTGTGAAATTGTCTTTAGTTCACCAACGTATGTCCTCATTAAAAGCAGGACTGACTGCAACCGCACAGACCCCACACATTATTGAATGTCACAAATAGCTAATTCCCTAACACTTGTACATTCAGCTTGTTTTAAGCGGTAATATCTCAGTGAGAAGCAGAGCAGCGTGCAGCCTCAGTCTCAGTGAAATATTGTCACTTATCAGCCCTCTGTCTTTATTTGGTTCATCAGTTCCTCTTGCATGCATGTTTCATTCTGAGCCATGCGATATTTTTGATAACTACAGCACACTGGATATGAGTGCTATAAAGTACTGTCATGTGGCAGTTTAAGATAACTACATTGCACCAGCATTTTCCTGTTTTGGTGATAGTACAGGCATTTGGTTTCCTGTAAAAATGTAGCATTTGAAAGAAGGCTTAACCACATGCAAAAACGGGCAGCTTGTTTGAGGCAGTCTGTGAGCAGCTGTTTAGAAGTCAATGTTGCTAATATTGAGGCACTCTGTTCTCAAAAACTTTCAAGATGTTTAATCTGTCCAGACAGTAATATCATGTATGATAAATGGACAAGTCTGTGTGCTTATCTTGGCAGGACTGTTTCTAAAAGTGTCTGTTTTTGACTTGACAAACTGTACAAAACAGGCTCCTAATCCATCTGATGAATGTTTCACGGATGCTGCTTAGTCGAGTTAATGTTGCATAAGCAGCAGATTTCAAAACTAGATGGATTAAACTTGATTAGCATGGATTTCCTTTCATTAATGAGCCTGTTTGGACATTAGCATTTGCTCATTAGATCGGAGACATGAAGGAAAGCTTTTGCAACAGTTCTTAGAGATTGTTATGTAACAATCTGTAAGGATGTAATCGTTAGGTTAGTTTTAAAGTCAAACCAAAACTTGGATCGAGAGTCACATTTTCTCTTTATGCTGCCCACACGCAAGCATGACTGAAGTTTGGCGTCATTTAAACCTCAGTTCTCCTTAGCAGAATGACTTTACATATTGGAAATGTCACTCCTCAAGCAAACCGTGCCAGTGTAAGGGATTAATGTGAGGTGTATTAGCTTGTTAGTATGTGCTAAGCCCATTTTAATTCTGAAACAAGCAGGAGCAAACACTCCCAAGAGGATTCAGACTTAGTCTCTCAGGGTGTCTTTAGCTACTTATCAGGGAAATACCTCAGAGCCACAAATCATGGTGCTTTGTTGCATTGCAGCGGGCCTACAGTTACTAATGCAGCGATGCGAAAACAAGAAGCGAGAACAGATGGAGAAAGGCTCATTGTTTGTAATTACCAGTGTGACTGTAAACAACGAAAGCTTTGTAGAGCCCAGAAGAGGACATTCAAACTGAGGGACTGATTGGAGAGAGGCTTCATCTGCAATTTATTGTGGCGATAGATAATAACTCTGTGTTTTCTCCTCTTTCAACAGCCCAAGAAGAAGTTGACGCCTTACCTTCTCTACTGCGTTTCAACAGCAGTCATCGGCTCCCTACAATTTGGCTACAACACCGGCGTCATCAATGCACCCGAGCAGGTGTGTGATTGATTGAGTTCATGCACAGTTTTTCCTACGTTTTCAAAAATGATAACTGGACTGGTTCTTATGTAGTGCCTTATGTAACATGTCACATTCATCCATTCACACACATTCATACAAGCACTTTTTTTCTAAGTGCTTTCTACTTTCACACTCTTGTTAAAAATTGTGAGCAACTAGGGATTGCCCAAGAATACCTTGGCATGCAGACTGGAGCACCAGCCTTACGATTAGTTATCGTATCGTTAGTTACACGATTATCATTTAATTAAGGTGTGTCGACCCAGGGTGATATCTAAAACCTGCAGGACACCGGCCCTTGAGGCCTGGAGTTGGATGCCCCTGACCTACATGTCTGCTCTCATTTGTATGCTCTCATGAGGATGGTAAAAGTTATACTGCCCCCATGTGGAAGAGTTAAAAACACCCCCTAAGTGCCACTACATCTGGTAGACTTTACTGATGTTTCATGAAATAATAATAATCTTAACACTCCAACCAACCTTTTTTTGTTTGTTTTTTCAGAAACTGCGGACATTTTTCTCAAATGTGTCTCAGAGCCGATACGGGGAGCCTTTTCAGTCACAGACAATTACTCTGGTCTGGAGTTTTGCTGTGGCCATCTTTAGCGTGGGAGGCATGATCGGGTCCTTCTCTGTTGGAGCAGTGGTTAACAAATTTGGCAGGTGAGAAAATCAAAGATAAACACTGTGGTGGTGCGACCAAACGATCTACTACTGAGAGTGCGATACAGACTCTGATTTCACTTCTGTTTTTGTGTCTTACTACCAGGCGAAAGTCCATGCTGATGAACAACATCCTGGCTCTACTGGGTGGCGGTATGATGGGACTGGCGACTCTGAGTCAATCTTTTGAGATGGTCATAATTGGCCGGTTCATCATCGGTGTGTTCTGCGGTCTATGCACGGGTCTGACGCCCATGTACGTGGGCGAGATCTCTCCCACCGCTGTCCGCGGAGCCTTCGGCACGCTGCACCAGCTGGGTGTAGTTATTGGCATCCTGGTGGCACAGGTACACAAACACGCTCAACACTAAACATGCAAACCGACATAATAATCTTTTCCTTTTTATAGAAGGTCACATTTACTCTCAACAGGTACCGAAATTTAGATGAGCATAAATAAACGAAACACATCCTGTTTTATAAGCCGTGTGTAACGGTGTGTATAATGAACGAGGAAACAGACACTGCTCTGATAAAAGGCAGTGTAGCTAAAAACACTGGAGAGCTCACACTTTTCTGCACGTACCTGTGTGTGTGTGTGTGTGTGTGTGTGTCTGTGTACTCATAGCTGAAAGAGAAGAATTTCATATACAAGGAGTAAATTGGCTCAAATGGGTCAATTTTATGCACCTCGTTCCCTCATTATTTTTGCTGTGTGTTCCTCAGATCTTTGGTCTGGAGTTTTTGCTGGGCTCAGACACTCTGTGGCCTCTCCTGCTCGCTCTGACTATCCTGCCTGCCGTACTGCAGACAATCATGCTGCCCTTTTGCCCTGAAAGCCCTCGCTACCTCTTCATTGTTCTCAAACAAGAGGAGGAGGCTAGAAAAGGTCAGTCTTAAGTCAGTTTGCATACTTACAAACCAAGTTGGCAACGTCGGGTTAGTGAGACCGACTCTGACTGATTTTTAATGATGTGTGGGAAACTTTACTTTGTTATATAACGCTCCGAGCTGCTTTTTTCTTACTTATACTTACCTCCTCCTCCTATTTCTTTGATCTGTTTTACTTTTTGTAGCTCTGGTGCGTCTGCGTGGCACTGAAGACGTGGATGATGACATTCAAGAGATGAAGGAAGAAGGGATGAAGATGGCCATGGAAAAGAAAGTGACCATCTTAGAACTGTTCCGCTCGCCAAACTATCGCCAGCCAATCATTATCGCTATTATCCTGCAGCTCTCCCAGCAGCTGTCTGGCATCAACGCTGTGAGTAGACGTCACATCCTATAATACAGCGACGTGATAGGGATATATTTAGCACATGTCAAACTGGGAGAAAGTGTAATGTGAGAAAAGCAATGTTTAATGTTAGCCACGAATGTTTAAAGGAGCATTCATTGAAATTGCACAAATGTTTTTGACAAGCACGTAAGAAGATGTGCTTCTTGGCTTCAGGCAATGTTAGATTGAGTTGAATAATTTGAGGCTGATTGGAAGAAGATAAGCACAGTGGTATTTAATAGCTATTTTGTTAATAAGGTCATGTAACCGGGCTGACTAAATTCATTAGCAGCTGCTGTGTCTGACCTGACAATCACTGTGAAGGAGCCTGGAGCTAAAGGCTGCAACATAACCCATATCACTCACCAGAAAGACGCTGGTGCAGTTTCACACGCTGCTACGTGTATTGTTTTTTGTGCAACCGTTCCAAAACGTATATTTATCAGATTTTTTTATAGTCAAATGACTACACGTGGAGAATTTCCACTCAACTCTGCCTTGCATCCTTGCACTTTCACTGCTCTCAGCAACCTTGTTTCCAGCCTCAGCAGGAGGAAAGAAACTATTAAAGCCACTGTGTGACGACTGTAGCTGCTGAGCATAAAGGAGAATTTTGTTACAAGAGAATCAGATAATATATCAGGGGTTAGTGAGGAGGCAAAAAGAGAGAGAGAGAGAGAGAGGAAAAAACTGAGTGTAATAGAAAATAAACAGAAATGTATGAGTAAATAAACATATCCATCCATCCATCCATCCATCCATCCATCTTCATCCGTTTTATCTGAGGCTGGGTCGCGGGGGCAGCAGCCTAAGCAAAGAGGCCCAGACCTCCCTCTCCCCAGCCACCTCCTCCAGCTTATCCGGGGGAACACCAAGGCGTTCCCAGGCCAGCCGAGAGATATAATCTCTCCAGCGTGTCCTGGGTGTGCTCCGGGGCCTCCTCCCGGTGGGACATGCCTGGAACACCTCACCCAGGAGGCGCCCAGGGGGCATCCTTGTCAGATGCCCGAACCACCTCAGCTGGCTCCTTTCGATGTGGAGCAGCAGCGGCTCTACTCTGAGCCCCTCCCAGATGGCCGAACTTCTCACCCTATCTGTAAGGGAGAGGCCAGCCACCCTTCGGAGGAAGCTCATTTCTGCCGCTTGTATCCGCGATCTCGTTCTTTCGGTCACTACCCACAGCTCGTGGCCATAGGTGAGGGTAGGGACGTAGATCGACCGGTAAATTGAGAGCTTCGCTTTTACACTCAGCTCCCTCTTCACCACGACAGACCGGTGCAGCATCTGCATTACTGCAGCTGCAGCCCCAATCCGTCTGTCGATCTCCGGCTCCCTTCTCCCATCACTCGCGAAAAAGACCCCGAGATACTTGAACTCCTCCACTTGGGGCAGGAACTCATCCCCGACCCGGAAATAAACACATAATTACAAAAACTTACAATATGATTAAAAAAAACTGACAAAACTTTCTGTTAGTCTTGTTGTGATGGAAAAGAAAAATACCCTAAATATGATAGTATTAATTAAGTGTTCACATTGTTTCACTTCTTTTCATGTTGCTAGACTCAAATGCAAGTCTTGCTCCAAATCTGCAGCATCAACTTCAACTGTTTGTTTGTTTTTTTGATCTGCCAAAAATCTAAAACAAACTGATGCATGTGCAATCAAATCATGTTCTGAGCACTTTTTATTAATCAGAATCAATATTAACTGACTTTTCCTTCATTTCCTCTTTCAGGTCTTTTACTACTCCACAGGCATCTTTAGTAACGCTGGTGTATCTGAGCCCATCTACGCCACCATCGGCGCTGGAGTCGTCAACACAGTGTTTACTGTTGTCTCTGTAAGTGTCTGAGTGCGCAGGTGGTTTCGTTAATTTAGTACAGGTTAAATATTACATTGAATGTCAGTTGATAATTGTGTTTCTTTGAACTCCAGCTCTTCCTGGTTGAACGGGCGGGACGCAGGACGTTGCACCTGATTGGACTGGCTGGAATGGCCATCTGCGCCCTGATCATGACCATCTCCCTGTCCTTAGTGGTGAGTTCGTCATTGTAAAATAAAAATGAGAAGCCAGCCTATTGCTGCTGCATTACATCTTTTCCTCATGCTCTCTGTTTCTTTCTCTGAGCAGAAGACCACCCCATCTCTAAGTTATCTGGCAATTGTGGCTGTGTTTGGCTTTGTTGCCAGTTTTGAGATGGGTCCAGGTCCCATCCCCTGGTTCATCGTGGCTGAGCTCTTCTCCCAGGGGCCCCGACCTGCAGCCATGGCCGTCTCTGGTTTCTCAAACTGGACTGCCAACTTCCTGGTGGGGCTGGGTTTCCCTAGACTGGAGGTATTTTTCACATTTATCATCCCTGCAGAAAATGTTCACATTCACACACATGTACAAATAATAGTCGTCTTCCAGTTTGTCTCATAACAAACATCCCTCTGATTTTCCCAGGAAATTTGTGGCCCTTACGTCTTCATCATCTTCATGGTCCTCCTCATCCTGTTCTTCATCTTCACCTACCTACGAGTCCCTGAGACAAAAGGGAGGACCTTTGACGACATTGCACAGGGATTCGCCGCCAGGGTGGAAAAACCCTCCCACTCCCCGGTGCCTGAGGCAGTTGTGGTTGAAAACAAAGAGCCTGCACCGATGTCCCCCACAGAAAAAGTTCCCATGGTGAATCTTCCTTCAGAAGCAAAATGAAAAACTGTAGAAGATACGAAGGAAGATTTGGTGCAAAACAAAGCAGACAAACATGGGCCTTGCACATAGCTAGTGTAAAAGTTCTATTATTATATATACTATTTTATATTTACATATTAAGTTATATTGCATAAGTCAGAAATAATGAAAGGTGTGTGTTTGGAAGAAGCCATTTCAGTGTACTAATGCAAAAAAAAAAAGTTTTGGTATTTTATATGTGTGCTTTTAAAGTGCCTTTTTAAAAAAATGAAAGAGTGTTTTTAAAGATCACTCCCAGCTAGAAATGCTTAATTAATGGACTGAATTCCTCTTTAATCCTGCTTTAAACATGGTCTACACTTAAATGAATTACCAGTATTTAAGGTTTGTTGACATTTCCGGTGCCAGCTCCCATCCTTTTTTACCTTATAAGAGGATCAGCATATGTTCTGTGTGAGGTCTTCAGCTACCAACAGTGTTAAAAGGTTGCAGGATTTGGGGGTTTATGTATTGAGGTCAAGCTTGAAAAGACGGATTTGGAGTTCGGTTGTTTGACCCCCCAAAAAGAAAAGATTGACTTGCTGTCCTCTCTGAAATGCCTTGAGGCAGAAAAAAAGCACTGAGGGGGGTTTAGCAGCAGTTCCTCTCCACTTCAGGTCCATATAGATTTTGAATAAATATATTTATGTATGTAGAAAACAAAGACTTCCTCTCATCCAGCAGTAGCACCACATACCCTGACAGCAGAGGATGTCTCTGCTTGTCCGCTGTTTGGATGCGACAGCTTTTGTGCCGAGAAAGAAACAAAACAAGGCGAGTTCTGTAAGCCGGAGCCGTCTGCATCAAATGTAATATTTGTGTGAGGATGAGAGAGACGTAGTCCAGCACCGCCAAGCCTGAACAAAGCCTCTTTAAGGCTTCTCAAAAAAACAAAAGCTTACCTCTTTAGTTTGCAGATTTCACTGCAGGGTACAAAGTAGAACGAGAAAAAAAAAAATGCTGGCGTTTACAGCTCAGATTGGATTTTAGAAACTCAGGTGGCCAACTGTGTATGTTTATAGCTCCCAACTGTTACAGCACAGAAAGGATATTTATCCACCACTGCACTTGAAACTCTTTCCACATCTGTAGAGCATTTGAGAGAAGCAGCTATTGCAAAGTAGGTCGTAAAATAAAATACAGTTTTAAAGCAGTGTTTTAAAGTATTTGCTAGTGTGAAACTGTTACCTCATTTGAGGGATGTGTAGAAGCACATTGTGGTCTACTGATAACTAAACACACATCTCAGTCAAAACAGGTCATTACACACGCTTGACGATGTTGAATTAAAAAAACACTACGTGAATTGTATTTATTTTAGAACCGAAGAGTCGTTGTTTGCATTTGTTTCTAACTGTTTGAAATGATGTGAATATATTGTAAAGGCTCCAGTTACTGCACACTGATCAGCTGCTGCAGCACATGATGTGTCGGTGTTTGCAGAGCAGCATCTTCTTCTGGGTGTGCACAAACTGATGAGCTTAACAGGGTTATGTTAGCACTTTGGCAGTCAGACTACTGAATAATGATTGCGCATACTGTTTGCGCCCGTTACATGTAAATGTGTCGCACGTGCTCGAGAGGTGTGCGGTTTTCACCTGTCCTGTGAAACCTGTTACTTCCACCTTGATTTTTCTTGCACTCTGCACTCCTAGTGTCACTGTATCAGATGCAGTTGTGTTGCTTTGCAGTTTTCACATTTTTAATATGTATATTTTGCTCTTTTGTTATCTCTTTTTTTGTTTGTGTAAATAAACAGAAACACTTAGCCAAGTTGAGCGTGTGTCAGAGTTAGAGATGACCTTTGCTGCTCTGCATTTCGTGCGAGACACTTGGCTTAGAGAAACCAAGAAGAAAAAGTTTTACATGTTTCAAGGGAAAAGCGCCACCTGACTAATGAGCGTGAACATGATAAGTTTTGTGAGTTTATAAGGCCACAAGTCAAAGCCAGTTAGTTATCATGAATGTTTAATGTTAACTGTCGCTCCGTGGTAATCCATCGGGCAACCACTTCTCCACTGCAGCGTTTCCTTCTCGTTTCGCTGTGGAAAAACCTCAGTGAGCTGTGAGGCGCGGTATTACAACACAAGCCACGAGCGCCGCTGTTGATGAATCGGGTTTAAATAATACATTTGGGTGTTGTGTTGACATTTTTGTTACGAGCTCAAAAATCAAATCAGAAGACGCAGAGGGAACTTCCTGTGATCTGTTTTTAAATCACTGATCTCGTGTTTGTGAGGTCACATCCAAAGGGACTCGCTTTTCAGAATAGCAAAAAGACACTGATTACGATGCTTCATTTAGAATTTGCTCGCAGACAAAACTGAGGCGAAAGTTGATATTAAAGGTTTTCGTCATTAGTCTTGTAATACATTATCCGTCTTCAGTTTAAGCTGCGATCATGGCTCAAATTTCCATAATGCTTTGACAGATGAAGAATCTGCTGAGTACCTGTGGGCTACAGATATTTTACATCCCACTATTTGTTTACGTGCCTGCATCACACTGAATTCATTAAAAGCTGTTAGCGACTCCAGTTTTCCATGATTTCTAAGCAGATTAATCATTTATTCACAATGATCGGAGTCACACTGAATCGGGTCTGTGTGGCAGACTAAACCCCATACCTGTGCTCCAAAAGGGTGATCTCATTTCTAAGCACCTATATGTGGACAACCAGACTGAGATTGAAATTTCTCCCCTAGTGGGGCACACAAGTCAATTGTAGATGTTTACATATTTGTCTGACAAGCACAAAGGTGCCCAGTTTGATTCCATGAGGACACACAAATCCCTTGGCTGTTGTGTCAGAGGGCCATCTGGCATAAAAATCTGCTAAATCCAAGATGTAAAGCTACCTGCTCTGAGTGAAAGCTGAAATTACCCTTTTCCCTTCTTTGCTTATATCAAAAATTTTCTGACGATGGACAAGATAAGCTTCAGTCTGATTGGTCGCTTTAGCTATACAATATAATCTTCCATTTCCTGTTTGGCTTTACCTTGTGTACCTCAGCCCATCGAAGAAGCACACAGCCTTTGGTAAGGGGCCCCCCGGCTGGCTGGGAATGGTGCCATCTAACTGTGTCAAACCCACACAGCACATCTCCCTGCAAGAGTCCACAGCAGTTACTCACAGCAGTGAACTGGAGCATGAAAGCCCATCAACAAGCTGCAGTACTGCAGGCTGGCCAGCTAGTGGCGTGCACAGACCAGAAGGGCTGCTCAGATGTGTGTGTGTGCGCCTGAGTGTGAGTCTGCATACTGTCTGGATGAGCTGTCCTATGAGGCGAGGAGTGTGTCTGAGAGAGTAGGGTGGTGGTTGTGGTGGAGGGGTGTTAGAGCATGAAGCCACATGAAGGATGGCGAGCGTCCCAAAAAACATGTCTAAATGATATTCATTTTCCATAAAGGCTGAGCTGAGTGAGATCAAGAAAAACAGCAAAAAAATAAAAAGTTGGTCACTCTCACATGCCACAGCTTGAAAAAATGCGGGTTAGCACAGTGTCCAGACATGAGAGGGATGCCACAGCCTGCCAGCCAGCGTTGCAATGGACGCCGTTAGTCGTGTCTAGACAGCTGTTTTAAAGACCAGAAAAACTTGTTTATTAATTCTCTCCCTTCGCTCTCTGTCACTCTCTTGTCGGCTCTCCTCTCTGTCTTTGTTTCTCCCATATAAGAAAATAAACCCTCTCTCCCACTTTCCTCCTCTCACTCGTTCTCTCCTCCTGTCTCTGTGACAACGGTGTTTTGTTTACTTCCTCACTTGGCAGCGTACTTATTGTATCTGCTGCTCTGTAAATATTTTTCTGCTTCCCTCATCCATTCATCCATCCACCCCCCATCCTCTCTCTCTCTTTTTCTTAGATAAAGGGAGCAAACAGACTCCACCCCCTCTCCACCCCCCCCCCCCCACCTCTTGCTCTGTCACACACACTCACTCTATCTCCCTCTTTCTCTTTCATACTCTCTCCCTCCCTCTCTCCCTGTCAGTGTCATTCTGTAGTGGAGATGTGGAGTGTCTTTCTGTCTCTCTGTCTGTTTTTCCAGCCTAACTCAGCTGAGGAAGGTAAGAACCAAACTTTTGATTGCATTTATTCACGTCAAACCTGTGACTGCACGCGCGTGTATGTGTGTATGTGTGTGTGTGGTCATAAAGCTTGATGCCGTGTTTGTACAGCGCTCTCATCACGTTCCTGAAACAAGTCCACAAGTGAAGGATGGGCACTTAGTATGCAACTGTTATAGCTCTCTAAGAACAAGCTTCTGTGGGAATTAATGGGACTTTGACAATGTGTGAAACTGTGGCACATTAGTCTGCCACGCTACGAGTCAAGCCACCCTGGATTATGAGTCCTCCACCTGCACCTTGGGACCCCCGGAATAATTACCAGCTTTACCCCTGCTTAGACAGCCCTTAGTTTTCTGGGCTCTGTGTTGTGTCTCAAAGCAACAGTGCACGTGAATATGCATGCAGATGCTTGTGTGCACCACTGTAGAAGCACATCAGATAGTAGTTTGTTGGCACGGAAGGGCCAGGTGCGTGCCAGGACCTATCAAGATCCGGCAACAAAAGGATATGGAAATAAGGCAGAAGACAAATGAATATTAAGCCGCATAACCCCTTCTCTTTGCTATGCACTCGGTGACCTACCACCCCCCTCCCGTGTCACACATGATCTCATGGATGTGACAGCCGCAGGCCCCCTCTTCTTCTTATCATTGCCCCCCCCCCCCCCCCCCCCCCCCCCTTTTTTTTATTTCTTCTGCACTGGTGTCCTTAAAGCGTGTCTCCTGTTTCTCCTGTTTCTCCAGTTCTCTCCTGGTAACTTTTAATGCTTTGCTTACATAAATGGAAAGAATGTATGCCTTAAAAAGTGCAAGACTGAGTGACTGTTTGTGTGTGTGAGAGAGAGAGAAAGAGAAAGAGAGCGAGTGACAGACAGTCTAAAAAGATGGATAATTAAGTGAGACTCCATCTATGAAGTGTTCTGTCAGATCAGAGTGGGCTGACTTGAGAAACCTGCAAAAACATGATGACTCAAACTGGCTTTGTGTGTGTGTATATATATATATATATATATATATAGCCAAACACACACACACACACACACACACACACACACACACACATATATGTATATATACATATAAGTGTATATACATACATGTGTATATATACATATATGTGTGTGTGTGTGTGTGTGTGTGTGTGTGTGTGTGTGTGTGTGTGTGTGTGTGTGTGTGTGCGTCTCCATATGTGTTTGGCTATAGGTGCATACATGCCTTTAGATTTGGCCTATACATAGCTCCCGCTCCTACACCCTGTCCCCAGCACTAGAGAGGGTGTCAGCAGTCAGCACGCAATTACTTTCAAAGGATATGTCTCTATGTTGCAAAGAGCTGCACCTGTTCGCGTTCATCTTCTTCTTTGGCTTTAGTTTACTGCGAGGTGTGTGTCAGTAATAGTCTGTTACAGTGGTAACTTATATGTCAGCCTCACGCCGTGGATTCGAGCCGCGCTTGTAACAGATGGCTTGGACTAAGATGAGACAGAATGACTGCGAGGAGAGAGGCCGGGCAGTGTAACGAGCCCATACTGACTCTGTGTAATTGAAACAGAGCTCGACATAATACAGTATTAACCCAGTAGCATGGGCGTCCCTATAAATCCACATGAAGTGAAACATCCAGTTACATCGTGAATGGACGGTTTGGCATCTGCCTCAGCTTTCGTCGCAGCAAATGACGTCTGGACCGGCTGGATATAGCTGCACGTTAACTATTTTTAAAGTCGTTCTTTCTATTGTGAAATGTGAGCCATCTGCTTTTCAAGTACACTATATCTGCATCAAAAATCCGAATTATTGTCTATTTTTATGTCACAAGATATGAGGAAGTGTCATTTTTTTCAATAGTTTCCTCTAGGTTAAAAAAAACCTAAATCTTTGCCGCTTCTCATGAAGACAAATCACAAGTGAGCGACAACTGATTTGCATCTCTCAAATGCAGCCATGTGTAAGTGTTGCTCTATTCGCCCACATGCATTGTTGATGTGGAGCCTCTGAACCTTACGAATCTGTGTTGAGGATTGCGTGTTCACTTTGGATTAACACCTCACACCCAAGGAAGGGCCTGAACGGGAGACACACCTGATGCCCCTCCGGCCCTTTCTGTCATAGACGAGCGGAGTTGCAGCGATGCTCACTGAACTATGCAGTTCCAGGAATTAACCTTGCACTGTTAGTTAAACTTGTTTCATGCCTTGAAAAGGTAATCTCTTCTGAATATCACCAGATGGCAACAGGCTGCTCAAAAAATGTATCGATTTTTTATTTTAACGACAACATTGATTAATGAATTCATGCATTTCTCTCAACGTAAAATAAAACGTTTCTTCTATAATTCTACTTAATTACATTTCTGAAAAAAATGCAATATATTTTAACTCCCTACACTTAATTCCATTCAATTCCATTTTATTTCTATAGCTCCAAATCTAATACGTATTGTAAGGTAAAGAGGTAGAGGAAGATATTACAGAGAAAACACCAGCAATCAGACTACGCCCTATGAGCAAGCACTTCCCAACACTGAGAAGGAAAAACTCAGAAACCGAAGTAGGCTCAGGGAGGGGCAGCCATAACCTGCCATCGGTTGGGAGTGAGGATGGGCGGAGCCTATCCCAACCATCATAGGGTGAGTGGACGGGTTGTCAGTCTATTGCAGGGCTTCACATAAAGATTTTACAAAAAAACCCCTTATGATGTTATAAAATATCTCCCTAAATTTTTGCATAACTTTTTACAAAAAAAGCAGCCAGCTGTTACCACTTTACCAAATAGCACCATTTAAATATCACATCTGAAACATTTCAATGTCAAAAAACTAATTTGTACAGAAAGACTTTGTTTCATCGCCCTTCAAATGTGCTGTGAATCTACCACTAACCTACACCAGCACTATAAAAGTATAAAAACCTACTGTCTCCCTGTTGGTTACGTTTTGAGTTAGCTATCCTTCTCCTTCTTCTTTTTCTTTCTTCGGCTGCTCCCTTTAGGGGTTGGCACAGTGCATCCTTTCATCTCACCCTATCCCTAGCATCCTCCTCTGTCACACCAACCCTCTGCATGTCCTCTTTCACTACAGCCATCGTCCTTTTCCTTCTGTCTTTGTCCAGTATATCCACTATCTTTCCTCTGCACATGTCCGAACCATCGCAGGCTTGCCTCTCTGACTTCATCTTCTCATCCCTCTCTACCTTCAGCCAACAGTAGCGCAGTTTCCACCGGCAGCCACTGTTTTGATTTCTTTATGCTATTCTGCTTTCTTGCCTCTCTTTACTTTGTTGGGTTCTTTTGCTTTTACCTGTTTAACTTTGGAAGTTGTTGTCACCTTTGTTTGACTTTGACTTTTGCCTCATTCCTGTGACTGTCATTATTCTCTGCACCTATTTCTGATTTCCACTTCCCTTATTACACTGTGAAGCATTGTCATAGCATCTGTCAATCTTGCCTGGCTCCCTATGATGGCCTTTTGGATATCGGTTTGTTTTCATTTTGGACTTTTATTTTTTGGGAGTTGGACTGCCAGCTAAATAAAGGTCCATTTTTGTCATTTGGTGTCTGCCTGGGTCCTGCATTTTGGTCCTGCTTTCAAATACTGTGACAGCTACATCATTACAATGCTGCTTACAGACTGATGCATCAGTATTATGGATGTAATGATGTAAGAGGCCATTTTTCTGCAAGTAAGATCCTTTTAGCTAGCCACTCTATACATACTGCTTTACTGCTGCTTTAAATTAAATAAAGGACATGAATCCTTCTTGAAACACCAGACTGCATAAATTTAAAGCCATGTTGACATTCTCACTCTAAGGTCATCTGGGCCATCGTTCCTGCTGTCTCTGGTTTTAACTGGGTATTAATTAGGCAGAGTGCCCTCCCTATCCCAGGCGTAATAAGCCACTCTTTCAGGACATGATCAACTAGAGAAAGTGTGATAAGAAAATAAATGGCATGCTTGTCACAGTGGGAGTGCTGCAGAACGGATGCCGCGAAAAGCCCTCAGCAGCTTCTTGCGCCCGTCCTTCCATCCTGCATGTGCACGGGGCTGCAGTAACCAAGAAATCACATGCTGGTGGGAAGTGGAGGACTCAACTCAACCCATCATTGACACTACAACACTTAACTGTGACCCAGCTTTATTTTTAGTTCCAGCATGCTGAGAGCTTTGTAATGACATTAGGCCACTTTTATTAAAATGAATGACACATCTGCCATTTGTGATATAAGAGGTTAAGCCAAGACTCTCCGCTTTGAGCCAGGCAATGTCGTGGCAGATAGCGTCACAGATAATACGCCTGTGTGGACAGGCAACGAGTTAGAGCCAAAAAAAATAAAAAAAATACTAAAAGATGAACACGTGGCATGGGCTGCTGTAACACTGGAATGCAGTTTTTAGTTTTGAATTTCACATTAAAGCAGTTGCCTGGCAGTTTGGGTGCTGGCACCAACCGAACGGACAGAGAGCTGAGTTAGGCTGTTGAAGGCTTCACTAATGAGAAATGACACAGTGGGTTTGAATTAAACTGATCTCTTGCATTCCTTCATCTGGCAGCGGTGAGGGTTGAGGGTTGAGGGTGGAGAAGATGATGTTTGCGGCTTCTGTTTTTGGTGGTAACTGAATATCTATTAATGGAGGAGTCAAGCCTGTTTAGAAGAAACTTTTACGCTTTTGTCTTTGTACACATTACTCCACTCGAGTGAATTATTATCCTTTTAACAACCAACATGCCACTAGCAAAACATTTAGCGTTTGGGTGAGGGGTAGGGTTTATGTTGGGTTAATGTCCCCCACTTTTTATAGTACTTTTACTTATTTGGATTAAGTGAAAACTATTTAAAATTGAAGCTGTTATGCCAAAATAATTATATGAAACTTTATTTGAAAGGTGACATTTGCCTATTTAACAAAGCTCAACTCTAACTATACCCCTAGCATTCGTCACTTTTGACCTGGTGGATGAGTAAAAACTTGTATCACGATTGTTTTTGTCTTTCCAAAACGTTGAAATTCTCAGACAAAAGTGAACAAGTGAAATATCTCTGATCTGCTCCTGACTTTAAAATCAAGTCCTTTGATCAAAGAAGAGGAGAAAGTTACACCTGAGTTATACCTCGGTAGTGGAGTTGGCAACATGTTTAATCGTGTGCTGGTTGAGGATGACGTTTAGTCATATTTCTGCATGTCAAATACTTTTTGCAATTATGACATATCTATGGCACAGATCCATCCATTCATTTCCTTCTGCTTACCTAATTCAGGGCTGCTGGAGCCTTTCCCTGCTGTTACAGGGTGAGATGCAGGGTGGCATGGCGGTGTGGTGGTTAGCACTGTCAGCTCACAGCAACAAGGTTCTGGGTTTGAATCAAGATTGGAGGCTTGCTGCGTGGAGTTTGCACATTCTCCCCAGCTTCTTCCACAACACAAAGAGCTGCATGGGTTTACCATGGGCAACCTCAGGTGTGAATGTGAACGTAGATTAAACACAAAAAATATAAAATTATTAGATACAGACATAAAGAAAGAGTAAATACTTTTAACTTAGTAGGTTATACCTTTATCTGCTCTTGTCACAATACTGAGGTTATAAAATTGATGCCACCCTCATGTCTGCACTGCAGACATTAAATCAGAACCTGCAGATGCTTGCCTTAGTGCCACACAGACACACAGGAAACTGCTACCCTGGCCTTGAAATACAACATGCCAGACCCACAGTATATCAATCCTGAAAGATCTAGCCAAAAATAAAGGCTAGATCATAACAAATCCTTTGTTATTAGGTTTTGAGAACTGGCACGCAGATTTTACCCACCTTCCACCTTCATTGCTAAGCTAAGCTAAGTGGCAGTTTGTGTCTCCTATTTAACACCAGACATAAGAGTCAGTCTCCACATTTAAATTTAGTTCACTTACAATTTATTTAGTCATATATTCCTTACCACCTTCAGATTTGGAGGCCTTTGTCGGACCATTTCTGTGACTTTCTGAAACTGACAATACAATATTCTCACCCACTTCACACTGTGATTGGCCAGCTATGAAGAAGTGTGAAAGTAAGCTGGGTTTGAACTTCTTTCCCAAGCTTACTTTTTTTCATTTGTTACAGCTCTTTGTGGCACTTTCAGTGTGAAGAACAAAGTGAAACACTATGAATCTCTTCCAGGAATGTTGAGAGACCCATTAACGTCACCATCTTGGTTTTTGGAGCTAGAACTGACTATATTTAGAGTGCTAAGTTATCAAGTACCGCTAGCTAGCTAGCTTAGCAATGTGCATCCATAGACTGTATGGATACCTTAAAGATACCTGATTAGTGCGAGCTAAATAAATAAAACATTAGGATTTCACTCATCAAAACTGGAGCACAGACTTCTTCTTAACTGTCAGATAATTGTTCTAAAAACATGTAAAAGGCCCAAACAGCACAAACACAACAAAAGTCCAATTTAGTTAGCTGAGGTGACACATTGGCTGCATAACTGCTAGAAAATAAAAGCAAATACATTTTAAACTGGAAAATTTGAAAAAAAAAAGTCCATCCAGCTGTTGTGTTTTGCACCAGCCTGTAACATGTTTATTTGGACATTTTAACATGGCGTCTGTGAGGATTCAGTCACGTTTGGAGTCAGCCATTTGAGCTGCACTTTTTGGCACTTTGTGCTGGCTTCATTTTTTCAACTGCAGTGGTTGCTGCTTGCCACCATCCCACTAATGCCTGTTATTTCAATCTGCCTGCGAGCTTGCCTGAACAACTAAAACAGGTTTTTATTGCAACAAGATTGACAGAAAGCAAATAACTGTTTCTCTCAAGAAGTCAAACTATAATTTTAAAATCTTCATGTCTGCCAGTTTTACTTTAGCAAACATGCTGTAATCAAGACAGAGAGTCAGTTGTTTTGATGTGTCCTCCTACCTGTGCCTGTTGCTGCCTGCACGTAGGGATTGATCATCTAACCTGGTTGTTTGTGCTCTTTGGTGCAGCTGCGCTTTCATTCAGTTTTTTTGAGATAACGCCCTTTGACATGTGCATGCTTATTTCTGGAGACATGTTAATCCCCTTCCTTCCTTTCGTCCAACCTCCTCCTGCTCGCTTTCTGACTTGGCGTATCACTCTCTCACTGTGGTTGTTTGTAATGAGGGTTTGGTAAGGGCCTTGTCCTTGACTGACTGTCTGTGGGAGGGAGCATCTGGAGTGTATCAAGAAAGGGTGGAGATGGGTGGATGAGTGGACAAAAGACAAAACACAAGCTGACCGCTGCTCAAAACGCTTGCAGGCACTGTGGGAATTTTTTTGTGTGTGTGTGTGCATGAGTGTGTTTCTGTAACGTGTTGTTACCTGTGAGCTCGCTGACTATGTCTTCTCTGCTGGTGCATTCACTTTGGTGTTAAGGCATAATTTACACTCGGATCCCTCTAGTAGGCATTAATATTTACAGCAAATTTCTTTTCAGAGTGAGTCAGGAGGGGCTCCACTGCCTTGCAAAATTTGGCGTTGAAGTAGCATACATCTGCTGTCGAAGAGGCGTGACATGAACAATGGCACTACACTTAGCACTGGAGAGTGTCGGTGTATGCATGGCTGCACAGAGAGGAAAAGTGTTGGACTCAGAGAAATGGATGGAGAGAGCAGAGAGGGTCACTCAGCTGAAGTGAGCACTCCAGTGGCGGAGGGGACATTCATGAACTAATGCAGGTCACCTCTATAACAAGGCAGAAGAGCATTTACACCCACACCGTGGACAGAAAGAGCAAAAGAAACACATTCATATGCGCAAACACAATCCCGCCAGCCTCTCCTTCCATAATGATGCTTTGTCTACTATATTGTCTCCCCCTTTTCTCTCTCTGAGTATCAAACCACTTTCCACACAAACAGCAGAGCTGCCATCAGTAACGGAGAAGAGTGTTTCTCTTTATCTGACAGACCCTACTGTCACATTTTGGAGGAATAATATCCACATGCAAAGAGGAGGAGGATACAAGGGACAAGGGACAAAATGGAGGTAGAGTTATCGAGCAGAGCGAGTAAAAAAAATCAGAGTGGAACAGGAGGACGTAAGAGGCCAGCGTGCATTAACGCAGCACTCAGGCTCAGATTGCAGACTCAGCACTTCGTCAAACTGTCAGGGACAAACTTCGAGCATCTCAGCCATCGGATGGACCAATAACGGAGATGCTGTAGTGCTCTGCGCACATGGAGTGGGCTGTCTGAGAGTTAAATAAAGGGGCTTTTACTGCCAAGTGGACCTGCCAGTAAATGTCCCTCTCTTTTGTTCATGGTTGTCTCACGCACACACAAACAGACGCGCACCAGAGCCACGGTGCCCAAGCTCCAACTAATCTTTGAAAGGTGTGCATAACACACCACTTCAATGCTAATCTTAGGATGTCATGGTGAATTATTCAACATGCTAATGTCACGCAACGAGACATGCATGAAGCACTTTGAACGCTCCTCCATGTAATCTTCATGTACAGGTTTATCCCGGGAAGAAAGAGCGGAGGCGATGTAAGGACCTCTGTCCCCAAGGCCCAGCGACAAGAAACTAAATAGTAGAGGCATAAATATTAATGTCAAAAATAGTTTGCTCCGTGTTATTTATGCATGACTGTGCCCTGAAGCAGAAGGTTAATTGAATTTGGAATGACACTTTTGCAGCATTTGTGTCTGTTGCTTATCTGATATAAATCAAATGGTGCTTAATGAGGTCACATATAACATGTTAGTCAATCTGACAAACTGAAGATTATTTTTCACAGGGCCAAGAAACTAATCAATAATGAGTTTGCATGCCATCACGCACAGCTGGAATTGTACACCGTTTCCAGCTAGAGTCAAACAAAGCATGAAAGGTGTCTCACTGGTGGATACTGTCAAAATGAGTTTAGCTTTCTTCCTTTAGCTGATTTTATCCCAATTGCCTCCAAAATTCCACTAGCCAAGCTTCCCAGACGTGCGCGGCACTAAAAACTGTTTATTCTGATGCCTGTGGCTGCATATAATCCTTAGCTGTCACAGTCTATTTGTATTCTCTTCTTGATACAATTCATATCACTCCAAATCCTGGAGCACTTCCATGGAAAAATGTGTGAATTTACTAAGAGTGACATAAAGACCAGCCAGTGGGTGAAAACGGATAGACAGGCTGAGGGGTTTGGAAAGGGGGGAAAAGAGAGGAGGGAAAGGAAGGCTTGAAGCACAGATTTGCGGGGTGTCCATCTGTGACTATAATCCGAAAAAATCTGTTTACAGAGCAGTCAGAGAACAGTAGGGATGGGGTCGATTCATGTCATGAGCCACAAATAATATAGTTTTCTTATTATTTGTTTTATTTATTGGGGCATGCGGCAGGATTGAGTGTGCTCACGGTGCCACTGGGTACTTCTGTGTTTGACTGGCAGAAGGAGAGAGACACAATGTATCTATTGGTGTTTTGGTGGACCGGGGAACCTTTTCAAATGCCCGTGTGCGAGTGCTGATTATGTAGATAATATTTTTCCTCCACCCTTTGTCTGGTTGTCAGCGAGAGAGGCAGGAAAAAAGAGAGGCCCCTTTTCTCTGGTGAATTATTGTGTGACACGCAATGGAAGCAAAAACATAAAAATTGTATAACGACAATGAGAAGAATTATTTATTTGTAAACAGAGGCGAATGCCGCCGGCCTCCCACAATGTCTCGTGTGTATACGTGTCTACAGCCCTTTAGTTGATTAGCGTTGTGCTTGATGCAATCAGGCACTGAGCGTTTTCCTCCATTACCTCCATCTGTGCAAGCATCCAAATCTGAAGTCTGATGTTTTTGGTACCTCTGCGTACACGACAAACTTTGGCCCGCGTTCAGTCGGTGGCTCTTGAACAGCACCGAGCGCAGACTGTGCCAGACTGAAGGAGCGGCAGCCACCACGGTTTTGGAATGCTAATGGAAAATTCAAGGGCTTCAGTTTTTGTGTGGGAAGCTGCCATGTGTCAGCACGCAACACTCAGCATTAAAGTCACTTTGCATGTGTGTGTCTGTGTGTGTAATTTCTTTGCTAGCTTGCTTTTTGAAGCACTTAAAGCAAATTATGGGAAAACACACTCCAGCATAAAACTCATATGCTATTCTTGTGCTTTCGCTCTTGATCAGGGTTAATGAGCAAAACCTGCAACAAAAGAGGAACACAGAACATATTAACCCCCCCGAAACATGACGAATCGTGACAGTAACTGTTATGGCCTTTTAAAGTTGGGAAATTTGACCTTTAATCACAGTGCCCCATCAGGTCAATCAGTTTAATTTTTCAAACACCAGAATAGTGTGCCAGAGTGCATCATCACTTTATAGCAGTCATTAAATTTGACAGATGCACACAGCTGGAGCTCTCCTGGATTTTATTGGATGTGGTGGGAGAAAAATCAAAGAAAATGGGACTAATGGTTCCAACAACTTGTGGTATTTTACAAAAGGAAAAAAAAGGATTAATTATACAACCGCCTTCAAAAGGGATACTCTGCAAAGTGCTTTTCTGCTTCAGTTTCACTGGAGCAAATCCGTGTTTTATATGTTTTTATGGCCTCACAGCCTCACACACTATTTGGTTTTCAGTCCTTCAGAGAATATCTCATGATTACAAATTCTGTTTAACAGTCACTTAGCTTTTATAGCACCGACTCCGTTTCTCAGTTAAATTCTTGAGCTGAAATCAAAGTTTAAACTGAAAGCTCGCGCACACGTCTGCCTGTTTTCTTTGCGTTAAAATGAAAGCATACGCAACTGTTTCCTGTCTGTTTTTTCTAACCTTATCTTTGTCTCTGCTTCTTCGTCCCACAGTGATGCTGCTGGACACAACAGAGTCTACCTCAGAGCTGGGCTGGATCACCTATCCAGATACGGGGGTAAGCAGGGAGCTGAGTGTCAATGCGTTTTCCAGCTGTTGCAGCATTAAAGCCATCTGTAGAATGTGTTATACACGTGTCGCACATGCTGATGTTTGAAGTGTCGGGTTATAATCGCATTGTTAGTCGGGCCTTGTGCTGTAATGCTAATGAGGGCTTAAAACAGGATGCTATGAAATAATACATTTAGTTTTATAACGTTTTTCATCATTCTGTCAGGCAGCTGGTGGTAAAGTTTAGACATTAAATCGATAATGGTGATAAATGGTACAGGACTGCAACTGATATTCGTTTTAATACTGATCGATTTGCTGTTTACACTCTGGATTTATTGCTCGGCACATGCGGGTTAGAAAATAATGGAAAGCCAAGGATGTTCATTGAACAACAAGAAAATCTTGATTGATTTTCAAAATTCATTAGATGCCAGTCACTAAACTCAGATAAAAGTCTTTTGGGTGAGGTTGAACAGATTGAAGATATTGGAAATGTCAGATCTGTAGACATGTCGTGGTTTTGTTTTGTCTGTGTTGTGTTTTGGTTTGTTACGCTGGCTGGTTTTGTGGTTCTTCCAGTTTCTCTGGTCTGTCATCACATATTAATGTTACCTTTCATGTTTCAGTGTTAGCCACTTATCGTTCATTTCTTTCTTTTGTGCCTCGAAGGTGAGTTTTCTCCAGAGTCTTGCTCTAGTTTTACTTCCTGTTCCGTTCATGCCTTTGGGCTTTTATTCCCCAACCTCATCATGCATTCACCGTGGATTGTTTCCACCTGTGTCCTTCTATCACCTGTGCCTTGTTATTCAGTATATTAGGTTTGAGCTACTGTACATTCAGTTAATAAAACACTTTAAGACCAGAACAACAAACATATGCAGACGACTGCCTTCATGAATGATCAGTTTGTTTGGTTATCAACATCTGTTGATGAATGTAATCCACTCCCCACCATCTTTTCACTTTCACACATAAAAATCAAGCATGGATGGGGCTTTCTGGGACTTTTTGAATAGTGGAGAGATTAGAGTGACTGAGATGTGCAGCAGGCCTCCACAACAGCACTTGGAGTTTACAGAAGTCGCAGATCAAAGATTATTAAGAATTAGGTTATAAATGCTTTATGTTTAGTTATGGCTTGAGGTAAGGATTATTATCTTCCTGAATGGCTGGCATATGTCACTGGTAATGCCTCAAGTGCGCTGAACACAGTCTTAGACGGGGCAGGAACTCACCTTTCCTTTAAGATAACCTTGAAGGTCTAAATGCTCCCCCAATTCTTTTTATCTGTTGTTCTACTCCACTGTGTGTGTGTGTGTGTGTGTGTGTGTGTGTGTGTGTGTGTGTGTGTGTGTGTGTGTGTGTGTGTCGTCATTCATAATTAAACTTCTCAGATTGAGCCGTAGATCTCCCATCTCCCTTTTGAGTTGATTTGTATTCAAGGTTGTTGCTTTGCCTTGAGCTGTGTAAATATATGTGTGTGTGTGTATGGAGGTTTGGGGGAGGAAGGAGGAGGTCACTTGCGTGACTGTGCGAGGGTCAACTCCTGGGGGCCAATCCGATTGTTAAATTCATTCATTTCTTTGTGATTGCATCTCAGTTCTAATACGGCTCGTAGTTACACCCTTCCTACTGAAACACTACAATGATGCATCTATTAGACTCCGTTTGAAATGGACATCACCTGTTCAACCACAACAGGCTGAATGCTAAACATTTATTTGTTACTTTTGGCAAAAAAACAAACAAACAAACAAAACAAAACTGAGTTGACTCTTGTGACCAGCTATTGTCAGGATGGAGTCTAATAGCTACTAACCAACATCTGGCAGGAATACATTACCACCCTCGCCTGGCCTCCAGTGTCAGAGCCTAATTGTACATGATGTTTGAATAATTAGGGCTTCATGTGTGTTAGGAACTTGTGAACCATGATGGCAGCTGCTAATAGGAGAGCATCCAATTGTGTTTGAATGTGCGTGTGTGTGTGCATGAGCAAGTCAAGCATTTGCATGAGTTTTTTTTCCCTTTATAGTCCCTGGATGAGAAGTGCTTCTGAGATGGAGATATGGTTATTTGACCCGGGGCATCAAGCTGAGAGAAGTAGAAAGACAGACCAAGAAAGGGGGATAGAGCGAGAGAGGTTGTGTGTGTGTCTTTGTGTGTGTGTGTGTTTTCTTTTTTAACCCCTTCCACACACCCCATCTCTACTTTTGCTTTAGGGTCTGTGGATATTCTTTAATGTGTTTTCTCTCTTCCTGCGCTTTCTTTCTTCCTTTCTTTCTTTCCCATTTTTACAATGTACTGACAAGCATCTTCATCTCTGCCTGTTTTTCCTCCCTCTTTTAATTTTTTCTCCCTTTGCCCTTCACAGCCACAGAGCCACTGGGTCTTTGCCTCATTTTTTTTCTTTTTATCCCCCAAGTCAGTCTCCACTCTGGCCCTTATTTTTCTTCAGTGTCAAACCAGCAGAGACTTCTAGTCTCACTGCAGACTTTCCTTTTTATTTTTTTCCACCCTCCTGTTATTTTCACTCCCCGCTCTTCGTTTTTGTGTATAAATATGCGCATGTGCCTTTCTCTGCTTGCGTGTATCTGTGTCTGTGTGTCCACGGTTGTGTCCGAGGCCCTGCCCCTCCCTGTCCTCTGTCACTGCAGAGGTTGCGTGGCTCTCTGGCATTTCGGTTCAAATTAAATCACAAAGATGAGTCGTCCCTATAACGATTCATCCGCCCCCTACTCCCCAATCTGGCCCGTTTTTTTTCCTCCTCTTTTTCTTTCTTCCTTTATAAGAGAGGAAGAAAACAAGATGTGGAAAAATAGGGAAGGGGGCAGGAGACAAAGGGGGAGTGAGGTGGGGGTGTAGGGTCAGAAAACAAATGAAAGCTGTGTTTTTTTCACAAAGGTACAGAAGCGAGCTGCACGCGATGCCACACACGAACAACGGCGGCTTCTCTTTCCACCTAAAAGTCCCTGCCTGGCCACATACTCAGCATAGCTTTTACCGCACCCACCGCCGCGTGTCACAAAAAATGCTCATACACTCTTTCTGTTTGCTATTTTTCCCACATTTCTCCCTCTACCATCCGCATCCCTGCATCCCACCATGAGCTCGGTGTGATCCAACTCTTTCGTCCGTTTTCCCTCATACACTGGTCTGACAGAGTGAACCAAAGCCTGAGAGAGAGAAAACTGCCCTTTCACTCCATTAGACTGACAGCGACTCCGGCTCTTTCTATCGCCTCACTGATCTTATCATTATTTCAGCTGGACCAAATATGAATGCATTCTCTCATGGTGCGATGCTCAGTAGATTTCTGTTCACACTGGCTGTCAGAGCCACACAGAGAAAGAGACATGAGCATGCAGAGATACACTAACATGCACAAACAGTGATTCACACACTCTAAATACACCCTGATAGGGTGTCAGGACCTTTTGTCCTCTTGCCATTGTCATAGGGATAATAATGATGATGAGGCCTAATACATAATTCCTCTGTGTTACAACAGAAAAGACCCTGCTTGTCACTCAGGGCTACACAGGCTTAAAGCAGATCCTTTTCATCCTTCAACGCAACGCACTGTATAATTGGTGAAACTAAACCCTGCGACTACATTAACATTTTGTCTCATCTTACAAAGTCTCATCCAGAGCCTTGTCTCCGGGCTGCTCCATTTTCTCCATGTGCGACTCTCTTTTACTCACATCCATTTGCGCATCTACCGTGGATTCATCTTCCCGAAAAATGCAACAAAATCTGCTGATTTTATTGCACAACAGCTGCCCTAAGTCAGGCACACAAGTGTCTGCCACCTGTCACATGTGAACAATGGCGCACATGCAAATGCCAAAACTAGTGCAAGAGAAAAAAAACAAGCACATGTCACTGTATAATACGCATTAATTGTTATTATAATACAGCATTATACTACTGTAACATATTAAAATTGCAAAGTGCCAGCATCGCCCGTGAACTTCTTTCTTTCTTTCCTTTAGATATGTCAAGGCATGAAAAAAAAGTTTATCTCTTTCAGATGTGTCTCTGATAATTCGGCCTCCACCTCGGAGCAACAGCTGCAAATAGAATTTATTTTTCAGCTGAGCGTCGAAGAAATTCTAGCATCAATATGTCTTTTCACAGGCGTCCTTGTTGCTCTGTATTTCGTACTTTGTACTAAGGAAATGGTCCACTGACATTATCTTCTGTTGATTAACAAATATAATCAGTGCAGACTTTTTGAAACCATACATTGATTATCCTTTTTTTTAACATGAAGGATGACGGTCATCGCTTCAGTCCAATATCTCAACAAAGTTTGGGTGAATGAAAGTACAGAAATCCATACTCCCCAAAACTTCACAGCTGAAATGATTGGTTAATGCTGCAGTCACACCAGGGAAAACAGTGGCTGAAGACCAGAAGTACAACAACTGTGACGATAAAATTACGACCTTAATACATTTGGTTGCTTTGAAGATGGGGACCAGGTCATCTTCAGAGTGACTTTGGTGTGTCAAGAAGGTGATTAAAAAAGGTCTGCTATCAGTTTGCAACAGAATGGAGTCAAGTTGGCAGTTACATGCAGTTTGTTTGTGATATGACATCGATGAACTGTGACTTGTATTGTGTACATACACAAGTCGAATCAGAACCTCACAGATCTGAAACAGAAATTTAGAAATTCCTCCACAAACAGAGACGCAGATGCTGCAAAACTGCAAAATCACACTTTGCACACTTGCTTTGATATAGGAATATAACCAGAATACAACTGGTGCAGTCTAACCCGGACTGAATGCAACATGTTGGGAATCTGTCTGCGTTTATAAATTAGGTCAGAATTACTTCCAAACCTTCGCCAATCTGAGAGTGAATGTAATCAGTCCAAGTCCTGACCATGAGTGTTTGGAGACAGGTTCATTACATGCATTAATTATTATCACATTTGATAAACCTTACTATAATGATCATATATAATGAGCATATATATATGTCTGCATCTATCCTCAATAGGTGGACCAATCTGATCTTCACATACAATCCCAGTTCTTGTATATATTATGTTTATTTCAGCAACTTTAAGCATGTTTAGTTTTCACTCATGAGGACAAGACTATAACATTTAAATTTGTTGCAAGAATCCGTAATGCAATTTTCATCAATAATAACTATGTAGATCCCTTGTTGTCAGGTCACAATCAGGTTCTGCAACATTTAAAACCATGTATACAGCACAATTTCCAAAAATACTTCAGTGTAGAGACATTAAAAATGCAAAAAAAAACAAACAAAAAAACATTAAAAAGACGGTGCAGTTGAATATGTCAGTTAATGATAGCTTTTCTGTGTAATGTCATCATGCTACCATGCTAGAATAAGTACCAAATAATAGCTAGCTAGTATGCCAATGTAAGCATTTAGGTAAAAGTGCTGCTGTGCATCAGTCTTGTTAAATGTCACTTTTAAGCACCACAAACAGGCAAAAATCACCAAAACACTAAAGTCTCAAAGGCTTCACCACAGTGAGAGCTGAACCGTCCCTGTTAACACAGTTTTGTCTTCACCACCTGAAACATGTTGCTCTAAATGAAAGGCTGGAGCTGTTTAATTAAATTACTGTTCTTTTAATCATTGATTAAGTAATTAGAGAGCCTACTCTGCAGCACTATAGAGACGACCTAGATCAGTAAGGACAGGGAACAAAAGCTTTTCCTGTCATATTACAGCAAAAACAAAAAACAAAAAAACAACTGCTCTATCAGACTTATCTCAAGTAGCCTCCATAGAGAACACCCAGTGAAGGACAAGGCTGATGTCAGCAACAGCAGCAATATGTTCAATATTTACCTTGTAAAATGTAAACCGCCTTCTAAGTCATGAGTAAGATTCATGGCTGTGGAAAAGTCATAAACATACCGGCGTTTTAACAGTTTATACAGGCCTATTCTGGAGCCCTGTGCTTATAGTTTTATTTCTGTTTTGCTGAGGTCAGTTTACACAAGCTCATAATATTGTTTCTGTCTTCCAGTGGGATGAGGTCAGCGTCCTGGATGACCGAGGGAAGCTCATACGAACCTTTGAAGTCTGCAATATCAACCAAAATCCCCGTCAGCAGGACAACTGGTTGGCTACTCCTTTCCTGTACCGCCACTCGGCTCCACGGGTGTTCGTCACGTTGCGTTTTTCTGTGCGAGACTGCGCGAGCCTGCGTTCACCGTCGCCCGCCTGCAGGGAGACACTCACTCTATACTACAAGCAGGCCGACTCCCAGAGGGAGCTGGAGAGGACTTGGGTAGCTGAGGTAAGGTGACACACTGGATGAGCTGCGATGATGCATTTGATTCTAAAGATGATGTATTATACTGTTGTTAATTTTCTGTCAAATAGTTTTACAGTGGTGGCTACTCATATTAAACATGGGCAGCTTCAATCATATGGGAGCCAAAAGCTCAGCTTCAGGCTGCTCTGAGTGTTTAGCTTCAGGAAGTTTTTACTAGAAGTTGGCAGATCGAGCCAAATGTCCCTGGATTGATACTCGCGTGAAAGCATCGGTACTTCGTTTCTTTCCCATGAGTTCAGTATGTAGCACACTGTGTGTTGTGTTAAATAAATTATTTATTTATACATGCACTATGAAAAAAGTATGAACATTTTTTTTTGTGTTGACTGTCACATTTATTTATAGCCTATAGCACATTTAAACAACAGAAATTCACCCGAGGCGCTTTAGAGATGGGCACATTTTCATCTCAGGTCTTCAAAAAAACTGAGTTTCAAAATACATGAAAACCTCAAAGGTGCATTTTCTTGTGTTAACTCTTTGAAAATCACAGTGGTCTTTAAAATATTCAGAATTTGCAAATTGATGATGTTTCATTTCATAAATCATGAGACACTCCTCTCCCCTAAATATCCTGCGTTTATAGCTTAAAAGTGTCCTTACTGGTATTTGTTTTGGCAGTGCTGGACTTAGTTTAATTGTGAGGGATAGCCAATCAGAAGAAAGTTGGCTTAAAAGGAGAAGCGCTAAAAACTGATTGTTTCAGACAGAGGATGGACTGATAGGCTGCACTAAGATCCAGGATATGATAAATATAATTATTTTGAAATGTGAACAATGCAAAGCTACATTATCAGAGTTCAAGAATAATAATCTGGAGTTGGAAAAGGGCCCTTAAAGTGTTTGTGGTTAGCTCCAGAACCTAGCAAAAGAAAAGTTCTAAAAGAAAAGCTAATCTGATGGCTAAATTCAAAGCATGTGCACCACATGGGCTAAAATGTCCTTAGCAGCACATGTTTGACTTCTAGCTAGCTGGTAGGACTGCATGTCATGTCACGGCTGTCTCCTGCTGTGTTTCCTGTCTGTCTCTACTGCACGGGGCTCAAAAATGACAAAAAGATGAAGAAAGGTTTCTCCTCTGATGGGCATGTTTTGAAATTTTGTTGCCTAAGCTTGTGCCACTCGTGCATTAGCCTAAATTCAGGTCACAGGGCTTAACATCCTCACAAGCCCAACAATTAATTTGGCAGCAAACACTCACCCAGTTCTGGCAGTATTTCTAGAAACACTCTTCTAACATCTGGATATAAACAAACTCATCTGATCTTGGAAAAAAAAAGAAACTAGCAGCAACCCAAGTGATGGACTCTAACCTAGACATTTTTAATAAAACTAAGCTTCGATTGAAAATAATCCACCTGTAAGTAATGTTAAAAAAAAAAAAGCCAAATTGTAGTGTTAAATAAATTACATATGTAGTATTAAACAGACTAAATATGGCAACTGTAACAACAGTGAGTATTTATTGAGGCTTTTGTGTTTTATGACTGGTAATTAAAGATTTCAGGTTGGGGTTTGATGGTCACATGAAAAAGAAAGTTTTCATGTGACTCTGTGTAGTCCTGTAGAAACAGTGCACCCAGAAGACGTAAGAGTTGCAGCAAGGCTGCAAGTCAAATGTATTTGATTAATTGCTCAACAACAAGTGCGAGCAGCTCAATAAAAACAGATGTTTTGGCAGTTTACTGCTCTAGAGCATTCAGGTGTGTGCTAAGATAACGTCGCAATCTTCTCAGGAGTGGATGTTCCAGCAAGTTCGAGGTCAGACCATGCAATGCTCAGAGAAATGGCAAAAACCCAAGAACTACATCTCTGAATCTACAGGCCTCAGCTAGTTAAAGTTCATGACATTTGATCAAGAAAAAGACAGAATACTGGCTTGTTTAGAAGGATTCCCAGGAGAAAAGGCTCTTGTCTAAGCTCGGCTCAGGTCTGCAAAGTTACATGTGAATAAACCGCAAGACTTCTGTCTTGTCACATCCTTTGAATAGGGCAGCTGTCAAGCATGGTGGAGGAGGGGTGATGATTTGGGCTTGTTTTATGGCCAAAAGGCCTGGGTACCTTGCGGCCATTAAGTCGAACATTAATTTCTTTGTATAGCAAATAGTTTGAGAATCAAATGTAAGACAGATGTAGCTTAGCCCAAACTGTGTTATGCAGCAGAACAGAGATCTCAAGCACAGCAGCAAATCTACAACAGAATGGCTGAAAGTGAAAAGAATCAAAGTGTCGTAATGGCCAAGTCAAAGTCCAGGTCTGAAATGCTGTGGAGGGACCTGAACAGAGCTGCCTGCAAATCTTAATAAACTGAAGTAATGTTGTAAAGAATAATGGGGCAAAATTCCTCCACAATCATGAGCGAATGGATGGATAGATGGATGTTTTTCACTGACTCCATCAGTGTTGTTTATTCTAACTTTATTCTTTTGCATATTTCATCCAGATGAAATATACATTGATACATTAGATAGAAACTATCAAGACTTTTACGTTACATTCAATAAACATACTGTATCTCTAAATAAGTAAACCACATATAATAGACTAACAATGACAGATTAGGACGATAAACAGCCTGTTAAGTCTTCCTAATCACAGATTTCCCACTTGAAACTCTTTCACCACTTTATCTAGTTTTTACTCTAGCACTTAGCAGTTTTATACAAATGTAATAGTGGGTTTACAAAGCTTGTTGCAAGGCAGTCACGTCACAGTTTGCGTGCACTAATCCTAACATGCTGGGCTGCAGACTGCACTGAGATATCCTGTTGTTTGTTTTGGTTTGGTTTTGCTGCTCAGCATCCTCCAAGAACTACACAAACACATCAACTGGAAATATAAAAAGTTGAGTAACTAATCTCTAATTGAGTCTCATATGGCCACAGTTGATTTGAACAAGTGTTAAATCCTGACTTTTTGTCACCGCTTGCTGCAAGGCCACCTGCAGACGGAGTCATTAAACTCGAGCTGTGTTGGTGATTGATTGTTATTCCCCTAATGCTCCATCAAAACAATGAATCCTATCATGTCCCATGGTACTGAGCAATTGTATAATCACTGATTGGTGAAGAAAAGGTGACACCATCCTCAGACTACACTGGTGCGAAGCACAATCTAGTGTCACTGTGGTCTCCATAAATGTCACTTCAGCCCCACTAATTACATCCTTAACACATACAATGAACGTTTTCTACGGAGTGCGGAAAAATCTCTGAACCCCATGTGTTGTCAGTGAAGACTGACACTTCCCATATGATTTATTTATTTATTTAAGCACTTAGCGTTGTTGGTGTTGTTTAATTTAGTGCTTTTCCTCTGCTGCTTTTCGAGCTACTGAGTCTGTGAATTGCCTGAACTACATCAGGAGACATCAGTGGGAGGGATTCTCTGTTTGTATAGATGAATGCGTTTCTCCTTGGGGAAGTCAAATGCTTTTTAAAAATGCAAATCAAAGCCTGATGAGGAATCAGAGGAGGGCTTTAGAAGAGCAGGAAGCAGTGCAGAGATGAAAGTCTTTGCAGGGACTTCAGCACGAATCCCCACTGGGACCTGCACAGATCTTAAGTCAGTGATTACACTGCATACTAAACTACTTCATAGTATGCATATGCCTGCGACTAAAAAAGCACGATCTGAGCTTATCTTTAATCTTACCATGTGTTTCCAGACCATATTTATATGTAAACCAGTGCCTCCATAATTTCCCCCTTGTTTACTTGATGTCAGCCACACTCTCTTTAAGCTATTTTGTTTCCTCCTGACCAATAATTATCCTTTTTTTCTTGGTCTCCTGTCTAATTTGTGTTTTCTCCAGCCATCGAGCGGGGAGAGGGATACCAGGGAGGGCTGGGTAAAGATCGACACCATCGCAGCCGATAAGAGTTTTTCCAAGGTGGAGCCCAGCTCACCTCACCAGTATCAGCCCAACAGATACAGCCGTATCAACATTAAGACACGCAGCTTTGCTCCCCTCACACGCAAAGGGTAATCATTTCTGTACGACACTTTGTTTCTCACGATTTAAAAGCATCACTAAACCTTATGAATGCTCTCTGACCCCCTTCTTCTTAGATTTGTCTTGGCCGTCGTCGACAGCGGAGCTTGCGTTTCCCTCATGGGGGTGTCTATCTTCTACCGCCGCTGTCCAGCCACGAGCCTCTACCTAGCTTCGTATCCACCGACTCCCTCGGGTGCCGAGCCAACTGCTTTAGTGCCTGTGACTGGGACGTGTGTCCCTCACAGTAAGGCACAAGGAGACACGCCCCCTCGCATGCACTGCAATGCTGAAGGAGAGTGGATGGTGCCCGTCGGTGGATGCGTCTGTGATGAAGGTTATGAGCCGAACCTCAATGGATCTGCCTGTCTGGGTGAGTCCGGTGGACACTGTTCAGGTTGACGGACACTAAAGAAATCAATGCTTCTTTGATGCAAAGCTTAGACATATGCTTTTATAAATGTCACAGAGCTGTGAGAGACAGATTTTAAAAAAGGTCAAAATCGCAGATATTCTTTTATTTTTTCATATATTCTCTTAGTTGCTTGAATGGGACAAACATGATCTATTAAAGTAATCGTGTGGTGTTTTGGGTAATGCGCTTATTCAAAGCTGGCTGCCTGGCAGGACTCCAGGAGGTCACTGTGGCTGTTGAAGAAAAAATCTTGCTCGAAACATCTGATAAACCCACAAACTGCTGTTGCAATGCTTTGGTTCTAAACGTATAAAACTTAAGCTCCAGGCTTGATTTCCTGCCAGCTCTCTTTTCTTTTTCTTTCTTTTTTTGTGATATTTGTTGAGATAAGCATCTGGATCAATACTGAATGGAGCTGCTGTCACCCCGATACTCTGCTGTGCTTGATGTAGAGACCAGAAGGAGATGAGGGCAGACAGGTCAGGTCAGGATAAGATGAGACGAAGAAGGACGAGACAATCCAAGCAATGCATCTGGAGGGATTTAACAACTGCATCAGGACTTTTAAGGACAAATACAGAGAAACTGTTAAATCAGAGGTGCTATATTGACTGTTTACTCTTCCAGTGACTTTCAGTGGAGAGGCAGAGAGACAAAGGAGAGGCAGGCCGATAATACTGAGGTCAGCATTTGCAAAACTGGTCAAAAAGTGTTGCGCTTTTAAAAGTGGGTGTAAATAGTAGGGGCAAGAAGTGGGGAAAAATTTGATAGATGTCCAGACGGACACGAAGGGATGCAGGGAGAGAGCAAGAGGAGGGAGAGAGGGAGAGAGTCATAGAGAGAGAACTGTGACACATTTAGGTCATAGCGATGTAATGGCCACTCGTCTGTGAACAAGTGACAGAAACCGCAGGGGGAGAGAGAGAGTGGAGGGAAAATAGGGAGACGTGGAAGGAGAATGAAAGATAGGAGGATGCAAGTTAATGACTTTAAAGAGCTGAGCAGGCAAAAAAGTACCAAGGGCGTGACGGCAGGGCTGTGCGACTGTCTTTGTGCGAATGTGTGAGTACACACAAGCGTATCTTGCCGGGACGCCGATGCTCACCCCGTCCACATACGTCTGAGGATTACAGTCAAAAAACTGTATTCTCACAGGAATTTCAACGGCTGTAATTCCTCAAGTCTAACTAATGGCAGCGCAATTAATCCTCCAGTCCTGTCAAGTCAGCTGTGAAATGTGTTCATGCTCTTTTTGCTTTACATCTGCACCCGACCTGCCACTTGCGTTTGTCTCTGTTTGATTGATAACTACTGACAAATCACTCCTCGAAGCTGCTCGGCTGCCGGAGCGAAGACTTTTCCAGTGACTGTCTCTGACTGATCAAACACGTTGCGGCTTTCTTTCTTTCCTTTCTTTTTTTAATGATTATGTTTTGTTGGTCACTTCACTGACTAATGATGTGGATTGGCATTGTTGTCCTCTCTGCCTCCCTGGGAACGTCGAGAAAAGAGGCAGATGGTTAACTGCCAATGCAGCCGTCAACGATTATTAACAGTAGCCGATCCTTGTTCTCTTTGGAAACTGGAGCATGAACTTCCTTAACTCTAACAACTTGTACATTTTGTTCTTGTTTAAATTAAACATCAAGGCTGTTTAATAGTAACGCAAAAATTTGCACACACCTGACTAAATAGTGGGTATTTTTTTTCAAATGAGAGGACAAAAGAAAACGAAAGAATAGTTTTTAAAACTCCTTTAAAAGTTTTTTTTCGTATAGATATAGTTTTGTACAGTGCCACTAGTCACTCATATGAGGTGCAATCAAAAAGGTTAGAGGCTGGGCCTGTAGGCAGAAACTATAAAAAAAAATATGCCTCCTATCTGCTTCAAGGTTGTAATCTTGTGCAGCAAAATATGTTTTGATTGGAAGACCTGTTCTGGCCACTTACAGGTGTGCAATCGCTGCACACACTGGATCTTGACCACTGTGTCAAAAAAAGCACTTCAAGTCAAATTTCATTGTGGAAAAAGGGGAAGAGCTTGTAGGGAGCCACAGCCTTTGAATAGGGCAGATGATGAGTACTGGTCTTGGTTGATTTCAGTCCTGATGTGCTTTCTTTGCGCTGCAGACTGCAGCTTTTTCTAAAAGTCTCTGTTTATAACTGCATCTCTCATTCCTGGTGATGATCCTTTAAAAGAAGGTCAGGTCAGTTTGACTGTGAAGTTGATGGTGCAGCTTGAGATCTGTGGCAGAGTCACAGATGCATATGTTTAAGTTATTTTATTTTTCTGCCAGGCAGCATCAGGACGTTTTTCTCCTTTGACATTTGCATCCCACAAGGGAGACAGAGACGTAGAGAGGACAGGCAGAAACATGACCGAGCATAAGCCACAGTTACACCTGTTCAGCCAAACATGAAACAGTTCTGTAGTTTGAGGCAGCTTGAGTTGGTCCCTGCTGGATGTGCATCATCCTCAGATACACACCTTCTGCTTGAGTCCCCTTAAGCGACTGTTGATGGTTTAGGACAAAGATTATTGTGGCGGATGCTCAGATGGAGCTTTGAGCTTACTTGAAGCCATGTTGATATTTTATGTGGCATGAGACTACGTCCTGAAATATTCAACATGTCAGTTTGTCCTGATTTTTTGCCCAGAGCCCTTACTCTCAGCACAGACACATCCACCAACTACCCCGAGGCAGGTTGTGGTGAGAAACAAGAACATTTGGCCAGGGGAGGACGTACGAGTGCAAGTGTGACATTATTTTGAGTCTGCTTTAGTCCCAAACAGACACTCTTCACCAAATAACAAAGTAGATAATCGTCTCATAGAATATACCGACTACATTTTCCCAGTTGCAGTTGTGTCCCCTTCTTCATCAAGCCGTCAGTAAGCCTACTCATCAGCAGCGCTGGAATTCAATTGATTTTCCAGTCTATTAGTACTGAGAGAAACACAGTTGAGTGAAATGATCAATGACGTACTGTATCGACTGGGCTGTAGGGTGTTGACATGCAGCGGTGATAAATCAGCTTGAATACATACACATCATATCAAATCAATCGCTACATGAGTCAAAACTCTTTATGATGGTGTTCATTATATTTCACAGGGCAGTTCGGTGGAGAAATTACAATCATTTTTTTAAACATTCATGTGAAATGGGGATGCCGGGCTCTCAAAAACTGTCACGTGAATCCGCACATCCTCCAGCTTTATGAAACGTTATCACAGCAAATTTCAGAGTTCAGTTCATTGCCACTTCTCCTTTTTCAGTAAAAAAGCCACTGTACACTTTCTGCTTGGCACCAAACAGGCATGTAGACACACTTAGGGGCAGTCTGGCAAACCTATTGGAGCATTTAGCAGCTAAAAAGCCTGGAAAAGGCCTCCTGGGAAATGGTTAAAAAAAACAGCAAAAACAGAGCAGAAGAGACAGAAACATGACTGCAAATTGCTAAATGTGGATAGTAATAACTAAAAAAAATGTTTTGAAAGAAATAAAATGATCCCTGTTAAGTCAGAAACGGTGCTGAGCTGTCATGATTATTAGGCTGAGAGCTCAAATCTTACAGGGGCAGATGCAGGCCCAGGGAAGAGGAAACAAGACGTCAGCACGCTGAAAATTTAATGTGTGAAGGTCTTAGGTAAATATCACAGCTCCAGCAGCTCCAGCAGCTCCAACAGCTCCACCATCAATTAGGGTCATTTGCATTATGTAACATCCATTTTTAGTGCACACTGTTGTCTTTTGAATCAGTTTACATCAGCTCGACAAAGAGTGTGAAGGTCAAAAGGTTGCCTCGTTAAACTGCACGATGTTCACCGTGGGAGCGACGGTGAATCCTGAATCCTTCCAAGATTTCTGTGAACATGCAGGATTTGCCTAATGCAGTAATTTGTCAAGATATGTAAGAGGGAGTCTTCAAATCATTTTCTTTGTCGCTGCATCAGCGGTGAAAATCCAACAAAGGATTATTTTGCTTTCACGTGTGGTAGAGTGCTGCTGGAGCTTACGAGGAAGAGAGACAATATTAGAGCACACGATTCAGTGTGTGTCTTGTTTTCAGGATCCACTAAATTACCGAATGTAGTCTGTTGTGTGGTCGCATCTGTGACTGTTGTGTGTTTGTGTGCGTGCGTTTGTTGTGCGTCTGAGCGAGAGAGAGAGAGAGAAACAGAGAGAGATTATGCTGGGAGCCAAAAGAGGGAATGAGTGCATGAAAGAGGGAGAGGAAGAGGAAAAAAAGACAGAAATTGGGTCAGTGATCTACATACCAACGTACAATGTTAACATCAAATTACTCAGCTCGTGGCTTTCTTATTTCTGCTTGTGTTTATCTCTTTATCTCTTTAGAAAATAAATGCAGTTTTCAGTCATCCTTCTTGCCTAATCTCGTTCTCTTTCCATGCAGCCTTTGTCAAATTAATCCCTATCCCCATACGCCCGCCCATCCGTCTATCAGTAAATACATACACGCTTGCATGTAAACATCAATGCACTGTGGCAATAGCACACGAATAACACACCCGGTCGTGTTTGTTGTGAGTTAGTTTCATAAATGATGCCACAAACTGACCTTATGACCTTAATCTCATCCCTGACTGCTTTCAGAGCGGTTTGCTGTTTTAAAATGACCCGCAAATTAAGAAAAACATGACATATAAAAGTTGGCTCCTGTTTATATGCAGTACCTTCACACACTGCCCTCTTCCCATCACTCCTTTTCATTTCATTGCCCTTCATTTAGTAATCCACTGGATTATGATAAAAACATGGCAGGGATTTTTGAAGCAAGACTTAAAGGTATTATATATTTAAAAATAAGACCTCAGTTTTTTCTTTGTGTAAAGTTAGGGTGAAGCTGTAAGCACATCGGTATTCACATTTTCAGCTCGTCTATTGTTTGTTTGCGAACGGTCCCTTTTCAAAATGCTAATTGCTTATTTCCATCTATCAAAAGCACAAAGTTTTAACTGTACTTAAGCAGAAAATCCTTACCTTTGGTTCGAAAAGATGAAAAACAAATAAATTATCAAAGTGTGTGTAGTCGGAGATTAATTTTCTGACGCTTAATCGTGTCATCTTTTCAGTTTTCAGTCACCTCAACAAACGAGCGATATTTATATCTGTCATTGCCAGAGACGCTCGTTTGTTTTGTTGGCAGGGCTCGCTGGGACTTTGCTGTGTGCACTTTTGCACACTTGTAATGTAAAGGCATCTGTGACTGAGCTTATAATGGTGGTACGCTTTCTGTTTTATTGCTGGGTGGGTGACTGAGAGAGGGATGCAGATCAAGCAAGAGGGCAGAGGGCTCTGCACGTTCATTGGCTGCTCAAATCGGGCGGATGCGGGAGAGGAGGGGGAGGGGAAGGAGGAGGAGGAGGGGGTTGAGGGAGCTCATAACGCTGGTGATGAGAGGCTTTGTAGCAAAGTCATGTTTCATGTCAGTGCTGTAGGAGAACACGTCTGCTAATGTGCATCTGGGACATAAAAGATGGAGGAAGTTATATTCCTCTCTATTCCTCTGTTGTCGCCCTCCTGCTGCTTTCCACTTTCAATTTCCTCATTGTCACCCATCATCTCAGGCTTATATACATAATTCTGCTGTTCATCCTACAGCTGTCTCAGTCCATCCGTCTCCATGTTCACTTCTTCCCCAGTTTGGTTTCTCTCTTTGTTGTCTTCGCATTATTTTAGTCCCCCTTCCTTTTTCTCACTTCACACCTGTTTGAAAGCAAGGTGCGCTCTCAGAGACAAGTGAGAACACAGGAAGCCTTTTATCTGTTTATTCTCCACTTTTTTTTTCCACTTTGTGCCTTCTTATCTTCCCCTCCCACACTGCTGCACCAGCGCCAAGCATGCATAAATGCATCCGTGCGCTCTTTTAGCACGTCAAGTTTAAGACATGCTACGCATTCTTGACAAGGTTATATAAGCGAGGTCAGGGGTTTGCTCCCACTGATGCCCTCGCTCTCATTCTCCAACTCCGAGGGTACTGTAAGGCTCCAAAAACATATGAAACTGCTGGGTCATGTTTTTTTGTTTTTAGTGTGCCATTTGCACTCAACAATACAAGAGGTTGTCTGTCTGAGGATACGCACATACTCTACATTTAGCTTTCAGACAAAGGGAGCACATTTTGAACGATGCAACCTTTAGCCGACACTCCTTTAATGGCACTCACATGCCCACACACACTCGCAGTGTAAAAATGGCAGCAGACCAACCTGGAGGCTGTGGACTCAAAATCCTCATAAGTACGAGCACTCGAGGCTCAGGCTGGCAGCAGCATGAAGTCATGTGTCAGTCACCTTGACCTCAGCGGTCAGTTGACATTAACAACTGGCAGATTTCACAGATTTTTCTGTCATATAACACAGCCTGCAGGTTCAAATGGTATTTGTTTGTGTGCGTGCGTGCGTGTTAGTGTGCGTATGAGAGAGAAAGAGCGAGAGAAATAATCAATTTATGCTTGAATGTGACTTGATTTGACAGTTCCAATGGATTATGAATTCCAGCACATGATTCCTGAATACATATGAGGACAGTAGGCCTTTTTATTAAAAAAAGGCCAATAAAATGTTTTAATAGGGAAATATTTGCCTAGGAATGAAGTGGTCCTGTTACGGTAATGTGCTAAAGTCTTGAGAAAACCCTTGTTTCTTTATTTTTTGCTTGGAGAATGAGGAATGCGTGCAGCGAATTATTGAAATGTGTCCAAACATACACGGAAATTTGTTATATAAGGGAACAAGAGAGCTTGTACAGTTCTAACAAATAAGCATTGAAAGTTAATAATTGGTATGACCACACAGCCTAAACTCTCTTAGGAAAGTTTTCAGGAATCGTTCTCCGGGCTTCATGAAGGACATTCAAAGCTCTTCTTTGGATGTTGGCTGCCTTTTTGTTCTGGTCTCTGTCAAGATGATCTCACAGTGCTTCAATAATGTTAAGGTCAATGTAGAGGCCAATCCACGACTAATAGCATTACATTGTGTATTTTTCTATCCAGGTATGCTTTTACTGCACAGTGCTAGTTTGTTTGGGATCATTGTCATTGCCAATGAAACACTTACTAGGTCATTTTTACATGGTGTATCATATTTTTCTGTGTTCATAATTCTGTCAATTTTGACCATGACAGAGCCTCCACCTCGTTTTAGAGATGGCTGCAGACACTGGTTGTTGTACCTGTCTCTATTCTATGTTGATAATTTGAACCAAAAATCACAAATTTTGATTCATCACTCCATAAGACCTGTTAGCACTGATCTTAATTTCAGTTCTTGTGCAATTAGGCCTTAACACCCACCCCTTTACTGAGACCATTTTTGTTCTATTCTTCAATTTGTTTCTATCGCAGGGGTCAGATTCATCTCTCAGATCCTGTGTCAGCTCTTCATTATGTATTTATTGAGGACTTTCAGCTACTGTTTATCTGCTGTAGATAGTTTTTTAGACCTGTCACTTCTCACTTTGTCATTTATTTTTCCAGTTTACTCAAAAGTTTTGAGGACACATCGCACACATTGCAGCTCTACTTTATTTAATCCAACAAATTGTGCTTTCATTGCCATTTTTAAAGATTCGTCTAAAGAAACAGGAAAAGGATTATGCTTTTGTGACAGGCCAGGATGAGCAAATTGCCTAACGATACAATTTAAAATAGATTCTTTGTGAAATTATCTCTTATGTGTAGACACAACACTGGTCAATCCCTTGACTTTGGTGCCTTTTTGTACTTGATTCATAGGTCGGTGTTAAGTGGCTTAATAAGCAAAAAAATATTCCTCTAAAAATGACTTGGTATGTACAAGGACTGGAGTGAAAAAAAACAACCAGCGTGCAAAGAAAAACCTTGAAAGAGAACTAATGCTCAAGATAACTTTACAGAAATTACAGGAAAATCTGGCTCGTTTTTAAGAAAATATAAAGAAATTAGGAGTGGCTCATTATATAAGGCACCGTACTGTAGAAGGATTGTTTAGTACTTAATAAATATCTTTACACAGTTCTGCCGCAACTTTAGAATCACAATCCTAATATTGTGTTGGCCTCCCTCGTGCTGCTGAAATAGCTCTGATCCATCGAGGCGTGGGCTTCACGAGACTTCTGAAGGTGTCGTGTGGTATCAGGCACCAGACGTTAGCATCAGATCCTTGAAGTTCGGTAGGGTGAAAGTGAATCTGTCACACTGATACAGGCTACACAGCACCTTGAACTCCTTTACATATTCCTCAAATACTGGGTGCATTACTCTGCTGAAAGAGACCACCGTCGTCAGACAAAAACTGCTGCCATGAAGGGATTACAGAGGTTATTGTTAGGTAGGTCAAGAACGATCTTCCACGCTTGAGTTGCGATATTAACTCAGACAAGTTAGACAAGTTAAAAAACTTTAAAGGAGTGTTTTAACACTTAGGGAAAATATTTTCTACTCTTACTTGCTAGAAGGGCTGACACCACTCTCTCTGCTGCTCTTTGTACGATAAATACAAATCATATAAGCAGTCGGTTAGGCCAGGTTAGCATAAATACTGCAAAAGGAGAATAAAAACATCCAATTCTGTCCAAAGTGAGACAAATCTGCCCTACAGCAGCCTTACAGCTCACAAATCAACACACTCAAACTCCTAATTATGGTGTGTATAAATATTTATCATTAATTGCTTTTACCACATGAGACTGTGGCTAAACCGTCTCCTCCTGTTTACAGTCTTTATGCTGAAGTAAACGAACGCTTCTGTAAGTAATATCATCATATTGCTTATTGTCCAGGAGGAGAGTGGTGCAGATGAGGTAAATAAGTCAACCTCCACCTTCAAAACGCTCACTATGACCTTTCGTGTGTGTCTTTGTGTGTGTGTATGTGACTGTCGGTTTGCTGGCCACTTCCTCTATAAACAAAAGTTAATGATAGTTCCGGGTTAAGCCAACAACAAACAAGAGACCGCTGCCTTTCAGATGAACTTTTGAACCAATGGGAACCACAAGCCAAGCTGAAATTGATGCTTAACCCCAAACCAGTTACTGCAGTTTGATTTTGTTCTGGACAAAATGAGGGGAGCAATAAAAAGGGATTAAGTAAGAGGGTTTTTTTGTTTGTTTTTTTGATATTCGTGACTTCTGAGCTGCACATAATACAGATCGCAAAGACCTTACATAAAACAAAATCTGAATTGTCTGAATAATGCCAGATGTTCAATTTAAACTACGTCGCACATGATGTACACGTGCACTTTCAGTGAACCTGTGAGTATTAGCTGCACCTTGCAATCAGAGTTGACAAAGCAATCTTAACCGAAGGTCCGCTTGCTGAGGTCTTCCCAAGTTTTCGCTTTGAATGTCATGCAGATTACTTTCCATTATCTACTTCAACAGTGCACTGACAACTGAGCTTTGAGAAAGACGGTGTGATATCACTGAAAGGTCCAGAAGAAGCTAGTCTGAGCGCAAAAGATATTTGGTCAGCTGAACTTTTATTAATGTATTTCAGCGACAAATCCAAGTGCTGGCTATTCTTAACTGGCTTGAATGTTATCAGTGTGTTATTTTCTGACCATATAAAAAAAAAAATAGTGGTATGTGCATCTGAGCCCAAATTTAAGCTTGTTTCTTTAACAGCAGCTGCAGCATTTCATAGTTTAAACCTGCAAACTCATAGCAGTGAACACCGCTAATGGAGCAGTGATCACTTTATTTATATAACCGCAAGCTGTTAATAAAACACAACCTCTCTTCTGTCTTCATGTCTCCTTACAGCCTGTCCTGTGGGCTACTTTAAGTCTATTTCAGGCTCTATTCCCTGCACTGTGTGCCCATCCAACAGCCGAACCAGCCATGAGGGATCGAGTGTGTGTGAATGTCGCAGCGGCTTTTACCGGGCCGCCAGCGATGCCAACTCTTCTGCCTGCACAAGTGAGCTTTGTCTGTTTGTTTGTTTACGCCTGGCTCCTCTGCGAGGCGTTCAAGGGGCCTCATTGGAGTCATTTGTCATTTGCTCAGACTGTGAGAACCGAGATACACAGTCAATGGAACAAAATCCTTTTGCTTTTAAAGACTATTTTAATCTTTAAATTGCACCAACAGAAAAACCTGTTAAGAATGAAACTTTCCTACGCTCGTTCATACGAAATTGCCTCACCATCAAACTATTTTATAAAGTTCTTTCCATTACTTTTCATTGCATAAATGTCTTTGCCAGCCTGCAGGTTCTTTCATATCTTAAACATTTTACCAGATGCTTCCATCTTAGAGTCCACCGCTTGCATTATGTATGTCAAACTCCTCCCATTCTCCCCATCTCTGCTTTCTCCGCAGCTCCTCCGTCTGCTCCTGTCTCTCTGACCTGGGAGTATGAGAGCGGCGATGGTGGGGTTTCCTTGAGGTGGCGCCCTCCGGTGGACATGGGAGGCCGAAGTGAGGTGTGGTACGGGGTGGTGTGTCGCATCTGTCCGTCACCGACCTTCACCAACTCGGCTTTGTGCTCTTGGTGTGGGGAGGGCGTCACCTTCAGCCCCTCCCAGACCAACCTGAAACAAACCAAGGTCACCCTCAACAACCTGCTGACCAGGGTCACGTATCTCATACAGGTGCTGTGGAAAAACGGAAGATTCTTCCTTGTCTTATCTCACTCAAAGTTTGAAGCACTTCCTGGACCCACAGATGAGATGAATCCACTGTGCTCTATTATTTTATTATAAGTGCCGCATCAGTAAATACACACCAACATTTAATATTTAGTTCGGCATACCTTGACTAAAGCATCGCTTATTCCTTATTCATAATGGACAGATATTTCCCCATTTCCTGGCGTTTGTTGACCTGTCATAGTGGACGCTGCACGTGTCTGTCTTTGTTTCTCAAACGTTGAAGCGTGTCATAAATATAAATGGGGAGAAAAAGGCTTTGAAATTCACATCTGTGTGTTCTTGGTATTGACAGGTGCAAGCCATGAATGAAGTGTCAGCTTTGAGTCCTTTCCCAGTTCGATACTCAAGCATCAATTTCACTACGAGCCAGTCAGGTGAGAACAGGACGGAGACGATGAAAAAGATGAGATGAAAGAGGAAGAGACGCTCTGATGATGACGTTTGCGTAGATTGTGTGTGTGTGTGTGTGTGTGTGTGTGTGTGTGTGTGTGTGTGTGTGTGTGTGTGTGTGTGTGTGTGTGTGTGTGTGTGTGTCAGTTTTCTCTCCCCCTCCTCCTCCCCTCTCTTTCGGTCTCTTTGCTCCATGTTTTCTGCTCCTGCTCTCTGAACGGGAGGTTGCTCGAGGTTACAAAATCCTGTCAGATCCCATTATGGTCACTGTGGAGGAAGAAAGGGACAAATGAGAGATGGGAAGACAAAGAGACGGAGAGAAAGAAAGATGAAAGCAGATGAGTGGGCAAAGGAGAGGAGAATGGGGCATTGTGCACACCAAGTACACCATTATACAATTTTCCATGAAACCGATCAAGACTGGCTCGGAGGTTCAATGAGCTCACATTATCTAAAATCTTCCTGTGAGTGCTCTCAGAGCTTATTGATCAAATGAATGGAATGCCAGAAAGTTCCCTTTAACTGCTCCCAGCTCACTGAGTGAAACTAGATCCTGACTGGTGCACCATAAAAACTCCTACTTCACTTTTACGCTCAACTGAATTCTGTCTACATGTTTTGTAACACTGCCCTCATGTGGGCACTGTCACTTGTGAACTAACAGCTCTCCTGTTTTAACGTGCTCAAGTATCGTCTCTTGTCACCCACAGTTCCCAGTACCGTTCCTATGATGCACCAGCTGAGCCGGGCCCCGGACTCCATCACTCTGTCGTGGCCTCAGCCAGACAGGCCTAATGGAGACATCCTGGAGTATCAGCTCAGATACTATGACAAGGTATGTTCAGTGAAGTCACACATACCGGCAGAAGGTTTCAGCATTCGTTTTTCAGTTTGATAGCAGCTGGTTGTGAGGGGACGTCACAACCTCTCTTACAAAACCAAGTTATTTGGTTACGAAATGGTTGTGATGAGACAGATGCAGTATCAACTCTATGGACTGGTTTTGCCATAAACATGTTTTTAACACAAATATCTAATCAGCCAATTACGTGAAGCTCAGCACGTTTAGGTATGTAGACGTGGTCAAGATAACCAGCTGAAATTCAAACTGAGCATCAGGATGAGGAAGAAAGGTGAATTCAGTGACTTTGAACGTGGCATGGTTTTTAGAAATTAAAGAGAGTGGTTCAAAAAAGGGCAGCACGGTGGCACGGTGGTTGGCACCGTTGCCGCACAGCAAGAAGGTCCTGAGTTCAATTCCACCATCAGGCCGGGGTCTTTCTGTGTGGAGTTTGCATGTTCTCCTCATGTTTGCGTGGGTTCCCTCCGGGTACTCCGGCTTCCTCCCACCGTCCAAAGACATGCAACTTGTGGGGATAGGTTCATTGGATAATCCAAATTGTCACTAGGTGTGAATGTGCGAATGAATGTGAGTGCGAATGGTTGTCTGTCCCTGTGTGTTAGCCCTGCGACAGACTGGTGACCTGTCCAGGGTGTACCCTGCCTCTCGCCCTATGACAGCTGGGATAGGCTCCAGCGCCCCCCGCGACCCTGAAAAGGATAAGCGGAAGCGAATGGATGGATGGATGGTTCAAAAAAGAGAAAAGATCAGGTTTTCTGGGTGAAAATGTCTTGCTGATCCCAGAAGTCAAAGGAGAATAGTCAAACTCCTTGATGCTGATTGGAAAGTAACATCATCCCAAATAACCACCTGTTGCAGCCTTGGTATGCAGAGAGCATCTCTGAATACACATCAAATCTGTAGCAGAAGACCATCTTGTACTGGATGGTGAGCTTTTATGGGCCTCTTGACTTTCACCGTGACTACAAGCATCTCTCTACCTACCCGACGTGTGGTGTATTCTTTATTAGTGAGCTGGCCTGTTTTCACAGCAGTGAGCATGATCTTGCTGTTTTGACTGCAGCCTGTCTTACTCTTCCAGTATTACCAGAATTATTTAGATTTCTTTGTTTAACTGACAAAATTATAATGTACAAAAATGTGCTAGAAACTACAAGAAGAACATTAACTCGTGTTCACAATGGCCAGCCTGCGCAGGCAACAAGATGTTTTATAATGGAACCATTTTTTCCACCATAACACAGTATGGCATTCAAACAACAAAACAACGGTGGTTTAAGTGTTCGCTGGGTAAATACACACAAAGGCATCCTTTACTGAACATACTGGCCGTGATTGTACACAAAACAAACTGAGCCCAAACAACAGACCCTTCCTCTCTGTTCGTCAGGGTTCAGACGTGGACAGCGCATTGACTGTGTACAGTGAGACTAACACAGTGACCGTCAAGTCTCTGATTCCCGGCTCCATCTACGCCTTCCAGATCAGAGCTCGAAATGAGCGAGGCTACGGGCCCTACAGCAACACCATCTACTTCACGACGCTGCCTCTAGGTAATGCACACAGTCATTAATTTTTGTATAGTTTAAGAAAAAAGTATATATTCTGTTATTGTAGGGTCTGTCCCTTACAATAGAAAGCATGTTGAGGCAACTGTTGTTGTGATTTGATGCTATATAAATACAACTGAATTGAACTGATTTGAAATGATTATAGAAAACTGTCAAAAGATCATATTGGCATAAGCATTAAAATAAATGCACATGCTGTTGTTTGAGTGTGGGTGTGCACAACTGTACTTAGTACAAAAACAAGCATTTACAAAGGAAAAACAGACAAAAGCTGGGGCAGCTTTCAATTACTGTAACTGCAGTTACATTCATCTCAGTGAAGTTGCATTACTATATGTAATACAAAGCTTAGCGGTTAATATAAGGCCTTACCATTCACATAAAAAATAGTAAGAGTAAGACCAGAGGAAGATGTCAGGATAGCATGATAAATTCAGGATAGCAGTTAGAGAAACTAGGGAACAAAGAATAAACTGTGAATCATTTTCAGTGCACTTTATTTTGCTCAATGTAAACTTCATCATGTAGAAATGAGAAGACTGTGTTGCAAACCAGAAGCACAAAACCAGCTATCAGCGACTAGATGTGATATAATTAGAAAAAGTGGACACACCAGGGTAGCAAAATTAAAGGTGATAATAATCAAAGACAGCGAGACAGGAGGGGAAAGAATCGAAGCGCAGGAGAGAAATGACTGCCAAAATAAAAGAGTAAGTTAGAAACCGGAGCTAAAGAGTGAGCAGACACAGGACGTTGAGACAGGAACTATTGAAGGAACACTTCTAAACTCTAAAACTGACTAAATTAAAACAAGAACTAAAGGCTCCAAAAATCCTCAAAAATAAAAAAGACATAACAAAACTCTGAACACCTGAAAAAGAAAGAATTCAACCTCAAAAACCCACAATTAGAACCGGGATGGTGCCACTAGAAGGGCCAAAGTTACACTATATGGATACATGTCCTGGGCCACCTACAGATTTCACCTGCAGCAGCTGCTTGGCCATGGAAACCCACACCGTGAACCAGTTTCTGTGTTGGTGTTAACGTCAGAGGTTTGAAACTCAGCAGTTATTGAATCAGCAGAAAGGTGCGTCTCAGTGACCTTGTGCTATAACTTAACATGGTCTGCCACTTCCTGCCCGAGCTGCTGTGGTTCCTGAGCGTATTCACTTCGCAATAATACAACTTACCGTTGATTGTGGAATAGCTAGGAGGAATAAGTTCCCACGCTCGACCTCAGTGGGGCATTTAGAATGACCTATGCTTTTACAGATGTTTCTAAAAACAGGCTGCATGGCTGCACCTGTGGGAATAGGATTGAAAACACCTGAATTCAAAAATTAAGAGGTTAAACACCTCGGTATGAACACAGCAAACATCTCTCTGTAGTTATTTTGTCATTTTTAATACTAAGAAAACATCTCTGCCTCAGTATTAACATCAATATCAAACTTTCAAATAGAACATATATCGCTGTAACTAAAGATAAAGTGGTCTGTATATCCAATAAAAGCACATCTGAACTTGATAGCTGAAGGTGTTTCATTTTCTCTCCCGCAGAGGAGCATTCACAGCAAATCCAGACCCGGCTTCCTCTGCTGGTGGGCTCAGTCATGGGTGGGGCCGCGTTTCTCCTTGTCGTGGCAGCCATTGTGGTTGTGGTGGTGTTTCGCAGGTTGGTTGTGGTATAAATGCCATAACAGATGAATGCATGTATGTTTTAATCTGGTATTTCAGTTTTTGACTGCTTTTACATGGCAGTAAGAGGAGGGAGAGTCCATACAGTGACCGACTCCAGAGGTACATCAGTAACAGAGGTGAGTGAAATATAATAAAATGAATTATTTATTTTGGGATTCATTGTTTTTTTACAGGAAAAAAATAAAGATGCTCTATATGTTTATTATTAAATGAATAATACAAAGAAATGCTATCTGTGTGTAAAGTAAAGCTCATCAGCTTTGCATTATAAAAGATCATTTTTACCTTGTTTTTGGGATTACATGTCTAAAGTAAAGGACTAAAAGTTCTGAATCAGTTTTTCAAAAGTAGATTTCTTGTTCCCAGGTGGAGTTAAGTATTACGTTGACCCATCCACTTATGAGGACCCTAGCGAGGCCGTCAAAGAATTTGCCCGTGAGATCGACCCAACTCACCTCAAGATCGAGGAGGTGATTGGTGCAGGTACGTTTCATGGTCTCCTTTCTTTTAAATCTTGCTGTTGTTACATGCTGGCAGCAGCACAGTGTAATCTCCTCCGTGTTTATTCCATTACAGCCCAATTTGGCGAGGTTTCTCGTGGTCGTTACCATCCGCTGGGTCGCAGGGAAGTGCTGGTAGCAGTGAAGACTCTGCGCTGGGGGGCATCAGACAGAGAGAAGGGGATGTTCCTCAGTGAAGCAGGAGTCCTGGGACAGTTTGACCACCCCAATGTCCTGAAACTAGAGGGTGTTATCACCCGTACCCCTCCAGAGAGGATCATCACTGAGTTCATGGAGAACGGGCCCCTGGATGCCTTCCTCAGGGTGAGAAAAACAACGCACTGTCAGGAATTCCTGCACATGTTACACCACACTGGAGACTTTTTTTTCTCCATCATGTCTCTTAATTTCTTCAGGAGAACGAAGGTCAGTTCAGTGTCCTCCAGCTTGTCGGGATGCTCAGGGGAGTTGGAGCAGGGATGCGTTACCTCTCTGAGAGAAACTTTGTTCACCGAGACCTGGCGGCCAGGAACGTGTTGGTCAACTCCAACCTGGTCTGTAAAGTATCTGATTTTGGCCTCTCCAGGCTTATGAGGGGCTTGGACCACAACATACCAACTTACACTGCCTCACTGGTAGGTTAGAAGGGAAGGAGCGCCTTTTAGCTTGGTTTCCATCATCACTGAGTGACCGTATATGTTTTTTGCTCTGTTTTCATCTATCAGGGCAGTAAGATTCCTGTGAGATGGACGGCACCTGAAGCATTTCAGCATCGCAAGTTCAGCTCAGCTAGTGATGTCTGGAGCTTTGGAATACTGATGTGGGAAGTTATGTCCTACGGAGAGCGTCCGTACTGGGACATGAGCAATCAAGAGGTGAGTATGAAGAAAAATGTTTCCTGAATTGTTAAAGAAGCAAATGTGCAAAACCCTTGGTATAGTGCACTTATCTTTATTATGGTGTAACAATATACAGTTAACTTGAATTACTGCTTTGCTGTTGTGTTCTTCCATTAACTTGTCAGGTGGCAATTTACATCTGAGTTTTTTAAAAGTCTTATAATACATAATTTAATAAAGTGTTCAAGAAATTACATATCAACAAAAGCAATTCAGTATTGGACTAAAGGGTGCCCTCTGCTCATGTTTTAAATATTAGACAGAAAAGTGTATTTAACATTATGATGTCAAAGTGAAGCTGACTTTTGACCTTTGGGATTTTCTTTTCATATTTTGCATATAAGTTCTTCAGATACATCCAAAAACGTGACATCAAAGTGATCTTGAACTTCATCTTCGAGTACAAACGGATATTTGCACCATAAATATTCCTTCCAGCTGTTCCTGAGCTATAGCATTCATATCATTCATAAGAATGAGGTGCTCATGAAGTCAATAAATGGGATCACAGTGATCTAATCAAGTCCTTCTTTAGCCCAAATTAAAGTTTCGCCAAGCTCATGGATTAGGCATTATTATCTGCCTTTCTCAGCCAATGTGAAGTTTTTAACAAAAAATCTCCTAAATTTTGCATTCAGTGCATCATGTAGCAATAAAGTACCAATAAAATCAAATCACTACCGACGCTGACAGATGCAGAAAATACTGTATCTGCAAAATAAAGATGAATTTGTGCTGTGTAAATCATATTTTAAATGCTTAAGCTGTTAAAACAGCCTTCATTATGTACAATATTTCAGTAATCTAGAGGAATAAACGTATTATTACACAAATGTGGCCCTCCAGTACTTAAATGTACTTTCCTCCCCCTCCTCCTGTTACACAACAGGCATATTTAAACGGTGACAAAATGCCAAACTGATGAAATTTGCATAATTTTCTCTTAGTCATTCTTGAAAGCTCTGAGAGATCTGTGACCTTTCATGGAGGCTAATTGCACAAGACTCCATCTGCCCTACTTCTGTCTGATGCCTTCCTCTTTGTGTCTGCAGGTGATGAAGGCAGTAGCAGATCAGTACCGTCTCCCGGCCCCCCACAACTGCCCCCCTGCCCTCCACTCTCTAATGCTTCAGTGCTGGCAGGCCGAGCGGGCAGACCGACCAGGTTTCGACTCAGTCCTGTCTTCTCTGGATCGACTCATCAGGCACCCTGCGTCCCTCAAAGCTGAGCCAACTCGGTGAGACGCCAGCTCCTGGCAAACGCACCTGCAAAGCATATCCGAGGCAGCAGGTGATGCACAATCTGCTGCAGTTATGGATTCTCGTGCTCTCATTTTTGACATTTACAGAAGCTGCTCCCAGCCGCTGCTCAGCCCCACTCCCACAGACTTATCGTCAGTGGTGACAGTCAGTGATTGGCTGAAAGCGCTGAGGATGGAGAGGTATCAGGATGAGTTTGATCGAGTGCACCTGGACACATTAGACAGCGTCAGCAAGCTTACGATGGAGTGAGTATGCATGGATAGTTACAAACGTAAAAATACAGAAAAATATATCAAACATTTTTAAAGCTGGCTTCTTGACTTAAGATTTAATTAGATCAGTCATTAATTTAATTTTAGCTATGTCATGAGTATTATCAAGCACACCAGCCACCTGGTATCCACTGAATCCTCAAGTCGAGTTGTCGCATAGTGGTAAAGAGCCCAGTGGGCCGACGCACTTTTAGACTGTGCCAGAAGCACTGGCAGCCTTTTTGTTCATTTTCATTACTGTATTTCCCTATCAAATCTCTTTATGCAACTGGACCCTCCCCAATCTTTGCTGTGCTCTTACACACCTTATTGAACAGAGTTTAGTGTGAAAGAAGAGCTGAAAAGGTGGCGCTGAAAGCTAAGAGAGACAAAGAAAGAGAAGCTAGAAATAGATACAGGAAATGTCAAATTGAGCAACATGTTAGCTGTCAGGGCAATTGCTGCTGCGCCGTCAACAGTAGTAATGTACCAGCAACAAGCAGTAATGAGCCTTCATAGACACAGGAGGCAGCTGTAGCACTAGCTGTGGAGAAGCTGTGCAGGCGGAGGGACACCAGTCCCAAAAACAGAGTGAGAGACAGACAGAGGGAAATGAAATTAGAATAATAAGAAAATAGAAGAAGGGAGAGAGAGAGAGACGCGATAGACCGACTGCAACAAAAGTGACAAGGCCGATTTTTTTTTGTGCATTTCAGTGCACAAAAACATTTCAGAGCAGCCCTGCATACTGGTGCTTGGTCAGGACCTGTAGGTGTCTCATTGCAACTCACTGAGCACTCCATTAGTGTTATGAAACAGACACCATAAGATAAAGGTGCTCTGATGGTGCAACTGATGAGGGACAAATAGCCGAGAGGATTTTGCAGTTTTTGTAGGTATCTGATAACCAAAACAAGTCACCATAAGATAAGGAAAGGAGAAACTTCTGCAACCTGCAGATTTAATTCTTTAAACAATCTTAGAATAGAATAGAGACAGAATGGTGGGCCAGTAGTTAGCACGAGGGTCCAAGAAGGTCCAAGAGGAACGAATGCATGAAGAACCCATGCTTGAGCTCCGATTTCAACCATCATCATAAAACTTTGTAGATTACACCTGTGTGCTTCGCACAGGTTTTTTGTTGATCTCAAAAGTTTTTCTTCCATCCATCCATCCATCCATCCATCCATCCATCTTCATCCGCTTTATCCGAGGCCGGGTCGCAGGGGCAGCAGCCTAAGCAAAAAGGATGGATGGATGGATGGATGGATGGATGGACTTTGGCAACAGTAGGATGGGAAAATTGATGCTGAATCATCCTGGTAAGGAAATTCCAGAAAGTTGTATTTTCAGTGGGAGAAAATGCAACGTCCAGGTGAACTGACTCAACTTTCTGGGATAATCCAAACTGTTAGAAAATTACCTTGGTAATTTTATGTTGCTCTTACACATTGATTTTGTCAAGATTTGAATATTGTTGTCTGAACTCTCTTTCAGAGACGTCCAGGATCTCGGCGTGAACCTGCTGGGACACCAGAGGAAGATCGTCAGTGCAGCCCAGCAGCTCAGGGCTCACCTGACACAGGGGCAGGTGGAGGTCTGAAACCTACCAGCAATACACCCTGTGCTGTGGATTTATGGGCTTCACATTCCTTTGCTTGTTGCGTCCAGTTTCGGCAACATTTTATTTGGATGGTGCACATTTTAACCGTAACAAAAAAGAGAGCGAGATAATCAGCTAACAGTGCCACTCTGTCTATTCTGATATACCTGACACTGCAACCAGAAGCAGTGAGAAAAGACTTTCTCAGCCAGTCATTCAAGACGACTAACAGAAGAGAGATACACTACAGGAGCTGCGGCCCAACTCAAAGTGAGGCTAGAAAGTTGCTGACAAGGAGGACTTTAAAGATTCCTCTATGTTTTTCCACTAGATTTCACTTTATTGTTGTCTGCCTTCTCCTCTCCTCCCCCCTCTGCAGTCCAATCTCTCCCTTCCTCCTCCTCTACTCACCTTGCCTGAAATGCTTCTGTTTCCTCTGTGCTCAATAAAACCGCAAAAGTATTTTTTGTTAAAGTATCTAGGGAGATCTCTCCTCACAAAGAATTGCGTGAAGACAATCAAAGCCTTTTTCTATTTTTTTTTTTTGAGTTATTTGTAAAGTTGTATCACTTCCTCTCCACTTTAAATGCCAAATGCTAAACAAACAGTGTTACCTAGCAGCTAATGAATCACCTAATGAGGTGTTACCGTTAGCTGTCAGAAAAATGTATAGGTTGTTCAGTGTTACAGCAAATACTATGAACCACCAGTCCAAAGTCGGTACTGCAGATCCTTAAAGTTATATAGCAATCACTGCCATAATATTGGGAAAATCAAACCTAAGCACGAAAAGGCTTTTAATAAATGTAAGCCATGTTTTGTTTTGTTTTTTTTAATCCGCCTTTAGAAGACATATCCAAGGTCTGAGAGCTGCCCTGTTTGTGCAACTCACTGTAGAGCCTCTCAGTGACAGCAGAGCTCACTTACTCTAAAACACTTAACAAACTTCACCTCAGCTGCAAACACGAGCTTCTGCCTGCGCTGGACACAGAAGCTAACAGCACCCACCTTTACAGTATGTCTGCATTTCACACTTCACCTCTTTTGTTTGATTGCTAGAGTAACGACACTGAGTCATTGGAGCATTGTGAATGTGTGAAATGAGCAAGATGGACAAAATCTGATCTGATTTACACTTGAAGGAAGGAAGCAAAATGCTTTGTAGGTAGCTGCCCGTATGTCTGTGTGCTGTATATGAAACTCTGTTATTGCGTACATGCTGTACATGATGTGTGTGAGTGAGTGTGTCTGTGTGTGCATGTGTGTGTGCGCGCGCGTGTGAGACAAGTGTGTCAGGCTACACACATTTATAGGTGTTTACTTGTATGAATGTTCACCACTGTTCCGTAATTGTGCAAATTTGTAAAATAAATATGATTTTATTTAAAGAAGGAGTCTCCTGCATTTTCTTTCTCATCCGTTCTGCTCTTATATAAAAATAATAATTATCTGGAAACAGTTGTGATATTAAATATGACTTGCAAAAAGAAAATAATGAATATAGTCATTTTCAGGAGGCAAATGAATGCTTCAGTTCAGAAGACGCAAGCATGACACCACCCACACATGCAAACACCACAAAGCATATGTTTTGAATCCTGAGACTAAACCATTGTTAATATACACTTTGGCAAGTCGTAAGTTTACATATGCTCATCATGGGCATTAATGTGTGTGAATGTGTGTGTGAATGGGTGGATGACAGGTTGTGTAAAGCGCTTTGGGGTCCTTAGGGACTAGAAAAGCGCTATACAAATACAGGCCATTTACCATTTAATGTCATGTAATTTAGTCATCGTGATCTTTAATAAACCCTGGGTCAAAAGGATACATATAGGTTCAAATATATACATACATTTACTTAAATCTAATACTCATTGGAAGATCCGAGGAACTCTGTGAAGATCTAAGGAGAGCTGTGAAAGTTTAGAGTTATTTCTAAACAACCGCAGATTACAAGATCGTCAAAAACAACCTATACGTTAGTACAAATTATTCAGCTGTGTCAACAATTTGCCAAGGTCTGGAAGGAGACATAAAGTGTCACCCTCAGATGAAAGGAAATTAGTTGGTATGCTCAGGATTAACCCACGAGCCACCGAGCCTCAAGCATGCCATGAACCAGGGATAGCTGGAACACCGGTGTCACAGTGGACAGCGATGCCGTGAACTCAGAGGGTGCCGACTAAGAAAGAAACCTGTTTCTAAAATCAGCACCTTAAAAATTGACTGAAACTTGCAGCTGGACAAAGGTTTTATGGTCAGACAAGACAAAGATTGAGCTGGCCGCAATGACAAGAGCCATGTTTGGAGAAGAAACAGTGAAGCATCGTGCTCTGGGACTGTTTTGCTTAACAATAGTAATTCTTGTTTAATTTTGACTGATGTGAATTTGACATGATGGCAGTAATAAAGAATGAGCAACACAAATTGCCCATATAACCAAGAAGAAAGAATATATGATAGATTTTTCTTGTTTAACATCATGTTTGGTGCAAAAGATGTGAGACAGAGGAAGAAAATCAGGTTGCAGCCACGGGGAAGGATAATGAAAGAAAGGTGCAAATTACTCATGAGTTCATGGACCATGGTTTTTGACCAAGAATAGTTTATAGAAACAAGTTATCTATCTGTCATGGTCAAACAATAGTGTCGGAAGATTGTGTAACAAAAGATAAACACAAGTGGCATGTCACGGTCATGGACAAAGCAACAGAATGACTAACATGGTCACAGATTTACATATTTATGGTCACATTTCGCTTGAAAAAATATGTAAACATTTCCCCTGGTTTGAACAAGGCTCACCTTGTTCCGCTAATATCACCTTCACAGTGTCCAAAAGTGAACTTCTCGAACTCCTCGCACTTCACGTTCCACACATCAGCAGGTTTGTGTGAAATCAGAGTTAGAGATCTGCTGGGATCAGCAGTAATCCAAGAACAGAAACAGGTCTCCCACATGTCCCAGTGGTGCTGATATCAGAGCAGATCTGGACTGATATAAAGACTACACAAACCTCCATGTCATGGCTGCCAGAGTAATCTGGCTGGCGCCTTGCTGTATTTTACTGTATATATATTTTTCATACTGCAGAGCATTGCATCCCAATGTCAAACTGCGGGATAATTATAACAATATTTACACCAACAAAACTTTACTTTAGGAATTGTCATCCACAGACAGCTTTAAGATCTTTTCAACTTCATGCATTTTCTATTCTTTTACATTGCAGAGTAAAATTACACATCTATGTGGTAACTATTAACAGCTGTTATTTTTGCAGACTAGGATTTTACGTTAAAAATTTTACAATGGTACAAAATTAAGTCTTTACTGAAACTGTTCTTAAATTAAAGCACAAAAGCAACATCAGCGAAAGATACACAACAAAACCATTTACAGACCTTCCAATGAATTCAGATTTTTTTTTCCCTTTTCAATTGCAAATAATTTGAACTTTAGGATCTATCACCCTAATGAAACTGCTGTTCTTAGAGTTTCTCGTGGCATTTTAGTGAAGAGAGATGCAGATGAAAACGTTGTTCAGCTACATTTGACACAATTCATCATGGTATTTTGATTGACAGGTTAGCAACATGGCTGGGCATCTCTGGATCAGACTTAAAATGTTTTTAATTCTTATTTCCAGACAGAACTTACTCAGTTGCTGCTGACAGCTTGGCGTCCTCATTTGCAACTTTGTGCTATGGTGTGTCCCAAGGTTCTGTTTTGGGACCTGTTCTGTTTGCACTGTATTTGCTATCTCCAAAAAGTTGATTCTGTTCATCTGGACGTAGCGTTTTGTGGGAGAAACGTTTCATCACTCATCCAAGTGACTTCTTCAGTCTCAGCTGACTGCAGGTTTCCCCAAATCTTATAAACAGTACATTTGGATAATGACTGAAACCAGCCCACTGAGGAACAATGGGCTGGGAGGTCAGTTCCTTAATCTTAATTATGCAAATTCTCATGACCACTGATCAAAACCCACTGATCAATGGCCATGAGTACCATTCACAGAGAGTTGGGGAATGGCTGCAATCACAGCATTGTAAGATGGTGACAGATGTACCCTTAGGCCCCCTCCTCGACTCAGAGATGGTCTTTCCCTTTTCAAGTAAATGGTCTCCTTGACTCCGCACTCAAACCAGCGTTCCTCCCTGTCCAGGATGTGTACATCCTCATCATTGAAAGAGTGTCCACTGGCCTGTTGGTGTAAATAGACTGCAGAGTCCTGGCCTGACGAGGTAGCTCCTCTGTGTTGTGCCATCCGCTTTGCCAGAGGTTGTTTGGTTTCCCCGATGTATAAATCCTGGCAATCCTTCTGGCACTTAACAGCGTACACTATGTTGCTCTGTTTGTGTCGGGGGACCCGATCCTTGGGGTGGACCAATTTTTGGCGCAGCGTGTTTTGGGGTTTAAAAGCCACAGAGACCCGGTGTTTAGAAAAAAAGGGATCACATGGATCACATGGGATCACTACAGGCTTTCGCTTGGGCAGCGGTTGTAACCTGCAGTCAGCTGAGACTGAAGAAGTCACTTGGATGAGTGACGAAACGTTTCTCCCACAAAATGCTACGTCCAGATGAACAGAATCAACTTTTTGGAGATTTACTTTCCTGGGTGATTGAGAATGCATCAATATGTATTTGCTATCACTTCAACACCTTTGAATGTGTCTCATATCATTGTTATGCAGATGATATCCAACTGTACATTTCTTTTACTCCAAAGAATGTTGTAAAAATATCCATCCTTTAAGACTGTATTGATGCCATACAGAACTGGATGGCTGCTAATTATTTTCAGTTAACACAGAGAAAAGTTTTTGTTTGTGCTACTGACAGCTTTGTTTGCACTCTGATTATTAGTCTTGGGTCTTCATCATTGTTTCAATCAAATGTCAAAAATGTAGGTGTCAGATTTGATCAGGCTCTTAGTTTTAATACACATATCAATAGCCTTGTTTGATCCTGCATTTTATCTGTGAAATGCTGCCCGCCTCAGTCGAACGGTGTCCAAGTCAGAATTAGAAATGATAATTCATGCTTTTGTTTCCTCAAAGTTGTAATTCACTGTACGTTGGCCTCAGGAAGTCCTTTTTGGATCACTTACAAATCACTCACTGCAAAGTGCAGCTACTTATTAGGCTCGCTAGTGATCTCACTTGACACCTATTTTGCTGTCTTTGCATTATGTATCTTTGTGATTATTTCCAGAGCTATGCATGGTTGAATGCCTACTTACTTAGTGAACTGCAGTCATATAAAACATGCAGGTCATTGAGATCTTTGGACCAAAACCTGTTGGTGGTTCATCTTTTTGGACTGAACATTAAAAGAGACTGTCTGTTTGAGGTTGTGGCTTCTTAACTATGGTATGCACCACCACTACAGTTCAGATTTCGTTTCTGTGGGCTGCAATGAAACGGTTAAAAAGTAGCTCAAGACTTACTTGTACAGGCTTGCTTTTAAATTATGAATATTATTGTTGTGTTTTAATGTCTATATTTTTATTTGATTATTGTTGTGAATAACTTTGTGATCCTTGTCTACAATGGTTCTACATAAATACATTTTACTTATTTACTTGGTGCTATGTTAAATTTAACTCATATAAACTATCTTCCACTGACATTAAGTTAAACACAAAGGCTCAAATAAACACTGTGCATGTCAGACTGTTGATGAAGATGAAGAATATTAAAAAGGTGCAATAGGTTTAAGATTTAAATAAAAATATGCTTTAATTTCAATTCTGATCACATAAAGACAGACAACCCGCTTTAATCTAAAACGTTAATTTTAATTACCCTCTCTAAAAACTTTAAGGAAACAGTAATTCACAAATTTTGAAAATAGCATTATTTTTGTAACAGACCTTTTTTTTTCATTTACAACGACATTGCACTCATGTAGGCTGAACAGTTGTTAAAAATTATGTTTTGTATATTTGATTTCATTTGCAGTATAACCTTGCAAATGAAATTAAAATATTTTCTGCAAAGTCGTGAGTGAACATTTACTTCGTCCTACTGAATTATTATCGTAACCATCTGAAGCCTGAACCATGAAATAACTGCCTTTTTATGTGTTTATTGAAGCTTGTGACAATTTTGTTTAAACAAGAAATTAAATATTAATTCACATATATGAGTTTTAATATTTTTTGCTCACACTTTATGTGTTAACTTTACACATCTGGTTTTTAAGGGGTAAAAAAAATCGCATTGACGTCTCAAAACGTGTGTATAAAATATGACACATTTGGCATTACGGGGTCAAAGAAAGATTCAAAATATTTTTTAACACTGAAAAATCTGATGATGAACTAAAGAGTAATATGAGAATGACTCATGTGACCTGGAATTTTCCAGATGGCAGAGGGTGATGGTTTTACATAATCCAATTTAATCATGATTTAAAATACATATTATAATACATCTTACTTGCAATATCATTTAATGCAGTCTATTAGGAATAATTAAAGTTTGGATATTAAGAAGCATGTGGGGGGAAGTTTTTTTATTTTATTTCATTCTTACAGTTTTTCAAAGAGTTTTTCAAATTACTTTGATTAATGGCCCATGTGTGGAAAGTTGTAGGTTCAAATCTCTGGCCAGTCAGGGGACTTTTGTAGAGTCACTCTAGAGACGTCCTGTCTGTGACTCTGTGGGTGTCCCTGTGTCCAAAGACATGCATGTCAGGTTATCAGTGAGATTGTTGGCTGACCTGTCTAGGGTGTACCCTGCCACTAGCCTCTAACTCACCTGTGACCCTAAGAGACGGAGTGTGTTTATCCTGCAGGCCGCAGAGGTGTACATTTGTTGTAATATCTCACAAGTGCTTCCTCTACAATTCACTTTGTTAATCATGTTGTTCTTTATGTTGTATCATTTTCTATTTTAATGCTTTGATTAATGCTTTTTAAAAATAAAAATGTTTTGGGGTATGCAAAGTTAAATATGTTGGAAGGGTCAAAAAAGGTTTTGCGCTGGTCTATTTTTCTTTTTATCATTCTAGGATATTTCTTTTTTTTTAAAAGATATTCAGGATTATGTAATCCTTACACATTTATAGACTCACAGCTATAAGGAATCAGTCTCAGTTAATTTCTTCCTCTTGATCCTTGTTGTCCTGACAGATTTGACCAAGTTCACAAAAACTACAAAAGATATTTCCTGAAGATTTCTTTCATTTTAATTGCATTTCTATCACTAAACAGTTTGTGGGATTTTACGGCTAGTTTAACTTTCGTTTTGGTTTGGCTCTTAAATAACGGTCATCAAGTACTATTAAGTCACTCTGGACTCAGGAGTCAGCTGTCATAAGATTTCTGTAATAATTGTTTTCTGTGGTGTCTCACCTCAAATTAACTCAGTGTTGTTACACATGTCCAGAAACAGTGAACACCAAAGCCACAAAATCATGTTTTTTTTTACAGTGTTATTGTTTTCTTATAAAGACCTTAGCAGTTTTGAAACTACTGGTCTTTATGACACTGCTTAAAGATGGTGCTCTCTGTCTGGTAAACAGCTATTATCTCCACAATACTAAATGATGGCCACATCGGCAGCCATTATCAGGGCCTCCTATAGTCTTCCTAAACCCTGTTTATCCAGTGGTTAACCAGCTTTTTAGTCATGACCTAAAAATGGTGCAGAAAAATATGTGTCCACTACAGCCGAGGTGACCAGAAATTTAAATGTTCGCTGATTCAATAGTTTGTAAATAAATCAGATCTCTGTAAATGAAATTTGTGGCTTTTTATCAGCTGAATGTGTCAACTCTAAAACTAATTGCAGTTTCACAAAACAACACGCGCCATTAGCTTTGTTTTCCACATTCAGAGAAAAGTGACATTCTCTCATTGAACATGATGCTGCTGCCAGCCTCTAGATGATCATTATAGTCTTTGTAGTGCAGTAATTACTGCATCTGGGATCATTCCTGTTGACACATGAATGGTGCTCAACATGTTATATCACTGTGAATGAAGCTAGATGTTTAGTGTTTGTGTGTCCAAGAAGCAGCATGGTGGAAAATCCTTTATAATCTCCATATTTTCCAAATAATTCCAGTTTCACTCTGAGGATTTTGCTCATTCATTAAAAAAAAAGATCCAAACTAAAACGCAATGCCATAAAGCGAGGTATAGAACAGCATGCTTGCAATTTCCAAACAGGTTTTCTTAACAGTTCACTACAAGTGGTGTGTTGACTGTCATGATCTTGCTGAATTTTCATAGTGGCCATGCAGGTTTCGGTGGTAGTCAGAGGAATGCTGAGAGGCCTGGTGATTGCATAGATATCCGCGAACTGGGGACTGGACCATTGTCACTTTGCTTTTAAGGAGATCAAGCCAATAATTTTAGATCAGCATGACAAAGGAATTCCTTGTCAACAGGGAGTTGAAGCACAGCTTTCTCTGTGGCACTTCTGACCAGTGAAAGTCTCCTTGCTCATTACTGCGTCACTGTCTTATTCTTACCTGTCAGCTTTCCACGCATCCTCCTTCTCCACCCATTTGCTCTCATATCTCCTCCCTCTTGGCTGGGACATATATATATATTGGTGATGCCACAGGGATTTCATCTCTCCTCGGGGACATTTTTAAAGGTGGTGTGTCCACTTTTGAGTGTTTCTCTCAGTGTCACCAGAGATTGAGGAGCAGCAGTTTCATTGCTTAAGGGTGAGGTAAGACTGAAAAGATTTACTTTAATTTATTAATAGAAAAAACTACCAAAATGAACAATTTTTTTTTCCACCTGTGGATTTAGACTCCATAGCATTTATTTTTCACCCACTCTACTTTTGTCTTTCTTGAGTTTCTTAAAAAACATTCCTAACTTTTCGTTTCACAATTCTAGTCAAACCTCAGGTGCCAATGTCACCGTCTTTAGCCAGATCTGCTCCGAGCGAGCTCAACCATTGGTGGAGCCAGCTGAAGTTTCGCCTTCAGAACAAAAAAGGATGGAATGAAATGCTGGATGAGACATTTCTGCTCTACACAAAAGGGTAAACTCCTGCTGACGCCACTTTCCAGTACATTCAGTTTTGTTTAAAGTTTTACCATAAATCTGATTTCTTGTTTCTGTCCTTCTGTCCCTCAGTGTGAATGACATTCCTCTCTTCTATGCGGCTAAAAACAACAGTGCTGGTTGCATCAAGAAACTGCTAGGTTGTGCATCCACGAATATCTTTGAGAGAGGTACGACTGAACAAGGAGTTTAAACCTTACATTGCTGCCTTTTTGGTGTGTTTTCCGTGATTTTAGAAGGTGTATCTTCTTGTTCAGGCTCCCTGGGAGAGACGGCCCTTCACGTTGCTGTTATGAACGATAACCTGGATGCTGCTGTGGCTCTGATGGATGGAGCTCCTGACCTCATTAACGAGCCCATGACCTCTGAACTTTTCCAAGGTTGACATGCAGAAATTCATAACTGCAAAACACCAATGCACATCATGCAGACTGAGTGCTGTGTGTAACTATATAGATGTCAAGTTGGCAGCTTTTTGGTCTGCAATTCAAATAATTCAGCTTATTAGCAAAATCTGTGAGATTTTTGATACAGTGGATACAAGGGCATGTAAAAGCCTAACACAACAATTTAAGCAGGTTTTTAAAAAATCTAAGGACCTTAGAAAGTAAGCGAACTGAAGAAACTTAAAGAAACTTAAAGAAGTCTTAGTCACTTTCTTTCTAAGCTCCCTAATATTTTAAAAAATATTTTAATTAGTCAAATCATATCGCTGAGGTTTTGTTTTTTTTTACTTCATTATTTTATTCATCTAACAATAAATCAATAAAGGGCAACAAATTCCAATTATGAGGCCTCATCTGCTGCTTTTGGAGAGCAAACCCTGTCAGGGTTACAGTGGTGGATAAAGCAAAAGCATTAAGTGTAGGTTTTACCAAAGCTGGTGAAACGAAAACCAGTGTGTTGGCAGTGAACTGATGTACACTTTCTCTCTGTGCTCCGCCTCAGGGATTACTCCTCTCCACATTGCTGTGGTGAATCAGAACATCGACCTGGTTCGTCATCTGATTAGTCGCGGTGGTGACGTGTCCACACCTAGAGTCACTGGTCTGTATTTCAGGAAGAGGATAGGAGGACTTATGTACTGTGGTAAGCCAGCATGAGTGAACTTACGTAAAGAAATGTTTCAACCATTAATTACAAGGCCAGTGGCAGGACAATAAAACCCCAAACTGGTCCCAACATATGTGATAAAAACAAGGCAGAGAGAGATTTTGTGCAAAATAACAAAACGCGTGGCTTTTCATCAGGCGAGCACATCCTGTCTTTTGCTGCTTGTGCTGGGAATATGGATATCATCTCCATGGTAATCGATGCAGGCGCCAGCACCAGGATCCAGGATTACAAAGGTATGAGCCCTTGAGTGAGAGAAGATCAAGTATTATTTTACACTGCTAGGAAATTTGACTGTGTGACTGCTTAAGCCACAAAATATTCTGCATCCCATGTGTTATTAGGGTCTTATTTTTAATTTGATTTATCACAGCATTGTCTAAAATTCTCACCACTAAAGGACAAAATCAACCCTGATGGGTTTGCCACTAATTGCAGCTTTCTGGCACTGGTCTTGTAATTTAAACTCAAAGAACCTCAAGAATTACTGTCAGGCTCAAACTAGCAATTTTCTTATCTAACCAACAGCTGAAAATGCAAAAAGAAAAATTGACATCAGCCTGAAAAGGTAAAAGTTTCAGGCTTCTTTTTTGTCAAAGCTAAATTATATTGAGGAGACTGTTCATATCAAAGACACTACTGAGGCATTATACAATACAATACAATACAATAAAACGTTATTTGTATAGCACATTTAAAACCAGAGGTTGCCAAAGTGCTTCACATAATCCAATAAAACAGTAGTAAAGTACAAAGGCGGATAAGCTAGCAGGTGGGCGGCATTGTTTAAACAAGCATACAAGTACACAAGTACGCAGATAAGGAAGCAAGACTTAACGATAAAAACAATAAAACAATGTAAGTAAAAGAGTAAAAGAGAGGAAAGGGGAGGGCAAGAAAGTACAATTAAAAGGCATGCTCTAGGAGGCCGGGAAGGCTAAGCTAAAAAGGTTTGTTTTCAATCGAGACTTGAAGGTCTGGATCGAGTGAGACGCGTGAATAGTATGAGGGAGGTTATTCCAGAGGTTAGGTGCGGTCACCTCTGGTTTGCAGCCGTGACCTAGGTTGCACCAAAAGTAAGACGATCTCAGTGTTCTACTGGGAGTATTCATGCTAAGGAGATCAATAAGGTAGCTAGGTGCAATATTATTTATGATTTTACAAGTAAGCAGTAGGACTTTGAAATCAATGTGATGTTTAATTGGAAGCCAGTGGAGGCCAGTGAGAATTGGGGTGATAGACTCAAGCCTACGAGTACCAGTTAGAAGGCGAGCCGCGGCATTATGGACGACTTGCAATCTATGAAGAAGGGCAGAATGAATCCCAGTGTATAGGGAGTCTAACCTGGATGTGACAAAGGCATGGATAAGCTTTTCTAGATCCTCACATGGTAAATATGGCTTGGCCTTAGAAATTAAACGAAGTTGATAGAAACAAGATTTAATAACAGAGGACACATGCTTGTCAAGTTTAAAGGAGCCGTCCTGGTAAACACCCAAATTACTTGCAGAATCGGAAAGATAATCAGCGAAGGGCCCGAGGACACCAGTTAGATGGGCTCTAGGGGTGTGACTGTCAAAGATTACAATTTCTGTTTTCTTGTCATTAAGGGAATTGCTCAGCAGCCAGTCTTTACCCACATAGCAAAATTGGTATGACCCGGATCTGGCCCACACAATGTGCTTACACATGGCCCACATACCGCAAAGAACGACGGCCCTTTGGTGGCCCAGATCAGGTTTGCCAGATGTGGCCCACACATGGGCCAGCACAAGGCCAGTTGCAGACACACTGGTGGTCCTGTGCTGGTCCATGTGTGGACTGCGTCTAGCAAACCTGATCTGGGCCACCGAAGGGCCGTCATTCTTTGCGGTATGTGAGCCATGTGTAAGTTGTGTGCAACCACGGGCCAGTTGTAGACACAGTGCTGGCCCTGTGCTGCCCCAGAACAGTTTTAGCTCTGGCCCCAGATGTCAGCCTAATGTGTACCTTTATCAAGGCATGTAATAACAACATGTGCCGGAACATAATAGTAAATAACATGGGCCCGGTGGCGCCTGTGTCCGGCAGCCTCGCCTCTGTCAGTGCGCCCCAGGGCAGCTGTGGCTACAATGTAGCTTGCTATCGCCAGTGTGTGAATGTGTGTGTGAATGGGTGGATGACTGAATGTAGTGTAAAGCGCTTTGGGGTCCTATGGACTAGAAAAGCGCTATACAAATGCAGGCCATTTACCATTTACCATAACATGAGAAAACTCTGTTCAGACAGTGAATGGACTGATTCTTATATGGCGCTTTTCTAGTCTCCCGGATTACTCAAAGTGCTCTATACAACATGCCACATTCACCCAATCACACATACTTTCTCTTAACTGAGTGCTACCTAACTGCATTCATACACATTCACATTCTTAACATGCAGACTAGATAAGCCAGGGCTGGAACCACTAACCTTCCGATCAGTAGGTAAACTGCTCTACCGCCTGAGCTACAGCCACCCACTGGTGAAGATGAGTAAACCGTCACTAGGTTTTGGATAAAGTGTACACTCACAAACCTGTCAAACCTGCATTTGAAATCTTGGCTACCATAGCAGTATCGTATTGCAACATGGCATTTGGGTCTTCTAACTAAAATAGGAAAATAGGAACATAAATAGTGCCACCATTGCCAGACCTGGCCCACATCTGGTTGACATACACCCTGCCATGACACCGGTCAGTCAGATGTGCCACCTTGATGCCAGATCTGGGCCAGACCTGTTTTCTATGGGCCCGGGCCACATAAACCAAACCACAATTGAGCCAGATATGGCATGCCATCGCATAGACAGTGCCATCTATGCCAGGCCTGGCCCATATCTGGATGACATATGTTTTTACATGCCAGAAGTCAGCCAGCAGTGCCGGCTTGATACCAGATCCAGGCCAGAACTGCTTGCTATGTGGGTAACTTCACTTATACAATCGAAGAAGCGAAGCATTGATGAAGTATCACCCTCAGTCAATTCAAAATAAATTTGAATGTCATCCGTGTAGCAATGATAAGAGAGTTTGTACTTTTCAATAATATGACCAAGGGGTGACATATATAGAGAAAACAGCATAGGACCCAGCACAGACCCTTGAGGGACACCACAGGTAACAGGGGCAATGGAAGAGGAGTAGGTACCCATGGTGACAGAGAAGGACCTCTCCGATAAGTAGGAATTAAACCAACCAAGGACCATACCTGTAATGCAACCAGATGTTCAAGCCTTATTAAGAGAATGTTATGGTCCAACAGCTCAAAAGCAGAGGACAGGTCCAACAAAACTAAGGCCGCGGGGCACCCAGAGTCAGTAATTAAAAGAAGATCATTGAAGTACCTCGAGAGTATAGGTTAAAAATTAAAAAAAACATTTTTAAATGCTAAACTAATTGTTGCCAGTTTTTGCTCACATAGCTAAATGTTTCAGAGTAATGACTGATTTCTGGTTTATGGGGACCTTCAGGAGGTTAACCCAGCTGTGCATATCTGAATATGAGCGTCTTATTAACAATTAATAGCTTTCTCCTGTCTTCTTGTGCCTCCTGCGTACACACTCTCCATACAGGCAACACAGTGCTTCACATTTTGGTCTTGCAGCCCAACAAGAACATTGCCTGCCAGGTCATTGACTTGATTATGGCACGCGATGCAGAGCTGGACCAGCAAGTGCCCCTTGATATGGTTCCCAACTCCCGAGGCCTTACACCTTTTAAGCTGGCTGCAAAAGAGGGAAACACAGTGGTGAGTAGTACCATGGAAGATTCACATGGTGACCCAAACATGAAAGGTGGAACAGATTGTTCCTAATCTCATCCTAACCCCCTGTCTCTTAAAGATATTCCAGCACCTAGTTAACAAAAGGCGTGTAGTCCAGTGGAGTCTGGGCCCTTTGACCTCTCACCTGTATGACCTGTCCGAGATCGACTCGTGGGCCGATAGCATGTCAGTGCTGGAGGTCATTGTGGCCAGCCAGCAGAAAGAGGTACAGAAGAATATGTAGGTAGCATTCAGGAGAAAATGCTAATTGTTATCAGGAAGTTAGTTCTGACTCTGAGATTTTTTATATCTCTTCTATTTTTGCTCTCCAGGCAAGGAAGATCCTGGAGGTCACTCCTGTGAGGCAGCTGGTTAGTCTGAAGTGGAACCTGTATGGGAAACATTACTTCAGGTAAGATTTTGTTAGTTTTGTTAAATCTGAACTAAAATACTTGAATTGTACACATGTCTATTGCTGTTTAACACACTGGGTTTCTTCCTCCCTTTTTGTTGTTAGGTTTCTGCTGTTTCTGTATCTCTTGTACATCGGGACTTTCACAATGTGCTGTATGTTTCGCCCCCTAAAGAACGCTCCAGAGAACTACACAACGTCAGATGCAGACAAAACTGTCTGGGTTCAGAAGACGCTCAAGGTGGGCCAGAACTATGAATTATCATAGACATTAGAAAACCTTAAACAGATCTCAACATTTTACTCACTATACTGTTTGAATGAGACACCTAAAGTGAAATTTTTATGTTCAATGTGCTGACTGTTTTTGAACTATCCCAAAAATATAATTAGATTTTTATTACAGCACATTTATTTTAAAGAGTCATATTTCAGATTAACCTTTTGGAAATAAAATATGAACATTTATAAAACTGACTGCCTAGAAGTAACATTAAACCAGCTCTCACGTGTTAGTACTAATTATTATGATCCAAATAGTCGACCGAATCTGCATAATGAGTACTTTGATTTAGTTTTCTACCCTCTTATCTTTGTTTAATTTTTTCAGTTTGTACTTCTATTACATGAGTTTTATGGAGTTGATGTTTTGGGTGTAGATGTTTAGGTCAGTCCCCACTAAAAATTCAGATTCCTCTAATTGAATCCATTATTACCCCCTATTTTCCCAGTCCCCACCTGCACTGGGGCCTGCTACACATTTTAGGAAGGCAACACTTTCATAGCGTGTCACTTCTACTTTGGCAGTTAGTACTTCCTGAACTACAGCACCACCAGAGGTTTTTTTGCCCCAAATTACTTCAGCCATAACTTACGTAAAAATTCAAATACATAAGATCCACTAAATGCATGTGTAAATGCCAAACTTTACACCTACATAAGTTACACTGTCAGACAATAATGAGATTTTAATATTTATAACAGCATCATTTCCTCTTTGTCCACCTCAGGAGAGTTATACAACACATGGGGATAATGTGCGGCTCGCAGGAGAGATTATCAGCGTCATTGGAGCTTTTGTCATCCTTGTGCTGGAGGTGGACATTTAAAATATGCTTTTTGTTTAAAAATATTCAACAGTACATTACTGTGAACTGTTCTGACCTCATGCATCCCCTGTGCTCCTAACAGATCCCAGATATTCTGAGAGTTGGAGCAAAGCGCTACTTTGGCCAGACGGCACTGGGAGGCCCTTTCCATGTTATCCTGTAAGCAAGCACACACACCCTCTGAGAACCCAAGCAAAGCATAATGTTTGGGAACACTGCCTAACCTTGCTGCCGCTCTTGTTTTTGACCAGTATCAGCTATGCCTGCTTGGTGGTGCTGCTGTGCGTGTTCAGAGCCTGTGAGGTGCAGAGGGAGGCCGAGGTGATGGCAGTGTGTTTGGTCCTCGGCTGGTGTAATGTCATGTTCTTCGCCCGTGGCTTCGAAATGCTTGGCCCTTACGTCATCACGATACAGAAGGTGCGGATGGGTTTCTACACGAGCTCCATGAGTAACAAAAACATGAGTTTGCTCTGCTCACACACCTGCTCACACATGTTTTCATTTGTTGTTTTGGTTTTTGAGGTTTTACATTTTCAGACTGAGCTCGCTTGTGTCTCGTTTCCCCCTAGATTATATTTGGAGACCTGACAAAGTTTATGTGGCTGATTTCCATTGTGCTCTTTGCCTTTTCCACCTGTGAGTATATTGTTAGCAATAAAAATAAACACAAATTTTACAAAACATTCTTTAAAGGAGACCTTCCTGCTCTCTTACAAACATTTTTTTCTTCTCAGCCCTCTGGATAGTCTACATGACTCAGGAGGTAGATTCCCTTCCTGCGTATCGCTCATATCCCATCAGCCTCTTCTCCCAATTTGAGCTCAGCGTTGGCCTCATCGATCTGCCTGTGGACCACACCATCCCTATACCTGCGATTGTCCATGTGTTGCACTGCACCTCCTCTCTGGTTTCCCACATCCTTCTGCTAAATCTGCTCACCGCCATGATGAGTGACACACAATGGAGGGTGGGCCAGGAGAGAGATGAGCTCTGGAGGACTCAGGTAACAGGGTTATTACACACACATGTGTAATCACCTCTTCAGCGTGCGTTAAGCATTGCTGTGTCATGTTTACAGCTGTAATGTTGTTATTCAGGTGGTGGCCACGACGCTCATGCTGGAGAGGAGGCTTCCTCGCTGTCTCTGGCCTCGACTTGGGGTCTGTGGGCTGAACTATGGCCTGAAAGAGTGCTGGTATCTCAGGTAAGATGCAACCTTGTGTCAGGAACAGACGAAAACCCACAGAAATCACCTAACACAGCAGAAAGGGATGTTATCTTTAAAAATAAAGTCAAACAGGAAGTTTGTACAGAAACGACAGCCACAGCTCATGTCACGCTATAAAATGCTCAATTCTTTTTTTTTATTGTAGTTTTTATATTACTTTCACACCTCCTAAGGCTACACTGCATGTTTTTCTTAGTCGATTCTTTTCATTTTTGCGTCCGTCTCATCAAGGTTAAAGAGGAAAAACATTCAGCCTGGCTAACAAAAGCTGCCTTTCAGTACAAATCAATTCAGTCTATTTCTCAACACATCAAATATTCCTTTGGTTGTGTTTTTTCTTATTTTATCTCAACTGGTGAATGCTCATATGAAAGAAAACATGAAACAAAAGCCAAAAGCTTGAAATTCGAAGTGCTGTAACTCAGTTTTATAAGTTCTTTCTACTCTTGACATACAACTTTGAATGCAAGCCCTTGTTTGAGCACAAGCTCCTGTTTGTGAGGGCCAACCAATCAGAAGACAGGTAGTTTAAAGTGAATTGGACAAATATGAGTTGCTCCAAGCCAGTATAAGACTAATAAGGATCATTTTGAACTGCAAGTTATGGAAAGCTAGTGTAGACAGGGAAAATGTGCATAATACACCCTTTTAAGTGTAATAGTAGGTTATATATGTATAAGTAGGGGGAAAAATATAGTATTAGTAATACGATAAGAATGGTGCTTCTCACTGCAGGCACAGCATTACTCATGGGTGAAGTCCATCAAAGGCTTTCATTTAGTGTCAGTGGGCAAAACTGTTTTCCTTCTGTAAGTGAATAAGCTTTTTGTTTTGTAGGTGGGGCCCCCAAAAAAAAACGGAAACTAAAAAGAAGAGTGTAACATAATTAATTTTGAAACATGCGTGACTTTTTCTTTATTCGTCTTCTTTGCAGGGTTGAGGAAAGAAATGACTCCATGATGCAAAAGATGCGGCGTTACGTAAACGTCTTCTCCAAAGAGGATGAAAAGGAAACGGAGGGAGATGAAAATTCTGACTTCAAGGGAACCTTGAAGCTGAGACTTAAAAACAAAGGAGGATGGTGGGAGCTGGTTCGACACAGCGCTTTAGGTTTGGAGATGGAACAGGATGAGCCAGAGGAGGAACAGAGCATTAAATATGTTTAGAGAGAGATGCCATCTAACCCAGAAGTTCCTTCCTATCGTCAACTTTGAGTCATATACATATTAAGTAGATGTAAAGAATTGCTGAATTTCAGTGACCTTGGGGTGAAAGAACCACACTATCTTGATTTTTCAACATAGTAAACAGTGCAATTATTTCCGCAGTATTATGCCATAGAACAGACTGTGATTTTTATAGAAATATGAAAGATGTCTAGCAGGAATATATGCTAAAAAAAAACAACATAGAGATTCATCTTATCATGTAGGTAATGAGTAATTTTATATGAGAATAAAACTTTCTTAAAACAGTTTCACTGTCACTTCATTTGTAAAGCAGACAGCAGATAATAAAATCATACAAAACAAAGGAGCAAGGCACTTACAAAGCTTTACAATCAAATATTAGAGCAGAAATTATTCCACACTAAGCTGCAAGAAAATCTACTGTAAATAAACTGCTAAGTGTCAGACTTAGCAACTGTTATCTAAAAAGCTTGTTTATATTTCTTTGCTGGATACTGGAAAGAGATGTCTTGGCATGTTATTGTTGAATTTGATGCTTGCTGGCGGAACAGATTTGCTCGCGGTTCTTTTACAAGAGCTGCAGCTGACAGATGAAGTAAGTGGCGACGTTGCAGGGAGCTCTAATCCAGTTTCTGGCAGATGGGCCTGTGCTCTCTAGGATCCCACAATTCCCAGTTCTTGGATCTTCTGCCCAATAGCTGCAAAACAAAAGAAAGAGTCATTAACTATTATTCTGCAATCTATATCTGGATTTTTTCTTTGTTTGAACAAAGTGTCCACTTTATTAGGTACACTTGTAATTCAATTTGCCAGCTGTGCAATAAATGTTTTATTTTATAAGCTTATTAACACATGTACAAACACCAATATGCACAGTGCAATAGTGGCAACCCTGATCTAAACCACAAACAACTATGTCTAAACTAGTCAATTGTCTGTTTTAATAACTATTTATAGAATCATTTATAGAATAAAGACCTCTCTTGCAGCTTTGTGCTGTCAACCCAGGTCCATTCAGTGCCTTTTTTAATGGTGCCGATCCAGTATTGGAGATTCCCTTTCTGTGTCAGAAAGTCCTAAAAGAAAAAACACCATTGATGCGTAACTATTAGCAATTATTACCACTTCATAAACTGCTTGCTTGTAATATATAAGCATATAGTTAATAACTCAAGGAAGGAAGAGAGCGGCATAAAAGTTATCAGATTCACCTGAACTTCTTTGCTTGTAATAACAGCCAGAGATCCCCCTCTGGAGGTGCAGTTCTGCTCGCTCTGGTGCCACTTCAGTCTAAAAGTCGACAGGAAAAAGCACGATCGGCCAAAGGTCATCCACCCATCACCACACAGCCGGCAGCCATGATCTGGAAGCAGAGAGAACAGGAAAAGCTTATTTAAAAAACAGGTTAATGAAAAAGTAAAAAGCTGTTAATCAGACCTGAAGCTTCCCACACTCTTTTTTTCCTTTGCATATTCAAGGGTTTTGCTTGTGATTTAATTTTCATCATATTTTCATCTTTATGCATGTATTTTTTCAGTTGCACAGAAATCTAAAAGAGTCTCAATTTTTCCTGTTCTATAAACAAAAAAAGAAGCCAAAGAAGAACACGAACTTGAGTCGAGACTTGTTTAAAAACTAATTTGAATCATTATGAAAGCAGAACTATAGCTAAAAACAAGGTGATTGAGAAAGAATCCCCCCCCCCCACTTTTTGTGCCTGCTCACGTTTAATGTGAATAGCTGGGAACTGGGCCTGGCAGTTCTCGAAGGAGCATCCTGGAGCAAACGCAGGTACTGCTTCTTTAGCTGTTGCACTTTCCTCTACCACCGGGCAGACTGTGGGTCCAGTTTGCACTAGAAATCAGAGCACAATGGGAGGAGATTTGAGAGAAGGAATAATGCCCTGAGGCTGCAGCAAAGCAATAAGCAATAGTTTTACTCCTTTGTTATGCACTGTTATGAGAAATAGAATTTTAAAAATCCATAGCTGAAAACAACTGTGCACCATTTTGATCCTGCTCTGCCAGGACCTTCAGTCTTACGTAATCTGCTTTGGTGTTATAAACATGGTGGTGCCAGGAAGGGTTTGTTATCACAGCGCTGACATGAATTCAGATCCATGGCTGCAGCTACTCACGTTTCAGGCTGAGGATAATGACAACCACCAGAAGGACGATGCACATTAAGGTGAGGAATAAGCACACTCCACGGTACAGACGCACATTTCCTCCAGTTGGTTCTTTGCCTGAGGAAGACGACATCAGATAAATGTTAATGAGCACAACAAAGACCGCCATGAAGCCTGCAAAAGCTGCAGCTTCCTACCTTTCTTCCCCTCCAGTTCAACCGATAATTTGGGTTGCAAGTTTTCATCAGCCTCATCTTTCTTATCCTCACCGTAACTGCGGCAGAATTTAATATACATGGAGAAAAACGTCCTGGTATTTGAGAGAAAGCTTGTTTGCTCTGTTGTGCTCCGTCTTCTCTGCTGACTCAAGACTGGCTGCAACAGTGCAGTTATAGGACGCCCCCTTTGTCTCATCACCATAGCAACTTGACCTTCATAGATTCCTAAGTTATTCATGGAGCACAGTGCCTGGCTTGTCCTTGAATGACCCAAACTTTAAACTCTCTTCCTGTCTCTCTCATTTTAAACATTAGTCTGTGTGTGTGACAAAGTTCTGAGAAAAACACAGACACAGCAGACTTTCTCCTTCAAAACAGCAGATAACTAATTTCAGATCAGTATTTATGTCTAATGCTTTGGAGATACGGAGGATGCACACGTCACTGATGCAGATTTAAAACATTAGTCTGTAAATATCATGTTATAGTACAAGGTTTTGCAAAGAAAGAGGACGTGGGTGACGACTTAATGAAGCACAAGAGAGCAAGACTTGTTTGTTTGTACCTCAGCAATGTAATAAAAATATCTTCCATTAATCTAATTAACAACATATTCTTGTAAACAAAACCATTATTTGATTTCACCAAATTGCAAAAAAGAACATGACTCGTGCTGTGATAGCTTTAATTGGCTTTGTTGCCTTTTTGCGGGTTAGTGATCATAAAAAAGTTAGACACATTGCTGTGCCATGTTGTCATGCCGTCTTATGTACTTATTTATTTATTTATTTATGCAGCTGTTGTTGTTGTCTTAACGACTAAACTGACTCACTACAACAATAAAGAACGATGGAAGTTCAACACAAAGGCCAAACTACAACAGGTTGTGAGTAATGTGGTTAGAGGGAAGTTTAGTTAAAATTGTTCTTTGTAAAGACACACAACAGACAGACTTCCTGTCAGACCGTTTTGCCTTCAGGCTGTGGGCGAATTTTTATTCGCACTGGGTTACATTAACAGCACAGCAACCTCAAACTACATGTGGTCTTATCATAATGGTTGCACGCAAATTGGATTAAAATGATGTAACAGATGAAGGAAAAACTCATGAACTAAGCTTAATTAACCAACATAAATTATAGCAGTAGCATTTCATAACAAAGCCCAGATCTTACAGAGTAATTTTACACAATTACGTAAGTAATTCTTCTGGACTTAGGATGTAATTTGATTAACTAAACATACTTACTTTTAGTGATACTTAGCATTTACAGTTGACATACGTGAAATTTAATTACTATAGGTATTCTGGACAGTTTCCAGTATATACCTACAAAGAGAAGAGTAAAGAGAAACTATTATTTTATTTTATTTAATATAATATAGTAATATAATATATATTTATAATGTAGTAAGGGAGGTTCAGACCCTTGACGATACCTTTGATACTAACGTGTAGATAGAAGGTAATTATTAGTAAAATATTCTATATCACATTTTACTCTATAAGAGACATGAAAATTAATGCTAAACAAATGATTAATAAAGAAAATATTTTTGTAATTAATTGATTATATGATAACATAAATGATTATACAATTAAAAAAACTAAACAAGAAGAGGGCACAATAAGTTTTTCTCTAAAGTATCCCAAAGTACACACTAAATGAAAAACATTTTTTTCACCCTTCTTCTCTTCTCTCCATTAAAACAGAAAATCCTGAATCCCATGTTCTGCTGAGCCTGCTTAAAAGCATTTTTAGATACTAAAAATTGCACAATTTCCATGTGATTTAGACGAATTAAACCGAAAGCGCATGACAATAACACCATAAGTTGCGAAATCATGAAACGCCACCAATATATCTAGTTCTATTTTCCTGTATATTACTCTTTAATGGTAAGATTATTGATTATGTTAAGTAACAGTTTTATTAGCAATGGCAGCTGTATTAATACTGCTTCTAATTATAAGACAGCAATATTTCAGAGTACCTTATATTTCAGGTAAACTTACATTGTTACTCCGCAGTGATTTTCATTTTTCTACTTTTTAACACAAATTCTTTTTTATATATATTGCAATATCTCCAGACATTAGTAAAAACACATTTTCTTGATGCATATCATTAGCATTATAAATGCATGGGAAAAACTGAGGGAGCCGAAACAATTTACTTAGGACAAAATGGTCAATAAATTCATTTGTTTTGAAAAGCAACAAATAATGTATCACGTCAAAGATCATTGTCTTAATAAAGACAAGAAATCTGCCTCTACATTGTAAGTTTTAGTGTAAAACAAGAAAACATCAACAATAAATCACTAAAAATAAAAAGACGGTCACAGCCCTAAATACTACAAACTGAAACATTTAATACCATATATCAAATATTCAGTACTATATTTATTTGATAATCCTACAAAAACATTAAAAAATAGTATTATACAGACTCTACAGTAAATTCTACAAAGATTTAAACATGCGCAATTTCACTGCAATGGTTACTATTATACACATTTTACTGTAACTGGTGATGCGGTTTGAAGATTACCAAAAAAAACCCACTTCTGCTTTTTTTTTTCTTTTCTCTTTGGCTGAATCGTTTTTTGTGAGAAACCAAAATATTTACTGCTTTAATTTATCTCCCAGATGGTAGATTATAAAGACAAAAAACACATTTATTATTATTCTGTATAATAATGATACTAAATCCTGTGTTTTACCTAAAGCACGTACTGAAAAAAGAAAGAACGAGCCGAAACATGGGCAACCAACCAGCTGAAGACACAAATATTTTGTGTAAAACTGTACCCAGTATTTGTTTTCGTGAACCAGCCGCAGAGAAAGCTTCTGAATAGACATCCTCAGATGAAATTTGCAGTTTGGCGTAGTGGTCTTGTTCTGCTTCCTCTAAAGATAAAAATACAGATGGACACATTTTAGCAAGAGAAATGAACCAACTGTGGTCGGCTTTCAAATAATCTGGATTTTCTAAAGTAAACTTTTTTAAAAATCTCAAAACTTTAAGGATTTTCTTTTTATTAAACAAGTTTTGAATCTTTTGCACAGTTTACTTACTTTACATAACATTTGCATGACTTGTATACATAATTTTAATTTAGACTTTGGTACAATGTAAACAGCTTCTTTTTTTTTACCTTCTTTTTTCACCTCCAGCATCGGTTCGCTCGGTCCTTCATCCCCTTCTTTGGCTTTTTCCGTCTCTTTGGGGATCTCTTGCATCTCCATGGCTCCCCTCTTCTTGTTTTCTCACAGTTTCGATTTTGCTGGAGCTTTTCAGACCTGCCTAGTCAACTGACAATGAGCTTATGTAACTTGTCATGCAGTTGCACAGACACTAAGTGACTTAGACTTGAACTTGGACTTAGACCTTTTATTGTCATTGTACAGTTGCTTGCACAATGGAATTACGTAACAAGACCACAAGGTTTAAAAGTAAAAGACAATATAGAAGAAGAAAAAAATATATAGGAACACTATGTACACTAGAATATAACAAATAATAAAAAAGGGTGGATGGAAACTGCACATCTGCCAAAATATTGCACAAAAAAGACATTTTACATTAAATGGAGAGACATCTAGAGCTGGTAATGGAGTCCAGAATGGAGAGTGGACACCTTCTCTGCAGTTTTGATGACCAATAAGGAGAGAGGGTCTGGATGACCCTCTCTCCTTATTGGCTGTTGTGCAACCAACGTACCACACAGGGATGGCGTGCACCAGCACACTCTCGATTGTGGCACGATAGAAGGACACTAGGAGGTCAGTCTGCAGCCTGTTGCATCTCAGAACCCTCAATAAATGGAGGAGCTGCTGAGCTTTCTTCATTCAGGCTGATGTATTTGTAGTCCAGGACAGGTCCTCAGAAATGTGGGTACCGAGGAACTTGAAGGAGGACAACCTCTCCATGTAGTCACCTTTTATGGAGAGGGGACAGGTGGTTTCCCTGTGTTTAGGGTAAGGTTATTGTGGTCACACCATTCTGTCAGACCCTGGACCTCTGTCTGTGTTGTCAACGTTGGTGATGATTCTCATCAGGGTGGTGTCATCTGCAAATTTGATGATGATGTTGCGGGGTTGCGGGGGGTGCAGTCACTGGTGTAGATGGTGTATGGGAGAGGACTCAGCACACATCCCTATGGTGAGCCAGTGCTGAGTGACAGGGAGGACGATCTGATGACAGATTGTGATAAAGTTTTTGATCCATGCACATGTAGCGGGGGGAGGAGTCTAAGTTTACCAGCTTGGCTATAAGGATGTCTGGGATGATGGTATTGAAAACCGAGCTGAAATCAATGAAGAGACTTCCTTACTGAAGTCCCAAGATTCTAAGCAGAGTTTAGGGCAGTGGAAACAGCATCCTCTGTGGACCTGCGAGGGCCAAAGCTGAGTGGGCGGCAGTCCTTTATGTGCTTTAGGACCAGCTTCTCAAAACACTTTGCAACCACTGGTGTCAGTGTGATGGGTCTGTAGTCATTGAGGCCACTGATGATGGTGGACTTGGGGACTGGTACTATTGTCGCTGATTTCAGGCAGTGAGGGACAGTGGCATGTAACAGGGAGAGGCTGAATAGTCTGGTGAACACAGGAGCCAGCTGGTCAGCTCAGATTTTGAAGACACTCCCAGGTATTCCGTCAGGGCCAGCGGCTTTTCTCTGATCAACTGCTTTGAACACATTGTAAACCTGGTGTTCTTGGGGAGTAAATGTGTGTGGGCTGTGCTCAAAGGCGGCTATGGGCAGGGTGGTGTGAATGGTAGGGGTGTTTACAGTTCTCTCAAAGCAGGCTAAGAAGTGGTTAAGTTCCTCTGCTAATGAGATGTCTATTTTATCTGTATTTGCCCTATTGCCTTTGTAGTTTGTGGTGTGTTTCAGGCACTCCCATACCTTCTTAGAGTTGTTATCTGAGAAGCGATCCGATAGTTTATTTAAATAGTCAAGTTTTGCTGCTCTGATGCTTTTTTTAAGGTCTGCTCTTTCGCTGCTCTACATATCCTGGTCCCCAGATTGGTATGCAGAGTTGCGTGCCTTTAATAATGCCTGAACCTTACTTGTCATCCAGGGTTTATGGCTGTGGTCTACCCGTACCCGCTTTTACATGGTGACAGTGTCCATGCAGTGCTTGATGTAACCTAGCACTGCAGCAGTGCGAGTCTCTAGGTCGACATGTTCGAAGACACTCCACTCTGTGAAGGCAAAACAGTCCTGCAGCTGAGCCAGAGCTTCCTAAAAAAGGTGTTGATAGTTTGGTTGGTGCCCTTTGTCCTTTTCCTGAGTGGTGTGTATGCCAGGACAATGAGCAGAGAGAGGTGGTCAGACATGCTCAGGTGGGGGAGGGGAACAGATCTGTAGGCTTGGTTAATAATTGAGTAAACATGGTCCAAAGTTTTGTTCCCTCTCGTAGGGCATTTCACATGTTGAACAAATTTAGGCAGCACAGTTCTTAAGCATGCTTTGTTGATGTCCCCGCAACAATGTGTACTCCTCTGGACACGCCCGTTGCTGTTCGGAGATTGACTCATGCAGGATGCAGGTAGACAAGCGCTGATCTAACATTAGCGTCTGGTGGTATGTAGACTGCTGTTTTATATATATATATATATATATATATATATATATATATATATATATATATACATACACACACACACACACATATTATTATTATTATAAATACTAATAATATTCACTTTATTGATCCCCGTGGGGATTACTCTCTCTGCATTTAACCCATTCACTTAGTGAAGCAGTGGGCAGCCACCAATCAGGCGCCTGGGGAGCAATGTGTAGGGACGGTACCTTGCTCAGGGGTACCTCACGTTAGCCGTTCAGTGGCAAACAAATAAGAAAAGAACGCACACAATGGATGGCTTCTTTTTTTTTTCCACAAAAGTTTATGATAATTTACAAAAACAAAAGTACTATTTGCATTAAATACAGGTAAGTGAGGAAAAAAAGAGCTCTCTCAACATAATTGCAATAAGTTCCACTTCTTACAAAGAATTCGTGCTTTCAAACCTTCCTGTGTTTTTGTTTACTGAGTAAGGAAATCAACATGACTTACCCATCCTTCTCCCCTTAAAATACTGTTGAAAGTTAAAACCATGCCAGCACCACATTGTTTTATACAAAGCTTTTCTTCCACCATGCACGGTAGTTACTTATCAAAGCTACTATTATAGAGAATAAAAGGTGGATGTGAAGCATTTCGAAACAGCCCCAATTCTTTCTTCAGCCCATATCACTCTTCTCATTTGCTCTCTTGCTTGCTTGAGTCTTTCGTTCGTCCTCATGCACCGTACACGCTCTCATTACTGTAGGTCATGTAGAGAAACAGGTCCTCTTCATGGTGCTCCTGAACACATTAAAATAGCAGGGAATAATCCACAAATGAGCATGAAAAGTTTGTGAACTTGGAGACACACAACAACAATGAAAAACAGAAGTTTATTTTGGATGTGAAATAAAACAAGTCAGCAATTTATCTAACTTCCTTCTCTGACGAAGTGTAAAAAGAATGGGAAAAAAATGTGTCTTCATTTACACGTTACCTTTAGAGCTAATCAAACCCTCAACTGTATCAAGATGTTCACTTCTCTTTTCTATATATTCTGATTTTGGCATCACTTTTCGGATGATAAAATATCACTTAGCTCATCCTTACTTCTGTTTACTTTCTGTTAGGCGCGTATTAATAGGATTAGAAAAAGCGAAGTAACACTGCTGCCTAAGCAGATCTGCCAAAAGAGTTTCAGAATGTGAAGACAAATTCAGTATGTTATGCCCAGAGCAGCAACTTTTTAAAGCTTTTTCCTACTTTTTAAGCCACTTAACATGGACCTTCAAATTATTCAAGCATTAAAAAGGCACCGAACTCAAGGGATGAACCAGTGTTGTGTCTATACATACCAGACAAATTAGCAGAGAACCAATTTTAATTTCTTTAGTTGGATCTATTAAAAACATTCCCGGTTTGTGCCTGTTTCAATACATTTCTGCACCTATTTTCCATTTTCCTAGAAAAATATAAAGAAATGAGGGGCTACTCAAGACTATTCCACAGTGTAGTGTTTTTTGCATTTTTTGTTTTGGAAAAGGAAAGCAATCTCTAAATGTGGATAACTGTTGTTGTGAGTCTGTGCGTGCGTGCACTGAAATGTTTACCTCATATACTGCAGAAAGAGGGGAGCTGGATGGGGGAAGAGAGTTGTTGACAAAGAAGAAGAGCGCCTCCTCTGGTCTCAAAGACACACGCTGACGGATTAGGAAGCACAACTGGCCGACTAAAAAAAGGGGAAGGAGATAAAGGAGTGGATGGTCAGTGTATAGCAGACACAGGAGTTTCACTTCATGTAAGATGAGAAAGGAGGAAAAAACTGATCATGACAAGTCACAGATCAGTCTGTGACTCAACCAGTTACTGTAAAACAAAACTTCTGTAAAGTTAAGAGAACTACCAATAGATTGAAGAGACCAATAAAGGAGAACTGGAGAGCTCTCTGTAATTTTACCGAGTTATTATCAAACAAACCTATGATTCCCAAAGTGTGGCTGGTGCCCCCTGGTTGACAGGGAAGGTACTGCGGGAGGGTTGCAGTAATAGCAGAATTTCGTTTGAAATTATGAGTATGTACAGTTACATATATATGTAAATAGTACTTTTTATTCACTTTTGATTTACATAAAAATGCATTAAAACTGGTAATGGGAGGTGGTTAGTTTTGTTTTAATCAAAGTGAATGGCCTCCTGCTGTGCTGCTCCTCCACTGACACTTGAAAATCTCTAAATATGTTTAAAAAGATGCCCGCAAAAGCTTTTAACTTATTAGGGACATCCTGTCTGGTCCAAAAGCTTTGGAAAGTACATCATAGGAGATACGGTTGGCTTGTGTGGATAGAGCAGATATTTGCTGTTTAGTCCTGTGTTGGCTGATCACCAAAACCAGAAGAGCAAAGTTGACACTGGCTTAAAGTAATTTGAAAACAGCTTTGACATTGCATAGTTTGTCAGGCCCTGTTAAAATATAACACGTCCTGCTTACAAATACTCTTCAATCATTCACTTTTTAATTTTTCCTTTGGTTTCAAAATATCTGTAATGTCGTTTCACCTGTTAAATCGGAGGGTACTAAGTATTTCTTCTTGTCCAGTTCAGGAGCTCGTGACCTCGGGGACCTCTCAACAATGATCTGCAAAAACACACCCCGAAACAAAAAGCAATCATTAACAAACAAAGGCACAGAGAACAAGTACCTGAATATAAACAAGAAAAAAATCATTTATCATTTATATATATATATATAAAACAGCAGTCTACATACCACCAATTAAAATGAGTCTTAAAGAATAATAATGTTGTTGTCATTTTTTTTTTATTACAAACCTATGAAGTAGATCTATTACACTTTTATTTGCTTTCTGTCACATATATACTGTTACAATGGTGGGTGCTCACATTAAACATGGCCAAAGTTCCAAATATTGAGGTCAGCAGATGTCCAAATAATCCCTGAGAGGCAAAAGTGCCACTTTAAAGTGCCAGCCAATCAGATGAAAGTTGTCTTAAAGGGAGAGTGGCTACAACAGTTGCTTTAGAGAGATGATGAACTGAGGTCCAGTAGAAGACAAACAAAGATCTTTTTTTAACCGAAGATACTCTAATAGAGCCCAAGAATTTTAAAAAAAAATGCTTAAAATGACCATAGAAAGTCCACCTTAAATTAGCTGTGCATAATTTTCAAGAGTAAATTGCTAAACTTGTTAAGGCACTTTGTTGTCCGTGTATAAATTTATAAAAATTAATCAAGTTTACTGGGAAAAAGTCACTGTTGTTGTACTCACCGGTATCTTGTCGGGATGCTTGGCCCGAACTCTCTCTCCCTCTGCTCTCCTCACTTCTAGTGGTACTGAGCGCTGGTACTGACTGCCCATCTGAAACCATACACAGGGAAACATGAAGTTTCTCACAATAGCTATATTTATGCAGTAGACAAAGGAGAAAGCACACTGGTGGACTGACTTCAGTGCCCAGTGCATTCAGTTAACAAGTGATGATGACAGCTGGAAGAGTGCATCATTGTTTAATATCAATCCATCTTTAGGTCAAGAGTTTTGCAAAGGTCGTATTAGGAATTGTGGACATTATGGACATTGTGTACATTGCATATTTTTGTAAGCAGGGTTAGAGTTTTCCATTAAAATAAAAACAACACAAAATTGTACCTTAAATCTATCTGTCAACAGCACAATACCCATTGCCGTTTTTGGAACGGGAAATGTATTTTTATTTTTGTCAAACTTTGCAGACCTCACAGTCAGCTCTGCAAAGTTATGATGGGCTAATTTTTTATTTTATTTTGATTAGATTTATTTTTAGGAAACAAAACAATGTTTACATGTTCATTAACTCTACTAAAACAGGGCACGACCATGACAATTAGACTTAAAACGCATTTTAGGTTCAGTCAGGTTGCTCCTGATGGACAAAAATAATGTATGACATTTCCTTGACTGATTTTTATCAGTGTAGAGATTGTGCAGATTGTACAGATGTACCGTTGTGATCATGGTTACACCCGTTTGTGGGTTCACGTAGGTTGGGGTCATTATGAAGTTAGGCCACGTCATTTCTCACAACAGCACCGGACTAAGCTCGCTTCCCGTATGTTAAGCAACCATAAAACAACCAAACCCTTAAAATCATTCAAGTCCAAGTGCCTCCAAGTCTAGCATGTAAAGGCCGATCGTAATTACAGTGAGAGAAATCCGATACGATGCTATGTAATGCTAGTAACGGCAGCTAGCGTATCAAGACTGACTGCTCACATACCTTTAAAACAAGTTTTAGTCAAAACAGGTCAGAAAAAAAGATATACTCCAGTGATGCTCTGGGCTTTCAAATTTCCCCCCCAAAATAACCAGAATTCTTTTTAAATGCTAATAAAAAACGCACGATCACGCACGAGACGGCTATCGCTGTCAAAGATGTCGACCGCTCTACTTATTCTGTTCAACGAAAACAACAACAAACACTTTAAACCCCGCCCACTGTAAACTTAGCCAATCGGGGACGAGCAAGTAGATTGACAGCGGAAAGCACGGAATCTATTGGGTGGATTTCTCGATCCGTGACCAGTTGTCACCGCCTCATATTCCTTGAGTGACGGCAGACATAACCAATATGTGGCTGTATGTGAGATTGCACTTGAGCCATGCCCCACACCCATGATCGCACACAGTCTGGCTACGTGCACAGCGTGATTTTTTTTCTTTATCTGAACTGTTCATTTTGTTCTAGAAACAGCTCCTGCAGACGCATGCCAGCAGTTTAATGCAAGTGAACTCTTACTGTGTACGTGCAAAATTACCGCCGGTGGTGAAGTTTTTGTTTACAAAAAACAACATTGATTGAAAGAACTCCAAGCGTGTTGTACAATGTTCAAATACGTGTTGTACATTGTTTTGTTATGTTTTATGCTGCTGTATGTACATCTTGGATATGTCCTGTAGATTTTGCATTATATGAGTCCACTCTCCTGCATGCAGGGCCCAATTTCAAAAACATACAATGCACAAAAAATACACCACATAAAGATTAAGATTGCAAGATCGATTACTTAATGCAGTGTATCAGGTATGGAAACTTTGTTTGCTGGATTGTGGATTTTTTTATAATAGCTCTAGACAGTTGCATTTCCCAATACGAATCCACAGAAGTTTAGTTTAGGCATGTTTATAAACCATGCAATTATTCTCATAATTATAACTAGGGAGGTGAGGTTAACATTTTCTGCTGCTCGCCTTCTCTATTTATGTTTTCCGTGTGGCACATTCTGCCTTTTTAAGTGTATTAAAGTTGAAACGTTAACATTTTTGTTTTGTTAAAACTCACGCAACTCAATGTCTGGCTTTAGCTAGTTGTGTAAATTGCTATCATAAGTTATACATTGTTACTGATAATGCAAACTAAAGAAGTTTTAAATGTTTATTGACTGCTGTGAAGGGAATGAATGGCTGTACTCACGTTTAACCATAAAGTAAACACAATTCAACATTAACCCAGCATGAAAACTTTACCTTGGGCGACATATATATTTTAAGAAGCTTATCACTCCTGGGAAAATAAAAGAAAGCTGCATTTTATGCAAGCTTTTATAATAAGGTGACAGACACAACTGCTCTTGTCTAAGTCTCTTATGGTGAATCAGCCCATAAAAGCAAGGAGTTTTGTGTCATTCAACTGGAACATCATCATCTGTAGGCAGCTCTCATACCAGACACGTAACCAGTTGCTGTAAATCTCCACTGTCTGCAAAAAGCAAAAATACAAGATAAATGAGATAACGGAAGGAAAACTGTGATAAGACTGAAAAGATGACGACACAAAACTGTCTAACAGGATGAAACAACTGGTAATGAGAGATTTCCTTGTGATGCAGATCCAGTGCTTCTGATATTCTGTGGGAGGCATTCTGCAGAGATTTGGGCCACCCTTGCATCTAATCTGCATTCAAAGTCCACCCTTAAACGAGACCAGAGACTCAATACTTTAGCAGATGATTTCATTACTCGAGTAATTCAGAAGAGAAGAAAATGAAAGAAAAAGAGATTTATCAACAAGACGTCGAAGATATTCAGACTACTTTCTATTTAACTTTTATCTTGGTATTTTTTGTGAAAAGAGAGCATTGCTGTACCCAGGGGTGCCTCCAAGTGGGGGACCGCGGGGAGGGGGGGGCCCAATTTGCTTTTCTTTCTCTCTTTTTTGTCGTATTTTTCAAGTAACCTATATTTGACAACAGCATAATAAAACTTGTAATTCCGCTTTTAGCGTGCCACCCGAATCCTTTTAGTGGCCCCCATATGGCCACACCTTTGGAAAAATCTGAAGGAGCCCCTTTCTTTACCTTCTCAAGAAGTTTTAGTTTTAATTGTTGCCTCTGCAATGCTGCGTGTTGTTTTCTTGACAATATTCTGGTCCGAAACAGCATGCACATGTTCAGGTCAGATAACAGAAAACAGGAAAGATGAAATATGCAAAGGTTAATCGTGATAACAGTGTATGAAATAAGAATCAGCACAATTTTAAAATATACATTCCTCTACCAATTTTTTTTCTTAATTTTCTTCTTTTAGCAGCAAACAATTTTACATCAATTTTCTATATTGTTCTATAAGCATTAATATACAATCCTAAAATATGACACCTACTACCTACCACCAAGACATTTTCCTGTGAAGTCATATGACCCGTGACATGTCCCTCTTAGATTGACCAGATGCTGCCAAAACCACTCCTTGTCCATGAATGGACCGGGGAAACCCTGGGATGACTTAGCATGCTGATGTGTGGCTGTTTATCCCAATTTAGGTGAAGTGAATCAGAGAATGGAAAGATATCTTAGATAGTTTGAACTTGTTTCGTAGTATAGGGCCCAGTTTAACTGGGGATCCTCTTTTGTGTTTACATACTTCCTGAGTTCCAGTTATTTCTGTACACAGATTCATCATTTCCCACTAACAGCAACAAATTACGTCATAAAATTTATGAGATTAAAGACATTGCAGGAAAAAACAAATTCCATGAAAAGTTTGTGCCAAATCCATGTCAACATCACCTTCAGACAATAATGTGAGACAGGATGACAGGGGCGTACCACTGTGCCTCTGTGCCAACAATCACAGGTGGATGTTAACCCTGTGACACCATTGATTCCTTGATTGATAATTGAGTTTGCCTGCTGTTCACTCTGTGAGCTGTATAACACTTATGACCTATTTTAATAAGTGAGCATCACAGCTTGACACATACAGTCATTATTCTGTTCACAATAAGCAACTTTCCTTCATTTTTTATCAGCTCAGACAATTGTTAGATTTGTCGAGTTTTGTTGAGCTTTGTAATTCAGGAAATAACAAAGATCTAATCAGTAGCCGATTTCCTTACTCTGTGGGTGCGTCACCATAAAATGTGCAGTGGAAAGTTTAGCCCTGCACTAAAGGACACTACCTGAAGGTTAAAAATCCAGAATTCATTGGATGTGTTCTGATCTACACTTGTAGCACACCCATTTGGCACGTGACTGCACGGATAAAAAGCGCTCATTAATAAGGAAGCTTTTTTGTTTTTTGCTTTTTTAACTATCCAAAAGCCATAAAACTTTATTTACTAGAGAGATATGTCGAAATTTTGAGATACTGCCTCGAAAAATGTCTACTTAGTGCTAGCTGGTTATTTATTTGTTTAGTAAGGGGGGAGCAAGCTTCGTTGGTGCTCCTGATACTCCTGTGAATGCATATCTTGGGCATGATTTTGTTTTTTTAACACTAACCCTCCTGTTGTTTGTGAGATATTTCAGATATTTCTGTAATGATTTACAGTAAGGAGAATGTAAGTCTGATCAGGTTCCCTGAGTTTCAAGCTAATATTAAATGTCTAATAGCAAACATGCATCTACAGTATTATTAAGTTATAGTGCATTTATTTTCCCCAATGAATTCGACGTATGAGATAAAATATATCTTACCTGTGTTTCCCGCCCTCCTTGTATATGTGGATTTTAATTTAATGTCGCACCCTGCCCTTTATTTTTATCTGTACAGATACAGTACATGTACATGTATCGCTACATTTATATTAAATACTGTAATTAGTATTCCCTTTGGCAACTTTGAAAATTAAAATTTAAATAAAAAAGAAAAGAAAAAGCAGTGGATCTCAGAGCCAGCTTACATAGATAGTCCACAGAGAGCATGCGCGATCTTCCCACCGACTGACTACTTGCTCACGTCGCAGACACCCAGGGATGCTGTAGTCTGTACCCTGAGACCCTGAGTGGAAGCTGAAGGTGTGGGACTCTGTAAGCTGAGCTGTGAGCGTACTGGAAGAGGTGAAAATGGACTTTGGAGAAAACAGGAGATGATGAGGAAGTGAAATACAGTGTGAGAAAACAAGAGACATAGGATCTGTGTTTTTGTTGTTGTTGTTTTGTGTGTGTGCCTGTGTGCTTTGTATCGTTGGGTTTAGACATAGATTAGATTTTTTTAAAATTTAATTTATTGTTGTTTTTTTTCCATAGGTCAGTTGGCTTAATGAATTTCATTTGTCACAGTGATTTAAATTATAAGCTGAGATCAGTTTGTTTAAATGCCAAAATAAAAGTTGGCTTAAAACAATCAACAAATTAATGACACATCGTTTAACTGGGATCGGAGACAAATAATAAATAAGCGATCTTCTCTAAGCACAATTTCTTTACCAAAGTTTTAAATCTACCAACAAATAAGTGTTGTGGAGTTTACACCATGTCGTAACAAAAAGACAACTGTCTGCAATATCAAGGACAATGGACAACATGCTGCTGACATGAGGACTCAGAGGAGACCAGCTGCATGTCTCTGCTCACTGTACTTTCTCATTGCAAATTCATAGTTTTATAATTAAACTGCAGGTGAACTCAACATCATCTAGACGATTTAATTTCCTCTATTACTGCGTCACTTGTAATAACACAAACATATTTCTATATTTTTAAAAAGGCTGTTTTTATGGAAATGCGGGACTCTAGGAGTCTATTCCTGGGAGCACAGCACACACAATTGCGTAATATTTGTTGTCAGAGGACAAATATTCAGATTCCTAGTATTCCTATTGGAGTCCTAATTTTAGTTTACAATTTCCTGTCGTGGAGAGAAAGAGAGGTGCAGCCACTTGCTATGTCTCCAAAACATCATCAACAGTTAACATGTTAAAACTGGTCAGCAATTTAAGCACATAAAGTGAAGTAATTCAAGGCTCCACCATTATGCCTGCACTGGTGCAGGGCAAACGTTTACAGGCAAGTCTAGATAGAGTAGATTTTTGTTGAAACTTGTCTGCAGTTTAAAAAAAATATGTGGTTCAACTGGAAATTGGGCTATACTCTTGTTTATGCTTGAGCTGTTGGCTTTAACCTCTCTATAGAGAAGACTGAATCTTTAGTGGACATAACGGTGTCTCAATAGCTTCCCTGTCGGCCACATTCCCAAAATTGTCTTTGTTTAGGTGCAGCACCATAAACTAGTCTTAACCCACAAATAACAGCAGCATTATCTTGAGTTTTCTCCCATTATTGGGAACCAACAAGAACACTGCAGCACCATCCTCCAAAACACGACATGAGACAAGCTTTAAATGACCAAGTCAGAGAATGTGAACTCTGACTGTTCAGTGTTGTTGTAAATGTAATAGTGACCTATATGTCATGAGAAGGTTTACTGAATTTAGATTTTTATGACTATGTAGTTGAATTGTGAGACAGTGCCACTTCATCAAAGTTGACTTGTTTCAAAATCAAACATATTTAAGCAGCAACTGTTGCATTAAAGTTTGTTTGAAGACATTAACATGTTCGTAGTCTTTGCTGGTAGTGCTTTGACCCTCACTCCAAATTTGTGGACCTCTACGTGTCACACAAACACACTTGGGTTTGTGTCTTTCCTCAAAAAAGCTGTTTTTTTCCCCTGATGTTTTGTGTTCGAGAGGAATAATAAATTGGAATCAGCTGACAAAGGCTTACATTGAGTCTAAACACTACATTATACTTTACACGAACATGGTGAAAAATGTTAGAATATTAAGTTTTTAACTATGAAAAAAAGAGAACCACTTCCTTTGTGTTTTATTCAATGTCAGCTGTGCTTTTGATCACAGATCACCTCTGACTAACTGATATGTTTTTTTCTTGCATTTTTATTCAGGCCTTCACATTTTTTGCAGTAGGAAAATTCTTTCAGTTTGTGGCTGCAACGAATGGTAACTGGTAAAGCACATAAGCATAATTCAGGTGTTAACTGGATTTGTGTTAGAGTAAGGATGAAGTCACTCAATGTAGCAAACTACATTTTCTATTAAAAGTAGGACAACATTTAGAACGTGCAGTTTCTATTGACATTCATTTATGAATCTGTGGTATGTTGAGCTCTCTCTCCACTGTGATATTGCTCAATGTAGCTCACCCAGTCTATCAGCTATAATCATTTGAATGTGACAGAATTATTGCAATACGGATCTCAGAGTTTAAGTCAACAGGAAAATTATTGGTCTACAACAAAGACATGAGTGATAGATTGAGTATTGTTTCCTTAATTTGTAAACCCGGGTGTGCCTGCTTGTAATAATTTATGAATGTAGTATTAAAACCATTTACTTATGTAATTACAAGGCCCAACCTGAAGTACTGTGGCCCACCTAAAAATCAGAATCCTGGCATTGTGTCCGTCTGCTGATGTAGTTCAGCTTAAAATTTAAAAGTTCAGCTTGAAATCAGCCTCAATTCATTGTCAAGTCACACACAATGTTCAAATATGTTTTTATTTCATAAGTCTGCGTTTACTGAAATGTGTCCCATGTAACCTATGAACCTCGTTGTACGTCTTGGAATTGTCTGGCAGATCTCTTATGATACATCTCATGATTTCTCTCCTGCACACAGGGGCCCATTTTTCAAAACCCGTATATTACAACAAAAAAAATAATACAGATTCCAAGAATAATATTTCTTGGGAAAAAGTCATTTCCATAAGAAAATATTTTTTTAAAACAAATCTACTGATGTACACACAATATTTGTAATGTACTGTGCATAGCAGATAAAAACCATAATACCCACACCCCCTTTCTGGCAGTCTTCAGCAGTTCACTTTGCTGCTTCATGCAGTAAAGTGAATACATTGTTTCAACACATGAAACAAATGAGAGCCACTGCTACACTGAGATGCAATCTTATAGCATTTTGAGCTGCTGCATTGTCCTCTAGAAATGTCACTGAATGTCCATCATCTTTAATCCAGCAGTTCCTGAATCAGATAACTGAGTTTGATCCTTTATAGTGTCCACTCTCGGGTCAGGCTGTGGCTGTGGCCGCTGTCAGTTTGAGAGCATCTGACAGGTTATGACTCTTGACTCTGGAGCTGGCTATGGTTTCCAGATGGGATTTGGGCACCCATCCACGTTGCCGATCAGAGAGCTTCGTCCCTTCTACCCAGTCTGGAAAAAAGGATAGAATCCAACATAAGTGATTTCTTCAAATACTTGTAGGCATTTCTAGTTGGGAATGACAATGAAAGTAATGAGATGATCTTACTATCACTGCTTTCCTGGTGCACCAGAATGACATCAGCTTTTTCTAAGGACAACTCATCTGGCTGTTGAGCAAAAAAAGCTCGGATACATTGCATCTGTTCGAAATCTGCAAGAGGAAAAATGGAAAGGATAAAAGTTAAAGGAAGTTAACACACTATTGTCTTAAAGTTTCCCACTGTTTACATATTTAGGTTATTTGCAGGAGACTGTGGGATGCTGTCTCCAGTACTGAATGGACTGATGTGTGTTTAGACAAATCATCATGCTACAGTTGTATGAATCAAAATCTTGGGCCAAATTTAATGTTTTCCTTTGCAGTAGTCCATCCAACTATGCATCGGCTGACATTGGGCAATAGGTAGTTACATTAGTTACATTAGCATTAGTTAGTCACCAATTAACCCAACAATCGTGCTTTTGGATTATGGGAGGAAAGCAGAGCACCCAGAAAAAATGCATTAGGTGCAGGAACGTCACATTACAGACAACAGACAAGAGTCTTTTCTCCCTTTAAGACTGAGGTCACTTGCCCATACAAGATTGTCTACAATGTTGCATCTAAAGGCCTCTGTTTTGAATGCTAGACTCTCCAAATCTCAGCACTGCTGTGAAAGAAAAATCTGATTTAAAAAAAAATTTCTGTTCCTATTTTTGGTAAACATCAAATGCTTTGCTTTAGCCGGATGTTTAATTTACTGTCATGTACAAATTCATATTGTTATTGATGATATAAACTGGAGAAGAATCTTTAACACACTGTTGGGTTTATTGACTGCTATAAAGGGAATTCAAGGGTTTCACTCACATTTAACCATGAACTAAACAAATTGCAACATCTAACCCAAGGTGAAAACTTTACCTTGTGCACTAGAAAAATCTACTTCAGTATGGGGCCTGGAGAGGGCGGATATCCAACGAAGCTTATCACTCCTGGAAAAATACAAATAAGATGCATCTTATACAAATTTTTATTATGCGGTAAACACTGCAGACACTACTGCTACTATCCAATCTCTTACGGTGCATCAGTCCTGAGGAGCAGGGATTTTTGTGCCATATACAACCGGAACAGATTCTTCTGTAGGGAGTGAAGTTTGACACGACAGTTCTCAACACGCAGCTCTGATACTGGACAGTGATCAATTACCGTAAATCTTCCCCCTCTGCAAACAGCAAGAGAAAAAAAAAATCACAGAAGAAATGAGACAGCGGAAGGAAATACTGATTACTGAAGAGGTGACGACATAAGACAGTAGATATGAGGGTAACAGGATGAACCAAATGATAATGAGAGAGATGCTTAATGCCTTGTGATGGATTACTGTGCATTCACAAAACAGCGTGATTGTTCTTACTCCTTTGGTAGTGAAAGCAGCAAGTAGTCATTGAAGAGGTGCAAATAAGCATTTTTCTCTGTCTCCTTAAGAGAGAAATCCATCAGCTGAGTGACAGGACCTTCTCGAACCATCCTCCGAGACTGGCTAATCAAAGGAAGAGTCTGCAATAGAAAAAATACACAAAGAAAAAAAGGAAGATAAAGCAGATATTAACTGTTAATGCCAAACTATTTAAATGGGGAAAAATTAACTCCAGAGATTTGGTAGTTTTGATTGTTGAGAAGCATACTGGACACATTTGGAAGGTCGTTAATTACCCACCTTGCACTCAAAGTCCACCTTAGCACTGAGAGAAACCAGAGACTCGATGCTTTTCATTTGAGAGATGCTGTCATTACCTTGTTGAATAATCTAGAAGAGCGACAAATAAAACACTGATTTCACAACAAGTAGTCTTGAGATATTCCGCTTATTTTTAGTAACTGTAATTTTGCTATTATTTGTAAATATTCAGTGAATTTAAAAAAAAAAAAAAAAAAAGTGTGTCGCTGTACCTTCTCCAGTTGTTTTAGAGCTTTGATGGCCTGCGTTGCCTCCGCCGTGCCGCGTGTTGTTCTCTTGACAATATTCTGGACAGAAACAGCATGAATGTGTTCAGGTGACAAAATAGCAAAAAGGACCAAACGTCAACTAAAACTGCTGCAGAGAGCTTTCATACACACCTGGACCAGCAACTTAAGTCTTGTAATCCTTTGGAAGGGAAGCACAAGGAAGGAGCGAAGAGGAAGTCTCTGACAAACAGCATTCTTCTCTATTTTCTCCACGATCATTTTAAACCTTGGATTCTCATTCCTGGAAGGAAAAGAGAAATTTTAACCATAACTAGACAGCGAAAATTTCAGAAGAAATTTTAAGTGTGCCTATGCCGGACTTTATGTCCGACTTTAACCCGGAGAGGCGCGATTGCAGATGCTGCTCAGGTGGGTCCACCTCCCCTGCAGCGACACTGCAGACCACACCCCGCCACACACATCAAACACGTAAAATAAATATTTATCCAGATATTTTGCAAATATTTATTTTTCATTTTTTGCAGCATAGTGCTTTTTCCCCAAATATTTTTAAAATTCAGGTCAAGGCGCAAATCAAAGTAAACTGTATTTTGATCTCTCCTATATGCAGCGCAGCATACAGAGAGACAAGAGGACGAGGCTGCAAGTACATCACAATTTTGCATTCACTATTCTGTTTTTTGTTATTTTTACACAGCGTTCTGATTGATTGACAATGGTCTACAGCCAATCTTTTGCATTATTATACAAACTTTGGTTGTGAGATTCAGATAATTATTTAATAAAAGCTAGATATTAAATGAGAATAAGAAAGAAAAGTATTTCTTTGTGCCCCCCTTTCCTTTTTAATGCCCTATCTGGCCCCCCTAGCAAAAACTTTGCCAGATCCGCTCCTGCACAGTTACCTGCTGTCAGCTGTAGAAAAGGATCCTGGTGTTATTTGTCTTTCAGAAACCGTTCATAACTTCCCTTCAACTCATTCATGTCACCTAAAAGGTAAACCTGTTTCTCCATCACCTGTTCAGCTCTGATGATTCAGTAAGGACATCTCCTGGTTTCATCTTCATGTTTCCCCTCTCACTAGGATATCCAAACCGACATAATGACCAGCAGCTTTTACAGCTGTGGCTCCAGCAAACATCAGCTGATACTAGAAATTAATATCAAATAAATTCTAACAAAAGCTGATAAAGCTTAAACGCGCTGCTGTTGTTTAGCACGATATCCGTTGGTTTCCTCTTTTTGGCGCAAAGTGGGCGATAAACAAACACGAGAGAAAAGCCGATCAGCTGATCATTGATCAGTTTCATGATTGAAGTTACAACAGGCGAGAGAGGGATAGAATGACAGCACAAGAGGCAGCTGTGCAGCGTAATGACAGAATAAATCCAGCTTTGTGTCTCCCCCCCCCCCCATTCTAGCTGAAGTACGGGCCAAACTGTGTTCCTTTTCAGCTCAATACGAAACAGTAATATTTTCTCTGAATGTAGGATGATTCCGTTTGTACGGGATGGTTGGCAACTCTACTAACTAACCTTATGAATAAAATAAAGTTCAACATCAGTAACATAGCACGCACACAGCTGTATAGAAACTCTGTCATGCTAGCTAGCACGCAGTACGAGTTATTGTAACTGATTGTAAAAAGTCAGCACAACGAAACTAAACTACACCTAAACTTGGTTTATATCAGACCCAGATAGACTCCAGGTCAAAACTTCTCACCTGAAGTTAAGTTCACCTGACACTCGGACCGGTGGCCCTCGGGTCTCTGCTTGTCCTTTGTTTCATAAAACGGCTGGCCTCTGCTGGAGCTCCGCGTTAGCCACCACCAAAGAACTGAGTTATTTTTTCACATTGACCAGCATCTGGACAATTCACCACCTTCTACTGTTATACCATTATTAAAATGAATACATAAATCATCGGCCCATAAAAATGAAAAATAAGTCCATCTATGACACAGAGTCAACGAGAAAGACCGGTGTTTGTGTGTGTGTGTGAGAGAGAGAGAAAACGACATCCAGAGAGTGAGGTTTTCTCGCTGGCTTTAATTAGCCAGGATCGTTGTCAGACAGCCCGGGCTAGCTAGCTAGCTGTCTAGCTCTTTGCAGAACGTCAGAGCACTTTTGCTAATATGGGATGTCTTGATAAAACGAGCAGATATTTGAAGTTAACATCTGGCAGATCCACCACATTTCACTGAATAAATAAATCAACGGCCCATATAAACAAAAAATAAGTCCAGCTGTGACCCAGACTCATCACGAAAGGGTGAAACGAGAGAGTGAGCCGCCCTTGCTGTCATCCAGGCCGGGCTGTCGCTTGTCAGCCAAGCCGCACTAGCTAGCCAGGGAGTTAGCGGTCAGGCGGCACCAACGACATCTGAACACTTTTGCTAATATGGGATGTATTGATAAAACGAGCAGATATTTGAAGTTTACACAGCAACATTCTCGCCTGAAAATGTCTTAAAAGTTTATTTGGTGACCTAGAAACAGTAATAAGAGCAATATAAAAACAAAGTAGTGGCCGCCATTGTTTGACTCGGCAGAGGCGTACTATGAATTGTGGGATATGGAGTTTTCCACCAAGCATACACCCTTTCCATTACCTTAACTAATGAATAGTTCGCGCAATCTAAAGAATTCCAATGGTTCCTGAAAGGGTAGACAGGCCGTACCACTCTAGGCATACCACTAGAGAGAGCCAACACACCACAAATGAAGTTTGAAATTCGTTTCAATGGGACCAAAAGATGGAGCCAACACACCACAAATGAATAAATAAAAATAAAATAAAATAAATCGATACAAGATTTTAGAACCAAACAGAGGAAACACAGCATGATTCAGTGGCTTACATGAGTCTCTGATAAGTTGCATCCTGATAGGACTGGTTGGTGAGGTAGGGCACATAGGCTTTTCTGAAGAGCGGACACTGCCGATAAATGATGTCGCAGACGGTGAAGTGCATGACATCTGATTCCACCTGCTCCTCCAGTTTTGACAGAAAACTAAAAATCACAAAGCAGCATTTTTTTTTAAAAACCAACGACTTCAAACTTTGTGCCTGCAAAGCACAATGGGCACAAGAATATCGATGCATGCCAAAACTATTACTATATATATTAGTACACCTTTATTATGATGAGTAACTACAATCATGTAACTGATAAGAAGAGGTTTTTGAGCAAATGCATATTTTAATAATGAATTTGATCCAGACAGCTTTAATCTTAAATCTAACAAAAAGCAGTAAATGACAGGCTTTAGTCTCATAGCTGTATCTAAATGTAAAGACAACTATTTCAAGTAAATGCAAATGTATAGCAGAGTTATAGTTCTGACCTGTGGCTAATGGCACGAACATCAACCAGCCTTGAAAAGAGCCAGTTCTTGTCCTGAGTGGTCAGCTGCGCCCCCAGCTGTTTAGACTTGACAAAGTGGTCAACGACAATTTCCAAACTCCGGCAGTAGGAAGCTTCTGAGGTAATAACTTCAAACCTCACCTTGAAACCAAAATCAAAAGTGCGAACGTTAAGCATGTGTCAACTGCCCAAAAACTGCAGCTAATAACCACACTGCTGTCAGTCTGCTAGAGGCTGGGAAATTTCCAAGGAGCACAATTTCACAACAAGTCTTTGGGAGTTTACAAGGAAAAATGCACATGTTTATGCAACTGAATATTCTCGCAAGAGCATCTCTTGCGAGAATATTACTGGCAGATGTGCATCACATCTGCCAGTAAAACGTAGAAAACCCGGAGGGTTAGTGTGGAATAATACAAGGAATAATTTAGACAATTTGAGTGGGCATAAGTGTGATGCAATGATAATGAAAAGCTGATTCACGTAAGTCACGTGACTTCCTATAAACAGTTTTTAAAAAGCTGACAACGTAAAATGCAATCTGAGCACTTGTATGAAACATTGAGCAAAAGGAGCCGAATCACTACAATCTTAAGAAAAACTCAAAAGAAACAATGAGTAAGTCTAGAAATGTTAAAAACGGCATTTAAGTATCTGGAGGAGTCTGAATTTCCACTACGCAAAAATGTTTTGCCAGTTTTTTCCCCAGAAATGCAAATACAGACTGTTACACTGATCCTTAACATTTACACATAAATATCAAATTTACAATTAAATCAAGCTCAGAAGCTTAAGAGGAAGTCTGTAAGGAAAGTCACAGATAACTGTGATGCAAACAGCTGCTATTAAGACAGCCCATCTATGAAAAAATGACTAATAATATTACTGCTATTGATCATCTGATGGAAAGTTACTTGCATAATATTCCTGCTCCAGTGAAGTCTAAAGGAAAATGCATGATTTGTGATGATTTTTATGCAATCAAATGCCGACCCTTTCATATGTGGATTAAGTCAAAGTTACCTCTTGTAGCCGCCTCTGGTCCTCTGTGAGCTCATCTAGCTCAGCACTGTTCCTGACCCCCGGCAGATCTCGCCACAGCGAGGACGACTGTGAGATTGACAGACGTGGGGAAGAAGCTCTACGTTCACCCCTGGGGCATTCAGGGAGATGCAAGCTTTGGATAGGGAAAGAGCCTGTGTGGGAGAAGGACTTGGGATGTGGTTGTGGGGGAATGGGAGGAAGAGCTCTGCGGGCAGGAGGAGGTGAGGGAAGAGGAGACGAAGTTTGGTCCTCACTCACAGAGAGGAATTCAGAACGAGCCTGACGCAGGATCTCAGAGTTCTGGGCTGCCTCACTGTATTGCTGATAGAGTTGTGCAGCATCTGGGTGAGAGGCAGGAAGAGAGACGAATAAATAAAGAGTGCACGAGAGAAAAATAAGGTAGACATTTTTTTTTTAAATTAAAAGGAGCAAAGGAAAACAGGCCAGACAGGAACAGCACTACCCATAAGGAGCTGTTTGCATTTGTCTTTGCATTCCAACAAGTAGGTGTGTGGAGGCAAAGTTGTAGAAGCAGCTGTGTTTCCTCTCAACATGTTAGAAAATATGAACGCTTGCAGAAACACGCCTGTGACTTTCAAATACACCGGTATATACAGTGCAGCCAAAGACACATTACTGCCCCATTTCTCCCAATATCCATTTCATAATATCATTAGGCAAAAGGACCACTGCCATTTTAGATCTTTTAAGTCATCATTTATAAACGTGACAAGGCACTAGTATACAGCACTCGAAGTTTATGGTCTTTATAGTTATAAGCCAATGAATCACACACATTCGAGGGAAATACTCAAGTTGCATCACACTTTTCCCGACTGTAATTAGAGCAGAGTACAACCTGTCACTTTGTTACCGACATATTGTTGCCTTCTTCCAATGAATCATCGTAAGAACTGAGTTGATGTGCTCGGCTTGTATGTAAAGTATATATAATGGGCTACTTTAAAAAGGTAAAGAAGCAAAAAAGACAGGTAGAGCAGAGATACTCACTGTAGAACCTTGAATTACTTTTCTGTCTTTCGATTGTGCCCAAAAGATTCCTACAGCGACAGGAAGGAAATTAAATATAAGAAATGTGACATGACCTATTTGCATTAATGAGTAAATTATAGGCATTTCTCTTTTATTAATTTACATTACGAGTGACCTTTCACTGAAATATGTACAGTACTTAACAAATTTATTAGACCACCACAGCCGCCCTAACAGCATTTGCCCAAATCCTTTTTTAATGCTTCTGTAATATCCAAACCTTTTAATCAAAATTATATTTTTAATACTAAAACGAATTATTGTGGCTTTCCACCAATGTTCAAATTTACTGTTTTACACAAAAGCAGAAAAAAAAACAGCACAGTAAAGCATATTATTATTCTTTGAGATGCCAAATTAGTAATTTAATTACATTCATTAACAGAAAAATGATTATATATGCTTGATTACTTAATTGATATGAATTAATTGATAGCTATTCTGAATTTTCAGAGAACTGCAGAGTACCAGTTCAAATTTGTTATTTGCCCTAATAAATAACAATATACCCTTTTTAGTTTTAAACACAAGCTGTCTAATAAATTTGTTAAGCACTCCCAAACTCAAACAACACAGTTAAGACAAGTTAAGAGAAGACTGTTCTTAATATCAGGTACATCAAATGTTTAAAAAAAAGAAAAAAAAAAAAAAGAGCATATATATGTGCATCTGTACACACACACACACACACACACACACACACAGTATATGTGACAGTTATTCTCACCTCAGCCCCATTTCGCTCAAGCTTTTGCTCCGATCATCCTCATCATCTGCAATATAAAAGTATCCATTTGTTGACACATTGTACAGCAACATAGTTGCATTTAAATAGGCAATAATTTAAATAAATGAGCTGGTTAATTTAGTAAGCTTGATAAATAACTGAAGAGATTAGTGTGTCCAAAGCTTATTTCTTGTGTCTTTCTTGTGGCTCAACTGTGACTTTTTAACTCCTGCTCTGGGTTTTCCCGGGGCAGGAGTTTGTCCATCTCCACCTACTCTTATCTCCTCCCACTACCTGTATACTCAACATTGACGTAGTTTCCAATGAAGGTAGCGTTTTGTGCTCAGATCGGGGTAATGATAATGAAGTCTGCCTATGATCTGAGGTCCCCGTGACTGATTCAAAATAAATTTAATTAAATTTAAAAAAATTATTTAAAAAAAAAAAAAAAAAAAAGGAGCAAAAATAAAAGTAAAGGCTTCAAGTAAGTGGAAATGACAAGATGACTATTAAGTAAAATTCATTTTAAAAAAATAAATAAACCAACACAGTCGTGAAGCATCATTTGGTGCATGAGTAAATCCTGAGACGTTTAAATCTAGTTTCCTCTGAGGTCAGTCTATCTTGAAATGTCATTGATTAAATGATTAAAATTTCATGCGTTGCCATTTGATTTGAAAGAGGAAAGACGTTTTTTTTTGTTTAAAAAAAAATGAGTAAAAAGGAGGGAGGTGAGGTAACTATGCAGCTTTCCTGGAAACATTAGGACTGAACTGAGAAGACAGCCACAATGTTTCCATCCTCAACCTTCTTTCTTTACCTGTTGCATAAAATACTCTGGTTCTGCGATCCCTTCCAACACCTTCATCTTCTTCCACGTCTACATTTCTTCTTTGAGTTGTTTTATGGACTCCCTTTCTTCGAGACGGCACTTTGGAACCCAGTTTCTGAGAACTGTAGGAGCTCTCCAGATTCCCTACTTGCCCTTCTGCCTCTACGCAATTCACCTCAGTCAGTTCTGGTACTATCACGTCCACTGCATTAACCCTATCTTCAGGCTCCCTTCCTTGTCTTTCTTCTTCACTTTCATCCCTTCCATAGTCCACCCCCTGGCTCTCACCCTCACTAGAGGGGCACAGGAGCTCAGACTCGCAGTCATGATAAAGAATAGGGCAGCTGTTAGGCTTGTAAAGGGTGTTGTTCGCACTTAAATACATCTCCGCTTCCTTCTCTCTGAGTTTTTCTTTTTCGCTTTCTTTCAAATTAACCTCATCGTCTTCAGTTTCACTGACTGTCACCTTTATGTCTGACTTTCCTAACTGAACTTCACCAGAAGGCTCTAAAGTTGTTTTGTCCATGCTGCAATCTTCCTTCCTTTCTGATTCTAGCGCCGTGTCAGCATGAGTGTGTGTATGCGTTACAACATGCATAGCCGTGAACTGGTCAGCATGCATGTGGGCTTGGCTCTGCCCCATACCTCTCGCATCGAACAGCTCTTCCAGCTCTGGCTCTAAGTCATCTTCTTCCATACTCAGCTTAATCGCAGGTACCTCCCTTGTTTCTTCTGCAACTTCCTCTTGTGGCTTGGCGTTGCTGGTCTCAGTCTGGTTGGCAGCTGGTTGATCTTCCTGGGCCTCTGTGCTTGGTTCTTCCTCTGAATGTCCCAGGATCTCACGGACCACATTTTTAGCCCATTTAAGGTGGGGGGCTTGGGAATGCCGCTTGGGCTCCTCAGACACGCTCCATGTCCCACTCAGTCTGATCCGAATAGCTTCCACCTCCTCTGGACTCATTCCTGTAGTGTTTATCTGATCCAAGATGGGCTGCAGTTGATCTATCGCTGATTGAGAAATTGGAGTTTGCATCTCTTTTTTGTCTGTTGGCTCTTTAGTTTTCTCTCTCCATTCCTGGAGAAGTCTCTCAGTTTTTGAGTCCTTTCTTCCCATTTCAGAATATGACTGTTTCACTTTACGTCTCATTTCCTTTCTATATTTTAAATTATGAACCGCTGAAGGCGCTCTGGAGTGGATTTTGCTTTCAGTTGCTTCTTCTGTGGAGAGCCTCTCCTCCCTCTGAACTTTATGCTCACTTCCTGTGTCCCAGTTGTTTATCATTGGGTGCTCATCATTTCTACATGATCTCTGAAGCAAGTCTTTCTGAGGCTGCTGAGTGATGTCATCAACCAACTCATGGTGAGTTTCTAAATTCGTGTCGCTTCTTTCCACTCCTCCAATCTGATCAACCTGCAATGGTAAAATATTGCTGGGTTTTGATCGGGGAAGAGTTTGCCCAACCACACAGAAGACGTACTTTCGCTGCTTCTCCTCCCCCTGATCCTCCCCGTCAGCTGTTTCCACCTCCCCCACTGTCCGTCCTTCCTCCCTCTTCTGATCTCCCACAAACCCCTGGAAGCCAGCAGGTGCCTGGGTTCCACCTTCCTGGAATTCCTGACAGTCCCTAAACCCTTCTTCACTGTCCTCTCCTCCACTTGACACGGTCACGAAGCCATCCTCTGTGGATGGCATTTCATTTCTCTCTTTCTTCCACCCTGCCTCACTTCCTCCTTCACTCTCAGAGGGTGGCCAGTTATTGCTCCCATTCTCATCCTCTCTGTCGTCTACGACGTTGTCTCCTTGTTCATCCTTTTGCCAGCTTTCCTCAACCCCTGCATCATTGTCAGACCTATGTTCCTTCCCTCTCCTGATTTCCCCCACACTCTCCTGATCTGCACCGACTCCCTCCTGTTCCCTCTGTGCGTCTTCCCTGTACTCACTTCTCCCCCCCTGCCTTCTTTCACAATCTGGTTCCTCTTTTACTGGTCGCCCATCTCTTCCTCTCTCCGTCTGGGAGTACATACTCATCTCTCCTTCTCCCCGTAGCTCTTTCCGCTCTGTGTGCCTGTTGCTGTCTACAAATTTGTCTGTGCTATTCTTGCCCCTCTGTGGCTCTAACCACATCCTTCTCTGCTCTGGCATATTGCCAGTCTTTTCTCCTTTATCGCTCTCTTGTCTCTCATTTCTTATTTGCCTTTGACTTTTATCAGCAGTTCTGTCTTGATCCCTCCATGTTTCTCTCTCTCTTTTCTTTTCAAAACTGCTGTCTCTCCTTGATTCCCGTTCTTCATACCTGTCCCTGTATATTCTGTGTCTCTTCTCATTGTCAGGATCACTGCTCCACTCTCCACTGCTGTGAGCTCGTGCTGGCGGACCGGGAGCCCACTCCTTCGGTGATCGACTGCTCCTGCCTGTTGCATCAACTATTCTAGTACCAGCTTCTTTTCCCCTCTTTTTCCTGTCTCTCTCAGGCTCGTACTCTCTTCTGTCTCTTCTATCTTCCTTTAAGTCTCTCCCACCTTCCTTGTCCTGCCTGTCAGTTTCTTTCCTTCTTTCTTTGTCTCTGTTTCTGTCTCTATATCGCTGCATTTCTCGATCTCTGTCATTTGCCATTTTGCCCATGTAGTCCCCCTCACTTCTGCTGTATTGAAGTATCAGCTCCTCCCTCTCTCTGTCCCTCCCTCTTTCCCTCCTCGGCCTTCTCTCATCATCATCACCTTCACTCCTGATGTCTCTCCTTTTCTCTCTTCTTCTTGCATTCTCATTCTCCTTTCTGTCTGCATAGTTCTCTCTCTCCTTTCTTCTGTGCGGGGAACCCATTCTTACCATTCTTCTATCCCAAGATTCATCCACCTCTCTTCTGCCGTCTTGAAACCTAATATCAGACAACTCCTGATATCGTCCCCTCTGGCGTAACTTCTCATCTTCTATGTATCCTCTTCCAGTGGGTTTCCCCTCATCCTTTTCTCTGCGTCTACCCTCATATCTTTCCTTCTCAACCAGGAATGTCCTCTCTCTTTCTTGGCCCCAGACATCAGTCTCTGCTTTTTTGGGGGGCCTGTCATTCCACCTCCTTTCCCCTCTTTCTTCATCCATCTCAGTGCACAATCTTCTATCAGGACTTGTAAGACCTTTTTTCATTCTGGGAAATGTGTCACCTTTCTTTGTCGTGCGTTCTAGCTCTCGCTTAAACCAACCAGTCATTGCTGGTCTGGGACTTGAATCCAGGGGGATTTTTCCACCTGGCTGAAGCTTGTGGTCAGACCTGCTTGTTTTTGTTAAAGTGTCAAAGAGGGTCCAACTGGGCCTTTTGGTCCCCATAGTACCATTGTTATTGGAGAACCTAGAAAAGAGCAGTCAGTGTCAGTCTCGAAATTGCATTGCATTAAGATTCAAACCAATGTCAGATAAATGACTACGATATTGACCAAATTAAGTAAAGTATAAAGCTTAATAAAAATTTGAATGAATATTAGTGACATATCAATCATCTGGAGAGCCACAGCCTCTAAAATGTTATAACTTGGACAATAATCTGTGCGTTTTCTGTCTGCATTTTTAACAAGTTTTGCACTTTAAACAAAAATCAATGACAAGATCTTTTTTTAACAACAGGAAATCAAGAAGCAAGTCAGTGGAAGAAAGGGACACCCTTTTACAGTATTTAAGAATGCATTAGAGACCTGCAAAGAACAGCATACCAAAAGCAGCCTTCGAGAAAGCAAGGCCCAGTGACACATAGGCACGGCATGTAGCATGCAAACCACATCTCGCAGCTTAACCAGATCTAAATCTGTCTTCAAAGCAGAAGCAATTTACAGCGTGGTGTTTTTAATCCATCTAAAATAATAATAATAATAATAAACAACTCACCTGAATGTTGTATCCGGTGAAGATCTGGTCTCCTCCTCCTCCTCCTCCTCCCCAGCTCAGCTCAAAAACATGGGATTGCACAACACAGAAAATTCCCTCCTTGCGTTCACATTATCAGATTGACCCAAGAAAAAGTTCTCCTTTTTTAAAGAATACATACATTCAGCTTTAAATCTCCTCTGGCTTTTCCTCTGGTGAGAAGTTAATGTTTACGCCTAAAATGTCTTTGCTGCCTCTCCCCCACCTCCCGTCTTCGCTCAAATTCCCAAACAAGTCTCAACAGATTGACACTTAACTTTGCCCTCCTTTTTCTCCCAGTCTTGTCCTCGCAGTCGCTGAACAGGGAGACCTCTCATAAATCAAGCAAAACTCGAACCGAGTGCGTCCACGGCTTCACTCCTTCACTCCCGTGTTCCGCCGATGAGATCGCCTCTGTGGACCCCCCGAAAAAAAAAAAAAAAAAAAAAACCCAAAACAAATCACACAATACACAACTCTCTACGCACTCCTGCACCATTCCTGTCTCACACGAAGTACAGGAAGCACACCTCCTTGGAGCGCCTCTCTTGGATCAGTGATTGGTTGATATGCGGTAGTCGGGTGTGTCTGCGCTACACACACACACGGACACACACAGCCAGGTAAGGGCGCTGAAGGAGAGTGGGGGAGGGGAGGAAGAAAGTAGGTTTGAAAATACTAACTTCTTTGGAGCAAAGCAAACAGAGGCCTAGTAAAACTTGCCTGCGTTCCCTGGAGAGGTTGTACAGAGGGAGGCAGCAGGGAGGGAGAAACACCAACTGTTCCTTATGATTTAAAAAGAGAGAGAGATGAAGCAATCACAGAGGGGGAAACTAAGGGAGGGGTGATATGTGAGTGATTTGTATAACAATGACAACTTTACTATGGTTATTAACTACTGAGAAAGCCTGACATGAAAGCTCTGAAATGCTGTGACTCACTCTCATTAGCATTGTTAAATAGAAACCCACATGATTACTGTCACACTGCCCTGTTTCACAACTTTGTTGCACTTTCAGCTGCGCTCAGATTTTATGCACTTGCTAACCGAATTTGCACAACACCACGTTTTTTAAAAACAAAAATACTGTCTGCTACACACACACACACACACACACACACACACCTGGCTAACTGCAACAGATCCAACTTCCAAGAAGTAACTACACCCCATGAGTCAACTTTACTGCATTTTACTTAAAGCTGAAAGGTGTTTCTTACACTTTGCCTTTCCCATTTACTTTATAACAAGGAAATCCGTTTACTTTAAAATCTGTCAGATGATTTTATATACATGGCCACACCTTGTTTAAATGACTTGTTCAGCACTCTGTCGTTTGAGAAGATTTTATCACTGTCAGATTTATGTCCAAAAGTAGATTCTGTTCATCTGGACGTAGCATTTTCAGTGGGAGAAACGTTTTGTCACTTATCCAAGTGACTTCTTCAGTCTCAGCTGATTGCAGCTTTCCCCAATCTTATAAACAGATTTGTGCACTACCTATTATATTAGGCATGCCTACTCAGCGTCTCACCAGTGAACTACAGGATTTCATTGCATTTAGGCATGTAGAAATGCTGACAACCTGAAGTTCAAACTGAGCATCAGAATGAGGAAGATGGGTGATTTAAATGACTTTGAATGTTGGATGGTTGTTAGGACCAGACAAGCTGGTCTGAATATTTCAGAAGCTGCTGGTCTACTGGGATTTTTGCACACCAACATCTTTAGAGTTTACAGAGAATGGTCTCAGAAAGAGGAAAAAATCCACAGAGCGACACTTCTCTGGGTGAAAATATTGGTGTCAGAGGAGAATGGTCAGACAGCTAGGGACGACAGTAACTCAAATATCCACTTATAATGATAAAGAGATGGACTAAAATAGCTGAAGACCACACCGAGTGCCACTCCTGTCAGCTAAGAACGGGTAAATTCCCGTTGGGACAACATAAGCTTGGAGAAATGTTTCCTAGTCTGACGACTCTCAATTTCTACTGTGACATTCAACATGCTGTAAACAACATGAAGGCATGGATTCATCCTGCCTTCTATCAGTAGTTCAGGGTGGCTGATACAACAGAGAATGAACAAACCAAATAGTAAGACAGAGTTCTTTAAAGCAAAAAACCTGAATGGAAAGACTAGTCCATCCAGCTCATGGTCCATCACTATTCAAAGGTTGCTATAATGTGAGAAGTACAGAAAGCAAATTATAGGATTCCTTGTCGGGGATTGGCTGCATTGCACAAGCTAATGAGGATTAAAATCCACTGAAAACTCAAAGACCCTCAAAAACAGTCATATCCGAGATGCATTAATCTCATGTCACTAAAATCTGACCAATAATCTAAGAGAAGTAGTGATTTTTATGAAAGTGGAAACGTATTCATAAAACAATTGATACGCTCTTGACCTTAATTTAGATGCAAGTCCATTAGGTGATATATTGTGTGAAAGGTTAACTAAAATCTTACCAATACTGCAGGAAGAGTAGCAACTGTGAGCAGATGAGCTAAAAATGACATTTTAAAAAAGGATCTCGATAAATGCTCAATCATTCAGGCAAGGAAATCCCAGAAAGTTGATTCTGTTGATCTGAAAATGCTACATCCAGATGAACAGAGTCAACTTTCTGATATTTCTGAAAATGGTATAAAAAAGACGGTACGTACAATGTAAATGAAGTCAAAGAGCCTGATGTAGCTGAGCTAATCAGAGCATGCAGGAATGAAAGAGCTCTTATAGCACACTTACTGGTCTCAAGCATAGCGAGTGCAGCTTATTACCTTTTAGTGAAATCCAGCAGAATGCAACAGACACTGAGGGCCATAGATTCTCAAACACACAGTCAGAGATCAATCTAAAAATACTGAGGGAAGTGAAACAGTGATCAAGGTGTGTGTGTGTGTGTGTGTGTGTGTGTGTGTGTGTGTGTGTGTGTGTGTGTATATATATATATATATATATACATTGTACGAAAGCTGAGCAAGTCCATACTTGACCACTGTTACTAAATGAATTTCAAGTTCATGGTAATTTTAGAGGCTATTGTTTAGTTTACGCTAGAGTAGTGTGGGGGTTAATGTGCCTTTCAAAACACTGAGTAATGATTATATTTCAGTAACCTCAGTTATGCCATCTTGAAATGGAAATCTGTGTTGTTGGTCTACCAGTCATCCACAAGTAAACATTCTGACATGTGAAAGTGAAAGTACACTCTCTTTCAGCTCTAAGGTTTTACTTATCACAACATATTAAAAATTACCTGTTCGTTAGCATGTTCTCAAATTCTCTAAATACAACCTGACATTAACAGCAACATATGACATATTCCCCCATCCTTATTTAACAAAATGCAAAAGCAGCTTGTGAGAAACTACACCCCATGATTCAGTCGCTTGTAGAAGCACCTTTGGTGTCAATAACTTAAAATAATTCTTTTCTGTATGACTTTATGAGTCTATCATTTAGTTGCACAGAAATTTTGCCACAACTTTACAATGGTGCTTCGGTTCATTGAGGTTTGCAGGCATTTCTTGCACAGCTCTATTAAGGTCAGACAGATCTATTGACTGGACCATTGCAACACCTTGATTCATTTCCTTTTCAGAACTGGGATCATTGCCCTGTTGTATGACGCAGTTCTGGCCAAGATTAAGCTTTTGAACAGCTGCCCTTGTACTTGGCTCAAGAATGCTTTGGTATACAAAGGAGTTCCTCGTCGACTCAGTGACTGCAAGGTGCTCAGGTTCTATGGCTGCAAAATAAACCCAAATCATCATCGCTCAACCACTGAGGTTGACAGGTGGTGTGAGGTTTTATGATTGTTTTTTTTACCAGAGTGGCCTCAAACTTCTAGTACACTGTTGCATAGGTTTTTGGGTTTGTTCAGTGTTACAATGCAGCCATGTTCATTACTGGGAAATCAACAGGAGGAACGTGCCGAACAGGCCAATGACAACATCTGTAGACTGTGCTAATCTGACATGTAGTTACTTTTCTTGGGAGGTGCACCTATAGTCACAATCCCTGGGTAATTAAAACAATGAGATACCAGATACAAGTTTTCTGATGAATTTTCTTGATGTTCAATCCTTTTATTGATCTCTTTTTCAAACAGAGCTGAAAGAATGTCTAAAACATCAGAATCAAGGCATCTGGGATAAATGTCTTGAGCTAGGTCCTTAAAAACTTTTGGGGTAAATATCTGACATATTCATGTCTCTGAATATGAATTCTCAGGAATGTAGCTCAGGCTAACACAGAATGATGGCTTGCTTGAACTATAAATATTTGGATGTCTGATTTCCAGCAGCAGATGTCTATAGTAACCAAAATTTTGCAGGCGAGGAACTGATATTTTCATCCAACTTCATTGCAATATTCATCAGGTATGATACCATGTGCCAAGCCCATAACACCCTTTTTAGATAGACAAAGTTGTTTTAATTCCATTTATGCATGCTCACTCCCCAGAAAGTAGTTTTGTTTTCCAATCAAGAAGGTGAATTATTTTTATTGTTCGGAAATGTTTTCTTAATTTTGATTCATTTCAGTGTTTTAGTCTTTTTAATGATCATGATAGGGAAGTAATACCATACAAATTAAAATACTTATTGTCGGCAGCTGACTGGCAATCATGTAGAGTCTGAGTCACAGTGAAAACCTTCACCACCTGACTAAATACTGAAACTGAAATTATTTTTTATACTTAGTCAAAAATTTTTTTTAGCTCATTTTAAATTAAAGCAATGTTGATTTTAATGTAATTTTTACTACATTTAGCAAATTTGAAAAACATGTATTTACATAAATTCATCTTATTAGATTGTCAGGTAAATGAAGCACAAGACAGTATTGTGTATTATGACATATTATTATTAAAATTAAGTAATTTTCTTTAATTATGATTTCTTTACCAAAATATGTTTTTTGGATCTAAATCATAGAAATAACTCCAAACAATGTCACATGTGACATTGTTTGAACAAACAAGAATTTCCACTATGTAGTTATAAAGATAATATTTGCTATTTATATCAGTGATCAATTAAATTTACAGGTTTTAGTTAGATACATTTGTTTGAATAATAGTTGTTTAATTCTGTTTAGCAGCGCACACAAAACTCCACATTATACCATCAAGCGCATTTATTCATTTGCTTACTTTATTTTATTTATTTTAGTTTTATTTTATGTATTAGTTATGCATTTATTTTATTGTATTTATATGTATTATGTATTTATTATTCATTTTTTTGTTTATCTTGTTTATTTACTTACGTATTTATTTTATTTATTATTGTATGTATTAATTTTTTTTGCCTGACATAGAAATACCATGAATGGTGACGCTGTGACTTAGTAAACCTTTCTGTGACGCTTGCTCCCCTGTCAGCTGACGCGGGTGTGCGTGGCCTCAGCCGCCTTTCATTGGCTGAGTTTCATTTGGACTGTCACATGCGCGTGTTGCTCTGTTTGGTTTCACTTCCGCACTCCTTCACCGCTATCTCTAGCCTGTTAGCCTCTTGGGCACAGTTGAATGGAAAGCGTGTTATCTCTTCAGGGCAGAATTAAAAGGGCGGAAAACGTTGATTAAAAATAATAATATAAAACAGACTCCGCGCAGATGAAGTTTGTTTTATGCGCATATCTAAAGAGTCGACTAGTTGCTAATTGAGTCAACCAGGAAGCGACGTTAGCGTGAGGAAGCTCAGAGCAACTGTTTAAACTGTCAGCTTGTATGATAAACTGTTAGATTTCTCACAAAGAAGATTTCCCCGCTGATTCGCCGTGACGGAAATCATGAAGGTAGGTGTGCAATCCAGGCCAAAGCAGCATCTTTGTCAGAGAAATTATAAACGGACTGTTTTCTCATCAGTAAAACTTATTGCCTCGTGCAAATAGAAGCAGACATTTTGGATGCATACTTTCTTTTCAGGAAAGACTTGCAAACATCGCCTTTCACAACTGAATTTCCTATATCGTTATTGTCTTTTAGTTTAGTGCTATGTTTTATGTCTTTAAATTTTTAAATGAATAGGAAAGTGGGCGTCTCTTTACTCCCCTCTCTTTGTTCAGGAAGCATGTGAAAGGTGCTTCATATTCAAAGTTTAACCACTGAAGCTTTGAGTATTCCCTTGTTTTACCTATTTTTATGAACTGTGGTGTTAAAAAACGCAAACGGTTTGTGGAATAATGCATTAAATGTAAGTACCTGATAACTGAGGTACTTTGTGTTAATGCAAAAACCTGCAACCTGTAACAAGGTGTCAAAAGCATGAGAACTGCCACAGATTCATTTTAATGTACACATTAAACTAACATAACAGGTTCATTGTGTTTTGAAGTGTCAGACGATTATCAAAAAAAGTGCTGCTAAATATTTAGATTTTTTTCTAGATAGCAGTCTTAAAACCCAAAAGAATTCAGCTGAATATAACAGATGATGAATATTCAAATTAAATGAGTAAATATTTGTTTTTAAATTTTTTAAATATATTTCTTTTTCTAGTTTTCTGTCATATGACTATGACTTTACCCAATAACTGTTTCAGCTCTTAAAGGGATAGCTACCACACTGCAGTTGTTTCTGCTTCTTATTTGGTTGCTCCCTTTAGAGGTCGCCACAGCACATCTGCTTTCAGCTTAAGCTACCTTTATCTTCTGTCACATGCATGTCCTCCTTCACGACATGCATGAATCTACCCTGTGATTTTCCTCTTTTCTCCTGGCTGGCAGCTCCATATGAATCTAAAATCCCTCCTCTGCACATCACAACCTTGTCTCTCAAACTATCTTTCTAGACCGCTCTACGTCCGCCGTCCCTCGGATGTACTCATTTCTAATCCTGTCCCTTCTGATCACTCTGACTGAAGATCTTAGCATCTTCAGCTCTGCTACCTCCTGTGTGCCTGCTATTTTAGACCCACTGTCTCCTTTACCATCTCACTATAATCATGTAAGCCTTCCCGTTCAATCTTGCTGCTATCCTTCAGTTACAAATTACCCCTGATGCTCATCTCCACTGCCTTTGTATGGTTGACCGCAAGTATTTCAATAATGCCACCGTTTATATTACTGTAATGTAAATGGTATGAAACAGTCTTGCATTAGACAGTTTGTATGGTCTCACAATAAACGTAATCCTACTAACATGAAACAAATAGCAAGCAATCACAATTGAGAATTGCCCATTTTGATTGTTTTTTCTTTATCATCTAACATCTGTTCCAGGTGTTCAGTAGCTGCAGAGGAATCTCGTTCCTCATGTGGATCATGGCATTTCATCTGGTCCTCTCTGTGAGTGGGGTGTATAGTGTGAAGAGCACCAAAGACTGCAAACTGTTATCTCACAGTCCATTACAGCAGAAAGTTCTGGAGCGACTAGAGCCGCTCGTAGGAAAGAAGTAAGGAATGAGTCACTTGTGTACCAGCGTATTCAGTGCTTGTTAGGAGATGAGATGTTTTTGGAATCCCTGTTGTGTTTAATAATATAATTTTATGTTAAAGGAAGAATCTATATGGGCCATGTTTATTTAAATTTTCTCTGGGATTTGTTCTTTTTTGACAGCTTTACAGCTGAGGACAAGGCTTCGAACGAGAGCTACACATATGTGTTCCAGTTATGTGGGGATGCAGGGGGTGCTCCCAATGCTGGGGTTATTCAAGTGGACAAGAAATTACAGAAGACAACAGTGATTGGCAAATACACGCATACACAGGCCATTGGAGGAAGTAAGACTATGCAAAATCCGAAAAACATTCTCTTATTAGTTCAGACATGACCGTAAGGGCATGTGCGTGAATCTTAACTGTATTGGAAACTGATAAATAATTCATAATTGCATCATAGCCTGAGGCCAACTCTGAGGAGTAGAAATCTAAATCTTATCAAACGTGTCCTTTCAGGTGACTGGGTGATGCTGATCTACACAAATGGTGAAAAATACGATGCACACTGCAATAAGGAAGAAAGGAAAGCCATCATTATGATCTCTTGCGACAGGAATGTAAAAGTGGTAAATGAAATGTGCAAAGCTTCTAGCCGAGCAGATTTGAGTTTGAGGAAAAAAACAGAAACAAAAAGCAGTCAGCTGCAGCCGTGGCGGCATGTTGCATCAGGTCTGTGAAAATGAAATTTGATCCATGAGGACGCTCTGAATAATGTTTCCGTGAAGCTCAAGGCTTTCCAGACACCTGAAACCAAGCAAGGATATTTACAGTAGAGTGACGAAGACGTTTAATACAGTGGAACACAGAATGAGCCTATTTGTATTAAACAGTAGAGTTATTGAAATAAAAACATGTTATACACATGTTGCATGTTTAGAAAGTTGCACAAAGACACTTTGTATACACCTGTGTTTCATTCTCTCTCCCAGAGTAAGCTGGAGGTGGGTCTGGAGGAGAGGGAAAAGGAGGAAAACTGTTTCTATCTGTTTGAGTTGGACACCAGTTCAGTGTGTCCTGTAATTGAGTCCAAGCTCAGCACTGGCTCCATTATCAGCACTGGCTCCATTATTCTCATCATGTATGTAAAGTCATCTGTTAATTTAATGAATGTGAGAGCTTGTGATATTACAGATGATCAATAATCATAACCTCTCACATTTCAGTGGTTTCTCTCTTCTGGCTGTTTACCTTGTTGGAGGTTTCCTCTACCAGCGGGTGATCGTTGGAGCTAAAGGGGTGGAGCAATTCCCCAATTATGCTTTTTGGGTGGAGTTTGGAAACCTGGCAGCGGTAAGCTAAATCTAATTGATGAACACCGTCAGTGAAAGGTCAGAGTCTGATGAAATAAAAATAAATAAATAAATAAATAAGGACAATTGTTTTTGTTTTTTTCTTCGCTGTGCTTACAGGATGGATGTGACTTTGTGTGCCGGTCGCGCAAGCGAGAGGAATCGCCAGCTTACAGGGGAGAGGCTACAGACAATTTACAGGAAGAGCCAGAGGAGAGAGATGACCAGTTGCTGCCTATGTGACCTTAGTATGTTGGGACTAAAATCTTCACCGTGTGATGCAGTTTAATCGGTTACAGCTTATCAGGCTGCTTGTAGACACAAGTCTGTTTTCTTGTGGGGGGGTTGTGAGTGAATTACGTCAGTACTTGCTAATTCTGTGTTTATTCCAGACTTGTGCCTAGGGCAAAAAAATCTTTCATCTCCCTGTCACACAGGAGGGCATGTTACTCATAGGGCTGATGATCATGTCCACACTTTTTACACCGTACGTTTCAAACAGTTGTTTGATGTCAGACAAATGAGTGATTCCTTCAAGAAAGCTATTTCACAATAAAGACTCTTCTGTGAAAATCTGGCAGAAAAGGGAGAATTTGAAGAATCATATTTCTATCTTGTGTCAGCTAAATGCCACATTGTGTACAGTTCTTTTCTGCTAAACGAATGCTTTATTTTTTTTCTCAGATGTTGTTGGTTTGTCACGAGCAGAGGGGTGTACTGAAAAGCAAATTCAATATAATTGGTGGGGTTGTGTTAGCTGGCTTGATAAAAGCCTAGAAGCCCCGATAAGAGATAAGGGTTACAATGGTGGTTATCAGTTTTCTTCATTAACTCAGGCTTTCTGCTTCATGCTCTGTGCAGTTTTAGATGCGTCATTTAACTCTTTGACTTTACAAAATCGATCATTTGAGCTCCGTCTAATCAGGTGATACAGATCTATAAATAACATGCAACACTGCAGCTGCAAAGGAAACGAGAGTAATGCTGCCGAAAACCTTTAATCTTGTGAAGTCACGATCATTACACGCACACTTATCAGTAAATGAAATAGTTTACCTCATAATATATTTATTTCACCTCTGCTGTTGATTTCTAATGTGACAAATTACAGCTCTTAAACTTTAACACACTCCCACAGCCTAAAGAAAGCATCACTTCAGTTTGTCGTCACTTGTAAGATAAATTACTTTTATTCATTCAGAATTCTTGGTGTAACAGTTCTAAACTTTGTTCCAGTAGGTGGAATTCTAGCAGATTAGGACCAAAAATAAAGACATTTATAAAAGAAAAATTGAATATTCCAGTTAGAATCTGCAGTGCTGTTTTAGAAGTGTCTCAACAGGTTTTATATTCTGGATAAATGACATTCCTACAGCAGAGAATCTGTATTGCAGCTAAAGCTTACTGTAAATAAGAGAATCAGTGAAAATGTGGCTCTTCAGTTCAATTACAAACCGAAAGGCTGCGCAGGACCAGGCTACGTGTATGACAGTAGTTAAGATGCTAAAAAGAGAGTGAATGAAAGCCCAACATACCTCGCTAACCCATTAATCTGGCTTCATAGTACACCCCTCTGTGTTTATTTGGGTTGAGCTTGCTTAATGTTCACAGGCATACAAATAAATGTGTGTGCAGTTTAAACAGTTATTGTTTAGGTTAAAAAGTCAGGTTTGTAACATGTGAATGTAAATGTTTAAGTACAGGGACTGTACTTACAGCCTTACCACACATTTAGAAATCAGTGCAAACAAACCAAAGTTGAACTGAATTTGATTTTTAGCTGGGCGTCGTCCTTTCTCACATGTTGCAGAGAAGCTTAGCGCTAAGATCCCAGTCAGAAGGTCGGCTGCTTGACTGAAATCTGAGCTCCACGGTTTAATTTTTGTCAGAGGTCAGTGGTGCTGACGCAATACCAACGAAATTTGTGGTGAGGAGCAAAGCATCCAACTAAAATTCAAAATTAAATTCACTTAATGTATCTTTTGTCATTTAAATGTGATGAGAATTTGAAGGCAATTATATCTGAATTCTGCTATTTATACTTATTCAGAAATTGTCTTCTGTGCTTTTTCATGAAATAATCAAATATAAAGGAATATTTACATTTTAATAATCACAAAACAGTTTAATAATGAACATTATAGTGCTTAAACGCTGACCTGCTTCTTGATGTGGTGAAATTGACCCAAAGCGCAGAAACAGTGCTACATGTACCCACCTTACTACTATAGACTCATGTTCAGGCTGCAGTAGGAGATACATACGGCAGCAATGAGGGTACTTCATTTTCAGTACTCTAGTTGTAAAAATGTTACACTTTTAAACTTGGGATTTATAATATTTTTACATAAACCTAAACATCAGTGCTGCTAAGGACTGAACCAGGCTTTTTTTTTTTGAACAGGACATGAATGTTATTTTTCTATTAATTATCATTGAGTTACTACTTGTATTCACTGTGAGCACTGATATTTGGTCTTTTTCGCTTTTGTGTTAACACTGAATTTTCTTTGCTTAGTTCACTGGTCTGAGGTTTCATATGATTAATGTTATGTTTGGCTAAAAGTTGACACAAGTCACAAATCTTTGTTTTTTTTTCTGATTCTATTAAAAAGAAATGATAAAACTAGTTTATGCTGTGATAACTCATCTTTTAGGATTTGATGGAATAAATTAGGTTATATTAGAAATAATGGATTATATAAACAAATGCATTCATAAACTAGAATAGTCATAAACCTTGTATTAAATTAGGTGCAATTAAGCGCTTATAGTGATAAACTGTTGTTAACTAACATGGAGAAAGAGGCTCAGACATGACCAATGTTTATTCTTGAGCACACATCTTTTAGCAGCTTTCTTGTAATTTTTAAGTAGCCTTCAGGAATAGTCCTCCCGGCTTCTTGAAGACATTCAAAACTCTTCTTTAGGTGTTGGGTAATTTTTGCTCCGTTGTCAAAATAATCCCGCACTCCTTCAGTAAAATTGAGGTCCAGGCTATGGGGAGGTATGTTTTCACTGTACTGACAGTGTTTCTGGGAACACTGTGAAGATTTAGGCTAGGCGTCTTTTTATGCTTGAATCACTAAAAGGTTAGTGTATGACTCCTAGAAAATATAAAGAAATGAAGAGTGTCTTTTGCAGAATACTGTAGTTATCAAAAGTACTTCTATTCATTACAAAGGTTAGCTCGCTGTAAGTTTTTAAAAAACATATAAAAACTAATTGCATAAATCCCAGTTTGTTTGCCAAAGTACACAAATAGATTTCGATGCAGTTTACACACTGAAACAGTAGGTGGCTCCGTCCGTCTGTTAACAATGGTTTACAGTCTTCCAGAATATCCAAAAAAGAAGAAGAAGGAGGGGAAAAGAACTGCTTTGTGAGGGGCGGGGTTTTGTTGGAGGCAAAAAACCTAGAAATCCCTGTCGTTGTTGGCAGCTACAACCAATATCCGAAAAAGAACTCAATTTAACTGTGAAAAGGACGGAAAGCCAAGAAGAGGTAGACACAAACGGACACCGAAAGGCATTAAGCTCTGACATGTAGCAGCAGTAATAGTCAGCTAGCTGCTTGCTTTCTCTCTGCAGAAAACAGATAGCATTGCTAATTAGTTAGCCTCTGTTTATGTTTTTTAGTTAGGTGTTTGCGTCAAACAAACGACTCATCTACTTTCATTTTTCTATATATGCATTCGGAGTTTTGCTGCACACGGGAATGCATTTTTTAAACTATGGTATACTGTACTAGTGTCGAGAGATCGTTAAACCTGTGTAATCCTTTGTAGTTAGCCATCGCTGGATAGCTAGCTTCCTTTGCTATTTTCAACTTTTCCTCCATGTTGGTCTTTCTTTTCTACCCATCTATCATCTTGACAACAGGCCTGCTGTAGAAAATACCACAATGCTCCTGCTTGCCACGATAGTAAAAACTCGTGATATGCCCACAAGAGCGAATAATCTGCTGCACTTTAAAAACATAAACAATCAATTGGAAACTTTGAGGGTGCAGTCCAACAAAGGACGTTTAATAATCCGCCTTTGTTTATATTTAGTGACTAATCATTTCATTTGTCGTCTATTAATTATTTTTTCTTTATTTTTCTCTGTACCCACAGTGAGAAATAGCAAATACACCATATAGATCGTTTATAGTTAAAACTGTTGACACAGCTACTTCTGATGATTGGCCTTTTCGTTTTGAGCAGTAAACATGGATGCAGGTGAAGACCAAAATACAGGCACCAACAATGGAAATTCTCAGACAAGTGGCAATTCTCATGCACCACAGATAGCCCGCATGTCTCTGTATGAGAGACAGGCTGTACAGGTGAGTGATTGTGTCCAAATGTTAACAAAACGAATGCTTTACATGTTACAATAACAGTACCATTTAAATTAAAAAATGAAAAACAAACTTTTGAATTGGTATTAGCCAAATAAGTATGTGTGTTTTTTTTAGGCTCTGCAAGCTCTGCAAAGACAGCCTAATGCTGCTCAGTACTTCCAGCAGCTCATGCTGCAGCAGCAGATCGCAAATAGTGCTCAGTTCCACAACTTAGCTGCTGTGCAACAGGTATGACAAGAATATACATGCACAACAACAAGAAAAAGACTAAAATAAAAACAAACAGACATGTCCCAATCAAACCTTTTCATGTCTCTTTAAAACAGGCCACACTTGCTGCTAGTCGCCAGTCCAATACTCCAAGTAACAGCATCTCCCAAGTGCCCACCACTGTAAGTTTTTGTAAATTATTATTTAATTATATCTTACAGATAATTAGAAAGATTTGAATCTTCTTTCAGCTGCACCCTTTAGGGGTTGCCACAACGGATCATTTATGTTCATCACAGTTTATCCCTTGCTTCCTCTTTTGTAACACCAACAATCTGCATGTCCTCCTTCACTACATCCACGAACCTTCTCTCTGATTTTCCTCTATTCGTCTTACTTACCAGCTCTATATTCAGTATTCTTTGTCCAATATATCCACTATCAATCCTCTGTACATGTTCAAAACACCTCAGCCTTGGCTCTCTTAAAGTTTGAGTTAAAATATAAATATGTGTGTGCCTTCCAGGTCAATCTAAGCACCACCTCTGCGGGAGGGACTATGTCCAGTCCTCGTCCTCATGGTCCAGCCACCTCTGCAACCAAAACTGCTATCAACCAGTCAGTGCTGCTGGGTGGAAACTCAGCAGGACCGGGACAGATGTATCTTAGAGTGGGTTAAAACTGATTATCCACAAAATCTATTAAATGCATATACTTTGAATTAATTTATGTAACATATTGTTATGATATAGTAAGAACGGTTGGAAACCTTTGTGTAAAATTCACACTGACAATCCAGAGAAAATGCAGGGAAATCATTAAATCTTTCTTGCAGTCATTAAGAGAAATAAAGGTTGACCATCTCTGCTGTTTCCCACATAGGTCAACCGTTCTCAGCTCATCTTCATGCCTGGTGGCCCAGCAACTGCTACTGTTGCAGCAGTTGCTCAAACTCAGCCCCAGCAGCAGCAGCAACAGCACGAAGTTGCTTCTACCGGTGCTAGCACCCAGTCTGACAATGATCAGGTTTGTGTGCTTTTACCAAATGCTCTAGCCATGTAATCTTGAAGAAATGGTTGTGAAGGAAGAACTATTTAAATTTGATCACACGCTGCTCCTTTCTTCATCTCTCAGGTGCAGAACCTTGCCTTACACTGTGCTTCCACAACCAAAGCAGTTGCTGTTAAATCTGAGCTTCCAGAAAGGAAAGATGCTTCTGGCTTTCCTCTTGGTCAGCAGCAGCAACAGCAACAGAGTTTCCCACAGACAGTTCAGCAGCAACAAGTGCAACCACAACAGCAACAACAAATTGCCAAGAGCAGCTTTACACAACAGTCTGCCACAAATCCACTGACTGTAAAGACTGGAAATCAGGCTGCCATGACTGTAACTCCTACTTCTTCTGTAGCTTCTTCATCCACTTCCTCTCCAGGACTCCCTCTCTCCCAACTCCTCCTGACCCCCTCTGCTGCACCGGTGATCCTAGTACCCACGTCAAATGTTCCTACCTCCACCCAGGGCTACCCTATTGGCTCAGTAGCACCAAAGGCAAATGTTAACACTCAAACTCTGGTGGTGCAACCCCTGCAACAGTCCAGCACTAATGTAGACAAAGGTCCTGTTCCAATACAGCCCAAGACAGTTCAGGGACACCGTTTACCGTTGCAGCTGCCCCCTCGACACCCACCGCCCATTCTCCCAGCTCCACCTAGCAATAATCAGTCCACTGCTGCAGGTCACATCCCTGTCCAGCTTGTGGGAGCCAGGCAGGGCGTAGCAGGAAATATGCAAGCTGTGGCCCTGGCACAGGCACGAAATAGCACAGCCCAGGAAAGTCCATCTGGTGGGAATGTTGGCACGGTCTCCAGCAACAGTACTATGGTAAGATCAAAGGATTTACTGCTTGGGTTAGGTGTAGGGAGAGACGTCTTTGTACAAGGGATTGTAACAAGGCTTTTTCCCCCCCCCCACATGCTGTTAGACAAAAGCTCCTCTTGGCTCTCTCAAGAGGAAATATGACTGTGATGGCCTGAATGAGATGACAGAATCTTCAGACTCAGCACCCATGAAAGACTTGGCTCCTCCTTTATCTCCTGCACCTACAAAGGACTCAGGTACGTCAGCTTGTCTTCTCCAATTCATGCATAAAACGTTTGTAGAACGTCTTCAAAATTCTCACTGTAAGCTCATTATTTTTTCTTTTTCATGATTCACCAGCTCCTCCTTCAGAAGCTGCCTTCTCATCTCCTCCCACGCTTTCTTTGCCTCTCCCATTGTCAAGAGTAGGGCACGGGGACAAAGACAGAGCACCTGTTCCCCAGGCTGTCGTCAAACCACAAGTTCTCACTCATGTTATCGAGGGCTTTGTGATTCAGGAGGGAGCTGAGCCCTTCCCTGTAAGTGTGATAATACATGCACAGTCAGATAATGAATGTTAAGGTTACCATGAGAAAAAAAAAAGTGTCTTACTAGCTTGATGTGACAGGTTGCTCGGCTTCCCAAAGACGGAGATTTTGCCCTGGTTGGCTGCACAGAAAATGGACCTCCATGTAAGTGGTGGTTTATTATTCATTAAGTATGGTAGCTTTAAGCTGTGTTTATGGTCAGTAGTGTAAAGTCTTTCTTTCCCTACTCAGTGTTGAAGTGTGAATACTGTGGGAACCTTGCTCCAGCCAGCCAGTTCAGAGGATCAAAGAGGTTCTGTACTAATACTTGCGCCAAAAGGTACAGTTTTGTTTCTGTTTCAGCTTACATACACATTATGTGTTGTTTTGTTCCTTCTTAATTAGCCATAAAAGCTCAGAGGTTCAAAGGACATTCATATCTTATTAGGAAAACAGCTAAAGCCTTTGCAGTTTAAGCCACTGACTGCAGTATTTGGTTAGAACAGAGGTTCCCAAAGTGTGGGGCGTGCCCCCCCGGGGGGGGGGGGGGGGGGCGCGCAGAGCCATTGCAGGGGGCGGCACGATATGAGAAAAAAAAGACTGCTTGCACACTGGTAGCATAATGGAGAGGTTTTTGACGGGGCTCCCACACAAACGCAAAGCAGGAGATGAAGCTTCGCCAAATTTGGCTTCACCTGCACAAGTTCCAAGGTAGGTCTCCCCTGCAGAATTGGTTTTCCCTGCGTCGGGAGCACGCGCTGGGCTCTCCAAATCACGGACAAACAGTATCCCACATTCTTGATTTTAAGTTCACAAACACTTCTTATAATAACTAACTACTCCTGACATTTTGGAGATGTTAGCTCTTCATACAGTAAAGTTACAGTGGGATACAAATAATATCAGGCTGATCCTGCCATAATTTGTTCCCCCCGTCCAAATCATGGACAAACAGTATCCCACAGTTGTTTATGTTTTTAAACTCATTTTGCACAGACGGGCATTTTTTGAAAAATGTATCGAAGATGTTTCTTGTAAAACAAAGGGGGGTCTAGCACTGGGTTAGAACATGCAAGCTCTGAAGAGTGAAATTCAAAGCAAAGAAACAATGTGCTTACAGTGAGTTTGAATTATTTGGAGGGTATTTTTGCATTTATTTGCTTTAAAAATGCTTTAAAAAGAGAGCAAGTTTCTTACTATGTTCTGGCCTATCTAGTTGAAGCTGCCATCTGCAGGTCTTGTCTAAGGGCTAAAATAAGCAAATTTACCCACTTACACTGAAGTTTGAAGCTAGCACACTAGCTAACAGGGTGGCACGACCGATTAAAGCAAATGATGAAAGTAGACAGATTCAAAGGAGGTGGAAGTACTTCTTTATCTAGGGCTCACGTAGCCCTTTGTCAGAGACAGTCTCTGCCATTTTAAAAATCCTGTAATTAGCATTGTAATTTTGAATCTACACAGCTGCAGAGCCACAGAGCCAGAGAACAAAAGCTTGAGAAAGTTAGTGTAGTAGAAAGTGATGTACATCTTTGAAATATTTTTTCAGCTAAATCTCAAATTGATGGGGCTTTGAATGCAGTTTCCAATTTGCCACTATGGCACAGATAAAGCTGTTTCATGTTCGGGCTTGTGAGAAATGCTGTGCAAGAACAAAAATATTCTGCTTTAACATCAGGAAGCTTTTTTCTTTTTTAATTCAGGCAGTAGCTTTTATACTCAGGCTGTTGTGAGTTGGCGCCATGGTGGCCTACTCTTATCTGAAAACATTTTTCTTGACAGAAAGATGGCTAAAAAATATGTTCATCGATTTGCTGTTAATTGGCTTTATTTGAGAAGATTAAGCAAGATATGTGTGCTGAAGACATCTGATCCTTAATGTGATTTTTATTTTACCCGTTTCGTTAAATGTGAAACTAAGTTTGACCCCCTTTTTAGACAATAGTAACACTGGAAATTTACTCAGGGGAGGCAAACAAACAAGAATGTCTCTCTCAGTGCTGACTTTGCTTTTCATTTGCAGGTATAATGTAAGCTGCAGCCAGCACTACAAATCCAGCAGAGGGAGAACAGCTGCAGGGCTGGCACCAAATCCAGCACCCACAGAGAGCACTGCTAGGCGTAGGGGCTCCACTCGCAGGAGCAGTTCTAATATCACCTCTAATAAAATATCAACCAAGCATCTACCTGTCAAGGTAACACCTGTAGGTTTTAAAGGATGTCTCGTGTGTTTTCTGTTGTTAACAGTCTTAAAAACAAAACAAAAATCAAGGCCATTATGTTTGAAAACTAACATTCACAGCTGTTTTTGGAAATCCTTTTTTCTTTTTTGTCCTGCAACATAATAATAGTATAAAAATGCTGCTGATTGTAGTTCAATGTCTGCTGTTTTGGGTGCAGTTTAACTCAGAGTCCAGTCGTTCAGATGAAGTATCCAGCGATGGCGAAGAAGACGATTCTCCTTCACTGTCTCCGAGTTCTTCCCGCTCCTGCTCAAGAGCCGAGCACAGCGCTCTTCAGTCTGACAGCTCAGCTCCTGGAAGTCTTCCACTAGAGGGGGCTAGCTTCCTGTCTTCGACTCCTTCCCAGTGGAGCGTGGACGAAGTCTACAGGTTTATCTCCTCACTTCAAGGTTGGTGGTCCATCTGATTACAGTTCACTCGTCACATGTTGTTTCTCTTTATTGTCTCCTGCATTAACCGAGTCTCTTGGTCGATCAGGTTGTGAGGAGCTGGCTGCCCAGTTTCAGTCTCAGGAAATAGACGGGCAGGCGCTGCTGCTTTTGCGTGAGGACCATCTCATCTCCACCATGAACATCAAGCTGGGTCCCGCTCTCAAGATCTGTGCCTCCATCAACAGCCTGCGTGAGTAATGCTGCCAGAAGGACTCCAGGATTGTGTTCTCATAGCCAACTTCTCACTGAAATCAACACTTGGACTCTTAAAAAAAAAAAAAAAAAAAGACTGAGAACTTTGGGATTAATGAAGATGCTCCATCGGTCTTGTAGAGACAAGAAGATGGCGAGTTTACTTTCAGGACACTGAATGTGCAGAAGACATGAATGCATATGTGTGAGTGGTTCGTGAGAAGTCCAGTATACATGTCAGTAGTGTTTTTCTTTTGTTTTTTTTCTGTCACTGTGAGTAGAGGCGTTTTTACGCGTGGAAGGAGAAACTGCAAATCAGACAGCATAGCGACATCGATGCTAGGACAGTTCACCACTTGGGTGCAAAAAAAAAAAAAAGAACCTTGCCTTCTTGTTGTATTTCAATCGGTGCTTTAACTTTAGCGACGTGATTAGCAACAGTCCATTACGTTGATATTTCCGTTCTTTTTGTAGTTAAGCTTATAGTTTGCCATAGATGTTCCATCCAGGCTCCAATCATATCACGGAAAAGACACAGAAAGCCTGGGCTTTTTAAATTAGGTTATTAAAACAGTTATTGAAAGTTTAGTTTTGTATCTTTTCCATTTTATACTACAAACAAAATTATTTTTTCATGGATACTGTAGTTTTAGTGGCTTTAATCAACCTAACTACCTGAAAATAGGTTTTCCTCATGGTTTGCTCTTTCAACAACTGGAAGCGCTCTCTGTGCGTGTATGCAGTACTACCAATAAAAAGTACCTGTTACTGGAGCTTTGTGTGTTTTTGTTTTTATCTCCTCCACTTAATGAAAGCCGCATGGAAAAATAAGGTCATCTTTATTTTATTCACATTTGAGTTCATGTAAACAGATTTTCATGTTCACATAAACTGAACTTGATCAGTAAACATAATTTACAATGGAAATAATAGCAAAATTACATTGATGGGTCCTTCATTTCCACACTTATGTCTGATACGAAATCATGAAAAAATGTGGCAAATATATATATTGGAACATACATTGGCATCTTCAAACAAAATTAGCAAACCATCATGTATGGACAGTATTTAGCACAGGTTCAGGTTGAAGCTGTACGTCGGTCAGGTTTACGGGTCCAAATGTCGAGTCGGAGGTTTTATTTCTCCAACTGAACATTAGAGACATTGGGAAAGGCAAGACACATGAATGAAATTTGGGGAAAAAAAAGAAAAAAAACAACCTAATGTTTCCCAAAGTTAACTGTTGAAAGAAGGAAAAAGGAGCAATTTCAATTCCCAGAGTGATCATACCCAGAGTTTTGAGCTATTGTATTGCATCTGAACGTCATTTTTTTTTGTTTCGTAAAAGTGCTTTTGCTGAGGATAACTGCAATCAGAAAACAGTGTAGCTGTTGGCTTCGCCGTATCCAGCTTCTTGAAGGTATTGCTCAATGTTAACTGTCCCAGATGCCTTGATGACCTTGTCAGAGGCCGCCTTCTCTCCTGAAGCCAGCTTCTTGCGCACTTCTGCCAGAGTGGGTCTTTCTTGATCCTTCCACTGGCAGCAACCTTTAATGATCGTGTACCTGTGCGAAGAAGAGATGAAGAAATTTATCTGACTTTTGCGGTGATTAACGAGAGGAAGTGTAGCGCTTCATGTTTGGCGTTTCTGGAGTATTGCAGTGGACACTCACAGTGTGTTGGAGCAGTTTGATGGTTTTTTAAGATTTTTTCCTCGCTGATGAAACTGCAGAAGCTCATTAGCCGGGATCTCTGCAAACGGAGCTTCACCTGGACAAACGCAAGAGAAATTAGTAGATACATTATAGCGTATAAATGTGAAAACTCTTTGATGCAATCCTGTGAAAAAAACCAAGTCCACCCTTACTCTTTCCATAGGAATTAAGATGGTAAGTAGCAGTCTGGGAAAAGATACCAGTAATGATCTAAAAGAAGAAACTGGTGCTGTCCATCAATCTTGGAGGAATTGAAAGGCTATTTTCAAACAATTTGAAGTCCGTGATTCACATGGAAAACATTCAAGACAGCTGCCAGGAGTCAGTGAGGCCGGACTGTGCAAAGCTCAGAGAAGCTTGTGAAGTTAATGACAGTACAATTAGAAAAAGACTGCACAAGTACGACTTGTTTGGAAGGCTTGCCAGGAGAGAACCTCTTCTCTCTGAAAAGAACACGGCAGCATGACTTGGATTTGCAAAGCTGCATTTGAAGAAACCACAAGACTTCTGGAGCAAAGAGACTAAAGTGGAGATGTTTGGTCAAATCAAACACTGAGTTAACTGTGAAGTCCTCTGTATACCAAAGTATTCTAGAGTCAAATATGAGGCCATCAATCTGATAGCTAAAACAACAGAATTGCTCAAATGACCTCAATCTGACTGAAATGCTGTGGTAAGACTTTAGAAGAGCAGTGGATAAATTAATCTGAACTGAGCAAAGTTTCATGTGACTGCATAGAAATAAGTACACAAGTGTTACTTTGCAATGTTAAAATACAGTAAATTCTAACGGTTTGCATGACTTTCTTAGGTAACTCTATCGAATTAAATAATTTACAGATTAAGGATCAACACCGGCACAAAAATCCTTTTAAAATCCAAAATTACTGTCACACAAATGTATTGTTTTTAAAACACTGAGTCCATCTGCACACAGGAACCCAGAGTAAAAAGTACAGAGACATGTCTAACAGCTAATTCAAATTGTTCTATTATTCAACTCTTGAAAGATGTATTCATTAATAATTTTTAAAGTTACGAGTATATTCTAAAAAGTAAGAATTGAACTTACCCAAAGTTGTCATTTCATACAATAAGATACCAAAGGACCAGCTAAAAAGGGACAGACAAAAGCAACTGATGTTACAGTCTTTCTTCCAGGAGTTTAATAACAAGCTTGTAGACTACACATTTCATGTAGCAACATCTCTATCAGAGGATATTAAGGTAAACAGCACCAAGACATCTTTTATTGACGTGACACATAAAATTAGGCTCAAATGAGATCTAACAAGAACTCACACGTCGCTTTTCTCACTGGCAGGCCTCTTGGCTAGCACCTCTGGTGCCTGCCATTTCTTCATGCTCGGATCCTCCTTCTGCGTGGCTCCTTGGTTCTTTCGTGTATAGACTCCATGCAGGCCCCAAAGCTTGGCTGTGAACATCTTACTGATCAGTACACTACGGGCACGGATGTTTCCATGGAGAAGATCTTTGCTGTGAAGGAACGCCTGATCGGGCAACATGACAGCGAAGTCAAGATTAACCAGATGAGCATGTGCAGTTCCTATAAATATTAAAAGACTGCCCTCAAGCATTAAAAAAGAGCCAATGAAAATACAGTATATTTGTATACTAACCAGTGCACTGGCCACCTGGTTTGCCATGGTAAATATTCGTCTCTCTGTCATTTCACATGGCGGATCCCCATTGTCCTGGAAAGGCAGTCACAAAAATGTCTAAATAATTCTTCTTTTACATCTCGATTTGGAGATTTACATTTAGATTTTATCATACTTGAAGGAGAATCAATGTAGCACACGCTGCATCTTTGAAGCTCATTAAAAATGTATCTCCCTACCTCTCTGCATCTCCACAAGAAGCTGAGCAGGTCTCTGTTTTCCAGTTCTTCCACAACTGTAACCAGGGGAGCTCGCAGTGACACCACACCTAGGAGCTCAGGCAGGAAGGGATGTGGTCCGAGCTGGGCCAGGAAGGAAGCAAAGCCCAGGAAGTTGTGCCTTTCTGTGGCATTAGCCGAGTCTGCCAACGAGAGAAAAAGAAAATGCTGAATCTTGCACTGAAAACCAAATGAGATCTGCAAAACTCACAGACAAACCTCGGTGAAAATCTCACCATTTAGCACTCGCAGTACCACATTCCTGTTTTCCATACGGGCCCTGTAGATGGACACGGAGGAGTCTGTGCGCAGGGAGAAGGTGCCAGAGAGAGGCGTGACCAGGTTGAAGGACTCGGGGAGCCTCTGGCGGGGCAGCTCTCTGGGCTGCGGCGGGAGAGTGAAAGTGGGCTTGAAAATCTCCTGTGGCGGTGGGCTGGGATGTTGAGGGAGTGTCTCCACAGAATTGGAAAATGCTTTATTGAGGTAGGTGTGCGGGGACTGGAAGGTAGAGTAGGAATTGGGCATGTCCAAAGCAATGCTTTCATGCTCCAGAACATTGATACCTGATGGAGCTGCAGAGAGAATAGAGGCTCGTATGAAAACACAGGGAGTAAATGAGACCATAACCTAGACACTATTTCAAGTCATGTTATTTAACATTTATAAAAAGTTGAGAAGCAGAAACATGCATGTGGTTTTGAACACATAAAATTGTAGTAGTTGCTTATATAAGGATTTTTTCAGTACTTATTAATGCACAGTATTTGTAAACTCCTTCACCTGAAGTTACATCTGCCTAACACAACATTACAGTGTGTTACAAACCATTTATTAAATGTTCGTGTTTGCTTATATGAGTTAAATAAATTAAACAGTTCCAGAAAAACAATTAAAATTTGCACGTCTCACAGAAGTGAACAAAATTAAAAGGACACAAAAGCTTAAAATATTATTATTGTATTATTTTTGTTCATTTAGATTAAATTTTATATAATGTTGTTTCATGAACAAGCAAATACAGGCCACAAATTTGACTTAAACTACCAATATCACAAAAAACATTCAATCAATTCAATTTTATTTATGCAGCCCCAAATCACAACAAGAGTCGACTTCATTCTTTTTTGTGTTCTTACCATCAATGCCATGCAGTATCCTCCTGGTAGTGACCTTTGACTTTGGACGGATACGATTGACCTTCTCTGGACAGAAGCGCAGCAGTAAAATGAAGACCAGAGTTATCAGAAAGCTGGCCAACAGGAAGACGGGCACGACGATCACCTCCTGTTCGTACACTCGGATCGCTGCAAACAGGGAATGTACACAAGGAAACGTCCGTCTTTAGATTCAAAGTACTTAAAGAGGCAGATGTGGTTATGCAGTCTATGCTAATATTTTTGCTCAGCTGACGTGCAGAGTTTATCTTCTATCTTCAGGCGAAGACAGAAGACGTCTCTCTAACAAGGGTTAGGCTCGTCAAGCCCCATAAATGGTCAGACCTGTTTAGTGAGCAGAAGTAGCCACAAAACTTACCACAGATAGCGTCTCCAGTTTTGCACTGAGAGTCTGCAGCTGATACTGAAGACATCCTGTCACATATTTAAAAGAAAATAAAAAGCGATGAAGAGATGCAAGAAGCTCACACAACCAGACTTCATACTGAGGAGGTTTTTAGTGCTTTCATACACTTAAAAGTTGTCCAGATATTTTCTCAGTAGGAAAACCATTGATTTCTTTGTTATGGATGAAGTAGTCAAATTAGAATGTATTGCCTGACAGGCCTGTTGTTCCTGCAACAGAATCTGTTAATAGTAATGTGACTCTTACAGGTAATCAGTACGAGGAGGCATCTGAGCAAACAGGTAACTGAGACCAGAAACGTCAAATGTCGTATTGCTATCTGTGAGGTATACGGAGCATTTCCCTCCTGCTACAAACTAGTCATAAACATAAACAGCCCGTCAGAGTTAAAGTCTAGCACCTTTATTTTTGTCACGGAGGCTTTTGGACTACTTTAATCAAAGATGTATATCAGAGAAAGCCTAACAAAGCAGTCCTAATGATTTATGTCTAAATTCATAGAAGCTCATCTTCATGAGCACGCTTTTACGTCACAGCCAAGAGCTCCAAACCTGTTTACCTGCATTTTTTCATCACATTAGTTCCAGTGATGCACTACACGCCCAAAGGCCAAACATGATTGGCAAAACAGCACCGGCTCATTCACCCAGACTAAAAATAATACATTATGTCATAAAAATCACTAAAAGGCTCCAACCACACTACAGCCGCTTTCATAAAGTTAACATAGCGTGCATTAATCAGCTCACTCTTCCTACATGCTGCCACAAGGACAGGTCATGTGTTACAAACAGACAGAAGAAAAATAGGGGTCAAAGCCTTACCTCACCACCTGCAGTTTACTCTTAACAGCCAAACGAGAAATAATCAAAAGTGAAATCCTGTTATTGCGGTCAGGCACTTTTCATACATCTTCCCTGCTGAAGAGTCCGGGCTCAGCTGGGCTGTTCAGAGCTTCATTGTCTTGTTGTTCTCAGGTGATTTGTCAGGCTCAGGGGATCAATGCGCTCTCTGCTACTCTTCGTTCAGCCTTCTGTGTTTTCTTAACTCCACCCTCACCTGCTTCACCATATCCTTCTCCTATTTACTCCTTCCTTCTTCCTCCTTTCCACCTCCCTCCTCCTCAGAGTGTGCTGATGTGCTCTACCACATTCTGTAATGTGCTTTTCCCTGAAGTACAGCAGCGACTCGTGACCCTTGCCTTCCTCGTCTTTGTGTAAGGAAACTGGTACTGCTGCTCCTTGTAATTTTGTTTCAGTCGCTGGCCCTTTGTTAAACGTGTTTGGTAGTCTTTTGCTCAGAACTGGTATAACAAGCTCTGCCATCTCTAGTGAAAAGATTATCTTGGTCCAAAGAATTCACAGCAACCACATAACAGATTCTTTTTTTTGTGTTTAGTGCAAAATATTTACACCTAAAATTTTAATGTAGGGGGTAGAAGGAGAGTCTGTAACCTTCACTGTACAAAGACACGGTTACTTACAGTATATTTACAAGTAATTATTCATATGACAGCAATACTTGATGTTTGCAATATTACAGTTATTGTCAAGAAAACACGTAGTTCAAGCTAAACATTAGAAATGCTGAACACACACAGACTTGTGTTACTTTACGATACACTATGTGCTCACACACCACACATTAATCGCTGGCTCTCCACTCAGTGTGTCTTTTGTCCCGTCTTCAGCACTTAAACTCCCAACTGATCACAGCAGATGGCTGCCTGCTTCTGCTGGAGGTTTCTTCCTGTTAAAGGGGAGTTTTTCCTTCCAACTGTTGCCAAGTGCTCATCTGTAGGGGAGTCGCTTGATTGTTGGGGGTTTTCTCTGCGTTATTATAGGGTCTCTACCTTACGATATAAAGCACTTTGAAGCGACTGTTGTTGTGATTTGGTGTTATATAATTAAAAATGAATTGAACTGAACTTTATGCATGAATCATTTGATTTTATTCAGGAGTTTAACAGCCGAGCTGCCCTGCCGTTTGAGGCGAGGCATACAATCAAAGGGGCACGGCACTGTAGACACTGCGCCAGTGCTGTCGAAGTGATTTCAGCTATTTGCACAACAGCAAGTGCAGTATTTCAGTATACTGTAGCGTCTTTCTTTCCACTTTATGTTGTGGCATCATACATTTGTGACATAACAAACATTTAATGCATTTATCCATTTCCACATCCCGTTCTTACCCAGACCAGGAAAAGAGAGGATATTTACGCCCACAACAGGTCATTAATCTCACACAAATCTAAAACAAACAAAAAGCCACATCCTCTCCAACATTAATACCTGAATGCAGTTCAACTGAGGGAGGATATGAAGGCCTCTGCTTGCCTACCTGTGAAAGGGTTGAAATTCAAAACCTGCTTGCTGTGAATGATGGGTTACAAAGGGATCGATGGATTAATTAATAATGACGTAGTAGTTCTCAGCGAGGTGACAAAAATCTCATCTCGTCTTTCTAAGAACGTCTGAACTTTCCGTCAGGAAAGGTGTTTCAAACCTGTGGCACAAGGGCCAGAAACGGTCCATCAGATATTCCAGTTCAAATTACTGTAAAGTCATTAGTTGTTAATAATTTAAATGAAAAGCCTTTTTATGGTGTTGTAATTTGATGCCAGGACTACTAAACAGGAAAGAAAATATATGAGAAGTATTTTTATATTTAGACGAGATCATAAAGGCAGAAAACACTTTTGCTCTGTTACAAAAACTTTACATATGAAGGTTTTGGTGCCTTGAATGATTCACTCTTAAATGTAAATTGTAATGTACATTTAATGAATAATGACTCATTATTATTGTTTTTTTAAATATGTTAACTATGAACATTTTAGAGGGATGTTTTTTAGGTTATCATTACCATAGTTTTACTGCTTCAGCCCACTTGAGATTAAACTAAGATGTACAGCCTCATAAACTATGACTCCTCCTGGTTTAACCAAATTAGCACTTAACAATATATTAACACTCAGGATGATATATATGTTAGATATCATCCTGAGGATGATATATTGGTCCAGGGTGTACCGGCCCCACTGCAACTCTGAATTGGTGAAGTGGAAGAAAACGGGTCAATATTTCAGTCATGAATGGAAATAATGGGCCAACTGACCAGCTGGCAGTTAGAAGACATTTAAAAAAAAAAAAAAAAAAAAAAATCACAAATGTCAGCACTGGCAGAGAAAAAAAAAGTATCAGCTGGGACCATGAATATTACTGTAACAATAACAATAATAATGATAATAATAATAAGAATAATACTAAGGTTTAGTACAAGCTGCCAAAAATACTTTTCTTGTATTTCAAAGGCTTTTATTAGGCACATAATTAGCAGCACAATTGTATGATGCATTAATCACAATACTAGCAGTAGATTACATGATATGTCAAAATATGAGCACTGAGGTCTGTGAACACTGGTTGATCCTGGTAGACACACATCATGTGACCAAATCTACACCCACATTCGTTGTTGTTGTTGTTATTAGGGTTTTTTATGACTAACATTAAAAAAAAAGTCATATGTATACGCATATCTCAACAGTACCAGTTTGGAAACTTGTTACTGCCACTGACAGAGCCTTTCACAACTTGGAAAACTGGGATTTTAATTCCAGAAAAATGAAAGATGGAACTTAATGACAAATCAAAACTGTGAGCAAATCGTCTTTAGATGAAAACAGGTTTCATTTTACAGCTTGGCAGCTGATTTGCTGGGTTGAGGTCCCAGCCATTTCTCTCCTGAAACAGAGAACAAAATGTGACTGAATAAGAAACTGCCAACAATAAGAAGGAAAAGTAGTGCCACTGCCAGAGTGCCAAACACCTTTTTGTTTGTTTTTGTAATTTTGAAATCATAGGTGATTTACAATAAAAACAAAACTAGAATAACTTTAATTGTTAGAGAGCAACAAGTTCAAAAAATAAGTGACAATTGATTCCTTAATATCGATTCAATATTCAGCTATAAAGAATTACTAAAAGAGCCAAAAGTATGCAAAGTCTTTCACTGACTACAAGTTAAGGTGTCATTTTATTCCATTTACTTGAGCCAGTTTGATAGTAAATTTGTAGAGATGGTAGAATCGTATTCTCACCGATGCAGTGGGCCATGAGCTCAAATCTGTCAGATCCAAAGAACATCTCTGGCTTTCCATCAACATGACACACAATCATGGGGAAACCAAAAGCCTGACAAGGATTTAGGAGGAGAGATTTGGGTTATAGCTGATGGTTTGTTTGTTTTTCACTTTGCTAGATCTACAAGAGGAGCTGAAGGACAACTGACCCCATAATCAAGAGCTGCCTGTGTTGTGCTTTTAAGCTTCTCTTTGACCTGCGTTGAGGTGGACATGGCCAACAGTTCTTTTATCTCACTTTCAGACAATCCAGCTTTCACTGCTGCCTGCAAAAACACAAAAAGTCTCAAAATTAAATTGTGCTTCTTAATTTTGTTTTAAATGCAGCCAGGATGTTAAAGAGTCTGCACCTCAGACAGCGACGCAGGTTCAGTGATGTCTTTGTCTTCACTCCAGATTCTTCTCCACAGCTCACGGGACACATTCACCACCTTCTCTCCATCCTTTTCTTTTTCTTGCACTGCTGCCACAAATCGCATTGCAGCCAAGCTGCCTAGAAGAAGAAAAAAAAAAAAAAAAAAGGGCACTAACATGCATCTGTTACCTGAACCACTATTGACAAAATCATGAGATGTCACATCTCAAGCCTAATATTTCAGTAAATCTCTTAATCTGCAGTTCTTTATTCGATCTTTGGTGAAAATCATTAAAAATTTTGAAGGAGGGTTTCTTATGAACCATACAACAGTATTTGGAATTGTTGGCTCTCTATAAAAAGGGAAGTAAACTTTCTTAGGTACACACATTCATTGCAAATATTGATTCAGCCAATCACATGGCAGAAATTCAATGCATTTAGACACGTGGACATGATTAAGACAACTTGCTGAAGTTCACACTGAGCATTTGAATAGGGAAGTAAGGTGATTTAAGTGACTTAAAATGTGGCATGGTTTTTGGTCCCAGACTGGTCTGAGTATTTCACAAACTGCTGATCTTCTGGGATTTACAGAGAATGGTCTAAAAAAAAAGAAAATATGACAGCGGTAGTTCTCTGGGGGAAAATATCTTCTTGTTACCAGAGCTGGTTTTGTCTGGTTTCTTGAAATGTCATCAGACGTCATCCAATAGAGCACCTTTAAGATGTTGCGTAACTGGAGACTCACGTCATGGATGTGCAGCAGCTGTGTGATCAACATGGACCAAAATCTTTGAGGAATTCTTATGAATTAAGGCAGTTCTCAAAGCACACGCGGGTCCTATCTGGTACTGGTGAGATGTACCTAATAAAGTGTCAAGTGTATATTGTGTTGTGCTTACAGCTTGTTTTGCCACAGCCAAGTGTTTTAAAGTATTAAATTAAATTTGCTTTGTGTTGCTTTAACACCATGTCACAAGTCATGACTACGACATTATCACTTACCCAAACTTTTGGGAGTTAAGAATAGTAGAGTTCAGTTTCCCATATCTGAAGATAATCTGTTTTAGTTGCATGTTTCCCCCCCTTAAAAAAACAACAAAAAGTAGTAGACACTTATGTTTTTCTTTAAATGTGGAACTTCTGTCAAAATCAAGCGTCATTGCTTCAGTTAAAATGTCTTTAGGGGTCAAATAAGGTCTAATAGGGTCAAATAGCTTGGGTCTAATAGTCCAATCAATAGACATTATAGAGCTGATTCTGCTTGTACCTTTCTGGACCATGACCTCAAAGGGGTCAGCAGGCAACTGCAAGGGGACACTGAAGTATTCTGCCAAGCGGTTGAGATCTTTTGTCATGTACCCGAACTTGTTAGGAACCAAACCAGGAGGCTTGTTGCCTGTCAAGAAAGAGAAATGTGAGAGCAAACAGAGTCAGTGCGCACCCGGATTTGACCGTGCAGCGTGTCCTGCAGCAGGTTTACAGGTGCCTGTCTGATCTTTACTGACCCGCTCCGTGCATGATGCCACCCAGAAACGCAGGGCGCAGTTTGAGGTCGATGTTCCAAACGTTTCTGTAGCGGCACATGACCTGCAAACACATGAGATATTTGCGCATCTCCTAAACAAACCGATCTGATGCTGTGGTGCACATCAAGACGGCACAAACCTCGAAACCAAGCCATGAATACGGAGAAACTACATCGTAGAACAACTCCACAACTTTTCTGGAGGTCATCCTGGGGTCAGCAGCCGCTCTTTGAGTTGTTAGCAAGAGCTTTAAATGAAGAGCAACAAAAACTAGTGATGGGACGTTCTGTATCGAGGCTTCGGAGCGTGTGTCGAGTAATGGAGGGGGCGTTTCCGCGAAGCGCGTATCGAGGCTTGCTTCATTTATGGGAGGAGCTGAAAATGATGACGTCCGAAGCCTCGCTGCCCGGCTGTACCACGTGACTGGTTCATGAAGTGGTTCGGACGATCTGATTTCCTCGTGTCAGCATTGTTCCCACATCATCATAATTAATGTTGTTCCAGGTTCAATATTGCAAGTGACCAATCACCTTCTTGTGACGTCATTCCTTTGCGACTTCGAAATACCCGCCTTCGAGTATTTCGAAATACAAGTGAAGAAGCGAAAAACCGCCGCCTGTCCGCCGAATTTGAAGTCAATTTAGGATACTTTCCTTTAATAAACGGTAAGCATTATACATATGTTCCTCACTTGGCTTGCTGTTTGTTTGCTAGCGATAGGCTACTTGACAACAGCATTAGCTAACCAGTGTTCTCTAGACCAGCGTTCCCCAACTTTTTGGGTGTTTCGTGGCCCGGGGGTTGGGTCAGGCAAAATTGCAGTAGCTTCCCTGATCATTTTACAAACATAAGTGAAGAGAATCTGGACTAAAAGGCCTAGACTTATGGTTGTGTGCTGAATCTATGAATCAAACTATCACCTGGAAACATAATTAATTGGTCCATAGCTGTGAAACTGGACATGAGTTCTTGATTCTATGGAGATTAACAGTAATCCAGAAATTTACAAATTTGTCCTGGGACATCGCGTAAATGTTGTCCCTGGGACATCGCGTAAATGTTGTCCCTGGGACATCGCGTAAATGTTGTCCCTGGGACATCATGTAGAAGTTGCCCTGGGACATCGTGTAGATGTTGTCCCTGGGACATCATGTTAAAGTTGCCAGAGACATACCATATGAAAGTTTAGCTTCTTTTAGCCCCTGTTTGTTTTATATTATTTTTTATATATATATATATATATATATATATATATATATATATATATATATATATATATATATATATATATTATATTTAATATTTACATTGTATTGCAAAAAACCCCAAAACAAGTTAAAATGAATTAATGAATATTGACTAATTAAACCTTCGTTATTTTTCCACCAGAAATGGACGACATAATTAGAAGAAGTGTTCTGAATGACGAAAAAAAAAAGAACTGGAAAAGACACACAACTTTGTGTGCATGTGTCACAATGCCAGGAGGACCCATTCAGTGTTGTGTTAGAAAAATTGAACTCATTAACCCTTCATGGACATTATAAATGTTTAAATGTTGCCTCAGGTAAAGACAGGAAAAGAGACTATTACAAATTCAACTGCATCAGAGCTGGGGAAAAAAGTCGAAACAGCTACAGAGCAGTGGGCTGTAAGGCCTATGTTTCATTTAAAGTACTCAAATGTTGGAAAGACCACACAGTCATCGTGCAGCGTACATATGATAAGCATGATGGGCATGATCCTTCGGACCCAAAAGACGCACATTTCAACAATATTTCCAGTGATTTGAGGAGGAAGATTGAGGAACTGCTTTCCCTTGGAACTAAGCCAGCCATCGTACTAACCAAATGTCATAAATGGGCCAAAGAACATGGACACAGAGATCTTCACAACAGAGAGCATTTTGTCACACCACGTGACATTGACAGTGTTAGAACCTGCATGATGAGGAAGAAGCACTTTAACTGTGGAGACAGTCAAAGTGTACATACCTTACTTAATGGAAAACATCAAGAAGTTCTCTTCTATCAACCATACACATCTGACCAAGAACTAATGATTGTTTTGCAGACACCTGTAATGAAATCAAACATGGAGAACTATGCAAAACAGTTAGTATTTGTTGACACCACGCACTGCGTTAACCAGTATTCATTTCCCTTATTCACACTTGTTGTAAGAGATGATCATGGGCATGGAGTCCCTGTGGCCTATGCTATTGTCAGCAACGAAAGTCAGAAAACCCTGGAAACTGTTCTTGGAATAGTTTGTGAGCATTTCCCAACTTCCCCGAGGTAAATAATACATTGACAGCTATTAATTTTGAAATAATTCCTTTTCAAAAAAGTTATAACATGCCAGAATCTAATGCTATAGCTGCAGCATGGGCTGCAAAAAACTTTCCTTTCCAGTTGTTAAAGTTATTCCTATAGGCTGTATGCAGTATTTTATATATCTACTTGTGAGTTGAAATGTTTAATTTGGCATTGAAGTGGTGCTTTGAGATAGCAAAAACATTTTCATACTGTTTAATCTCATTTAGTGTTTTCTTTTTTTCTGTAGAGCATTTATGGTTGACAAAGACTTTGCGGAAATAAATGCTTTGCAGAAGGTTTTTCCAGAGTCAGCTATCCTTCTATGCTGGTACCATGTCTTGCAGGTAAACCACATTGTTTTCTTTTCACGTTGTCTAAGATGCACCTGAAACACATTTTTACAACAGGGTCCTGTTGTTATGATTTGCCTCATTGTGATATTCACCTACTCAGGTTAATGAATATAAAGGGATAAAATGTTGAGTGACTATGTCCATCCATTTAAGACCACAGTGCACTCATCTTCTGGTGGCTGCTTCCCAAAGCTCTTTTTGACATTTAAAAATATGTTTGCCTGGTTGATTTCTGTAATGCACAGGTCCTCTTGTCCAGTGAGTGACAAAGTTATTTTTGGACGTCAGCTTTCTTTTATGCTTTTTGTACAGCTGCTCCTCTGTCTCTCTCTCCAGATTAACTTTTTTTCTCTTACATTCACAGGCTGTTAATCGATGGCTTTCAAAATCAGAGTCCGGGGTCCATGGGCTTTCTAACACCCAAAAGAGAAATGAAATCATTTCTTTCTTTTGTAAGCTGAAAGCTTGCACATCTGTAAGTGTAATTTGTCTATTTCACATTTTGATTTCTTGATTACACTAAGAGCATAATAACTTTCAGTTGCTAAAAAAAGTTACAGAGAGATACAAAATAGATTTTTGAAACAATTTCTAAAACTGGCTTCTTATCTTGCTTATCAAAACAAGTACTTAAGCTGTGCAGAACATCATTGTGTCACCCACTGTGCAGTAGAACTTGTGAGTGGGATTCTTTCACAGACAGATGCTGAAACCAAATATGCTTATAGGTTTAGTGTTCCTTCTTAGCCATTGTAAGGGAAGAAATAATTGCTTCTTAATACAAAAACACGACATATTATTAATAACTTAAAATTCTTAATGTTATTCAATAAAAGGAAAAGGGCTTCAATACATAATATTAAAGATTTCAATAGGTCTGTTAAATGGATTGAAATATATTCTGTTGCATCCAATTCTCTTAGGAGGACGACTTTAAAGCCACATCAGCAGAGTTCTGCCAGACATTTAAGCAATACCCTTTGGTGTGCCAGTATTTTCAGAAGCACTGGGAAGGCATTGGCCACATGTGGTGTGACTACGGCCGTCGCTTCAGTCACGCTCGTTCTGAAACAAACAATGTGATTGAAAGGTATGATTTATTATTTTGACCTCATTCGATTGTATTGCTGAAAAAAAGATATTATGCTTTAATCCAAGAGGCTAAACTGAGTAGGTTCGTCATGTCATTGCCAGAACAGGTTTTAGGCAAATCCTTTAAATTCTAGCAGCGTGAGTAGGTGGATTTGCCTAAATCAGCTAAACCGGCACAGAGCATTCCTTTATAAAAGACGTGTGCAATAGGTATTCCAATTTTTTTAAAAATAATACAGTCTTGATTAAAACTTTAAATTCCTTCAATTACAGTTACTAATCATTTCAAATAACTGTTTTTCAGATTTTTCCACCGCCTGAAATGCCAGTTTTTATCTGGCTACAAGAATAGGCGTCTGGATGATCTGATTGAAGTGCTCCTAGGGAAGGCCGACGACTACTTCTCAGTCATAAAAACCCTGCAAGATGTGGGCCGCATGAAAAACAGGTTTGCTGACACCTTGCCTCAAGTTTCAGACTCTGCTTCAAGACTGATGGAAAGTGGTTGGGCTCTTAAAATTACAGTCAAGAACAGCCATGGAGTTAATGCATATCAAGTCCCATCTGAGTCAAGAGAAGACATGGTGTATGATGTCTGCCCTGTTGAGTCCTACTGCAACTGTACATATGGCTTACGAGGACTTCTTTGCAAGCATCTAGTGTTACTTGCAAAATTAGCAGAGGCTGACAATGACATCTATCCAAACATGGAAACAGACCTTGGCAAGAATTGCAGTGAAAGAAAGGCATTACTTTGTACACTGTGAGGACTTGAAAGTGATAAAAATGCCAAGTTTGTTTGGAAATCTGTGTTTTTTTGCATCGGCTGAAACACTTCAGTGCACTTGTTGTACGTTCTCTCACTATAACACATGTGCTTGCCTGAAGGTGGCTTGTAGCCATTTTAAACAAATGAAAAACTCTCTGAAAAGTCCTCTATCAACTTTGAATGACACTCCTGTAGTTGAAAGCACAGACAAAAAATGCACAGAAGATGCAGTTGGAAAACTAAATGCTGTTTTAGACACAGTTAAACAGTGGGCATTCATTCCAGAGGGTATTACTGCAATGATAGATGAACTGCATACAAATGTCTTAAAAACAAAACAAGTAGGCAAAAGTATATGCCAGTACGAAATAAAGACGACAGATAATGCACGCAAAATTAGGCCATTGTATTCTAGCAAGAAACGTTCGGCCAGCATCGACATTCCAACAGTCTGTGAAAATGAATGTGAACAGTCGATAACCACTGAAAGAGAGACATCCTCTGGAGAAAATGAAAACCTTTTGGAATACAAAACAAAAAAGAGAAGAGTTAAAGCTAAGTATATGCACAAGTAGACTTTTGTGTGACATTTCAAAGGGACTGCATCCATTACTTCTGTTTATTGAAACCTAAAGCTGAATAGCTGTCTTAATTTTCTGCCAAGGAACAGATGAAAAGAAATTGTTTGGTCTCTCAAGCAGTTGTTATTTATGTGTGTTATTCATTACTTTGGCTTGGTTGCTGTTTTTGATACAAATTCATCTGTGCCCATTGTAATATTTTCATATGTTACTATTTTTATATTGCTATGCATTATAAATAAAGGATTACTTATTACTATTAAAGGTCTGCATTTGTAATTGTTGGTATTATTTATAAAATATGCGCTCTTAAGTTTTTTGCTCCATAAAACGATACCTGTCACTATCAGCTGTTGAGAATCCTGGCTCATACAAAATAGAAGTAAAAGGTTTCAACATCCAGCCTTTTTATGATTAAATACAAAGTGTAATAACAGAGTTATTGGGGTGTGATTTTGTTAATAGTTAGTCTTAAGTATAAGTTTAATAGTAATGAGTAAGAAAATATAGCCAGAATAATGGAATGAGACTAACACCTGACCTCACACTGAGATTTGGTATGAAGTGGCATGTTTGTGCTAATGCTGACATTGGGGCTCAGAGTTCCTCTGTGTGTATATATTTGTGAACGTTAACTTGGCTAATGTCCAAGGGTTTGACTGCTTTCCTGTTGGATTGTATCACAAAGAACAGGGATAAGAGCACCAGTGGCCGTGCACACCCTCATCTCTCTCCTTCACCCGATCATTAGTGTTGGAAACCGGCATTAGCTCAGAGTAGATTAGACTTCAGTATAGTGCAAGTGATTTGATTTTATGATTATTTGATTCAGTTTTTTCTGTGTTCAAGCTCAATTACTTTAATAAAATATGTTGAATTCAAACAAATAAATAAACAAATAAACTGTGGACATTACCCTTTTAAACCTTTCTGAAACAAGACAGGTAAAAACCAGTGTATAAAAGTTTACATAGGTATAAATAGCTCTAACACTTTACTCCAGCCTGGCGTCCACACATGTGGACATCACATTTTGGGTTATTTAGACCAAAATACTAAATCTTGATCAACAAGTGCCTGATATACAGTTATGAGGACATTATACTGCAACTGTTCTATCGAAATTTCAAATTAATGTCCTCATATGTGGCTCTCATTTTTCTCAGAAACAAAAATTAGGTAAAAAAAAAACAAAACCTGGTAATTCTTTCTTTTTACATTCATCGGGTTCCAATCGGCCCAAATATCAAAGAGAAATTAAAAATGCATGCCATGGAAGATTTCGGGTCTTAGGGGGTTAAAATGACCAGACCCCTCCGGCCTGTTTTCCAGGCCACTAAATTAAACCCAGTCAATTACCAATTGAACAGAATAAAAACCTACGAGGTCCACTAATAGTCCAAAAGTCCAAATCTTTAATAGAAAAGACAGGCAGAACTCAAACAAACAATAATCCAAACGAGGAGCATATATACACACTGGAAAGTAAATAATTATAAGTTATTAAATCAGACTAATTAAATACAGTAAAACTAATAAGGGAAGACGAACACACGGGAAATAAAAATAACAGTGTAAACATACCAAAACTCAAAATAAAACAGGAAAGCTACTACAAACCGAGTGTGACACAATTACATTCATATTGAAACATATGTGATAATTTTCTTTCTTTGTAGCATTTTTAAGATATGTGTTAGAACAGTCATTATGCTGTTTGGATTAGGAACCAATCATTTTTGCCAAATAGTTAACACAAACTTAGAACAACAATGAACAATTTTCAAGATTCTGATTTACAGAACAAACAAAAGTCACAAAAGGTTTCATTATTTAAGAGACAAGATCAAGTTTTTCACACAGGAATGAAATGACAGAATCCAGTGCAGCGGGGCCAAAGGTGTGTGTCAGCAAACTGAAGGTTGAGGAATCAGTCAGCTCATGTTTAAGATTGTGTTGGATTTTGAGAAGAGTCTGTCTGTTATTAGAAAGTAAGATTAACAATGTTACACCAATAACCCAAATACGGGGAAATGACAAATAATACCAAAAAAGATACAACTTTCATATTGTTTTACTAACTTACTTTGTCATATCAGCACTTGAATGGTCGATGCCTTTACAGACCATGTCTGTTGTGACATCGCAGGCCAATCTTCCGGCAAACCCGAGGGCTAGCTCCCCAGCCTCCTCCTCACTCAGAACACTAAACACTGTTACTTTAGTTTTGGCCTTCTTAGGCCTGTCAAGAATCATTGCAGGCAGTTTGGCTTTACGGCCCTAAAAAAGAAAAAGTGCAAACACCAAAAGAGCAGAGAGAGACACACACACGCGCACAAAGTTAAATGCTTTTGTTTACATGGTGTAATTGTGTATATGTTGCAGCAAATGCACAATTTCCAGCCACATTGTCACTTCATTGATACGAGTAACCCGGATTTATTTCAGGTGACATCAAAATCACGAAATGTATACCTACCCCAATCAAACCTCTGAAAACATGAACTGACATGTTCTCTGCGTTGATTCTGCGCTTGATCTCGTCTTCTGTTATTGTGTAGGTTTTCTTTTTTGAGCTTGGTACAGATAAGCGACCATGCACTCTGTAAACTGTACTAGTTCCTTCTGAATCAGTTTGGAATTCTGTATCTGCATCGATCCTGTCAACATCATCAGCAGCAGCATTATCTGTACTCAGACTTGTGCCGTATACTTCTGCTTCTTTTTCGTTGTCTTCAGTCTGTGTACCTTCATCTCTTTCAGTCTGTGTACCTTCATCTCTGACTGTCAGTCTTCCTATCTCACTGTTACTTGTCGATTTGCTGCAGATGTTCTCTCCCTTAGGAACTTTTCCTTTGTCATTCGCTGCCTGATGCTTTCCCTGATGACATTCTTCACTGGCTACTTCTATTGCTCCTCCTGTATAGCCACCCACTATGCTGCACAACTCCTTTCCCTCTGCTGTGCTGCACTGTGCTGTTACATAAAGAAGAATGATATAAACAGCACTATATCAATTTAATTGTGAAGAGAAATCCCCACAATACGACACAGTTATGTCTAAAATAGTTTTGTGTAAAAACTGGATCTTGAAACGTCCACTTTAATTACACAGTCCGGGTGTGCAAAGGCAAAATTACGAAATTTTTTTCACTTTAAACATTTTTGGACATTGTTTAGTTATATTGTGACTTACTCTCACAGAAGATACAGATGCCACAAACAGACTTTGAACAACGCATGTGCTTGTATGCACCACATTTCTGGCACTGCACCTGTGAATTAAAAAAAAAAGAAGAAGAAGAAATAAACAAACAAAAAGCAAATGAACAAAGTCCATTAAATAAACAATCTATATGGCTAAGGACATGTCATAGTGTACCCGGTCTTTGGCTGCAATCACACACCAGCACTGACTGCACTTCCTAGTTCGATCTGCAAAATATAATTTGTTTAAGTACAAGTTACATTTTCCAATGTTAGAGAAAAAGAAGGCAGCTAATTTTATCTTTACCTATTGAGGAAAATAAGTAGTGGCAAAGTCGGGACCTGAGCTTTGTGATTTCAGTGTTGTACTCCTCCACTTGTGTTTTACCGTCAATGAGAGATTGGGCAAACTAATAATTGACGAAGAAGAAAAAAAAAAAAAGAAAGAACAAAAAGAATTAGATTAACAAAGAAATGTTTGTTTGTTTTTAACCCCCCCCCCGAGAAAAAAAAACAAAAACAGAGCAACCAAAGCGAAGCATTACTGCTGAAATGGTTCAATCTACAAAAAAAATTGAGATTTTACCATCCTGCCTCTAAGGCTTTAAAAACTGAATAGGCAAAAATGTAAACATTACTTATATAGGTTAAAGCTATAGTTTTCAGTACCATTATGACATGCACTCCACATGAGTTCCCATCCTGTTGATGTGGGTGGCTCACATGTGACAAGGTCCACTCTCCAGCGCAGCCTCTTGCTGAAGCAAATGAGCTGAGAGATCGCAGTTATTACAAATAAAAAGCATATAGAGAAATCAATAACCACGTTCGGTAATGATTTCAATTAAATTAAATATGTTATGTTAAATATGTTAATTAATTACCTCCAGTTTTTCAACACCGCACTTTTTCTGACCTCCGACTCGCCAAATGAATTCATATAGACTATGGTCCTCTTGGGTATGTCACAAAACTGTTTTGTAAAAAGATGGATATGGTAGGCTTGGGCCTTGAGCTTTCCTAATGAGGGACACTGAAAAGTATCATGCACTAGAGAGAGTGCAAAATCTGTGCAACTTACAAACAAGGTCCAGTGGCTGCCGTTTTCCAGACAGGCTCCAATCAATTTCTCATACATCTGAAAGATGTTTTTCTGGAAATAAAAATAATGTGACAAGTATGTTTTTCTGTCAAGAATGACACTGCAAAACTGCAAAAGCTTGTCAGGTGAGACTTGTAATTAATTCTGCAGATACACAAACATATAGAAAGTGTCATTTTTGGTTTACATTAATTAATTTCTATAGTGTGTACAAAACAAATCAAGACCACAGACTCAACACGCACCACTCAATTTTTGGTGTTCTTTATCAGTTGGCCAAGACAGAAATGTTTTAATCTGTGTGCATTGCTTTTGAACAAGTCTTTACACAGAAAAGGTTTCAGAAAGGTATTTTTCAGGTTCTTCTGACAAGGCTTCAATTTTGGAAAATGCTGTTTGTTTATAGTGGCAACTTATAAACCCTTTGTGATAAGAACATAGTTACCACAGTCCAAGTCATACCTTCAAAAAGTATGCACTTTGTGCTCTTGTGGACCCATCCAAAATTTTTCCAGTGATTTGGCTTGGTATTGGATAAATGTGAGGGAAATTCTATAAAAATAACATAAATACATGTTTTCAAATACATTACAAAAAACGTAAACATGCTATGTCATTATGATCAAACAAGCTTTTCAACATACCTCACACTGCAAATAGATTAGGCCATCTATTACCTTATAAAACAAATAAATAAATACATATAAATAAAAACAGAACTAAGGAATACGATTCATTAAGTAAATTGTACAATAAAGTGTATTTAAAGCAGAATTTAACATTAGTTTTATGACAACATAAAAGGATTTTTATGTCAAGAGGTACCTCATCTGAAATGTTAGTCTGGTCAAACAGGGATTTCAAACTTGAAATACCAATAGAGTTTGGTCCAGCTACTCCCACAAGGTAATCTGTGAGAAAGCATATGCTGTAGTCAACAGATATCATTTTCTTTTTGCATGCTGCAACCATCATCCATTTCAGTCTTCTAGGAGCTTTGTCTGGTTGTAGTTCTTTTTTCTCCTCCTCTCCCCTCATCTATTAATTAAATTGTTTTCTGACCTTCCTAACTGTTTCCGACCTGTCTTCCCAATGTGATGTTTAAGCAATATATGTATGGTCAGAAGGGGGTGAAATTTTCATTGCAGTTGTACGTGTAACATTGCATGTGATAATAAAAGGCTTGATTGGTTGATTATTCAACATGAGTTGACATTTACCTGACATTGTGAAGGAGTCACAGTTTCTGTAAGGGTGTAAGAACATAACATGTGGATTTGTTACACTTCTTTTTCACAAGTTAATAACAATCAATAATTTTCATTCCATTATTTACAAGCTATCACACGATGTCCCTGGGACAACATTTACACGATGTCCCAGGGACAACATCTACACGATGTCCCTGGGTCAACATTTACACGATGTCCCAGGGACAACAATTACACGATGTCCCAGGGACAACAATTACGCGATGTCCCAGGGACAACATTTACGCGATGTCCCAGGGACAACATTTACGCGATGTCCCAGGGACAACATTTACGCGATGTCCCAGGGACAACATTTACGCGATGTCCCAGGGACAACATTTACGCGATGTACCAGGACAAATTTGTAAATTTCTGGATTACTGTTAATCTCCATAGAATCAAGAACTCATGTCCAGTTTCACAGCTATGGACCAGTTAATTATGTTTCCAGGTGATAGTTTGATTCATAGATTCAGCACACAACCATAAGTCTAGGCCTTTTAGTCCAGATTCTCTTCACTTATGTTTGTAAAATGATCAGGGAAGCTACTGCAATTTTGCCTGACCCAACCCCCGGGCCACGAAACACCCAAAAAGTTGGGGAACACTGGTCTAGAGAACACTGGTTAGCTAATGCTGTTGTCAAGTAGCCTATCGCTAGCAAACAAACAGCAAGCCAAGTGAGGAACATATGTATAATGCTTACCGTTTATTAAAGGAAAGTATCCTAAATTGACTTCAAATTCGGCGGACAGGCGGCGGTTTTTCGCTTCTTCACTTGTATTTCGAAATAATCGAAGGCGGGTATTTCGAAGTCGCAAAGGAATGACGTCACAAGAAGGTGATTGGTCACTTGCAATGTTGAACCTGGAACAACATTAATTATGATGATGTGGGAACAATGCTGACACGAGGAAATCAGATCGTCCAAGTGGTTCGAACTTTGCCGCGAGATATGACAGCGATATAAACCCCTCAGACTTCATTCAAAAATGTGGGTGTTTGATGGAGAGTTGCGGTTAGTGAGAGTTTGGAGACCGTATGGAGGTTTATGAGAGTGAGGAAAGTCAGGAGAGAATGGAGCCAGCTAAGAAGAGGAGGATGTCCTCCCCTGTGTGGGAACATTTTGATCTTATTCCTCCCAACAAGGTATGTAAATTTCTACAGAAGATGTATTTTCATGATACTGATGGTGCAATACAATTTATGTTGAGCTGTCTTGACTTTTGTACAAGGTGAAGTGTTTGCTATGTGCCAGGGAGCTGGGATATAACAGCAACACCTCATCCATGCTTAGGCACTACAGAGCTTTGCATGAGAATAAGGGGGACACCGATCGTGGAGCAAGACCAGGTGAGCCATCAAATGCAATGATAATATAGGATGCAGTAATGTTACTAAATGATATAACAATATTATACAACTGTTATAAGTTACGTGTGTGATATTTATATTTGTGCTTTATCTTTATTGTCTTTCCTCAGGAGAACAATCTCAAATAGATGAAGACCTGGTCAGCATGGTGATTGAGGACTCCCAGCCATTTAGCATTGTGGAGGACAAAGGATTCAAAAGATTTGTTAAATCATTAAATCCTAGCTATGTTCTCCCCACTAAAAAGGTCATAAAAGCAGTGAAAATTTAGTTTTTACAGAATAAAATGTGAACAGGCAGTGTGTAGCTGTCCATACCTCAACGTTACAAAAGCACAACCACTGTCCACACCCCAACCACACCTCACCTCACAGTAAATGATCATTTCCATTTCAAGCATTTCCAAATAATCATTTCCCATACTGCCACTATAAATATACACAGTATACTGCCATCACTACAATATACATGTTTTACACACTCCTTTTGTTGTTGACATTTACAGGCTGTGTGCAAAATGCCACACTCTTCAAATTCATGCCAGCTATTATTTTTACGTCCAGTAGGTGTCCTGCTAGAGCAAATGAAGCTTCATGAAGCTTCGCGTTGGGGTGAACCAATTGGATGAAAAGCTTCAGTGCTTCATGGGGCTTCATCTGCCCATCACTACTGCTCGGGCTTAGCAGAAATAAAACTAATCGCAGCAAAGACCGCGAGCAGAAACCACTCGTTGTTTTTAACAGTTAGCTACAACCGATGCTATATTAAATGGTGTTAAAGACGGAGTTAAAAAACGATAGCAGGAGTTAGCCTGAGCTAGATAAATAACGAAAAAGCTCAGTAGCAGTATCTGACCACAAGGGGGACCGAAATGATTTCGCCTACCTGCTCTAAAAGCTACAAATCAGGTGGTACAGAACAGCCAAAAGCCTTCCGCACGGGCTTCTTCTTCTTGAATGCTTAGCAGGCAAGACAGCCTACATGTGCATTACTGCCACCTACCGACTTCGAGCAGTAGTTCACTCTCTGATAACCCTAAAGACAACCATGACGATTACAAACTTACGCGCCAAAGCACGGGTGTGAAACATAAGGCTCGGGGGCCTGGCAAATACTCCAAACCGGCCCATTGTACTGCTTTAGAAAATCTGAAGAAGGACATACATTTTTGACTTTTTATTGTATTTTCACAAGTTTTACACCTTTTCCTACTGATAAACACCTCTTCCATAGCTATTCATGCGACAACAAAGGAATAAAGTAATAGATATTTAATAAATGACAGAAAAGTGCCAGTTTTCCACTATCTAATATATATCTACTATAAAAATGTCCGGGTTTTTTTTTTTTTTTTTTTTTGCTATGAATAAACTTTGTCTTTTATATATATATATATATATATATATATATATTTTTAAATGACATCAGAAACAGCAGTATGCGACATTACGTGATGGCAGAGCTTTAGTTCATCCTTTGTCATTTTTTTTTTTTTTTTTTTTTTTTTTTTTTAATAAATAGGACAGGGGGAATGAATGAGAGAGAGAGGGGGAGAGAAAGAAAGAAAACCAAAGGGGAGAAGAGACGGTGAGAAGGGGGGGGAAGAGAGACAAAAAAAAAAAAAAAAAAAAAAAAAAAAAACTCCTGGGTCACCTGTATGGAGAAAAAAACAAACAAACAAACAAACAAACAAACAAACAAACAAACAAACAAACAGAGGAGACAGCAAACAACAAAGAGCAACATAATAATAGAGAAAACAAAGCACCATCACAATAAACTAGCTAGTCATAGATATCAGTATTTACTAAGTAATAAACGATATTGTGCAGCACGCAAGATAGACAGCGCACAGTGTGCTTTGAGGCAGCAGCCAAATGATCTTGCCAAAAATAAATTACTTATTTTTGATGATCCCTAACAAACCATCACAAGATTGGTTCAGATCTCTGGATTCATATATTTCCAACTTTGTCTTTTATAATTAAAAAAACATCTAATTACAGAACTTTACAGACTGGCAGTTTAAGCCAGAAAAGTCATGATGACAGTTCATTTACTGCAGCAGCATTTCTTTACTATTTAGAAGAAGTGAGGTTTAGTGTTGAAAACGCACTTTTTACTTATATGCTGATTTATAATGGATTGAATATATAGTTAAACTTCTTTACACTGACAGCAAGGGGAATTTCACAGGTCCAGCTCACTCAAGATCAAAGTGGGCTGTATGTGGCCCAGAATATAAAATGAGTTTGACATCACTGAATTAAAGCATAAGCATGTAATAGTTATGCCATATAGTGCACTATAGCTGAAATACTTTTTTTTTTTAACTTATGCATAAAAATGAGTATTTTCTGCATATGTAAGAGATCTGAATACTTCCTGTACTGCCAATCTTGCTTCTCATCACATATTCTTCTTTCTGGCTGAGTGCATACACTAAGTGATGACCTATTTAGTGCAGTTTTATTTGACGGACTCTTGCATATCTTATTCGAATCAAACAATCTTATATATTATGCAGTAACAGTTCACCTCCTTCTGCCTCCTTACCTGCATCATCACTCCAGGACAGAACAGCACGTCCCTTTATTTTGTTGCTTCATTTCATTGTTATTCCAGTGTTCTTGCCACACTTTGTTAAAATCAGTTTAGAAACAGTTTTTATTGTGCATGTGTTGCTTTTATCCACAACCACCACACTCAAGTGACGATTTGGTGTGAGCGGTCAATTTATCAATTTATCAATTTTTTACAATATTTAAAAGGTTGGTTCTATCCAGATGCTGTATTTGTGCTTTATGTTGGTTGATTTGTATATTTAAGACATCAAAAATAACCAAGGATTTTTCCCAGTTTAGGTTTTGTATGGTTTTTCTGTTGAGCAATAAAGCTGTTTTTGAGTTCACGTTTTGTCTCCGGAGTCTGCACTGTGGGTCCTCCAGACCTGCACACAGCCAACACCTGACAATAGTAACTGATTTTTCAAATTACCGGTACATTTTATTGGTCTTTAAAACAAACCATTTATTTTCTACATTTTATGTTCAGTTTTAATTTAATTCATTATATGGTGTTGCCTTCCTGCAAATTCAGTCTCTGGCATAAACCTGATATTGTCTTATCATTTAAACTCTTGTCATCTGTTTTAAGTCAAAACATTTAAATTTAACGATTCTCATGAATCTAGAATATCACTCCTATAACAGTCATATAATTATATTTTATGCATTCAGAACTATTTACTTTTACAGTCTATTTACATACAAGTCATCCACCAGGATTTTAAAGTCTAACCATACAGGCCAGCAATGTCTATATTCATGTCTAAAATCTACAAGTACATTTTTGCTTTTATATCTCCTCTTGAGGACTTGTTTGATCTTTGAGTTCAGCTGCCCCCAAACTGTCAGTGGGAGCAGGCAGAGGTCCTGAAGATTTGTCACTAAAAAGAACAAAAAGTGATTTGTTTTACTTCCTCAGCTCATACACAACTGAACATTTTAATTTTTTAGAATATTTTTATGAGTCTCACCTATCTCCATCTTTCTCTGTCTGTCAAGGAAGGTAGAGGAGAACATCAGTGCATTTAGTATGAATAATCTTATGACTTTATTCAAACAGTTTCCATTGCACAGCAAGCTTTTTCTTTCTTTTTCTTTTTTTTACCTTAGCCTTCTGCGATGTGCTGCTAGCATTCTTCCTGGGGACCCCCAGATTCTCAAAAGAATGGCTCCGCACTCTGATGGCTCTCTGGTACAGGAGACAGAGGTAAGAACGCTTAGTTAAAATTGTAAATTCAAACATGCAAGTATTTCAGAGAAATACAAACATTCACCTTAAAGTTTTCAATAAATCCCCCACTTCCTTCAGATGGCCCCCGCAGGCCCTCTGAAGTGGGGACAGCAATCAGTGATTGATCCCCCATCATGCACTGGGAACGGGTGAAGAGTTCAGCCTGCAAGTTCTCCAGGAGTGATGAACGAGTGCGGAGCTTTGTATGAGTGAAGGAGGGGAAAATGCAAAGGGCAGAGGTCAAAGTCAGAAGAATAAAAAACACAGATATTCAATAATGAAGTGCATTAGGGAAAAGTGTTCCTCCATCTACCTCCAGTCTGCTGAACTGCTCAGCCTTATAGCAGGATATCTCAGCGTTAATGAGTTTAGCCAGCAGAAACTCTCTGAACTTTGAATGCTAAAGGAAGGACAAAGGAAGACAAACCTTGTGAGATATTTCACACACTGATTATACTGGTAAATACTGAGCTCCCTTAAATAAAGGACTGACACAGAGAGCAGGTGGAGCAGAAGCAACCTTTCACTAATTAAATCAAGGTGTGTTCGCATTCAAGCAGTCTGAATGGTCAATGACGTCCAAAGGAGCAAAGCAAGGCAAGACAAAGGTTAGACTGACATGTTAAGCTGTGTCTTTTTAGAGCACATATTTAGACCTGTAAGGAAGGTGCAGGAGTTACTAGTAACACAAGCTCTGTTTTAGTGTCTCAATAAGCCATGACAGTGTGGCAATGAACCACAAAATACCAGAATTCTGAAACCACTTTCAGCCATCATATTACTATTTACACCTGTGCTCACTGTGACGAGTCGAACTGACATGTCTCCACTGAAGAAGGTTTGTCCACTAGAGCCCTAGTCTGGACAGCAAGTATACACTTTAGGGCCACTTTGCCACTGCCAGGTTGGACCTCCATGTTTTGAACTAGTGGTTATTTGAGTTACTGCTGCCTTCCTATCAGCTCAATCAGCCTGAATTGTTGACACAAGGATGAACTCTTCTTACCTTTTTCATGCGTCACAAATTGTTGTAGATCTTTTGGCCACTTACTCTCAACTTACGTAGCATGACTCCTATTTCTAAATATCTTGTGAGACCTCAAATTATTATGTAAATCTTTTCATAGCATGCAATGGGCCCCTCAGTACCAAGCAAGTAGGAAAAAAATTAGGAAGATTTCATTTCTGTAGCAAGCTCTGCCATCCAGAGATGAAGCAACAAAAGCTATTAAACATTTGACGTCCACTGACATTTCTGGGAGAAAATCGCAGTGGACATCAAATGAATATTACTGACAAAGCAAATAAAGTACAATATACCTAAAAAAAATATGAATTGGCTGTAGCTGTTGCATTAAAGAATAAATAAACACATAAACAAAGTATACTGAGACAGATGAAGCTCTGTTTTTTCTTACATCTGTAAAGACAGGGGGATCTGGAAGCACTGGACCAAAGGGAGGAACATCTTCTCTTGCCGTGACAGACACCTGCAGAAGACAAAAATGGCAGAGATTAGCAGAGATTGTTGCATGATGTCAGTTTATCACAGATATATTTGAATCAACAGCTAGTCTCATCAGCTGGTTTTCAAACTGCCAGGGCATTCGCCCCTGACTGCCACCCAGCAGTCATTAAACCTGTACTCTACAGTGCCTCCTGCAGGTGGTCAGCCAGCCCGTGTTGCCTGTTCAGGCTGTGTCTGAGTGTCAGAGTGGGCCCCGTGGGATAAAGCCTGGTCATCAGGCTAGCTCCTTTGAGCTTCCTCCCAAGGTACATAGTATTCTGGTACCTGATGATTTTTTCTTCATCGGGGTTGTGTAAAATGCTCTTTGTCTGGTTCCCCAACAAGAAGAAATTTCCCTAGAAAGACCCAGTCAGGTTCAAAAGTTCCTAACAAATATAGCCCAGTCGTTCAGTCGTTCAGGACGGATTGAAAGCAGCGCTGCCGTTCTTCCGCACTGAGGTGGTCCAGGCATCTAATTTGGATACCTCCCTTCAGTGTACCTCTGGATGAGAGGGAGGTCTGGAATTCTCTGGTTAGGGTGGATGGATGAATGGATATTTGTATCTATATGCCAGCATATAAGTAACAACAATGGCTTTGCAAAAATGTCAGTGTTAATGCTGTAAGACACCAGCACTACCACACAACCACTACATCACCGGGCCACCCAGCTGCTATATTCCTTTACAAATATGGTGAATTTATTCAATTTGCATTGATGGGGATGTATTTTGCCCACTTACTTGATATGCTGCTCCACCTGTTTCCTCTTGCCTCTGAATCCTCCGGACGACAATAAAACAGTGAAGGAAGTGAGACTTGATAACATCAGACAGAAAGGGGGTTTGGCCCTCCTGGCAGACCAAAGCTACGATGTCATTACCGATGTGCCTTTTTCTTTGTAGCTGTGCAGGGTGATGAGAAAAATGTTGGTTAGTGTCTAAAAATAAGTTGATTCGTCCCTCCCCACATAAACTTAACTACACATAATATCCTCAGAGAGACTCTCCTGTGAATCATCAGCACAAACAGACTGAGGATGATGTGATTAATGACCTGCTGTGGGTCACCCTCTGTGTAAGGCAGTTTAGTTGCGACGTGAAACATGATTTCTCTCCCATGAAAGGAAGTGTAGACTGCTTCACTTCCTGTCTGACCATGACACACATCCAGTCCTCCTCTAAAGCTGAGAAAAAGAGCGAGGAGAGAAGAAACCATGTGATTTTCCACATTTCTTGTGTCACTTCTTCACATTGTCAGCATACTTTACCCCGTGAATCCTTGCAGCTGAACCGTCTCTCCCAGAATAGACAGGAACTCTTTAAACTCCTCACTTTCCTCATTGTTACCCAGTATGTCTTCCTCAGTGAGCTACAGAGAAATGGATTTCTCTGAGAGGGATTGGTTATGATATGCTGCCATATTTTAGCCATTTTTTATAAAAATGCATGGCATTTTGAAGTAAAGCATCAGTTCTTACCTGCCTGTCCTTTTGGCACAAAACACCAAACTTGAAATTAGGAGAAACTCTGTGTTCATCAAATGTGGTTATAAGTTCTGGAGCCTGAGAGAGGAAGAAGAGAGAGTTGAAGAGCGAAGAGCTTCATAGAAAACATGCTGACATGTCACAGTAGGAAAGGCACAGGGAGAAAAACCACATCAGGTTCTTTGTATTACCTTTCTGCTCACTGTCACACTGTTTGGGACACCCGTTTGTGTTTAACTGAGCCATTCTTATTGTTTTTGGTGACACCTGTGGCATTCCTCCTGTGACGTATGTGAAATATGTGTCAATTTTTCAAGTCATTTCAGAGCATATTACCTTCAGGTAGCAGACCACGTCAAACTTTGAGGCAGTCACTCGGTCACAAAGCATCTAGAAAGAATGTGAGGAATAATTATAAGTGCTTGTCACGTATTCGGTGCTTGAAAGTGAGAACATTTATTCATGTACTGAGGTTTGATTTTGGGGTATCTTGAGCATTTCTTTTGGTTTATTTCTCCGTTTTCTGCTGCCTCTCAGAGTGAAACAATACTTTTTACTATGCTGCATTTTTTTTTTACATATATATTACTCTTTTAGAAAAACTGCAAGATTAAAAAGTGCTACAGTCACCATCTGCAGTACTGCAAAAAGTGCTGTCTGCTCAGTAGCTCGTAGAACCACACTAGCAGCAGCAACTTGATGTGATTTGAAGATTTGAAGTTTCTGTATGACTTTATCAGACTCTCACTTCATTGCTTCAGTTCTTGGATGCTTGGAGACATTCCTTTACGCACAGCTCTCTTTAACTCCCACCACAGCATTCCATAGTTTAAAATCTAGACTTTGGACTGGGCCACTGAAACACCTTTATTCTTTTTTTTATGTCGCAGGTTTGCTGCTGAGTTTGAAATGATTGTCTTGTTGCATGGCCCTGCAGTAGCTTTAACTGGCCAACCAGACAGATGGCCGCCTGTTTGATTCTCCTTTACATACAGAGGGGTTCATTGTCAACTTAATCACTGCATGAAGCTGCAAAACAAGCAAAACTATTGCCCCACCGCCACTGTGCTTAACAGTGTGCATGAGGTGTTTTAGGTAATATGTTGTGTTTGGATTTTGCCAAACACTGGACTGTGCACTGTGATCAAATACCTTCATTTTAGTCTCATCGGTCCAGAAGATATTGTTCCACAAATCTTGTGATTTACACAGCCGTAGCTTTGCAAACCTAAGTCATGCTGTCATGTTCATTTTAGAGAGAAGAGGCTTTCTCCTGGCAATGCTTCAAATGAACCATACTTGTTCAGTCATTATCTAATTGTGCTGTCATGAACTTTAACAGTTGATGTGCTAGCTGAGGGCTGCAGAGTTTGAGATATAACTCTTGGGTTTTTTTTCTACGAGCATTGTACAATCTGACCTTGGGGTGAATTTGCTGGCATGTCCATTACTGGAACAGTGTGTCATTGTGTTAACACACACACCTAAAAACTGCCAGAAGTTATGGTTTTATGGAGGAAGTCAGACTTGCGGATGATTGTTTTAGCATCTTACTGTCTTAATTCCTATGGAAGCATTAAGGGTGTGCTTAATTTTTCACAGAACAACATAGAGTCCAGTAAACACTTTATTTTTCAGTGTAGAATGTAAGGCAATAAACAGTCTATAAAGTAGTTAGCCTTAGCCGCTCATCGTTTAGCTATTATGATGTCAGTGCATCCATAAAAATAATAAAACACATATGTAAGCTTTTAAGTACTTTAAATACACAGAATGTGCACAATTAATGCTTTTACTTGAAATAATAGTTTATCATTTGTGGTTACTATTTTGCCAAATAGAAATATAGGTATGATACAGTAAGAAGTTTGATACCTTTGCTAATTCAACTGCAGATGGCAGGGTGGGGAAAAGAGACACAGAGAAGACTCCATGCAGAGAACACTCCTTCATCCTGTGAGACATAAAGCACAATCATTATGCCTCCTTTTCTGTGATGCAGTTTCTTGTAATAATTGATCAACCACGCTCTACATTAAACATATAAACTATAACAAAGAAACCTTAAAGATTCCTTTCAGAGATACTTTAAGATCTTTTGTGATGCACAGCATGCACACGGGAAGTTTTAAATGACCTTGTTATGCTTGTAAAAGTTGCATATTAAACCAGGATTGACTTCTAAAATGAAATTCTGCTTGTCCCATGACACCTTCACATCAGATTTAAGTCAGATAAACATTCCTCTTTCAGCATATGAATCTGAAAGTTTACACAATAACCCTAGGAGAAAGACATTTTGGAGCTGAGGGGGCATTTAAGGAGAAGCACAATTTTCTGTTAAACATTTTTGGCTGCATTGTAGCTTAGAATAAAAAATGTCTCACAGTAAGCCAAAATAGCCAAAGATCACCTTAGAATCACCCTGAGCCTATTCTCCTCTTCCTCCAAACACACAGAGAGAACCAGCGAGCCCAAAGTTGGATCCACTGCTGTGAAAGAGTGATGGTACTGCGTGGCAAAAGGGTTAAAACATTAATATCAATGCAGAAAGAATATTCCTATAGATTTTACAGTTAAAGTCTACTTACTCGTGAGCGGAAGAACTCGTGATAGATTTTGGCCTCACCGTCTCTCTCCATGATGTCATAGCTCTCTGGGTCAACGGCATAATGGGAAGAGGTGGGACTCACATCTACCAGTCTGTCCAGAGGGGGGTCTATCCAATAGCCTCCCAGTTTCGAAGGAAGGATAAGCGGCAGCTCTCTCCCAGTTGTAGAAAGTGGAGACTGACAGACACAAAAAAGAAGAATCTGATTGGGCTGATGTTTGTTTGGGGAAACACCTGTTATCATCAGTACAGAGCCTGTGTCACTTTTTTATTATTACTATCAAGTAGAGAAACCTTGAGAGGAAGGGGGAATTCACATCGTTGCTCATCGATCCTGCTGCCCTGATGGACAAGAGCTTTAGTGATTACAAACATCTGCTGCTCAGGCATTGATGGATGCACACACTGCACAAAATGATGGACACTGTAACTCACCTGCAGCTTCTCAATGATTTCAAACAGCTCTGATTCCTAATATATATATAAAAAAGTGAAATTCAAGTTGAGAGAAAGGAAAGCAGAAGCACGGGTGAGGAAGAGGAACATGACTCATATTTCAGTCTTTCTCTAAACGGACTTCTAGAAATGTAGAACATGGATATTCATCCCTTAGAGTGAATTAAAATTAAAGCGAGAAAGTGCACCTTCTGGTTGCTGCTGGAAGAACGGAAAGGCTTGCGCTCACTGGTAGGAGAATCCAGGGTGTCCAGACTTTTGTCCTGCACGAATTCAGGTCTGCAGCAACAGGTTGGTTTACACAGCAAGACAGCACAGTTAGTAACTCCTTACATTATACAGGAAAGGTTAACATGTTAACTCGAAAAAGCTGCAGTAGAGAGGAAAATAAAGCCTCACCCCGTCTCATCCCCACATGTGAATCTATCCACACTGTAAACAAGGAAGTAAGAGCTTTTCAGAAACTTCTGCATAAACAGACAAGATGACTTAAATCTAAAAAAAGTGCCGTTTGTTCAGGTTGTGCCGCTGCTCCAAGGACAATGCCAGTCCTAATTTAAGACTAACAGTGTCTTTACTTACCTGCCATATGCCCCAAAAGTGAAACTTCTCTTTCTAGAGTAGGACATATCATTCCTCTTTTCTCTCTCCATGCCTTTGGTGTCACTGTGAATGTTTGTACATGCCAGTTTGGTGCTGAGTCAATCAGGGCTGGCTAAGGTTGAATTAATTCACTTTATCATTCTGTCACTCCTCTTCCTCCTCCTCTGCCCCCTGCCATTCACTCATTTAAGCTTCCCTTTCCTGCCTCTGTCCTGCTGTCAGCCAGACAGGCAGCATTAACCCGCTCGTGGTCACAGGTGCAGCCGCCGCCGCTAACTGTAAGATGGACACGGTCAGGTGCTCCACGCTGCTTCGCGCTATCGATCCCGAGTGACGCTTGTGGTAGTTTCACAGACCGGCTGAGCTTAAAGATAGGCGTGTAAATAAATAAAGAAATGAGTGAGACATTTTCTCCCGGACCTGCTACCCTTTGAGTCAGTGAGAATCATCAATTATTGACAGGTCACACAGTGAGGGTGAGGAGATAGACAGCAGGGGAGGGTGAAGGAGGGAGTGACAGAGAGAGAGGGATGGAAAAGGAAGTAAGAAAGCGAGAAAAACAGAAAGGCAGGAATACATGCAATGCAAAGCACTCACCTGTTGGTTCTAATGCATTAATGGTTGCTGTCTGTCTCTGTGTTTGTCATAATGTGTGTGTAACTCTGATGCCTTATTGTAAAATACGCCCAGTAAGAATAAATTGTACCAGAAATGTTCCTCCATTAGTTTTATGTGATTCGTCATATTTTATTCATTAAAATGATTTATTTAGTATGGTTTTATTGCACTAATTATTATTTTAGTTCATGGTTCTCAACGTTGGAGCTTGTAATATTATTACTGAACTGGGAAAGAAGAAAAGAAACCTCTGGTACAACAATTTGGATTCAAAATTGTAAACTTTATTCTGAGTATTGCTTTTTCATGAGCAGATGGACTAACTTTCTAAATTTCAATCACCAGCTCAAATAAAGCTATGACATTTAAGTGAAATATCTCTTTGAGGGAACTGCAATGGCAAACATTAAAGAATAATTTAAAAAGGAAAACAGGTGGCTTCCTTTCACACACAAACTTTGCAATGTATACAAGAATGCTCTGTTTAAAATGTCAATTTTATATATTTAAACAGCTAAACAGATAGGTTTAGCTATCAAGTAATCATGGTTGAGTGAAAAGCATAGAGTACTCAAGTATAAGGGATATGACTGACAGAAAAAGATGCACCTCCACTGAACTGGACACTTCTGAAGCTGTGGTGGAAGTCACTGAGCAAACTGTTATCAATCATGACCACCTTCTGCACCACTTCCTGGACAGGCAGCAAATCACCTCCTCTTACGGACTGATAATTTCATACCACATTTTGTCACCCTGTATGATTAAAGTCCACTCTACCTTTTATCATTAGTGTGTCCCACACTTATTTTGTTCCCCCTCACTGCAAACGTGTGTCTCAATTTCCTTATCATATTTCAAAATTTCCTGTTCCTCTTGTTGTGGCTAGAAGCAAGTTTTGTATTTTTGTTTGTTTGTTTGAAAAAGTACAGAACTGTAATAACAGAACTGTTATAACAAAATAATTTCCCAAATCTGGGATAAATTCATTATTTCTTAGTTCTTATTATTTGGTATTTTAACATTTGTTAAATATCAATGGAGCTTGTTTTTCCCCTTTATACTAAAAAACTGACATCAGGTTGTTTTGAATATCAGATTGTAACTGGAGGCAGGACCTTACATTACAACTTATCCTGCCATTGCTCATTTACAAACTCAAATTTTAAACCCAAGTTTCAAGTTTTATTGTCATGTACAGATAAACAGTGTAGCCACATTTATCCATAATGAAATTCTTTGGCTCGTGCTCCTCAGCTTTAAATGAGCATATAGAGAGTGTGCAGCAACCCTGCTGCAAATATGTGACCTTTAAGTGTCTTTACACTCCTCCTTTTTAAATAGCTCTCTATTCGAGAGGCCTTTGTGCCTGCCTTCTTATCAATTGGTTACTTATTAACTGAAATGAGATTCAAATTCAAAATACCCTTATTTCTGTTGTTCACACAGCAGTTTACTGTACGGTTAAGATGCCATTAAGAAGAAAAGAAGAAACGATTGGTTCACTGAAACGCCACTCAAACTGTACAGCGCTCTCATTGGTCAGAATCAAACTCGAAGAGTCTGATGGTCTGTTTACCCCGCGGAAGTTCGTCTGTGGCTTGTAGACGGGATGTTGTTAGTTTGCGTTTAGTAAAGGGACTTACGGAGACATTTTGCTCATTTTTAGGGTGTGTTGATAGTCTGTTGCAGGAACAGAAGAGAGGTAAGTAGTGGGGATGCGGGGAGTCATATTAAACCCACTTCAGTGCAGAGAAAGTCGAAGTTAGCTAGCTAGTTAGCTAGCGTTTATCACCATCACCCAACACCATTTAGATTAGCGTAACTTCTCTTTTATTGTAACTCAGCATAGTAAACTTACATTGCTAATATTATACTTCCATTATTTTTCCTCTTTATCTTATTATTTGGTAGATACTTTACTGAGTTTACCATTGTATTGTTCAGCTTCTGTTGTTACTGGTTTATTATTGCTGGCTCAAAGAGTGCCTCATGGTAACGTTATCGCTTGTGTTGTATTTTGTTATAAGGGTGTAACTGAGGAGCCAAGCTAATAAAGTGACTGTTCCCAGTGTTGGACAAAAACGTCCATATGCTTGTATTGTTCACAATGTTCGTGTATCTTGTTACCTGCTCTGGATACAGTTTTTGAGGGGAAAAATGTTGGAGTGTGGCATGATGGAGCGGGACAGGCAGGCTCTCCGAAGAAACTCAGCTATCCTGTGCAGACAGCTGGTGGTGGATGAGCTGCTCATACAGTCACTGCAGGCAGAAGACATCCTCACGGAGAGCATGGCAGAGAGCATTATGGTATGTGGATAATAACTACTATATTAACAGTGAGACAGCTGATTCTTAACAGTTATGTGACTTTGAGTTACCTTCAGTTTGCTTAAATTGAAGTTAACTTGGCTGTCAGCAACTTTGCTGAAGGTTATGGTCAGTTTTTAGCTTGTGGTTTAAATGTATGTGGGAGTCAGAACCTCTAACCCTCCCATGAAATAGCTGTTAAGTAAAAGGTGACTACAGAAATGTTTCCTGCAGTTTTACAGGAACTACCACCATTTCTGCACTCTGGCAGCTAGTATAGGCTCCAGTGGCAGAGAAAACATGAGTTAGATAGGTAGTTAATAAAGTAGATGATTAATTCTACAATTAAAAAGATCTCTCACAGTCAAATCCATAAAGTTCGACAGTGATATAGTTTATAGTATAGTATAATATTTTTCTTTCAGCATGCTAACGCTTTTGATTAGAAATAAAGCAGTCATGATGTGATTGATGGATCCTTCTACATCTATTATCACAGCAAATTATCAACACTGCCTATTCAGTGATGAGTAGTTGTGCTTTGAATGAGGCCTTTATCTTCTGTGCTGTGATTTAGGTACACTTTAATTAGGTTTATCTGTCCCAGAGAAGTTTTGGGTTTTCTAGTTAAGTATAATCGAACTGTATACTCTTATTCTTCTTTAAAGTCCGTCACCTCAGGTATTTACATAGTTGGTTCACTGTAATGTAAATTCTCCTCAGATGATTCGGCATAGTCACAAAATGCAGGCGGGCACGTGGCTGTCCACGTGGCCACTCACGCTCCCCATCTGATGACAAAATTTACTTCATTCAGACCTGAGCGGACTCACAGAAATGGAAAATATAATTATGAAAATTGAACACATTTTAATTCTGTCATTCTGCAAGCTTTTTTAATAGCTATGTAATGTTTTTACAGCCTAATAAAACCCTTCATATTTATTTATCATTGGATGCATATATAGACTAACTGCAAAGTCAGCACTTAAAATCTCTACATGCTTTTTATTATTTTGATTTGGTAATTGAAATAATTAGGGAACATGCCACACCTGTTCTAAATACTTCAAGCATGTGAAAGATGTGTAACAATGCAAGAAATGTCTGCTTTCCTAAATTATTAACAAAATACTTTTGCTAAACCTTATGCATTTAAACTGAAAGTCTAGACTGGAGAGTCTAGTGTCTCACTATCCAAAGACTTAGGGATCTTACTATTTTAGAGGTTTACCAGAGAAAACCAGCTGGGAACCACAGGGCAACGTCCTTCAGAGACATTAATATCCCTTTTCCACCGACACAATGCTGGTTACCAATCTAGAACTAATGCCAGAAAGCTGGCACTGGCACAGCACCACAAATTGCCAGGCTAATGTCAGAGGAGATGCCATAATAAATAGTTTGTGTCTGCCATGATTTTACTGCAACTTCTAATAATTACAGCATAGTAACCTTTCAAATTGTCGGCTGTTTCTCAAAAGGCATCAACATAGAACAGGCTTATATTTGGTGGAAAAGGCATTTGTGAAAGTTTTGATTTAATCCCTCAAGGTTGAAATCTTTACTTCCGACTGTCCTGTCTGAGGACCACCTTTAAACATCTAAAGTTTAAGGTGTCTGGATGAATTCACAATCAAATGTTATAATGTTGAGAAGGTGAAAAAAAAGTAAAACCAAATGTATTTTTTAATTAATTCATTGTTAGTAAATTTTATGTTTCCGATGTGATCTCTTCTACTCCAGGCAGAGCAAACGTCTCAGAAACGCAGCTGGCGTTTGCTTCTACTCTTACCAAAACGTGGACCCAGAGCCTTCAGCAGTTTCTGCTCAGCTCTTCAAGATACTGAACAGAAACACCTCTACGACCTGCTCATAAAATCACCAGAGAAAGATGGCAGAGAGACACACACAGATGTGAGTGTGTACTTGACATCAACCATACACATGTCGCACAGCAGCAGTATAAACAGCAGATTTAGTGCAGTTCTTAGACTGCTTTCTGCTCACAGAGTTTTCAGCCTGAGGAGGAGCCACAGGAGAAGGCAGGGCAGCTGGTTATGGAAAGAACAAAAAAGAAGAGAGAGGTGAGCTTGCCTATGATTATCGAAGGCAATGTCACTCTTGGCATTTTTGAAGTAGAAGACATCATTGCATCATTGAACGCCTTTCATGCCTCTTTAATAGATTTTTCTTTAATTATAAATGCTAAGATTATATAGAGTAATATTTTGGGAATTGTAAGCTTCAGTAACATGACGTTTGGCAGGCATCTTCAGAAGACAGAGAGGAAATGTATGAGGTGAGCAGCACCTCATCATTCCCAGTCCAGGCATCAGATAGCTGGCCTGGCTCAGAGTCATCAGTCAGAGACTTACCCACAGTCAGGGCTGAGGACAGGAACAAACAGAGACTGAGGACAAAGAAACGAGGAGCAGATATGCAGACAGATGTGAGAATCACAAAATGCATCCATCTCATTATATATATCCAGATGGCCCACCTGAAGTAGAAAGGCAGGCAGGAGTTTCCCAAATATTTAATCTAGGACTGCAGATGTCATATTCCTACAAAAACAACAGCTGCTTCCACTGTATAGAACAAAATCCTTCATTATCTTTTTTGTACGGTCTGTCTTTAATAATTTGTGTATCATTTTAAATTTCAGAGGTCTACGGACTCTTCTCTTCCACTTCCAACTCAGGAGGAAATTGCAGTCAAGAGAGCAAGGACACATGGTGAGCGGTGCTGCAGAGCGTCTATGCGTTCATTTCAAAATGGGTTTCAGTGTGTGTAATGTTGTTGTCAGTCTTGTTTCCCTGGAGACATGAAGTTGTTTCTCAACAAAAGGCTTTATGTGTTGTTCATTGTTAAGACAATTTAATATATATGTCACAAAAAAAACCATTCTGTAGCCACTGACCACTTTAGGCCTTTAGTCTCCTGTTATTCTGTTGATTATTTGAACTGTTATAAACACACATCATAGAAAAAAGTGTAGAAATGTTGTTTTTCTAGCAGGTACCTACTGTCTCTACCTGCAGGCACCACACCCCAAGAATGACTCATTGACAACATGATACTCTGCTGTTAGACAACTCCATTCAGTGATGAGGACTAAGAATAGTTCAGTTTGTATTAGTTTGTGATTGTTTGTGTGTATGTGCTGCAGAATCCATGGAGTTTAGTCTGGATGCTGACAGTCCCATCAACAGTCCGGTCCTACCCTGCACACCTGACTTTTACCTCTCCCGCTGCCAGCAGGTACGATTTTGTTTTCCCATCAGCGGGTCAGTTGAGCCCATGCAAAGGTGCTCAGTTTTGTTTGGATTTACTGCGACCGCCTAAAAATGCATGTCTTCAGCATTTAGCTATGTTTATGTAACAAGCATAAAAATTGCAAATTTAATCTTTGGGTTTTGTCACTTTGTTAAGGTTTTTTGTTTTAAACAGATTAAAACAAAAAACCTTATTGTGTATGAATTTTCTTATATAGGTCATTCCATTCTTATTCAGTCTTACAGGTTGAGTTCATCGCCTCGTGGTTTTGGCTTGGTGATCAGTAATGTGACCTTTGACCCTTGTGCTGCCCCTGACCTTGACCCTAGAAAAGGTGGCGAGGTGGATGATGAGGTCCTCCGGAAGGTTTTTACAGAGCTGGATTACATTGTTGCTGTGCACAGAGACCTCACTGCTCAGGTAAAATGATGGATTTTGCAGGATGTTGGAAATGTGACACTTTTATCTTATTTATTGATAAACCTAAAGAAAGGACGTTTGGGCCAAACAAAAGAAGATGTTAGATCCTCAGCAACCTCTTCACCTGACACAGTTTGGAGAAAGTCACTTGTTGAAATGTTTAAGTTAAGAAAGACTGGGGATATGGTGTAGACAGGTTTTTTTAATGTAGGATTTGTTCTGGTTAGCCCACTTTCACTGCTGTCTGAGGAAGGTGGGAGGTTTGTCACAAAGTAAACACACTTCACGTTTAATTAATTTAAGTCCAGATGCACATATCCTGCCTTGAACCTGATTGTTTACTGCACATCATGGTCTAATGAATCCATTGCTAGTGAGGGGGTGTCATCCTGCACACTTTAAGTCAGACCCTAAGTTGAGTGTTTCCATTAGTGAGAATGAAAATGTTTGAATACAGCTTCTATGAAATTTGGACTGAAAAATTGTTGCGTTTGTGTTAACGCTGACTTTGACCACATATGCTGATGCTTGTTCTTGTTCGTATTCTTGTGTAGGGTATGAGGACCTGCATTGAGAACTTTTCCAGACGGCCAGAGCACCGGACAGTGGACAGCTGTGTGGTGTGTCTGCTCTCCCACGGAGTGGAAGGGGCAGTGTACGGTACAGATGGCAAACTCCTCCAGGTCAGTTTGTCTGACACTTTACTGTGTAGATGTATGGTATGTCATTCAATAACAAAGATTCAACTGCTTTTTTCTGACATTTAATGCTAATTGTGTTTAACTTGGTCAATTTCAGTTGGACTGGGTGTTTGAGGCCTTTGACAATGCACACTGTCCACTTCTACAAAACAAACCAAAGATGTTTTTCATCCAGGCCTGCAGAGGAGGTAAGATGAATGAGATTGTGCAGCACAGCAATAAAAAAGAATTATACGGTAAACATGTTCTGGGGACTGCACTGTCCACAGTTCTGAGAAACTACCTGGGTAAAATCTCTCAGAGCCGTGCAGCATTATGAAATAGTGGTACCAATCTTCCCCTTCACATGGCCAGATGTTGTCTGCTGTCATTGTCATGCCCACTGAGAGAATCACAGTGGGTGGCAGTTTCAGAATCGCCCATTTACTCTACAGTTCCAGCTGTGGATTGTGCCAAAATCTCAGTTTTGTGTCAGTTTTCATCTTCTTTATAATATTTTGATGAAACTTCAAACAAATTCAGCACAATAAAAATAAAATGAATCTGTGGCTTAACAAGCTCCAAGTCAGTTGTTCTGTCTCTGTGACGGAGGTTATGGCCTGACTGCACACCCAGTGATGCTCATGACAGATCCTTAGACCCCTCAGGAGCAAACCTAATTACTTCCCACACTCCCTCGCTGCACACAGAGCCCAACACAGGTGTGCTGCTGAAAGGCTATTAGATGTGCTTAGCAGCTCTGGAAATAGCTTCAGTGAAATTCAGATATTGCTTATTTAGAGTGTTCATGGATACATTGGTATACTGCCAGTTTTTCTTAATAAGTAAGAAAAATAAGTAAGTGTTGTTTGCAACACAGTGGTTAACACTGTGAGGTCACCGCAAGAGGGTCCTTGTTTTGTGGAATATACATGTTCTCTGTGTGCCTGCATGGTTTTCCCTCCAAGTAACCCAGGATCCTCCACCAGTCTAGGGCATGCACGTTAGTGGAATTTGTGATTCCCAGTTGGCCGCCGGTGTGAATGTCTCTGTGATAGCCTGGAGACCTGTCCAGGGTGTATGCCACTCCTCACTCAATGTTAGCCGGGATAGGATTTAGCTCTCCTGTGACCCTGAGTCCTTTAAACGGTTAAAGAAATGGATGGATGGATAGCTAAAGGCTTCAAAGTGCCTGCGGCGTAGTGCTGTGTGAATGTGGCTTGTGGTGTAGAGTGCTTTGGGGGCAGTCAGGAGGACTAGAAAAGTGCTATGTAAATTTCAGTGCAAGATTTCTTCGTTTTCTGCCGTTCAGAAGTTTAGAAAAACATTTCAACCAGGGCTCATGCTAAATGCCAGTGATAGCTTCGCTTTCAGACTTTTTCCAGAATTCATTTGGAATAATACTTGAGTTTATCAAAGAGCTGCAGGAAACCCATTGAGTTCAAGCTGTTTAGCTTTTTTAAGACTGGGGCAACAGCTTGAGAAGCATGCTAACTGAGCAGGCACAGCTTCATTGCTCCATCTATGTCTGCTCAGGTGGTGTTACAGTGCAGCGTTGAATCACACATGCATTTTTTAATCTTTCAGTTTTAATCTCTTCTGCTTTGGTTTGTTTTCACTGGCCTATAGTGTCAATAAAATGCTTTGCCCCTTTGGTGGACAGTTGCATTCATTATTAAAGAATATTTGAGACAAATGACTAAAAACTGCAGTAATCCAACCCAGTTATTGCAATAATATTGCTGCTAGATCTTTTTGGGCCTAATTGAAACTTACTTGTCTTCCAGAGGAGATGGACTGTGGCGTGGAGCAGATAGACGGGCCAAAGAGGACGTGCTCACCAAGCTGTGAACAGCGGGATGCTGGCAGGGAGGGACAGGGGGATGCAGACTCCAGACAGAGGGGGGACACAGGAAGACCCAGGATTAAACTTCCCCAGCGGTCGGACATGATCTGTGGCTTTGCGTCTCTCAAAGGTCAGAGAATTTGTAAGTTTATCTAATTTGTTATTCTGGGGTGGGTTTATATATGATATTTTATTCATTAACTGAAACACTGGTGTAAGAGGAAAACTAATGAGGCCATCGGGATCAGCAGTAATGGTTTTGTAATTCTTCTTTTTTAAATTATCTTTGGCCCTAATCATTATTTCTGCTTTTTGTGCAGTGCAATTAAAATTTCTGCTTGAGAGGGTTTTTTTGTGCACAAGCGAATCAAAAGTGGATCTGAAATTGATTCTTATTATGTAAAGCTTTATTATGTAAAGCTCTACCAGACAACACCTTCGCTCTGTCTTTCTGTGTCTCATCTTGATGTATTACACTTCTGCTGTTTGATCTTTTCCTCCTCAAGGCACAGCAGCCATGCGAAACACTAAGAGAGGATCCTGGTTTATCCAGGAACTCAACTCAGCACTCCGCCTCCACGCCAGAGACACCCACCTTGCGGACATATTGGTGCAGGTAAACATGTTTTTTCAGACTGCAGTTGCAGATTACAAACTGCTATTTTGATATATAATACATTTTTGAAACCAACATGTCTTTTTTTTTTCTTTTTCTCCCAGGTGAACAGTCGTATTAAGGAGAGGGAGGGCTACGCCCCAGGTACTGCCCACCACCGCTGCAAAGAAATGTCAGAGTTCACCAGCTCATTGTGCAAAGACCTCTACTTTTTCCCCAAACACCAGCCCCAGTATTAATATGCACATTAACACACACAGATCATTCCTTGTATTGAAGCCTGGAGTAAGGGCATCACAGCTGTTTATTGCACACCACACACTCACACATTCCCCCCTGTTACAACTTGACATCCAAATGTCTAGTGGTTTTAATTTGTCCATTCAAACCACTAGACATTCACAAGCACACACACATATACACAAATCCTGGAAAGAAAAAAGGAGCGAGCTTCTGTTAATCTACATGTACATGGAAATGGGCAACCTATTGGCATACAATGTGCTCATGTATATATTTGTGTGTCTGTGTCTATGCCAGTTAGAGGGTTTAGATGTTAATCCTTTGCAGTCAAACTGCACAGCTACTTTGAGCTTTCACAAGCCTCTTTTTAAAATGTATTTTGTACACAGATCTATTTTTGTGGCTTTATTTTGTATGGAATTCTTTTTATAAGGATTGTAAGGCCCATTCTTATATTTGTACATAATGTATGTTAAATGTTATGAACATTTCTTGTTATTAACGAAGTGACAGGCAGGGGGCAGCGCAGCAAAATGCATTTCAGCATCTTGATTTCATCAATATTAACATCTCCTTCAGTTGAAGAAGAGCTTTATTGTCATGGCAGCCATGGTTACAGACAGCTATGTTTAAAATTAAACAATAGAGTTTTTGAACTATTAAATTAAAGTATATGATTTTTTTTCCTCACATAGTTTGCCTTACGAAAAGAACAACACCTACAGGGCAGCTTCAGTATGAAGTTTATCTTCTCACTTTAAATTGACATTTACTGATATTTAGTAAATTTCTCTGTCAGGGTGGTGGAGTGCAGTCTGGTGCTACATGTAGGGTCACTTACAGACAGTATGAACTCTGACCTTTACACATTTTACTTGTAGTGTTTGTTCCTGCATAGGAGCTGCATATTTAGTCAGTCTCGCCATTGTATTTTACTATAATCGATGCACAACACATAAAAAAGTGTCTTCCATTTAAAAAAAGCCTGTGCCAGCTGAGGATGATGTGTTGGATAAGTTTATGACCATGGTGCTGCTTTCATAGCATATTATAAGTCTCTGGCACACCTCCAAACAAAGTATTTCTGAAAGCTGCTCCAGAATTTATGGTTCCCAGAAAGAAAAGAAAACTGACCAGGCAAAGTATGTTTTAGTTACAGCAGTGTTGCAGTGAGGGGCACAGTGGTTGAAACAGTATTGATTGTTAACTATCAGTAAAGGGATGATTTTAAAGATCCTGTGTATGAGGCGGTCTTAGCAGAGTTTACCCTGGTCTGAAGCGTGCTCACTCCACTTAGGTTTTAGTTTTAATAATTAAGAAACATAACTTAAGAGAGGAAAAGATTGGACTGTTATAAGAGGATAGTTTTCCTGTAGAATGAGACGTTTTGCTGCCAAACTCTGCTGAAGTGCTTTGTAGGGTGATGTGATGTAGGGTGGGGAGGGGGCAGGAGAGACTTCAATATTAATTACTGCCAAATGTTGAGTATAATAAAAGGCTGTGGGTTTTAAACAATAAAAAATGTCTGTGTTTGTTCTTAAAGCTGTGTTTGTAATTGCATTTTCTGCAACGACAGCTTTTATGCACAGGTTTAGATCACGTTGCATCCGTAAAGTCAAGGCCCTCTGCTCAAATGTACACTGTTGCCGCTCCTGTGCATGCTCCGCTCCATTTGATCCTCCTTGTTGCTGTGTTTGTGTGTGTTGTTCCCGGCGTTCAGCCTGTCCCCCTCCGTTCTCAGGTATAGTATAACTGGCTCCCCACTATTCCGCTGTGCTCAGGTCGTGCTGCGACCGGGACAACGTACACATCTCTCACACTGCCCGCCACCCACTGATAATGTTCTTAGTGTATCAGATAGAGCCCCCCGGGCCAGCTGTCCACAATCATTCTCGTTTGACATACACGCACACGCCGGTGGTCTGTGTAACACATTTCTCCCTGGCCTCCGGTATAGCTGTGAGATCAGGCTGTTATGCATTAGCGTGTGGGCCACAAAGCAGGGCTGGGTTAGGGGGGGATCTGCCTGTGCCTTTGTGGTTGTCATAATAGCTGCCGGTGTCAACGGGTTAGGAGGAGGAACCAGAGGAGAAACCCGCCAGTGAACTAGAGATGTTTAATTTAAAGTTGCTTGAATGGGATGTTGGCTGAGCACACCAAAGGCCCGATGTAAAGCACAAATTCACCTCCTCGCTTATCCTCTTGGTACCTGGAGCCTGTGCAGAGCTGATCAGTATGAGCTGAGCTCTTGCTATTGGGGGTGTGTCTAGGGGTGATTTTTTTTTCTTTCCCCCTCCTTCTAAGAGAGGGCTGCCATAGCATGTGAGTGTTACGGGGATTGCCTTGCGGCATTGGCTGAATAGGTGCGGGCTGTCATAGGGGTGTCATGTGCACCTTCCTGCTCACGTTGCAGGGGCAGCCCTATGTTGGGGCAGGGGGGGGGGATCCTTCCAACTACCACCCCTCTCAACACTCCTGTCCAAACAAGAACAGGCCATCCAAACACACACACCTAATGGCCGTCTGGCAGGGAGGGTGCTGCTTAGGGCAACAAGTTGTGTGTGTGTGTGTGTGTTATTAGGTGTCTGCAGTTCTAATAAAGGAAAGCAGTGTGTCCTTCACTGCCTCATCAGATGGCTTTGCTCTGCTTTGTCTGCCTTTCTGATTTCTGTCTGTGTCTGTCGGTGTTGCGGTGGAGCTGGATGGCTCTTAGACTGTGGGTCATCTGGAGAAAGGCGCTTTCGGGATGGACCTCACCTGTGCTTACGGACTATCTCTATGCAATGAGTGTGTTTGAGACTGAGAAACTTTAGATGTTTTTGTGGTGTTTTTGACCTGGTGTGAAGTGGGTATACAATAAGGCAGCGTGTGTGTGTGTTTGTGTATGTGTGTGTGGCATTGCTGTTGCCCACGCCATTAGAAATGCTGGGGTGTCCAGCGAGATTATTTTTGGATCAGTGACAGCGTGTCAATGGCTGCAGATGCATCGCAAAGGAAGGCTCTGAGATACCAACAGACCCTGGTAGGTCTTTCCCAATCTTCCTTTACTTGCCTGCCTGTATGCTGTCCTATCTTTAACTTCCAAAGGTTTTCCCTCGTTTCTCTTGTTCTGCCATCACACCTGCTTCTCTCTCATCTTTCCATCAATTCACCTGTCACTTCCTCTCTTCAAACCCTTTTTTTTTAACCGTTCTTCATTCTTAATGATTTTATTTTTTTTTGGTCTAGCCTTCATTACTTCTCTCCTACACCTACTTTTTCTACCCATCATGCTTCTCTGCTCCATCATACAAAGTCCTCCTCGTGCTCTCCTACTAAATCAATAATCTTCATCTCCGCTCTCATCCTCCCCCCACCCACCCCAACTCTGTCTTTTCTTCTCGAACAAGATTTATGCAACTTCATGTCAACTTTATTTCTGCAGCTCGGATATACACGAACAGTCTGTACAATTTCTCACCGCCCACGCCTCAACCAGCTGAGTGAAGGCGATAAATGGAAAGTCATCCCTGGGAAAATGGAAAAAACCCTCGATCGTTTACATTTCTTTTGCGACTCATGTGCATCTTCTTTCTGATGCCTTGTAAAGTCATTGCTGTTTACATGTGGCGGTGGATATAAATACCTATATACAGGAAACCGGAGCAGACAGGTTAGATGTACGTGGTGAGATGAAGTCATGTCACTTTATCCTCCAGTTCATCTGTTTAAATGCTTATCCAGAATGATAGTCATTCCTCCCAGGAGCATCTCAAGATGTCTGGTGACATTTAGCCACTATTGACTCTTTTTTTTTTTTTAGCATTTTTATTCTCTTCTCTGCTGTGGTCATAGATTACTAACAGCTTCAGCATGCTCTTTTCTGCAGAGCTGATTGTGAGTTTGAGACAAGACAATGAGCAATTGAGGCTGGAGCAGCTGGGCTGTGTATATTCATGTAACTGATCAAGTGCGGAGGAGCAACAGCAGTGTGTCAGTCCGTCCTTCTGCTCGTCTTCCTCTTCGCCTTTGAGAAGATGGACGATTGTCCAGAGCAAATCCCAAATCCCTGGTCCTCCTTCAGTCCCTTGGTGCTGCACAAGTCAGATATAAATAAGACAATTAATTAAATCACGCTGTTTACAAGCTTAATGTCTCTGTGAAGTCACACATCTCTCAGGTGTGAAAGCTGTGTCTGCGTGAGAGGAAATTCGAGCCTTGAAGGATCAGAGGATTTTATGTGCAGAGCTGTTAATAGATCGTCCTGATATAATTTGTTTATTGATCAGGAGAACTCTCCTGTGGTTAGTTTGGCTGGTTCACAGATTCACACCGGTGCCTTAAACTGAAGATGACTGTCTGTTTTTAGTGCTTGTTTTTAGGTGCAGTAAGTGTTGATGTTACGCCTGAGATTTGCTTTTAGATCACATATAACTGTTATTTCAACTTAATTCACAACAAGCCTTTCAATGATGTTCAAACAGCACTCGAGGGTCGGTTTTTGCTTTAGAGGATTGTGTGATGAATGAAGCCGTATTACAAAAAAAAGTAACTTTGCCCTCAGAAGGTTAATGTTTAGTTTTCATTCACTTACATGATTTGGTTCTTCACAAATTACACAAACTAGGTGACGAAAGATTTTAGTGGCACCAGTCGACTGATTTATACATTTTCATAACAAGCAAAAGTGTGACCTCTTTTTTTTTTCTTTTTTTTTCTCATGTGACCTCATGCGCAGATTACTCTCGAGCTATGGACCAAACACTGGTTGCCCTGGAAAAATGTGTTTTCCCCAACTGGTTGGCAGTGGTTTCTGGAGGTTCCTGGCACAAAAGTGTGCGGACTGACCAGAGCTTTTAGGAATAAAAGCAATTTTAAGCTGCTTCCTTATTCGCAATGATTCGCCAATACAGTTAGCACCAAATTTTTAATTTGGCAGATTTTTACACCAAATGCATTTCCTTAAACCAAAAGGATTTGGGACTGAACCAGGGACCCTTCTGTGAATGTGGAAACCACTAACCTATGGGTTTTCTGTTAAATTGCTTAATAATCTCAGCTAAAAAATCTTTTTTAAAAAGGCAGTGAAGAGATCATGAGGATGTCTGGAAAGAAATGCTGTCCACCCTTCAATTTGGCCTCGGGCATGTCTTTATCCACACCTCATCAGGTGTAGTCAACAGTTTAGCCCAGGCAACACCAAAAGACTTGCACTGTCAGTCCAATGAGGGTAGAGAATATGGAGAAGTTTAAAAATACCAATATAATAATTAGAAAAGTTCAACTTTAGACAAAAGCTAATAAAAGATTTGAATTAATTTAGTTTCTTTTTTGTTTATCTGGTTTTCTGTGATATTTAATGACATTTAAGTGATGGATCTTTAAATTATCCACCCACAAAAATTAATGCTCACTGGCCTTGCAGAGTAGTGTTTATTAATTTAAAATCACACAACTGTTGGTGACTCTTCACTTTCCCAAAGAGGAAGCTCCCTCTGTGGACTCTTGTCACACTGACAGACGTTTCCACAGTGACAAGAGCAAATCGCTGCTTGTGAAGATGTACACACACACACACACACACACACACACACACACACACACACACACACACACACACACACAGTGTATATTTGTGCCTGCTTTTTACATCTGGTTGTGTGCAACAGTTGATGTGATGGATGAGGTTAAAAGCGAGGTTGTGTGAGGAGACGAGTCTCAATCTGTGAGAATGTCAACAGCAGTGAAATAGATCCCATAAGTCTCAAATGTTACAGGCTACTAAAAGGGATAACGTTCACCTGCCAAATGTCCCGTGGGCTGGAATGACTGCAATGTAGACGATTAAGCCATTAAATTTCATACGATAATGCGGACACGTTTTTTCAATTACAGGGGTAGTTCTAATGTAATAATTAAACAGTTGGATGTTACTTCCATAGCATAAAGGTGAAATGTCACATTGCTAAATAGTGTCAATAGCTTGTTATTGTTTTGTGTAAAGGTTAAAGCCTTCCATCTGTCTGTTCAACAAGCCTCCTGGGAGAGATGGCCCGAAAAAGAGGCAAACAGCGTCAGAGAGAGAGGCAGAGGGAGAACTGGGGAGAAGTGTGTCAGTGAACGTTGGATCACACTGCTGCTAAATTTATCGACGAGTAAGGTTTCACCTCAGGGGTGGGGGGGTTGGATGGACGTGGACAAGGGTTGGTGAACGGGAAAGTTTGAGGGTGAAGAGTGAGGCAGAAAGGTGAAAGGTCTCCAAAGAGTCCAGATGCAAGAGAGACCGCTTGGAAAAATAGACAAAAAAGTAACTTTTTGTGTTTCTGAAATTCATAAACGCAGATTTCTGATCTGTAACGGTACCTTTATGGGTGTGTGAAAGTGGAAAATCATAAAACATTGTGTTGCTTATGGAGAGTGGAGCCAAAATCACAAGAAATAGAACATTTAATACTGCTGGTGACTGAAAATATGAAAGCTTGTTGCCACCACTGGATTGTTTAAATTTCTTTTTTTTAATGTTGAAATTTTACTACAACTTTGAGTTAATTACTCTGAATTTCAAGATGCATAACTTGAGCTTTTCAGATAAACCCAAAAACAAACTTCCATAAAATGGACTCGTGGGAATTTGGTACTTAAACGCTTTCTGTCTAATAAATGAATACATTTCTATTAATATATCAGTTTTAAAAGAAACCCATTGTACTTTTTTCCAACTTTGTATTTTTAATTTCAGATTCAGGGTAGCTTTGCATAATTCAGTCACAATAAGCCTTGATTAACTCATACCGGACTTTGATGTCGCTCCAGTGTTCAACTATTGTCTGAAATAAGCTGTTTTAGCCCCTTTTACTCCTTTGTTTAAGGTATTTTATGGAAATCCACTCTACTTCATAGCCAAGAGTTGTTAGGATGCCTGGGTCGTTGACCCAGGGTATTTGAGTTTATTATATTATTTATACTTTTTAGTCTTTGGTTTCTTTGAGTTCTGTCTTATGGTTTATGTCTCTGTCTTCTTTAGTTGCTCTGTCTCCCCTATCACCTGTATCCCCTTGTCTAGTTCGCGTCTCTGTGTATCCTTAGTTCCTATATCCCCGTGTTCAGTCAGTGTTTGTGTCTGCCCTGGTCCCACGTCTCTGTTCCCTCTGTAGTGCCTGCATGTGAGTCTGTGTTATGTGTTTCCTGTTTTACTTTGAAGGTCTCTGTCTTATCTCAGTGTGTTCAGTTTACGCTTCCTTTTGTCTCGTCAGTTCTGATTTGCCCCAGCTGTGTTTCCCTCCTGTTATTCATTCCCTGATTGCTCCTTCTGTGTATTTAAGCCCTGTGTTTCTCTGTGTCCGTGTTGCGATCTACCGTTTACCAAGCTGTGTGTTCTGTCAGTCCTCCGGTGTTAGTTTATTTTGATTGTTTCCAGTTATGTTATATTTGAGTTTAACATTAAAGCGGTTTTGAGTTCACATCTGTCTCTGGAGTCTGCACCTTGGGTCCTATCCCTGTCCGCACACAGCCCTCACCTAACAAGAGTAGAAAATAACCCCTGAAACCAAGCTTTTTGAATATTTTGAACTCTGACCCTTTGGTTCACAGTGATTGCTTGGACATGTGTTGATCTGACAACAGGAAACTTCAGCCATATATGAACATCTGCAAAAAAAAACTCATTACAGGTCCCCTTTAAAAATCACAAATGTAGAGTTGTTAGACTGCCCAGAAGAGAACAAATGTAAACAAATAATAAATGTTAAACAATGAATCAAACTGATATCAAAGGGGGCGGGATTAAGGATTTAAGCCACAGTCAGACTATGTCAAAGTGTCAGTCCACCACGTCTCTTCTTTCCACTAATTTCCTCTCTAATAAGGAATAAAATACCCAAAATACTGAGTGATACCTGAAATATTTACATCAGGAAAAAGAAGGCCATCCATTACACTCACAGCGGCTTAATATTTTTTCAGACTGATGTGCATTAGTTCTCTATTAAAAATCTGCTTTCATCTGTCTTTTTTTGGGACATGCTTGTGCAAAGAAGAGTGGTTGGATTCTGTCTTCTACTACACATATGAAGTGAAATATTTCTTACAAACAGGTAAAATAATAACTACTAATAAAAGTGCAGGGCTAACTGTAGTTGCTGGTGATGATAGGGGATCCTATACTACCACAGTTCAAGTTAAATACAACCCGACAGCCCTCCAAACTGACTGACGTTTCTTGTTTTTGCCAGATCTCAAGAACATTACAAACTGCTTCCTGCTGGGATCATAAATCATCAGCTCCCCAAAATAGAAGCCGACTGATATCCACGGCTTATCGCGGCTATACTGGCATCACAGTTCATATCTGTGCAATATGTGTACAAAAACGCGTATGCTTCTCCAAACAGAAGAGAAAAGAAAACCATAACTTGGGGTAATTTAGTGTGTTTCCAAAGGCATTGTTTACGATACTATCAGCAGCAAGAGGTGTCTTCACAGTAAGCTATTAACTAATCTGTGAAGTGCATTGCTGGAGTAAACACATAAACACAAACTAATCCAGAATAACAATTATAGAGTTTATAAATCCATAAAATCGCCACGTCAAACTCAACATTCCCAAATCAGACTGCCTCTTCCCCAAATGGCACATAAACCACGTGAGAATTGCTGGGTCAGAACAGAACACCAGACTGACCCATTTTAAGTACCACAGTTGGGAAAACAGAAGCTGAGGTCATCAACTTAAACCAAAGAAATCGCTTTGAGTTTGTAATGAACATTTTATAGAAGATTAAACTGTTTTATAGGCTATATTTTATAATTAAAGGAAGCTAATTTGTGCTTTTACAGTAAGGTTTACTGTGTGTAAAGTCTCACATCATGTTTTTATGTAACTTAAGCATTAATTAATGGCACCAAAAAAGGCTTCTGTGTACAGAAACAGAGGAATAAAAACATGATATGGCACATTGTACCGGGGCTCAGCCAGGCTTTAGTGAAGCATGCCATTCATGCTGAAGGCACTTGAAGAGCAGTGCAGCATTATCCATACACAATGTTAATATATTTATGGTCCTCTCTCAGTCAGCAGGTATTATTTTCATGCCTTGAGCTTGCATCCTGCCTGCTGGGTATCATTTATGATCTTGCTGCTGGAATCTGCCAGATTGGCTGCATGACTGGGAATCTACCCTGCTGAATTAAGAGCTGCTGACAATTTATTGTCAAGCTTCAAGTGTCTGTATTAACCTCTGCTGCTTTCCCTTTTTAGTGTGTGTGTGTGCGCGCACACTCACCTAAGAGTCACTACACTCTTTCACTGTATGGAAGCAGGTAGCAGGTACATGTCCCTCACACTGGCAAAGACAGGGAAGGACAGTTGTAAGACAGATATTCAGAGAAGGCATTACTGAGTGTTGGACACATGCAAGACAGTGAGCAGGAGGAAGAGCTGAGAAGATGAGGGAGCGCATCAATACTTTTCAGACAGGTCTGAATATCGATCAGTTTCTGGTAAGGCTCACTATTTCCTCCCTAAATAGTGAACTGCTTTTGCAAGATGAAATGCATGTATGCAAAAGTAATTGAATTCTAGCTTCCGTTTTCTTTTCGCCGACTTTAAATTTCATGTTGTGCCTTTATTTATTGAACATGAACCAGGTTTAGATAGGATTTAATGGCCTCACTGGTTTGATTTTTCTGAATTTCTTGGTGGTAACATGAAGTGTGGTCTCGCATGTAAGACACAGTTTGTTTTTTTGTTTTTTGGCTGCCTCGATTTGCCTTAATTAGAAAATGACAGCTTGAACAGTGTTTGGATGAGGCATGGAATTGTTATTGTGCTGGCTAATTAGTGTATGCATATGGAGACACTCGTGGAAGTGTGTGTGATAGCTGGGATGTGTGTGTGTGTGTGTGTGTGTGTGTGTGTGTGTGTAAGGGGGGTAATCTGCTGATCTGTCCATCAGTGAGCAGGTCAGGTTTTATCATTAACCTTGTGCTACAGGACAGGGCTATATTGTTGTAAGGCCTCACCACACACACACACACACACACACACACACACACACACACACACACACACACACACACACACACACACACACACACACACACACACACACTTAACAAACACACGTAATGTTCATTTAAGACACAAACACAGACTCTGTGCGCTGAGAAACCTGCACAAACACACACAGATATTTATGAATATGCAGTGCTCCCTCACAAGGGACACAGGAATATGCTTGTATTTTTTAATTAACTCTCAATGTCACACTGCCCTTCAACCTCTGCATCTATCAGCAGCTCTCACTGTGACTGAACCTCTCTCTCTCCATGTCTCTCTCTCTCTCTTTCTCTCTGCAAACCTGTTTGTTTTGTTTACACTTGAAGCTTCTTTTATTTTACAATATTTAATATCTTGTTCGAGCCAACTCGTACAGAACAGATCCATGAACAAATTAAAAGCTCGCGACTGCTCACCGGCGTAATTTGAATACAGGCTTTTAGTCTTAACAAACCCGAGGGAGTGATGTTTTACATTTTTCCGATTTCCTTCATCCCGTGAGACTTGCAGTAAGAACAACAGTAGAAGCTCGGGTTCTTGCGAGAAATTAATAACGAGATGTGTCAGGACCGTACAGTAACGCCTGGCTACGTCCGTGTGTCCGCGGAGATTAACGAGAAAAAAGCAAGGAGAGCTACGCAGGAATCTCATGGAGAGTAAACAAGTGTGGGAAAAGGAGGAAGAGGAGTTTGGAGAGGCAGGGATATGTCCTTGTGTTCTTGACTTGGAGTGGGAAGGTCATTCCACATTTGGGAGCCAAACAATGGCAACAGAAAATGTGCAAAAAGTATGTGAAAGTTGGACAAACTGTGGTTACTGATGATGATTGATTGTGAGATTCGGTGTGTAATGAACATGCAAGGTTATGCGAAACAGTGTAAACATAAGGCTGAGGGATGAAAACAGCAAAGTCACCTGACATTAATAAATCGCGGCTTTCAGTGTCTTTCTCACGCTGTCAGTCGGCATTGTTGTCTTGCTGAGACGTGCTTGCTCTCACCTTTTATTTGTCTTTATGTCTCACCATTTCACAGTCAGGTGACTTTCTGACAATGCAGGAGCTGCGGCTCAGTTTGTGACAGAAATATTAAAAGCCCAAAGTGACATCGTGAATTTCTCTTTATTAATAGTCCAAAAATGCCCAAATATGACATTTTTGAATAAACTTTTCACACTTGTTGAATTTGTTTTTGATTGTGACATGAAGACAAATGCAAAAACCCCAAACTAACATAAAACACAAAGATAAAGAGATTGAAACAACAAAGATTTTAGACTTTTTGAGATTTTGAGCAAGCAAACAAATAAAACTCAGCAGAAGAAGGAGGTGCATCCACTGCACTATGTAGATGATATAAAACTTAATTAATTAATTAAATAATTAATAGCAGCAATCACTGATTTATCCCTTTGATCGATCTGTTGATCTTGAATGAGAGGTCAGAGGTCAAATGTGGCATGATATTTTAAATCCTTACACAGTACTTTCTATATGTTGACAGTAAACACCACACTTTTAAGAATTTTGACCAATAAATCCTCAAGTTGACCTTGAAGACTTTGGTGAATGTAAGCCAAATGTTAATGGATCCCCTCTGCACCCCTACAAAGTTTTATCAGAATTCATTAAACTCTTTTCGAGCTCTCGTGTTTACAGGCAGAATGACACACACACACATACAAACGTTGCCAGAAACACAACCTCTTTAGTGAAAGTGATAAGACCAGTAAAATTATACTTAAGTGGGATTTGGCTGAGTAATAATTCCAGTTAATTAAAAATAATTACTTTAAAACAAGAGGAATATGTTAAGATATTTACTTTTAAAGATTATATTTACACAACATGAGATTTGTAATTCGTTTGAGGTTCACAGTGTGGTAGTGAAAAAAAAATCTTATCAGACATCTGAAGGTCACTCGGCTCATTTTGAGGCTCCATCAGCAGCTTCAAGGCAACCTGGATCTCATTTGAACTGAGGGAAAGTGTAGAATAAAAAATGTCTAACTATGTTAAATGGGTCCCAGGCTCAATCTGGGAGTGGGTTGGGTATTATCTTTTAAACAATGGTCATGATCTGTCAGCCGTGTTCATACGCAACACACCTATTCAACAAGGATAGACACTAGGAAGAAGAAGCTTGAAAGACATCATCAACTGTGCTGCAGTTATTTTTCTCTTTTCCTTGAGGCAGGGCATGAGAGGTCACATTTTTTCCTCTCTCTCTATGAACAGTGCACAGGTTCCTGTTGTTTCTGTCCCTGGTTTTGATGCTGTCTGGTGCCAGCGGCTGTTTGATGATGTTGATGGATTAGGGCTTTGGTGCTAATGTGTAGTGCAGTGGTGAATTTGCGTGCAGTGCAGGACACGGAGACAGAACAGAGACAGAGCTGCTGCAGCATCATGCAACAGACAGGTGATGAGAACCAGGTAAAGACACGAGGACCGAAGGCTGTAGCTCGTCAGAGGTTGATTCTTTTTTTCTGTTTTCTCTGCCATGACTTAATTACACAGCCCTCTGCTGTCTTTCTCTAATCTTCAAAATTCACTTTGGATCATATGCATGCACTGAATTTGAATCTCTATTTCTTTTCGTAGCTCTCTTTTCCAACATTTTACCGATTGATCATTTTACTGATTTGTGTACTTTGACATATAAAATCAAGAAACCTGTATTGTAAAACCATATTGTTAAATATTTGCTGTTTTTTTAATAAACGTATGAAAATACGGCTTGTTTACCTGCCCTGTTCTTCCATACAGCGGAAGATGACAGAGGTCACTGTTATTTGTGTGATACATTTGCAGGCGGTGAAATTAGAAAGTAATCAGCAGTGACCTCTGTGATCTTTTGCTAGACTGAAGAACTGTAAAAGTATGTGAGTTCTTGTTGCCTTTAAAGCAGCAAAATGTGAAGGTAAACTGGTTTGCCCCGAAATAAAAACATGTTTTTTCACATTAGAACATTTTTATTCGTTTGTAGTGCAGACAATAAACAATCACAAACAGCTCACTGACGGATTCATTCCTCATTTTTAAGGTTGTAGACAAAGAAAGGAAAATAAGATATGTCAGTGTCATGAGTGGAGACCGTTTTATCTTTACTTGCAGCAGAAAATTCTTCAGTACGATATCTTTTTAGCACAGCTCTATTTTCTTGTCATATGTTTTATTTCTTTTACTTAATCCCCTTACCTAGGTTGTTTCCATCGTCAGAACAACAGAACAAAACTCTAACAACAAACATGGAGGGTTTTTTTCTTTGTTAATTATTTATTCAGTAAATTTGAACAAATTTATAAACAATAATCTAACATTTCATAATATATTATCTTAGTGCCTAACCACCTGAGTCCTCTTCAGTCCTGCATTTCTCCCACACTTTCATGTAAAAAGGTGCCTCCTTTAGATTTCAGCGACAAAATCATCCTCTCTGTTATAAAGATCTCCCTCACTATGTTCTTCCATTGTTCACAACTTGGACAGACATTTGTGTGAAATTAAATTAAATTCTGTATTTAAAAAAGTGATAGGAAAAGATCCTCCTATGTGCTTATAGACTCGCTGGCCACTTCATTAGATACACCTTGCTATTACTGGTTGGACACCTTTTTGAAGCCGTTTCACCTCTCATCCAAGAAGCTTCTTCAGTTCTAAGGTCAAATGGTGGAGAGTCCCAGATTTAAACCTAGCGGGAGTTTCCCCCCACAGAGGGACAAAAGGACCCCCTGATGATCCTCTAATTGCCTGAGCCAAGGTGTGAAATTGGGTTTGGGTCCCAATCAGCCAGAACTGAAGAAGCTTCTCGGATGAGAGGTGAAACGTCTTCAAGCAACTTAAAGAAGTCCAGACGCTTTTCTTTGAAAGCTCCTTTGACTACGATGACCTGGATGACTGAGAACCTTCACAGACTTTAAAATTTACATTCTCCCAGTTGGTACTGTCATAACGAATCATAATATATCCTACCACTCTTATGCAGATGATATACAGTTGTACCTATCAGTTTCCTCTGAAGATCTGACCTCTGTTTATTAGCTAATGAGCTGCATTAATGACATCAACTGCTGGTTGTCTCGAAACTTTTTAGAACTGAACAGAGACAAGACAGAAATATTGTTGTTGGTCCAAAAAGTCAGAGACTGACAGTCTGTTTGATCTTAGATGGTAATCTCACATGTTCACAAAGCTCCTCCGCACACTCCACCTCTCTGTTTTGCTTCTTTAGCTGAGAGTGCTTTCAGTTCCTGTAGTCCTGTTCCAAGCTTTCTGCTGACCTGAGATCAGTAACATCTGTGCCAACATTCAAAAAACAGACTCAAGACTCTTTTGTTCACACAGGTCTACACCTGCGTTTTTTAATGTTTTATTTCGCTGTTTTCATTGTCTTGAGGCACTGTAAACCTAAATGGAGTTTTGTATTTTTATCTTTTGTGCTACTCAGTTTACATATAATGAATTAAATGTATTATATAAATAAAATCCCCATTGCCTGTGCCACTGAACAGGTGTGTCTAATAAAGTGTCCAGTGGGTGTATGCAGATAGAAACAAGACGGTACCTTCAGTTGCTGTCAAAAAACATAACCTTTGGAAGAAATAATCGCAGCAGAACTCAGGAGAAGTTTTCCGTTGCAAAAACTTTCATCAGTTTCCATCTTCACATCACACAGAAAAACTTGTATGTAACTTACTTTAAATATAAGTTTTCCCGCGTGATGCAAACTCTTGCAACCCGTTTTGAGGAGGTAATATTCAACCAGCTCTTTGCATATTAACAAATAACTGACAATACTTTGTTTCTCCTGCTGTTAGCTCAGGTTTTACGGGGCTGAAGGACAGGAGTATTAAGCTGTTAGTGGTGCAGCATTGTTCTGAATAACAGTTTGTGGTTTGTGGTGTTTAGTGAGATTTAAAATAACCTCCTCGACGATTTAGAGGCATCAAAGGTTTTCAAAAGCCTCCAGCAGTAACTGCTTGGCCACCTGCTATGTGGTATATTCATGTATTAATTATAAACTTCTATATCAGTCACGTTGTCATGTGGTTGTAGTGAGTCATGTATTGCAGTGGACTGGTTATGTGAGGCTGTTTTTTGTGTGCACTTGAACTGGAGAAAAATGAACTTGCGCTCTGTAGACGTAAAGACTTTTAGAGAAGATGTGGATTTTTGTCTCACCTTTCTTTCATTTCACCAGCACATAATTATGTTCAGTTAGCCGAGCTTTTGTCCTAGTTGGGCCTCATGGTTGGATGTGGCCGCTCTCCTTTCCTGTGTGAACATGAGACAGAAATGTGTGGCAGCCAGCTCTCTGTATGATTCAGTTTCTTGCTTTGCTGTGTGGTGGGATGCATGTGATCTGTAGGTTTCAGTTGCACACACCATAGCTGCATCCGGATCTGCAGTATTTTACAGCTTCTACAGTTTTAACGAGTCCGGTGCAAGCTGACCGAATGTATGTGTGTGTGTTTGACAGCATGTGTGTAGGTGTCTGTGTAGTCATAGGTGTAAAATGCACACGCAGTCGGAAGTGGAACGTGTGGAATGTCCTCTCTTTCCGAATATCTTCCTCTGGCTTTTTTCCAGACCGTTCCTTTGCTCAGGGCGGGGATTTTCCAATCTCTATGCCCATTTTGTCTATTTCTGTCTGTCAGGCTATTCAGGTTGGTGTGTATCCCTTACATACACGCCACACATTCCCCATCTCTTTCTCGTTATCTCAAGACTCTTCACACTAGATCCAGTTTTATCCTTCTTCCAAGTCTCAGTTGTCAGAGGTATTTCGCCTGTTTTTCGTTCTCTCCCTCCTCTCCATTCTAGCGTGTTGTTTCTCTTCTGTGCAGCCCAAGAAACACATGATTTCTCGACTGGGTGCTTTTCGTTTCATAGTGATTGCCAGTGTGTCCCCTTGGTTACAGCTCTACGGAGAGTACAGGGAGCAGCTGGGAAACTTCGCCCGACGGGAGGCTGCCCGTTTACTGACAGAGAGACAATGGAGAAGACAGGCAGGGGACAATACCGCAGCCACAGGCCGCAAAGGCCACGGCCGGCGGCATCATCATCAGCACCCTGTGACCCTGGAGTCGCATCACAGCCATGCCTCCTCCACCAAGAAGCCTCGTCCCTACTCCAAATGCCAAGGTGACCAGCATGTGGTTATGAAAATGTATATGGAAACATTTGGCTGCTTTGCCACTTCCACACACTTTGTTGTTTTATTACATGACTTTTCAAAGAGTGAAGCTTTGCATTTGTCTAATGGTTTCAATTTCTGGTTACTTTGCACATTATGATTTTACATGCAACATGATGAGCTCATAAAATATGAGGCAGCACGGTAGTTTAATCAGGCTACACGAGGCACTTAGACTTAATACCACTTGAACTTAAGGGCTACTGCGATGGGGTATCTAAATGTAACCTACCCAGAGTTATAAAAAGAAAATCTCTAAAGGTGCAAGACTCAAAACATTTACCCAAATCTTAAGGTATAGAAGGTATTTTGTAGCTATATTTTGGAGGCTATAAATGCAGATGATTATGACATAAGAGGGACTTTAGAGTAAGCACTTGAAGGAGTTGTGCTCAGTATTGTGAACATGTGCACAGAGTTGAACTGTTGGTGTGTATTTATGTTGACATGGTGTCAGGGAGGTTGAGTCTCCTCTCTGACCTTCTTGCTGCTGTTTTAGGTTTTGCTGTAATGTCTATTTTGACTTTAATACATTTTGAGTGACTGCAGCTTTGTCTGAGTTTTTTTAAACTGACCTAGAGGGCCCCTCAAATCAGGATCCTCATCGTCATTGTTTCAGCCAATTCCAATGATTTTGAGAAGGAAAATAAATATGCAGTTTGTATCAAGTGGGAGTTAGTGCAGGGAATATTGAGATTCTTATATTATAGGAGTGTCACCTCTATCTGTGTAAATAATTACACTGCTTTGACTTTGTGATCTTTCATGTTGCATTTGTTGACTATTTGACTGAGTTAATCTGTACTTATCAGTCTACATTTACTTTATTTACTGCATCTGTTTCATCCATGATCTCACTAAGTGACTCCCTGACTCTTTGATTTTATCTCTCTGTTCCAGATTGTTTGGCTCGTGTGCGGCGCTACATAGTGACAAAAATGGGAGAGGACTGGATTTTCCTGGTTCTTCTGGGACTGACTATGGCTCTAGTTAGCTGGAGTATGGACTATGCTAGTGCCAAGAGCCTGCAAGGTAGAGCTGTCATGGAGATTATTGCCATTTCAAATCTCCAGTTTTTCTCTGCACTGCTCCTTTGTGTAATGTGCTTTTTTTCCTGTTCTTGTTTTTTTCTGTTTCTACTGTTATTCTGTCTTGCAGCCTATAAATGGGTGCATGGGGAGCTTAAGGGCAATGTACTGCTCCAGTACCTCGCCTGGGTTACGTATCCCATGATCCTTGTCATGTTCGCCTCGCTCTTCTGTCACCTGGTTTCCCCGCAGGCCATCGGTAAGCCCTCCATCACCTGTCAGCCTCTATTATCCTCTCTCATTATATTTCCTCCTGTATTTGCTTCTTTTTTCTCATTTTGTCTATTGTAAAGTACTGACATGATAACTTCTCTCTCTGTTTTTTAAATACAGGTTCTGGTATCCCTGAGCTGAAAACCATCCTGAGAGGTGTAGTCTTAAAAGAATATCTGACCCTTAAAGCCTTCATAGCTAAAGTCATCGGCCTAACCGCTGGCCTGGGCAGTGGGATGCCTGTGGGCAAAGAGGTAAACCCCCGTGTTAGGCAACATTACTTTAAAAACTATCGTGTTACATTACAAGATCAGTTGTGTTACAGTGTTTCCGACTGAGGAAACTCTTTAGAGTAGATCAGCCTCTACCGCTCTACTTCTGACTATGTTAACTTTACCTCATTTCAAAGCAAGTTGGTACTGGCAGCATTTCCTCCACCATAAAACAGGAACAAGCTTATTCATTTCCCTCAGAGTGACAGGTTTAGCACCAGCATCATTCATCTGCTCAGTTTGCTTCACTACCAGTGTTTTAGCTTACAGATGTTTTTTAAAAATATGACATAGAGCTCCTTGGCAGCTCAAATACACTCAATGATAATAATTCAAATACCTCAGCAATGTAACATCCACCCTGTCTGTCGTCACAAAAGCTGATCTTAATATTTGCACTCACCATAGGTTCTGCTGGATAATAGTGTGTAAGGCATAAACCTGATTTATCTACTAATAGGCGTCATGGGTGTTTACTGAGGTTAAGGAGCAAAAAGGGCCGTTTATCACAGACTTTTATACAACAGGGAACTTTTAAGAAACTTGTGCACTGGCTTCATCTTGCAGACCCAGGAGCTGCATCAGTCTACAGCACTAACACAACTGTAGGATTAGATACATTCCACTATGCATGCCAAGGATTCACAGGGATGTAGAAAAATATTATTCTTTCCTCACTGCAAAAGAGAAGGAAAATGTGGTAATATGTTAATAATAACACATATTTAAAAAACAGCTTAATAAGCGATTGTTTGCAAAGCTAACAGGTTGTATTACTACAGACTCTAGCCCATTGCTTTGCATTGCATTAAATCCAGCACTGAAGCAAACACGTATTTTCACCTCCTTACTACTTGTGTGCTTCTGTGTCTATCCCCACTCATTCAGCATCTTGTTCCACATCTTCAGTCCTTTTTCTGTCTCACTCTCCAACTGGGAGGGGGTAATAAATCATCTTCTGTCATGTTGTTCCTCTCGCCCTTTTCTCACGGGACTGAGGCAAATTACTCCAGTCCTCAGCAAAGAACCACATTCGTTTTCCTTATTACAGTAGCATGGAAAGTGTCACATCCAGTAATTACACAGTGATTTATCAGTTCTGATAAAATATGTCCCAGTTTAGACTCTCTGTTTTTACAGACAGCACTCTGTGTCTCTGTAGATAACATTACACGTCACTCATATCTGTGTCAGTAATGTCCTCCCATCACCCCCAGGGTCCCTTTGTCCACATTGCCAGCATCTGCGCCGCAGTGTTGAGTCGATTCATGTCCATCTTCTCTGGAGTCTATGAGGTAAGCTGAGCCCCTGACCAAAGCCGACTACATTACCCACAACCCCCCCATCTCTTTACTGACCACAGTCAACATGCTGATTTAAATGAAGAATGCAGTGTTTTTGTAATAACTTATGGTGTTGCTGACATCTTTGTTGTAATTACAGGGTTCCCACTATTTTTCTCATTATTTTTTAAAATCTGAAAAACAGAAAAAGTTCAGGTATTTCTAGATATGTACAATTATCTCATTTTAAATTTAGTGCCATTTATCTCAACATCCCTGAGAACCTTGCTTTGTTTCTTAAATGTTATCATAGCACCATGATAGACGATGATTGGGAGAGCAGAACGCTGTAACTGTAATATCAACAGGTCAGTGTTGAGCATTCATATCAGGGTCCTTGAACTTGAACCCTTAATTATAGAATTTTAAATGAAGCTACTTTTGAGTCCCTGAAATTTTTGAAAGAACTTTAACACTAATGAAAAAGTGGGAACCCCGTGGCTGTGTTTTGTCTCTGTCATCCAGCTCACGCCAGCCCCTCCCCGTTTCTCCCGTGTCTTTGTTTTGGTTCGCCCCCTCACGCCTCGTCTGTGTTTGTCTCACTGTATTAATAGTGTGACCGTTATGTCTGGCATGTGTATTAACAGTGACCTCCCTGTCTCCCTCTTTCCCTCCCCCCCCCTTCCCTCCCCTTGGCTTTCTCATTCATCTCTGCATTCACCCTTGACCTTTAACCCAGAATGGCTCCCATAACCAGGACCTGCTGGTGTGTGCGTGTGCTGTAGGAGTAGCCACTTGTTTCGGTGCCCCGATCGGAGGCAAGTCCCGCTCTGCTCGCTCGGCCTCAGGTCTACGGTCGGCTTTGACCTCATCAAGAAACATCAGTTACAATTAATTTGGAGGTTAAAACTGGCCTCACATCAGTGTGCTGCACTACTTGAAAGTGAACCAAACCACTATTCAAACATTTATATCAGAGCGTTCTCACTCCCGAGGCGTAACATGTCGACGTTTTGTCACGTCCCGCGGCGTTCCTGAGGAACGCGAAAGGAGACCTTCGGCGTTCTTATGGTACGCGGCGGGTTATGGCTGGAATCCAGTGCAATGACGCTCCCGCGGTAATAGACGTTCCAGCCCTGTATTCCAGCCCTAAACCTAACCTTATCCCTAGCCCTGACCATAACCTTATTCCTGACCTTAACCAGGACTTTAATGATGTTAAATAGTGTGTTTCTAAGCGATTTGAAGAAAAAGAGCGAACATGTGTAGGTTCAGTCCAGACGGTTCTCATATTTCCTCTTTTTCCGAGGTCGTCATTTAGGAACGTGGTGGGTAGCCGAAAACGTAATATGGTGACGATTTGTCACCTAGCGTAAAATGTTACGCTTTGGGAGTGAGAACGGGTTGTTTATATTTAGAATCAGTATCAATGCTACACCTGCAATGGATATTTTAAAGGTGCTGGCTCTTCATTTGCATACATTTTGTGCTACTGAAACATAGTGTGTTCTCACAAGGTTATAGTCTGACACAATCCACATTTAAACTCTAGGAAATATGAAAGCAAAATCACGGAAGAGCTGCTTTTCTTTTCTTTCTGACTGGACGTGATGCAAAGGTCAGGATAAGAAATACAAATTAGCAGTCAGGGCCGAGGATGTAGAATAAAACAAATATGGAGCGCAGATCCACTTTGTTTTTGCTGACAACTGTGCAGATAATCAAATTGCCCTGTATGGATGTTTTGTATGGATGCCTCCTTAAATCACGAGGTGGCTTTTAAAGGGGGCACTTACTGTTCTGTCTTGTCTGTCATGAAAATATGACAGTATGATGTTCCTCAAACCTTTTGTTTGTACATGGTAGCAAATCAGAAAAATAGCTGCTTTAAAGGGAGGGGGATTGGAGCTAATGAGGCTTGTTTAGGAGCTGAGGGGCCAGCTAAATAAGATAAATAAGGATTAGTTTGCTCTCTCAGTCATGAAGATCTGCTCTAGTAGACTTCATTCATCCATCCATTTTTTTTCCCCACTTATCCAATTAAGGGTTGCAGGGAAGCTGGAGCCCATCCCAGTTGTTGCTGGTTGCAGCTGCTTCGAACCCGTAGTCTTTCTGTTTGCTGTGAGGTGACAGTGCTACAAAACTGTGGCACCCCTCTGGCAGAGTACAATAATAAAAATATGGAGCGATAATAGGCTCCATTAAACACCACAAAAGTGACCAATGTCAGGTGAATATTGGATTTTGTAAATGTAGTTGGGATAACTGAATTTGAATCCCCGATGTTGATGTTGTTACGCATTTATCTGTGTATTATTGGAGAATCTTTACCTCATAATATAAAGTGCCCTGAGGCCCCATTTGTTGTGATTTGGCGCTAAATAAATAAAACCGAATTGAATTGAATTACTGCACAATAGCCCACAGTCAGTCGTTTATATGGTTCAGACAAATTTAATGAGAACTTGTGAATTAGCTGTATTTGCTAGAAGGTACATTAAGACTGAATTAGGCTAATTCAACTGCCTGCTGGCTTAAGCTTTATGTTTAGCATACATATATAAATATGGCATAAATTTTTCCATCTACAGTGCTGCGAAAAAGTATTTATCTTTCTTTTATATTTTTGTCATGCATAGACGTTTCAGATCATGCAAATGAAACAAACTTGAATATGAAGATAACTTGAGTACATACAAAATGCAGTTTTTAAATGATGATATCATTCTGAACTCAGCTTTTAAAACATAAATGTGGGTAATCACAGTTAATTCATTATTTAACCAAGGGGACAATTGCTAGGCGTGCTTGGATAGCTTTTTTCCCCTTGAAATATGAAATCATCATTTAAAAACAGGATTTTTTATTTACCTGGGTTATCTTTGTATAATATTAAAATTAGTTTGATGAGCTAAAACACATAAGGGTGACAAATGGGCAAAAAAAAAGGTAAGAAATCAGGAAGGGGGCTAATACTTTTCACTGCACGTTAACTCTCAGCAGAAAGACAAGAATTGCAGATTATTCCTTTAAAACTATCCTAAAAAGTTAAACAGCAGCTCATCATTCAAGGTCATGAATAATCAGTGGAAGTATTTCATGTGTGCTACCTTCAATTTTCAGTCTGCAATCAGTTGCAGGGATCTGTCTCCAAGGACAATGTGACCACTTGGTTTGCTTCCTGATTGCTTAATTGCTTCCTCAAAGTCTGTATACTCACACTGGCATGCGCCTCCTCTGCTTCATATCCTCGTGGTGTAATTTCCTCTCCTTTATAACTTTTCTAATCACACTCTAGTGAACATTATTTATTCACTTTATTCCAATTTTCTTTTCTGTCATTTCTCCCTCTGTGTCCCCCTCTTGTCCTCACCACCTTGATCTTTTTTTCTCTCCCCCTCTTTCCGACTCACTCTGCTGTCTTTCTGTCAACACTCATGTTTCTTGTTATTGTCCTCCCCCCCCCCCCCAACACCACCACCACCCCTCATCATCTCTTGCCTTTCATCCCTCACTCTGTGACTCACCCCTCCACCCCCCCCCCCCCCCCCTCCCTCTCTGTTTTCTGTGTCAGTAGAACCCTTATGGTTACACAGATATACTGACTGTTGGCTGTGCCGTGGGGGTGGGATGCTGTTTTGGCACTCCACTAGGAGGTACTGTACATCTTCCACACTGCCTCTCAGCCACAACCTCTGCACCAACCGTCCTCCTGTACTGGATCAGATTCTTAGACCTGTTTGTTTCCCAAAGGGGACACATTATGCTTGTCTTTATTTCTTTACATATATAATATGTCTGATTTGTGAATTATTGAACGTGAGCATTACTATTACAGTTACTGAAGACCAGTGACAAATATGCACTTAGTTGCCATTTTAAGAGATACACATGTGAGCAATCAAATAGCTCAAACAGGTCAGCCACACCTTCAGTGGAAGCAATATGTACTCTTACAAGGTACTCTCCTCCAAACCAGTGACTGTGACCACAATGATAAACGTTCTGCGTAATTTCATGGTAATATTTCCCCATCTCACATTGTAAATACACTTTTTAGGCCAAATTATGGAGCGGATTGATCTTGCCTAGCAAGACTAAACTTAGTACTTAGTGCTTCAATTTACTTACAGTAAAATTATCTCTGTTTCCTGTAAAAACCTGACTTTTTACCCCCTTATTGCAGTGTACATGCCCTTAAGTATTTGTAGTATTACACTGTAAATTCAAATAAAATATATTGAATTTCCATTTTTTATAAAGTGTTACTTGAAAGTTATAAAGAGTGTGAGTAATTCAAAGACTCAATACTGGTTCATATTAAAAATCAATAAATCCCCCTTAGTAACAGAGGTTAAACAGTTCAACGGTCCAATCAGCTGAAGTTAGTAAGCCAATAATTAAACTCTTCTAATGAAAAGCTTTGTAAAGATCCCAGTTTTTCGATAGATCATTTATTGAATAGGTTAATAATCTGTTCATTAATTATCAGTGCGAACAATCATGAGCTGAAGTACCAACCAAAGTACAAAAGTCAACAAAACATCGAATGCTGTGCAAACGTTTTAGGCATTAAAAAAAAATAATGGAAAGTTTGAAAGATAATGCCGTGAATAGTATTTAGTTAACTTTGACCACTTCTCAGCTTTTCAAGGTGCTTGTTGGGTAATTAGTCTGTCTCAGTGTCTCTTGTCTCTTCCTGTAATGCTGAGCTGAGGGGATTAAGGACAGACCGTCTTCTGCAAGGCTCGCTCTTACTGTCGAATGTGGCTCTTTTAATGACAGCGGCTTATTGTTTGGCCCTGTTGTCACGCTGCAGAATAATTTTGGGACGATTAAACTCTCCCCGAGGGCGGATGGGTGTGTGACAGATAAGAATCGAAACTTCTGAAATGCCTACAATTTTTGCACAGCACTATATTTAAGTCACTAGATGTATACAAAACAAACTAGAATGTATTTACTGCTGACATAATGTTGGTCCCAAAATATGTTTTTTAAATCTTTTTTTAGAAGCTTCACACAGCTTTGATTATTGTTTTATAGCTTCACATGCTGATTATGTCTCTGTTTGTGTGTCAGAGAGCGAGACTACATGTAAGTGTGTGTTTAGCTGCGTTTGAATGTGTGTTAATTCCCCGTGGTTCTCCTGGTGTGCATAATTACACCCTCAGCTTCAAGTGTTTTTGAATTCATTTTGTTGCTTTAACTCATAATACCGTCCTCTCTCTCTCTCGCTCCCTTCTCTTCCTCTCCTCTTCCTCCCCCTCATTTTCTCTCACTGCCCATCCTCATTGCTCTTCCTCTCTGTAATCCCTCCTCTCCCTCTGTCCTTCCTCCCCTTTTTTTCTGTCGATCCACCGTCACCAGGGGTGCTGTTTAGTATTGAGGTCACGTCTACCTACTTTGCGGTGAGGAATTACTGGCGGGGATACTTTGCCGCCACATTCAGTGCCTTCATATTCCGGGTGCTGTCTGTTTGGAACAAGGATGCTGGTGAGAAGCAGAGGAAATGCATATTCAACAGATATACACAAACTACTGGAAAAAAGACAGCTGAGCTTGCTGTTTATTAAAAGTAGCTGAATATGACAGCTGAGTAATACTTGCTTCTTTACATAAACCTGAAATGTTTCAATACATCATCGCAGTCTTAAAGCAGCCCAGCAGCCCTGTAGCCTAAAATCCCTACAAGCTGCATTCAGGTGACCCTGTCTCTTTATTACAATACTAGATATTTTCACATTTCCAGTGTAATTTTATAAATAATATATAACTCAGAAAGGGGTGATCATTACATAGCCACTCTTACCCAAACAGATTTTGGGAAATCTTCATCTTTTAAAGTCTGAAACCTCAGTTTCATGGAATTTATGTTAAAATATTACAGAAATGTGCCAGGGTGAATTTTTTTCTCTATTGCAAACATAACCAGTTAGATTAGGTTCGATTTTTCAGAATACACTGTTCATGAATCTTCTTCACTGAAGCTCCGTTAATCAGTATTTACATTATTTAAGTATAATACTTCAAAGTATTTAAGTACCTCAAAGTATTTAAGTATCTGTAAGCTCTGTTTTCATTGTTTTGGTTTTCAGGCCTGCAACTTTACTGTTTACTGCTCTTTTAATATACAACTAATGGACATTTTATTAGGCACACCTTGGTAGGGTTGGGCTGTTTTTACCTTCAGAAAGTATTCATTCATTTTTTTTCATTTTTCATGGCATAGATTCACCAATTTTGGCCTGTATTATTATGATAGCGTCACACAGCTGCTGCAGATTCATGATGTGAATCTCCCGTTCCACCAAATACCAAAAGTGCTGGATTGGATTGAGTAATGTTGACTGTGGAGCCATATTCGAGAAACAAGTTTGAGAGGATCTGAGCTTTGTAACATAGCACATTACTTACCTGGAAGCTGCCATTAGAAGATGGGTACAGTGTGGTCATGAATGGATAGACATGGCATGTAACAATACTCACGTAAGTTGCGGTGATTAAATGATGCTCAGTTGTTACTCTTGTGCCAAGAAAATATCCCCCACACATTAAAACACCAGCACCATTAGCCTAAACGATGATACAAGGCAGGACTGATCCATGCAATCGTGTTGGTTGCACTAAATTCTGACCCTAATGTTTGAATGTTATTGTGCCAGACAAGGTTTTTTCAATCTTCCATTGTTCAATGTTGGTGAGGCCTCAGGTCCCTGTTTTTATTTGACAGGAGTGAAACGCAGTGTGGCCTTGTACTGCTGTAGCCCATCTACATAAAGTGCATTCAGAGATTCTCTTCTGCTCAAATAATCACTGGTTATTTGAGTTCCTGCTGCCTTCCAATCAGCTCAAAGCAGTGTGATCTTTCTCCTCTGATCTCTGGTATCAAGCAGCCAATCTCTGCAAACCCTGCAGGTGGTTGGATGGGAAAATTCCAGATCTCAGGCCAGCTTGTACAGCACCAACAACCATACCATGTTCAAATTACTTAAATCACTTTTCTTCCTCATTCTTACGCTCAGTTTGAACTTCAGTAGACTGTCTTGTCCGTGTCTATATGCCCAAATGCACTGAGTTGCTGCCACGTGATTGGATGAGCCAATATTTGCATTAACAAGCAGTTGAACAGGTGTACCTAATAAACTGTCAGAGAGAGAGAGTTGTTTTTAAAAGTTAGGGAACCCATTGCATATTACATAGCAGCACATTGTGGACTGAAACGAGCCACATAAAGAATCATTTGTTTCCTTCAGGAGTTGATGGAGACATAAAAACAGCTAAGGGAGCTTAAATATGGGCTCAGACTCATCAGGTGGACTGGGGTATTTGTTTTTTATTGTTATACTTTGTTTAATTTATCTTGTTGTCCCTGTTGTCAAAGTATTAGCATAGGAATGACAGACTGAGACCACATGTTCACTTGGTGGGAAACAGTTATTTCTCTCTTCCTCTCAGTCACAATCACAGCCCTCTTCAAAACAAACTTTCGGATGGATTTTCCCTTTGACCTTCAAGAGCTGCCTGCATTTGCAATAATAGGGTGAGGAGACTTTGTGAGCACTTGCATGCCTGCATGTGTTTGTGTTGAAATAATATGAGTCAGCAAGGTTCCTTTAATCTGAGATAGTCACGTAAAAGCTGCATCCTTGCTCCTTAACCCAGCTTTCTTTCGTCTTTCAGGATCTCGTGCGGCTTTTTGGGAGCGTTCTTCGTTTACCTGAACAGACAGGTGGTTCTCTTCATGAGAAGGCCTACGGCTCTTACACGCTTTCTAACCAAACAGTAAGATCCCCATACAGACGCAGAAACATAACAGAGACCTCCCCGCTGCTGTGGATTCATGTGGCGCTCAGCCCTTAAACTGCTGTGACTCTGGTAGCAGAAACTGTTTCTTGGAACTGAAACCATTTGTGCATTTAAATCCAATTCCTCTTAATGTTTCTCAGCTCCACTCTCCAAACTCATCAGTCTCACAACACTGGTCAGGACAGCAGCAAAGCCTTAACAACCTTTCAGCCAGCTATTCACTCAATGGGGAGATTCACTTACCCTCTGAGACTCAACAGTCAGGGAACATTAGTCTTTACCATTAGAGAAAAGAGAGTAGCAGCATCAAGAGAGCTCTACAATCAGCGCTGGTTCACACACACTGGTTATTTCTATGACAAGACAACTGTAGTCCTCTGGGGATACACTGCTGCTTTTAATGAACTCGTGTGTGTCTCCGTCTGTGTGTTGTCCCAGTCGTTTGATCTATCCAGGTGCAGTGACATTGATCATCGCCACCATCACGTTTCCTCCTGGATTTGGACAGTTTATGGCTGGAGAGGTCAGAATTCATCAATCTTGTTAATTCTCTGACTTTTTTCATGTTCATTTCTGGTGGTATTTTTTAAAACCTGATATGAATCAGGTGACTTTTCACTAAGTCCGCAAACACTAAAACCTTACCTGTGAAAGTGTGGCTGTCTGTCGCATGATTGTAAATTAATAGGATTGTTCTTTTAATGTAAATGGCCTGGAACATATATAATTTCTATTCTTCCTGAATATTTTTTATACTACATGTCACATTTTAGGTTTTTTTATTATGAACATGTAGCGTCATCAGGATGTGATGATTTTGTGTTTATGTAAACCTTGTTTAGGACAATTTTTTTCTGTGTGTTTGTGTTTCCTCTTGCAGCTGATGCCTAGAGAGTGTATCAACTCACTCTTTGATAATTTCACCTGGACCAAAATCTCAGAATACCCTGCTCCCCCCGGCCTGGGTCGCTCTGCCGCGTGGCTTCATCCTCGTGTCAGTGTCTTTATCATCCTTCTCCTCTTCTTCATCATGAAGGTATCTCTTCCTTCTTGCCTCCTCCTCACATTGTGTATGGAGTGGGTTTTGCCTTGAAAAGCACTGTGTGCGATAGCGTGAAAAACCTCTGGGATCGGTCTCGATCCTACTTTGATCCTGTTTTTGTGTTGCAGTTCTGGATGTCAGCAGTTTCCACCACTATGCCCATCCCCTCAGGTGCCTTTATGCCGGTGTTCATATTAGGTAAGAGGATTTTGTAATGCGAGTCTCCTGCTGATCTTCAGTTCAATTTGTCTTTACCAGAGTGCCTTATCTCTCTCCTCAAGGAGCTGCTTTCGGTCGCCTTGTCGGGGAGATCATGGCCACTCTGTTCCCAAATGGAATCCTGTTTGATGGGATAGTCTACCGCATCCTGCCAGGAGGTTACGCTGTCATTGGTCAGTCTGTTAACCTTCCCCCAGGTCCCCAAAGGCTATTTGAAGAGTTGTAGATTTAAGAAAAGTTTAAGAAAAGTTCTTTCCTTTTTTGGTGTTTTATATTCTCTTGTTCAAGCTGCAGATTTAGCAGCAGAAATCACCCCCAACATGCCAAATGATCAGTTTGTGTGCTAAAATAAACAAATTATAATTTAAAAAGTCATTACAAAATATTACATTTGATAACAACTGAGTGTTTTTTAAAACTAGATGTACTTTATCTGCCTCTCAAGACCGCTAAACTCTTGTCGCTCCTAAAGGTTTCTGATTTACTGTGTCATAAATAGTATAATGCTTTCAAAGCTAATTGATGGTTTGTTTTATTTAGCTGAAATAGGTGTAGTGATTTACTAAAACATTCAACCACACTGAAATACACAGAAAACAGAGTTTGTACAATTCTAACGAGCTTAAAAGTAAAAGTTTCAACAGTCTGAACTCTTTCAAACTTTCTTATAATTTCTTTAAGTAATCTTCAGGATGGTTCCCCTGCCTTTTGTCCCATTCTCTGTTAAGATGATCTCACACTGGTTCAATAATGATGAGGTCCAGGCTCTTCTATTTTCTATCCAGATATGCTGTTACTGCATTGGTGGTGCATTTGGGATCACTTTCATGCTGAAAAATGAAGTTAGTGCCAATCAGACACTTTCCAGATGGTGTTACATGGTGGATCAAAATCTCACTGTACTTTTCACTGTAAAATCCCCAACACCAGTGACTGAAACACAGCCCTGAACTATGACAGAGCCTTGTCAGTGTTTTACAGACGGCTGTAGACACTCGCTGTTGTACCTCTCTCCTGACCTTTTCTGTATATACAGTCAAGCCCATAATTATTCATACCCCTGGTAAATTTTGAGTTAAAGTTACTTTTATTCAACAGGCAAGTTTTTGGTTTTTTTGACCAGAAATGACACAGGCGTCTCCCAAAAGATGATAAGACGATGAAGAGGCATCGTTCTGGGGAAAAAATAAAATAAAAAAACAAAATAAAAAACTTGCTGGTTGAATAAAAGTACATTTAAGTTGACTGTACAGATGATGATTTGACCCAAAAATTTCAATTTGGATTCATCAGTTTCATATATCTCAGCCTTTTCTACCCGTTTCCCTTCCTTAATAATGGCTTCTTGATAGCCATCCTTCCTCTGTGTCCATTTTTGCTTCGGTGAACAGAAGATGATCAGCTGAAGGGCATGAAGGACATTTATCAGGTCCTGTGTCAGATCGTTACTGAATATTTTTCTCTTTATTAAAGGCATGACTTTGAGATAGACTTCATGCCTGCATTTTTTTGCAGATTGAACTCAAGGTTGCTAGTAACAAAGTGTCTAAAGATACAATTCAAAATGGACTCTTTGCTAAGTTGTAGATAGAAACAGGTTTATTTGGTGTCTTTTTTATGCTTGACTCATGGGTCAGTTTTAAGTGGACTAACAAACAAAACCATTCCTCTGAAAATGACGATGTACAATAATCAGGAGGAATTATATCACACCCCCATCACAGGTGCAGCAGCGATGACGGGGGCCGTCACACATACAGTTTCCACAGCAGTAATTTGCTTTGAGCTCACTGGTCAAATCTCCCACATCCTACCCATGATGGTGGCCGTCATCTTAGCTAATATGGTGGCGCAGGGTCTACAGCCGTCTCTCTACGACTCCATCATCCAGGTGAAGAAGCTACCCTACCTGCCTGAGCTGGCCCTTGGGCACATAAGGTAAAGTTAAAATACCTAAAAGTCCTTATTTTGTTTTCATATCGCTGTCATGAAAGACAACCTGTGCTTATTGTTGTATCCCGTCATTCCCAGCAAGTATAACATCTTTGTGGAGGACATTATGGTGCGCAAAGTGAGATTTCTGTCTTCTCAAGCCACCTTTCGGGAATTAAACCATCTGCTTGACACCACGACCCTGAAAACCATCCCCATCGTTGACTCCAAAGGTAGGATGACCAACATCTTTGCCGTCTCTGTGAGCCATAATTGTCACGGCTGCGGGGGCAGACGTGTGATGAGTGTGAGACAGGATCCAGACGCAGGCACTGGCTTGGAAGTGAGCGAGCTTTATTTAACACAGGTGGCACAAACAGAGCGAGTAAAGCAAAACCTCAAGGTGACTTAAACTGGGAATGACTAACAAAACGAACCTGAATGGACGACTGGGAGAAACACGAAGGGGAGAAACCGAGACGGACTAGCAACTAACATGAGTGAACACGCACACTATAAATACACAGAAGGGAACGAGGAAACGACACACAGGAGGGAGGCACAGCTGATTATGATCAACAAGACGAGACAGGGGAAACACAAACGAACACACTGGCATAAGACACAGACTTTCACAATAAAACAGGAAACTCAAAACACGCGCGAAGGCACAGACTCAGAGACGCGGGCTTTACACAGAGACTACACTAGAGGGAATACACAGGTAGGGATGACACAGAACAGAGGGAGCACGGAATTAACACTGGGAGGTCAAAGAACGAAACCTAAAAATCAGAACCACAAAACTAGGGAGCTAGAAACACTAGGATAGAAACCCAAAACACAAACAGTCACAAACCATGATGAAATCAAAAGTAAAAGTACAAAAACCAAAAACACTGGGTCACCGACCCAGGACCATAACAATAATACTTTATTTTGCTTTTAAAAGGCTTAGTACTAATGGGATAGACCAGGTCTATAAGTAGCTTTCCATGATTAACAGTTCAAAATAATTCCTCTTAGCCTTGGTGCAGATCTTCAGTTGACTATCCGTCTGAAACAAGCTTCTGATTGGCCGCCCTCGTAAACAGAAGGGTTTAATCACATGTGGGTGGAGCTTCTGTGCGCAGAGGCAAAGCTGTGTCCATGAGATGATCATATTGGGGAGATATCAGCTCCTAATGATATCATATGGAGCCAAGAGTAGAGAAAATTTTAAGAAAACAGCTTTTACTGTCTGAAGCCTGAGCTTTTGTCTAACAGGGATTACTCTCACCTCTTTTTTGGAACCTTGGCCACTGTCAACATTATCCATTGTAACAATATATATATATATATTTATGACAGAAAATAAGGACCATTAAATTCGTTTTTTACCTTAAACTTATTTTTTCTGACTTGGTGCTAAGCTGATCTCATGTAAGTATCAACAGTTTCCCCCTGAATGCCAAACTTTTTCTCTGTGAAACTTCCTTTTTTGCAGAATCTATGATTCTGCTAGGTTCAATTGAGAGGACAGAGCTTCAAGCCCTCTTGGACTGGTGGCTTTCACCTCAAAGACGAGTCTTTGAAAGAGGTCAAAGTTCACCGGGTCAAGCCTCCAAAATCAGCTGGGAGTCATTCACCTTTGTAGATGAGGAGGGAGGCGAGGAAAGCCCCGACAAGGTGGAAAAATGTGACCTATTCCTGACCATCAGGTGTTGTTTGTTTGTGTCTGCAACCCCCTTACTGACAGCGTTGTGTCCATCAGACCACCACTCCTGTGCAGGAAGAATGTAATGGACCCGTTCCTGCCCCCAAACCTCAGGAGCCCTCCGCCAACCACACAGACTCAGGTAACACGTTATTTCCACTACATACAAGGACAGGTTCGCTCATCCATGTCACTTGTCTCTACTCTGACATGCGTTGCCATACCACATCCCCAGACAAGCGCAAGCTGCCATCTGTCAGGAGGACCCTTCAAAGACTCTTCTCCTCCACGTCTTTGTCAGGCCAGACAGATACTCAGGTACTGGGATCAACCTTATGTATCCATTGCTTTGAGGCTAAACACTCAAAGAAGCAGTGCATCAGTGATCTGCTACTGAGTTGGCAGTGACAGCTAAGACAGGGATATCAGTCCAGCATGGCAGTCTAAGCCAGCCTCAATAATGTGATGAGGGGGGTGGGGGCATAACCTGAAGCTGACCTAGTGATAACTTTTGCAGTAGGTAATACTTTAAAACCAACAGGGGGCATCTATCTTTCTTTTCATCATTTGGTCTATCATCTCTTTCTTCCTCCACCTTTCTCAGGAGACCACAACCCCGCAGCTGACTGACACCATGTCTCCAGAGGAGGTACTTTACACTATTGATTGCGCAGCCTCATACTCAACGATGGACCAACAAACCACTCTAATTGATAATTACAACCTAGTTTGCGCCTTCGTCTCTCTGCTTTGTGATTGGCTGCAGATCAAAGCCTGGGAAGAGGCAGAGCTGAACAAACCAATTGATATGGAGCAGATACGCATAGACCCCTCTCCATTTCAGCTGGTGGAAAGAACGTCTCTGCATAAGGTGATCATCAAAACTCATATACACATACTGGTTCTGTACACTTACAACTATGACTTATTTTCATGTCATGATCTCTGCTCACAGACTGGAAACGGGGGGAAAAAACTCTTCATAACTAAACTATACTGAAACTATATCCAAGTTCATCTTCTGCCTGAAACAAACTGTTTAGCCTCTCTCCCATAAATGCTATGCTCCCTTTGAACCAGCTTTGTTGTGTGTGACTTTGTGAGTTTTTGATTCATCTGTCCCAGCTTCAGTTTTCAGTTTTTTAAGTGTATACCAAGTCCACCTGTCTGCCAACTGTAGCTCTAAAGGAGCTTTCTGAAAGCTGTGATGAAACATTAGACTCATTTCAGCTTGGCCTAAGAGTCTGAACAAACAGAACGCCCTGTTTGTTCTTTGTCCATATGATAAAACTTTGAAACTTGAATTTTTTTTATTATGCATCTATGTAGCAAAGCCATGCATTTCCTCTTTTGTTGCAGAAAAATTGCTTATGAGAAACAGTGCAGTCATGCAAGCAGAACACTGTCACAGTACAGCACATCTAACACTGACTGGATCGTGTCCTCTCTCTCCTCTCTCATTACTCAGACCCACACTCTGTTCTCCTTGCTGGGTCTCAGTCACGCCTATGTCACCAGCATTGGTAAGCTGGTGGGTGTTGTGGCACTGAAAGAGGTAAAGTCACTTTTTGCTTTTCATTTTGTTTTAATTTATCGGCTTGTTTTTTGTCACCTCTCTGGATTTGATCCGGTAATGTGGCATGACGAGCTGTGAGCTGTTCTGTCACCGCGTGCATCATTCTTTACGCTCTGATTCATGCAGTTAGTCCACTAACCGCCCTCACAACTCATCTCGCTGGATGTTCACTTTAATGATCTTATGTTGTTGCTCTGCTTTGTGGTATGTTTGGGTTTTGTTTTTTTTGCTTCTGTGGATGTTTAAACCTCGTTCACTCTTGTAACAGTTGCAGAAAGCCATAGAGGGCTCAACTCGGAGCGGGGTGAGGCTTCGTCCTCCTCTGGCCAGTTTCAGAGACACCAGTAGGAAAGCCAAGAAGCACCAGCCTCCCTCATCCACCACTTCCTCGCCAACACAGGACAGAGACCTGTGGGGGGAGGGTAGCAGAAGGGAAGGGGAGCTGGTGAGGAGGGAGTCCAAAGACGATTCCCGAGGGAAGCCTTCAAGAGGAGCTCCTGGGTGTGACGTTGCTTCCTCTTCCCCCAGCACCATGGAGAGCAATAGTAGCTCCACCTCCACAAGAGGGGCCGAAGGCCCTGCTCAGGAGGCAGCATCCCCCTCCACCTCCTCCTCTACCTCGCCGTCAGCCCCTGCCTCTCCCATGTCAGCCACAAGCCCTGTCCTCACACTGTCCTCCCTGCAGGAGGAGAGGGAGAGCGAGGACTCTGATGAGCCCATTTAGGAGAAGTGGCTTTCAAGAAGAAAAACTTTTACCTTCTTTTAATGTCACTCCTTTTCCGAAAAGACAAAGCTGCAGTTTAGATGGAGGAGTCAAAGCCACCTGCGGCTGTCACAGACATTCAGCTCTCAGTGGGCAGGAGGAACTGGTGCACACAAAGCTCAAGAAACTTTTAGTACAGGATATTTTTTTCTATTCTGATGATAGTTTCACTTTTCCACTCTTTAAAATCTCAGGTGCTTTCCCGTGTCTTCTGAACTGCTGACAACCGTTTCACTGAAGTTCAATCTTCCAAGCGTATCTCTGAAATGCCGAAAACAGCTGATTTTCACATGTATTAAGATCTGTTAATGTCATTAAAGGTATAATATGCAGCAATGGTCAGTTATTGTAAACTTGGCCTTGAGAATGAGGATGGAGGGAACAGCTTTAGCAAGAAAAAAGCAATGAAGCATAATTTTCTAATTGTTTTACAATGATTGAGTTCTGAAGCAGAAATCACACAAGTCAGCAGGGAAGGTGCTGCATTTCTTAATTTAGTGTGAATTAGGTGTGGCTCTAGGCTATAAACTGGTGTTGACAATGACTATAACACGTATGATAACATTACCAGATAACATTGCATTAATACTTTCTGTAGTTTTTAAGTAGCTACTGCCCAGTGTGTGACACTGGAAACCATAAAAACATGAGTGCCAGTCAGTAGTAGTTATTCCAGTCTAATTATTAAAATTTCTTTCTTATTTTGGATATTGGTGTAATGAAAACATGCAATGAAAACTAACATCACAACAGCTCTTTTATAATATTTATGAGGAAAGAAATAGAGGCAGTGATGTAATCCCGCCCTCCTGTTGTTATTAGCTGGGGGCTACACAATCATTGCCCAATGCTTGCAACCCAGGAATGTACAGAAAACAGGAAAAACAGAATATATTAAATCAGTCTGTGCAGATAAATACAACAGTAAAGGAAAACTGAGAGATTTTACTGTTTTAGGAAAATCCTGCATATTATACCTTTAAGTACCTGTAGGGTAGCTGACAGTAAAGAATTGTATTATAATGAAATAATATAGTGATTAAGACTTAATTAATTTGACTGATGGGTCAAAGAGATCACACATTTAAAGTTTACTGATTGAGGTTAATTTAAAATTATAACTTGTTATAACATGTTTATTATGTATTTTCTGTATTGTGAATCTAAATCATTATTACTGGTTTGTAATTTTTAAAAAAATAATAAATACTATATTTGTCCACTAACTTATTTGAGTTCTTTACTGCTGTTAAATATCTTTCTCAGTGAGGCTGGATGCAGCAGTGCTTCCAGCTAAATGCTAAAATAAATATATTTTCATTTGTTTCTGGATTGAGACGCAATGCTGAAAATGTGGGTTTTGTCACTGAAGAAATATTTAACACATTAAAAAGGAAATGTTTTTATAGAAGGTTGAGATTAGCAGATGGAAAACAAAAGTTTGGAGAATGATTGATTTGACTTTATGGTCTGAAACAGCAATTTTGCAGCACCCCCAGTTTACCTGTATCAGCGTTACCCAGGAGAAGATAAAACAACTAATAAAACAAATAAAACTTTATCCAGCTAACTGCAAATCCATTTTTAATTATAAAGAGAAATCTTCTATATTTATCAGGTTTATTTGAAGACACTGTACTCAGATGGTTTTAGTAACATTATCACCTTCAAGTTTAGCCTGAGCTGGCTTTAGTTTAGTCTGTTAGCATGCAAACATTAGGAAAATGTCAGCAGCAGAGAGCAACAGTGTGCTGTTACTGAAGTAGTGTTCTTTAGCACGGTTGTACTCACCTTTAGTACTCTATTTCTATATTATGTCATAGCACTGATCTGTTGTTTGACACAGTTATTGTAAAGCAATGCAATTTTTTTGTCACAAAAAAGCCAAAGAGGGATAGTATTAATAATTATCATAATTATAAGGTAAATAGACAGAAACTTCAGAGCTGGAGTGGACAAATTTAGTGTGCGTGGGGGAGCATTTCTCTCTAACCTGCTGCTGAACCCACTATTTTTTTTAAACGCACAATTTTATCACCACTGACATTTTTCTAAAATTTGACAGACTTTTTAATCTGCAGGATCTGAGAAAAGGTTGGCCATCTTCTTGACATTTTGGCAATTTTTGGAAAAAATCTGTAACTTGCTGCTGCATATCTTGGCCAGGTCTCCCTTGAAAAAGAGGTTTTTAATCTCAGTGGGATTTTCCTGGTTAAATAAAGGTTAAATTTAAATTAAAAACTGTCTTGTTGTATGTCACTCCCATGACTTCATGTTTAGCATTGGTAACATTAGCACCTGCAAAGCAACTTCTTAAGGCGCTCACAGTTTTTAGTGTTGAGCTTTGGTTTGGAGTTTCTGGGTTCCATAATGTAGTTATCAACTTAATAATTACTGCAAGGTGTATAGATCACAGATTAAACAACCCAAAGTATAATAAGTTGTTGAAAATTACAACATGTATCAATAGAGTATATATTACATCTATACATGATATAAGCGTACTTCATATTTTTTAAAATACTCCACATTCAGTAAAAGTAAAGCTTAAGTGGAACACAATTATTTATCCACTGAGGAGCATTAATGTTTGTACAAATTAGTTTTGTAATTGTTGGGATATACTACGTCAAGAAAAGGAGGGTAATTAAAAAAAAGTCTAAAAAGAGAACATCTGCATGCATATAAAGATTTCTGTGCTGTGAAGGTCAGCAGTGTGTTCCAGCCTCTGATTCCTATGTGAGCTTGAACAAATCAGCAGTTAGTCCCTATGGAGGAGGCCTGGCTGTGTTAATATTCTCCTGGCATAAAAGTCCCTGATAAGGACTGGAGAGGGATGTTTTTGGAAAAGCATGACAGGCTGGATTACTCTGCTGCCAGCTCCTTGTGACTGCTGTTTTTGCCTGTCAAGCACATGGTCGCAGACACCCACTGTCAGTCCAAAAAAGAAAAAGACCCCCCCCCCCCCCTCCCCCAAAAGCATATCACTAAGCTCTTGAGAGAAAGGAGGTGAACATGTGAGAATCTAATTATTTCCAACCTGTGAAAACATGAAAACATAACCACACGTGTGCACAAGAAATGCCGTTTGTTGGTTTTGTTTATTTGCTCTTTCTCCACCGGAGGAAAAGGAGAGGAGGCAGGTAAAAGGAGCCGGAGGGTCAATAGGAGGTCGTGCAGGAAAAAGAGGGGAAAGGAAGAGAAACGGGAAGAAACAGAGAGTTGACAGAAGAGAGAGAGAGGGGGGAGCACGGAAGAACCATCCTGTGACAGCCATCCAACAAGCATGCATAGGTGGGAGTGTTATAAGTGTTCACTGGTATCACCAGTCACACTGCCTCATTTCAAACAAATCCAATTTTATGCAGACTTTTACAGAAGCCATCCAATTTTATACAGCGTTTTATACAGCAGTTACTTTTTTTGCCAGACACTTCCAGATTATAATTATCAAATTCCCTATGACTGATGTGAAAACGTCAAGTTATTTTTCTGTTTTTTTTTTCTCTCTTTTGTTGGCAGTGATTTTTCCAACAAGACAGTGGACATCTTACTGTACACAGACAGACATACAGACAGACACAACTATACAGAGCAGATACAAAGAGATAGACGGAAAGGAAGAGAAGGAGCAAGGCAGAGGACCAGAAGCAGGTTTTGAGCATCATGCCTGCAGACAAGTTGTAACTGTAACTGGAAGATGGCAGTAGAAATACAAAAAGAGTGACTCAACTGCAAACCAGTAGGTTAACAAAGATGTGATCAGTAAACCTTAACATCCACAGAAATATTTTTGGCTTCTTATTATTTGTTTATTCATTCATTGAGATTTAATTTAAAAAGAAAAAAAAGAAAGAAAGCAACAACACAAAATAAATAAAAAGATAAATAAATAAATAAAAATAACCCAAAGCGAAGCAGTGTCTATAATGGAGTTCATGCATGTTTCCTTGTGATGTAGCTTATTAGCAAACAGTCAAGCCCAAATAAGCTGCGATGGTCAAAGAAATATATATAAAGCATTGGTCTTTCCACCACATTACGTCATCTGACTCATTAAAAAAAAAAGATACTGCTCCCAGAAGGGTTGGTACCCGCGTGAAATTATACTCTGTACAAGATGTCTTATTTTTCCTCCCCACCAAGTAATTTTTCAATAAATAAATTAATATTTGCCATTGCGTAAAGACATTCTGTTTGCAGTTTTGAGCAGTCTTCAAGTTGTTTTTGTCACCTGGCACTACTGAAATTCTTGAAGTTTTTAAAAACAGTGAGCTGCCAAACTGCTCCATCTCTTCTTGGTTTAAAGTGCTCAAAACCAGACAAAACGAGAGTGCTTTACAGCCGTGACACCTACTCTAACTCAGAATTCAGCAGGTCAGTAGAAAAATAAACATTGTCCCCAACATTGCATAAAGAAGCAATCAATAAATAAATTCATTCAAGTCAATAAACCATATATCTTATCATCTTAAAAGTTTCTCACACAATCATCAAAGTGAGAGAAGGTGCTCCTCCAACAGAGAAAACAGTGGTTTTGTAGTGTCGTAAAGTTTTGTCAGTGAGCCATGCACGGAAAGTCCACTTTGTTCACCGCCGCTGTTTAACTCCACGTCTCGCTAGCAAACACCGTCCTTCCTCCAGTGAAAGAAAAACAAAAACCCACAAAAAATAAACCATGCTTGTCAAACATCCAGGCAGCTGCTTCACAGTAAGAACGATGAGCAGGAAGACACCGATCTTTTCAGCTCCAGTGTTCAGTCCTTATCGTCCGCTCTATTCCCTGATTGGCTGACTGAATGGCAACCTCCTGTCGCCGTCGCCAAACTTTTTCCACCGCCGATGGTCTCAGCGAGTTGAATGCCCCTCAGTTTGATTCGATCACCCAACTTAAAACACAACATCCCTCCCATTTCCTCCGATTTTGTCTTTGTGTTGTTGCACACAGAAGAAGAAAAAACTAAACTTTGCTAGGCTAAGCTGTGAGTTTGAGAGCAATCCCCAAAATAAGGTGGGACCCAAGAGGTGTACAAAAATAAAGAAATCATACTGTAATAGAACAGTTGTGATTGTGAGCGAGAGGCAATTTCTTTATTTACTCAGAATATTTACATATTTGTGACAGAGCTGACACTGATCTGGGAAGCCAGTGTCTCGCCTGCCTATTGCTGGTTACAATTTAGATATTCATATCTGTGTGTGCGTGTGTGTTGTTGTGGTCTTGGTGAGCCAGCAGTGAATCCACTTTCCAACATGGTTGAAAGACTCCCCCACTTGTTTTTGTTTCACAAAACAGAACAGCGCTCCCTTCTCTCTCTTGTGGACCACGGAGGAGGCATCAAAGCAGCACTCGTGTACTGCCGCCTGTCTTCCAGTACATTCAAAATAGTGGTTATCATCCTTTATTCATCGCGATTACGTCTATGGAAAAAAAAAAGCAGCTGAGGGTTCGCGTTGTCAAGTGGCTCGGTTTTGGTTGTCGGTGAAAGCTTTCAGAGCGGAAACTGGGTAACCTCAACAGTCCAAAGGGAACCTCTGATCTGTTGGGATTGCATCAGTGCAAAAGAGATTCACATATGCAGCTCTTTGTTTATTTCTGAGTCATGAAAGCCACCGCTCAAACCCACCGCAGGCCCACTGCAGGGCCACTGTGGCCACACCTGGGATACTATGGTTCAGTGCAAAGTCTATACAGAGCTGTATAGTACAGGTACTCCATAGTACTCTGAAGAAACATGCATACAGAGAGACAGAGTAGGAAGCACGGTATACAGTACAATCCTTATCTGTGCAGGGTTTTTGGGTGTCCAGTCAGCAGGGCGAGCCTGTCCCTGGATTGTGCCTCGGGGAAAACGGCATTTCACTGAAATGCTGAGATTTTCTGGGCCTACTTCAATCATCTGTGAAAGTGCTTGGGTTGCCAGATGTAAAGTATAGTGCATGTGTTTGATGCAATGGGGAAATAAATTTGACTAAACTCTATCTTATGTGTTGAATAACAGCTGTAAACAGAGTAGTTCTCCCACTGGAAATCTCATATCTTATCATACACTTATACATAGATTGTTGTCCTTTTTTTTGTTTCTTTTATTACAAAATTATTGTTATTTTTTTTATTACTTTAGATTTCTATTATCATTATTAGATGATGACAGGGTTGAGTTGCTTGTCTCATAAAAAGCATGCATGTTTCCATTCCCCTCTTTTTTGTCTCAGTGCAGTTTCCCGGTGGATATAATTCACTCGGTTGGTGCTTCTCTTCCGCCTTCATCTGTCTTTTCTTCAGTTACCTTTGGGATGTAAGGCTTGCAAAGAAACAGGTGTCCATTGTTGCATCAGCTCTACTGTTATTGGGAGTCCACCAAATCTATTTCTCACCATTTTGAAGAAATGACCTTGCAACCAAAAAAGTTGTGGTTTTGATACCTGAAAAGGAACAGAGTAATAGAGATATATTGTGTTATTATGCTCATTTCTTGCTGACTCCCCAGTCAGTTCTTCATTTGTCTCTTGTCTGCCACAAACTCAGTTGGCTGCCACAGAAGCAGGAGGCCCCTCTTCTGGCTCTTCCTTCTCCTCTAGTGTCTGAATGAGACCAGAAGTGACATCAGACAACTTCCGCTCTGTGATTGGCTCTGCTGGCAGCTGCCCCGGACTACTGCCACCAGAAGCATCCCCTTGTTGTGTGGGTGGAGTCAATGTGGCCGACTCTTGCTCCATGCACAGTGCCACATCTTCTTCCTGATCAGGGCAGAAAGAGTGAAACACACAAGGTCAACTAGATGACTAACTTATGTATGTGGATAGATTTTTACCTATTGTCCTCTTCAGTAGTGAAAACAAATATTTGATCCCCTGCTGAATTTGTAAGTTTGGTTACTTACAAAGAAATGAACAGTCTCAGGTTTTTATGATATTTTCATTTTAATGGAATATCACCCCAAAATCCAGGAAACACATTATATAAAAGTTATAAATTGATTTGCATAGCATTGAGTGAAGTAAGCATGATACGTATAATCATTCAACCAATCAATCAACCAGTCAACCAAGCAACCAATAACAGAGGCACTTGATCTCAATTATGTGTATAAAGCACACTTGTCCACAGAGTCAGTTTCTTTCTTTCCAGCCTCTCCGCCACTATGAAAAGACCAAGGAGTTGTCAAAAGATATCGTGGATAAGATTATAGACCTGCACAAGGCTGGGATATACTACTAGACCATCAGCAAGAAGCCTGGTGAAAAGGTGACAACTCTTGGTCCAACTATTTGCTAATGAAAGAAATATAAAATGACCATCAATTGCGCTTTTCCTGGAGCTTCACTCATAAGATCTTGCCTCATGTTTTGAGGATGATCATGAGAAAGGTGGTGGATCAGCCTAAAACTACACAGGTGGAGTTTATTACTGATCTGAAGGCAGTTGGGACTACAGTCCCCAAGAAAACCACTGATAACACACGCCATAGGGTCCCCCCTGCTCAAGAAGCAACATGTGAAGATCGGTCTTAGGTTTTCTACTGAACAGTGAACAGTGTGGTCAGATGAAACCAAAACCTTTGGTATCAACTCAACCCGCTGTTTTTGGAGAAGAGAAACAATGAGCCAAAGCCAGTTTCCAGACCTCAGTCCTGTAGAAAATCTGTGGAAGGAGCTGAAGCTTCAAGTTGCCAATGGGCAGTCAAGAAATCTGAAGGAATTAAAGTTTCTGTAAAGAGGAGTGGGCCAAAATCCATCCTCAGATTTCTCCTACTGTATCAGCTAACAGACTGATTGGCAAATATGAAGATCACCGTGACGCATCAAAGTACACTTTGTCAAGACAGTCTCAACTCAAGGCCAACTGTCAAACTGTTTTGAAGCTTGCAATACATAATCTTTCTCTGCAGACCTCAAGTCAATGCTGGTTTAAAGTCAAGGTTTCCAAAGTCCAAATAATTAATTTTTAATGGTAAATGGTCTGCACTTAGCATGCCTTTTAACTTTAGCTGTGTCTGCAGAGCTCTTTGCAGTCATTCACACAGACATTCTGAAGTGACTTGGGGTTCAGTGTTTTGCTCAAAGACTCTTAAATGTAGTCAGAAATCGAATGACCAACCTATCAGCCTCTCTGCACTATAATAAAACACTATTGGGATACATAATAGTCCGTTTTTAGTGGCTGTTACCATTTTCCCCCTTTCCCCCCATTTCTCTCAGTAAAATTGCAGTTATATTGTGACATAAACAAGTAGGAACAAGCTTACTACTCTCTAACAGGTAGAAATGTTAGCATGTTTGTTGACATGGGTGGAAAAGCCAATTAATCTTTTCCTAAAGCTTTTTGTGCTACCATGATACCACTGTAGGTTGTCAAAGTCAAAAATTATATTCAATATATCCAATTGGGATAAAAACAATTATTGTGTTATATGATTGTGTTTTATAGGGGCAGCTGTAGCTGAGGATGTAGAGCAAGATGTTGACCAATCAGAAGATCAGTCACGACGCATCCATCAGAGTTTGGCGTGTCTGTGTGAATGTTAGATAAAACCGCTTAGGTGTTGATTTGTATGAATGTATATGTGATTGGGTGAATGAGGTTCGTAGTATAAAATGCTTTGAGTGCTCAGTTAGAACAGATAAGTGCTACATAAGTACCATTCAGCATTCAGTCCATTTATATGGACCAAAATAATTGTGATTACGGTTTTTGTCATAAGGAAGAGCAGCCAATCCTATACCACTGCTTATTCAATGATGGATTGCCAACAAGAGCTCAGCTGCTAAAAAGTGTTGCCTTCTTGAGCTGCACAGCAAAATCAACCTGAAGATGAGGACTTCATGAATTAGATATATAGGTGACTGATTGTTTTGTGCATTAATAAGGTTGCTCCCTGCAATTTTCATGAAAACTTTCATAGCAGTCCCTTTTGCTTCACACCTTTTACATAATTTATCCCCAAAAATAACTGAAGTTTGGAGGCCTGTCGCAACTGTGGTTTTCAACTCTCCCTCTTGTTTCCTGACATTTCTGCTATCTAATCTATTCAAATTTTTCCATCCCCAACTTTATCTTATTGAGGCCACAAATCTAATATTTTTATCATCAGTTAATGTTGTCATCAATTCAGTCAAAATAATGGAAATGTAAAAGTATATGTCTTCGGCAGGTCAAAAGTTAAAAAATCCATCCATTCAGTTTATTCCGCTTATCTAATTCAAGGGTCAGGAGGCCGGAGCCGATACCAAGGTAGGGTACAACTGCTCAGGTTGCCAATTTTGTCGCACAGCTAACACAGAGAGACAGATAAGCATTCACACCTATTTCACCAATTAACTTAATATGGACGTCTGTGCACTGTGGCCAGAGTGCCCATATAGAGCCCACACAGGTACAGGGAGAACATTCATTTCATTTCATTTCATTTATTTGTTCATTTTCAGGCACAACAAATACCTATATTGAACATAAAATGCACAAAACAAAAAACAAAAATTGCCTGAAAAAGGAGTGAGACGAAGAAAACTTATTAAATCCCACCCCTATACTCACTCATCAACAAAAAAAACAAACTTCCCGCAGCTACGCCCATCATTGCATACAGACCCATCAACAGCCCCGGGCACATACAAGCATCTAAACGGCAGCTCGCAAACAACAATTAGAGCCTTCATAACTGAATACAGAATATATAAATTATAAATTGCATTACCACAGGTAACAGGCAGTAATAACTACAAGTAACAAACACACATACATATACATACATATATATCTGCACACACATGTACATATATGTACATACATACGCACACTTTTTTTTTTTTGGAATCCATACCAGCAATGGTAAGAGAACAGACATTACAGAGCACACTAAAAGCATCATTGAGTATACTGTGACCAGACCAACTGTTTGTAGAGAAATTTAAATCTATGAATATTTTTGCATTGTTTCAATTGTAAACTCAGACTGTTCCAGATTTTCACACCACATACAGACACACAAAAACCTTTACGGGTTGTTCGAGTTCTGGGTAATTTGAATTCTCCAAAGCCTCTCACATTATAAACCTTTTCTCGAATTTCAAATCTAGTTTGTAAATTTGCCGGTAAAAGTTTAGTAAAAGCTTTATACAAAATTATGGATGTATTGTAATTAACCAGATCCTGGAATTTAAGTAACTTTGCCTGAAGAAAGAATTTGTGAGTATGATCTAGATAACCAGCCTTGTGAATAATACGCAGTGCTCGTTTCTGTACTGTGACTAATGGATTAGTTGTATTTTTATATGTGTTTCCCCACACTTCCACACAATATGTAAGATATGGAAGAACCAGGGTACAGTACAGAGTACGAAGTGCATCTTTATCAAGGTATGGTTTCACTTTGTTCAAAACTGCGAGGCTTCTGGAAATTTTGGTTTTTATGTGTCTGACGTGGGGTTTCCATGAAATTTTGTTATCAATTACGACTCCCAAAAATTTGTTTTCACTCACATTATCAATTGGTACACCTTCAATGATAATTGGTAATTCTACATTATATTTTAAATTACCAAAAAACATTGCTTTAGTTTTATTTATATTTAATGATAATTTATTTATGTCCATCCATTTTTTTATTAATTTTAGCTCCCTGTTTACGGTCATTACAAGATCAGCATAATCATCGCTACTGAAAAATATGTTGGTGTCATCTGCGAACAGTATGAGTTTAAGTACTTGAGAAACATCAAAAATATCATTTATGTATACATTGAAAAGTTTTGGTCCCAACACTGACCCTTGGGGAACACCACATGTAATACCAAGTTTCTCTGAATGGTAATGCCCTATGCTAACATATTGTTCCCGACCCGTTAGGTAACTTTTTAACCAGTTACCAGCTTTCCCTCGAATACCATATCTTTCCAATTTATCCAATAATATTGAGTGATTGATTGTGTCAAAGGCCTTTTTGAGATCAACAAAAATACCAACTGCATATTTATTTTTATCCAGTGTATCAGTAATTTCTTCTACTGCCTCAATTATCGCCATTGAAGTGGTTCTTTGCGTTCTGAAACCATACTGACCAACATTTATTATTTGATGTTTTTCAAGGAATTTTTCTAATCTTGAATTAAAAAGTTTTTCTAGAATTTTTGAGAATTGAGGCAGTAGAGAAATAGGCCTATAATTGGTAAAACTGTGTTTGTCATTACTTTTATATAGTGGTATTACTTTCGCAATTTTCATTTTTTTTGGAAAACAACCGGACTGAAATGATAAATTACAGATATATGTTAAGGGACTAGCAATATTCAGAATAACCTGTTTAACTACAGACATATTTATGTCATGATAATCCATTGAAGACTTACTTTTACATTTTAATGTGATATTTATTACTTCTTGCTCATTTGTAGCTGAGAGGAACAGTGAAAAGGGATTTGATTTTATATTACTGATATTTTCATTTTTATGACACGGGATGTCTGCTGCTAGTTCAGGGCCAACATTTATGAAGAATTTATTGAACCCATCGACAATATTACTCATGTTGTGATTTTCACCATTTGCATCAGTAAAATATTCAGGATATGATGTTCCAGAAGATCCTTGTTTAATTAAGTTGTTTAACACATCCCAAGTTCCTTTTATATTGTTTTTATTTTCATATAATCTTCTTCTATAATAAAGTTGTTTGCTCGTTCTTATATCAGTCAATTTATTTCTATATGCTTTATATCTTTGTTCCACTTCTTTTGTTTTTACTTTGATGAACTGTTTATACAGATTGTTTTTCTTTTTGCAAGCATTAATAATTCCTTTTGTGAGCCAAGGACTTTTTATCTTTTTTTTCTTTGTCATGTGTTCGTTTACAGGACAATGTTTATTGTACCACATAGTAAAAATATCTAGGAAATTATCATAAGCCTTGTCCACATCTGACTCTTCATACACCGAACTCCAATCTTGTTGTGCTAAATCGAAATTGAAGGCATGAATTGCTTCTTCATTTATTGTTCGCTTTGCTATCATGATCTTGGTATCTATTTTTTTTAAATCATAGTCACACAAAGTAAAAACTGGTAAGTGGTCAGTTATATCACAGACAAGCAGACCACTATTAATTTGGAAATCCATGACATTAGTAAAAATATTGTCAATAATAGTGGCGCTATGTGAAGTTATTCTGCTTGGCTTTGTTATTGTTGGATATAGTGATAAGCTGTACATCGTGTCAGTAAAGTCATCAATGGCTTTTAACCTTGTTGGATTTAGCAAATCAATATTAAAATCACCACAGATAAATAGTAATTTTTGGTTCACCGAAGCAAACGTTTTTTCTATCCATTCATTAAAAGTGTCAATACTTGAACTGGGTGTCCGATATATGCAACTTATTATAACATTTCTCTTTTTGTCATTCATAATCTCAATAGTCAAACATTCCAAAATTCCATCAATAGCCATAGACATAGTTGTTACAACATGAATATTCCACATGGGAAAGCCCCATCTGACCAGCAAATCCTAATCCAGGACCTTCTGGATGTGATGGTGTTAACCCTTCTAACAATCATGCACATACTCGCACCCTGATCGATGTCTCGGGGGAAAAATGGGTTCAGTATCTTAACCAAGAACACAGCTGCCCGGCTAGCGTAATAAAACTTTTAAATGTACCCAAGGAAAAGCTAGAAATCCTCACTTTCCTCTTTTTGCCATTTCCCCCAACCATCCACAGCAGATGACTGCCCGTTCCTGACCATGGTTCACTCAGAGGTTTCTTCCTGTCAAAAGGGAGTTTTTCCTTTCCAATGTTGCCAAGTGATTGCTCAAAGGGGGTCGTCTAATGGTTGGGGTTTCTTCTGTTATTGTAGGTTTTCTAGCTTATAATATAAAGTAACTTCAGGTGAATGTTGTTGTGATTTGGTGCTATGCGTACAAAGAAAACTGAACTGAATTAAAGTACTGGCAGACAATTCTTTTCAAAAATGTCAATCAGTATCCCCTCTATTGACAAATTGATCTTAGATTGCTACACGTGCATAAAATCAAACCAATCTTATGATTAAATGATTCGAGACAAAACTTTAAGTACAGTCTGCAGATTTAAAACAGAAATGACACACATGTTGCAGTAAGCAGAACTAAACCTCCAGTCTGGTGCCTCTGAGAACTCGCTTAGAAAGCTACAAAATCAAATATTAATCACTGAAGAGATAATTTTATGTAATGCAACCCCATGTTCAACTCACCTTGACCTCCTCCTCCTCCTGCTGTTCCAGTAGCGGGGAGTGTTCCGTTCCTACTATCTCTTCACCAGTGGGAACGCACAGGCTTGGCTCCACTGTCGCCGCCACACCCATGTACCCGCCGGCTTCTGCCTGATAGGTTTCCATCTGCCCCGTGTTCCACAGATCAACCAGCGGAGGGTGAATTTGATGAACCAGACTGTGGATGGTGCTGTTGGGTGTTGCTTGCAAAGAGTGGTTGGCACTGTGTAGCCTGTGCTCCAGAGACTTGAAACACACAGAAAAGACTAATCAGTAAAATGTGAGGAATGAGCAGTGCGACCTGTTTGCCAGCTTGAATGTTTCATGACATGCTCCCCATGTCAGTATGCAGTAAGCTGACTTTGTTTTCCTTAGGCAACAGAGGTGATATGCAGATCTTTTTGTACAGTATAAGAAATTCCATCCTCATGCATGGAATTCTTTTTATTTTTGTTTAAAAAATGATTTGGATGTGTCCCTTTGGAAGAATGTCATATTTTTGCAGGTTCAGCTGAGCATTTAATGAGGGATTCTTGACAAGAGTGATGACTCAACAGTGTGAGGTGTGTCAGCGTTCACATCAGATGCGGTTGAGTCATTGCTTAGGCTAAAATCTTTTCTATGAAGTAATGCAAAAACAAAAACGAATAAAAGGAGATGATTAGATAGAAAAATGTCGAGTTAAGATTATTTTGTTGAATTTCTATTTCCACAGTCAAGAGCGAATTTCAGACTGAGCATGAAACCCAGGAGGTAAGAGTTTCTGAGAACATGTTCTGAATAAAAGCCCAGCTTTTTTAGTCTATAAATGCTGTGATGTGTGGGTTTGTTCATGTGCTGTACTTGTGCCTATACAAAAGTGAACAAATAAATAAAATAATGTGTTGATAGATTTATTTTACCAGACAGTATTTTATAACAACCATCTCTGATACTCAAGCCTTACGCATTAGCAGCAACATGTAGTGTCTCATTTGGATTAAAACCCAGACGGCGGCACTCTCAATCAATCACCTGCTGTTGCTGATACTGCAGAAGCTGCTGTTGGTGGTAGTGCTGAAACTGTTGGATCTGCTGCAGCTGTTGTAGTTGACTCTGCTGGAGAGTGAACTGCTGCTGCTGTTGCTGAGACAGGAAGTGAGCTGCGGCCTGCCCATCGTAGCCCTCCGTACCCATAACGTAGGAGCCAGCAGGGGGAGACGCCACAACGGAGGGATCGTTGTTGATGGGCTCCCAAGCGTCAGAAGAGGAGAGGCAGTAGTGGCCCTGGGAGACGTATGTGTGAGGCCACACCTCCGCTGAGGAGTGGTGCAATATCTGATCTGCAGGAAATAAAAAAATGTGGCAGCTGTTAGCACTCTTCAAAATGGGGGCAGCAGATGGACGCAGGAACACTGTGTTTTATGATTTTTACAAAAATCCCACTTTTCAAATTTGCTGGAATTGGAAAAAGAATGAGCAATTTCTTAAAATCTTGAAATTACGACTTGACCAACAGTTAAAGCTAATAGCTGTTGAGATAAATGTATATCTGGCTGTTAACTACTCTGAAAAAAACTCAGCTGAAATCTTTCCACACTGGGTGAAAATGTTATGACAGAAACTCTCCAGTATGAACCGAACAGAGTTGAACACTGGCACACCTCGCACTGTTGAGTCATCATTTTGTCAAACTGTATAGTGCAGACAGAGCTTTGATTGCCTCCAGTGTTTCTTACTCAAAGTTGGAGGGCTATAAAGTGGGCTCACAGCCACATATTTTGCCAAGTGTCTGACTTAAAAACGATGGGATCAGTTAAGACGAATGCATTCAGGGTGCAGTTAAGAAAGTCTATTTTAACTCAGCAAAGCACTTACTCTAATTTTCTGCATTCAGAAGTCTGTGCTAAGGCAACATTGCAGTAAATTGCAAATATCCAAAATCACTGTTTATATCGATACAGTGTCTGGGTTTACCTTCCAAAAGTTCATGCTGGAAACTGAAATGGCCTAAAGTCTAGAGCAGAGGTGTCAAACATAAGGTCTGAGGTAGAGTTGGATGTCTCGAGACCCGTCTCGAGACCCGTCTCGAGACTACTTTTACGTGGTCTGGGTCTTGTCTTGGTCTCGACAGACTTTGGTCTTGGTCTTGGTCTTGTCTTGGTCCTGATCCCTCGGTCTTGTCTTGGTCTCGCTGTCTCGGTCTTGCTGTCTCAGATTGGCATAGAGGTCAGGAGATTTGGACTCAACAGTATCCATGACACACAAGGTAATGTTCGATAATGTGTCATTCGCAAAAGCATCAGCTCTAAGAGCCGTGCTTAGAGAGTTAGAGAGTGCTTTGTAGTGAATCAGAAGAGTCGACTCCCATTGAGCGAGAGCCAGCTCCTCACTTAATTTCCTTTAGCTGCTCAGGTCTCACACAGTGGCTCAGCTATGCTCCAATCCCTCCATATTGTGGCCAATCACATGCGAGGATATAGGATAATATCATTATGTGAAAAACAGAGAGGGTGAGAGACGCGACAGTCAAGTGGAGCGTGCGTCTGTCCTCTCAGTGAGTGAGTGAGACAGTAGACAGCGGTGAGGAGGGGTGTGCGAGTGCATCGCAAAGACACATAAATATGCCTGACACCCGTAAACGAAGCAGCATCTGGCTGCAGTTTAAAGACTTTTTTGTCTTGGTCTCGTCTCGACTTTGTCTTGGTCTTGACTCAGTCTGTCTTGGTCTTGGTCTTGTCTTGGTCTCGATAACCTCTGGTCTTGGTATTGTCTTGGTCTTGGTTTAGGCGGTCTTGACTACAAGTCTAGTCTGGGGTCTGTGAAGGTTCTCAGTCATCCAGGTCATCGTGGTCTAAGGAGCTTGGAAAGAAGAGCATCTGGACTTCTTTAAGTTGCTTGAAGTCGTTTCGCCTCTGATCCGAGAAGCTTCTTCAGTTCTAAGGTCAAATGGTGGAGAGTCCCAGATTTAAGCCCCGTTGGAGTGTCCCCCTAAGAGGGACAATTGACCCCCTAATGATCCTCTACCTAATCACACGAGCCAAGGTGTGAAAACGGGTGTAGGTCAGAGTTTCGGGTGAACTCACTGCGAAACCTGGCCCCGCCCTATCATGCAATTTCCTGAGGTCAGAAGGCCCAGGATGTGAGTGGGCGTTAAGGCATCTGGGAAGGGATCTCAAAACTGGATTATAGATGGTAAACAGTTGGTGTAGTAAACCACCACCTCTGTTCAAAGATGGCTATTCACAGTGGACATAGATGGCTTCTTTCACTCCTCTTTCAAACCAAATTGTCCTCTCTGTCCAAAATGTGAACACTGGCATCCTCAAAGGAGTGACCTTTGTCCTTAAGATGCAGATAGACTGCAAATGGTCCATCCCCATCTAAAGTCCAGACGCTTTTCTTTCCAAGCTCCTTAGAATAAGGTCTGGGGGCCAGAAGTGGCCTGCTTAAGTCTCCAATCTGGCCCACTGGACAGTTCTGGAAAATGGAAGATTGGCATAAATTCCAGACTTCTGTGTTTTCATAAGTTTTACAGCTTTTCCTACTGGTTTGAAATATACAAGTAAATAAGTAATAAGTAAATAGGAAAGATCCTGTTTTTACGCCATCTACTATAGAAATTTATGACTTTTACAGTGGGTTCATTATAAAAAATTAAAATTAAAAAAAAGCCCAAGAAAACAAAAAGAGGACATTCAGTCAATTAACAAAACTTTTCTGTTTTATAATTATAGGACAGTCTGCGCAACGAGCTAACAGAACATTTTCTCTAAATTTACCAAATTATTTCTTGCAGTTTATGGCCAAAGCAGCACTTTCTTGTCATGTAAAGAAAGCAGTGCATTGTTTGTTTTATTAAACTTGCTTACGCTTACAGAAAGAGGAGTTTCACTTGTCCAGGCAACTTACGATCAGAGCGGGCTGTCTGTTGGCCACAATCTAAAGTGAGTTTGACATCTCTGGTCTAGAGAGACGAGACGCTGTAACACAATACTCTAACTACTCTGTTTAAAATTGATTTGCCACTTTCCAACCTCTTCCATTTTCTTACTCATAAATGATGTGGCTGTGTTTCACCAACAGCTGTTTCCTGGACTTTAAGCCTCAGACATATTTGTAGTCCTTTACCTCGACTGGTGATGCTCTCCTGGTTGACCTCACTGAGGTGAGCCACGCTTCCCTGGTTTGATCCTGACTGCGGAGTCTCACCATCCATTGACGACCACGCCAGGAGCGTTGCCTCTGAGATTGCAAACTGCTGCAGGATGCCTGAGGTGAGAATTCAGAGGGCAAGTCAGGATAATTGTTACTAAGACCTGCAGTACCACTCAAGTGGCTGATGACAGTTAATAGGGTGTGAAACTCTTGTCCTCATCCAACCGACCTGCTGCAAAGCGAGCCTCTTTCTCCCCATCACTGAGGTCACTGTAGGCGTCGTTCTCCAGCCGCCGCTCCTTTTCTCGCTCCTGGGTAGTGATGCGGGACTGGAGGACGCTCCCCGAACCCACCGTCGTCATGCCCCAGTTTTGCCATTCAATCATGTGAGCGACACGACCCTGGGCCATGGCTGTGGGCTTGGTCACTCTTTCCTTCATTGTGCGTGTGACACCTGTTTTAGGAGAAAGACCCAGACAAGGAAGGAGCAGAAGGAGGAGGGAGGGTGGCCAATTTAAACAAAATGGGTGGAAGTAAGAGAAATTAAAAGACCAGAGGTTTAGAGAGAGGTGATTAGCCGAGTTGAGGGAAGGAGTAGAGAATGAACCGGTAGATGGGGAACAAAATGGGGGAAAAAACAAAAGAAGAGGAAGGAAGAGACATAAGATAGATTCGTTATTATCAAGTGTGCACTGGTTTTGGGTGGAGGAGGGTATGACGCTATGATGTGATGGCTCATGGAAATATGGATATCCGGCACGGTTCGACTGATAAATTGATTAAAGCAACTGTCATATAAATAATAAACCTTTCAGTGTTGGAGTTGTTGTGTCTGAAATTGGCTTTACCTCACATGATTAACCAGAACGAGTTTAAGTATAGCATACCGTTCCCATTTTTAAGGATCATTTACAACAAAAGCGCCTGATGTATTATATATATTTGTTTTGATGTTAAACAGGACCTATTAGGCTCATTATTAACTCACATTTTAATTCTTGGACTTCACTGGAGTGGCTTTAAATGACTCGGGATCAAAATAAAACTCTCTCATCTTACACTGCGCCTTGGTTTAGCCTCTCTGTTCATCACATACAGTTTCACTTTGTCTCCCCTGAAATCCACCTTACCTGTGAGCCAGCTTTCTTTTGATTGGCTGCCCTTTGCAAACAAAAGGTTTGAACAGCAGGTGGTGGAGCTCATGTGCTCACAGCCAGAGCTGTGTCCCTGAGATAACCACATTAAGGATATCCGCATTCACTGACGTGTCTGAAGTAGTCTGAAAGTGAGCGATTAGAGCAATGTGAAGCCTGAGCTTTTGGCCTGCTGGGATTACTTTCACACACGCTGACCTCATTATTTAAAACTTTAACCATATTTAATATTAGCATCCAGAACTGTACCAGTGTATAAGCCCATTCAAGATTATTTATCTAAAGTTCAGGAGCAGGACCACACCCACAACAGTTCCTTTTCCAGCCGTATTTCTATAAGTGCCTATTTGGCCCATCATCACTTTTTCTCTGCTTGTAAGCCTCTCTCAAAGGTATCAAGGGATCCACCGCCTCAGCGAGCCTGTGGCATAGTTCGTTGCTTCGTTATTAACAAACATTTTCATTCGCATCTGGGGCTTTAGTCCTTGCTAGTGAATATCAATCTATACATTTATCTTTAGAGAAATAAACAAGGATAACCACAATAGGCCCGCCTTTAAGAAGTAAACAAAATACCCAAACGCCTCTGGGATGTTTGAGACTGCTCATTTTCTTAAAATATTGAATATCTTAAATTAATAACTGCTCGTAAGGAAAACATTATCAGCCAAATCCAACTATTCAAAAGTCTGTAGTTAAAAGAGGGTTTTCATGAGCACCCATTATAAGCTCAGAGAAATGAAAAAGGGTTGTGGAGGTGACATTCGCGTGTTTAATGAGACTGTTAACATCACATGGAGGGGAGACGGCAGGAGACATGTCTTGTCTGACAAAGGTGCATCATGGGATGGAGCAGGTTAATTGGGGTGAGGCGGCTGTGTGGCATGAATAATGAGAGGTTGGCTTGTTGACATGATAGCTTCTTCACACCTCTGCTAAGCTGCGCCGGGTAAACAAAAAAACTCCTCTCTTTCTCTTTATTGCGCTTCGGAAAACTCAAAGCTGCTGAACATACATTTAATTTCCTGGTGCCATGCCACTACAAACTCATATCTGTTTAACAGCTCTGCTCCATATTTCCACGCGACTAACATGTACTGTAAATCCCTGGCTGCCTGATTCTCTCTGATGGTAGCACATGACGATGGGATTCATGAATAAATTATAGGACAAATCCGTACCACAGCACACGGTATAGCAGCTGGACTTCATTACACTGTACTGCAGTACAATTCACTGCACTCAAATAAACTGCACTACACAAAACAGCTGGATGAAACCAAAAAACGCTGCACTAAAAGAAAGCACTTCACTACACTAACTCTGTTCGACACGGCACTTTGCACAGTCAAAACATCCATACTAATACTTGCTCAGAACAGCACAATTTCACAACCACTTAACATAAAAAACTACACTTCCCACTCACCTTTCCTTAGAGCAACAAGCTGTGTTTGTGTGTGTGTGTGTGTGTGTATGTGTGTGTTGTTTTTGAAGCTGAATTTGTTCCGTCAATGACTCACGAGGAGTCATTGACGACTGATATCACAGCGTGGAGAGGAAGTGATACAGGGGAACCCATTTAGGGTACCATGCTGACTCCAGGGCCCGTCTGAGGACAGAGCCAGCATGGGGTCGTTTACCAGTTACAGCACAGACACACACCTGACACACCTGACAGAGAAGACTTAGCCAGAGCCCCGATGCCATAGGCGTTTGAGTTCCTCTTGAGCCGGGGCAGGATTGATGTGGTGTCTTCCATAGACAGCTAGAAGGAGAGAAGAGAGAGGAATGGAGGAGGAAAGTGTGGAGAAAAGGACAGCATGGATGGTGTGAGAGGCCACACAGAGACAGTGTGACATGACAGTGTGTGTGTCAGAGGGGTGAGTGGAGAGGACAAGTGATGGAGGTGTTGGGTTAATACAAGAGACAGAATTTACATTTCCCAAATCTTGATTCAAGAGATATTCTACAAAATAAATATCATATAAATCTAGGGTTTCTGATTGTGCTCACACCAGTATAATAAACCGCAAGACGGACTATACGGCTCAGGAGGTGGGGGTGTCATAAATCAAAACGCGCAAAAGCAACAAATAGATAGGGAGAGAAAAGTAGTAGATGAAGGAATGATGCCACAACACTTACATTGATTCCTTCCCATGAAAATTCTGAACGTCCATGCTGAGGAAGAGAAATAGGAGGAGAGAGGGATGGGGAAAGGAGGAGCAGGAAAGAGTAAGAGAGTGACAGGACAGAGAGGACATTGACATGCATCGGGGTTGGGGGAGTGGGGGAGTGGGGGGAGGACGGAGGGGTTGATTGCACATCAAGCATGCGGAGGAAGAAATTAGGAGAAGGGAGAGGAAAATAAGAGGCAGACACACAGGATTTTCCAGGAACAAGGAAAGTGAAGAGCCAGAATGACAGGGAGAAGGGAGGGGATTAAACAGGGATCAGTTTATATTTGCTTAGTTGTGTAAAGCAAACTGAATACGCTACGGATGAATGAATTTCCTCTTCGGTTACATGTGCTGCCAGAAACATTGAAAGCCAGCAGAAAACTGTGTGTGTTTGCGAGAGCGAGATATCAATAGTGTGTTGAACTGTATCTGATCCTGCACAGACAGGGGACTGAGGCTTTCAGGAGGAAGGGGACATTATGTGTTTATGTGTGCGTGTGGTGAAGGCAGACGCTGAGAACAAAGCAGATAAACACTCTCTCTATCAGCTGGACTGATACTAACCGCACTGGGAACACTGGTGTGCTACTGGCTGAGCTGATATTTTGTCCCCTTTACTGTTGATGTACACAAGCGGCAGACAGACAGTCAAGACTGTCAGAAAGCTCCAGGTCTACTTTCTTCTGGATAAATGCAATGCAAGCTGCACTGATGGCACAAGTCTGAAGATCCTTCACTTCAGTAAAGGCATCACTAACATCACGTCAGTGATTACATACATCAGCTAGTTTGCATAAACCTGGGAACATGTAGCCTGGCACAAAGTCTCCCTAAAAGCACCTCTTAAACTCACTAATTAACATTTAAATGCTTAATTAGTCTTCAAATCCCTCTTTTCCTAGATTTGTGTCATTAGCTTATTTTTTCTGGTCAATCTGCAGACTCAACAGAGTGTCACCTGAGAAGAAATAGCCTGTAATTAGAAAAACAGCTGTGGCCCTTCTTTTTTTTTTTGCACATTTATGCAGATTAAACAAACAACATATGGTGCTGATAGTTGGAATTTTCATTTTTAGACTAGTTGTTTTTAGTTAACTACCTGCTGCCTGTAGCTTTGTGTTTCTTTTAAACCTCCATTTAATCAGGAATTAAAACTCGGGAAAGTCATTCCAGTCCGGCCCTTACACTGTCATGCTGTTTCAAATTCATGCGAAGGATCTGCCACATTTAGTCCTGTTCCAAACCAACTATCCTTAAGTAAAAGTAGAATAAAGACTTCCCTCAATACTGAGTCTGCACCCATGCAGGCTTACTAATTACATGAGGTAAAGGTGCCGCACCAGTTTTGTGATGTGAAAAAAAACTCCATGCACTTCCAAACATAATATGCTTGTTATTCTTTCAGTAATAAAAAAAAATTAAAGTGACTTTCATGGAAATTTAGTACATTTCTGCATGTTTTTGTAATTGCAGGTATAGGTCCCAGAGAAAACACTATACTATATATTTAGCTTATAGTAATGTCTCCTCATTGTATTCTCAGCATCTATTTTCACATACTGCAACACATCAAATTTTAAAAAAAGTAATAATACAACGTAAAATATGCTCAACTCGAAGTAAATAAATTAGAATTAGAATTTTTAGCTACATTAAAAATAACAGTGTAATGTTAAATAATTATAGAAATGAATTAAAGTTCAATGTAAACACAGTTCTTTGTTAGTCTTACTGACTGCTCTGCTAGTCACGTTCTAGTGCTTTATTCTCTACACGTCAAGCACTTTATCGAAAAACTACAAAACTTTGTTAATTATCTTCAGTGGTCAATAGAGTAAAATGTAAAGATTATGTAATTCAATTCTAGGTTAAGATAATATAATAATGAGAGTGTGATGAGAAGGGAGTGTTTATAATCTCCTTCAGCTACATCTAGATGCTTTATGTTAATCAATGTCTGCCTCTTCCTTCCCTCATGTAATTCTATTCTTTGCTCCCACTTCCTCCATCACTCGCTCTCTGGTCGTCCCTGTCTCGCTCTCCATTCACAGGAGTGGGTGTGAGGAGAGAGCTGGGCTGCCTGGAGCAGCTTTCCCTATGTTCTTTTCCAATAGCCCTGACAACACTGATATATATGTATAGAAAGTGTTTGTGTGTGTGTGTGTGTCTTTTTTCCCCTCTCTGCAGAACCACGGGGGCATTCTGGGGCACGACACATAAATAAATGATGCAATCAGTCCACAGTGCATTTGGTGGAAAAGTGAAGGTCTCTACACTTTAGTCCAAAATGGATCCTGCTCCTGTGTCCTTTCTCAGAGGCATCAGTTTTAGAGCACGAGATCAGTAATGCAGCGGGAGAGGAGAGGAGAGGAAAATGTACAGTGATAATGATGTGTAGGAAGTTGGAGAAAGAGAGGAGTGATGCCTCTGCCATTCTGCTTTGAACCAGCACTGAGGAGTGACTCTGTCAGACAGCTATAACAAGCTTCAGACATCCTAGCAACAGCAATAAGCCAACCAAACCAGCGATTATTCAGTCATCCAGCCACACCACCCCATCTTGGCGATGGAAGTGTAGCGGGAGCGACTGACATTGCCATGGCGTGATCTACTTCGCTAATCTACTAGCATAAGCACTGGTGTTACAGCTCATCGTGTGGCCATGTTGGTTCCTCAGGTGGTGTGGAAAACAGTTCACTGTCAGAGGAAGTCAACAACACGGATGAGCAGGAGGAATCACTGAAGACTTACTTGTTCCCCATCCTTTTGGACTGGCACGCCATCTGACGCTGAGAACGCGTTGAACAAGAGAGACAGAGAGGCACACAGAGAGAGGGAAGAGGGGGGAGAAGAGAAAGAAACATTAATATTTATTCTTAATTACATTCAGTGACAAAACTGCTTCCACAAAATGTTCATGAAGACATGGTTAAAAACTAATAAGGGAGATATTTTTCTCTTGTGTGCCTACATTAACAAATCATTTTTACACTTTATTTATAAAAGTAGTAGTAAGACCCACCTCCAAAAGAAAACCAATAACTCAGATGAAACCACAAGTGTGCGTAAAACTGGTGAGAATCACCTTAGAAATACAATCTGCTAATGTCAACAAATAGAGGCTCACTGCACAGTGGATTCCAATACACACCACACAAAAAACAAACACACAAAATCTTGTGATTCCACTTTTACAAAGACAAACAGATGGCAATGTTTTATAACATATGTATAACACTTTTATAAAACCATTTATGTTCGTCAACCAATCGCCTCTCACAGTCACACATAACTACACGATGTTAGTGATGCAGCACTGATGAGTGGCAGTCTAAATAATCTTTAATTACACCAGTGAGGAGAGTCAATAATTTATATATAAAAAATGATATAAACAGAGGGTTTAATGGCTGTTTGTAACCAAGAAATTGAATTGACAATTGTTTTAGGAATATATTTATAAATACGTATATATTTTTTTTACATATTCTGTACTTTCTTTATGTTTGGTGATGTATTAATTAATTAAAGGACGGATATTAATAAATATCAAGGAGAATAACAGCATATCTCTGAGTCCGTGCTGCCATTTCACTTGAATCTAACAGGGCGCGCTCCACTTATGTAGGCTAACTAACCTCATTAAGGTGTTAGCCCTTAATGAAGGACGCCTTGGACATCTCTGTGCTGTGTCAGACACCATAACATTGAAATCTTGCAAAGAGATGTGACCAAGCCAGCTGTTCTCATTGGGGTGAATCACGGTTAGTAACATTCTCAATCCACATGGATATTCACGCATAAGACAAATAGTGCACTAAAAAAGGAAATATATATAGTAAATATTAGCCCCATTAATGATACGAAGAGAAACAGAAAGTTCTTGATTTTTGTACCCAAGCCTGTACAATAAAGGTGAAGGTGGCTCTTCACCTTTATTACCGGAAGTTAGTATGGCTGAGAAAAATACTGCTCAGCCACAGCATATACTTACCTCTGTGTCATTAAGGCTGTAAACACGATATCTCAAAAAGCTTTGAACTCATCCTGATTAAACTTTGTAGGGGTGTAGAGTGAGGTCATGTTAACGATCCATTAAAATTTGGTTTACATCCATTGAGGTGTTCAAGTTCAACTTAATGATTTGTTGGTCATAAATAAACAAAAAGCGTCATAACTGAGAAACCATGGTTCTTAAAAGTGTGGTGTGTGTTGCAAACATATAGAAAGTACCTTATAAAGATTTGAACTATCATATCACATTTAACCTCTGACCTCTCCTTCAAGGTCAATAGATTGCGCTGAAGGTCAAAGTGATAACAATGCTCTATAGAGTTATTTAAAAGTGTTTCTTACTGGCATGTAGTCACATCACTTGCTTTGGACCTCTGACCTCTTCTTCAAGGTCAAATAAGGTCAAACATTTTTAAAACTATGTTTAAAATTCTACCGCCTTTGTTAGTATTGACAGCATTTAGGAAGTGATACAGGTACATGTGGATTCTAAATATAACTTTATTGTTTGCATGTAAATATCATGTCATATTTGACCTGTGACCTCACTTTTACATTTCACAGCTGCCTTTCTTTCAAGCTGACCCCAGAATGTGTTACATCTTTAAAGAGATCATCAGGAGAAAGAGCTGCCTACTTCTACTGCTATTACCCATCCACTACTCCTGCATAATGTTTGCGTTATAAAAGTAAATATCTGTCATGCATTCCTCATGTGATTTTTATTGCACTCCAAACTTCTTAAAGTATGTTTAAAAAGATAAAGAAAACAAAATTAATATATAAAAAACACGTTACAATTCCTTTAAAAGTAAATACTGCCGAGAGAGTGAGCTGCAATGGTGAAGTTTTCCAGCTGAGTGCTTCTTGTCTTACATATACAGTCGGACTACAGTAACAATGTACCTTTAGTAACTTATCAACATGACTTCAGTCGGTTCTGTTCATTGTTATGCATTATCACTGCTTTGCCTAGTATGTTAGCCCAGGCCTACATACCTAGCATTAGTGCAAGCAACAGGATGCTGACTGCAGCTCACTTAGTGGCCACAACAAGAGCTACTACACAATGACCTTAAAATGTAATTACCTTCATTCGGCATTCATGGCAACACATTCAACAAACCAACATATTCCTCCTTTTTTTAAAGCCTTTAAGTGTTCATGGTGAAGCAGACTGGAGTAAATAAAAGATTTTTCTCCCAAGTTTGACTCTTGGCTGAACCCGTTAAGCTGTCATTAAAATTTTGTTATTCTGCATTTCAGACCTGGTCAGTCTACTATGCTTCAATCCAGACCATTACCTCCTTGTTTAGCTGAGAGCTTCTATCAGCCCCCTGCAGGTTTTACTCTCAAATCACTAGAATGCAAACCAGTGCTGGAGAGCAACAGAGGAAATTTAATCAGTGATTGTATTTTGGTCAAATTCTGAAGTATACTAGAGAGGAAACAACACCACTGCATCAATCTGCAATCTTAACTTGTAGTTAACTGTACTGAAAAATGACATTTGAAAGCTGATTAATCTATTTGTGGTCATGCAGTTTCTAACATACTTTAACTGCATCTTGTTAAGTAAACTTTTGAACATTTACATAAGTAAGATTTCATATCGCAGACTTCTAATAGTCTACTTTGCTTCTATTGTGTTCCTATAACACTGATAAATATTGACGCCTGCGTCACACTTAGCAATGTACTGCTTAAAATGGCAGATCAAATACAAAGCTGTCCACCCTGCATATTGTAGGTGTAACTTGTGTGAAATACACCCTCTCTGTTGGATAAATGAACGTTATTATCCCTCCTCGTTCCTGGTTGTCCAAATCCTAATTAAAACATTGGTTTAATTAGAGAGTCGTTGGCGGTAATGGAGTTTAAACACGGCCTCAGTCTCTAGGTGCTCCTCTGTATCAGAGGGTCTGTGCTCTGTGTGTACAACTCTCAGAGGGGCTTACTCCTGTATCAGCACACTGTGAGTCTGCGTATGTGTCTGAGTTTGCGTGTTTGTGTGTTGCTGAGCCATTCGCGGTTCTCAACAGCTGCATTTGGCAATCATGAGCGATTCCTCGGGAGCTCTGAAAAAAAAAAACACAGAGAGTTGTTGGCTCTCTAGATGTCCAGTGATGTCTGTGACCCACTGACCCAGTGATTCAGAAACATCAGCTCTGGTCTGTCTCTGTTGGGCTCTCAGATATTACCCTTCCCTCTGAACTCCATCCAGTCACATCAAATCACTGCAAGGGCAGTGGACAAGGGACAGGCTTCATTCCAGAAATTGGCCCTCTTTGCTCAGCAGGAAGGGATGTGCATATTTCTTTGGACACAGGAATCACACTCATTTCAGTGGGAATTTTGGGTAAAGTATTGGCATATATCATAAGTCTGTAGGTTTTAATATATTTAAAGTGTTTCTTCCAGGAGAGACTGTGTTTTATCATCCTGTTTTCTTCGACCCAGTTTTCCTCAACCATCCAAAGTTTTTTTTGCTTTTGTTTCTCTTAATACCTCAGGACATCTTCACAGGAGATGTGTGACGTTACTGTATGTATAAATAGCTGCTTGGATAGTTATTACTGGATTAAATTCACCTAAGGGACATTGAAAGTGATGCCTGTAGTTTAGGTCTGAAGGTAAAATTACAAGGAGTTTGTTAACAGTTGTATCTCAGCCTGGACATGGTGATTAAATAAACATTTTTTTAAACTTAACAATGTTTAAATGAAGAGTCAAACAAATACCAATATGGCAACTCATAAGTTAGACTGCTGGCTTGATGTGTAACCAGTGGTGATCCATGCCACAATTTTGATTTCCTCCTGCCTGTCAGTGTTTACAAGTGCAGAAAAACACAGAGAATACATTTTGGAAAGTGCGATTTCTTTTTTGTTCTCCACACTGACTGTTTACCTGCATGCAAGCAAAGCGTGCTCAAACATGATTATCATGCAGCGTGTTTGCTATTGACCAAACTACAGACTCTGTAAACGCTACATGATTGTACATATGCAAATACTAAATAGGCTATTTATTTTTCTGCTGTCTTCACTGTGCGATCGTAAACATACAGTTATGGATCTGACTATAATTTTACTTTGATAATACTTTGTGTAAAATTTCAGTTTGGTCACTCGGCTCCAAAGACAGGAAGTTGAATTCTGGCATAATGACTAGAACTGATGAGCTAATATGACTTAAACTGTGGATGAATGTCAGACACAGGGATGAACCCTTTCCTAGTGACACATGTGAGCCACATAAAACATTTCCACTGATGATCACAGTATCTAAATCTTCTGATTATGTTTAAATGGAACTAACAGCATACATAATAATGCACATTTTTCTTTCAAATGACTTGTGGAATACGGCAGAAACATTATCGTAGATTAGCTGATGGTTCCGCCACAAACTGCAGAAATAAAGAGACCACTTTGTATCCAATGAGTGGACGGACTCATTAATATTCAAGTGATAAATTAACGATTAGAAATGAACTCTGTGTGACCTCGGAAGGATTAATCATGCATGTGTGATTGTTAGCACTGAGGATTGAGGTGTGATGGGGTTATTTATTGGCTGATATGAGGTAGCTGGGGAGATGTCTCATTTTCTGCCTGGGTGGGAGAGAGTGTCCCAGATTTCTTCCCCATCTGGGTTAAAAATCTGCCCAGCAAACACAAACTACATAAACATACATGCACATTCACTTGAGTCAAGCCTCCAGCAACCTAGTGTATAGTACACTGCACAGTGACTCACACCATGCCACTCCCACTCTCCCTCACTTTAGCTTTTACAGTCTCTCTCCCTTGCATCCCTCAGCCTCATTTGGCCAATTAGCAGATTAGCAGTCAGTCTCCCCACGCATGAATCACAATATGGCAAAAGAGTAGGTACAACCTACCACTGGGAAGACCTCCAGCCTTTACACAGCAATGGACCAGAAACATTACATTAATATATAGCTATAGTCGTATGCACAGTATATTTACTTTGCGATTACATCAAAGAAGATTTTGTGAAGTGAGGCATGAGAGTTTGTGTCTAAATCGTGCCATTTTTAGTCAGTTATTCGTAGTTCACAGAAAATCTCTTTATATGATGGGGTCAGTAGTCATTATCCAGCATCTCAGTAGTTTCTTTTTATCATGGCATACACTGTATCTCCGCACTCGAGTAGGTGATGCTGTTGGGCTCTCAGCAGCACAGTGAGCGAATGTGTTATTCTGCAGGACGGATCCCTCCTTGAGGAAACAGCAACAACAACAGAGCACATGACCAGAGCTCTGAGCCAGCTTTTCTTCCCCTGGCACTCACCCTCCTCCACCGCACACACAGCAGTGCAGCGCTCTGGATACCCCCAGCTTAGCTCAGCCGAGGAAAAGGAGCAAGTAGCTGTAAGGGAGGAAGGGCAGAGAGACTGAAGAGGGAGGGAATAAAAAGGGAGTAACGCGACTGTGCGTAACGAACAACTAAAGATCTGCAGCGGCCGCACTGTCAACTCCAGCTCTGGCTGTAGTGGGTTGACGGCTCCTGCTGAAGTGGGAATCGTTTGAGCGTCATCTGTCTTTTTTACCCCCAGTGCCCTGCAGCAATAACAGCGAGGATCCAGGGGGTTTGGTGCTTGTTTACCGTGACAGCTGCAGTAAGGCTGGTTGCCACCATGGGGTACCGGCTTGGATGGCAGCCCTCTTGCAGCGATATGTGCAGATGCTGGGTTATTGAGCATCAGAGTTCAGCAAGAACACAGCTGAGGACCAGAGCCCAGATGGCTGGGAGAGATGGCAGAAAACTGAGCTAACGGTGTCTCAGGACATGATCCAGTCACATGCAGACACCCTGACATACACATACTGACACTATAACACAGCACGAGACGACCATTAACCTGGTGAAATGGCATTTCTAAGGTTTGTGCCCTCTTCCTGACACGCTTCATTAATCTGTCTCTGCACGAATGTGGCTGCTATCCCGAGCAGGTCTCCATCACTGATACGGGGTGAATAACTTCCAGCAGTCACCTGTGCAGTGTGGTAACTAAAAGCCTTGGGCAGAAGTACCTGAAGCCCATCATTGTGACTCTAATAAACACCCTAATAGCCTGTTAAATATATAATGAACAATTAGACCTGAAAAGGAGGAAATGCTGTTATCCAGTTCTGTTTAGATAAATGGATGGAAACCTGTAGAAAGAGAAGAAATCATTAAAGTATGAGGCAGCTCGTGTACTTTGTATGCAGGAAATCTTTGTTTTCCTTGCTCTTTGATATTCAAAGGAGACTTCCCATCTGTGAGAACATGGCCTTTTTTATCAGCACTGAAGTGGTTAGTAGCTGCAGATAACACAGAGACAATCTGTGCCGGTCGCACACTAATGCCGAGCGCATCCACAAACGCACATATATTCATTCTTTCTCACACACAGCACACACACACACACTAAGAGATCAAACTGTAGGGATGAATTTTCTCCTTCACAGCATTATATTTCAATTTCATAACTCACTCTGCGGCTGAGTCACATTGTTTATAGAATCGCCTGCCATCATGTGCCCACACACAGGCCTCTTATTTCTGATCTGCCACATACACACAAGCTCACATTTGCATGCACATATACAATATACAATGTTATACCTATAATCATCCAGGTTTGTAACCTGGTATTGGTAACAAGGCAAATTATAATAGCGCACATCAGAGAAGTGACAAAGAGGCGCTCACACACACACACACATACACCTTCAGGTTAAGACCCTGTGTTATATTTGTTACATTAGAATCCTTGAACATAAGAATACTCTTTGAGCACACATACCATTGCACGCACACAATGGTCATCGGGTCTCACCAGGTGTCTCTGAGTACTACATCACTGAGTCATTCACCTTGAATATGCTCCTGAGCGCAAGGCTTTTCTACGGTGGCCCTGAAGTGCAAATCACACCAACAAATTGCTAAACACAACAACAAAATTGAGAGGCCCTGAAGTGCTTTTCTATCCTATTCTAGCCAATCAATCAGACTCTACCTCTGCCAGATTTGCTAGTTTACAGGCAGACTGCTAACTGGCAAATACGGGACATGGTGTCAGTTGTTGTGTGTGTGTGTGTGTGTGTGTGTGTGTGTGTGTGTGTGTGTGTGTGTGTGTGTGTGTGTGTGTAAAGGCATGGTGTAGCGGGGGTGTTCGGTTTTAAATTTAATGGCAGGGAATCCCTCGCTGTAACGCAGCAGAAACAGAGCAATGGAAGAAAACGCTGAAGTAACATTGGTGCACATGGCGCTTTCACACCCACACAAAACATAAAAAATTCAGTAAGACCGCTACACCACAAGACGCAGGTAAACTGGGGCTCCATACACAAACACATGCAGTACCATGGAGGCGCAAAGACACCAAAACTTCTGAAAACTGAATGGGCTGAAATCCAACATTCTACTTTTTTAATAATATGTTACTAAATGTAAACATGATTTTCTACAATTAATTAGTTTTATTTAATAGGATGTTGATAAAAAAAATAAAATGAAAGAACAAATCATAAACAAAACATCCTCCTTTTACACATGCAATACTCTTTCTTACAAACACATTTCAGTCACCTCAGGCCCAGAAAAGCGTTGTGAATCGATGCCCAGCCTTAAGCAAGTAAACAACCACAAACACTCACTCACACTCATACTAGAACTGGCTCTTACTGCTTATTGAATCAGCAAATAGTGTGTCAGCTAACTGGTAGTGACGAGTCTAGATAAAGGGCTGCACAAACAGGTGAAAGTCATCACAATGTCCCACATTCATGTCTATAATTTCACCACAGCAGGATGAACTACAGCAGTTACAGTCACAAAGCACACAATGCCCTAAATTATAGTGATTAATGCTTCAAGGAGTTGCAGGTATAGTGCTGCCTGGTAAGTGGACACAGGAAAATTAGCTCAAGTGTAGCTTTTGCCACAGTTATTACTGATTAGATTATCTGCATTACATTGAGAAATATGATCGGCATCGTGGGGCTGTGACAGTTTTACACTGACACTGGCTTTTCTGCGGGAAGTTGCTCTTAAAGATGCAATTAAACTCTAATTTTGTCATAGAATGTAGTGCCTTTTGTCACTGACGAGGTTAAGAAGAATGCGCATCTCCCATCTGCTGCATCTCAAGGCCTTTTACCCTCTGAAGTGGTGATGGATGGATGCAGACAGTTTATCTGCTGTCTGTACGTCTGTCTTCGCTTGACTCGGTAACAATCAGTAACACAAAGCAACCACTATCATATACTGTAGCGAGCCTACTGTACTTGTATGCAATTAGGTCGATAAGGCTATAAGCCAAACCTTTGCCTGGCAAAATAACAAGCAAACAAATAAAATATTTGCACAGCCTTAAAAATTTGTAGTTCATTTTTGCCTACGTGTATCAGTTATTGAGTCTTTCGGATGAGATCTTTCCGTTTAACCTGACACCCGACACCTTTAGAGTAAAATAAGGGGCAAATAAAGCTTTTGGTTCACATTTCTAATATAAAAAATACAGAATCAATATAGAACTATTTCCTGAGGGATACTATGCAGTATACTATATCAAAGGCTGGGCACAGCCGTATCGTTTGTGAGAAGAATCGAACAATAGTACAAACTGATATCAGAGCCTGGCCACAGAGTGCACTCCCAGATATGATGGAGCTGGGAGAGATAGAAGGGAGACAGATACATCAGGGCTACTCCCGTGCAGAGACAGATCCACTCCTTTTGCCTGCTGCTCCTCCTGTTGATCTCTGTTTGGCAGCGTGCACTGCAGTTGAGCTGGTCGATCAATAGCACACACTGAAGCCATTCTCACCCAGGATAAACACAACCCCGCCTTTGGATGGGCAGCACTGCTGCTGATTCTGTTACTTACAAGGAAATCAGACCGAGTCACACAAGCTGCTTGAAAATGCCCAGGCTTCCTTCTCTTAACTACTGTTTGTTTACGCATTTGTGTTAGATTATAGTGCACACAGCTTAAGATAACACTTGCAAACTGAAGGGAAATATTCCTTTTAGTGGATCTACAATCTCTACTGCTCTGGGCTGCTGGTCTAAAAACATATTCTCCCTTATCTTTATTGCTTATCCCTGACTCGAAAACATAATTGCAATTACTAGAGCTCCCTTATTAAATTCCTAAGCTTCCATGATCGCATGTATAAAAACGAGCATCAGTATACAGGTGACTCACCATTAGATTAATGGGGCACCTTTTCAAAGCTTTCTGCCTATTTCAGTCACATTATTTCCAACATCTGGAGGCTTGTAGGGTCTTCTGTCTTGATGTGAGTGTTGAAATAGGATCCCAGTCTCTTCTCCTGCTACACACTGTGTCAAGAAAAAACAGCCAGAGCTGCTGGATTTGCTGTTTCTGCTGTATTCAGTTCACACCTGCCTTCTTAACTGTGTCATCTTGTACTCTTTTTTGCATATTCTAGATATTTTTAAGAAGAATTTACATTTAGTTTTAAAAAAAAAAAGGGGGCCTGGGAAAGGCGCAGCATGGACCCTGTTTGCAACAGGGTTCTGGTAGCCCAGTAAAGGCTGTGCTTGAGTGTTTTAGAAGAGTGAGTGACCACCGTGTCCAGACCCATGCTGTGCCATAAATATGTTTAAGAGCTGGATGTGCTAAGTGAGACATGAATATTTAACAGCAAAGAAAGTCTGTGTTTATTTTTACCTCGGCACGTGATTGATGCTACACACTAGGACGTGTAAGCGTGCACTGCAACATACCCGAATACATTTAAGCAAACAAGTGATTGTTTACCCGAGCTTTTTGTTTTTTTCCCCCAGTGCCGGCGCTGTCAACACGACAGCTACGGGTTTATCCAGGACTATCCTCACCTGAAAACTCCCATCACTGCCACACACCCTCGCCTATGCATTTGCCCCTCCCTCTCCCCCTCTCTCCCTCGCCATCCGCCCATCTCTTCTCCTCCCCGCCTGCATTCTTCCTGCTCTCTCGTTATCCCCTTCCACTCTATGCCTATTATTCATGCAAATAACAATAAACTGTGCAAATGTCCCAAACAATGGCATTATCCCTTCTCTCTTTCTCCAAGCTATGTCTCCCTATAAATAAGCACCGCGCTTCCCTCTCCCGCCTCTCTCTCTCTCTCTCTCCTCTCCATCCCTCTGCCTCCTACTCACACATATACATACTGCCAAACAGCATCATAAATCATGGGATGGGAGGAGGGAAGAAGGGGAGCAAGGAGGTGGGGGGTGCAGCCACACACACAGTAGCACATTTTAACACATATTGCTTTTGACATCTAGGCGGTATACTGTGCATACTGCCTCTGTGACCACACGTCCAGAGCTTGCCTTGAGACTGCACAGAAACAGAGGCAAGCAGCTCCCGTGCACAAACACATACAAAGACTGCTCCTAGTCTACACAAACCCTTTGCTCCTGTATGGACCCGCATCCTCCAGCATCTCCGCTGCACCCCTGCACCCCTCACCCCAACCTCCCTCTAGCCCGCAGTAAGAGAAGTGGAGCTTACTCAGTCTCCTGGAGCCGATGCACCCCATGGTGTATTCACAAAGGCCCTGGACACAAGCGTAAAAGTGTTACCCAGACACGGCGCATTCTCCTTCTCCTTCCTCCTGCGACTCTCTCTTTCTCTCAGCTCTGGCTTCTTTTCTCTCGCTTCTCCGCTGCCGTCTCTTTTTCTCTCTCCCTCCTGCGCTTGCTCGATCACTCTCTCTCCCTCACCCCCTCTCTCTCCCTCTCTCTCTCCCTGCTGCTCTCTCTCCAGTGCAGTGTCTTAGAAGAGATCCGGTTAGTAAGTCAGTATGCCTGAGGGGAAAAGATTAGGACTAAATAAAGATGTGATGCATTACTGTAATTATTTCAAAACATGTATCATATATTTTTTTATTATAGTTATCAATAATAAGGATATCAACATATTTTATTACCTGTAACATTTGATTTTTAATGTTTAATTTAAGTGGCAGGAGTTCTGACTTTTCACGCAAATAATTTAACCTAAAGAGTGTGACGATGACAAAATATCTGAATATCCACCACATGCAGTCGTTTAAAGACAGGTCAAACAACAATTGGACTGAGTATGTGTGCAGTGACGTGCCATCACTAAGATCAATAGCTGTGCTGAGAGTGTCGGTCTGCCATTGTTGTAGATATCACTGCACTGCTGTAATATTGTTGAGCTAAAATGGGGGATTCTCTCTCTGTCTCCCTCTCCCGTGTGCGTTCAGCCTAACAATGCACTGCAGCGGTTTCCTCGCTCCTCTCCTCCCCTCGCCATCTCCCTCTCAATCACCCAACACCTCCTCCCTCTTTGCACCCCCCTCTCCCCAACCTCCCCAACACTCATCGCTCAAAAAACATTCTCATACACCAACATGAAACAATCCTGAGGAGAGAGGAAAAAAGCAGCAGAGGGTTTTCCTTCACAGTCAAACTGCTGCTGAGTCTCCACCTCCTCCCTCTGTCATCCCTCACTATTGATCCGCCCACAGTCATCTCTGCGCCTATTTCTTCTGTTCACTAAGGATTACATTCCCCCTTTTTTGCCTTTTTTTTTTATCCCCTTTTCACCTTGCCTGCTACACTTCTCTATTCTGGTAAAAAAAAAAAAAGCAAAAACAAACACCTGTCTCCTTAATCTACAGCTCTTTCTGCGTCTCTCATTAGACCTGTGCCTCTTTCCATTAAGTCTGTGTAATTAATCACGTTTTACGTTCAGCTACAGTTTTGCTTTCTAAAGAGGGTGAAAAGAAGATAATCGAGATAAAATGGTTATTGTGACACAACCTGTTTCACAGTTTCTTCACAGCATGTGCCTTTTGGCCCTTCCCTAAAAGCCCTACATCACTCCTCCCTAAACTAAACTTAGCGCTCAAAGAAGACCTCGTTATAAACCAAAACAATTATCATTATGACTTCTGCACCCTCCGTCTACTATATCTATAACGCCATCATACCAAAACCTTTCCTCTCATCGGTTTTCTATGAAATCGTGCATTTATTTTTACTTTGATGTGTGCTGTTTCTAAGCAGTCTGGAGACAGGTTTATTTGTGGTCATTTCTTTGTTGACTTTGAACTCTCTGGGTAAAGAGCAGAGAGAGAGAGTGAGAGAGGGAAAAGAGCTGGGCAGATGGATGGAAGGAAGAACAGAAAGCAGGAAAAAAGGCGCAGATGGAGGGAGTGATGAGAAGCAAGGCAGGCAGAGAACAGTGGAGTCATGTGCGGGAGAGGTGTGGAGAGGATGCTGTGTGAAATAAAAATTAGCACTCCAGAATGGATGAAAGAAAATGACGGTCACTTGGAAATATACAGTCATGGTTGTGATGCTGCAAAAAAAAAAAAAAAAAAAAGGGGGGGGGGGGGGGGTGCCAGACATTAGAAATCATACATAATCCAGCCAATCCCTGCACTCTGGATTTCCATGTGTATTAGCTCTGTTTGTCAACTCCCACAGGGGTTTCTGCAGGGGTCAGCTTCACTTCTATAACATGAACCTGAACCCTCTAACCCTGTTTGCAGCTGACTGGCTGACGCTGTTGTTTTAAATCTCTGTCTCAGTTCTCACTCCATCTGCCCATCACTGCATGTCAGTCAGTGGAAGTCTCTAAAATCCTCAGCTAATCTAGGCGTATCTATCCTGCTTTACCTGCATTTCCCTGTCAATAGGATTCCTGTTTTATACTCCTTTTCTCCTACAACACTTTGTGCTTCTATAAGGGTTAATTGATTAACTATTTTGAAAATCGATTAACCGTTAAAGAGACGTAGAACCCACAATCCCAGTTCATGAGACGCCGCTTTTAAATCTCTCACATAACAAATTATTCCTGTTGTTGTTTTCAGCTGAACAAAAGAAGATATCATAACACATTTCTCACTGCTTTCTTTTTCTTTGTAGAGCAAAGATTAACCGAGGATAATATTTTCACATTAATCAATAATGGAAAATAATTTTAGCAGCAGCCTTTTCAGGCAGTCTGTGACAATATGGTGATCTATGATACCGCCTAGCAATGTGAGACAAGGTCAGCCATAGATGGAGGAAATTCCTGACACTAATCTCACGCATGATGCATAGGCCACTCACAAATGTGACTGCCTCTCATCGTCGTCGCCGTCTCATTACTTATTCTCTCACACGCAGAGACTACAAAAAAAAAGATACCGTGACGTAAAACGGCCTCGCAACACATGACACGGACGACTTCTATCATGTTCCTGTCACCGCATCTCTTGTTTTCTTATCTCGGGTGATGATGCTGCATTGAATTTAGATGCAGTGGCTCCTGTTTAATGTTGCCTTGGGGACTCACACCCAGATAATTTCTGTAATCAATGATTTTCATGTACCTGTCACTATTGTCATGAATCGCTGTGCGGCAGGCAGGAGTTGGACCCAAAGTGCAGGACTCACAGACTCAGGGAGGTGAACTCAAAACTCAGCTTTATTTGCTGGCAGGGAAAAAACATACAAACTAATCTAAACTGGGAACTTGGAAAACTCACAGAGAGACACACAGGGAGATCCACACAGCAAGAGGGACGACGCGACACTGACTCAGAGAAACACAGGGTTTAAATACACTGGGAAGTAACGAGGGGAATGAGACACAGAAGGAGGGCACAGCTGGGAGAAATCAGGACTGACGAGACAAGCAAAGCAGGACGCATTCACATGAGACACGGACCATCAAAGTAAAACAGGAAGTATCACACAGAGACGCGAACTTGACACAGTGGAGACAGCAACTAAGAAATACAGAGACATAAACCATAAGGCAGAGGTCTAAGAACCAAAATACACAGGGAAATACTCAGCTGGGAACACAAGAGACTAGACTAGAGAGAGTAACAAAAAACCAACCATGAGAACATAATGCACAATGCAGAGTGACAGAAAACAAGAAACTCAAACATGCAAAGACACACAATTACACAGAACAGAGGGGACACAGAGACATGAAGGGCAAGGGATCAAAACTAGAAGCCATAGAATAAATCACACACAAGTACAATAATACAAAAATCACAAAGAACTAAAAACGCTGGGTCAGGAGACCCAGGACCGTGACAGTACCCCCCCCTCAAGGGCTGGCTCCAGACAGCCCAAACACAGAAAAACAAAACCAAACAGAAAACAACCCAGGGCGGGCGGCGGGGGCCCAGGACGGAGGGCTCGGAACAGAAAACAAAAGAAGAGCACAGCAAACACCGGAGCCCAAGAAAACAACCCAAACACAGAGCAGTTCAGGGGGCCGACCATGCGGAAGGCAACGGCGGAGACGCGGAACCAGTTCAGGGGGCCGACCGTGCGCAAGGCAACGGCGGCGACGCGGAACCAGTTCAGGGGGCCGGCCGTGCGCAAGGCAACGGCGGCGACGCGGAACCAGTTCAGGGGGCCGGCCGTGCGCAAGGCAACGGCGGCGGCGAAGGAGACAACGGAGCAGTTCAGGGGGCCGACCGCGCGGAAGGCAGCGGCGGCCCTCCAGTCTCAGGCGTGCAGGCCATGGCCTGGTGGGCACAGGACCAGACGAGGCCGGACCAGACGAGGACGAAGACTCGGAGGCCGGACCAGACGAGGACGAAGACTCGGAGGCCGGACCAGACGAGGACGAAGACTCGGAGGCCGGACCAGGCGTAGCAGTGGCAGGTGGCTGAACGGGCTCCTCGGGCCCTCCAGCTGACGTGGCAGGTGGCTGAACGGGCTCCTCGGGCCCTCCAGCTGACGTGGCAGGTGGCTGAACGGGCTCCTCGGGCCCTCCAGCTGACGTGGCAGGTGGCTGAACGGGCTCCTCGGGCCCTCCAGCTGACGTGGCAGGTGGCTGAACGGGCTCCTCGGGCCCTCCAGCTGACGTGGCAGGTGGCTGAACGGGCTCCTCGGGCCCTCCAGCGGACGTGGCAGGTGGCTGAACGGGCTCCTCCAGCGGACGTGACAGGTGGCTGAACGGGCTCCTCCAGCGGACGTGACAGGTGGCTGAACGGGCTCCTCCAGCGGACGTGACAGGTGGCTGAACGGGCCCCTCCAGCGGACGTGACAGGTGGCTGAACGGGCCCCTCCAGCGGACGTGACAGGTGGCTGAACGGGCCCCTCCAGCGGACGTGACAGGTGGCTGAACGGGCCCCTCCAGCGGAGACAGGTGGCTGAACGGGCCCCTCCAGCGGAGACAGGTGGCTGAACGGGCCCCTCCAGCGGAGACAGGTGGCTGAACGGGCCCCTCCAGCGGAGACAGGTGGCTGAACGGGCCCCTCCAGCGGAGACAGGTGGCTGAACGGGCCCCTCCAGCGGAGACAGGAGGCTGAACGGGCCCCTCCAGCGGAGACGAGGAGGTGCTGGCCGGGCTCACTGGAACCCCCAGCGGACGAGGTAGATGGCGGCGTGGGAGCCGCGGAGTCCTGGATGAGCTCATCCGAGCTTCCAGCAGGAGCTGATGTAGAGCCAGAGAGGTTTGGGACCCCTGGCTGAATGTTAAGCCGAACAGAAGACCGTATTGCTATCGGGGACTGGGCCAATGGTTCAGGTGCGAGCTGAGCTACTGGAGATGCGGATGAGAGTGGGAGCTGAGCTACTGATGGTGGTGAAGTAGATAACTGCACGGGAGACTGAACTGAGGGCGTCTGCACTGGCACAGGGGACTGAACTGATGTCTGTTGTAACGGAGGTGGTGAGAGTGGAGTAGGCAGTGGAGTTGATGACTTCACAGGAGAATGAACCAGAGGTGAGTGCACAGGAGACTGAGCTAGAGGTGGTAGTGATAGTTGAGGGGAAAGTGGAGCTGGTGATTGAGTGGATGACTGTGCTAAGGGATGCTGCACTGGGGACACTGGAGACTGCACTAGAGACTGCAGTGACGGTTGTAGTGGAGGTGTAACGGGTGGAGGAGTGGCTGAAGTGGCTGCGGGTCGGGCAGCTAGTGGCTCAGCTACAGAGTGTATTAACGGCAGGGCTATGGGTTGAATGTCTGACTGAGTAGCAGCCTGAATGGCTGGGTGTAGTGATGGTGGTGGTGGAGGCGGCGACTGGGCTTTAGGCCGGGCGACTAACTGAGCTGAGGGCTGGGGAACACAGTTCATTTTTAACCGAACCCTCAGGACCCTTCATTTCAGTTTGTAGCTCACAACCATCTGAGTCTAAAACAGTCTTTGGATCCTTGGAGTTATTGAGCACAGAGACACCAATCTTCCTAGTTTCATGGATAGGCTCGAAAGGAACAGGAGTGACACAGTTTGAATGGCTCAATGGGCCAGAATAATTGTCCTTAAAATAAGCAGTTCTTTCATTTCCGGTGCCGCTTACACAACAAGCCGGCCTGGAATTAACAGTTTTTATTTCTGCAGGAGCCAAAAGAGTAGCTCCACCACTCACCCTAGCCGACTGTACAGGAAGAAATCCAGGCCCTCGCTGGGGCTGTGAATGCTGGCGGGGTGTCTGCCGCTTCCCTGTTGAAGAGGGAGAAGGGCTGGCTGAAGGTGATGTGGGAAAACTCGGCTGCAGTTGCTCCTGCTGCGGTGTGGAAATGTTGGGTGCACTGGGGGGAACAATGATAATCCCCAGCATTTTATAAAATGCCTGTGCTGGCGTGAGCTGGTTGCTCGCAGGCTCATAGTATTCCTCGCGGTGCCGCCTCGGGTGCTTTCCTCGGGTCCGGGTCGCAGGCGTCAACAGTGGAGAGGAAACAGAAAAGTGAGTAGACGGGTTAGTGGCAAACGAAGACGACCGGCTACACGGAGGACCCCCAAGAACCAACCGGGTCCCATCAAAAGCCAAGCGGCGCCTCCTCATTGAGTCCGCTGGATCCTTTTTGTGGTCGCGTCGTTCTGTCATGAATCGCTGTGCGGCAGGCAGGAGTTGGACCCAAAGTGCAGGACTCACAGACTCAGGGAGGTGAACTCAAAACTCAGCTTTATTTGCTGGCAGGGAAAAAACATACAAACTAATCTAAACTGGGAACTTGGAAAACTCACAGAGAGACACACAGGGAGATCCACACAGCAAGAGGGACGACGCGACACTGACTCAGAGAAACACAGGGTTTAAATACACTGGGAAGTAACGAGGGGAATGAGACACAGAAGGAGGGCACAGCTGGGAGAAATCAGGACTGACGAGACAAGCAAAGCAGGACGCATTCACATGAGACACGGACCATCAAAGTAAAACAGGAAGTATCACACAGAGACGCGAACTTGACACAGTGGAGACAGCAACTAAGAAATACAGAGACATAAACCATAAGGCAGAGGTCTAAGAACCAAAATACACAGGGAAATACTCAGCTGGGAACACAAGAGACTAGACTAGAGAGAGTAACAAAAAACCAACCATGAGAACATAATGCACAATGCAGAGTGACAGAAAACAAGAAACTCAAACATGCAAAGACACACAATTACACAGAACAGAGGGGACACAGAGACATGAAGGGCAAGGGATCAAAACTAGAAGCCATAGAATAAATCACACACAAGTACAATAATACAAAAATCACAAAGAACTAAAAACGCTGGGTCAGGAGACCCAGGACCGTGACAACTATCTGTCTATCAGCTCCTGGCTGCTATGTAGGTTACACCTCAAGGATAATGAATACCAGCTTCAATACTGTCTTGTTCAGACAATCTAAAGGCGTTCTGGCTGATGCACAGGAATGCCTGCTCCAGTCTTTCTAAAGGTAGTATTAAAAACTAGCTCAGACTGGTTAAACTCCTTTGAGAAAGGCCCTTTTTTCTCCACCCTCTGCCACCTTTAGTCGGTGACTGTCTACTGTTTTGTCTGGCTTTTTTGTGATGAATCAAACTGCTAGAGTGTGTCATTATATGTGTTAATTGGAACCACATGTTACACACTTGCCTTCGCTACGTTAGCCATAAGGAAAAAGGGGATGAGAGGAGGGGTGGCATCTGGCTGAAACTGGCGAAAGAGAACTGATGCGAAAGGCAAGGAGAGAAAAGAAGATGAAGGGGGAATGAAAAAAAAAAGGGAGGGAATTACTAAATTGTTTGTTTTTGAGGAGGCAAGGGGTGTAGGAGGTGGGTGGGAACAAGGGAGCAATATAAATGTTGTTATGAGAAGAGGCAGTCTCTGATAAGACATTCTCTAATGACCGAGTTTATGTCATTAGCTTTGTTTTAGCCAGTGGGAGAATAGAGTTTATGTGTATTATTAGCTGGCGCACTGAGCCACAGTTTCTAGCTTGGATTCTTCAGCACACATATTTTTGGGCTGTTTTATATTTGTGTGTGGGTGGTATAGAGTCTCTCTGTGCATGACTTGTGCGTATATGTGTTTATGCAGCCGTTACACCAGGCAAAACCTTGCGTACGAGGAGTTCCCAACTCTCCTCTATTATTTACAATTCTCTTTCCTCTTCTCCCGCAATTACCCTACATTCTCTCTCGCTCCAGCCCTCCTCGTCTAGACCACCATGCAGCATGTTCGTCCTTAGATACGTTTCTGCGTTCAGCTCGTTTCCTTCAGCTTCTCAGCATCTCTAAGAGTCACGTCTGAATTTGCGGGTTTCCACCTTACACACCTCTGTCTTTTACACATCTCTAGCTCGAGCCGATTTGCTTGCTGTCAGAGAACGTGGGGGAATCTTCTAACCTCAAGCCATTTGATTCTGGGCTGTGTGCAGCACAGTAATGAATATCAGTCTGACACCTGCTGGGGGGATTAGAACACTGCAGTCTAACCCTGGCTTTGATTGGAAGCCAGTTTGGCAGCGAAGAGACTTTTCCTCTCAGTGCTGAGTGACGAGGACATGTTTTGCCACAAATATGCAGGTTCTCATCTTGGCTGATGTGCACCTGGAATTTATGCTTTGCAGATTTATGTGCATGCCGTTTGCTTTGCATATCTATTGCAGGCTACACTTTGTGTTTATACTGGATTTTCACATGAAAGATTCTTCATCGGCTTTTTCTCACACTCCAGTCTAAATTTATTTAGCCTGCTTTCAGGCTGGCAACCTGATAAACAAAGTAAACACAACATCTGTAGAACCTTTGCTGACATTTATTTGCAGGATAATTATCTTGGTCTGTATTAGTGTTTAGCTATCTGTTCAATAAACTGGCAACTGATTGTATAGAAGGTGAAGAATGCATGCATTACTCTAATGCTGAAGCTGATAGTGAGTATACTGGGTAACTTGTGCCTTATCTTATCTTAGTTATAACAGAACCATTCACTCTCTTCCACTTATCCAATTCAGGGTCGTGGAGGTGCTGCAGGCCATATCATAGAGACCATAGAGACGTGGGGTACAGCCTTGACAGGACGTCAGTCGCTTGCAGCAATAACACAGAAAGACAGACAACCATTCAGTTTTGCATTCACAAACACAGTCAATTTACAATCACCAGTTAACCTAACATGCATGTCTTTGGACTGTGGGAGGAACTGGAGTACCCAGAGATAACAGGAAAACATGCAAACTCCACAGAGAAAAATGCAGCCTGGATTCAAACCCAGGACCTTCTTGCTTTGAGGATACAGGGCTTACCGATTCTTAATGTGGTGCAGTAGCCATGAAAAGCAGCTGAAACCACTGTTTGCTGAATTTAAAAGTGGAAGTTAGCCTTATTTCTTACAAGTTCTTTAAAGGGGTCACTGGATAACCTGAGTTGGATTAAATGTTACCTAATTACCTTATTAATGTTAAAAAAGCAAGGGCACAAAATTAAAAAGGTAAAGATGCATTTATGTACAAGATAAGTTTTTATGGATCATTTAATTTATTCTGGATGAGCAGTTCAAAGTTAAAAACATTTCAATCGCCTTGCATACAAATGGTTTCCCACATTCTCAAGAAATTATTAAAAGAGAGAGAGGGGGGGGGGGGAGAGAGAGAGAGAGAGAGAGAGAGAGAGAGAGAGAGAGATGGAGCGACCATGCCTCTGTATGGACAGGAAATTATTAGGATTTTAATCATAAGCACTGAGGTATTACGTACTAAGTACTGATTCACGCACAGTATGTGGTGGACAGAGAGAAGTAAAATTTAAAAAAAGAAAGAAAGGAAAGAAAATTGCAGCGTAAGGAGGACAGACTGAGAAATGAAGCAATTGGAGAAGAAAAGTGGTGAAAAAAATGCAGCATTATAGAGAGGGGGGGGGGGGGGGGGGATATGGCACTTTAGCGAGGGAGGGGTGGAGGAACTGTTCATTCCAAGGCTTGGCCACATTCCAGTCTGTCTGGCTCTGATTCCAACAGCCTCCTGTTTTTTGCCTTACCTTCACACTCATTGGACCCTGGAGCTGCCTTCTCACTGCCTGATCCAAACTTCAGTCACCAAGGCACCACCTGGTTTAAAAAAAAACAAAGGAGGAGAAGAGCATTAAACATGTGTCATTTAGCTTAAACCCTTCACCCGTCAAAAACAGTCACAAGAGAGTGGAGGAAATTTGGAACAACACACAAACATTTGTCATCTGCCTAAAAGCCCCCACCCTGGATGGGGTGCATATTCATTCTCTGTGGAAACCTCTGGGTGGAAATTCAACATATTTTTGTCCCACTGGAAATGTGGAGAGACTGGAAACATTCCTCGCCGGACAATAGGCTATCAAAGACCCCACAGACCACACCCTGTAGTTCACAGACATGAATCAGGCAGCAACAGGTTACACAAGCGCCGCTGCAGAGGTAACGGAACTGAGCAGAGAGCTCTGCTTACGGTTTCACAATCAGACTGAAGTGCAACTCTGTCCTGTCTCAACCTGAACATCATATGATGATCTGTGAGTTGGCAGCAGCGATGAGAATGTGCAATGAGACGATTAATATATGTGTGTACAAATAAAGATGACTCACATGGTTTTCATGTGATACACATTTGCTTTTTAAAAGGTTAATCCAACATTCAGGCTCCAACATTAATCATGCTAAAAGCACAAAATAAACATTCTGTTTGCAGCTTTCCCCCTTGTTTATATGTTGAAATACACAGGATGGGACTTTTCATTTGACTTTTAATTGTGAAGACTAATGTTTACACACTACCATGTCTTCAGAAGACTTGATCGCTCAGTTATGTTTGCCCTCTAACGTGTAAGGAAATCATTTTAAAAAATGAAACAAGTAAAATCGTGGAATTTCTGGTTTTGTATGACCAAATAAAATAAGCAAGTTGCCAGTACTAGAAGCTAAAACATGACCATCAAGTTCTTAAAATAACCAGTTGTTAATCAGTTAATCTACTTATCATTTTAGCCCTAAACAAGAACAAAGTGTGACTGCTGTGAGAACTGAGAGCATGCTCTGTTATTTTTAGTGTCTCCATCTAACTGAAATGAAACATTAAAAAAGACTTACTTAATAAAACAGAAAAATGACTACACGTGAAGAGGTGATATATGACTCACACCAGGTAGGCTGTGTGAACAATGTGAGTTGGATGTTGGTGAGAAACAAAAGAGCATTATGTCATTGACGTGGCTGAGCTACAGGATGGGAGGTGTCACTTTAACACCAGGTTGCACATCCTGATTACAGGGACAGATAAAATGCAGTTGGTATCTATAATCGAGTTTACTAATCATGCGCACAGAGACTTTCCACGTTTACGGTCTTGCTGCAAAGCAAACAATGATGTGGCAGCCCACTTGGCAACCAATACAAATAATGCCTTTACAATCTGATCTTGAGCTGTGCTAGTCTAGGCAGGTAAGAAGAGCGGCACTAAATGCAGCTTTGTATATTTTCATAAGCTTGTTTAAAAGCAGAAGCGGTCAACTTTTTACAGCCACTGTGCCTCACAGCGCTTTAAACCCGCTGACTGCTTTCAGTGCCTGCATCTAATCAAGCTTCTAGCCCCATTATCTCTCCCTCCCATTTGCTCCCTCGTTCCCCCACTCTGACCTTACAAGGAGAGGCAACAGGGTTGATGTCATTGAATGAAGAATGCTGCAAGAATCCAGAGAGAAAAGAGAGCAGGAGGAGGAGGAGGACGAAGAGGGGGTCTGACTGGACAGTTTATGAACACACACACACACACACACACACACAGAGAGAGAGAGAGAGAGGGAGGGAGAGAGAGAGAGAGAGAGAGAGAGATTTTGTTTACATAGTAATGCACAAGTCCTAAGCCAGACTCAAACGAGAAAGAACTTGTTTGGAAGGATGGTGTCATTCTTTCTCCAGGCTGAAAAGCAAAGGGGGAGGGTCTAATAGCTGGAGAGGGGAAGAGAGAAAGAGAAGTTGCCATTACTGACAACTCTTACTCAGCCCAGGAGCCAGAGAGGAGGAAGAAGAACAAAAGGAAAAGGGGGGAAGTAAAAGGGAGATCCACAGTGCAGCTGTGCTAACAGGGTAAGTAAATGTCTCTCTTGTGACTGGGATCAGGATGGAAGGAGGTGGTGGCATGCTTTAGTTACGTGAGCAAATTTTTACAGGTTACCTAATAAGGTAAAGTCCTTTTGCAGCGGCATGCTAGGGCAGATTTTCGTTACTCGGAAGGAGGTGTTGAAGGAATGTCAGCTTTGTTGGCGTGACAAGCAGTGTGGATTTGTCATAAGGTTCGGTTTTTACCGTTAAAAAAAACAATGGTGCAGAAAGACACCTCGTGGTGTGCGGGGCTTCCCTGGTGTCTCTGTCAGACTAGCAGTTTAGCGTTGAACGTGAACAAATCCACTCTCCAGCTGATGATACTGATGATAAGGCATGGCTATGCGGAAGCTCCTGCAGGAAGTCCAGCTTTTCTAAAAAAAAAAAAAAAAAAAAAAAAAAAGGAAAAAAAAGTTGTTTAAGCTAGGCAGCTAGCCATGCAGCTGTATGCTTTTATTTATTTCACAGGGTAGCACAATTATTAGATTTGATGACAGTGCTACTGGGACAAACTGGTTTCCATATGTGGTAACGTTACAAAAAAAGGGGCAGTGGTGTTTGCGTTTCACCGGGGCGAAACCTACTGACCAAAGCATGAGTCGCCTGGGAGTGTAGGGGCGTGTGCGGAGCTAATAGTACCATTAGTGTGACTGATGCTAAGCCACGCAGGTTATCACACAGCTGACCTACGGTGCAGGTGAGTATCGGTAAAAATATGTTTTTGTTGGTTTAATTTTGGGGTTAACGTGTGTTAAAGCTAAACTGGATGGGCTAACGTTGTCATGGCGTTGTGTATGTTAATATTAACCTGATTGGGACACGTCGTTAGCTACGCTAGCAAGCTTTAGCGTAAACCCTTCATTTGTTATCCTTAATTTTGCCCTAATGAAGGGCTGGTTCAAGTACCCTAGCTGCCGCTCACCCAAGCCTGTCAGCTGTCAAAGTAATGACCAACAGATGTAAACCTAACTGAGCAGCAAACTACTGTACATCGAGTATGTTAAACCTATTGATTGTGCCAGTAGGTGGAACTTGACTTCGCTGTTATAACTCCATTGATTAGGGCTGTAAGCATAGCTGTTTCAACTCTTCAGCGCAGGGGGGGTGTCACACTTATTTTAGTTCTTGGTGCACAGCTAGCCTACTATCTGAAGTGGGCCGGACCAGTAAAACCATTACATCAGGTTTTTCCCCCCTCCTGCAGGTGGGGCCCAGTGCTGTGCCAAATAGTGATCATCTGCTAGATAGTGACTTCGGATGTTTCTCTGTGCAGTACCTTTGGTTATATTGGTGATATAATGTAGTCAACACAATTTTCGAAGCAGTTGTGCATAAAATAAAATAAAAAATGCTTGTTTTGTAAGCATCTTTAAGACGCTGGGTTATTGTACTCACTTTTTGTTCTACGTTGTAATCAGTCCAGTCCTTTGTGGCCACTTTAAATATCTTTATAGAACTGTAATGTTAGATATTTTTTATTGTTGTTATCTGCTGTCAAAAGAGCTATGACAAAATAATAATGACCGTTTTTACCCAGATAAATAAATGTAATGTGTAAGTCACTTTGCCATAAACTGGTTAAAGCTTCTGCCTTGTGATAAAATGTTCTTCTTGGCTCAAAATGGTTTGGTATCATTAATGTTACCAAGTCATATTGAAACGACTCATTTGCAGCAGTTTAAATATAGAAAATCATTTTTGAGCAGATACCAGAAGTCACATTTTACCACAGCACCTTCTTTTTTGTTGATCTTTCTTCATAATAATTTAAGTTGGATCTCTCTCTCTCTCTTTTTTTTTTTTTTAATTCTAAGTGATCAAAACAAACTGAGTTGTGTGTGGCCCCCAGGCCAAATGTTTGACACCTTTATTGTTGTGTGCCATAATGAGGTGAATGAAATCTTTAGAACACTTCTGACTATTCTTGTCACAACCACACCCAAAATAAAGCAGAAGACATCACCTTTCTGACACTGTCAACAAAAACTGAAAATGTCTGCGCTTCATCAAAGTACGATAGAGCTGGACTGCACTAGTATCAGTTGAGCTAAGCTCAACTAAGCTGCCTATTAGAAAGGAATAAGGCTGTACACTGGTTTGTGCTTTTACAAATGCAAGTGTCCAACGGTGGTGTAAAATATCAGGAATGTGTAGGGTATATGGAGGGAAAGTATCAGTCACTAACAGGCAAATTATAACAGCAGGCAGTGGTGGAGACAAATGTACAGCTTTGCATACTAACATGCGATTAGTGCTCAGCGGATTAAAGGAAATTGGGGCTTGTATGGATATACCATTTTTAGCATAGATTTCTGCAACCCTGAGAATGTTAAATTCCTCTGACTAGGAGGACTCAAGGAGCCTTAACCCAAGGCCACAGTAACTAAGCTGTGTTTAAGAACAACTTAAAGTACGAACACTCTGGTCTGAGGTTTGTGTGGTGCAGTTGCAAAGACTGGGAATATTATGATCTCTGACGCCTCTGTAAGTTGGTGAGGCAACTAAAAGATATGAGAACAAGGACTAAATCGAGCAAAGAGCAATCCTCCTTAATTGTAGGAGCTGTGAATCAAAAGGCACGAGTTATTGTAGAGGAACACTTTGCCTCAAATCACTTTTTTCGTCTCTCACTTCCTTGTGACTCCTCTTTGGCCAACACTAGACTGTATGTAAATGCATTAAGAAAGAGTTTTTGGTGGTGTAAGTGTCTGACGTGATAATCCAGTGGATGATGATGTGACCAGTTTTGAAATGTTTCCTGTTTCCATCACTCATCCAGCTGCGTCAGAACACAGCACTGTTGCTCAGTGCACGTCCAGTGACCTGTAAGACTGGACTCAAAAGAGTTGTTTGTCTCCCGCATTAGTGACCCGTGGCCCAGACACGCTTTCCCAGAAACCGGGTGTGCTATTAACATCAGAACAATAGAGTTTCATGAACAACACAGTAGTCACAGATAATGTGTCTAACCAGGGAGGAAATACTGGAAGTACTGTTAGGTTTTCTTTGGGATAGCTGTTCTTTAATATTCCTAGTGTTGTTTTGGCTTAAAAAATGAGACTACAGCAGTTTTGTTTTTTTGGTTTTGTGTTGTTTTTACTCATCCCATGTGGGCATGGTGGTTATGTCACTTGTAAGAAAACTATCCACATACTGTGGGTGTTTTTGTTTTCTTTCAGTAGCATTAGGACATAGACTTGTTTAATGAGGCATCGTGTTTCAGTGCTTCCTTTTACAAAGCTAGAGCACAGTATATTAACTAAATTTAGTTCCTCTATAACCATAAACCAACAGGCCACTGCTAAGTTCAAAGCCATCCTCGTCAAAAGTGGAATAAAGTTTTCCTTAAAAGCCACATAGTTGCTGCTTTCAGAGACAGCTTGTTCGTGTTAAACTTTGTCCAGGACAAAAAGCAGCGATAACTGAAGGCATGCCACAAAATGCCCTGGTTTTACAGTTTTAAATATTATTTCATGCTGTGCCTAAGGTCTTTATTTTATAGTCTTGAAGAAGTATCCCAGTTTTCTAAGGCAGTGAGCCTGCAGCCAAGCTGATGAGTGCAATAACCCTACTAGTTTCTATATCCTTCAGGTAGTTAGGCTGTTTACACTTTACCTCAGTCTTTTTCTTTTTTGGTGAAAATGAGTTTCTGGTATGAAGGAATCAAAACCAACTGTGCCGGTTTTCTACTCTGTTAAAGCTGTCCAGCCATGTGGCGTTTATACAAAGTTCAAAAGCTAAAGAGCACCATATGTGATCTATGCTCGGCCTGCACGATGCCATCCTTCATCACAGCTGTAATGTAGAAATGACTAAGTGCGTCCTCAAGTGATGTCATTCAGTTCAAGTGGCTGGTAAGAAACCGCAACCGGGGTTTCTCACCCACCACTTGTACTATGATTTTCAGAAAAGACTATGAGATACAAATCTATAGCTGTGCTCCTTTACAGAAGATTAATACATACATTGGATTATGAGGGCAAGCAAAGACATCCATGTCTTGTTAAAAGAGAAAAAAACACTGCAAAGATGCATAGAAGGAAATGGTGATTAGGGGAAAGCAGAAAATGGGGGAAAGGGGAGGGGGGGGGGTGATGTCATTGAGTTGGTGTGCCAGAAATGTTCCTCAGCTGAGGGTCTCTCTCATCTCAAGGATCAGGTTTCAAGATTTGCAGCAGGGCATCTGGACCTGAGTGTGTGGTGATCTCACCGCCTTGAATCCCCCAAGACTGCATCGAGGAACATATGAAACCTAACGCTAGCTTATCATCACTGTTTGAATAATTAAGAGGACTATTGTTGATTTAGAAACTGTAACTAAAGGGCGAACTCATAGCCTCCCATTTTAAGAAGGCACTCATTTTAGAAAGCCACATGGAGCTAAGTGTTCTGTTTCGAGTCTGTTGTGGCCACTACTTTCAACATGAAGTAGGTCTTGATAGTAGGTTAATAAGTAGCCAGCCATTTTTCCAAAAGGCTGAACACTCTTTCTTTGAGTAGTCTTATTCTCCCATTCCTGCAGCGAGTAGTGGAGCCTCTCTGATGCCACTTTCACCTCTTTACAAATGAAACAAAATGGTTTACATCACATCATGCTCAGATTCTACTTTACAGTTAAACTAATTTATTCTGTCTAGGTGACTCTAGTGTGCACTATAAGCAAAGAAGAAGCGAGAGGAAGGTAAAGGAGAAAAGGCAAACCGAGGGAAATCGGCTGTTAACACATTTCTTTCAATATAAAGTTGAGCAGAGCACAGCTGAAAGGTACAGAAGTGTTGAGCTGTTAAAACCAGAGTGACACTGTCATAATTACCTAGCACAAGTTAACATTATGAAACGCATGAGCCTTAATTTTAGGGTGCAGTATCTTGCACAAGGACTCTCCAACATACAGACGAAGGAGCCGAGAATCAAACCACTGAAGTTTTGAATAAATCTCTAAATCCTGAGTCACCATGAACAAGACTCTTTGGGAGGCACAGATGAGAACTGGGTAACCAGTGAGTAGTGTAAGGGCTTCATCCAGGAGTGTGGCTGAAGCAGATATTGTGATGTGTATGATTTGACATGAAGATGATTCAAAAAGCCAAGTTTAATTTCCCTTATCCAAAAACAGACTTTGTTGACAGCCACTTTGAAGAAAGCCACCATCTTGGCTAATGGGGTTTACCAAAGAAGTCATCATAAAAGGGTAACTATAGCAGTTTGGGTACTTGAATCCACCTACAGAGAATTTCCCTGTAATGCTAAATTTCTGCGGCACTATTAAGCTTTATCATATGTTGGGCCAGTTGGTTTTAACTGGTGGGCAGTGAGCTATCCAAGACATTCTGAGGAAATTGCATTTTCAAATGCCACAATGACATGGCTTCTTAATTTAAAAAACAAACAAACATGGGTGCAGGTACTTATTTATATGGGGATAGATGCATTTTTTATTTCTTTTGCTTTTGCAAGTTCTAATCAAACCTTTGCACACTCATGCAAACACATGCACCACTAAATTATTACGTATCTGGAAGACTGGCTGGTGTAGAATCTCATTTAGTAAACATAATTTATTGTAATGCGTATTACTGTATTGGTATTAGTTACTGTAACTTCAGCGTTACAGTACCCGTGTAATATCAGACACTCTGTTAATCTTTTACATTTATCAGGATAATACAATCATTTACAATTATGGTGACCTCTGATCTCTTGTCCCTTAACACCAGAGAGGTTGATAAAAGGTATCTGGCTATAAACAGCTTAAGAGGCTATTTATCAGTCGCGTATGTGCCAGTCTGTGTAACAGATAATGAGCAAAGAGATGTGATACAGAGTACAGGCTGTTGAGCAATGAGGGTTGAAATGTCGAGGGATCGAAACTGCAAACTCATCATAGATGTTTGTTTGTTTATTTATTTGATTTTAATGTGGTTCATGAACAGTTGTCAATTACTGGTTATTCCAATGAACGCTACAGACTGCTGTCTCAATTGTTTGTTAAAAACGACAAGTAACAGAGCGTCCATTTTACATAAATGTTTAAGGGTCATATCAATATGTAGGATGGGTGGCTATTCAGATTTTCCTTTAGAAAATACCTTTGACACATGAATCATCATCGTGTCTCGTATCAAATTTTAAGTGAAAAGGGGGCTTAAGTTACAAAAAAAAAATGTAATAACCGAAATGGTAAAAGCTAGATACATCAAGCAGGATCTCTGCTGCAGCGATTATTTATCTCATGAAACTTTGTCTTGTAAAAAGGAAATCTGTTGCTCACAACTTTTTACTGGTATTCAATAATGCACGGAAAATATGCTCAAAGCATGAATCATGACTTTCACATCAATCTATGATTCAAAAAAGGATGCCTTAGACTACGTCATGACGCAGTGGAGCAGCTGACACTTGTGTGAAAGTTTTAACACCGTTGGTTTGGACATATATGGTTAGAATTGTTTACCATCAATAAATCTTGCGCTGGAGGAAGCTGACCCTGAAAGCAGAAGTACTGCCGTCTCATCAGAGAAGCTAGTAAATCATGAGCACCAGGAGGAGCTGTGAGGGTTTTCGTGTCTTGTCAGAACATGAAGCGTTGTCTGTGTCCCAACAAAAAGGAATGAGGATGAAATGCTCACTGTTATTCCTGTTTGGTTTAGTTTTTACCATCCTTTCGGCTCTGTCTACATAAAAGTTTAAAAGCCTGTATCAAACCCCATCTCTTTTTTTTTTTTTTTGGAAAGCATATATGATAACTCTCGTTTTTTTTCCATAACAACAACTAATAGTCTACATTTTAACCAAAATGCAAAGTATTTTCTTGATGTTTTATGTAAAAGTTACTGCATCTTTGCCTCTAAAAGTACGTCTCTGCTTTAAGGAGTCCATTTCAGTGCTATGATAGCAAAATATTTTCGATAATATTTCCATGGCAGTCTGTCATCATCTCTATCAAAAGAACCTTGGCAACATTATTAACATACTAGGAATTTATTTCCTTTTTAAGGAAAAACCATGCACAGCAGCTCCTCTGCAGTAATAGAAATGTTGAACCAAAGAAAGCTGTATCAGTACACACTGCTTTGCTTTGTCGGATCAGTTGTAAAAACATAACTTTTGTAGGAACTGCCTTCAGTACAGCAAGCTTATAATTGATGCACATTTACTGGATTGTTATTAAACTGCAAGCGACTGAGAAAACGGTTTTGCACTCCTCTCAGTGTTTCCCCACACATAAACTTTACTTCTCTGAGCCCCACAGGCTTATTAATGACCACCCAAGAATATTTGGCAACCTCTTAGCAGTTCTTTCCTGTGTTTCCATACTGAGCATTGCTGCTGTGGCATAATTCCCCTAATTTTCTAACATAGGCTGTGTAAATGGACGTAGCCACCATGACATCACTCATCGTTAATGAAGTCCTCGTATGAAACCTTTAGATACTTTGCTATTTTGAAAGGAGAGCTTGGTGAACATGAATTGCCCAGCATACCCTCAAACCCCCCTTTCTCACTCCTACAGTGGACTGGATGACATGTTTTATTCAGTGTGACCTGAAACAAGCAGTTGAGCCCATAAACGCATAAGGAAAGTATTATTGAGGTCACAGAGCAAGACAGCTGTGCTCTGCTTGTACCCAGAGGAGTTGCCCCCTGCTGGCCTTTAAAAAGAAGACAGGTTTGAGGGACTTCCATCAGGCCTGGAAGCTTGATCAATCTTTTATATTGTTTGTGTATTTCCATGTTTGAACTCCAACTCCACCTTCTCAGATTGCAGTTGAAGACACGTGCCTGTCCACCCTCCTCAAATATAATCTAAATATTTAGGACACATTGCTTCCGTGACATTTATGAACCCAAAAAGTGCCAAGTAAGATTAAATGACACAGCAAATTACATATTGCTCGTTGCCTTCACTTTATCTAATTGTTTCCATGTGCAACTCACTCTGTCAAATGTTATGACTTCATGGCTTTAAGGCGATACCATATCTGGAGTAGTCGTCCAAGGACCGGTTGTTCAACTTTTGCCACAGTTCAGATCATTATTTTTATGTATTTTAAAGCTTCAGAATAAAACTGTTAAATAGCAACAGTGTGTGAGTTAAGACAGATCGGATGCAGGGTTGGATTTGTGTGCGTGGACGATTATGTTGGAACAACCATGCTTTTGACTAAAGGTCATGTCTGGGGCCGGTGGCCTTCAGGGAAATATTTGCAGACTTGGCGAGGAATCTCGGTGGAGACACAGGACTTACGTCAGTGTTTGTTTATCCACCAGCATATGTGAAGTAAATATTTGAGCTCAGCATTACATAAAAATGTTACGATAGCTGCCATCGCACTTTGAGCAAAGTGGCCGCACTCTGAAAAACATGCACTTGCTGCGTTTTATACCACTGTAAACAACCATGTGTTGCTTATTGTAAATTATCTCTGACATCGGGGAGTGCCACTGTGTCTGTCAGCTCTGTATGCATGGCCTCAGGACATTTTCACACACTTGGCTCTCTCGTGCTTTCTCATTCCGCTGTAGACTATTTGCCAAAGCCTTTTTGTTTAAAGAGTACTGTTGGTTTTGCAGAATGCTTATGGGTTATTTTCTTCCTTACTGCTATTTCACTAAAACCAGAAATGGTCCAAACTAGGGCTGGGCTATATCATACCGTTTACGGTAATACTGGTGTAATGTTGGGCAACGATAGGAAAATGAAATATCGCGATAGAAGATGGGTAAAATGTGCATGCGCAGTGCCTATGTTTACATACACACATGGCGGCGACGCAGAATGAGAAGAGCGAAAGTGGATCGTTAAATGAAACGGATGAACCAGAATTGGTTTGTAAAAATGCTGCAACTTCAGTGGTGTGGAACTGGTTTAGCTTTCATCCGTCAGATACACAACAAAGCACTATTTTTGGTAGAGCATGCTAGCGGGCCGTCGTTATTACCGTGTTTTTTTTGGAAAATACGGCACACTTAAAATCAATCCTTTGATTTTTCTGAAAATCGACAGTGCCCCTTATAATCCCGTGTGCCTTATGTATGAATTCTGGTTGTGTTTACTGACCTCGAAACGATTTTATGTGCACGGCGCTCGAAAATCAGTCAAATGTTCCAGTACGACTTTGCTAATCTACGAACCTGCACCGCTTGATGGATTGTCGGAGCACTGTCGTAGGCAGGAGCCTCGCGGAGTGATACGTACTGTGCTTCAACATAATATTACCGTATTGTGTGTGTGTGTGTGTGTATAACCTCTTTTTAAGTTTTGTGGATATTCTACATGGTTATGTTGAGGATATGTCGGCCAATTTCCACTGGAAAAGCCTTTTGGTTAAACTCTCAGCAAGGAATTTGCATTTGCACTGTTACATTTTTTTATATAACTTTAATGCACTTAAAAAAGCTGCTGGTTTAAGTGAAAATACATTGATGTTTGTTTGTTTGCACTAATAAAGTTGAGGAGTTGTAAAGTATTTTGTCTAGTGTCAATTATATCGTCAGTTATATTGTTATTGTAAATTTTCAAATGTATATCGTGATAAATATTTTTGGGCATATCGCCCTGCTCTAGTCCAAACTAAATTTTTTGAGATGCCACAATAAAGGTCAGTTAATTTTACTTGGACTTCAGGGATAGAGATGGTACCCAGTAGATGCTCATTTTAAGACTGTGCTGATTTTTCGTTAATGCAAAATACTTGTCATGCATCCTATTTCATGTAAAAAAAAAAAAAAAAAAAAAAAAAAGTGCTGTGGAAAAATGTAATCTAAATTAATTAATTTGCATATATAATTCAGGCTTTTTTACTGGCTCCCAATGGGACCCTGTGTTGAAAATATAAGTAAGCAAGATTGGTCAGCATATTGTAAAGGCAAAGAACCTTACTTAGTAGAATTCAGTGCATGTTATTGCTATTTCTGGTCATGTAATTAAAATGTGTAAAAAGTATGGTTTATCTTTGGTGTTCTAGGAAAAAAACACATTTTAAGTTATATTTAATTCCAAAATTTATAAAGGAAAACTAGTTGAAAAAAGATGAGGTTTGAAATAATACAACAATTTAAAGAGTTTGGGAATTTCATTCAAAGTGTCACAGAATCTGGAGAAATCCTGTATGAAAAGGCTAACACACTGACACAACAATGTCTGTAAAAAAGGGCAAAGTTGTGGAATATTTTCACTATGTGATAACACACACTTCAATTGTGATAACCATTGTTGTTGATCTCTGCGCCTAGATGCCACCCCCGCTTGTTTTGCAACTGCCCCACCACCATCCACAACTTGTCTTAACTTGTAAAGCTCAGACCAGCTTCAGTTTTAATTGAAACACTGGTGACAACAATTAAGCATATTTTTGTAAAAAATAAAATAAAATTAAAAAAATCAGTGTTGAGTAATTACAATGTCTAAAGCAGATTATAATTGGGCTTTGATTTGCAACTGTGTCTGGCCAAGCGTTTCACTGCTGTGTCATCACCACTAATGCAAAAATGCAGGACGTGCATCTGCTGCCAAGGAATGCAAGCCCTTTGAGTTCAGTCAGCTGATTAACGTTGCTTTTATCATGTGGATTGTAACAGTAGGAATTCTGAGGCTGTAGCTCTTTGATCGTCACTGCAGCTTGTTTCATGTTTCTCTGTTTAAAACAAAAAATTACATTTCCTGTACGGTACCCCCTCATTGTGTTCCCTGTTGTCATCCTCAGATAAATACAGAAAATGGAGGACTCCAACAGCAACAAGCCATTCATGGTGACATCCTCTCTGAACTTCAAAGTCACCACCCCTTCCTTCTACAACCAGCCAAAGAAGTTTGCTTCTGTGGCCCCCCCACGACCCAAAAGTCAGACACCTCCCTCTGCTCCATCACCAACACCAGTAGGCACAGGTGTTATTGGCCGAGTTGGAGACCTGCCTCCACCGCCCCCTTCACTCTGTTATGGTATTTACGTTTATTTTTGTCTGTATTAAGTTGTATCCACTGAAAAAAGCCCCCATTCCCTATCCCGTCCACTGCTGCTTCTTATGCTAGAGCATGCAGAGCTTCACAGTTGAGTACAGGATGGCTGTGGTGCTGTCTGTCTCTCCAGCACATTACATTACTGTGCTCTTAACGCCTGCCTTTTAAGGGTTCTTCTGAAATATGCAGATAGTCTGGGCGATCTTGCTTTTGTTGGGAAATTTCGTTTTTACTTTTAGAGCTGTGCACAATTACACTTCTATAAATGCAAACAATCAGACAGTTCAAATTAAAGGTTGTAAGGATTTAAATGCAATGTATTTCCTACAAGGTAGGAAATGCATTTGGTTGTGTTAAGATGCCAAAAACGCATTTAAAGCCACTTTCGGCTGCATCTTTATTCACAAGAGGTCACCACACAAGTATCTCCAAATGTTTTATTTATTTATGTCGAATACCCTTCCTGACACACACCCAAAGAGTTTGTCTCCTCCTGCGATTGAACCAAGAGTCTTTTGCTAATCTAAACGTGTTTCTTGTTTTATCAAAAAAACCTCCACAGGGCGCCTTTTAATGCATAAAGTACATAACAGGATACCTACCAGGCATCAGTGCAACAGCCAACCAGCAGATCTCAGTGGCCAAATATTCCAGACAGTTTTGATGCTTTGTTGTCCTGTTTTGTGTTAAATTGAATACTTGGACGTTATTTTTGTGAATGCTTTTAACCAATCATCCCTCCTCGTTTTTGTCAGACTTCCCACCCCCTCCTCCTCCACTGGATGATGATTTGCCAGCCCCTCCCCCTGAATGCTCCACCATTCCCACTGCCTCTGATGCTCCCCCTCCCGCGTTCCCCGCTCCACCTCCAGTGGCAGATGACCTGCCCCTCCCAGCTCCCCCGGAGGAGAGCCGCTGTCCACCCACCTGTCCCTCTCCCCCTCCTCCCCCTCCTCCTCCACCTCTCCCTGCCTCCAGTACCAATGCTTTCAGTTCTTCGGGGACCCCACAGGTGAGTCACAGTGGTGTCTTCATCCTCCTGCACACTGCTTCCTTCCTAACTGCATTTAAATATAATTGGATAATTATTTAGGACATTTTTGTGTGACCATATTGAGTCTGTGGACTGACTGTTGGCAGGAAATGCTGTCTTTTGAGATTTTTCCCACAAATTATATTAGCATTAGTCCGGGGTAAATCACCCACTTTCATTCGTCTAACAGGATTATTGCCAATTTACGTCACTAAAATACTTCTTAGGCATGCAGTGTGTTATGAGGTTTATTGTGGAGATGTGTATTGTAGGCTTTCATTAGTTCCAGTTTGATTGTTGGACTACAAGAGCAACATAAAGATGAATTATTTTTATTATTCTTTTTGGAAGTGCTAAAAAATGGCTGTAAAATAATATAAATATGATTTAAACCTCATGTTTGTATCAGCATTGAGTCTGTGCTAAATGATAATCAGCAAACAGCCAGATAAGTAACTGAAAATAAAATATTCTCTTTCATCTAACCAGAAATATTAACATAGCAAGCTTTTATCATCATTATAATCACCTTTTTAAGCTTGTTTGTCATCGTTCTTTCATTTTTGTGTTTTGTCACATCAGTAATTGTTTAAGCGCTGCATATTGTACCCACTTTGGTCACATTAGTTTTTTTTTAAGTATCCATATTTAATGTTTTTGCTGTGTATTTATAGTCTGTAACAAAGTAACCTCTTCAGCTACATTTCTGCTCCTCGCTCATCCATCCATCCTTTTTGCTTCATCGTGATTCCCCAAATTGTGTATATTAACTTTATTTCTGTGATCTCCATTCTTCCGCCACCAGAGATTCACGGAGAAGCAGACAAGTTTTGATAAACAGCTCAACTCTCTGACTGGCATGTTGTCTGAGATGGAGACCAAGGGACCTTTCCACCCCAAGGTATAATGCACAGGAAAATAAGGACTACAGTTTAAACATTTTGGTTTTCAAAATGCATTTAGTGGATAGCAGTGAATACAAGTGTAAACAACTGCCATGAAACTCCTTGGTCAGGTGCACTGGGACCCTCTGAGCGAGATGTTGACATTAACAAAGTACTAACGGGTGGAAATGGCAATACGTCTTGGTTGTTTACTTGTGTTTAGATCCCTGAAATGGATTTAAAAGGCAAGTGTAAACAGAGGTTGCCTACAGAGCAAACAACCAGATGAGTAGCAAAATGACAAGACTCAGAGGAAGCCAGCTGTAGAAAAACAAACTGACTCCTGTGGAGAAGAGAAAAAGGTAATGCTACATGGGTCAGGAGAAATAGTTTGGGGACATACCAGGTCGGTTTCATTAGTCTCCCTTCGTCTGTTCAGGTGGAAAGAAGTCAATTAGTAGTGAACTGTTCGCACGGTGCACCAGACTGAAAGAGAAAACAAAAAGTGAGATAGCCGGTGATTCACACTGAGAGAAGAGACACTTGCAGAGAGGCAGAGTGATGCACGCAGAAGTGAGTGGAGAGCATGAGAGTGTGATGAAGCCAGAGTGTGCTGCCAGGGACCCAGTGAGAGGGCCATAAATGGAGAGTGTTTTTAATCCAACAGGGAAGTACTGGATCAAGGCAGAATAATGCTGGCTCAAAACCTGCAAAATAAATGTCAGAAAGACGAAGCACTTCTGATAAGCTCAAACTTTGGAGCGCCTCCAGTGTTTACTTTAATCAAAGTATCTCATTCAGTATTATGATAGTGTCTGCTTGTAGCATTTCACCATGCAGGGAATATTAACTTCCCTCAATTCAATTATAGTTCATGGTAAATCAGAAAAACTCCATTCTTACGTGAAATTAGCGTTGTTGTTGTTGTTTTCTTTGCTTTTCCATCATGATAATCTTTTGTTTAATGTTATTTCACCCACAGATACCAAGCCAGTATTCATCAGCACCCAAGGTCTCAGCTCCTCCAACCGCTCCCAAACCAGCCCTTTCCTTCCTCCCACCTCCCGAGATGGGCGATCGCCCTCCTCCTGCGCCCTGGGCAGAAGAACTCAAAGCCAGAACGAACCGACAGGGCAATCACAACGCTGCGCCAAACTCTGCCGCTCAGTCTTTCGCTAAAGCGCCGGCCGTGGCTCCCAAGTCTGGATTCGGAGGAAGAACGACGACATCATCAGCTTCTCTGGCACAAAAAATCAACCTGAACCTGAACCAGACACCCACCGCTGCCAGCAGTGCACCTAAGCCTTCCCCTCCCATAGCTACTTGCTCTTTCCCTCCACCTCCTGCGGCTCCACCTGCACCTCCTGCTCCACCAAATAACATGGCCACTGCACCGGCTGCTAATCACGTAAAGAGTTCTCCCTTTGCCAGTCAGATGAACGCAAACCAAAACACTCCTTCTGCTGTGCCACCTCCTCAACCCAAAACGATGGCATCTCCGCCCTCCTCCTTTAACCAGCCAATGAAAACTACCCCTGCATCGACGGTATGTTCCTGCTTTTTGCTTTGCATGTACTGTGGAAAGTCACAGGAAGTACAGATAATTGATTGTCAGTAGATAGGAATGCTGGACATGCACAGTGTTTGCAAAGGTACAGTTATAAATAACAAAATCCTCTATAAGACGCGTATGAAACTATAACATGCCTTAAAAAAATTATACATCTGCACTTATGGCTTCTTCCTCTTCTGTGGCAGCCCTCACCCCCGGGCCCAGTTCCTAGTGCAGGTGGAGGTGTTCCTCTGAACATGAAAGAAGTGGAGGAGCTGGAGAGGATGACCAAGGACTTCATTAGAAACATGGACGCGAACCCACCTCTCATCACCTCCCCTCCTACAGGTGCAGACACGAAACTTCAAATCAAAAGACACTTTTATTTCACTTGTATTTTGCATCTTTCTGATTTAATTAGAAAATAATTTATTATAATTATCTCCAGAGAGTGCACTGATGTGGCTGAATTTTGAATCTCATTGTTGTTAATTACAGTCATTAAGTAGCTGCTCGTTTGGAAAAACTTGAGTTGGTGGCATGGGAGAGGCGTTAACAAAAGTAATGGTTTAACTTTTTGATTGTTGATAATCTTAGTGAAATGAATGCAGGAAAAAATATTACCAATGAAATATTAATGTCCCAAACTGCAAATATTCAGCAGACATAAGAAATTATTCACCTTTCAGTTTGCTGACTGGTTGCAAAATGCAGATTTTTATGGACATCAAAATATATTCACAGTTTATCCTTTGTGATCTACAATTTAAATGTGGTCAGTTTTTGTCTCTCCAGTGTTACATCTATGACCCTAAAAAATAAGCTGCATCTTTGGGATAACATATTGACTGTGCAGAACAGTTTACACAAACCAAACAAATGCATAAAACTACAAGTTTCCCATCTGTGTTTATTACACTGTTGTACCAGAGCTGAGTAAAGAGACGGAGAATTTGCTTGTTCATAAAGTTGTTTGTGTATCTTTCTCTTTTCTTCAGAGGTTTGTGGAAAATGTGGTGAGGCTCTCTCCCGTACTCAGCCAGCAGTGAGGGCCATGGATAAACTCTTCCACTCCACCTGCTTCTGTTGCATGACCTGTCACCGCCCCCTGCAGGGCATGCAGTTCTACGACAGGGATGGTTCACCACAGTGTGAGGACTGCTACGTGGTGAGGAGATGCAGACATTTATTCATCTTATATTCTTGCTGAATTGAGTATATAAGGTGCACGTTTAACTAGTTTCTCACCTCCATTCTCCTCACATTCATGCTGTTGCTCCTCAGAGCTCCCTGGCTGTGTGTTCTCGATGTGGGGAGAAGATCACAGACCGTGTGTTGAAGGCAGTTGGACAGTGTTTCCATGCCCACTGTTTCCGCTGCAGCACCTGCTCTTGTGTACTTGAGGGGGCACCCTTTATCACTGATGACAACAACAACCCCTACTGTGTCCAGGATTACCACAGGTCACTATGGATTTCCACATAAAAAAATAATATATTTCTGTTAATTCCTTATGAGAAGTGATCATGTGGTGCAGTTCTTCTTGCAAACATTGTCAGAACAAGGATGTGTGGTTAAAACCAACAGTTAATTTTGGATTCCAGTATTTGTACCCATCTAAATGATCAGTGAGATAGTTTATGCTAGAGGAAAGAACACTTTAAAACCTCTTTCTCATTTTGATCAGATCGCTTAAAACTTTGTTTAGAGCTCACTCAAAATGTGTTTGACAAAGCCAACTAAACTTTGCTGCAACTTGTTGCCAGGCCCAGAAGCAACACACTTTATTACATCTCAGTGGAATATCACTGATTGTTTCAGTGTTTCCTCAGCTAGGGGTGTGAATGCATAAGAGTTCAACTGAGGTAATTAACTCAAATCCACCTCCCTTCTCGTAGGCGTTTCTCCCCTATGTGTGTGAGCTGTAATGAACCCATTATTCCAGCCCCGGGCAGCGAGGAGACGGTCAGAGTGGTAGCTCTTGACAAGAACTTCCACCTCAAGTGTTACCGCTGTGAGGTAAGACCTATACATAGTTGTTTTTGTTTGGGGTTTTTTTGTTGTTGTTTTTTTATGTGTGTCACAGGGTGTTTCAGCTTCTGATAATCAATATTTCAATTACTTTGCAGGACTGTGCTCGCCCTCTCTCCATAGAAGCAGATGAAAATGGCTGCTATCCTCTGGATGGCAAGATCCTGTGTATGAAGTGCCACACCCAACGAGCCAAGCAGGCCGCGCACTGATTGGCTAAAGCAGCATCACTCAGTGTAACAATGAACCAAAAGCACAGGATTCACCCAGCTGCAGATTTTTTGCCTTTGCGACAGGGCTTTGTTCAGTATATGTGCGCAGGTGTGTGGGTGAATGTTCAGCGTGAATACGTATGTTTGCATGCAGATAAAGTGTAGTGTTTCCTTCGTCTTTGTTCACTTTATTCAGTGCAGAGGTAATGTACTGCACCGAAATTGGTTTTATTCCACATCTCCTATTCTCCAATCGCCCATCTCGCCTTCTTTGTTACTAGAGCCTTTTTTTTTGTTTTTTGTTTTTTGTACCAACTATATGTTTACGCTAAAAATTACCAGCAGAACTTGCACAAGAACAGTTGGGTCAAAAGAACAGTCTGATAAATATAAAGTTGCCTTTCTCTGTTTCTTGCCTAGATGTTGGTAGTAGCATCATAAACTGGTTCCACTGGCTGTATTCTTTCTCTTTGAGCATTTTAACTATGCTTTTTGTGCCTGAGACCGAGGAGTGTAAGAAACCTCCAAATTGACAGTCATGCAGATGTCACCATCCTCGTTGCCTGAGAGTAGAGTACATCTTTTAGATTTCGGTAGTTGTTACACAGCCAGGCATGATTAATGACGCTTTCCTGCCTAGAAAGTACTTCATATCAGCTAGTCTACTCCTAATAGCATTTTAAAGTCGCGTAGGGCTTTAAGGCAACAGCAAAAAGAAAAATGGTGAATATTGCTTTGATTTTTTTGTGATGTGAATTTAATGCTTTACAGGCATGCATTGAATTAACTCTTGTTGCTCTCGCTACTCGATGATATTGTATAAGGGCAAGATGAGAACAAAAATCAGCTTTTTTTTTTTTTTTTTTTTTTTCTCCTACAAAATAGTTTAGAGCTGATTGAACCATGCTAAGTATTTTTAGATGCATGCTTTGTGGACGGCGAGATTTCGTACAAACAAACGAGCACAGATTTCCTGAGCACAGACTCCATCCTGGGGATCTCACAATCAAAAACCGAGTTACTTTTAACTATCAGCTGTATGGCTGAAAACGGGACCTATCAAGTAATTTCACTGTGCAGGGGCCATTTTATTCAAAGTCATACTGAGAGCATTTTACACATGTGTAAATAAAATTGCCCCTGCACAAGGTCATTGTAAGCAAATAGAAACAAAACACCAGTGTTTGATGTGCATTTATTATTATCTCTTAGCTTATAAGCTTTGTATGATATAAATCATGGTCCTGTTTTTCCTAAGTATTAAGGTTGCATACGCAGCAGTACTACAATAACCTGTCCTGGCAGCAGGGCGATAGAAATGTAGAGGCATTCCAGTTCTAGGTAGCAATGTTTAAAAACACAGACCAAATCTTTCTGTTTAAGATCAATAAAACGGTTACATGGGATTTGATGTTGTAACATTCAAGCGTGGTTTTTGTTTGTTTGTTTGACCTAAGTTTCTGGTCAGTTTCTCCCGTTGCCATGATTACCACTATTCTTGCCATTACTTAACTTTTGTACGTTTAGTCTGTTCGTGTCAGTTATATACTATTTTATTCTTTTCTTGCTGTTCTGTATTTTGCTAATTAAAGCTTACATTTATTTGGTTTCATTTTAACCTGGCGCTGTGCCTTCTCCATTATTCTATCCTATTGTTCCTTCTGAATTGAGCCTGGTTTGCAGCCACAGAAATGAATTCCTCGGTAAGAAAATTGCTGCTTGCGCTTGCAATTGAGCCTGGTGCAGTAAATCACCAGAATGACTAACAAAACATGGCAATAGTGATTCAGCATTGCATGCTATCTGTGGAAGCAGTGGTGGAATTTCCTCTAGTATTATGTCCTGTGTTTCCACCGACTACTCCACCTTTGTGGCCCTGCCTTTGTCATCACCATGTGATATAAACTCTACCATAATGCCTTCATGGCTGCGTTCATCAGGCATTGCATTGTGTTACATCCTATTGTATTACATGTGGATGCCTTGTCCTTTCATATAACTTTTTATACGTTTGATATGTGTGAATGTCTTACATTATTCTAGTCCTATCCATCCTTTTTGGCTGTATCAAAAAATAAAGAGAAATGTTAAATCCATGTCCCAGTCTTTCAATTTCAGTTATGTGCTAATATAATGTATACACCCACATCGCTGGGTACACTGCACCCAACTGATACCCGTGAAGCATGTTTTCTCTCAGACCCTCAATGTGGTTCACTGCTAGAGTTTGACTGCTCTATCAGTTGTAAACAGCCATATGTTGCGCTGATAATGACGACAGCAGACCTGTGTGCGTATGCATTTAAGCGTTCTTTCCAGGAAGAACTATTCACCCCGTTCCAATCCGATGCAGCAACGAATAAGCATAAGCAAGGTACTAGACTCAACTTACCACTACCTGCCTTGTTCTAAAGCTTTTACCACTACACACAGGAGTTATTCATGGTGTCACTGTAGTTCACAAATCCCAAAACATCCTGTCTGCTTAGAAGAACCACAGCATTTGCTTGATGAGAAGAGTGAGTCGCAGCCTGCAGAGTGGTTTTTATCAGTGTCAGATGAGGAGAGAAGTGACTGATGAAAAGAGATAGCTGAGATGACAGCTATTTGACGGGGGGGGACAGGAGGCGGTAGACATGTAAAAGAGGATGTAACACGCTGGGAAAACACAAGTCAAGAATGAGTGAAACAGAGCTTGAGGTAAGATCTCAATAACAAAGTTGGTTATGTTGTTACCAAGCTGTTTTAGGCTAATGTGTATGTTGTAACTGCTGGAAACAAGGCCGAGTCACTGTGCCTAAGAAATATAATATTTAAAGAATGTGACTTTGAAAGGGTGAAGTCTGCAGTCTCTGCAAATTAGACTTAAACTGCTCTGTGCAAAAGATTGTGCTTAAATAAATTACATGAAACTCATTAAGTTGACATACATGCCCACCTAATGAATTTCATGTCATGTGTAGCTCTTGATCACGCATTGTTACTGTTAAAAGTAGTTTTTACGTAGAAAAATAAAAATCACTTCAGCTGCGCTATTGAATGTCTACGGGTATAAGCAAGTATTTTTAAAGTTATTTTAAAACCACTTAAAATTTAGCACACATTAGCGAAAATGAGTCACTCTTCCTTGTTTTATATTTTGTTTCCAAGGGCAAAAACTTCCTTTTAATTATTTATAGTGGTCTTGAGCAATAGTTCTCCAGGCTTTCTGAAGGTCTGTCTTTGGCCATTGGCTGCTCTTTTTTTTTTTTTTTACTTATTTTCATTCCAGTCCTTGTACCTGTCATTTTCAGAGCAATGCTTCTTTTTCTTTTATTTAAGTCACTTAAGATTGGCCGAGAAATCACTCAAGCATAAAAGAGGCAACCTAGCAAATAGCCCATTTCCTTAATAGCCTGCTGAAAAAAACAACAAAGTATGTTCCCATTTCTATAGTTAAAGCCACAACAAATGTCAGAGAATTCACAGGGATAAAGCAGTAATTTTTCTATTAACAAGATGATTGCAGGAGGGCTATTAGACAAAGACTTGATATATATTGGCATGGTGTCCAGGGTATCCTAAAAGACTTTCTAAAACTGGACAAGCAGGTTACAAAAGATCTGACACAGCACCTGAGAGATACATCTGTCTATTTAGCTGCATCCAGAACCTGGGAGGGTTCAGCCTTCCCCTCTACTGCAACTGCTCACTCATTATCCCCACCAGATCCTGCAACAACTCGAGTCTGACCGACAGCGACTGCATATGTCATACTCTAACATCGAGCACCGAGTAAAACCAGTGTGGATGAAACATCGAAAATGGCTACTTTTCCTCTTAAGCTGCATCTTACTTGCTGGCATGGTGGGACTAATCAACCATCTGGCTCACCATTTCCACACTGGTAGGAGTTCAGAAAAACACACCAATATGAGACAATGAATTCACAATTCTGCCATTTTGTCTGACTTTTGTCTCACTCTTTCCTGCAGTTACTCCGTGTCTCTCTCCTGCCTGTCAGTGGGCTTCAGCCCGTCTCTCCACATCTGCTGATCCCTTCACGCAACCCTGTGATTACTTTCTGTTCACATGTGGATCAGACAGACTTTTGCTGGACAGTGAAAGGCGACAAAGAAGTCATGGTTTTACTTTACATGCAGAAAACCAAAGAAAGTCTGTGCAGTCAAAGCAGGAAGACGGACTAAGAGAGAATAAAACACTGAGCAGAAAAGCTGTGTTGCTGCAGTATCTCAAGAAGATTTTAGGTATGAGTCTGTATTCAGTGGGAATTTTTTTTAAATGTCCTCTCTTGTGTGTGACTCCTCATTTCATGCTACCTTAACAAATGATCTAAATAGTTTCCTTTTTTTCCGGATCTGTATGTCAGAAACAGACAGCGGGATGAATAGTTCAGCAGTGCAGAAGACTAAAGGATTCTACAATTCCTGTCTGGATACAAAATCTATAGAAACTGCTGGCGCAGACCCCTTCCTCTCACTCATAAAGAAAGTATGATACTCATATTCCAAACATAGCAAGCTCTTCAAATCACACTTAAGCTTACATTGGTTATCATATGTGCTCATAAGACTTAATTACTTAAATTACCATTATGAACAGTATCCCATTAAATTTTAAAAAACAAACAGAAACCATCACCAGTTTTTTAATGATGCCTGTTGGCCTACAGGAGGTGCTGTAACTACATGAATCACTGTCATAACCTTAGTTGAGGTCAAAAAGAAAAACAAACAGTTTAGCCGAATTGTCTCCTTTGTAGTTCTACAAGATCTAAAATGATTAGTCAATTTGTAATTTGACCAAATTTTGCAAAGTCCACCTTCTAAAATGACAGAGATTGCTTGTTTAACACTCAATATCTGCTGCCCAGAAGAATCAATCAGTTTAAAAACATCCCCTTTGGGTTCAGGAGACTCCAAACTGTTTGGTTACATTTTTTCCCCCAATTTCATCTACTAATATTGTTTCACTGTATCTTCTCCGTACACAGCTGGGAGGCTGGGCCGTATCGGGGCAGTGGAATCAGACTGATTTCAACACCACCTTGGGATTGCTAATGAGAGACTACAATACCTTTCCATTCTTCAACATCTATGTGGGCAAAGACCCTTATGAAGCAGCACGTGGGATTAACAAAAAATACATACAGGCTAGTATGAATTAAGATGATTTAGGTTTTGCTGCTCTGAGAGCTGCCAGAGCAATGTAAGCTTTGTGTTTTTGCTTTAAATCAAGTCTCCTCTTTGCCAACAGATTGATCAACCTGATTTGTTGATCCCAATTGAATGGAACAGCAAGACAGAGAAGTCTAGAGCTAAAACTGAGGTTGAGTATCCTTGTTGATTCAGGAAATGTCTTTAAATGAATACAAAAACATTTATCCATCCAACTAAGGCCTTTCCTTTTGTCCTGTCTCTTTTATCTAGACTCTACGTCCTTTCTTGGCCTCGTGTCAGCAATACCTCAACCTGCTGGGTGCCCCGAAGAGCAGCAGCTTGATCCATGTGGGCTCTTTCGTCTCTCTGTCCTCTCAGCTTGCTGTGGCATCTTCACCCCTGGACTCTCGCCTGTCCAAAGGACAGCGCTACCAGCACATGACCATCAAAGAGCTACAGGTAAAGGATTTATGTTTCTTTGTGCTGTGCTGCTCTTCTGATAGAAGCAATGTCGGTGCATACTGCAGAGACAGAAGTTTTACCTAAATCAATTACAGATGATACCATTATACTGTACGTACTATTAGTTAGTAAAACGTACCTACAAATTAACTAGAAAAACAATGACAACTATATTTTAGCAAAAATGCAAATACATAAATAGGACTGTACAGAAAGGATGCTATAGTGCATGTGTTTAGTGATATTTGGTCCACATTAACTTGAGTCAAGTTTTTGTATGTTCTAAACACCTTAATACCCTGCAGAGGTCACCAGTCCATCACTTAGCGAGCACATAGAGGCAGAGAATCATCATGCTCACACTTAAACTGAAATTAAACAATAAATACATTTAATTTAAAAAAGAACAACAACACTTTGAGTACCTGTTGTCTGGATACATATGATAACAGTATTTTTTATATGGAAATGTCCCTACAGAGACAAGCCCCTGCTATTGATTGGTTGGGCTGCCTCCAGGCTGCTTTCCATCCCCTGCCCCTCAGCGCAGATGACGATGTCCTTCTGCATAACTTACCCTACATCGTGCAGATGTCCAACACCATCATCAAATGGCAGAACAAGCCTGAACTGAGCAACAGGTACTGTAAAGTGACATAAAAATGACAAGCACATCCTTTCTCTTTTTTATGCTTATCTTTGTTGCTGGGTCATTTGTTTCCACTCAGCGCTCCCCTTCATACTTTTATGGTCCTCAATCTGCTGCACACCCTGATGCCTGCCATGGACTCCAGATTTTTTGAAACAGCAAAGAACTTTTCTATGGCTTTGGGTAACAGTGAAGAGGTTAGCCGAATATGCTACAGAGGAAAGAAAAACTGGATCTGTGAATTGATTGGTTACTGTAATATCTTTATATTTTGGCTTTCCACCAGGAAGCTCCTCGCTGGAAACACTGTGTGCTGGAAACTGAGAGAGGATTTGATTCAGTTCTCACACATCTTCTCAGTAAAGTGACAGCACAGAAGGAGGTGAGGAGACATCTTGAGACCTAATGAATTCAATAGAGAGAAAAGGTTCTGTCTGATAATCTGTCATTTAACTCTCCAATAGGCAGAGAAGATTATTCAAAGTGTTTTTCACTCCTTCAAGTCCAAACTAAATGAGTTTGAGTGGACAGATCAGACATCTCGTCAGCTTGTCATGGAAAAGGTAACGAGTGAAGAATTTGTTTTCTTTTTTTAATTTCTTCAGAAACGAACGATTTTTAAGTTTGATATTTGTTAAACGATTCTGCAGGTTGATTCTGCAATTCCAAAACTATGGACTACAAAGGAGCCCTCTAGTGAAGCCAAGCTTGACCTGCTTTTTTCGGAGGTACATCAAAAACCTCTTGGTTTAATGTCTTGATGGCATTTATCTATGTGGGACTTAAACTATATCTCACTCAGTGCTGTCAGAGAGAACTCTTTAGGATCCCAATGTCCATCTAAGTTTTAATTTGATCTGTTTGGATCTCACTTCAGGTGAAAATTCGCCACTTAATTCAGTAGCCTGTATGAGAGTCGAGCCAGCCTCCCTAGTTCTATTAGTTTTTAGTTTTATTATACCACAGAGTGACAGGTGGTGTGGAAAGGGCCCTCCACTGGAAAATAATGAGCTTACGCCCCAACATCAATGCAGTCTGCACCTGTTCGGCAACATTAGGTGGAAGATTTTTGAAGGGTGATGGATTCCCTAGATTTAATAGTGTTGGCAAAAAGGGATTAAACAAATTTGTGAATCTCTGTCCAAAAATTTGGTGATTTAGGACAGCTGCAAATCATGTGGGTCAATGTGCCCACCCCAGTCGGACATTTCCAGCATTCGGGGGTCTGTATGAGGTTCGCCCTGCATAATCTGTTGGTGACCACTAAATTCGGTGTAGTAGTTTGAACTAAGTTAGTCTTGTTCTAAGTTCCCTGGACATCTTTTTAATACTCTGTAGATTCCTGATCAGTAAGCGCTACACTAAGGTCAGTTTCCCAGGCTCGTTGCAGGGTGGTGAGCCCTTTATCCATGTGTTTTACAAGCACTGAATAATATTTAGGGACCTCACAATTTCCCTCAAAGACTTTCCCAACATAGGTGAGATAGCCTATAGTTAAAGCAGGTGTGGAGGGAGATCCAAAGATCATGAGGAGTAGATGTAGACTTAGAATAGCTGCAAATATTTCAAAAACTGTCTCTGTGGCAGCTGAAACTGTGTCCCCCGTCACATAGATCTCCAAGAACAAGAATTCCTCTCTGAACCCAAGTCTCCAAAGAAATGGAGCCTTTTTAATGCTAAATTTGGGGTTAAGCCTTATAGAGGCCTCAGTGTGGAGGTGCATTTTCTTTGTTTTCTTTGTATTATTGTAAGGTATTTACCTTACAATATAAAGCGCCTTGAGGCAACTGTTGTTGTGATTTGCTGCTATATAAATAAAACTAAATTTAATTGAATGTTTATTTATCATATAGAAAATCTGTTAATGCCGCAATAATGACATTAAACTAATGGTAAAACTGTTACCACGAATCTCAACTTTTAAATACTATGTTGACATCACTGGTTTTGGAAAATAAGGATTAAAAAGTGTAGAAATAAAGCCAAACCACTGACCTTCAAATATCTATAATTTCAGATGATAGTCAGCAACCAAAACTTCTTCTCCAACTATGTCCAGCTTCTATCCCTGCCGCAGAAGAAACGCATTGAAGTCCTGATCACCGAGCCTGAGGATATTGATATGTAAGTGTCAGCTTAAAGCTGATAGCTGCCAATAATCTGGAGTGTGCATTAATCTTTTCACTTTTCTTTTAGACTGTCTGTCACACCATTTCTCTTTGGTAAAAAGCTCCTCTTTCCCTTGGGAATGTTTGTACCTCCACTTTTCCATCCAACCTATCCTAGGTAACACATACACTCACTCAATAACTATTAAATGCCTTCCATTGTATTTTTCAAATAATTCCAGCATTGGACTTCTTCTGTAAACAGAGCCATTAATTATGGTGCAGCTGGTTTCCTTGTTGCTAAAGATATCCTCCACCTGCTTCTGCCTGACAGTAAGAGAGATTCACTTTCCTCTTCTTCATTTACTACACAAAAAATACATTTTGCTTTTGTTAGTAATATTATGTATATTTATCTCTGCAGTTTCGTCTCAAAGTAAGACCGTGAATGCTGTGGGTGAATGTGTGTGGACTCACTACCTCACAGTGTCAGAAAAGGCAGGCAGAGGTGGAGGGTTTCCGCTGTCAGCAGCACAGCAACAGGAGGTGTGGGTGCAGTATACTGCACTGCAGGTAGCGCTGCAGGTGAGGATCCATTGTCAGGCTTTAGTGTCTGTTTTTAAGGATGAGATCAAGTTTACATGTCTTCGTGTTATCTGCCTTTTTTTTCTTAGGCTTATCATCAGAATCTAATGCAACAGCCTAATGACACGTCTCTCTCAGGAATCTCATATACTCGCTTGTTCTTTAGATCCTTTTCTCAGGTGATGTACTTTCATTACTGTCTTTTCTTTTTCTGCTTTCCTCCCAGCTACACTCGAGTGTAATTCCCTGTAATGTGATTTATTTGCAGATTAACTGTGAAGCTGATCCATACCGTGACTCCATGCCTTTTAAACCCTCCTTCTTGATCACAGTCATTTGTGCCAAATATAACCTGTGTCCTACAAGCCCGCAGTGCTCCATTCAAACCAAGCAGAATTCATTACAAGCATGCTGACCAGTCTCCTCTGATTTGACATAAAAGGTGTACCTACCATAAGTAGGCTACAACCCAAAGCACATTTATGTATTTGCTTTTATTGTAATTGTTAGGTTGTGTCTGCATGTTGTATAATTGCGCAAGCGGTTTAGTTTTGTTTGTTTTCATTTTTTGAAAACTGTTGAAACCTTGTTTCCAGCTTTGCTTTCAGTGATGAAAGTTGCCAGAAAAGGGACATTGGATTGAACAACAAAGTTCTCCTACTTAAAGATGATTTTGTTCATTTAACTTTAACCATCTTGAGTGGAAAAAGTAAAAGTTAAATTCAAAAATGGCCTCTTATTTTAAAATAAAATCATCCGAGATGAGTGGGAAAATGTATCTTTGCTCAAACTTCATATAAATAACATAAACGTGAAAAAAAAATCCATGAATTCTGAAAAATATCCCCACCTGACCCGCAGCGTATCTTCTGATTTCTGTACACTAACTTTAAAATGTAAAACAGTTCTGCAAATTGAAGTACATAATTGTATACATAAGGAATCAAAGCTAGAAGATGAACCTATCAAAATGTAGTTAGTAGAAGCCATATGCACCCATCTGTCCCACATGGTAATATGACCTGAGAAAGATGACCCAAAATTTCCTCTAGTTATTATTAGAAAACACATAAAACATCAGGATAGCAATGCTTGTTTCTCTTCAGGGGTGTCAAACATAAGGCCTGGGGGCCAGAATCAGCCCAACAAAGACTCTAATCCAGCCCATTAAATGGCTTTGGAAAATGTGAGATTTTTAACTGTATTTTAGAGCTTTTCTTCTCCCATGGCAATTCACACTACACCAAAATGATTACGTTATAAATTTATGTATTTTACACCTTTATTTCTTATCATTTAGGCCCAAAGAATCATCTACAGAGATTTCTTTCATTTACTACAGCAGCATTTCTTTATTATGTAAGTGAGGTGTACTTTTAAAATTGCACTTTTTTCTTTTTCTTATATAAAATCATTTGACATCCCTGCTCTACATCACAGACATTAAACTAGTGCAATTTCACTTTTTAAACTAGGATTTATCCCATGATGTTGATGCTCAAAGTTGCTTACACACAAACACACACACACACACACACACACACACACACACACACACACACACACACACACGCACACACAAAATATATTGAACAAAAGTTAGACTTTGGCTTCAGAATGTTACAATTGGAAGTGGGTTTAAAATTCATTTGGCTTCATTTAGGTGAGCAAACATGTGTTTTTGAGCCCTGAAATGCAGTGACTAAAAATATCTGGTTCATAGTAACAATGTTGCTGATAATCAGTGTTTGTGTTTATTGTACTTTTCCATCCAACTGCTTATCCAAGGATAGGATGGTGGGGGTGCTGGAGGCAATTCCAACTCTTATGAGATGAGAGGCAGCATATACCCTTCACAGTCTTCCAGTCCATCATAGGGCTAATATAGTTACACTCAATTCAGAATGACTAGTTAAACTGACAGGGATGTCTTTGCACTGTGGGGGGAAGCTGAGGCACCAACATTTCTGTTCCTATCATTTATTTGTCTTTATCGCCTATAGGTACATGTCATGTAATGTCTATTTTCATCAAATGCATGCACTCAAAATAAAGTAGTCAAAAAAACCTACTTATTGATACTTGAGTGGACCCATCAATTATTTTGAATAACTTCCTGACTCAGTTAAGGCTCTGGACCAGCAACTGAAGAACTGTTATTTTTCAAAATGTCACAAAATCAGCATTCCTATTTTAAACTCTGACCAATACCTGTCAGTGAAACTCAGTAGAGGAGTTTCCATCATTTCAGATTTCTTCCTTAATTATGAAATAGTGTGTAAACCTCAAAAAATGCGGAGGAAAGCCACTGTTACAAACTCCACGCAGCTGAGTGCACTGGGAAATGGTGCGAGCGAGAAGTCAGGAGAAAACACACATTTGAAGGTGATAAAACAGATAGAAAGACCTTCTAAAACTCCAGCTGGGAAAGGCCTCGGAAAAGCAGGAGCCAAACGTTTGGGCCGACTACTGAAACGAGCTATCCCTAACCAGGATGAGGCGACAGGAAAGGCGAACGCTTCTCTTCCCAGTGAGTCCCTGACGGTTCAGCTAAAGCTAAGCTAATCAGCCAACTGCTGAGGCTAGCTAAATTAATCCAAATTAAGAATTTATGTGTCTTTGATTTTAATTATTTTTAAATCTGCTTTAGATTTCAAACAATAAAAAATAATACTATGACACAGAATTTATTTCCAGGGTCTTTCCTGGTTCAAAATGGGTGGGGGGGCTATGCATTTTAGCAGCTGTTGATGAAGATGTTAAGATTTAGAGTACATAAAAGGGTCAGCTCAGTTTGGAGACAAAGTTATAGAGGCAAGGCTGAGAAGGTTTGGACATGTGCAGAGGAAGGATAGAGGATATACTGGACAAAGGATGCTGAACATTTAGCTGGTTCATAACAAAATACAACAGTGAGAATGGATGGAGACATTTGTACTATACTATAACTGGTTTGCACTGATCTGTGATTTGAATGTTATTTTCTTCATTGATTTTTCAGAGACTCCCGTCCGGCTTTTCAAGCATCAGATTCAAACAGAGGCTGGAAATGCACCCAAGACAAATTCCGCAAAGCCAACCTCGCCTCACATCTCCCAGCTCATCCTCAGTGTGGTTTCCCAGTGCAAACACAGAGGCGGCATCTCCATGGCAGAACTCAAACAGATGCTGGCAGCTGGAGGCTATGATGTGGCCAAGAACAACAGGCGAGTGAACATAGAGACCAAGAGGCTGGTTAACAACGAGACACTTGTACGAACTACAAGAAATGCATCATTCAGACTCAACCATAAGGTAATGCACCTTTAATCTTTGGTAACTGGTATTAGTTCAACTAAATGCAGCACTGCTGCGTGTAAGTTATGCATGTAGCTTATTGGCATTGTGGCTAAAAAGTGATTTTCTTGCCCGTGTGTTGCAGTATTACAGTGAGATTCTCAAAACAATTTCATGTCACATTAACTTTTACCCCCCGAAAAATAGAAGCTGACAGACATAATTCAAGTAAGGACGATCCCAGTGAAGACTCCAAAGCCAAAAGCAGAGCTGAAGCTGACTCCGAAAACAGCAACAAGCAAATCCCCCAAAGGAGCAGAGAACCAAAAGAGACGAGTATTAAAGCCAAACCAAACCAAACCAAAGAGCAAATCACACCAAACAAGGGCAACACCTCGAAAAGTTAGATCACCCAAACTAAAACCTAAGCCTCGCAGAATGGCGGTCACATCACCCAAACTAAAATGCAAGCCTCGCAGAATGGCGGTCACAGCGCACAAACTAACACGCAAAACTCGCAAAGCGGCAGCCAAATCACACAAACAAAGAAGGAAGACAACCAAAGGAAGAAAATCACCAAAACCTGCTGGCAAGAAACGCAGACCTGCAACAAACCGGGGCGCACGAGTTCGAAAGGTACCGAGGAAGGCTCAAAAGACTCGGAGACGCCGACCAAACCAAGTTCAAAATCGACATAAAAAGCAAGCAAGACGAAGGCTTCCAAAATCAAAGTTGAGATCGAGGAAAGGCACTTACTACTACCGCTAGGCTGAGTCTTCATGGTAAACAGTAATAAACAGAACCCCTTTTAGCATCCTGAAATACACGTAGTTCTATGTTGTGTTTGTGTTCCCATATCATTTTTTCTTCACTTCACTGTACAGACCATAGATCGCATAAAACATGGACAGTTTTCAGATACAAGTTCTGAAAAGTGAAGCTTCAGTGGAAACTTGTCTTTCTTTTAAATGCTACTTGAATGCGATACCTGTGGTTGCAAAAATATCATGTATTGAGGTCAGACAGACATGTGATCATTAACCATGTGATTGCCATTTTAAATGGGTGATAATGTAGGATCAAGTGAATAAGGCTTCAGTCACACGAGCCTAGAGACAGTCTGTGGCTACCTGGCAACCACCAGTTGTGATTGAAAAATGAGTATTCCCTGGCCTATTATGAGTGGTTGTTGGAGGTTGATGGCAGTCTCTGGGACATTGATTGCTAAAGTACCCGACACACAGGCCTACAGGCTGTCAGTGATCTCCCTGGCAATCACCTGTTGTTAGGGAAAAAGGGTACATTTCCAGCATAAACCTCCTTGTGAATGCTTTGATCAGCAGCACATTTTTGCAGTTTGAATGGAAGTGATGAACTTATTGCCTTCAAAGTAAAACTTGCACCCTTTGAAATATATTGGCTGCAGCACTGAGGCTGAACTTTATTCTGAGGGCAAACATTCGCCATTTCGTGTTGCATTCTTTCAAGTTTTACTACTGCTAGACTAGTAGTTGGCAAATGCTGGCAGATAAACTAAAACTGCAGGCAACCATGGCAATCTGCTAGTAACCAGACCAAAGTGCTTTTAATGCAGCACCTTCTTTGCAACTGATTTTATCCTGGGAGAGCCGGCAACCTCGAGAAACCACTGTCAGCCAGTTGGAGAATACACGTCCCTAGCAACCGGTGATTGTATGACACCCAATATGGACTCTAAAAGCATTGTGCACATGACGTCACTTGAAAAACCTCACTAGGAGACAATTGCAAAACAGCTCTTAGACTTGACCTCTGAAGTCTTTAGAGGTCAAGTCTAATAAACTCTTGATGAGTTTATGGGCTGAGTCATGAGGCTTGGGTCATGTTGAATAAAATGTTATGTCATTTGTCAAACTGATCATTTCAGAAGGGAGTATTTTTCTGGTATCGTGGTTTCACAGTCAATTCTGTCTCTCATTACATTATCTTGATGCTTCGAAGCAGGACTTTATAATCAGTGGGTGACATCAAAGTAGCGATGTCCATCTTGTAGTTTATGGTTGTCTATGTGTGAAACTTTGCACAAATCAAGAGCAGTCGTTATTTAGTCACACATTTTAATGTAACTACAACAATCCATAATCAAAACTGCAATTGATACTGGTATAAAAATAACTGCCATGCTCCTGCATGGAAAAGGAACCAATGTGTCTTCCACATGGTGCTCACATGCCATCGAATACATATACAGGACAGTGTATACCAGGATAGAACATTGGGCATCAGTGGACACTCAGTCCAGTATTTCTAGTGCACTGAAATAAAGTCCATATAGTCAACTGTCTCTTTCCAGTCAGCATCAGCACTTTTCTATCCGTCACAGGATGCCCCACACCTCCTCAAAGGCAGAGCACATCTTGGCACAGGTCAGTGCTGCAGACAGGGGGTAGTTACTGATGGACACTGTCTTCTCTGTGTAGTCCACGTTAACCTAATAAGGACAGAGACATCAGTAACACACAAGGAGTATTTGACATAACTGTAACAGACTAAAAGAGTCTGTAAAAGAGAATGCCTCAATATATTTCTCACCGCTCCATGTGCGAATGCTCCAATCACCACTGCAGCTGGTCCCTCTGGTACCAAAGTCCGTGGGCACACGGCCTCTCCTGAAGAGAAGGAGGTGCTGATACGAGGGCAGCCGGGAGGTAGGTGATCAGACACTGGATTTTTAATCATCCTCAGGAGCTTCTGAGGACCATCAGCAGCCCTGACACTCAGCTTGTGCAGCAGCTGAACTAAGAAAGTAGAGAGAAGAAAGAAGAATTAGGAGAACAGTAATGGAGTGAAGGCTCACTTAAAGCCAGAACACATGGGAATAAGACTTAAGTACAATGCCTACAGCATGATCAGTATGTGTATTATCCATGCAGAAAAAATAACAGTTATAGTTTACCCATAAGGCCACAGAAACGTGTGAATGTTCTTGGGATGCGGGTCTGCGGGTTGATCTCGATTAAAGCGTTTTTCTCTGTGTGGATGTAAACCTGCAACAGCCCCGCCCTGTTCAACGGACTGTCCATCAGCATGAGCAAACACTGGAAATACACAGTTCAAAGTTAAAACCATTCATACAGCCCTTCATCACAAACATGCCACTACGCTTTATATAAGAAAACACAGACAAAAAGGATAAATAAGAAAAAACACTCTAGTTAAATTTCAGACTTGATGTATTGATTTTTATTTCAATTTAATTTTACAATTTAGTTTCAGATTGCCTGCAAAGTATTTTGTTTCATTTTTCAGTTTCCTTATTAAGTGTTAGGCCAAGATATAAAAAGTTCAGGTAGGTAGGTATTACAATACAAACAAAAGGCAACTGACTCACAATCATGTACATATCCCTGTCTCAATAAAATGCGCACAAAAGCGGCTCATGTCTGTTGTCCTACTTTTATTTTTGATAGTTTTTTTGGTTGTTTTGTTCCTAAAGTACTTCTTACACTACTTCATATTATTCTTACACTACTTAGTACTTTTTATTCATACTATACTGTTATATATGTGCACTATTCAGATTAGTGAAATATTACTGATGCAGTAGTATCAAAAGTCAGCTAATGAAACATGCTGGTTTTGTTTTTGTCTCTCAGTTACACTGTAATAGTTCCTAAGTAGTAGGATTTGAGCAGGTCCAGATGTTAGGGATGTTGAGTCAATGATACTGTATTTCTGTAACTATTAAAAAAACCCAATATGTCACAGATTATAAATATCACAGACTAAGACAAATTAATATGAATTAAGACCACAATACTGTGCATACAATAAGTACCAGAGTAAGGAGCACTAAAAAGTAATCATAAGGATCTATTTATTTCTAAAGGGGACTTTTGGAAAGCGTTAGATCCCAGAAACCATGCTACGCAAAAAAAAAAGAAAGAGAGAAAAAGATATGAATATGCTCTTTTAGCGCTTTGATTCATACTGGGGGAGGATTGCTCCCCAGATTACTTTTTAAATGCAGAAATAAAACTAAATGACAGGCTTGATGCTCAGTACTGTGCTATCAAACATGCACAGTATGTTTGATAGCACATAATTGCAATGACTTAAATGCAATGAAACTCCACTCTGGTTAACTGTGACAGACTGACAAACACAAGTGACGAATAAGGCTGTACATTATTATTGAGGAATGAGTGTTTACCTGATGTGTGATATCTGGTCTTATTTTTCCGGGATCTCTTCCACTTTTGATGATCATATTTTTGTGTTGGTCGCAATTTAACAGCTCAAATGTTTTCCCGACCTGAAATATGAAAAACAAGCCAAAAGCATGTATTAACTCGCCTTAAGTTAAGTTATTATTAAGCATCGTTGTTGGTGTCACTTCCACTAAAAACGGGTAGGGGTTGCATCACAACAACGCGCAAAGACAGCTCCATAGCGCCTTACCTTCACCGTCTCTAACGACGCTCCCTCCAGAATAACCACCAGCCTCCTCTCCGCCATGCGGTCGTGCAGGCTGCGGAGATGTTTGGCTGGTTTAGGTTCATATTCGTCCAAATGTTCAAGACCACGCTTCTTCCCATTACCCGCCGCCATGATGCCTTCCTCTGGACTGTCGCAGGAAGTACACGTCACTGCAGAGGTGCGCGTTCACAGGTGAGTGTATTGCACATAAAAATTTCATTTGTGGGGTTTTTATGAAGGTAACTAGATTTTGAATATGTAATTATTTGGTAAAAAAATCAGTCCGTTTTATCTTAATAAAATAAAACGTGTTTCCTCAGCGCCCTCGTTCTGCGCGCGCCACCCTTTCGTCACTATTGTGCGCCGGATGTCACGCTACAACGTGTTGAAGGAAATTTCACGTGTAGAAATTTTCGTCCTGCATCGCTCCACAATCACACTATAATTAGTGTCTGCGGACCTTAAAGTATCCGGTTTATTGGTGAGTATTTGAAGAATCGATGCTGCGATTCGCGCTGCAGCTAAAGAGCGGTTCAGTGGCGATAAGCTTTGAGTTGTAAGGGTATACTTTTTAAAACTGTGCGGTCAGGTAATGGCTGTGAAACTGGTCACAAGTTTTTAACGAGGCTGTTTGATAACAGTCTGATCATACATTAATATTTAAACAGTTTAATCCCCAGCAGATGAAGTGGGAGAATTTGTAATAAACGATTTATCATTTGTTATAACCAAACATATTTATTACTGTTTCAACAGTAAAGAGACCCTCTCTGTAACACTACATAATTTAATCACTGCTTATAATTATAAAGAGCATTGGTTGTGTTGGAGCTGAATTTATTGTACTGATGTTGGACGGTTTTCTTTCCCGCAGATCTCCATCCAAAACAGTTTTACTTTTTTTCTTCAATGACGCTCCTCTCTTTCAAATATACTGTATTTTTGGTTTTGTCTTAGGGTTTTAAAACACTCTTGCTGTGTTTTCTTTTTCAGACTGTCTGTGTAGAAGGAAATCATGGGTCGGAAGTTGGATCCCTCCAAGAAGTTGAAGAAAGGTCCGGGTAAAAAAACCCGGAAGCAGCAGGGAGCAGAGACAGAGTTGGCCAAGTTTATAACTGATGGTAACTATCCCTTTCCAAGTCAAAAGTTTCTGTTTTGGAGGTTTAGTAAAACACGCTGTCAACATTGTGTTATTTTTTATATTTAATCTTGCAGAGGACACTGGATCAAAACGTCTCTCAAGTAGAGCCAGAAAAAGGTAAGAGGTGGACTGAGGATGTAACATGACATAAAGCAAATGTGTTTACAAGCTCCTAATTCATGTTAAAATGTTTCAGAGCTGCAAAGAGAATCCAGAGTTTGAAAAAGCCCAAAGATGTTGCTGAGGAAAAGCCTAAGAAAGGTAAACAATTAACTTTTGCTCAGTCTGGTCAACGCATGATTTAAATATTTGCCCAGATGCAAGCATGAGATTGTTGTTTTGATAGACCATCCTTCTCCAGTATCATTACAGCTATGTAAGCAGTTGTTTATTATTGATTATCAAGGGCAATTATGGGAATATCAGCAAGGGATAATGGTCCAAGGTGAACAGCCAGACTAAATGTGATTCATAAGCCTTCTATGGAAAAACAAGGATTGAAACATTTTACTTCACCCGGATTGAGGTTTCCGCGGCTCGTTGGCAGCATCTGCTGTTCATCCTCTTGGGTCTCACCACCTGAAGGAGGGGCCCAAGGGGTTCAGTGCTATGTCGATCAGGAGGTGGCCTTGTTAGTCTAATCCCAAGTTACTGAAACTGGTTTGTTAACCTCAGAATTTTGTTTATGAGTGAAGGGAGACAGGAGCAGGAGACTAGCAGAAGTATTGGTGCGTTAGCAGTTATGCAGCTCCTGTACTGGTTTACTGTTGTGTGAGCTTTGGGTAGTGACTGAAAGAATAAGATTGGTGATATAACCAGCAGAAATGAACTCCTTTTGAAGGCTGTCTGGACTCATCCTTAAAGTTCACGGTGAGGAGGTTGGTCATTCAGGAGGGGTTTTGAGTGGAGCCATTATTCCTGCACATGGAAAAAAGCTAGTTGAAGTGGTTAGGGCATCTCACCAGAAAGACTCTTTGGCACCTCCTAAGTGAGTTGTTTCAAGCCCGTTCCACTGGGAAGAGGTCCTGGAGCTATCCAGAGGCTTTTGAGCTTGCATCTCTCGGCTGGCTTGCTAACAGCTTGGTCCAGTCGTCAGTCCACTCACAATCCTGATAGGAAAACCGAAAGGGAATGGAGGGAGGGATGGGTGGATATTGATTATTAATGCATCTTGTATGTGTCATGATTTCATAAATGAATAAATACACATATATTTACAGTTTTGTCTTTCTTTCTTTCTCCCTAAAGGGTTCACAGATGAGAACAGCAAATGGTTGAAACCATCAAAGAGGAAGCGCAAGATTGATGAACAAGAAAGTGAGGATGACAGTGATGAACACTGGGAAGAAGAAGATGATGATGAGGAGGAGGAAGAGGAAGAAAAGGTTGTAGAAAAGAAGGGAGGCAAAGACCAGCAGAAGAAGGGTGTAAAAGGAGTGAAAAAAGAGGCCGATGATGAAGACGATGATGATGGCGATGATGATGATGATGAAGACGATGATGATGGCGATGATGATGATGATGAAGGCGATGATGATGATGATGATGAAGGCGATGATGATGATGATGATGATGATGACATGGTTGATGACTATGGTGTTCAGGATGACAGCGATGAAGCAGCAGAAGATGACAGTGATGGAGAGGATGTATGTGCTCTTTCTAACCTTTTTTACCCTTTTTAATTTTTTTATTTTTTTTTTAGTTTTATTCAGAAGCTGAAACGAAATATTCTTCCAGCCTGGAAATGTGAAGTTTGAAGCCTCATTTTATTAGAAAATTTTCACTTATGAGCTACAAAATCGGGAGAGTATTCTGTTTTCAGTGGCACTAGGCCTTATTACAGTTACATTTTTAAGAGAACATTGTAGCAGAGGCTGGTTAACTTAGAGCTGTTTTTTTTTTTTTTTTCTACCTCCAGCTTCTTCCCATTGAACGTGCAGCCAAGAAAGAAAAAAAGCAGAAAAAGTCCAAGGCTCCTGATAGTGATGAAGATGACGATGATGAAGAGGATGAGGATGATGACGAGGAGGAGGAGGAACAGGAATCTGATGCTGACATGGATGAAGAAGATGAACTAAAAACAAACATTGACGAAGAAGATAAATTCAGGCTTCCTAAACCAGAGGAGGGTGAGTTTCAGTGAAGTTTTTGTCTTTTAGAGCAGCAAATGTGCAAAAAGAAATTCTCTGATTTTCTACAAACAATCAAAACGTATTTTTTTGGTCCACATTTTCTAGGACTTCTGCCTCTAGACCTGAAGGCAATCTATCAGCGGATAAAGGACAACATTGACCTCCTGTGCAATTTCTCAACAAAAAGAGAGGAGGGGAAAGACCGAGCAGACTACATCTCACTTCTGAAAAAAGATCTCTGCACCTATTACAGCTACAACGAGTTCCTCATTGAAAAATTTATGGACCTATTCCCTCTTTCAGAGGTGTGTTTTCTTCCGTGCATGGTTTTGGTTTGTTTTTTTTGGGTTTGTTTGTATGTTTTTTCATTAAATCCTGATTTAAAAGAATTCATGGATGCATTGATTTAAACATGCAAGGTCTAGCTGAGAATATCTATTTGACTCCAAACATTATATTTTCTTTCTGCCTTACAGCTGGTTGATTTCCTCGAGGCCAATGAAATTCATAGACCTGTCACTATTCGAACCAATACACTGAAAACAAGGAGGCGGGACCTTGCACAGGTAGGTGCCTGATCTTAAGAGACATGGACAAAATTGGCATTTAGAATGTTTTAACAAGTTAAAATACATAATGTGTGTCATGACTGTTAGCTATTTGGTAGTTTATTGCTTTAAAGATTGTATCTGTTGTGATATAGAATTGTTTTTGTTGAACAAAAATTTGGCAGCCAGGATGAAGAATTCTGTACTTAGGTTAGCATTTTCAGAAGAAGATCTATAGAATATTACATATATATTATATGTATTAATGGATTTACTGTTGATTATGGAGTTAAGAAGCAAAGTCTCACAAGCCTAAAAAGCAGTCATTGACATCTGCCAATGTGATGCATCCCCTGCCTGGTTGATACTTGGTTGCTGGATGTTGGTTGCTAGGTTAAAATCTGTTGCACAGAGGGAGCGGTGCCATAGGCCTCCTATTGAGGGCTGTGGTCACCCTTATTGTGGGAGGGGCCAACTTCTCAAACACTCACCAAGTTGTCATAAAAGGAAAAACTACTTAAATGACAGGAGGAAACTCAAGTCTTTACATATTGAATTCACTTGTTTGTGCTTTTCCTTGTTTAGGCTTTAATCAACAGAGGAGTGAACCTTGATCCACTGGGGAAATGGTCTAAAGTGGGGTTGGTTATCTATGACTCCTCAGTACCTATAGGTAGGTTTCAAAAGTTATGTAAGTGACCAACTTAAGCAATTAAGGATGCTGAGTGTGACTGCAGCTTCTTTACATGTTAACTAGGTGCAACTCCGGAGTATCTGGCCGGTCATTACATGCTCCAAGGAGCCTCCAGCTTTCTGCCAGTCATGGCGCTGTCTCCACAGGAGGGAGAGTTGGTATTAGACATGAGCTCAGCTCCAGGAGGAAAGACTACCTATATTGGTAAGATGTATTGCCTTTATTGCAAATTATGTTGTCATTTCACCCTTAAAAATAGTGGAGTCCTTATGCAGATGTTCTCACCCTTAGCTCAGCTGATGAGAAACACGGGGGTAATAGTGGCTAATGATGCCAATGCTGAAAGACTGAAGAGTGTGGTGGGAAACATCCACCGTCTGGGGGTCACCAACACTGTGGTCTGCAACTATGACGGCAGAGAGTTCCCAAAGGTATCCTGTCTAAATGTGTAGATCACCAATATCTGTGGGGTTAAGCCTTATTACAGTTCCAATGTTTTGACCTGTTGGAATTCTGCTTTAAGGTCATGGGTGGCTTTGATAGAGTGCTGCTTGATGCACCCTGCTCAGGCACAGGCGTCATTGCTAAAGATCCAGCTGTGAAGACGAGCAAGGTAAAAACCAAGAAAGAAACTTTTTCTGTCTTTATATACACACACGTCTGTTTGCTTTAAGTAGTGTGCTAATACTTGTTTCTTTTTGCCCTTCTGTTCACTGACAGGATGAGGTGGATATCAATCGTTGTGCTCACTTGCAGAAAGAATTGATTCTGTCTGCCATCGACTCGGTCAATGCTGATTCCCCATCGGGAGGATATCTGGTCTACTGCACGTGTTCAATAACTGTATGTGGAAACTCTGAATTTCTACCAAATTTATGTACAAACATAGTAAATATCAGACGAGCTTGGTAAGTGATTGCATTTTTTTCAACTAGGTGGAGGAGAATGAATGGGTGGTGGACTACGCTTTAAAGAAAAGAAACGTCAAATTAGTTCCCACAGGACTCGACTTTGGCAAGGAAGGCTTCACCAAGTAAGTTGGATAACCAGTGTTATTATTTTAGGAGCAAGTAAGAAATTGAATAAAACATGAATATTTTCCTTCTTTTAGTTTCAAAAAGTTCAGGTTCCATCCAACTCTGCGACTCACGCGACGATTTTACTCTCACTCCCACAACATGGATGGATTCTTTGTGGCCAAGCTGAAGAAGTTCTCCAACATTATTCCAACTGCACCACCAGGGAATGGTAAGAGTTTTTGTCATAGCTTCATGCCTACGTTTATCATGATATTTTCCCTTTCATCACTAAGTAACATCTGTCTTTGTTGTTGTTGTTGTAGAAGATGAGAAGGCAGAGGCTCCTGAGACGACAGCGGCCACAGAAGCTCCTGAAGAGAAAAGGTCCAAGAGCGACAAGACAAAGAAGACTGTCCTCAACAAGGCAGGCGGCCTGAAGCAAGAAAACAAAGCCAATGGAACAGCAGTCACGAAAAAAGCAATCATCAACTCACAAGGCAAAAAGGAGTTGCATACTGGACCAAAAAAGGCAAAAGTCGCCAAGATGGATGGAGAAACTGTGAAGGGCACAGAAGCCAAGAAGGCAACAGATGATGGTAAAGCATCAAAAGCTGACACAAAGGAAGGAAGCAGGTTTGAGAAAAAGCAGGCCACAAAGAGGAAAACACCCATGAAGGCCAAGAACAGAATGGGGAAGAATAAATTCAACAAGTTGAAGCACATGTTGCAAAAACAATAAACAAAAGTGACAGTGTGTTAAATGCATGTTTGGATTATATTAAAGCTTTGTTACACACCTGGATCCACCTCTGTCTGATGAAGCTGCTCTGTTTGTGCAGCAATTGTGTCAAACGTGATTGTAACATGGCTGCGTGCTGATGATTGGACTCACAAACAATGCCCCTACTAAAGCTGGAGCTTTCTTTTTTTTATTTCTGTATACAGATTCAATGCTTTCCATAATCCTGTGAGAAATAAATCTTTTAAGAACATTTAATACTGACCTATGAATCATTCACACACAAAAGAGGCACCTAACTCAAAGGATGAAACAGTGTTGTGTCCAAACATATCAGATTATTCTCAAAAAGCTTGTAGTTAAAAACTTCTTTTAGTGCAGTGTGTCCTTAAAAAAAATTAGAGGAAATTGGACAAATGGAGGAGTGGTGGGTATAAAAAAAAATCTACTGCAGATGAACAGTGTTTAAAAGTAATTTTCTTAAAAAACTAACAAATCCAGCAAAGACTTGACTTGGGACCTGAGAGGTCCTTCTGAATCCATCTGTTTGCTGAAGGGGCATCAGAAGTCTCAGCAGTTCTCGACGGCCACCGTTCCATTGTCTAAAGAAGGGAAATGGGGAAAAAGCTGAGGTATGCCAAATTAGACAAGAACTGGACTGAAAATCAGTGGAAACCGGTCTTACAGACTCACAAATCCAAATTTGAAATTTTTGGTTCAGATCATCACCACTTATGTTTACATGTGTTCCAGTAAATTGCTGCATCTATTTCACATTTTCAGAAAATATAAAGAAATTTCCTGTAATATGTGTTGTAATTTCACAAGGTTGTTTCATTTATTTATTTTCATTCAGTCACCTAAAGAAGTTTATTTTTTTATTCTTTAGTTGAGATTAAGGCAAGGCAAGGCAAGGCAAGTTTATTTGTATAGCACAATTCAACAACAAGGTGATTCAAAGTGCTTTACAGAGACATTAGAAACAAGAACAAATAAAAAGCATGATTTAAAATTGATTAAAACAAGCAAATAAACTAACTAACTAATTAACAAACAAACAAACAAACAAACAAACAACAGTATATAAAATCAAAACAGATAAAATCAGAACAGTAGATAAAATCAGTAGTTAAATTTAAGTTTTGAAATTTAAGCTTAAAGTGTGGATTTGGTGCTTTATTCAAATGCAGCTGAGAACAGGTGAGTCTTCAACCTGGATTTAAATAAACTGAGTGTTTCAGCTGATCTGAGGCTTTCTGGGAGTTTGTTCCAGATATAAGGAGCATAAAAGCTGAATGCAGCTTCTCCGTGTCTGGTTCTGACTCTGGGAACTGATAAAAGACCGGATCCAGATGACCTGAGGGATCTGGATGGTTCATACTGGGTCAGGAGGTCACTGATGTATTTTGGTCCTAAACCATTCAGAGCTTTATAGGCCAGCATCAGAACTTTAAAGTCTATCCTCTGACGGACAGGCAGCCAGTGTAAGGACCTCAGAGCTGGACTGATGTGGTCCACTTTTTTGGTCTTAGTGAGGACTCGAGCAGCAGAGTTCTGAATGAGCTGTAGTTGTCTGACTGATTTTTTAGGTAGACCTGTAAAGATGCTGTTACAGTAATCAAGCCTACTAAAGATGAATGCATGGACTAGTTTTTCCAGGTCCTGTTGAGACATCAGATCTTTTATCCTTGATATATTCTTGAGGTGATAGTAAGCTGACTTTGTTATTGTCTTAATGTGTTTTTCTAAGTTTAGGTCTGCATCCATCACTACACCCAAATTTCTCGCCTGGTTTGTGGTTTTTAGATGTATAGATTGAAGTTCTCTGGTGACCTGTAATCGTTTTTCTTTGGCGCCAAAGACTATTACCTCAGTTTTGTTTTTGTTTAGCTGGAGAAAATTGTGGCACAACCAGTCATTGATTTCCTCAATGCATTTACCAAGAGCCTGTACAGGGCCTCGGTCTCCTGGTGACATTGTGATATATATTTGTGTGTCATCTGCATAGCTGTGATAGTTTATTTTGTTGTTGTTTATAATCTGTGCCAGTGGGAGCATGTAGATGTTAAACAGAAGGGGTCCCAAGATGGAACCTTGGGGAACTCCACATGTGATACTTGTCTGCTCAGATGTGAAGTTACCTATTGATACAAAGTATTTCCTGTTTTCTACGTATGTTTTGAACCAGTTTAGTACAGTTCCTGAAAGACCTGTCCAGTTCTCCAGTCGTTTGAGTAATATGTTGTGGTCAACTGTATCAAATGCTGCACTGAGATCCAGTAAAACTAGGACTGACATTTTTCCACTGTCTGTATTCAGACATATGTCATTAAACACTTTGGTCAGAGCGGTTTCAGTGCTGTGGTTCTGTCTAAAACCTGACTGGAAGGCATCGTAGCAATTATTCTGTTTTAAGAAGTAACTGAGCTGTTGAGAAACTGCTTTTTCAATGATCTTACTTAAAAACGGGAGATTTGAGATCGGCCTGTAGTTGTTCATTTGTGTCTTGTCAAGATTGTCCCTTTTCAGTATAGGTTTGATTACAGCAGTTTTTAGTGATTCTGGAAACACACCTGATAATAAAGAAAAGTTGACGATCTGTAACAGGTCTGACTCTAAAGTCTTTGAGACCTTTTTGAAAAAACTTGTTGGCAGGACATCTAAACAGCAGGAGGAGGAGTTCAGTTGACCTAAGATGTCCTCCAGGTCTTTGCTGTTAATAGGTTGAAACTGTTTCATGGTGTTTAAACAGTTTTTTGGTGGACACAGTACATATCCTGGATCTGCTGTTGATGTACCAATTGCTTGTCTAATTTTTTGGATTTTTTCAGTGAAGAATTTGGCAAAGTCATTGCAGGCCATGGTCGAATGAAGTTCAGCTGCCACTGACACAGGAGGGTTTGTTAGCCTGTCAACTGTAGAAAATAAGACCCGAGCATTATGGCTGTTTTTAGTGATGATGTCAGAGAAGTAGGACCTCCTTGCATTCCTCAGTTGTAAATTATAATTGTGAAGTTTCTCTTTATAAATGTCATAATGAACCTGGAGGTTTGTTTTTCTCCATCTGCGCTCAGCTTTCCTACACTCTCTTTTTTCATTTTTCACCAGTGTGGAGTTTCTCCATGGAGACTTTTTCCTTCCAGAGATAACCTTCACCTTAATGGGAGCAATAGTGTCCATTACATTTAACATGTTAGCATTGAAGCTATTGACGAGCTCATTGACTGACCCTCTGGGCAGGTCAGGTGTTAATGGGAAGACCTGGTTAAAAATTGCACTACTGTGTTCAGTTATACACCGTTTTGTGATCACTGTTGTTGAGATATTTGTGTGGGCTGAGATTTTACTTTCAAAGAAAACACAGTAATGATCAGACAGGCCCACATCAGACACAGTAACCTTTGAAATGCTCAGGCCTTTGGAGATCAGTAGGTCAAGAGTGTGTCCTCTATTATGTGTGGCCTCTGTTACATGCTGAGTCAGCCCAAAGTTGCCCAGAGTGTTACTCAGGTCTTTAGTCCCTTTGTCCTGAGGGTTGTCCACATGAATGTTAAAATCCCCAGCAATAATTACACAGTCAAAATCAACACAGATCACAGACAGCAGTTCACTGAGGTCATTAAAAAAGTCTGTGCAGTATTTGGGAGGCCTGTAACTATAATATAGATTAACTATAATAACCTTGATAAAAATACAAAAGACCATCTCTAAACGGAGTACATCTTGGACGCTCTTGCATACCTGTTATTGTTTATTACCTATATGATAATTTGAGTATTACACCTGTAATTGGCCGTACTTTGGATGGCAGTTGATTCTTCCTTCGGTGTTGGGTGCGCTCTGGAGATAACCAATCAGATCAGCTCTATCTCGGTCCGGAAGCTGTGTTGTTTACATTTTCCAAGATGGCGGCGGGAATGTATTTGGAGCATTATTTGGACAGTAAGTGAATTTGCATGTGTTCTACGCATTGAAAAACATTCTTAGTCGTTTTATAGTTTAATTTCTTTGTGTAGTGTATCTCCTGATCAGCTTCAGCGCGGAAGGGAATGTTCTAACGGTTTCCTAACGGTTAGCGGTTTAGGCTCAGTCTATTTGCTGGAATAGCGCGTCGCAAGGGAGCAAAGAAAGGCTCGCAAGCATCCTGTATTGCCACTACTGGCACAAGTTAAATGCAGTTAGCATTCATAGTCAGCTGTATTTGTGCCACTTGTTGTTTAATGGGGTGCTTGAGAATTTTAAAGCTTAACCGAAAAAGCATCACTTCAGACATTAGATTGAGCTAGCCAGTGTTGTTATTTCATTGTTTCGTGTTGATGTCTTAAAAATCTTTGTTCTCCTGCCTTCCTGCCACACCAGGCATAGAAAACCTGCCCTTCGAGTTGCAGAGGAACTTTAATTTGATGAGGGATCTAGATCAACGCACAGAGGGTAAGCTCAGTGAACACGGATCTTCATTAACCCACAAAACACGGTCCTTAAATGGAGGTAAATGGGTTACCCCCACACAGGGACCCCAACGAAAGTCCGAGGAATCATTAGATTACTAACGAAAAAAAGCCCCTAATTATTATTATTATTATTATTATTATTATTATTTGTCTTGTTCTTCTTTAACACTTGGATGTATTTTTATTTAGTGCTTTTACATTGACACAGCTCGAACCCTATCTTAATGTGTGATGAGGAGTCACATAATAACATTTTTAAGTCATCTTTATTTAAATATTATTTTTAAACCCCAAAACAAATAAATGATCAAAATAAAATAAATAAAAATAATATTAATAATAATAACAATAATAATTATACAGAGTGAAAACAATTAGGTGTGTTATTATGTATTTATATGTGCTAAGCAAAAACATTTTTAAAGGTTTGGTTGTGGTTAGTGCTGTCTACTTACAGCAAGTAGGTCCTGGGTTTAAATCCAGTTGAAGTCCTTCTGCCTGAAGTTTACATGTTCTCCTCGTACTTGTATGGGTTCTCTCCGGGTGCTTTGACGTCTTCCCACAGTTCAAAGACATGCATGGAGTTAGATTAATTGGTGATTCTAAATTTGTTGTCCGTCTGTCAGTGTTGTGCTGGGTGTATCCTGCTTTTGGCAGCTGGGATAGGCTCAAGCCACCCCAGCAACCAGAAACAGATAAGGAGAAGAAGATGAATGTATAGAACCCAAAAGTTTATTAACATTTTTGAAGCCTTAAGATCATAATTTACTGTTTTAGGTTGCTGGTTTTATGCTTGTTAAATAAGAAAACTGAATATCCAATTGTGTTATTTTCAAAAACATTTTGACTTATTTGTGTGAGGTATTAAAATTATCTTCGTAATTACAGACAGCGTTGTTTAGAAGTTCTTCTCATCTTTTTTTATTTTTTTTATTTATTTTTTTTTATTTTTGTTTAGATCTTAAAGGCCAGATAGACTCTCTGGCTAAAGAATACACTGCCAATGCCCGGACTCTCTCCTCTGAGCAAAAGCTGTCCATACTGAGGCAGATCCAGCAGTCATACAGTAAATGCAAGGAGTTTGGAGATGACAAGGTGCAGCTGGCCATGCAGACCTATGAAATGGTTGGTATCTTAGAAAATAAACATATTTTAGATACATGTTTATTGGGAGAAAATAACTTGAAAAATACACTGCCCTGTATTTAAGTAAGCATGGCCTGAATTTTGTGTAGGTGGATAAACACATCAGACGTCTGGACACGGATCTGGCTCGGTTTGAGGCTGACCTGAAGGAAAAGCAAATCGAGAGCACAGACTATGATTCCACCTCTAGTAAGGGGAAGAAAGGTGGGTTAACACTGTATTTGCCCACAGTTATGTGCTCAGTTAAGTAAATCCAAACTCAATATAATGCGTGTCTTGCATGCTTTTGTAATCCCAGGAGATTCCAGGCAAAAGGAGAAGAAGGCAGCTAAAACGAGGTCTAAAGTGAAGAGTTCAGATGAAGACAGCAGTCCTAAGAGTGCACAGAAGAAAGTGAAACTCCTTCAGCCGTACGTTGTGCATTGTTTTGCTTTTGATGGTCTCGTCATTGTTGTTTTTTTTTCCTTTTAAGTTAGTGTCATACTCTTTTTCTCACATACAACATTTTTTAATCATCAGAGGAGAATTCAACAGCCCTTCTTCCAACTTTGGGAACGTGCACCCATCCGATGTGCTGGATATGCCAGTGGACCCCAACGAGCCCACCTACTGCCTATGTCATCAGGTCTCCTATGGCGAGATGATCGGCTGTGACAACACTGATGTGAGTTTTGTATTAAGATAAGATAAGATAAGATGGAGAGAATGGAGAGAATCTTGAGGAAAGGCAGCCCAGGAACTTTACCAGCAACACATATCGTTGTGTGCCTCAACTTTTTTGTATTGTATTGTATCTTTATTTCAGACATATACAGAAAAAAAAAACTTTCGGTCTTTTACCCAAGCAAATCTGCAATTTTTTGGTAGATTAGAGATTTGATCTAGATTATCATATTAAGATTTGGGACACATCGTCAGTAGTGGACCTTGGATTCATCAGGTGTTTCGCCCATTATCACTAGACACCCTCGTCCAATGAGGGCCTACCAGGGTTGCTCAGGCCACGGAGTGTGTCACTAGTTTATGTTAAATTGTTATTTCTCTTCTTCTTTCTTCTGTTTAGTTTTCTACAGTTTATTTTCTCCTATCTATTCACTGCAACTGAGAAATAATACTTACCTCTTTAGCATTTATGGAGCCTCACTTCTTCAAAGGGATAGAAAAGGTGATAGAGAGAAGTAAGAGAAAAGGGACAAGATAGGAGAGAGGAGAGCCGGAAGGGGGGCGCACGATCTGGCTTCCCACACCTCCCTGCCGGATCGGGCTGTACGCTCTTCCTCCCTACTGCCTCCTAGAAAAGGGAAGAAGAGCGGAATATTTTCTTTTCTCTCACAGTTAGCTGGACTGCCTTTGCTGCCCAAGTGAAGTCAGCCCTTTTTAACTGGTCCTCTCAGCAGTGTTAGCTAATTCTCTTATAGCCTGTCGTTGTGCCTGTCTGATCCCAATCTCTCTAAGCAGTTTTGCTGTTGTACTGGCAACAAAGCCCCTGCACCCCAATTCCACCGGGCGCACCTTGATCTTCCAACTTCTGTCCTCTGCTTCAGCTGCCAAGTTGGCATACTGCAGCTTCTTACGCTCAAATGCTTCCTCGATTGCTTCCTCCCATGGTACCGTCAGCTCAATGACGTACGCAAGTTTTTGGGAGTTAGACCAAACGATAAGGTCTGGTCGCAGAGCACAACCAAATCAATTTTATAACCCACTTCAAGTGTCATAATATAAAGGCAAATCATACAGAGTAACAGAAACAAGAACTGGTGTTCTGAACGCTTTATATATTTTCTGGTGTTTTCTGGCTCTTTTCACTGGAGAAAAGAGCATTTCTGTGTAAACACACAAAGGAGGCTGGACCACAGAGAGTCTTGGGATGCTTTCTTTGCAGTTGCTTCATTTAGCTTGTGACAGTTGTCTTTTGGCATAAGATGAAATGTCCCTTTTTATTGTCTTTACTGAACTTGAGAGGGAGATGTCCGGTTGTTTGGGTTCAATGTGCTGTCCTTATCCACATATCCACTGATCCCATTTTGTTTGGCAATAACAAAATTAAATATATTAATGATTGCCCACTTGTATTTGAGTTTTGTTCTGCTGTTTCAATACGAACCAAATTAAAAGAGGTTTGGTTATAGTGAAATACTCACACACATCCCTCTGATGTCCTCGGAACCACCAAACACAGGGAAACAGTTTTTTTTTTTTTCATTTAGTGCTTATGGTCGGTATATTTTTAACTTGGCGGCAGTTACATGTGTTTGTTTTAACCAGTTACAGTATGTCAGGGTTCGTACGGGTGCTTGAAATCCTTGAAAATGCTTGAATTTTAATGTTGTCTTTTCAAGGTTTGAAAAGTGCTTGAATTTCAGATGTGGTGCTTAAAAGTGCTTGAAAGTGTAACTGTATTTCATTCACCACAAATAACTATCTGATTGAACAGTTTTCTTATCAGATAGAGAAATAAAATGAGTCGCAAAATGTAGAGGCAAAATTTCCCCGCCTGGCTGCCTTGTGTCTGTTTCAATATGTGACCCCGCCCCTCCCTCGGACAGTCGGGGATGTGTGCGCTAACATACCTGTTGGTCGTTGTTTTAATAAGTGTTTGATGGAAAACAACAATGGCGGAGTTTGCGCTCTCCAGTCGCATGATAGGTGAGTCCTAGTAAATAATTTTCCAGTACGTGTACGTTACACATGCTATTTTTAAAAAATTATGATTATTATTTTGCTAGCTATCAAACTCGCTGGAGAAATGATTGAAACGCACTGAGTGTGATGCAGTATGGCAGCGCTATTATGGAATATGCTGTGAACTTAGCTAACATTACTTAGCAGTCATATGAGTTAATTTACTCAAGTGAAAGCTTTAAACATTAGCCTGATACATAACTAGCTAACTTGGCTTTCTGGTTAACCCTCTGGGGTCGACAGACCCAGAGTCTCCATTTCAACTTGGGTCGAACGTGCGGACTTCAAACTATATACCAGTGTTTAAATTGTGTTGATAGGCCACGTAAAACCGATGTTTTTTGTTTTTAATAAAACAGTGGCGTTTACTCCAGGAAGAAACGGTAAAAACGGCCTTTTCTAAGGAGAGCGCTAGCAAACACGCTTTGATTGTGTGTGAGTGAAAAACAACAGTCATTGGTGAAAAAAGAAAAAACACTCCTTCCCTATTGGTGGAAAAATGTACCACGTTGACCAATAAAAAAAAATGATATGGCAACATGTGGCATTTGGTTGTTTGGGAAGAGAGGGAAGTTTTAGGAGTGAGCGAAAGAGAGAGAGAGACAGTTTTGATACATGAGAAATTTGTGAGGTTTACCGTGTTTGGAGTCTCATGTTAGTGTGTTGTCTTGTGTAGTTAGTGTGTAGTGTAGTCGTTGTTTTGTTTTGTGTGTCAGTTCTACTAGTAAATGTGACAGTAGCTGCAAAAAAGCCACCAAAGGCAGATTGCAGTGTAAACGCTGTGTGACACACCTGCTGTCAGACCTGCAGGTTTATCCCTGTACTGTTCTCATCTGTGTTATAGTGGACACAAACTATTTTTTGGAGTTGCATAAATAATTTTTGTGCCTTCTTATTTGATGCAGAACACCTGATTGTTCTGTAAATAGTTTGAAATGGTTATATAAAAAACATCTCAGCCTTGGCTGCATTTTTAGGTAAATAGTACCATATAACTTTTTTGTTTGCAAAACCTGTGCATATTTTTAAAAATGTACAATTTCTATTTGCATTTCAAGTTATGAAAATGATTCGTTAAACATGCCTGTGGTTTTTGCAGTCAAAAATATCACTTTCTACTCGTATTTTAAATTTTGTCTGAATTTAGATAAATTGTGCTGATACAGTTTGTCAAAATGAGAAAATAACAGATTGGCAAGATAAACAGTTTAAAGTTGAAATATAGAGGCCAAATCAAAAGTAGTCAAAAACGGCCAATTATACCCTGGACCCCAGCTTTTTGGAGTATTTGAAATAATGGTAATATGAAGGACCGATCCATATGGTCACAAAGAATAGCCACTTGTTTCTGTGCCATCAGTTCCCCGGCTTTCATTCAAAATGTGTTTATCTTCAGCACCTGCACATTAAACTACTTAAAACTCATACATGTCTTCAAGCTCACACCGAGACCTGTGGGGCACAATCAGCCACTGAGACAGTACACACATTTATATGTGTATTTGTATATGAATATTTCATACTTTAAGGCTGCCTGTTTATTTAAGGGAGATGAACAAAATACATTGGAATTGTACATAATAATATCACAGATGATAAATTCAATAGATTTTAAGTAGATGCTTGTGCATTCTTAAAGTCTTATATGTTGAATTGAACTATGTTATCTAGAGCTGGGCGATAGAACGATAACGATATGTATCGCGATATAACTTTTACTCGATAGAGAAATTAAGCTATCGCGATAGACTCGCTGCTCTTGTCCTCAAAAAAAAAAAAAAAAAAAAAAAAGGTCAGCCAATCCAAATTAAGTAGCGCGGAGCCGAACCAATCACAGCCGCAGCGTCACGTCGCGTGACTTGTTACCATATAGCACAAGTGCCAAGCCGCACGTGTGTTTGTTTGGGAAGCAGCCAGCGGGTAATGGAGGAAATGAGTGTGCCGACTAGAAAAATCAACCGAGCGTGACCGAAGAGAAAACAGATGATGGTTCCAATGCCGGAGAGATTGTCGAACGGAAGAGCCATAGAAGTTCCGTAGTGTGAAGGTATTTCGGCTATTTCAAGTCTGACAAAAAAAACAGAGTAGCGTGCACTGTAAATTGTGCCGAAAGCAAGTCTGGAAATACAATAAACTGGTGCATGCGTCACACTGTGCGCCGCGTTATTGTTTCGGTGAAATGAATTTCTACAATACTGTTACTGTTAATTCTACTCTCTGCAGTGTTTAAATGCTTACATATACACACAGTTACTGTCCCTCCACACATACGACTCGGTTCTGCTTCTATGCCGCAGCTTTGTTTACTTTTTCCCACCGAGGCTTCTAGACTTCTGATTGGCCAGCATTTCGGCACGGTTAGGAGTCTAGCGCCACCTGCTGCTTTGGCATGTTCATAGCAGCGTTTTCCTTCATTTCTGCCTTTATGTGTGGACGGGATTATTTTTTAAAACGAAAACGGAAAATCTCAGTTTTCAAAAATACCCGTGTACGTGTGGACGTAGCCTCAGTCTCTGACTGGAAGCGCTAATTCGTCATTCGGCTTTTGTCAGACTAAAGTAACTGTTAAAACTGTTTGAAAAGCTCAGCTATACAACAAGGAGAGATTGAGAATTTCCTTTTAGTTCTCAGTTTATTTGATATTGACAAAAGTTAGTCAGTTTTGTCTGTTATTCTGTAAAACAAACTAAGATTTATTTTTAGAATTAATATTTTGTTTCTAAGTGGAATTGACAATTTAGTCTGTTTCGTTTGTTCTATTTTGAAACTTAAACGCTTTAGCGGCTGCCTTTTGTGTAGTTTGCAATATTTGCCTTTATCTATCTGAAAAAGTCTCATGTTCCTTAAGTACATCTACCCTGTTGAACTTATTATGGGAAATAAATATTTAAATAAAAACAAGCTGCTGATTATTTCACATTTTACTTGTGAGCAACGGCACATTTAAATCTTACAAATATAGTTATTTGGCTTATATCGTGATAGATATCGTTATCGCCTGAAATGAAAAAAACATATCGTGATATGAAAAAATCTCATATCGCCCAGCTCTAATGTTATCTGAAAAGCTTGAAAAGGGACCTTGAAAGTGCTTAAAAAGTGCTTGAATTTGACCCTGAAAAAGACGTATGAACCCTGGTATGTGGAAAGCTTTTTTTTCCAAGATGTCTGGTCTTGTCAGTTTTTAGCTTATTCTACAGGGGAAGAATGTTCATAATCAGACACATCAAGGAAAGGAGCATAAAAAAGAGAAGAAAATGAGGCTGCATTAAAAAAATACAGCAGCTGCTTTAGTAGTTTATACCTGTTCAGCTGTTCATTAATGCAAAGAACTAATTAGCCAGCCAATGACAGCAACTCAATGCACGTAGCTAAAAGTGCTTGCTCATAGGGGGTCATATGATTGTTGGGTTTTTCTCTGTATCTATGAAGCGCCTTGAGGCGACTTATGTTGTGATTTGGCGCTATATATATAGACACAAGAATTTCACTCACATGTGCTGTACCAATGTACCTGCACATGTGATGTGACAATAAAAGTGATTTGATTTGATATATAAATAAAATTGAATTGAATATGGTCAAGGACCTGCTGAAGTTCCATCTGAGCATCAGAATGTGGAAGAAAGTTGAATTAAGTGATTTGGAATGTGACATCATCACCATCGTGGAGCTTCATGGATATGCAGCTGACAAATCTGCAGCAACTGTGTGACGCTATCATGTCATTTCGGACCAAAATCTCTGAGAACGTAATCAACACCTTGTCTTTGTGCCACAAAGAACTAAGCAGCTCTGACGGCAAAAAGAGGTCTAACTTGGTACTAGCAAGGCCTACCTATTAAAGTGTCTGGTGAGTGCACATTTATGCAATAAAGGCAAAGCCAGAGGATTGTGGAAAGTGGTTTAATATGTAGTAAATCACCTTCTAGTTCTAATTTCCTGTTACTTATTTGCTTATAATGGCGTTTTAAGTGGATGGAGCCCTGCTATTATCAGATTTAAAGAGCCATCTGTACATCTTAACAAAGGAAGAGAGGTTGCATTTGGAAGTGAGTAAATGACAGTGTGTCCCTTTGTGACATTTAATAAAGCACACAAAATGTGGTACCTTCACTGGTCCCTTTAATGAAGGAATGATATTATTTATTTTAATATCAATAAATACCATCCACATATCAAAAAAGGTCACGACAGTATAATTGTATCATACAGAGCTGACTCTGCGAGCATTAAATCAGATTAATAATAAAAAATAGAAGCTGAAATGGTATTATGTGTCTGTTATACTTTATAAAGTGCATGTACAGGCTCTCTCTTACATACATTTCCAAGATGCTAACCATAAATTAAGGTGCTGCAGCCCGGTGCCTCGCTGTGTGGATAAGGTCACAGATGGCAGTGTGACTGATTTATTAGCAGAAGCCACACTGTGAATATTACATGTGATGGCTCTTTTTGAACAGATTGCTCTCCATCATGTGTTCTAGAAAAATTTGATTTTTGTCTGTCCCAACTGCTTCACTTGCACAACACTTACCAGTATTTTGTCTGTTTTTGTTTTTTTCCAGTGCTCCATTGAGTGGTTCCATTTCGCATGTGTGGGGCTGACAACCAAACCGAGAGGCAAATGGTAAACAAAACTAAAAGAAATTGAGACTGTGATCTAATTTCACAAATGTGTTCAATAAGAGTGTTGAAAGTGTGCACCCTCACCACTCTTCATTTATGCTATGCAGGTACTGTCCACGGTGCTCTCAGGACAGAAAGAGGAAGTGAGAACAAATGGTTGTCCTGGAACGAAACACGGACTCTGATCAGATGGAAAATGAGAAGAATATTTCTTCATTAGTTACTAGAACTTTTTGTTTCTCATCTTCCTTAACATTTGGTGCTTTTTAAATTTCGGTTTACGTACTTGCCTTGGTCTGATGCAGAGTGTTTGAAGGAGCCAAGTGTTACAAATGTATTTAAATTTTGTTTTGTTTTGGTTTTTTTTTTGTTTGGTTTTTTTTTAATGGTTAACACTAATTTTGAGTTTTTGTTGTTACCTTTGGTGCTCTTTTTGTGACTTTTTTTTTTTTTTTTACATTTTATCTTCTGAGTGATTAATAAACACTATAACTGCCCATAATGGTATGACATTTGAATTTTCCACGATACTCTATACCGTATTCACATGTACAACTACAAAATTATATTTTCTTCCAAAAAAAAAAGACCATGGATGATTTGATGCTTTGTCATATGGTTAGTTTCTTGTGCTTAGCCTTGGAACACTAGTTTAATTTTTCGATATAAGAAGAGGGCAAATTACAAAAAAAAAAAAATGCTGCACCTTGACAGTATTAGTCACCTGTGGTAGTGAATTGAACCATTTCATTTTAACATTTGACTGAGTGCTGCATAGGAAGTAAGAATTTTTTTTTTAAAGTATTGTCATTTCTGTAGCTGAAATATTGGTACCGGGGAGAGGGGGTGATTGTGTTTCAATCATTTGAATACAGCTACTACCTCAAAAACCTTTTCTCTGTCCTTTGTGTGTGTCTGCGTTTGTAATTGTGGTTTGTAAAGTTTCTGACTTTGTGCTGTAGTGTGCCCGAGCGTCCGGCAGGTGGCAATGTTCGGTCAAACAGCAGCATGTCAACGTGGGCGGGGGCAAGTGACGTCAGAGTGTCGCCGCTTTGGCGCGATGTTCGGACAAATTTGAAAACTTACTGGATTTAGACCGTTTAGAGACGGTGAATACTAACAGGCTACGCGTGTTTCTACAGAGGTCCAGAGTTTGGCTAACAGGAGTACATTTGTTACGGGTGAGCTTTATGTTTATAAACTATAAGAAGTTGGTAGTTTGTTGTTGAAGCCATTTCCGTTTTTCAATAATGTAACTGCGTACAAGATACTGAGCTAGCCCTGCTAATTAGCCCGCTAACTGCGTTAGCAGTAGCTGTTTTGCTTTGGTTAGCTAAACCCACAAAAATAAATGTTAGTCTTTGGTAAATAGAAGTAATTCTTCACATGGGCTGGAGTGTCTTAGAGAGTGTTATGCTGCACTTTAGCTCCTTAGGTAGGATCAAGAACGAGTTAAATTTTAAATGTGTTTAGTCGAATATTCGACTATCTCGCTTTGTAAAACAGTAGATATCAAGTAATATCAAATTCTTTCCCAACAGGAGCTAAGTTAGTTAAACATACAAATAAAGGCTGTCTTAATGATTCAGGGATGTCGTGGGACTTCTTTGTACCTGTGTGCGTGGGGGACCTTGTGAAGACTGGGGGGATCAACCAGTACGTCGTTCAGGATGTGGTCTCCGCAAAACAGCTCCAGTCCTGTCTCAACAGTAAGTTGTCAACATGTAGGCAGGTCACTGATAGTTTTTGGGGTTTTTTTGTTCTTTGGGGGGTTATTTTTTTAAACAAAATGTAGAACATCTGCACAGAAGGCATCACATTTTCTTCAAACACCTCCAACAAGTCATTACCATCCAAGAATTGTCCCGCGCTAAGAATCTTTTTACTAACTTGTGTGTAACACCAACCTGCCAGAGGGTCTGCAGATGGAAATTAGCTAAAATTAAAAAATAATTATAGTACTGGATTGCACCCAGCTTCTTATGTGTATATCACCATCCCCTAAAACAAACAGTCTCGACTTCAGTGATGGGTCGAGCCACTACTTAAGTCTCAGAAACAATTATATAAATCTTTCCCAAGATTCCTGCTCATGTACCACACCCCCAAGTAAGGTTAATTAAAATACCTATGTACTTGCATTTTTTGTTTTGATTTTTTTACCCAAAATGACAAAATGTTGTCACTCTTCGAATACTTGGGGATGATTGTGCTAGTTTATTTGTTAATTTTTTTTTTAAATTCTGTTTCACACAGAATTCAAGGCAGCATTAAGGAGTCAGGGGCCTTTGTGTATACTAGAGCACTTCGACACTGGCTACAGTGTGCTGCAGTAAGTGTTTTCATGTATTGCCCACTTTTATTTATTGTGACTATTACTGTACAAAACAACTGTCTTTGTTTCTTTAGGCACTGTAAGGCGGTAGATCTGGCTGTTAAAGAAGATACTCTGGAATTACTAGTACAAGGTTGCTTTTTTTTAAAGAAATAATATTTTCTTGATGTTTAAATTGATAACTTTGATTTGTTGATGTGCTCACATAACCTGATTTTTTTTTTTTTTTTTTTTATTAAATAACCCTTGCCTTTCAGTGGTTAGTGGGCTGTCTGTTTCACTGCCGAGCATCCTTGTCTCCACCTCCCTGTCAGCTGCAGAGCGCAAGGAAAAACTTAACGCAGTTAAAATGAGCGTCTTCCTGCTTTGCAAACTCACAGAGAACCTGGAGAGTGATTCCTATAGGCAGAATATTGTCACAGCACCTGGGAAGGTATGCTCATTGCTTACTTAGCTAAAGGGTTCTTTGCATATGCCTGTTATCATAAATGTCCACTGATGAGCTTTAACTAGCTTTATGATTCAGTCAAACTAAGAGATTGAGTTTCTAGCCTGTTGTTATGTGGTTATTCTTGGTTGTGTGGTAGAGTGTTATTGCACTGCTGTAAGGGCCCACCCAGAGTGAAATTGACACTTTCTATGCTGTGCCACTTCAAGAGAAATTGGGTAGTATAAGCAGGAGCTGTCAAACAATGTGTGGATGTTTGCCATTGTGTGCATAATGATCAGCTAGCAAGAGGCTATCAGTCTCTGTATAGTTGGTTTGTCTGGTGTGAATTGTTTTCTTTGGTAATCTGAGGACATGTATTGTGATTTACTTGATCTCAATACTATATTAAAGATTTTATAGTCCAACATCTATGAAGCTTAACTGCTCTTTTTATGTTGTACAGGGTGGTAAAAAAGGCAAAGCATGTGGAGAAGGACTTGTGCAGTGGGACTCAGAAAGAGAGCAGGTGCTACAGGCACTTGTGCAGCTCTTCCAATTGGACATCCGTTCACTGTGGAGCCTCTCCTTGGTGGAGGAAGAGTTCATCAGGTACTCTGCTGTCAGGAGAGCTCTGGCAGAGAATACAGTATCACGTTTTGCTGGTTTAATTCAGTTAGTTGGTGTCATTTACAACTTATCCATATCACTTCCGAGCATTCGGAACTCTGTAGCTTAATTGGAACTCTTATGACAAAGATGTGTGACTCTTCATTAATAATCTACAATATCTAATAAGGTTAGAAGAAATTTGGACTGTGGTAAATTGCCCAATGTAATGGTTTCGTTATGCACATTTCCTCACTTTCCACTTGTTTTATGGTTCTCAGTAAGGATATTCAGTAAATTGTTTGTCAGAAGACATTTATGTGGTAGTTTAACACTCACAACACTCCTAGCAGCACTTACCTCAGCTTTTAACATGCACTGTGTGTATCTGATGCTTCTGATGAATTCAAAACCTTGTCTACTACTCATTGTGGATTTTTGGTAACTTTTCATCCAGGTATTACCATAATCTAATATATAAAAAAACACACATTTATCTCTTCTTAGCTGTGTGACCTGCTGCTGCTACAAGCTCCTTGAGAACCCAACCATCAGCCATGTCAAGAGTAAACCCACCAGAGACTGTGTAATCCACCTCCTGGGGTTGCTGATTAAGAAATATAATCACCTCCTGGGTGAGTTGGTCAGACAAATGCAGTCCTATTACCGAGGAAACAAATTAATCCTGTCACTTTTGAGAATATTGTCTGTAAATGGTGGTGGTGGGGGCCACTATAAGGTGTTCAGCTTTTCGGGAGACATAGCTGACTTGTAAGGTTTTTTTTTTATTTGTCCTCTAAACTGTCACAGGTGCTGGTGTAAAAGTGATCCAGATGCTTCAACATTTTGAGCAGTTGTCATCAGTGTTTGCCCAGGCTGTGTCTGTGTGGAGCACAGAGTACGGAGTCAGAGCTATCATAGGAGAAGTCATACGGTCTGTACAATTTTTGTGTGTATACAGTATCCAGTATGCAGCTTGATTTCGTGAATCTGTTTGTGAAGTCTTATTTTGTGTTACAAATTCCTGTCTTTGTTTGTTTTTGTTTTTTTGTTGTTGTTGTTTTTTTTATCTCAGGGAGATTGGTCAGAAGTCAAGTGAGGAGTTGGCCAGAGAGGGGTCGGGAGTCAAAGCCTTTGCCTCCTTCCTCTCAGAAGTCAGTGCTTTGGTGCCTGAATTGATGATTCCCAACATCAGTGTTCTCATCACACACCTGGAAGGAGAGGTATGAGCACCGAACAGTGAGTAATTGATTGCAGCTCATGAATAAGAAAATTATTGTCCTTACATAAGTAGAGGCTGCCTGCCATATTGATTGGGTATAAACAATTGCTAATTAGAGGTCTATGTGATCATGTAAAACAGCACCAATTAATATTAATGACTCATCACAGTGACAGCCTTGATGTGTGAGCAACAGGGTTGCTCATTAAAGGAACTGTCCCTGTGTGAGCCCACAAGGAGTGGGCAGTTTTAAATCATCACAAACCTCTGCTCCTTGTGCTTCTTAAGTGCTTTTTTTTTAATGTCCTGTGTTGAGTTTTATGTAGTTTTGTTGGTCTAGGACAGACTGGGAAAAGATCCATTACACTTTGGTCAAGTTTGTTGCTTTTAAATGTGTTATAGAAATAAAAGTGACGTTGACATCTACAATTCTTTTACAGTTGTCAAGATCCTGTCTTAGAAGTGGGTTGTCATTGGTTTTTGAAGTAATGCAAACACAAGATTAAAAAGGAATATAACAGTGTGGGATGAGCAAGCAGCATTCACTTTATTATTCTCTGCTATAGCCAGGAGACACTGTTTCTTGTATTTGGCTGGGTAACACACCACTGGGCACAATACATTTTTTTAAGACAAGACAAGGAAGGGTCTTTACAGCTCTAGTAAAATTTTATATAGTGCTTACATTACTCAGAGTAACAGGTAATGATTGGCTCAGATATTTACACTATTTTTCTCTGTTGCAATGGTCACTGTGTCAGATTCGGCAATTACAAAGTCATGAATCTTGCCTTTTTGTGACTGAGAGCCATGACAGACTGCACATTAATTCTCTTTCAGTCATGCTTCGTGTCTTTCACAGTGTACAAGATATTGTTGGAAGGTTGCTTGCTAGGGATTTACAGGAAAAGAATCTAAATAGACCTCTGCATGATACTGGCTGTCTTCTGTCACTTCATACCTAGATACATTGGCAATGTCAGTCCTTTGTTTTTGTCATGATTTGTACCCAGCTGTGCAGTTGAAAGAAACCCACAAGGCATCGCAGGTGTAATGTCAGTTTTCATCCATTATAGTGCATTATGTGAGAGCACAGAGCATGTGTTACACCCATTTTGACCCTTGAAGACTCCCTTTTTCATTCACATTTGGTCATAATCATGTCTTTATCATATAGTCTAAATCTGCCATTGCATACTTCACGTCTGTTTTTACTGTTTCCAACTTTTCAGCAAAATACTGTTTCTCAGTTATTTCTAAGCTATCTAATGATTGTGTCCTAAAACTGCAAATTCAAGGGCATTTTTTATTTCAATCAAAGTACATTATCGTTAAAAGCAGAACAGAGTATTCTGCCCTGTGATGAGACCAAGGCGAATACGAGCTTACTGAATGAGAGCTGGGTTTCTCTTGCCTTGACTGGCAGGTAATCTTGGCAGTGCAGAGGAGGATTCCTGCTCTGCTGTAAGGGCCTGCCTACAGTGACTTGGCTCGACCCAAATTATTCCTCTGCAGTCACAGTGGAGTAATTTCTGGGTTGTCGCTGACAGCGTGTGTCTTATGTCTGTGTGTGTGTTTGTGTGCTGAGTGTGTGTGTGTGTGTGTGTGTGTTAAAAAAGGCAAGAAGTTCACCCAGCTTTCTTTACTGTTCAGTGAGCCATGAGTTTTGTCTTTGGTAATCTGAGGGCAGAGTTCTTAGTGAGGTTTTTCTGTTTTTGTAGGATTTAACAGATTGTTTCACTGAAATTCTTAATTTCCAACCTTTTTCATTTCTTTTTCCCAGAGTCACACAATGCGTGTTGCTGTCTGTGAGGTGCTGGGAGAGATCCTTGTGAGGGTCCTGTGCGGTGATGGGCTAGATGAGTCCGGTAGAGCTGACCGTGACCGTTTCTTTGACACACTGCAGGAGCATCTGCATGACTCGCACTCTCATGTCAGAACACGTGTACTGCAGGTCTACACACGCATCGTCAATAGCAAAGTAGGTTTGCTCATCAGCTATTGTGTTTGTAAAAGAATGCTGTTGCTCCTGGTAACATAAGTCATCTGTGTTTAGGCGCTGCCCCTGTGTCGGTATAGCGAGGTGATGGAGCTTGCTGTTGGACGGCTGATGGACAAATCTATAAATGTGGTTAAGAGTTCCATCCAACTGCTGGCTGCCTTCATAGCACACAATCCTTATAGCTGCAAGGTAAATAACTATGCGTCAAACTCTAAATAGCAGGTGTTCTTCAGGTTTCCTGATATAATAGAATATTTATCTTGTCTTTCAGCTGAGCAGCGCAGATCTGAAGAAACCACTGGAGAAGGAGACTTCTAAACTCAGAGAATTGAAAGAGAAACTGGAGGGGACAGCACCTGGTAAACAAAACCTGAGTGATTATTCATAAGTATTGCTATGAATCTCCCCTGATGTTTTATTTTATTATTTAAGACTAATTCACATTTTGCCCTGTGATGAGACCAAGGCGAATATGAGCTTGCTGAATGAGAGCTGGGTTCCTCTTGCCTTGACTGGCAGGTAATCTTGGCAGTGCAGAGGAGGATTCCTGCTCTGCTGTAAGGGCCTGCCTACAGTGACTTGGCTCGACTCGAATTATTCCCTTAAAGTTATAGCGGAGTAACCACGAGGATGAAGCTCACAGTGTGTGTTTGTGTGTAAGGGGCAAGAAGTTCACCCAGCTCTCACTGCTGTTCAGTCAGCCATGAGCTGTTTCTTTGGTAATCTGAGGGCCAAGTTCAGAAATTCGCTTAAATTCAGCATGCCATGTATGTCATCACAAGCAAACAGAAAACAAACCATTGTTTCAGAATTTAAACATCTGTTAAGTGTGAGATCCAGTTATTAAACAAAATGTTTTTTTTTTTAAAGATGTCTTTCATCTGATGTAACCATATTCATGCTGAAAACAGAAATACGTTTTGTAATTGGTTTGATGAATAGCAATACAGCATAAATGATGAACTATAATATTTATTTTTAGATAAGTTGTTTGTTTGTTTTAAACTTTTGAAGAAATCTGTTCTTGTTTGTTTAATCTGTTTTTCACAATGGGGAAAAATATTAACTAGTTTACTACATTGCCAGAAATCAGAACATTTAAATTTTTTATTAGCTTTAGAAGAATGACAAGTTTAAATATGAGGACTCTGGAGCCCACCATTCCTTACTAAATTCTTGGCCTAAACAACAATCATCTTACCATTTTGTCCTGCTGCTAAATTATTCTGTTTTTAATCTCTGTTGGCACATTGTTGTACTTTTACTTTTTTCATTTTCTTTTTTTCTCTCTTTCTCTTTGTAGGTCTAAGCTGAGTCATCACCATTGAATTTATTTTATTTTTTTCTCTTTCCCTCCCGGCAGTGGCAGTGATTAAAGCATCTGAGCTGTGGGCTGCTATGGTGCCTGAGCTCCTCGTCACTGTCAGGAAAGAACTGGAGCCCACAAGCGAAGAAGAGAAGGAGCAGCAGGAGGACGAGGAAGGCGGGGAGGTGGAGGAGGAAAAGGAGGCAGAAGACGACAGAGCAACCGCGGTGAAGATAGCTCAGTACCTCCGTGTCAACAAGTACAGGTGATGATAATCACCAGTGGAGGCCTGTGTAGTGTCACTAACTGGAGGATTTTTTTCCTCCCTTGCTGTCAGTAGCCTACAATTTTCATTTTTTATTTATTTTTTTTAATGGGGCTTTTCTTTTGTGTTGCATTCTACAGGGATGCTGTGCAGCTCAGTATAAGAGCTCACAGCTGCTTCCCAGAATCTGAGATGTTTACTTCTCTGTCCACTCTCACACCTGAGAATATGATGGACACACTGGCTCTGATTTTCAAAGGTAAAAGTTGTACTCAGTGTGTCTGAAAATTGCTCTTCCTGGTGACATTTAATAGAAGTTGTATTGAGAACATAAACATGTTTTTGTTTTGTCCCTGGGGGGTGTTTTTACAGCTGTCTCATTTGTAATGTGCACCATTCAGCCATGACATTAAAACCACTTAAGTGAATAACATCAGCTTTCTTTTTACAATGCAATATTTCGCTGGTTCCTAGCATACATTACTTTGGGAAATACTCCCACCTGTTCACACATCATTGGCTCAGAAACTGCGTAAAGAACATGAAAAAGAACCTAGCATGTACGCCATGACACCAAATGTCTTCATTTGCAGCATTCTTGTAACTCCATCTGCTGCAACTGGAAAAAAACCCTACATTTTTTATTATTATTATGTAATTAAAGGTGAGAGGGTTTGCTATTGGTGGCCCTGTGCCAGACAATACAATATGTGCCCAGACTTCACACGCCTCGTCTTGAACCCATCCAAATTATTATTATTATTATTTTTAAAAAGGACTTGGAAAGTGGTAGGCAGTTCGGTTTTATGTTTTAATTTGGAACGTTTTTTTTTTTTTTTTTTTATCTCATACAGTTTCATAAACAGTTGAGCTGCAGTCAAACAACGTTTTAAACTTGGTTGATTGAACGCCCATTTGATCTTAAGTGTGTACTTGACATTTTCCTCAGGCTCTGATGATGACACTTCCGAGCTCAACCAGAATTTGCCACCGACGCCACAGAAAGAACCAGAGAAAGAGGGTGAGGATGGTGAGCTGAAGAAGCAAGAGATGTTGGTGCAGTACCTGAAAGATACAGAAACCTTCGCTTTACAAGTAGAGAGAGCAATCTCTGTGATCAACACCATGCTGTACTGGAAAACAACTTCAGGTAGACGGCTGTATCCATTACACAGTAAACCAATGTAATCTTGTAGATTTCTGTAAAGTTTTTTAATCTAACAGAATCTTCAGCTGTTTTTTTCTTTTGTTTGTTTTTTGTTTCTTTTAGTGGTCCAGGAGGCTGTGCAGTTTTGTGTGACGGTGTGCGAGTTCAGTGTCGCTAACTCTATCAGTGGAGTGAGGAAAATGTTGCCTCTGGTTTGGTCAACTGATGCTGCAATTAAAGATGCAGTCATTCACGCTTACAGGCGTCTGTATCTGAACCCCCAGGGAGACACCATCAGGTTTGTAAGACCTCACACATATTATGTGTTATGAATAAGTTACCCATTCTTTCATGTCCTAAGTGTACTGGCATTATGACGTTAAAAATAACTAAGCTAACACAAAATAAATGCTGGACGCTTCTCTAAGATGGTTAAGAATAGAAAGTATTGCTTCTAGAAAGACTTCTTCTTCCCTCCTTGAATTCTCTTTTCTTTTTTATCCAGTTCATGGTTGTGGGACTTTTCTGTTTGCATATTTATTTTAATCAAAACAAAGTACTGTTGTCCCTCTGATTATGTCATTTTCTGTAATCTTTTCATTAACAATTACAGTAGCATTAGGCTATTGCTGGTTTAATGTCACTGACTAAAGCACGACTCGTATAGCATTTAATAAATATAAATAAATAAAATGACTTGTCTGGCTTATATTGTTTGGACCATTTTTTTTAAATCAAATTTTATTACTTTTTTTAAGGCCTGGGCCAAAATTAATGGTAAATACAATATTGTGATTAAAGCAAAACCTTAAAAACAAGCATCTGTCTAATCCTTTTTTTTAGGACGAAAGCCCAGACTCTTGTTGATAGTCTCTCTGAGCTGATGGTGGATTCATCTCTGGGAACAATCCAGTGTCTTGAGGAAATTGTAAGTGACTCTGTTATTACTCTCATGGATATTTCTGTGTGTGATGCTCGGCTGTAAAAACGCATCCTCTAATCCTGAAACATTAGTGTCTCCATGTTGAGGTATTTACGAGTATATACAAGTTGTTGTTTTGTTTTTTTACTGTAACTATTCAATCATGTCTCTATAGGTACAGGAGTTCTTCAGCAGTGGCAGCAGTCTCCAGTCCACTGTAGTTCAGGTCTTGTGGGAGAGATTTACTGGTAAACGAGAAACTTCTAGCTTATACAAGCGAGCTGCAGTCTTACTGCTGGGCATGGCTGCAAGGTGAGAGTTCCACTGCTCTACTCTAAATGAGCCCAAAGTGACTAGAGTCCCTGTAGTCCAGCAGTTATGTATATATACCACATATATAGTTTTTGTTGTTAAGCCTATAAAGTGTAGTTATCACCTGTGGAATTGTGATCAGTCCTTTTTTTAACTTACTTTTTCATTCTGTCTATCTTATAATCTGACCTTTTTTTTTTTGTTTAAAGTACTCTGTGCAACAGAGTACATGGGATGTCACCCAAAATGGTTATTGTGAGGTGTACAATAATTACCCATGGTGCTTTACAGCTTGTAAGAAGCTTCGGAAGCCTTACTTAATTAGACTTTACCTCATTTTTGTCTTCAAGATAATCATCTTGTGCTCCTCCAGACTGTTTACTGTGTGTTGCTTTTTATTTAGCTGTTTCCCCTTTTTCACATGTTGAATATCTTCTAGCTTGTAATATCGTAGATGGCATTTAGCTAGCATTCCATACCATATTTGGATGACAGGGTGGATTGCTAAAGCTGCCAAAGCCAAAGCTTTAGTTCTGGCAGCTCAACACTAGCGTTCTCTATCATAACACTTGTCAGTCAAAGAGGCCACACTCCTAACTAAACTATACTGGTGTTTTATCCCAAAAAGTTCATGTTGAATCTGTTCATCTGGACCTTGTGTTTTTTTTTTTTAAAAAAAGAAGAAAAAAAGAAAATCACCTTCTGTAGAGGAGTTATAAAAGAGAAGGCATGAAGGAGGCAAAATGTGTTTTGTATACCTATAAAAATGTGTGTTGGTTGTCTGCTTATAACTTGTTTAATGTAGATGAGGGAAGGGCATTTGGAATTCCGCTGGCTCTCTGTGGAGGAGCGTGGCAAATTTTGTACTGAGTCATGGTGTTCCTGCTAAGCTAGCTCTTTATAAAAAAAATTTTCACATGTGGCTGACAGCAGCTAAGCTACAATCTCATTATGTCCCCATTATATTTTGTACTGACGATAAATGTGTAAAAATACATTGCGTGTTAAGGGAACAGGACTGTTTCTGATTAAAACTGTTTGAATTACAAAACACGATACAAAGGTACTGGAATAAACATAATATTTACTATCTATAAGCTATATATGTTAAGTCACATGGAAGCAAAAAATAATATTTTATTTGTAATTACAATTACAATTAAGTTGACTAAACCGTTTAAAAGTGCGTTAAGTCTGTGCTCTTCCTCACCACACAAATGACTGCACATCACATCCTTTTACGTTTTGGTCCTGCATCAGCTACTTGACATTCAGTAAATCCTCCCATTAGTCAGAATACAAGCCCTGCCTCGGCTCCTCTTCATTGTAATCTAAGTCACGACCATATAACTGGGCCCCTTGCCAGTGCTTTATATATATATGTATATGTATGTATGTATGTGTGGTGTGTGTGTGTGTGTGTGTATGTGTGTGTATATATGTATGTATATATGTATGTATGTATGTGTGTGTATATATGTATGTATGTGTGTGTGTGTATGTATGTATGTATGTGTGTGTATGTATGTATGTATGTATGTGTGTGTATGTATGTATGTGTGTGTATATATGTATGTGTGTGTATATATGTATGTGTGTGTATATGTATGTGTGTATATATGTATGTGTGTATGTGTGTGTATATATGTATGTGTGTATGTGTGTGTATATATGTATGTATGTATGTATGTATGTATGTGTGTGTATGTATGTATGTATGTATGTGTGTGTATATATGTATGTATATGTGTGTGTATGTATGTATGTATGTATGTGTGTGTATGTATGTATGTATGTGTGTGTGTGTGTGTGTATATGTATATAGATAGATTTATTTATTTAAAAAAAAAAAAAAAAAAAAGCAGTGACAGAGAGGAAGAGTAAAGAGTCTATCTGCAGTCCACCCACACTGCTGCCTCTCTTCATCCAGCATCACTAGCATTCATAACCTATTAAACCTTATGTGCTTCTCCTCACCCATCCTCCTACAAGTGTTATCTGGTCTGTAGCCTAGCGCTGGTAAGGCCAGCATGGAGCATTCAGGGTAATGTAGGGCAGAGATGTTCTTACTTCTCTTTGTATAATCACATGATCAGTTAGAACTATAAAATCTGTACTTAGTTCTGTGTGTGTGTGTGTGTGTGTGTGTGTGTGTGTGTGTGTGTACCAGGGCAGAGAGAGAGGTGGTGCTCAGTAATCTGGACACTCTTTGTTCAGTGGCCCTGGGTGAAAAAGTGACTGAAGACTTCCTTCTGGCCAGAGATGCAGTTATTACCATCTGCAACATCACTGATCATGTCAGGGTAAGATTATATAAAGCATACCTTTTAAAGGATTTCTTGATTATGGCTATATGAGTCAGGAAATTAAACTACTACCTATCTATAGATACAACTTTGTTAATTTAATATTTACAAATTACTGAATTCATAAAATGCCCAGTTTGGGGGGTCCAGCACAATATTACCATCTTGTACTGCACTGTTTCCAATAGCAGTCAAAGGGTGCTCCATTCAGACTGCCTCAGGACCATCAGCTGTTCACCTGTCTCACACAGGCCGTTGCTGAAGGTAAATTCAGAAAAATGACAATTTTTCTGTTTTTCATTCTTTTCTTTCCCTGCTCATGGTTTCTTCCTCTGACTGCCTCTGTCTGTGTTTGCTTCAGGTGTGGTGATGGAAGACCCTTACTGGCAGAGCTTCATGGAACAGGCTGTCCGTCTCATCTACTTCCTGGCTGAATCGCCTGACCAGCTGTGCTCCAGGCTGCTCCAGCGAAGTGCCCGCCTCTTACTAGATCAAATTGCAGAAGGTGGCGAAGTCAACAAGGATGCTGGCCAAATGCAAGATGGCTCTCAAGAGTCTAATGAGCAATGTGAACAAGGTGAGTCCCATCATTGCTCTTTGAGCACTTTTGTGTTCTGAAGCAGGACTAAGCCTTTGTAGATTTTGATGTCTGAAAGGACACTATGTGACACACACGGTGCTTTATACTCACACAACATGTCTTTCCCTCCTGCAGTGAACTGTGTGTGTCTGGCCCAGCTGTTGGCTGCGTGTGGCTGCGTGGCTTTCTGGCAGGTGTCTCACCTTGAGCGCAGCGTGAGTGCTGAGCTGCGGAGGAGGAGAGGAGAGACAGAGGAGAGAGAGGAGAAGGAAAAAGGCCCAGCCGGAAAAGCCAAGGTAATGATGATGTGCTGTATGGATGTTATAGAGTCTATAATATCCATACAGCATACATACATACAATTTTATTATACTGTCTATAATATAGACAGTATAATAAAATCCATTTGACGTTCGGCAAAATTAGATAAAACATTCAAAGATCTAACTTTATCAGACTTTTAAAAGCATTTTTGCTGCCATGTGTGGCAGTGAAGAATTTAATTTTGGCAGTTCCAAAAATAATGTGAATATCAACTATTACAGAATTGGACTTCTATAGGTTTATGCTAACTGCCATTTATTACTACTGTTGTCACTGTGCTATTTGAGCTAATTGGTGGGTTTACTGAGAAAGAAAAGATAACATATTATGTTGCCAGCCCATTCAGTGTGAGAGGGAATATTCAGTATTTTATGACATAAGCAAGATATAAGTCATGAGTACAATTACTAACAACCAATTAAGTTTAGTGGCCATCTTTTACTGTAAAGTGTAATCAGACATCTGTGCACAAATGTTTCGCTTGACAAAAGCAGACATGTTTAAATGTCAGGGTTTTTTTTTATTTTTTATATGTACTTTCGTGTGACATAAAAATTACACATGAATCCATAACCCCCTGTGTGGGGAAAAAGCTTTTTGATAATCAGACCAAGCCTCAGCAGGATGGCTTGATGAGATTTCTTTTACCGATGGAATCAGATGAGTGATGGTTCATAATTGTTCAGCCCATCAGGGAACAGGAAGATAAATGCTTCCTCAATTAGCATTAGAAGTTTCCAATGTTTTTTTTTTTTTCTTTTCTGTTGTTTTTAGTTTTTATTTGTGTCTTTTTAGATAGCCATGGAGGGAAAATATGGCAGAGAGACACAAGGCACAATTGAGTCAAACCCAAAATGTTACTGTCACCTGTTTTAAACCTTGACAGGAATTCATGATAGTCTAGGCTATGCAGGGTGCTCATGGCTGTACTTCTGTCTCTGTGCTTACTAACACACATCGCAAATATACATTCTTAGGTGCCACATTTAGGAGTCAAAAAACACTTCTGTAATAGTGTGAGATACTGGCATATCTTATTCATTACCAGATCATAACCAGATTATCAGACATGTATTTGCAACATGCTAACGTGACCTTATTTTGTCTCTAGAGGGGTGTACAACGAAACGAGTAATAGGTGACAGAGTTCTGTTCAGCTTCTAGTCAGAAATTTTAGTGACTTTTTTTTTTTAACCTGGTTAGATCAACATGGTAATTTATGCTGAGTGTGCTCAGCATTAAAATAATTAGCTCAAGTTAAAATGATGATTTTAGCGTTCTGTGGTATAACCTGTTGTTAAATTGTTGGGATTTTTTCTTCTTCTTTTTTTTAGCTGCATTAATCTAGTCTTTTTCGCAACAGTGTTGCATTTTACTGTTATTTTTATGTTTATAGATTTTTTTTTACTATCATTTTTATCATAATCATCTAATAATGTGGGTAGAGATCATTTTTGTGAGAATCATATGAGGTGTGAAACACCCCATTTTATATGATCATGCACAGAACATGAAGCAGGAAAATTTGGTTCAGCAAGTTGAAAACCACAGTCATGATGTCCATGAGTTTGTCAAGCTAGCTAAGGCAAAGAAAGTCTGGTGGACTTCCTCTGTAGGACACCCCTCTGTAGTGGCTGCATTTTATATTATTCTGCATAAACCGTAATCTATTTTAAAATGTAATGATTTCCTAACAGCAAACAGCCAATGAGAGCACTATGGAGGAGGAGCTTGGGTTGATTGGTGCCTCTGCTGAAGATACCGAGGCTGAACTCATCAGAAACATCTGTGAGACAGAATTACTGGCTGGTAAAGAACCCAACCTTTTTTCTTTTGTTTGTCTGCAGTCACACTAAACAACATTAACCCCTCAATTCATACTACAGTCTTTTTATAAATACCACACAAATACCCCACCTCCCTCCCCTCTGCTCTCTAGAGGAGAACCTGCTGAGTGCATTCCTTCCCCTGCTGGTGAGAGTCTGCGGCTCCCCAGGACGTTATTCCCACCCGCAGCTCACCACTGCTGCCTGTCTGGCACTCTCTCAGTACATGATGATTAGGTAAACACATTTCACTTTTCACTACATTTATGTAGTGGTAATACTGTTTGGTGATTAATTAGGTTTTTATGCTGACGGTTGAAGAAATGCTGTAATTCTGTGTTGAGGGGGATTTTTTTTTTTTTAAAGATTTAAAGAAAGATTTATTACTTCTTAGTGGCCCAAGCAGTTAGCAACTTTATTGCTAACTTAAACATTGAGACTTTAAATGCATTTCTTTCTTCTTTTTTTCCTGTATTTCTTAAAAAGCCCATCAGTGTGTGAAGAAAACATCCGTCTCATGTTTACTGTTCTGGAGCGCTCTACTCTCCCTGTGGTTAGGGCTAATGCCATAATAGCCCTGGGGGACCTCACTGTCCGTTTCCCAAATATTTTGGAGCCCTGGACACAAAATCTCTATGCCAGGTATGTAATTACATGTTCAGCTTGATCATCCCAGTAATGTGAAACAAATTTGTCACAGTAGCAGCTCATTCTTATCGCTCCCCCCATACTAATAAACTCTCTTCCAGTTAGGACTACATTATCATAATATCCGTAGATTTGTTTCCCACCCAAGATTATAAGTGGCAGCCTACGCTTGATGGCTCAGCTGAGTGGGAGTACTGTAAATGACGTTTCATCATTTCATGGCATACAACACCCCCCTCCACCCCTTATTTCCTTTGCTTGTAGTCTCGAGCCATCTTCATCCAGATCCCACCAACACGACATCTCGGTGTGCGGCGACTCTCAGCCACTGAAGTGTTGCCACTGTCACAATGCTCCACTGAGCCACATGATGGGAAAAGTTTACTCTTTCCATCACGACTTTTTAATGGTCGGGGGGAACAAACTTTCAGATGATCTATGTTAGCAAACTCTCATGTGTGCCTTGTATTCTGACCCTTACGGTTGCCATAGGAACCAAAAATTGCCTCGTGGCTTATATAAAACCCACCCCCACTCGTGAACTGGGATGGAACCTCGGACCACCTCTGACAACGGCCCCTTTAGACAAGGAACAGCTTAATTACTAGTATGTCATGGTTTGTGGCTGGAGCCAGTGAGTAGTGTGTTGTAATTATACAGAGTGGCTGTGTGAGCAGAAGGGAATAATTTTGAGAAAAGTCAAATGTTCTTCAACTTGTAGGTATGCTTTCATTTTAAAAAAGCATTGGCAGTCTATTTCTCCTGCACAAAGTTGCACTGTTGTTTTTTTCTGTAGCCAACTTAGAAGCTGAAGTTCCTCTGTTTGATGAAGTGGGGTTTTAATTGTAATGCCTGATAATGCTCACATTTAGGTGGTTTGGACATGTAAAACATTCTGTTCTTTTTATAATGCGTCATTGCCCTCCTAGTGTTTTGTACCTGATAAGCATTTCATAGTATTCCCTAATTGTCTGCCTCACACCAACACCTCCACTGTTCTCGAGGCTGCTGCCCTGCTGGCGCCTCCTGATAAGCACATTAAGAATTAATTACCCTGTTCATTGCTGTTGTAAGCCTCTGCATTGGCATGTGGAAGTACCATGCACATGTTTCTGATCGTCTGCCAGGAGTGCTGCTCTCTGCCATAAATGAGAAATGGCTAATGAGTTTCTTTTGCGCTGTGGTTTTGGGTGAGAGTAAATCTAAATTGGTTTCAGAGTGGTATCAGATTGCCATGCCACAGCCTGTCCAGTCCCATTATATTAAACTTTACTGAAACCAATGTTGTTTGGTTTCAGTAAAGTTATGGCTAATTATAAGTTGGTATGACAGGAGAGATGACAAATTCAAAGGTGGCCATACATTTTCGCCTCTGTCTGTTTCTGCAAAACAAGCAATGTGGCTACACACAGTTACTCAGTGACTTGCCATTACTTTTTCATTCACATTGTCAGAAGATGAATCCAGCCTTTTTCTCCTCTAGCACCTCCAACAGATTCTTCAGTTAACCAGTACAGTATCTCAATGCCAACTTTTTGAAATTTGTCATTTTGTACACACATTCATTCTCCCCAGATGTTAGACAGTTTATGCTGAACAAATTGTCCATCATCATGCTGAAAATGATATTGTGTCCTATTGACATTAGCGGTGGTGGTAAAATTAATTCAGGTGTAGTGTTTTTCAACTCTGAACAATTCATGTGTCTATTCCTATACTTCGGAAGTCATTAGACCTAAAATCCTGGAATAAATGTAGTAAATTTAAACATGCCAGATTTTTTTTTTAGGCACTCTATCATCTACTAGAGCATAGGTGTCAAACTCTGGCCCGTGGGCCAAATTTGGCCCACAGCCTAATTACATTTGGCCCGTGAAGCCATGCCAAATTACTATTAGAGCTGGCCTACTGGTATTATACAGCTAATATATATATTGTTTAGTATTAAGCTTTGCTTGTTCCATATTCAGTTTTTCAGCAAAACGTGTTTTAGTCCATAAGAAAAGATTCATTCTTATATCTGGAGGAATAAATATATTTCAATAAATATTAATGTTAGCCAGCGACTTTGTTCCAGTTTTGAATTTTGGCCCACTGTGTATTTGAGTTTGACACCCCTGTACTAGAGTGTCTAAAACCTGGTCAGAAAGTAAAATGGTTACAGCACAATAATCTGACATAGTTAGTATCAACGGGAGCACTTGCTATAGTCTTACCCTTTGACCAGTGTTTTAAGTTGTATAGTTTTCTATCGTCCATGCTTTAGTCCTTAGTTTCTTTTGTTTTACATGCAATAGTCAAAATTTGAAGCAGTAGGTAACTGTGCTTCTAATCCTGCCACAAGGTACGAGACCCAGAAACACCACTCTGGGGTCCTTAGGGATGTCACAACCTGTTGTGTCCTCTATAATTAAAAGAACATTATCCCAGAACAGTTTGACTGATTTTTCTGTTTCTTAACCTATTGCCAGTGTTGAAACCTGAGAGTTCCCTCAGCGCTAACTGTATTGTGTTAACTGCTAGCGATCAAAGGTGGCATATTTAATTATGATGGAAAGGTATCTTGGTTTCCTTACCTGCTAAATATCAGAATGATTTTTGTTTGTGTGTACGCCAGCATGTTGTTTGTGTTTAAGAGGACAACTATGGCAAAATGCAGCTTTGAAAATAAGCTATCATGGTTTGTAGAGTGCAACTTTTTTCAAAAGGGGATTACCAAAGAGTGGGCTGTAGGAAATAATTTACAGTAAATATCCACATCAGAAAATGAAATTTAAAAGATATCATTGAATTGGGCTTTGAAAATACACATTTCTCCCATTAATGGAAAATCGACGATCATTAGAAGATCAGATGATGCGTAACGAAGGAAATACTATGTATAATTATCATTATTTTTTTCCTTTATCTTTCAGGCTGAGTGATGAGGTTCCTTCAGTAAGGCAGACAGCTGTGACTGTTCTCACTCAGCTGGTGCTTAAGGATGTCCTCAAGGTCAAAGGTCAAGTCAGCGAAGTGGCTGTATTGCTAATTGACCCTGACTCGCACATTAACAGCCTGGCCCTGAACTTTTTCAATGAGCTTGCTACAAAGGTAGACCACATCCAGAAGGCTTGATGGAATCTGAGTGACGGGGAGTGTTTTTAACCATTTTCTTTGTGTTACCCATCAGGACAATGCGATATACAACCTGCTCCCAGACATCATCAGCCGCCTGTCCGACCCAGAGAGAGGCATGAGCTCAGAGGACTTCAACACTATTATGAAGTGAGATGCACAGCTGTGTACCATGTCGTGTTTTCGTTTTCTTACTGCATCAACTGTGAAGCAGACCACAGACTTGGGGCAAATGATGCAAATGACGCCTTGTTTAACCCCCAAGCAATCAAGCTATTTTGGCAACTGAAATGACTACTGTCATTAAGACCCCATTATCTTACACACAAGAATACTTACTACACTGTTCCTTAGTCTGGTTCCATCTATGACAAATATTCTGCAAATGTTCTAATGTAATTAATTAGGTTGTTTTTTTTTGTTGTTTTTTTTTATATTTTTAATGACTGGATAAGAAACAAAAACACAAGTTGTGCAAACAATATTAATTTATTTAGCTAGTTTTTAAGCAAAATATTTAGTTTTCTGATATATCTGAAAAGTCAGAACAAGATGTAATACCTATATACCTTTTGGAAGAAGAGGTAGTTTAGCAAAGTCAAACACTTTTACAATATTAAAAATAAAACTTCAGTGGGACCTACAGTATAAATATACAGTATACACCACTCTCACTTGACTTTAAGAATTTTTTTTAGGAGAAATTCAACAACTGAATGTTCTTTCTTTTTTTAATAAATGTTATATTGTGTGTGTTTGTTTGCAGACAGCTGTTCTCCTACATCACTAAAGAAAGGCAGACCGAGTCTCTAGTAGAGAAACTGTGTCAGCGCTTTAGAACTGCAAAGTGAGTTCTCTTCCTCCATTTATTTCCCATCCTCACTTCTAACCTGGATCCTTTGTTTTGTTTTTTCTTTACCATTTCCTTTATACTTTCTCGTTTGTCCTGCTTTATTTAATCGTGTGTGAAGCGGGGGTGGATGTGTGGGTAATTAGTGGGCGTTTTCACTGAGAGCGTTTGACAATTAATGCAAATTCACAGTTCACTTCACCTGTCACCTACACCGACATCTTCTTATTCACAGATTTTGTCATGGAAACTGTCTTCCTGTATAGTTGGGGACTGTAGACAGAACAATTGGCCTGGCCATGCTTGAGCTTCTGACTCATACTCCGTCCATTATCAAAGCTCAAATGAAGGGCATTTTATATTATACGTTGGCAAAATGAATTTGGATATAAGAAGGTTCTGGGAAAATGAGATTTGGTCTAAATGTCAGGGCAATGCAATGTTCATGAGGAATGAGCTTTTTTTATTTTATTTTATTGAGTTTTAGAATTTCTGTGCACTTTGTTTTCTTAAGTCAGGTTTCCCCCACAATTTCTCATCTTCAGATTTTCTTTCTCTCATCAGGACAGAGCGTCAGTGGTGTGACTTGGCCGTGTCTCTGTCTCTGCTCTCCATGTGTGAGCGCGGTTTCAAGAGGCTGCAGGAATGCTGGGAGTGTTACAGTGACAAGCTGACTGAACCGGGCGTCTACCAGCCTCTGCTCTCCATCACCGCCAAGCTCCGTCGTGGGGCTAAACCACAGTTTAAGGTATATTATTCCCTGTTTAAGTCAGTTCTGCAGTGACCACGCAGTCATGTGTAGCTCAGGTGGTAGAGCAGGCCAGCTACTAACCGGAGGGTTGGTGGTTCGATCCCAGTCTGCATGCCAAATATCCTTGGGCAAGATACTAACCCCATGTTGCTCTCCGATGCATCCATCAGATGTGAATGTTAGATAGGCACTAACAGCTTAGAAAAAGTGCTTCTGTGAATAGGTGTGATTGGGTGAATGAATTAGTTGTATAAAGCGCTTTGAGTGCTCAGAGTAGAAAAGCGCTATATAAGAACCAGTCCATTTACCATTTTACCAGTCCACTGCACCTGTCTATGCACCCTTTGGACCAACTTCACAGAGCTATGACGGGAATGCTTATTAGCCATCTGTGTGATCCACACAGACGTGAGACTTAAAGTTGAACGGTGGATACTTTGTCTATTATCAAAAGCTTCTATTGTCTGTAAATGTCTGGAGAAGACTCTGGTGTGCTGAACGTTTAAGTGGTCAGTGAAAGATAAAATGCCAGTTCATTCCATCCCATGCTAATGTTAACTTTGTTTTCCAGGCTCAGGTAGATGAGTTTGAACAGCGTCTGACTGCAGTTCACACACGGGGGCTGGAGAATGTGGAAAGCCCAGAGATGGATGAGGAAAACCAGAAAGCAGGAGTGTCTGCTGAGAAGACAGTCACGCGAACACCTGCGCCCACCAGAGGCCGGCTGAAGTCAAAGGAAGGTCAGGAGTCAGCCTGCTTTGAAGAACCTTGTTGCAGAAATAGTCTGTTTCTCATTTTAGTTACACGATAAATTTTATGTTTATTTTTATTGCAGGTCAAGGAAAGCCTCCAGTTTCAAGATGTGATGACAGTTTTGTCACGCCTCGCAAATCTCGCAAGTCTAAGAAGCCTGCAATCACCTTCAGCAGTGATGAGGAGGAGGATGAAGAGGGTGAGTGAAGCCACTTCATTAAGTCACTATTACACTTAATTTGCAAACAGTTTTAATGGGTTTTGTAAGAAATTACTTTTTGCAGCGGGTCAGTTGCTTGGAATCAAAAATTATTATCCTTAAAGGGGACGTGTTGAGCTTTCCCCTCCTCTTAATTGTTTTTTTTTTTTTTTTTTTTTTTCAATCTTGTGTGTTGGATACTCACCTTATGTTTGCAAGGAGCAGCAAATAACAAAGTTAACTTACGCATCCTATTAAATAAGCTAAAACGCCTTATTTAAAAGGATGATGTGAGGGGCTCGGTAGAAGACCAATAAGGATAGTTTTGACCTGCGTCATGCAAAGCTACTCTCCCTCTCCAAGAATCAGAATCTGGAGCACACTCAGCCCCCTTTTAATATACATCTGCTGATTTATTTTGTCATCTAAATACATATTTTTAAGGCAATTCATTTTTTTTCCTTATTAAATCCATTGAATTGTAACATGTCAGATAATAGCAAATAACAGTTGTCTGTTATTTAAGCAGAAACTTTGTCATCCAGTTCGCTGGATTTTAGTCAAGTGTTTAGTATGCTCTGTTTGTCACTGCAGTGTATTCAATTTGTCTCATTAGCTTGTAAAACATGATTTATAGTACTGCATTGAATCTATGCGTTTGTCCTCTGGTGTGTCTGCTCTGCTCCGAGCTGCTTCATGTTGAATTAGAAGCTAATAAACAAAGATTTAATAGCTGATTGATAAAGTTATGTACAGAGAAAAAAGCACCAGTCAGACCTATGGCAGGTGTTGTGGTTAGGTGAGGTGTGTGTTGCTACAATGTGCAGTGGGATAAGCTGCACTGTAGAGTTGACATAGTGCTATAAATCAAGTGTTACAAATCAATAACATTCTTTGGATCAATACACCAGAGTTCAGAGTGCTTAGACCACTAGACTGAGATTGTGGAGCAGCAGCTGAGACGATTTAAGACCGTTGGACCTCCTTCGGTCTAAAAAGTGAGATGTGCATTGTTGCAGCACTAATCCGAGATCTGTGGATATCTTTGAAGGATTAAATTTTTTTTAAAAATTACACGACATGAAAAACTAACCACCATTTCCAGAGAACTGTTATCATCTCCAGTTATCTTATGCTTTCCGTGATTAATTAGACAAAGTGTTTCAGGTAAGATTATTTTTTAAGCCTTTGATTAGACTTGAGTTACTGAAACACTTCTGAGTTACAAAAATATATTTTAAAATAATTAGACTTGAATCTATTCCTGAATATTTCTTGTGCGGGTTTTTCAGCTGTTCTTATAGTGCATGGCTGTTCCCAGACATCGTCATTACTCGTCCCACTTCATTATGTTTCAATTTCCTTTTTTCTTTTTTTCCACCTCCATCAGATGCTGTGATGGCAGAGAGCGAGACCCCTAAAGTGACAACGCCCATCGCACGCACGTCCCGACGAGCTCGCCTCAGAAACTAACTCTGATTGTTCTCGTTTTGTTTTTTAAATCTTATTTCTGTGTATCTTTGGAAATACTTTTATCTGTAATGATATTTTATACTTGTTGGTTTTTATTTTATTTTTATTCTTTTAATATTGGTACTTGGCACCAATCTAAACTAGGCATGATAATGTGTAAAGACACAAAATCAAGTAGGCTTTTAATAAACCTGGTTCTGTTTTTCATTAAAAAAGAGAGAAAGAAACCTCCCTGTCTCAGTTTTATTCCTCTGCTCAAATGTGTGAAGGCTTGCGAGTCCGCTGGGTTATGTCGAGTAAATTTATGGCATCATTACAAACAGCTTTGAATGTCTGCTTGTATCATGTTTGGACAGCGGTGTTTAATGGGCTGCCACAGCTTGCCCAGACAGTATTACTACCCCACATGGTTCCCTACTTCACCTTCCTCAGCTCTCTTTTCCTTTCATATGTTGTTTTCAACAATTTCAGGTTTCAGTCTTTCTCTGATGACCACATTCCTCGCCAGTAAGCGTGTTTTGTTTTTTAGTTACAATTGCATTTTATTTTTTTCTCTTGTTCTGTCTGACACATTTGCTGTTGCCTAGTTGGCCGCCTCTGTTCTCCTGTAATCAATCTCTTTTGTAGGTCTCCCTCTGCTCTCTGCCTGGTGCTTTTCTCCATCCCTTTCTCTTCCTCCTACTCTCCCCTGCCTACTTTTCTTCCAGCGCTCCTCTCTCCACTGACATCACACACAGTAGTTTAACCCCCCTCCCCTCCTCCTCCCCCCTGCCTCATCACTAATCTCTCCTTTTCGCCTACTCCCTCTCCCACACATTGTCCTCCGAAAACATGAGAGGGGTGCGTTTTTCTGTATGTGCGATTTGATACGTTATGTAAAGACACTTACCAGCCGCAGGATGATAACAATGTGATTGCAAAAGCGGCTCAGTTTTTATCAGAGGACAAATTATGGTTTAAATGTATTCAGTGGGTGCTAAGTGTGCAAATAGAAGTAAATGTTTAGTTTTTAAACTTTAGTTGGTACTGTGCACAGATGAATTTCTTGTTTGTGAAAGATTAAGACTGAAACATCTGATCTGATCTGGGTTTATTTACTTGAAATAATCACAGGCTGCTGACCTTTAAGGTCAATGCATTGGATCGCGCAGCTCCTGATGGTGTTGTAATTTGTCGGCAGGGGGTCCGACAGCAGATGGCACTGACAGACTGTAACTAACCCAACAGAGAGGGGAGGTCAGTGCATGCTGGGAAAGACCACGGAGACAAAGGAAAGAGAGGGTGGCTAATATGCACAAAGAGTGTTGTCACCACATGGGAAAGGTATAATTCAGATTAAGTCGTGACTGAAATATGCAAAGCTTTATAGCCACTGGTCACTTTTGACAAGGCATCAGCTGAATGCAGCCCTCTGACCTCGGCTTAGGCTGAGGCCAGTTGGTTAACATGGTCCAAACTACACAGTCACCTTGGCAATGACAATGACTCTACAAGGCTATGACATCACTCCAAAGAAAAAATGAGGAGGAAGATGGTGTGGGGGTGGTGGTGCTTGGGGGCGGAGGGTGTCTCTGGCTCTACAAAACCTCTGCAGCATCCCAGCTGATGCCCCAGCATTCAGCCACTGCCAAAGGGACAGACGCAAGAGGAAGAAAATCATCCCTCCAATTCCATCAGTGAGCGAAGGCGAAGAATAGGAGGAGCCAGTTGAGTGAGATAGTGATGCTCCCAGCAGGTGCCAACAAGTGAGAGGTAGCTGAGCGACCGAAGGAGATGGAGAAGAGTCTGTAATAACAGAAGACACCAAGAGCTTTGAGAAAGAACCAAACAACAGGTGAGCGCTCTTAAATTTCCTCTTTCATAGTTGTGTTAGAATTAGCATATCCTAAAGAATGTAAAAGAAAATCGCTACACAGTAACTCCAGACAGTGTTTTTTGATATGTGTAAAAATATAGAGAGAATTAACATTTTAGAAGCTCTTTATTCATAATTCTAATATTTCAATTTATTTATTTTTATTAATTTATTTTTAAAATTTAAGATGCTGCAAAAATGAAATGTTTTTCTTTCAAATAACAATTACAAATGTCAATTTTATTTTCTAAGATTCATGAATTTGAGTTCTTTTGACCTCGATTTACTACCAGTTGCCTTCAGTTAGATGCCCCGTGCATACATTATATTTGCTGTGCATATTTTCCTTGCGTCACTTGTTACTGCGCAGCAATGTTTATCTGTGAACACACAATAAAAGATGTGTTTTAGACACTAAATTGTCAAATAAACAATCTGTGGAGTATTAGTGGAGATTCAGTATTTATATCAAAATATTTACATTGAATAATGAAAATTTTTTTTCCAGGATTTCATCAGTGTTTGAATCTTCTGAGCCGGTGTGATTCCAGTTATTCCTGCTCCTCATCCTCATCTGCTGCCATGCTGTGCCCTGTGCTGCTTTGTGCCGCTCTGCTCCTCCTGACTCCCCTGGAGATCACAGAGGCTCGTGCTTTGCATCCTTCTCCTGATGCTGTGCAGGTACAGGAGGAGATTGGAGTGGATGTGGAGGGCTGGATTAAAAAAAAAAAAAAAATAGATTGAGGAGAATTCAGAGTGAATCAAGGAGAGTCCACAAAGGATGGGAGGCAGAACAGGAAAGAATAAGCAGAGAGAGAGTAATGAAATGTATCACTGATTGAATTATTGTCCCTTGTATACTCCCCGACAATTAAATTTCATCATCTTCTCCTTCTTTTTTTCCACTGTGCAGTTTGTGGAGCAATTTCTGGAACGCTACAATGACCTTCTGACCCTTGACGACCTGGAGAACATGCTCAACAGCCAAGCAGAGGAGCAGTCCACCCTCTCCTCCGGGTCCAAAGCTGCTGAATACCCCAAATGGGCTGATGCACAAACTCAGCCCGAGACCCCCTGGCTCCGTCTGCTGAAGGGCACCCTGGCCAACCAAAAGCGAGCAGAACCGGACCGGTCACGGAGGGGGTGGAATCGGGGATGCTTTGGCCTGAAATTGGATCGGATCGGGTCTATGAGTGGACTGGGCTGTTAGTGGAGACAGAGGAGGAAACTAAAGACTGCTTACATCCTTCTTAGATTATTAGGAAACACACATGCATAGGCATTCACCTGCAGAGAAGGATGTTTACATGCGTGTAGTATGGTGTAAACTTACAGTGCTGCTAATGTGGTTTCATCCAGTGTAGATCAGATGCTTCACAGTTTATTCCATATCTAAATGTTAACCTGAATATTAGAACATGTGTGCTGTGTTTACATCAAATGATCACCATCAATTTCTGGGCTTATTTTTCAAGTAATTTAGCATTTTCCGTACTTCTAGCTTTGTCTGCAACTCTGTAAACGTTTAGACCTTTTGTGGACAGGTGATTTTGTTTAAAAGCAGCCGTAATAGATGTGGATAGTCAAAAAATGATGGCATCAGAAATTTCTGCAATTTATTTTTGTTTACTTATGATTTGCATGAATAAATGGATTTGACATTTGTGGCGTTCTGGGGTTTTTTTTGTTGTTTTTTTTAACTTCAACCCCGCATAAAATCCAGTTCCTTCCTTGCATTAAAAAGCCCACATGGTTCATTCTGTATTCACACACGTCATCTCAATTTGTCCTTCAAAACAGAGCATCAAATTCTCATGACAGATATAATAACTCTTCTAAATTATTTTTTCTCATGACTGTTGGAGGAAGTTCATTTCTTCCCTCGTCGTTCTGGCAAAAGCGGTCAACATTTGAAGATCGGCTGCAGCGTCCAAAACTGTTTTTTTATTCTGGCATTACAACAAAGTTCCCAGGGAAGAAAAACAAATGCTAATTTTTTTCCCTATAAGCTTAAATAGAATTTGATTTAACATGCTTACAGAATTAGATGGCGTGAATGCATAAAATAATCTGTGTAGTAACAGAGTTGTAAAAATCGACATATTTTAGGGACTAACATACAGTAAGGATGTTCATTGTTAAGTATATCAAATCTAACAGTCGACACTATGATGTAATTTGCTGGTAATGCACAAACTTGTGAGGAGCTCATGTAGTACGCATTAAAAACATGTTAGGTTTTCACTGTGTCCTAAAATTCAAGATCCTTCAAACCAGCTGCAGATTTAGAGAAACTTGAAAATGTTTTATAATGGCAAATCACTGCTTACTAACATCTGAAAATCATCAGAGCCTAAACAGCTGACTGAAAATTAATGGCCAGCATTTCTCTGGTTCCACCTGTTTTCTGTTTTTCACACATTGAGGGACTACAAATGTTTGAATCTTCAAAAGTCAATTTGAAGATGTTGATCAAGGCTCTCAAAAACTGAGAGAAATTGTTATGACCTTTTTATATTTTTTCACAATTTCCTAACATTTAAATAAATGTACATCTCTAAAAACATATTCTTCCTGCCACAGCCTTTCACTTACCCAGAAAACCTGCAAGTGATTCTAATGGGTATATTTTCTTCTTTTGGCTGCCGTTCATCTGCCTCCATCGCACCCTATCCCACAGCATCCTCCTCTCTCACACCAACCTTCTGTCATCCCTAAACCACCTCTGAGGTCTCCCTCTTTTCCTCCTGCCTGGCAGCCCCCTCCTGAACATCCTTTGACCAATACATCCACTGTCCCTCCTCTGCACATGTCCGAACCGTCTCAGCCTTGCTTCTCTAACTTTGTCTCCAAACTGCTCGACCTGAGCTGTCCCTCTGAAGCATTCATTTCTAATCCTGTTCATCTCCGTCACTCCCAACAAAAAAATCTCCATTACTATAAATGATTCTATTGATTATAATAAAGTAAAACACACCAGCTATGACTTTGGTGAATTAAGCATGAAGTGACACGGCGGTGTGGTGGTTAACACTGGGTCTGGGGCCTTTTTGTGTGGCGTTTGCATGTCCTTCTTGTGGCTGCATGGGTTCTCTGGGTACTCTGGCTTCCTCCCACAGTTTAAAAGACATGCATTTTAGGTTAACTGGTAACTCAAAATTGTGGGTGTGAATGTCTGTATCTCATCGTTAGCCCTGAGATAGACCGGAACTCTGTCCAAGGCGTACCACCTTTTGACCTATGACAACTGGATAAGCTCCGAGCCCCATTGTTTTTAAGAAACTGGATGTATGGGTGGATGATTTTTTCATAACATGGTGTTTTGCCAAAGATTTTCATTCAGGGAGGATGCCTGGAGAAAGCTTTAGTTGACTTATACTCACGTTTGAGGCCATTGTCTTACTGGAAATTCCAATAATTAACAGGCGTTAAAATTACTCCCTGAGAGAATGTCTCTTCTTGTAACTCGCCTGATATATAAAGCATAAACTATGGCAGCAACACAGATTTACCACTCCCAACAGCAGCAAAGCACCCGGACAACAGGGCAGAGCCATGTCTGTGCTTGACTGTTAGGATCGTGTTGTTCTAATTATAAATGGCTTTTTTTCTACTGCAGGAATGCTCCTGATTTATGAGTACAAACTGGTCCCATAAGTCTCCTCACTTCAGAACCCTGCTAGCATACCCCAAACTCTAACCTTTGCTAAAAAAAAAGTTACATTTTTGTTGTATGTTCACTGTTCATCAGCCTTATACGTGGAATCTTACAGTCTGTATGGATACGTAAGTCTTGGCTGAATCCTCTTGTAGAAATTTGGTTTCTTTTTAGGGTTTAACGAAATAATTTTAAGACTGTCCCTTTTCTTTTTCATCTGAGCTTGACCTGGTGGCTGCTTGAACCACAACACAAGATGGCAGTATGAATTTCCTCTTGTTCATCTGCTCGTTGCCACACACAGCTGCTCTTTGGACTTTGCACTGTGCTTTAAGGAGACAAATTGTACAAACGTAGCTGAAGGCCTCTCCTTCCTGCAGACGTGCCTGCATGCTGATCACTGATGTGCAGTTGATACAGTTTGTTTCCCGCTGCTGATAAAATAAACTTGAACAAAAAAAGAGCCTGTTTACAGTAGATATTCTAGTTTAAAGTTCCTGTTCAAACACATTTCTCAGTTCTAGCTGAGTAATAACTCACATTTCTCTTAAGTAAAACAGTCCTTTCCACACTTGTTTTACTCCGTGGCTGTGTGGCTGCTGCCTGTCTACAGTGGGTCGAGTTTAATTGTTGTAATATGAAAAGAACATGTGATCTGAGTGAGGCAGCATTTACAGTACAGACATGGCCCAAGTGTTGACTAGGCAGCTTGTGTCTAATCTTAGCTTGACCTTTACTTCCCCTCTTTGACCTTAAGCTGCAAAGCAGAGGCCAAGACTGGCATGCATGCACTCGGGGTGGTGGTAGTTCAGCTATGCCTGAACTGTTGGACAGAAGTCATAAAACAAACCATCACTGTCCAGCTGTGGTGCAGAACGACACGTCTGCAGGTCTGCTGCGGACCCTGTGGGCAGCTGAGTTGGAAAATAAAAGTTACTAAGTATTACAATTTTATTCAGTTAGACCTGCAAAGTGTTGCAAGTTCAAATGCTTCTCTGGTGACAAGATGCCATGCCAGGTTTGGATTCACTATCAGGAGTGCTGGCTGCTAAGGCCCAGTATAGTGGCAGGGGGTATTAGTGAGAGATTGGGACTGACTGGCCTTATGGTTTAAAGTGACACCCTCATTATTTGGATTTATTTTTAATATATCTTGACCTCCTTTCTTTTCTGTGTCGACACTGTTGCCATAAAAAGACAAAAACGTACTTAAAAAAAACAGATAACAACAGTGAAAACAGTTAAGCACCGACAAAATAACCTGCATCCCAATGACGCGTTTCAGCGGTTACCAAATAACCTGATAAAGCCAAAATTCAGCTGAGTAAATCTACCCCTGTGCACATGCGCGCTGTGATCATGTGCTCACGTTAGGTAACCAAAGTTCAACTTTTGACTTCTGCTGAAGGGATGGAGCAGCAGAAAAAGAAGAGTAGCAACAGAGCAAAGGGTCATGGTCTTTGGACAGTAAATGTCACAGCCATGAAGGAGAGATTTGATCCCTCGTTTGCTCCCTCTGTGTGTCTGTATTTACTGAGAAGGTCAGAGAGAGACCCCTCTCTTTTTTCAGTCCACTATCTGAGGACTCTAATATGTTGGTATCTATATCTGGTGCTTTTAAAAGTGGAAACACAAAGCAGGCCTGATGGCACAGGCTGCTGGAATAATGAAAAATGAGTTAAACATTTCCCAGATTCAGGCCTTTAATGCGCAGCAGAGCTTAGATCATAAGACCAGAGCTTTTTAAAAGTAAAGTTGCAGCGGCCACTCTGCATGTCTCTGTGCATCTGACAACCTTGACATTCAGAGGGGGCGGGGCGAGGAGTGGTCACCATTGATGGGGGCGTGGCTTCACACCTCGGTCAATCATAAAACACGCAGCTTAACTTTGCTCTTACCCACTCACATCCGGAGTCCCAAGACAGGCAGAGCCCCTTCATAAACGGTAAATACCTTCAAATAATTTATTGGCTTCAGGCTGCATGACTCAACGCGCTGATTTAGATCACCTGGAAAAATCTGCACGAGCTTAATTGTGCCCAATTTTAAAGCACACGTGGTCATAAAGTCAAAAGAAACTCACTTTACATCATCATTACGTTTGAAGTTTAGCAGGACAAGAGATTTTAACATGTTTATTAAGTCATTTATGCTTTTAGTTTTGCAAAGTCTGAAGTTTTTTCCTCGATGCAGATTAGCTTTGAGTTTTACTTGGACTGTGATCACAGATAGCTTATCAGTAGAATACTTTTCACATGTTGTTCTTGAAGTTGTCTTCACTTATCTTAACCTGCAGTCCAAGCAGCTATCATCAACTTAATGCTAATAAAGTACCTCATAAATTTCGCAATGCTACCTTTTCCCCCCTCTCATTTTTCCTTCCAGAGGACTAGACCAACCCAGGCAAAATGGTGAAAGTCGGTATCAATGGGTAAGAATGATCATCCCCTTCACTTCCTCTAAATCTTTCTAATTAAACCAAATGAGCAACGCACACTGAGGTTCAGCTTTGGACTTTTCTTTGCGACTCCCACCACCACATCCCTCTCATCAGTGGGGAATTATTACCACGCTTGTTAAAGTTTGTTTTACGAACTCCTGTATTAAAGAATGCAGGTATTATGCAAGATGCTATCCAAGTGTATGGAATAATGTGTGATTATTTAAACGAGGGCCCAGTCCAGTACACTGCAAGTCTGCAGTTCAGTGCACTTTAAGGATTAATGCATAACATTTCACATTATTCAGTATTGGGGAGCAGCTACATAAAACTTGTCTCAGGCTGGTCTTCTGTCCTGTCACTTTACTGGAGGGTCTATTTTTAAAATTAGCCTTCAAAAAGGGTTTTTTCCCTTCTACAGCCTGCTGTGTTATTTAAATGGTGACAGCCGGCTGTTCTCATGTTCTTGTTGATCTTAAATAGCCAGTGCCTTTGACCTCGGGGTCATCAGCGAGTGAAAGGCGACCTATACCTAAATGTCAATGAGCGCACGTGTTCTGACGCGGATCTACGCATTTGTTTTCAATAAATTGTCATCCACCCGCCTGTCTTCCTGGTCTCTTAGGACAGAGTGTATCTATGCGCCCGGAGTTTTGGACCTGTGGTTAAAAAGTAACCCTGCTGTTGTTCAAACAGTGCACTGCGTAACCAGGATTACCACATTGGAGGTTAATTTCGACTTTAGCCTCTCAGAGAGAAAAGCACACACACCCCTCAGCCCCTCCTCTTGAACCCTGGCCTTTCTACTGTGGTGTCAGGTCTTCTGGGGAGATCTCGCCCCACACAAAAGAAAAATCTAAACTGTTACAGGGAAGCCTCTGACTAAATATCAAACTCTGCTCTGATTTATTATTATTTTTAAATCTATTTTCGTATTTATCATCTTAACAAGTGCCTTCATTTCACCGAAACTCAAAGACGTGACTGTAGTCAGTTTAATGTGGTGTGATGTCTCCACCTACTGGCCAGAATGAGAAACGCCTCTTGTTCATTTTTCAGATTCGGCCGCATCGGTCGTCTGGTGACCCGTGCTGGTTTCCACTCCAAGAAGGTGGAGATTGTCGCTATCAATGACCCCTTCATCGACCTGGAGTACATGGTCAGTCAAGGAGGAAATGAAAGGAATATAAGGCGTTAGCTCGAACTCACCACAAGCTTTGTATGACTGAATGTTAGAATAACATAATTCTAGTAAAATTATTTGTCAAATACTTGTTGGATTTTTTTTCCTTCCATTTCCAGTAAGTATGAATTTGATCATTTTAGCAAACTGGGTAAATTAAATATAAAATGAGGGCTTTTGGAGCCAGGAACACACACTTCATTTATTCCCCCCCCCAGTTTTTGTGAAGCCTGTCTAAAAAGTTCTCCTTATCCCCTCTCTAGGTCTACATGTTCCAGTATGACTCCACCCACGGCCGCTACAAAGGCGAGGTGAAGGTTGAGGGAGACAAGCTGGTCATCGATGGACACAAAATCACAGTTTTCCACGAGTAAGTTGAGTTCGCCTGTCATATTTGTATAAGCTATTAATTTGTGTAATGGTTTCAGGGATAACCCCTATTTTCTTTCCTCAGGAGGGACCCCGCCAATATTAAATGGGGTGAGGCTGGTGCAGAGTATGTGGTGGAGTCCACTGGTGTGTTTACCACAATTGAGAAGGCCTCTGTAAGTGCTAAATCATGTAAAATGTGAATGCAGAAAAAGGTAGTATGCTATATGTGATGTGCAAAAAGAAAACTGAATGATTTCAATGCGATCCTGCAGACTCACTTGAAGGGTGGTGCCAAGAGAGTCATCATCTCTGCACCCAGCGCTGACGCTCCCATGTTTGTCATGGGTGTCAACCACGAGAAGTATGACAAGTCCCTCAAAGTTGTCAGGTAGGAATCTTTTTGGTATATTTGGAGATGAATGAGTTTTTGCTGCCAAAATCACAGATTTAGGAATATATTTTGAACACAATGAATAACAACTACACATCTGTTCTAATGAAAGCTGTGACAGTCTTTACTGATCTTGCATTTATAATTAATTTCATTCATTTAAAACATTTAATTTTAAAATTAAAACTTGACTGATGTTCTTTCTCCGTAGCAATGCTTCCTGCACAACCAACTGCCTGGCACCTCTGGCCAAGGTCATCAATGACAACTTTGTTATCATTGAGGGCCTGATGGTAGGAATTCATACACAGCACTTAAGCAGTTTTGAAGATATTATGTTTAAGCTACATTTTTAATTGTCCTCCTATTTTTATTTTTCTGTTTGTCTATTAGAGCACAGTTCACGCCATCACTGCCACCCAGAAGACTGTGGATGGTCCCTCTGGCAAGCTGTGGAGGGATGGCCGTGGCGCCAGCCAGAACATCATCCCCGCTTCTACTGGTGCTGCTAAAGCTGTCGGCAAAGTCATCCCTGAGCTCAATGGGTGAGTGCAAATAAAACACTACTCTAATGTACAATTTAAAACAATATTTTGCTTTGTAATGCTCCAGTACTCAAGTGAAACATTTTATTTATTTTTCCCCCAGCAAGCTGACTGGCATGGCCTTCCGTGTGCCCACCCCCAACGTGTCAGTGGTTGACCTGACAGTCCGTCTGGAGAAACCAGTGAGTATCACACGTGCAATTTACAAAATATTGATCTAAAAATTTCCTTTTTAAAATGGGTGGATGACTTTGATTTTAAATTCAGATTTACACATGTGGTTCACCACTTGTGTTTTTTTCTTTAAAAATGCAAATATAACTGCTTTGCTTTTTCAGGCCAAATACGATGACATCAAGAAGGTTGTGAAGGCTGCCGCTGATGGACCCATGAAGGGCATTCTGGGATACACAGAGCACCAGGTACGCCCTAAACTTTGTCACTTCATGGCTACATTTTGTCTGTGGATCTCGTTGCTGATGTGCCACACTCTTCTCCCCGTCCTAAAGGTCGTGTCCACAGACTTCAACGGCGACTGCCATTCATCCATCTTTGATGCCGGCGCTGGCATCGCCCTCAACGACCACTTTGTCAAGCTGGTCACATGGTACGCCTTCAACACTGGTTACTTTCAATGTCTTTCTATTTATTGCCAGTGTTTCCTGCTAACCTCTCCCCTCTTCACCAGGTATGACAATGAGTTTGGATACAGCAACCGTGTCTGCGACCTGATGGCCCACATGGCTAGCAAGGAGTAAACTTGGCTGTCGCTGAACTGTCGCATAGCCCACATTCTTCTTAGTCCTGAGTTACAAATGTACAAAAAGGCATTGTATTCTCTGTGACTCTGGTTTCATCATGTAGCCATCCCCCCATAATACGCCTGAGGAAAGGTCCCACATAGAGCAAAAGATTTAAATTAGAGACCAATGCTTTTCTTTTTTTCTTTTCTATTTTTCAAATTCCCTGCTCTGTTCTTGGGTTTGGAGTAAAGGTGTGACTGTATTTGCTTGTCTGTAGTACTGAAGTACTGCAGTGGTGGAATAAAGTCCTTCGTTTGTGAGATTCAGTCTCCTGTTCCTCCTTTATATCTGAACAGAAATGTATGAAGGCTGATCTGGAGGAGTAGATTAGTTATTTACTGAAAGGAAAATGAGCTTAAGTGCTGTTCCTGATGAATTTCTGACAAGACATTAACATTTAAGTATATAAAGGTGAATTCGGTTTCATAATAACAGAATCTTTAGTTTTAAACAAAGTTTTTTTTTTTTTTTTTTGTTTGATTTCAGTAATGGACAAAAAAACAAAACAAAACTCTGGAACACAGAGGAGCTGCTGCGCAGCCCTGAGAGGATATCTGATGGGTTAAACTGTGCAAAATGTTTGAAATAAAAGATGAGGCCAATGTTAGGACTGGTACTTAATGTACCTCAAATGGTGAGATCAGTGAATATGATGGGACACACAAACGGGTGCAGAAGTGGAGAGGATCACCAAAAATCCTATCTAGGAGTTGAGGTGAGATCTGGTGACTGTGGAGGTCATAGTGTAACCTTATTCTTTTACACTTGCTAAAGCATCTGTATTCTGAAGAGAAACATGTGCACCATCACTACTCCTTGAATTAATTTTGTTTCAGTATGACAAAATGACTTGAAAGCACTCATATGAAGTGTGGATTGATTTATTTAAATAATTAAATAGTAGTTCTGCTGGAAGTCTGGCTCCTCTGGTGCCATCCTGGAGGATGGTAAGGCCTCAGAAAGCAGCTGCTGTGATGCCTTTTGGATTCACATGGAGGTGCTGACAATCCAGGATAAATCATTGAGGATGTGGACACCCAGACTCCACCTGTGCATCTCTGACATAGACCTGATCCTATTACAGTGGCATTAATAGCTCTGGATTGCCTTTTTTTTTTTTTTTTTTTTTTCAAACCTCTTGTTTGTCAGTCTTTCACAAAACTGAGGAATGTGAGGAGAACCCGAGCCAAACAATGCACAATATAGCTATACTAACACATCATTCAGCTAAGATTATGAAGCTCTTTCCTGAAATCTGTCTCAGCAGGTCGGTGACACCTTCTCCTAACCTCAAACTAAACCTATCTATGATGGGGAACAAAATTCACAATTCTCTCGTTTTTAAAACCAAAGTTTGTCTACAGATCACAACTCAGTATGTCAGGAGAAATCACACTGTACTTTCTGTATGTAATAATAAAGTGTTTGATTGTGAACTGCAAATTTATTTTAATAAAAGCGATGGACAAGTGGTACGAAAATACAATGCAAAGTTAGCCCTGCCTGACCCTGTCTGCTCTCATGCACAAATATCTGAAAACCTCTGTGTTGCCCTCTGATTTGGATGACTTTAAAATTTATACTTTAAGATGTTAGAGTTACAGTGTGATACATGATGTTAAAGGATCTTTTAAGTTGTTCTGTTGCCATAAATTCTCAGTCTCACTGGTTGTCTGGAAGAAGCACCATGTAACTGATCCACCGAACTCCGGTTTCTGTTGTAAAAAAAAAAATTTAAAAAAAATTTTATTTAAAAATACAAAGCTTTTATATTTTTCCCCTTCCCTGGTGTCTCCCCTGAAGCATAAAGCACCCCTGCATGTCAGTAAGTTTGTGTCTTTTGTCTCCTTTGCACCTCCCACCTGTCCTAAAGGGCCATCCTCCCCTCAGGGATGCCTGAGCTAATGGAACTTATTAACCCCACAGTGCTCCACTCAGGTGATTTAGCTTTATGGTCACATTGAAAGATAGTGGGTTACACAGAGGAGGTGTTTTTATTTATTTTTTGCTACTATAGTGTGATAAGTAACATAAACACCAGTAATTTTAGGCATGTAACTGGCGAATTGGATAGCAGTCTTCTTGTTTAACTCTCCATCAGATTTAATAAGAATAAACAAACATGCTGAATTACTCTAAAAAAATAAATAAATAAAAAACTGGACTAATTCTAACTTAAATTTAAATGACCGCAAAACAGTGAAAGCGTGATTTCCAGGTCTGACGTCACGGTTCAGTCCAGTTTCACTAAATCCTCTAATGTTTTTTGTTTGGAGCTGTGGCTAATGATTTCAAATGTGAATTAAAGCTGCAAGCAGCGTTATGAGGGCCCTCGCACCCTGGCGTGTCGAGCCACGCCCAACACCTAAAACCAGCACGTCCGATGTGATGTCACATTGATGGAATTCATGCATTTAACCACCAGCTAACATTTCATTTGGTTCAACCATGAGTATAGTCGTCCCACTAGGTGGCGCTCTAACCATTATAGACAAAGGGCATAACAAACATTTCCGAGCTCGAGTCTCATCACGCCTGCGACCTTTGGGAGAGATTGGACTTTGTGTCTTTGAGTGACAGCATATTACTGCTTTTTGGCCAGTGATTGAAACTCCACGTGCCGCCATGACCACCCCGTTTCCTTGAACGTAAAAAGCTTCGCAATTTAACATCACAAAGGTCTTTAGATTCCACACACTGGAGAATGGTTCAATATGATGAAATCCCTTGGAGGAGTTCGTCAAAGTATGAAGCCTGAAAAGAGGGGAAAATGTCGCCAAAATTGCACATTAATTTTAAAATGGCTGACTTCCTGTTGGATTTGGGATATTGCTCCAAGAGACTTTTTTGTACATCTTGATATTTTCCATAAGCTTACCAGGTTTCAGACTCATAGATGAAACACAGAGCAGGGGCTGTTGTTTTGAAATTTTGTAGGGGGCGCTGTGGAGCAATTTCGCGCTATTCAATGAAAATGATCACATGACAACAAAGCCTTCATCCATTTGGAGGTGTGGGCCAAATTTCAAGCCTCTATAAACTTGCAAGCCCCTCAAAAGCCACTTCATCTTTCATGTTGAACAGCGTTGCCACCAGGGTGCGCCGTTCAGTTTAAAGTCACAATTTTTGCACTGAAGCATCACGAGGGACTGATGTTGATATTCACCGCTTTTGAGGTGGCCACGATGAACCTGTGAAAATCAGTACAACAAAATTAAAGCCATGACATTTCCTGTTGCCACTAGGTGGCGCTGTACGTATTCCCGACAATGGGCATATCAATCTGTTCAGGGCGAGTCTGACATCATGCCTGTAAAGTCTGGTACTGAACAGACTGGATTTCATTGAGTTATACTAATTTGTTTCTTCATGGCGTGACATCAAAGTTCGCCATGCTGCTGGGGTCACACCCTTTTGCGAAAAGTCACAGTTTTCACTGTAACCCAAGACCAACTCCTTAAGGCTTTCCTGGAGAAATTTGAGGCTGCAGGTGTCACCCATCACTATACTGTACCCCAAAGTGTAAAACATGACATTTCCTGTTCCCACTAGGTGGCGCTGTCCCTGGTGTCAAATATGGCAGTTGAAATATGTTCAGGGGTGGAGCCTTATCATATGTGTTCACTTTGGTCAAGGTCAGAAAATGTATGACAAAATGAGAGGCAATAAGATTTTCATGGCGAGTCATCGAAATTCGCCATGGCGCCACGGCCTCATAGTATTGTGAAAACTCAAAAGCTCCGCAATTTAACATGGCCCAGGTGTGTAGTTGACACTGACCAAAGATGAAGCTTATACAACCAAATCCCAAGGAGGAGTTCGCAAAACTTCGAGGCATGGAAATGGCAAAATTAGAGCCAAAATGTCACCTTCTCTTCCAAATGGCGGACTTCCTGTTGGGTTTGCATCAATGGGCCCACAGACTTTTTTGTTCGACTCGGCATGATACACATGTGTGCCAAATTTCATACATGTAGCTGAAACGATGTGGTCGTAGGGCTGCATTTAACAAGGCATAGGTGGCGCTGTAGAGCCATTTCCCAGTGCTCATATGTAAAACCATTAAAATACAAAATTTTTCACCAGACCTGGCATGTGTGCAAAATTTCATGAGTTTTTGAGCATGTTTAGGCCCTCAAAAAGGCCCTTGTTTTGCCTGAATAATAATAATAATAATAATAATAATAATAAGAAACGGAGCAGATACAATAGGGCCTTCGCACTCTCGGTGCTCGGGCCCTAACAAGAAAGCAAACAGTTAATAAAGGCTCCTCTATTCGCGTATTTACGGCAGACGGATCTTCCAATCCCGCAGCGCTCTCTCCTGCCTGCGGTCACAGCTTGTTGCCAGAACTTCAGTAACGCGGAGACGCCGGATTTCTTTCTTATTCATTCATGCTCTGCGGCTTTTTCTTCATTTATTTTACATTTATTATTGCAAAGCATCACGCTGAGGCGCACGTCCGGTGTTCTGTAGTCTTCTTCCAAATCCATCTGTCCTGATTTAGGCTGTTTTTTTTTCTGTGGATCGTCAGAGAGCACTGATCCATCAGCCGACGTTAAGACCTTTGGGCTTTAAGGATAAGATTCTTATTTATAAACAGTTATATAAGCAAGTGAACGGGGCCATAGGCGTTTTACGCACACGCCGTTCCTGGGTGTCAGATATTATCTATATTATAACAATATTCTGTTGTAGCAAGCCAGTTCCTGTCCGTGTTCATGCCAGATCTGCAGCGATTCAGTTTTCCATACCATAGCATGAATCCTTTGTTGGGGGCCAACGCGCATCTCCAACAGCATCCGCAGCAGAACCAGGCGCCCGGACACCCGGACTCTCCCTCAGGTCTCCTTCCCGACGCTGTTTTCGGTGCACCGGACCCGGATTCCCTTCTGCTGGGTGAGCAGCCCGGCTCGGGGCCTGACTTCACCGCACCCTCTCAGTCTTCACCTTATCTCCATCACAGCAGCCACTATCAGCACCGCCCTGTGCCGCATCCCCCTGCTGCGATGGCTCTCAGAAACGACCTGGGCTCCAACATCAGCGTCCTCAAAACTCTCAACCTGCGCTTCAGATGCTTTTTGGCTAAAGTGCACGAATTAGAGCGCAGAAATAAGATTCTGGAGAAGCAGCTCCAGCAGGCGCTGGACGCCAACAAGGGCTGCAAAGGTGGATGCTGTGAGAACCAAGCGCACACCCAGGAGGTAAGCGTGCAGACGGGATTTGTCGGAACGATACAGCTTAGGCCCGGCTCCCTGCCCTTCCACAACACCAACAACTCGGCCAGGAGGCCTACGACACTGTTCACAACGCCTCTCGCGCCTGCCCTGCCACCTGCAGCCTCTGAAAACTCGAGTGCAACACAAACAAATGCCGCTTGCAACCCAGCCATCACCATCAGCCTATCCTCCCCCCGTGTGGACTCCCCGGGATCTGGCTCTAAAACGGGAACTAACAACAGCACAGGTCCGGGAGCCTCCACCAACCCTCCTCCACGGTTCCTTCCGGGCACAATCTGGTCTTACAACCACACCCGCAAGTTCGGCCCCGGTGCTGAGCGTCTGACCAGCCCAGGAGTATCCTGGGTGCACCCGGATGGAGTTGGTGTCCAGATTGACACCATCACCCCCGAGATAAGAGCCCTGTACAATGTCCTGGCTAAAGTGAAGAGGGAGAGAGATGAGTATAAACGCAGGTAAATGGACCAAGCCTTTTATTGCAGTTCCTTCAGGGCTATTTAAAAAATAAATAAATCTTGTGATTGCTCTGTAGCTTTATTGAGTGTATGTAATGCTCTACTTTGGAGAAGTGAGCAGAACAGCTGCAGACCAGCTGTCTCCTGCTACACCACAGAGTCAGCACAAAAACTCTACATCGATCACTTCAAGCCTGGAACTGCATTCATCACATGACTAACCACAGCGGCAGGTGCTGCTGCTACAAATACACTAAAAAATATTAACACCTCAGGGGACAAACATGAAGTAGAATCGAGGTCAAAGCTTAGTGGTCGTCCTCTGTGCAGCCAAACATTTAGCTCAGTTTGTACACGTTTTATGGGTCAGATGCCAACATCAGTATCAGCTTTTAGAGTTACATATTAGCAAATATTATTTAAATAATACACATAAACACCCATTCTTTTATGTTTAAAGAGAAGATAATGTCTCATTGTTTATTATCTTTCCAAGAATGTGTTGTTGTAGATGTCCTTACACAAGTGCTGCAGACATTTATCTGAGTGTTTTTAAACTGTGGAGTCTGAGCTGGACAAACTGTGCGATGACACCATTTTCTAAAGAAAAAAAATGGCCCCATCTTTGTTTTTTTTGTCACATTATGTTCTGCAAGAAAATATTAGCAGGTTAGTATATTATTTGGATTTTATTAACATGTGGTCACTCATATGGAGAGCCATCATGTTTTATGCTGAAAGGCAGTAATGATTTTATCTAGAGAGAAGTTCAGAGAGGAAATGTGAAAATAGAATTCAGGATTGTATTTTTGGATATTATGTCGAGACTTATTACTTACAGCCTCATTTACCAACATTTAAGTGAACTAATTATTTATGGGAGATTTGGCTATGAGCCCCATTTCAAGTAAGAACCAATCTTTTATGTTGAACATTTACTGGTTGTAGCTTATCAACAATCAACTAAATATCTGAGGGTTTTGATGCAGAACAACAAGCATCAACTCTTATTCTGTGAAAGTGAGATGGATGAGTAGAAGAGGATTAACCGTTGCTGAGAATATGAGATCGTGTAATCCACAGTTGCTGCTGTGAGCTCATGCGACTTTATCTGATGACATCACCAGTTCAAATATGGATGCTTTGATCTCCATTTTAGAAAGACAGCTGTCTGTGTATGTGGCCAATCACTTAATCGCTAATATGGAACAATGTGATTGGTCTTTTCTCCAGAAAGCTTAGCAATAACATCTAAAACTGCATAAATCCTGTTGTAAATTTGAAGTTTGTCCGACAGCTTTGGTGGATTGTGTATTATTTGTAATTATTTGTTAACTCCAAAAAGGTCCTTTGCGCATTCATCATTAAATTCCCTCAGATTATATCCAATTGAGCAGCCATGCATTCTTCACAGCGGAGATCCTGAGCACAGTATAGTGGGCTCTTTGTGTATGAAGCACATTGACGACTTTAACAATCCAGAGAGTGTGAGACAGATGAGACGCTTGCTTTCTCTGTCTGTAGAGACACTAGTGTGCGTCATTTCCCAGCCTGCTGTCCAGACATATATACATTTTATTTGTGAATTGAGGGGTTTCACACACTTTGTCCCTCTCAAAGTCTTTTCCTCCCCTAATGAGTTGTTTTGAGGGGTCTCTGCAGCCCCCTTCAGTCAGGACAAATGAGGACGTCACAAAATGTTTCTTCATGCGAAACTTATTCTCTCAGATTCAGGCTATTACATAGCTTTTAAAATATTAATACCATTTTATAATGTAATGCTTGTTATCTTATTTTTTATTATATCTGTTTACCTTTACTGCAACCTAAAGCAGCTTGTGGTGTATTTTAATTTTCAGACTTACCCTCCTCTAGCTCTCTGCACTGTTCTTTTATTTTTTTCAAGGACAACTGTCTCTCCCCCCGTTACCCTCCTTCTGTCACTGCCAAAAAACCCCTCTCTCTGCCAACCACACGCTCTAGCTCATATTTTCTTTCTCTTTTAAAACCGACACAGTCGCACCTTTTCTTCCTTTCTCACACTCTCTTCCTTCCACTGCGCACCGTCGTCCTCTCTACACTCCATACTGTATCTGCAATGCAGCATGCACTGCAAGATGTAACTGGTGGAGGGGGGCTTGGCTTGCAGAAGGAAGTGCCTCTCAGTTTTCTGTGCGCGCTCTCCTTACTGATCTAACAAGCACCTGCTATGACAACAACAACCCCTGTTTCATGACTCAGTTTATTTCAGATTTAGTATTCCCTGTAGGGATTCTTGTACTGCAGCATTCTGCATTTTAAACAGCTTTTTTATAAGAGGCTGCAGACTGCAGTGAGTGAAATTCCCCTTGTGGTATGAAATCACAGAAATTGTGATCACATACGCAGTAGTCTCTGCTCAGGCTTTTAAATGTGTTAAAGATCAGATTCACAGGCACAATGGTCTGAGATGCATCAGCGAGTTGGCCTGTGAGGGATCGGTGATTCACTCAGTCGAACACCTTTTTTACTATCTTTAATATAACTGCAGTAAACTGATTTTAGTGTGAGACTCAAACACTTATACTGAAATCTAGTTGTACTTTTTTGTGCAGATAAATGACAGCCTATCTACTTAATTTGAGCGCCCCAAGTCTCATTCACACAGTACTTTTATCTGTGCCTAAGCATTTTTATCAAATATTTACACCCACACTAACTTGGGGTTCAGTATCTTACCCAAGGATACTTCAAGACATGGACAGGAAGAGCTGAGGATCAATTTACTGACCTTCCTGGACCATGTCCACCTTTAAATCGGGGCGATCGTGGCTCAAGAGTTAGGAGTTCGCCTTGTAATCGGAAGGTTGCCGGTTCGAGCCCCGGCTTGGACAGTCTCGGTCGTTGTGTCCTTGGGCAAGACACTTCACCCGTTGCCTACTGGTGGTGGTCAGAGGGCCCGGTGGCGCCAGTGTCCGGCAGCCTTGCCTCTGTCAGTGCGCCCCAGGGTGGCCGCGGCTACAATGTAGCATGCCATCACCAGTGTGTGAATGGGTGAATGACTGGATATGTAAAGCGCTTTGGGGTCCTTAGGGACTAGTAAAGCGCTATATAAATACAGGCCATTTACCATTTAAAGAAAAAAAGATGTAATGTAAATTTTGATGATTTAGAAATTAAAAATTTGTTTATGGGACGGATTCCAGTGGAGATAGAAAATATTTTCAGGTTGTCTGTATCAGGACAACCATCCCATTCACTTATTATAAAATAACAATATTTCATACAGTAATTAAATTGGTGAAATTGATGAAGGGTCAAAGGTCAGCTTCACTGTAACAATGTAATACTCTGCAAAAACACTTTTCTGGCCATTAATCAACACCAAAACCAAGACGGTGACCATGTTTCACATTTAGTTTGAAACAAATTGGAGACTCCAAACAAACTGGAGATGCTAATACAGCTTTACTTACTTTTACTACATGTCTGGTCACACATATGCTAGTTATTTTAGGCATTTTGCCTGGAAACTGGGAAGACTGAGCAAAGGGCCTCAGGTCAGAGCTGAAGTCAGGCAACTGCATTTAACCCTGCAGCATGTGGTTGCCTTCTCAGCCTTTTATCTACACCAGCGCCTGTTAAAGTGTTACAGCACAGATTTAATTCCACTTTTAGGTAGGCGGTGCTCAGCAGTGAGTGCAGAGTAAATTGCTGCTGCTAAGCAACTTGTTATCCATCTCCTGTCGAAAGTGTGTTTTGTTTGGTTGATCCTTGATTGCTGAATTACTTGACGTAATGAATCATCAAGAATGTGATTGTTGCAGTTAGAGGTGCATTTTAAATGGACTTTTAGCCCCTTTAGCCTTTCAACTACCTGAATTATTGATTCACAGGAGCATTGTCTGCTTTTATAAATGTCAAGAGCTGATGAAGACCTAATTTATGTTTTGTTCTTTGTCTCTGATCTCTGTATCCGAGAAGACATGAACTAGAAGATTATTAATGTCTTTCTTAAACTTATCTCTGTGTCTCCTAGATGGGAAGAGGAATACACTATGAGGATGGATCTGCAACAGAAGATTGCAGACTTACAGGAGGTAACATTATGTACCCTTTTTTTTGTCTGTTCTTGTATTTCTCAAGATGGGGGAACATAAATCTGTTTATATAGTCCCACTGTGGGGACTGAAAGTCTCGATATTATAAATGATTATATGTTATTATGAAGGCAGAGGTTAGATTTTGGCAAGTACCCGCAATAGTTGCTGTCAGGCAGTCCTCAGAAAACTGATGTGAGTTCTCTGAAGTGACAGAATTAACAAACATTCACACACACACACGTCTTTAATACATATCCGTTCGCTTTAAATTTTTAATTCTATGCTGCATGACACGCTTTAGCTAAGGCTGCGCTGGCGTCTTTACAATAATGTTAAAGGTTAAATAGTTTCATGAAAGTGAGAGAAGTAGGGCGGATTAGTTTGGTTAAATATAGATTGTGCTGCAGCTGTTTGTTGATCTTGCCAAGCACATACCTCTTTCTCTGTGCTGGCAATGATTATTAGCTTCTTTAGCTGCTATCAATGAGTCATCCAATGCTAGTGCACTCTCTTTTAATTGATTAGCTTTTTTCCTGAAACCCCTTAACCATCCACTGCTAACAGTGCCAAAATGGATTTAAGGACATGAAAGTTGTATTTATATCTGCCTGTCGCCAACCATCAAATTGCAATTACTGTATTTCTTGCACTTGTGTCCTTATAAACACATTTCCCCACAATGAAACCATTCATTATGGCATAATTTAGTTTATATATAGCCAAAGTGAAATGCTGAAAAATTAAATGAATACTCAGTATGCTGTCTAACAGTTCTGGCTTGATTAGCATTAGTGTTTGATTGAAGTCTGCTTTTAGTCTACATGTAGACACATGTGATGAAGAGTAGCCGTGACATTCATCTTTTTTTGTGCAGTAACAGTTAAGAGCGAGAATATGAATACCACTGAGATGACAGATAAAGCCCCCAAAACGAATGCCTCCTACCCCCCAAATGTTGACTTCATGGCAAAGGTCTCATTCTAAGCCCAGTGGTTTCCTGTATATGTGTTTTTGAGCATGTGCCCCATTGCGAGGAATCTTTACCTGACCCAATTTGACAGGAAATACCACCGCACTTTAAGCCCACAAAAGGGTAAAAAAAATGCTTCTCGAGTATTGTAACTGCAGCACGTGTGAATAAATCAGCGGGGAGACTTTGAGGGTTACCATGATGTCAGACTCATTTAGAGCTTCCCAGAAGTGATTATGCATTTAGGATTTGAATGTGCTCTTTGCAGATAAAATCTTTTTGCACAATGTGACCCAAAAACTACAGTAAAGAGAGTTGTGGTTAAGTGCATTTGCTCATTATGACTTCTTTTGCGTGTGCAGGACCTGCAGGAGAGCGAAGGCTGCCAGGACGAGCTGGTTCGCAGGGTCCAGCATCTGAATACGGAGCTGGTTGTCTTCAAAGGGCTCCTGAGCAATGTAAGCTCATACATTCATATAATAATCACAAACAGTTTTAGCTCTTTACAGTAATCAGATGTCCCTCTGCATTCACTTGGTAGTTTGTCCTTATAAGCTGCTTTCACACTGAAGCCCTGAACTTTTTTTTAGACATCACCTGGATAAACGTGGCTGTGAGAACGCAAACATCCAACCCAACTCTTTAACCTGCCAACTCCATAGTGTAAAGTCTGCTGTCCAAATGCAACAATTTGTGCTGACGTGAGAGTACTGCAGGTTATAGTCCAGTGAATTCATAGCTAGCGAGTAGTCGTCATGGTTTCTGCATCCCGCACACTCTGCAGTACCTCCACGTAAACCAATCAGGAGATTTCCCGAGGAAGGCTTCTCCAAGTCCATGTGTGAAACAGCTTGCTTTAGTTACAGCAGCGGTGCCCAACCTTGTAATTCTGTAACTTTATTAACAGCGTCCTACTGAAATGCGCCAACAACATTGAGAGTAACATCCTCTTCTCTGCCCCTTAATGCTCTCCGGTCGTTATGGTAATGCATAAATATTTCTTTCAAAATAAGACACACAACTACAACGCGGGAAAAGACCCAGGGAAACCGAGTTAACGATAAAAAACCCCCGAAAACCATAAATTTCACAACTGAGCCTCAACTCTCATGGTCTGGTACCAAACGACTGAGGATTGGTGACCCCTGAGTTTTCAGGGGTCTTATTTTCTATCTTTAGGGTGCTGTATAAGAAAATGGTGCTACTATTATGTCATAATCAGTCTTATTGGTACAGTTTTCCAGTGATGCTGAACAGTTCCCATATCCATCCTCTCTGTAGAATTTGTCAGATTTGGACAGCAAAATCCAGGAGAAAGCGATGAAGGTGGACATGGACATCTGCCGCAGGATCGACATCACTGCTCGCTTGTGCGATGTGGCCCAGCAGAGGAACTGTGAAGACGTCATCCAAATGTATCAGGTAAAACTGTTTAATCTCATCATCTCTGGTTCTTTTTTTATCTGCTTTTAGCAAGTGTCTACTTGTTAGTCTGATCCTCTAATCCCAAACTTTTCTGCAGGTTCCTAATAACCAACCATCGCTAAACTGCCGCCGTAAACAAACCCCTCTGTCCTTTAATGGGAGTGAGTGTGACGAGCCCGTCAGCACCTCCGAAAGTGACGGAGCAGTGGTTAAAGATGAGGAGCACTGTGGATCTGCTGCTAATCAGATCAATGAGGAGATGCAGAGGATGCTAAACCAGCTGTGAGTGGTCTGCAGATGTAATTACTGTAATCTGAGTCGTCTTTTCAGGCCATGTGCATTTGTATGTGTGCATTGATACTTTTTTAAAAAAAAATTTCAGGCGTGAATGTGAGTTTGAGGATGACTGTGACAGTCTAGCGTGGGAGGAGACTGAAGAGACGCTGCTGCTTTGGGAGGATTTCCCAGGATGCACTTTGCCTCCAGATCCCACCCACCCACCGGGAGAGGTAGGCAGCAGTCACACAAGTTTAAGACTGAGAGAACTCTCTGTGAAGATTTAAAGCTCAAAGTTGTTAGAAATATAGCTGTGGCTACCAGAGAGGAGCTAATTTATGAACATATAGAGGCTTCAAAAAAGCTGAAAAATTGAAAGATTTACCTTTAGCCATCGTTGTGGCATATTAAAAATACTAATTGCAAGGGATTATGACTGTCAGAAGTTACCCCATCATCACTGTTTTCTGCAAAACATTCACACAGCATAAACAAGCCTGTGTTTTACTGAAATCGACAGATATCTGTGGTCACCAGTTATAGACCTCACTTAGTAAGCTGACACATGCAGTCATGTGAGAAAGCACTTTTTCACAAGGCTCTATTCATTTCTGTGAAAAACTAAGTACACTGCCGCAGTGTTCCCAGAAGCTCAGAGCAAATTCACCCCAAGTGCTGACTGTGCAGTGCTCTGGCAGATTGCAACTACTTTTCAGACTCGACAGGCCACATTTAGCATATTAAATGTTCAAGTTCATGACAGTACCATTAAAAAAAAGACTCAACAAGTATGGCTTGTTTGTAAGGGTTACCAGGAGAAAGCCTATTCTCTTTAACCATTGTAGCACAGCTTGGTTTTGCAAAGTTGAATCAGAACAAACCACAAGACTTCTGGAACAGTGGGGTGGGGGGTGACATGAACTTGTTTTGCAGCTATAGGAGCTGGGCACCTTGCAGTTACTGAGTCGACCATAAGCTCCTCTGCATACCAACGTATTCTAGAGTCAAATCTGGCCATCTGTCTGACAGCTGAAGCTTGGCCCAAACTGGGTCATCCAGCAGGACATGTACAGCAGCAAATCTGTAAAATCAAAGTCTAAAGGTGGCGCAATCAAAGTCCAGACCTCAACCAGACTCAGGTCTGGGATGTTAGACACTTGTGCATAAACAAGTGCCCTCAAACCTCAATAAACTGAAGCAACACTTTGAAGAAGAGTGGGCTAAAATTCCCCCAAAGGGACATGAGAGACAGAATGTCATATAGAAAACAATTACTTAAGGTTATTTGTGCTAAAGGTGGTCATCCAGTCTGCTCATTCACACGAGGTACTTTGTTTTTCACAGGGCTGTGCAGTTCTTTCTTTTTGTTTTTCACGTGACCGTAAATGTCGATCTTTCTGAAAGACGGAACAATTTTCATTACTATATGTTGGCATCTCATCATCCTTTCAGGTTTCAGTGAAATTGAGTTTCTGAATTGTCGTGCACCTGCAAAAGGTGCAGGGAAAACAAAAAAAAATGAAACACAGATAACATCACAAGACAACCCACTCACCCCACCTGCATTTCAGTCCGCCTGTGTAGCACCCGTGTACTGCAGGTGCCGACTAATTAACACGATTGGCAGCACCTGGGCCCAGTGTGCTCTACAAACGCCCTCAGAGCTCAGCTGCCAGCGTGGCTTTCCTCTCCAGAGACACTTCTGAGATTTTGGTTGCATCTTGGTTTGTTGCATGGCACGAGACAACATTGCATATGCTGTTTCCTCACTCACGCACTCTCTCACACTGCTGGCAATACTGAATACACATCCCATGGCTAGTTTAAGTTCTTTCTTTGGTTCTTTAGTTTAAAAATAAACTGTTTCTTTAATTGGCACATGTGTGCTTCTCTATTTTTGTCATTGTCGCAAAAACAGAGAGCATGGCTAATTACTAAATTCTCTCAGCCATGTCTCAGATGTTCATCCTGAGTGAATGCAGTTATAAAGAGACATCTGACATCTATTGTTACTTTAAAAAAAAAGTTTCAGAATTTCAGCTTAAACACTGTTTAAGTCACTGCATAAAGGAGTTTTATAAAGTAGAGGAAGCGCACTGTAATTTCTAAGTGCACATGGTTTGATATTATTGCTTCAGATTTCAAAGAAGCTTTTGTTTGTGTGGTTATAAGCGGACTTTATCCAGAACAGTAGGCAGAGTGGAGTCCTTCAAAGCTCAGTCTGCTGCCCTTCGGTGCTCTGCTGTGGCCGGGCCAATTCAGGCAACAAAACAACACTCGCACAAATCCAGCCTGTATTTAGCGTACATGGTGTTTGTTTCCAAGAAATGCATGTAGGTATTTGTTTTCATTTACCAGCTGTGTGCGCTTTGAAGTCTGCTCTTTCTCCCGTGGGAAATAAGTCAGTGAAATGTGAGCTGATGGGAGCACTGCAACAGCTGTGCTTTGATGGTTCTATGTCTGCGGTGATGTCTGATGATGCACACGTTAAACCGATTATAACTACCTTTCATCGCATGTAAATTTCCATGTCCGTGTTTGTCTTCAGCAGGAGGACTGTCTGGAAAAGGTGATTAATGACACCGAATGTCTTTTCAAATCTCGAGAGAAGGAATACCAAGAGACCATTGACCAAATTGAGGTCAGACGCTTGCTCTGTACTTTTATATGTTAAATAACTTCCTTCATCCTACATGCTGGCAGTTTGTTCTTTCATTTTTGCTGCATGCATTATGTCTCCTGCACTGTTTTTTGTGTCTTGCATTCACAAGACAATATGTCTAAATAATGACATTAAGTGAAATACTATTACTATGCTTTGTTTTAAAGGGGCAGTAGCCTGCCTTGCTGAATTTAATCTTTCATACATTTTAGATGAGTTTATGTAAGCCTGAGCAGTTTGGCTGCACATAGTCAGGGGGTTGTTCAAGAAAGCAGGTTTAACAAACTCTGAGTCTAACTCTAAACTTTGACAGATAGTTTCTCAGACATTGACTAAGCCTACTTCCAGGCTAGAAAAGAAAAATTAAATGAAGGGCTTCAGTGAAAACAGGTTGTAGTCGAGGACTAACTAAGCTCTGTCCTTGTCTTATAAACCAGCCATGGGTTTGTTTACTGTGAGAGAGGAAACGCTGGTCAGAGTATGTTTAGACTGAGATTTTTTTTAACCTAAGTGTCTTTATTTTACCCCCTAGTCATCATTCACCCAGCTTAAATGTGACTTACTATGTAATAAAGCTGTGATCCTTCCAATTTTTTACATTTGATTATTAAATTCCAGCTATAACTTGACAGAAACCACATCCGTCAAACTTTGCCTTTTTGACTATCGCACCGAAATCAGCGACTAAACCAAACAAGCTATCCACAAGGCTCTAAACACCATCAGTAACTTTAAGGAGTTGAGTGTGTGAAAATATTTAAACATGAATTGGTGCCAGAACACATTCAGAATGTCTGCAGTCTGAGTTTGAAAACTCACTTTAAACTGCAGGCTACAACTTCAGTTCAGTTGTAGCCTGAAGATTTTCACAATAACTAGTGACTGATTTTTGAATGAGCGATTATACAAGTGCTCATGTTAAACAAAAGAAATAGCAAACGTTCACGTAACGGGAGTCTGTTTGCAAAGGCATGCACTTATTTTTTCACATTTGTTTTGATATTCTCTGCATGGGTGAGGAAGTGAGACCGAGACTCTGTTAGATTGCTGTTGATTGCATGCGTATGTATTCTTGGAGTGATTTAGTCTAACTCTCAGTTTTCTGACTGTAGCTGGAATTGGCCACAGCTAAGAGCGACATGAACCGACACCTGCACGAGTACATGGAGATGTGCTCGATGAAGAGAGGCCTGGATGTTCAGATGGAGACCTGCAGGAGACTCATCACACAGAGCGAAGACAGGTACACACGCACATAAACACACACTTGATGTTGATTTTATTGATCTATTTAGCTTCCTTTAAAAAAAAACTATTCGAGCAGTTTCAGTGTATACAGCATATCTAATTTATATTGTATTTAAAATAAACATTTATTAAATGGGTTATAAAACATTACAGTATAGGTGTATTCAGCTTTAATTATGTGTATCTAGTAAAGTTATTATTATAATCCCCTTTTGTCAAAATGCATTATATTATTTCAACTTTCTTTATTTTGATTTGTTACCTGTTTATACACCTGATACACATGATAGACATGGTTATTACTTAGTTATGACTACACTATTTACTATATGTTTATTTAGCTTTAAATATAAATAAGCTTTATGCTTAACTGGCTGGACTTTATTACCTGAAAATCTATGCCAACTGTCTCCATTTACCTAAAAGCCGTAATATTTATCCATCTGAAAATATCGCACTTTATATCAAAACCTTTAATGAAAATTATAGCGAACCACCGAACCCACAGGTAGAGCGAGTTTAGTTTCTACTGGAAAAAATTATGCATTTCTCTTTCTGCCCCTCTCAGTCCGTCTGCTGTGCCTCCACCCGCTGAGGAGAGTGAAGCGAGAGAAAACGACAAGCCGTCGGTATCTCCACCTTCTTCCTCGAGCAATGGGAGAACATGACACATGCTCACTCCAGCGTTAACAGCGGCTGTGGTCACACGATCTCAAGTGCATCCATGACCACACCGATACAATGGGCGCTGACTACGTGACTACGGCAACACCATGTTTACGTACTTGTTTGACGAGTCATTTCTTTTTCTGGACACTTTGGAAAGTGAGATGGAACTGACTGAGCGAGGAAGTCTGTCATTGTGCTTCATTTTGTGACGATTCAGTAGGTTGAAGGACCTAGGGTCAGCTGACTGTAAGTGTGGTTACAGGAAGACATAGCATGACTTATTCATTCTACACAAACGGACACGAGCTAAAACAAGGATAATGTAAGCGTCATAAACTCCTCTCTGATCTGCTTTTATGGTCACTGAAGCTCTAAAAGTTAAAGTCACATTTACAGGAATATTTCCAGGAAACAATGAAGCTTCAGTCTTAAAATAATATAACACTGAATTTTTGAATTTGAATCTTTATCCACACATGTAGGTTTAATAAAAAGCCGCGAGAGAGCATTTTAGTGGCTTGCAGCTGCATTAACTGTTCACCATATCTCTTGTATAAACGATAATAGAATCACAGGCAAAGCAAACCTGAGGCAATAAATGAAAAGTTAAAGATACAGAAGAAAATCAGAAAAACGCAAACATTATGTGCATTTTTACTGGAGCAACAGAGTTGAGTCTTTGAAAAAATAACTAAAATCCTGAGAAGTTGCTCTTCAGATCTGTGGTGTTTTGTGTTCCTAAGCCTTAAATCAGATGATATAAGAGTTGCTTTCTATTCTTCTCCTGAAGCCCTTGATCAAATATAACAGGAGTTAATTGGGAAAGTTGAATGTCACTCCTCTCACTCGGATGCCTCCAGTTCAGAAAGTGTACATGTGTTCGCTTTGAGGACCACATTGTTTGTGGGCCTCAAAATGGCAGTAATATGTTGGCTATAAGTTAAACTGTGGGCCTCCTGGCAGATTTTTCATCAGGATTTTTATGACAAATTCTTAAATATTTTGAAAAAACGTAAACATTTGTAGTAGTCGTCTGACCACTGAGCTGGTCGATTTGGTGCAAGAAGACTGTTTCTATAATGATGTGGGAGAAGATATGCATTGACAAAGAACAATTATACAGAATTTAGTCAAGGATAACATGGCAAAAGCAAACAGTCCAAACAATGAAATCAAGATTTTGGCCTCTGTAACCTGCGAGCTACATCTGTGACACAGCAGAGGCTGATTTGTTCCTTGATTCATTTGGACACATTCGTTTACCCTAAATCTGTAAATAAACGGTCGAATTAGCTTATATTTCCTGTGCAGGTGCAGAAACTTTTAACAATAATACAACATAGTCACCGTAGTAAGTCGCATGTCTATATCACCATCGTTTTGGTGTCAGCCTTAAGCAGACCAAACCACCCTGCTGTTCACAGAGAGTTCACACATTGATCATCTTGACGATGTTGGAGCTCCAATCATTTCATATGAGTCACATCTGAAATCCCACAAACACCGTAGTCTGCTTTGAACTTTGTAGTTTTCGGGAAAGGTGAGGGAGCAATGACCACAGTGTTGGGAGGTTGTTTTTTAGTTTTGAACATAACCGTAGTCTCTGTCTGTTGCACTTCAAAGACCAACTAAAAGTACTGGATGATAGAGTCACTCAAGGGTCATGTAAGTGTTGTTAATAATCTTTATTTTTTTAGCAGTAATGCTTATTATTATAGATTAGAGTGAAGGCTGTATCTTTGAGTAAAGCTGCATGGTTGAGCAGAATCACTTTGAGGATAGTGGAAAAACAAAAAGGCTGTCATGTAATAATGTAAGTTAGTCACCGAGTGCCAAAATAATATTTAGATTGTGAATCAACAGGAAATTGCTTAAAAAAAGACTAAACATAGCTGCTGAAGCTATTTCACCAAGGTGCTTGATGTATAGAAGTGAACCTACGTTTTGCACATAGAAAAGAAGAGCAAAGCAAAACTGTACCATAAGAAACAATCAGTAGTCTAACCTGAAAAACAAAATATGCTGACCTGCTGAAAATGGATGATTTGTTCTATTTAGTTTTCCTTTCCTTATGAAAAAAAAATGTCGTTGGTGAACGCATCACATACCTCATTTTTACTTTAGTTATGTCTATTGGCATATTTAACCTACATGTTCCTTCGTAGGAAAACACATACAGCGCACAGCTGTCAGGTGGACGCCCCCTCCATCACAACTCTATTATCAGACACTGTTTTAAATGGTGTTGTTTCTTCTGTGTAGATGAACCAGGTGAAATAACTTGTTTCAGCAGTAGGGTGCAGTTTAGCTCATGCATGTGTTGCAGTTGTAATCAGCTGAGCGCCATTCTGAAAAGATCAGGCGTCGGGTGCATTGTTAAAGGCATAAAACACCGTCTCTCTTTGTACCGTTACACTTTAACGCACTGAGTGAATTTATGTGTATGCATGTGCCAGTGTGTATGTTTATGGGCCTTCTGTCTGACCAGCGAGTGTTTTTAAGAAGACTCTTACCGGGGTAGATGCACAACATTAAGAAGGATCAAACTGTAAAATCTCATATTGTCTCAAGCAGTTCAACGCCAACAAAATGACTTTTGTGTTTTCATGGTGACCACGTGAAAAATTCAGAATCTGATGATCATCTAGGTTTTCTTTCCCAGTTACGCTGTTTCTTTATGAGTGTATGCCAAGTAAAGTCAGTGTAAAAATATCTCAGTTCAGGAAGATGAACGGAAATGCAAATGCTTTTGTGAAATGATGGCTTTGATATTATATGCATAACAGAAATATAGCTTTGAATATATATTCGTGTTTAAAGAACAGAGCTGAATGAAGACTCCACGGTGGAAATGATGGCAGATGAGAGCAAAAGAGTTTTTGTTTTCTGTCTTCACACAACAGAAAAACTTATTTACCAAATTTTTTAAAGAAAATTATTCCACAGAGTCAGAACTATTGATCTAAAATCCAAATGTGTGACTTTGCAGCTTTAAACATCAAGAAAAAGTAACTTTGGCTGGAAAAGGCTCCACTGCAGAGCTGCTGTATGTAATATGTCGAGAGACGCTGGATGAATGAATAAAAGATGCAACTGAGCAACAAGGCGTGCAGTTTTTTCCCTGTATTAAGTTCAACAGTTTTTTTCTAACAGTTATCTGAAGGCACTTTATACCAAGATAAAGACCCTGAAGCATTACAGATAAAAAAAAAATGAAAGAGAGAATCATCCAAATCTCGTTAAGTAACCACTTCATGAAATTTTGGAGAAAGACAAACTCTTTCTCTTTACTCTTCCTATCCATCTTAACATTAAACTCAAAACCTAAAAGAAGTGTTCCTCTGTTAACACCTTTATCCTTTATACTTGATTATCCTTATTTCAAATTTTACATTTTACATGGAAAAACAGGGATTTTTTCCAGGACTTCAATTTGGAAATATAAAGCGCTTAAAACACTTTAAAACCTACAAATATTTAACATGGAAAATGTTGCCATATTAATATATAATCAACTCAACAGTTGGCTTACAGCTAAATTAAACAGTAAAAGAAAAACAAATGTACTTAAATATGTTTGTGAAGGTTTCCAGACTTGATGCATAAATGTTAGTCAGTTTTAGCAGGCTGGTAGGGGTCGGAGTGTGGGAAGCAGCAATATGTAACCAGGTAAAGAAAGAATAACACAGATGTTCAGCAAGATGACAGAGAAAGATACAAAAAGACAAAAGGGTGGGGCACACTTTGAGGAAGTTAGCAAAAACAACAGAAGTTGAACAACAGGAACATGATACTGAAGGAAAAGATTTCCTTTTTCTTTTAATTTTGACATTTATTGTTTTATTGTAATAACCTTTATTTGTGATATTAACTTGGTAGTTGCGTTAGCTTTTATAGATTTTGATCCTTGGCCTTTTCGCAGTAGTGTTCACATCTGTCCACAGAATGGGATTGGTGCAATACTCTGTGGCCCTCCTGATGTTATCCACACAGTTGGTGCTCAGCTTTCCCACAGTAAGACTTTTTTTCTTTAACCCAGTCGCCTTAATTATTGCATACACTTTTATCAAATAAGAAAAATAGTTGACATGAGTGAATGTGGCATGGATGATGAGTTAATGAGGACTTTTTCATTTTAGTGATTTATATCTATCTGTGTTGACAGCCACAGAACACCTACAACATTGGTGGGAGAGAGTGTAACTATTGTCCTGCAGGTAGGAAATGTGTGATAACTTGATGTGAGCTTCTATTAATATTTTTAAAATTCTGTTCATCAGTTTACATTTACTCAGAAATATGAATCTCGTTTAGGTACCGTGGTGTGAAGTATGGTTCTTTCTTGTCTGTGTGTTGTTTTGATTTTCTGCATTGATGAAAAATGACGCAGGCTGAGTTCGTGCAGTATGACCACATCCTTCACCGATACTCACTCCGAGTCAGCAAGTCTTTCCTCTTGTTTTTTCTGTTCTCACAGGTATGTATCAGAGTGATTGTACAACATGTGAACACTGTCCTGCTGGAAGTTACACAACTGACTTGAACTATGAAGATGAATGCCATCTCTGCTTTGGAGACTGCAACCCTAGTAAAAAAAGTTTTCATTTCCACCTTTAATGATTTCATCAGGATTTTGATATACCCGTGATCTCTGGGTTTCTATAAAAAGCTGATAAACCATTAATAGTAACTCCACATGTACTGTGATGACTACTCCATATAATAATCTCTATTTCACTCTTTCTCAGAGTTGCATCTTAAAGTGGTTCAGAACTGCACCAGTACGTCTGATATTAAATGTGACTGCGAGGATGGTTTTAGATGCATCAGGTGGGCCCATGACAAAAAGAACTGCTTGTCTTGTGAGAAGATGCCAGACCCAACCCCAACCAGTAAGTACCGAGAAGAACACTTTCAATTCTCATGTCAGATAAGCTCAAACCAACAGTGGGCAAAATGACCAGTGTCAAAGCAAACAACTTTACCGCAGCCATTAAAAAACAAAAGAAAAAAAATAGCTGACAGGATATGTAATCTTAGCTCTGGCTCCCGTTATTATCAGATCATTCTGAGAACAGGTTCCTCTCAAGTTGCCATGAATATGCAAAACTTGTCTAATATGAACAGGTTTGAAAATATTCCTGGAAATCTTTATGCTCTCTAAAAAATGCAATGCCATCAAGCTGACATGAAAGTGTCACAAAGGAAATGCTTTTCTATGTTCTAGAGTACTCTTTATAATAATCTCTATTTCACTCTTTCTCAGAGTTTCATTTTAAAGTGGTTCAGAACTGCACCAGTACGTCTGATATGAAATGTGACTGCGAGGATGGTTTTAGATGCATCAGGTGGACCCAAGAGGGAAACTGAGTGTCTCGTGAGAAGATGCCAAACAACTAAAATACAAATGCTTTAGTGAAATCAGTGTATGATTCCTGCAATGTTGTAAGCATGAAAGTGTGTTTAAAGAGCTCAATGAAGTCTGTCCACAGTTACACACTAAAAAGAAAAAGCAAAAACTTTTGTTAAGCCACAGAAATCTGTTTGCTTTATTTAGCTTTTTAGGGGAAATGATGGCAGAGAAAAGGCAAAAGTGTTTTTGATTTCTGTCTTCCCACATCATGAAGCCCTACTTCAAAATATTTTTAGTTTAGAAAATTTCACCACACAATCTGATGACAATCGTGTACAACTCCAAATGTTTGACTTCACTGCTTTAAACATTAGGAAAAAGTAATTGTGGCCAAAAAGCGTCACTGCAGAGCGGCTGCATGCAATATGTCAAGAAAGCTGAATGAATAAAAGATGCAAATGAGCAAAAACAACACGCGCAGTTATTATTTGTAAAAACCAACATTTCCCTGTATTACAATCAGATGAGTTTTAAATATGGTCAAACACCAACAACAGTCATCTGGAGGCACTTTAATTCAAGATAAACACCTTACAATATTATAAATAGAAAGCCAAATACACAGTCATCCTTTTGATGATTTTAACAATATTTAGAAGAAGAAAACACCCGTGTCATGAACAGGGCACGTGGCAGGCAGAAACATTCCACTGTGTTGACACTTTTACAGATTACCCTTAATACAAATTTTAGACGACAGTGTAAAGATGCCAGGCAATTTTCTATCAGAGTGACTGATCACTGCACGACAAATGCTCTTTATCAATCAGTCTAAAACTTCATACAGATACGTTTTATTTAAATAGTTATCGTGACAATAAGCTATTGTATTTATTTCATAACCCGACACCTTTCTTACCGTCCAAAGTTTTAAATAGATGCAGACTGTCAAGTGATTTATCTGTGATGACTAATTATGAACACTCATCTAACAGGGTAATAATGGAAACTTCTGCATATTACCACACTCCTATATTTTTTTATACTGAATGAGGAAATGAAGACGAAAGAAATGAAGAAATGAAGTTTGTTCAGTTTGTTGAAGAAAACCCATCACCCAGTAGGTTAGCTTCACACAGCTTGTTACTCCAGTGACTCATCTGAGTTTCTGTGGTTTCAGTAAACCTGCTTTTTCTTACACACTCAATAAATAACAATTTGAATGAACGTAATAAAATCATGGAAAGGATTCCCACGTGATTAGCATTACGCAATTTTGTTGGTCCAGCTTAAGGTACTTGAGCTGGACCAACTTAGTTGGTTCATCATCAATTCATCCACCTTTTGCAGTTGATTCCAACTTAAATCAATTGACTTACTGCTAATAGAAAAACATTTATTAATGTGGAAATCCGTTCCATGATTGTTTTAAGTTCATTTAAAGACTTATACTTTGGTGTGGTGAGCATTTCGCCAGTCTCACACAGCGAGACAGACAACCAGCACAGGTAATCAAGATTCACCATCATCAATTCACCTGACGCAGTGGTTCCCAAGCTTTTTTTGCTGGGCCCCCCTTGTTTTACAAGAAAAATGTTCGCGCCCTCCCCCCTTCTCGCGCGTGCACGCACGCACGCACTAACACATCCTCCAACCACACACACCCAGCAGAGTGAAGCTGACCCCCCACCCACTTGAAACGTAAAGGCAAATAGGCGGAGCGGTTAGTGCTACGTTTTTCCGAGATATTAAACTTTATTTTATAGGTCATTCAAAGGTCACCATCCCCCCAGACTGCTCCAAAACGGGCCAAAATGGTCTACTTTTTTAGTGCTACGTTTGTGCTGGTTTGTGCAGGTAAAATTAGCGTTTGTGCTGCTTCTGTTTTAAAGATATTAATGAAAATGTAAAGGTCAACCAGCCCCCCCAGATTACCCAAATCCAACAAAAGTGGTATCAAACGTTTGTGCTACGTTTGTGCTGGTTTGTGCTGCAAAGATTTTCGTTTGTGCTGCTATCATTTTAAAGATATTAATAACAATTTCTAGAGGTCATCAGAGGTCAACCAGCCCCCCCACATTAATTAAATCAAACAAAATGGGTGTCAATCAACTGTGCTACGTTTGTGCTGGTTTGTGCTGCTAAAATTTTCGTTTGTGCTGCTTCTGTTTTAAAGATATTAATGAAAATGTAAAGGTCAACCAGCCCCCCCACATTACCCAAATCCAACAAAAGTGGTATCAAACGTTTGTGCTACGTTTGTGCTGGTTTGTGCTGCAGAAATTTTTGTTTGTGCCGTTATTATTTTAAAGATATTAACAAAAATTTCTAGAGGTCAACCAGCCCCCCCATATTAATGGAATCAAACAAAATGGATGTCAAACGTTTGTGCTGGTTTGTGCTGCAAAAATGTTTGTTTGTGCTGCTAACATTTTAAAATGTTTAATAAAATAACGTCTTGATGCGTGCTTAATCATCCAGGTAAGTAAATCCCAAAAGGTTGATTCTGTTCATCTGGACATTTTCAGTTGGAGAAACGTTTCGTCACTCATCCAAGTGACTTCTTCAGTCTCAGCTGACTGCAGGTTTCCCCAACCATATAAACACCCGTGAGTGAAGTTGCCCCCCCCTACCTTCTTCAAATCGAACAAAATTGATGTCAAACATTTGTCCTGCAAATTATTTTGTTTGTGCAGGTTATGTTTCCCTAATTTTATAAACAGTACATGTACAGTGAGAGAGAGATGTTACATCTGTCTTCACTTGCATCCCAGTCATAGAAGCGTTGGAGATCGTTCATAAGAGATTACAGGATCATCCCAACCTCAGCAACAGGACCACTCTCAGCACTGATCAGTTGTGTTTGCTTTTGGAACTGTCTTAATTCCACCTATTTTGCATAAGGGTCAGTACAGGCAGAAATCTAGGTGTGCCATGGGTTCCCACAGGCCCCTGGTCAAAGTCACCAAACCAGTTCGTAAGCAGGTACAGGTGTGGCCAGAAGGGTCCTCAGAGGCACTGCTTTTCCACCACAGGCCGCCACACACGACAACACCACAGACTTTCAGGAATATACAGAAACTGTCACTGCCTACATCCCAAAATGCATCGATGATGTCACAGAGACCAGGACTATCACTGTCTGGGCCAATCAGAAACCATGGCTCACAGGTCAGGTTTAAATGCTCCTAAAGTTGAAAAATGCAAGCCTTCAGAGCCGGGAATTAGGTGAGTCTAAGAACAGCAAGGGCAAACCTGTCACGTGGCATCAGCTACAGCAAAGCTTCAGCGACAGCAGAGATACTTGGAGGCAGTGGCAAGGAATACAAACCATCACAGACTACAAGCCCACTCTACAGACCGTGGTGACACAATCCCCAGACAGTGTGTGGAGATCCCTCCACCATCATTACTGAACCCAAGAAGTCATCTATCTCCTGCTTTAAGGACTACCGTCCTGTCAAACTCACCTCCATCATTATTAAGTTAAGTGCTTTGAACGGTTAGTCATGCATCAAATCAAATTATTGCTTTCCCCCAACCTGGATCCATTTCAGTTCGCATACCGGTCAAAACGCTCAACCGATGATGGAATTTCAACTGCCCCTCACTCAGCCCTCACACATCTGAACACTAGAGACTCATATGTCAGAGTGCTGTTCATAGACTTCAGTTCAGCATTCAACACCATCATTCCCCAGCAACTCATTCACAAACTGGATCTGCTGGGGATCAGCACCTTGCTGTATAACGGGCTGCTAGATTTCTTGATAGGAAGACAGCAGACAGTACGGGTCAACAGCAACACCTCCAGCCCAAGAACACGGAATACGGGGGCTACCCAAGGATGTGTGTTGAGCTCCCTTCTCTTCACTCTGCTGACCCACGACGAGATCTACTACAGGGGTGAAGTTAACCATCTGCCAGAGTGGTACAGCAACAACAACCTGTCCCTGAATGTGGAGAAGACCAACAGTGACTCTACTTCCTCTGCAAACTGAGAAGCACAAGAGATTCAACCCCCATTATGAGCACCTTTTACAGAGGCACAGTTGAGAGTATCCTCACCAGCTGCATCACTGGTGTGGTATGACTCCTGCATTGGGTTCTGCAGGAAAAAATGACAACGGGTAGTGAGAGCAGCCGAGAGCATTGTGGGGACCTCTCTTGCCTCCCTCCCCAGGAGATCTACTGCACCTGCCTCATCTGGAAGGTCGTCTCCATTACAGGTGACTCCACTCATCCCTTCAACAGCGTCTTCAGTTTGCTGCCATCAGGAAGGATACTGAAGAGCCTCCGGGGCAGAACCAGCAGACTGAGAGACAGCTTCGTCCATCGGGCTGTCAGGATGCTGACCATCTCTGGATCGAGAAGGGGGGCCCAAGGGTACATCTTTCGCCATCCTACAATGCTGTGATTGTAGCCATTCCCCACTTTCTGTGAATGGTACTCATGGCCATTGATCAATAGGCTTTGATTAGTTGTCATTGATCAATGGTCATAAGAATTTGCATACTAACAATCATGGAATTAACCCCCCGGCACATTGTTCATTCAGTGGCGCTAGTTTCCTTCACTATACAAATGTACTGTTTATATGGTTGGGGAAACCTACAGTCAGCTGAGACTGAAGAAGTCACTTGGATGAGTGACGAAACGTTTCTCCAACTGAAAATGTCCAGATGAACAGAATCAACCTTTTGGGATTTACTTACCTGGATGATTAAGCACGCATCAAGACGTTATTTTATTAAACATTTTAAAATGCTAGCAGCACAAACAAACATTTTTGCAGCACAAACCAGCACAAACGTTTGACATCCATTTTGTTTGATTCCATTAATATGGGGGGGGGCTGGTTGACCTCTAGAAATTTTTGTTAATATCTTTAAAATAATAACGGCACAAACAAAAATTTCTGCAGCACAAACGTAGCACAAACGTTTGATACCACTTTTGTTGGATTTGGGTAATGTGGGGGGGCTGGTTGACCTTTACATTTTCATTAATATCTTTAAAACAGAAGCAGCACAAACGCTAATTTTACCTGCACAAATCTGCACAAACGTAGCACTAAAAAAGTAGACCATTTTGGCCCGTTTTGGAGCAGTCTGGGGGGATGGTGACCTTTGAATGACCTATAAAATAAAGTTTAATATCTCGGAAACCGTAGCAGCACAAACGCTAATTTTACCTGCACAAATCTGCACAAACGTAGCACTAACCGCTCCGCCTATTTGCCTTTACGTTTCAAGTGGGTGGGGGGTCAGCTTCACTCTGCTCACACACCCATATTTTGCTCCACTGCCGTTTCTTTCACACCTCAAACATTTAGTAAACAATTAAGCAAATACAAGTAATCTGCAATAAATTACAGGTAGTAATAAAATAAACTACTAACTCTTACGCTGCGTCGCACCTACACGGGTATTTTTGAAAACGCAGCTGTTTCGTCCACACGTAAACGGCGTTTCGAATCACCGAAAACGGAGATTTTTTAAACTCCTTTTTTGCCTTTATGTGTGGACGAGGAATACAGAGTTGGTCACGCAATGTCAAAGGTATGTGCCCTTTTCACGTCACGCTGTGCACACGTTATTTTTTACATGAGATGAATTGCAGAATGGCAGATAGAGACAAAATACTGTTAGTCTGACTATCTTCAGGTTTTACACATCTTACATATACACACGCAGTTACTGTCCCTCCATTTAGAAAGGCAGAGGCGTCAGGGTGTGATTATTTTATGTGTAGTTTTTATTTTTTTTTTCATGTGTAATAATATTCAACATTGCTATCAATACATTTTTCAAAAAATGCCTCTCTGTGCAAAATGGGTTTAAAAACATAAACAACTGTGGGATACTGTTTGTCCTGATTAACATGAGAGCCCAGCGCTGCTCCCATGAAGGGAAAACCAATTCTGCAGGGGAGACCTACCTCGGCACTTGTGCAGGTGAAACCAAAGGGAAGATATCCTTCACCATATTTTCTAGTCTTTGGCTTAGAATGAAGTTGGTTTGGAAACATATTCAGCGATGCTTCATTTCCTGCTTTGTGTTTGTGGGCGCCCCGTGCTAGCGGTTTCCAAGCATTTTGTTTGTCCAAGCATTTTGTGGGGCCCGCCCCGCCCCACACTTTGGGAAGGTCTGACCTAACGGAAGCCAAAGCCAACAAAATTGTGCAAACTCCACGCAGAAAGGTGCCGGTCGGTGGATTCAAACTCAGGACTTTCCTGTTGTTAGGCAACAGTGCTAACAACTACATCATCATACACTCCATGCTTAAAAAATAGGAATACTATGATTGCAAAGCTTCATACAGAATTTTCATTATGTTTTATATCTCTGACAGGTTAAACCACAATAAATACTAGTTGGTTTCATAACCGCAGTGATTTGCCTGTTGTTTAAAATCCCGTGTGATCTTGTGATATCGCGAGTCCAGGCAACTAACCACTCTTGCTAGCACTTATCGCTTCATCTCAACAAGAATACGTTTAACGAGTGTTAAGTTGTTGAATTTAATGGAGATTGCACATGTTTTAATTACATTCACCACAGAAACATAAAATAATTTCTGTTCAAATTACAAGTCAGACTCTTGTAAATGTGATGACTACCCAATTTCACTTTTGGAGTGCAGGGGGCAGGACTTAATAAATGAACGCTAGTGGAATAATGTGTTAAGCAGGTATTTGTTCCACGAATTTGTTTAATTTGGAACAAATCTAATTGTGTTTACTGACTCTAGCTGGAAGTGGCCACAGCTAAAGGGACATCAATCCACCCCTGAACAAGTAGTACATGGAGATGTGCTCGATGAAGAGAGGCCCGGATGTTCAGATGGAGACTCATCACGCAGAGCAGAGACAGGCGCGCACACACTGGCTTGACATTATTCTTTATTTGTTCATCTATCCACTTTTCTTTGGTAACACTGGTAGTTACATTAAATATGTAATTTATAATTTATTTAAATAAAGAAACATTTCTTAAATGGGTAATAGAACATTACAGTGTACAACAGGTGTATGCATTTTTAATGAAGATTTATTAAAGTTATTAACTTTAAAAACATATTTTTATATAATTTTATCTTTTTTTCCCATGTATTTTCATTTATAACTTCTTTATACGGCTGATACAAATGACTAAAGTTGAAGACCCTCAACTGACTAAATGTGCTTACAGGAAAGCATTGCGTGACTCATTCATTATACACAAACCTTTTTTTACTGCCTTGCATCTGCATTTATAGTTCACCTCCTCTCTGTATTTGAAATAAATTAATTACATACAAAGCAATCTTAACTCATAACTAATTAATTTACTAAGCAAAAGATAAAAGAAAAGCAGAAAACTCCAAATATTATGTGTCAGACTAACATCATACCACCTTCTGTACAGCGGTGCTGTTCAGAGAATATATACATATATGTCAGCTTATCAGTGAGAAATATAGAAAATGGATTTCTCCATACTGTAGAAAATTTTAGAAAGGTTGGGGCACCAATAGTGTCACCTAGAACATTTCACATGAAACACGTCTGAAATACCACGAACACTGGAGTGTTTGAGGTTTGTAGTTTTGAGGACCTCCGAGAAGGTGATGAAAACGAAGGAAGTACGTTTTTTTCTTTTTTCTGTTTTAAATTTAAAGTAGATTGTGAATCAACAGGAAATCGCTTAAAAAAACTAAATATAGATGCTGAAGCTATTTCACCAAGGTATAGAATTGAACCTACGTTTTGCACATGGAAAAGAAGCACAAAGCAAAACTGTACCATAAGAAACAATCAGCAGTATAACCTATAAAACAAAATATGCTGACCTACTCCAAATGGACTATTACATTTGTTCTATCTAGATTTCCTTTCCTTATGAAAAAAGTGTTGCCGGTGAACACATCACATACCTCATTTTTGAGCACCTTTAAACTCATGCATGTTTCTACACAGGAAGACATACAGCAGACAGCTGTCATGTGGACACCACCTCCATCACACCTCTATTATTATACAAGGCAAAAACTTTATTAATCTCGAGGGACTCATTGCAATAAGAATAGAAACATTAGCAGAAAAAGAAAAACTGTGTGGTGTCAGCAGAAATATATACAAAACACAACAAAATGAAGCTCAACCATCAAAGAGCTACGATCAGAATCTACAGATAATCCCAACAGCATAAAATATAAACATTAATGTGAATGTGCGTAGAAAGTGGCACAGTGTTAATAATAAAAGTAAAAAGGCCTGTAAAGGGAACAGTATTGTATTTTCTATATATTCATTCTGCCTGTAGGCAATTGGACATGCATAATTTGGCTTGTCATTTAATATTACACTAATATATGTTGCTGTGGAACTAGGCAGCTCATGCTCTCCTTCAAGATATAATGCATTTTGGGGTCAACTTGAAATAAAGGCAGATGTGGAATGTACATGTGAGGTCAGAGGTCAAATGTGACATGATATTTTGACGCAAACTATAATGCGATATTCGGAATTCCCGTATACCAGGACCATAGTTTACTAAATGTTGGCAATACAAAAAAAAGGTTTTGAAGGTTAAAGGCATTTTATCACAGTTTGACCTCATTTCACTTTTGAAGAAGAGGTCAGAGGTCCAAAGTAACGTTATATTTAGAATCCCCGTATATCATTCCCATTATGCCTATGTGATGTCACTAGTTGGAAATATCTCTATATAGTATTTGTATCGATTTGTAACCATATTTATCAGTTTTTAGAAAACACATCTTTTATCTTAAACCTTTTCAGTGCATCTGTCCTATTTTTTTTTTTTTTAGGGGGGGGGGGGGGGGCCTCTAGCATAACTAAGCAATTTAAGAAGACTTTTACTAGTTCAGATGCACAGGAGAAGAATGAAACTCACTAACAGTCTAAAGCAGTTGCCTAAAATGACAAATGGAATGAGCTGTTTTTTGATGGAGACCACCAGTAAAATTGAGTCAGATATTTTTCCAGTAGTACTCTTTCTTTATGAGTGTGTGCTTAGAAAAGTCTATTTAAAATTTTCACTTCAGGAAGATCGACAACTGAAATGCAAATGCTTTGGTGAAATGACTGTATGATGGCTTTGATATTGCGTATGTAAATGAAATATAGTCTTGAATATATACTTTTCTTTCAAATCTAGAGATAAATCAAGATTCTCCAGTTACAACCTGGAAAGAAACTAAAAAAAGACACTGATTAAGACAAAGTGAGACATTTGCTGTATTTGGATATCCAGTGGAAATGATGTCGTAAGGACAAAAAAACAAGCAAAAAAAACCCTGATAAAGACTTTGAGTTGATATGTGTTGAACTGTTTTGCTTGCTGAATTCCTCCAAGAATTAAGTTGGAAAAGCTTTAGAACCCTTTTAAAAAAAATTTGATTGATGAACAACAAGGACAAAAGTGTTTAGGTACATCAAGATAAATCACTTTGGGCTAAAAAGAGTCATTGCAGAAATGCTGTGTTTCATATGTCAATATGTTACTTGGCCACCAGCCAAGTGTGTAGTAACCACGCGTTGCCCATCTGGGTATTCCCATGTTTTGACATAGGTAGGGTAGTACATTCCTGTGGAAAACTTCAGATCTTCCAACATAGACTGGTATCCTGCTGACATGGAATTCCAAACCGCCTTTGCAGTGCACTCCAAATCTACACTCCTTTGTACAGGTGCAATGGGTAAGGATGACCAGTCAGAGTGACAATAAATGGGCTTTATAGCATTCCCCACAGTGCCAAATCACAACAGCAGTCGCCTCAAGGTGCTTTATATTGTAAGGTAGACCCTACAATAATGAAGAAAAACCCAACAATCATATGACCAAAGCAAAGCAAGCACTTTGGCAACAGTGGGAAGGAAAAACTCCCTTTTAACAGGAAGAAACCTCCGGCAGAACCAGGTTTAGGGAGGGGCGGGGCTATCTGCCACGCCCAGTTGTTGTGGGAGGAGGAAGACAGGACAAAAGGCACGCTGTGGACGAGAGCCAGAGATACTAACAATAGTTTATAGAAAGCAGTTGATAGAAATTGAACGATCCAACTTATTCCTCATGTCCAAACATTTAAAGACAGCATAGAGGAAAACAAAACTCCAACTGAGGGGAATGAAAGTGAGAAAGAAAAGCATTTTCTGTCCACCTTAGTATTAAACTTAAATGTGCTTCTTTTTCTTTTTCCTCTTCTTTTTGCTTGTCCCTTTAGGGGTCACCACAGCATAGCATCCGTCTCAAACTTGCTCTGTTCTTAACTTCTTCCTTCTCTGTCACACCAACACTCTGCACGTCCTTACTCTTGATATTTTCGCAGGTTTGAATTGGCTAAGATTTTATGTCAGATGCTCTTTCTCATACAACTTAAGTGGGGACAGGACATGAAGGTAACTGGGTTTTGAAAGAAGTCCTGTTACGTTCAACTAAACTACTTAAAGACTACAAGAACCCACTTGAAAAAGGTAAGTGTCAACATATCAATAGTTAGCAAACTCATCCATTACCTGGTCTAAAGCTGAGTTTAAACAGAATAAAAGAAATAAAATGTGCTTAAATATGATAAAAAAAGAAGGAGGCATTCAAATCTAAAATGAAAGGTAAAGCGTCACTTTCAAACAAACGATCTGCTCATCTGTTTTTTCAAATAAAGAGTTAGAATAGTTACTCTGGCTATTTATTCCTCATGAGGTGTCGCAGTTTATATGGAAAATGATTAGGCTTTAAGGCTTTGACGTGTAAATGTTAGTCAGTTTTAGCTGCCTGCTAGAGAACAGAGTGTGGGGGAAACAGGAAGACAGGAAGATATAACCAGGTAAGGAAACAATGACACAGAATCAGTAGCGTGAGTAAAACGACACACACACACACACAGAGAGAGAGAGAGTAGAAAGAGTGAGGCACATCTTGAGGAAGTTAGCAAAACAACAGAAGTAGAACAAAAGGCACATCATACTGAAGGTAAAAATAATTGTTTTCTTTCTTTCTTTCTTTCTTTTTTTCTTTCTTTCTTTTACAATTATCGTTTTATTGTAATAGTCTTTATTTGTGATACTAACTTGGTAGTTGCGTTAGCTTTTATAGATTTTGATCCTTGTCCTTTTCGCAGTGGTGTTTGTAGACGATTGGCAGCTTTACATCTGTCCACAGAATGGGATTGGTGCAATACTCTGTGGCCCTCCTGATGTTATCCACACAGTTGGTGCTCAGCTTTCCCACAGTAAGACTTTGTAACCCATTCGCCTTAATTACTGCATACACTTTTATCAAATAAGACAAATAGTTGACATGAGTGAATGTGGCATGGATGATGAGTTAATGAGGACTTTTTCATTTTAGTGATTTATATCTATCTGTGTTGACAGTCAAAGAACACCTACAACATTGATGGGAGAGACTGTAACTATTGTCCTGCAGGTAGGAAATGTGTGATAACTTGATGTGAGCTTCTATTAATATTTTTAAAATTCTGCTGTCTGCTTGTCAGTTTAAACTTACTCAGAATTATTATTAAAAATGAATCTCTATTTTGTACAGTGGTGTGAAGTATGTTTTTTTCTGTCTATGCATTGTTTTTTTTTCTGCATTGATGAAAAATGACGCAGACTGAGCTTGTGCAGTATGACCACATCCTTCATTAATATGCATTCTGAGTGTGCAGGCTGTCTGCTCACACTGCTTGTCGTCAAGTTGTTTGCATTGGTTTCTTTCTGTTCTTACAGGTATGTATCAGAGTGATTGTACAACATGTGAACACTGTCCTGCTGGAAGTTACACAACTGACTTGAACTATGAAGATGAATGCCATCGCTGCTTTGGAGACTGCAACCCTAGTAAAGAAACTATGAGTCATTTCTACCTTTAATGATTTCATCAGGATCGTGCTATACCCGTGATCTCTGGTTTTCTATAAAGAGCTGATAAACCATTAATAGTAACTCCACATGTACTGAGATGAATAGTCTCTAAAATAATCTCTATTTCACTCTTTCTCAGAGTTTCATCTTAAAGTGGTTCAGAACTGCACCAGTACGTCTGATATGAAATGTGACTGCGAGGATGGTTTTAGATGCATCAGGTGGACCCATGACAAAAAGAACTGCTTGTCTTGTGAGAAGATGCCAGACCCAACCCCAACCAGTAAGTACCGAGAAGAACACTTTGAATTCTCATGTCAGATAAGCTCAAACCAACAGTGGGCCTTATGGCAAACAAAACAACTTCTAAAGCTGAGAAAATGACCAGTGTCAAAGCAAACAACTTTACCGCAGCCATTAAAAAACAAAAGAAAAAAAATAGCTGACAGGATATGTAAACTTAGCTCTGGCTCCCGTTATTATCAGATCATTCTGAGAACAGGTTCCTCTCAAGTTGCCATGAATATGCAAAACTTGTCTAATATGAACAGGTTTGAAAATATTCCTGGAAATCTTTATGCTCTCTAAAAAATGCAATGCCATCAAGCTGACATGAAAGTGTCACAAAGGACACTTTTCTATGTTCTAAGTATATTTTATGAAGAACCAGCAGAAAATAATCATTCTAATCTGCAGCACTCCAACGCTCTGCACAGATTGGTAGATCATAGTTTTGCCTGCTTCTTGATTTATTCAAATTGCTTCCATAGCCTTGTCTTCTAAAAAAACCAAACAACCCAAAACCCTAACTAGCTGTATAATACTTGATCATTCTTGCAGAGTGCCAAACAGCAGGGCTGTGTTTGGCCCCGACAAAATGCAAGCGAGTTATTAAAAATAAATAGTGACATATTTTTAAACATGTCACTGCTGACCAAGTAGTATTTCTGGCACACCCACCACTGCAGAGCACGGTGTCACACTGCACACTGTACAGAGTAAATTTGATGGTCAAAGATGCAGCACATTTTAAATCAAAATTGTAGAATTTCAGTTTTACTTCAAAGAGGTTTCAAAAATTGTGTGTGTGTGTGTGTTTGTGTGTGTGTGTGTATGTGTGTGTGTTTAGAGTTTACAGCCTGTTATCCAAGTAACAGAACAATTGACAGGCTAAGTCTGCTTCGTCGTTATTTCATGACAAATGAAAACAAACATGATATCCAGTCCAGTTCACCACCAACACCAAAATGCCTGAAAGACCACAGAACACAACTGAAGTACATGATGTATTATTTCCCTGATTAAGAAAAGCCCTTCAAAACATCTAACCAAGTCAAGAACACGCTTAAGAAGGCGGGCATGTCATTATCAGCGGCTACAATCGAGACACGCCTTACCTCAAGAACAAGAAAGTCAAATTAGACTTTGCACAGCTGTGAAAAAAATCTTTGGACCAATGAAACCAAAATGAATCCGTACTAGAATCTTGAAAAAAGAAAAGCAGCTCATGATCTGAAGCATATGACATGATCTGTCAAACACGATGGGTTCAGTGTTTGGCATGAGCGTCTATGTTTGCCGGTCAAGCTAGGGCTGGTATTTATTAATCATGTGATGAAGTATACAGTGCTATACTGTCTGCTCAGATTCAGTCAAATGCTGCAAAACTGATTGGACTTCACTGCACAGCGCAGTTTCACTTAATTGTCAGGTCAGTCACCTGATGTCAGCCTAGAAGAACCTGCTTTTCACTTATTAAACACAAAACTGAATGCAGCAAACCCACAAACAAGCAGGAGCTGAAGGAGGCTGCAGTAAAGGCTTACCCGAGCATCTTAAAGGAGGAAACACAGGATTTGGTGATGTCCATGACTTCTAGACTTAGTCATTTTTCATCCAAGTATTAAAAACAGTTCTTATATTTAATGTTAGTTCTTTAGTTTGTTCAGTTAATTTTGAAACTCTGAACAGGGGGACTGAAAATGTCTGTATTTTTTTAAAACCCCTGTGGGAAAAAAACCTGAAAGGCTGCCCTTCAGTCACGTCATGTTTGATTTAAAATCCACTGTTGTGGTGTGCAGATGCAAAACTGCAAAAACTGTTTCACTGTCCAACAAAATATCAAACTAAGTGTGTAAAAGAGGATGGATCTGGAAAATGAAGCCAGTGTAGAAGTGGCTTAAATGTGGATTCTTTGTAACAGCCAGCAGGGGGCGACTCCCCTACAAGTAATAAACAAACGGGGTTAAACTAAAATGAATTTGTTTTCCCAGTGCACCCAGGTTATCAAGTTCTGAGGAACAGTTTTTGTTTGTCAGTGTGTGTGTGTGTGTGTGTGTGTGTGTGTGTGTGTGTGTGTGTGTGTGTGTGTGTGTGTGTGTGTGCGTGCATGTATGTGTTTGTGTCTGTCTGTGTCTGTCTGTGTGTGGTGTGGTGGTGTTGGTGGGGGGATTTCACGTTCTTAATGATAAAGGTAAAACAATGACAGGAAATAGGGAGAGAGAAAAACTGGAACTGTATGCAACAAATCCAACCTAGGACAATACAGTTCATGACCAGCGCCTTCACCCCTGTGCCAGCAGGACAGCCCAGGGGTCGCCTTTTACCCTTGTTTAATATGAAGTGGAAAAATGTACTTATCCACATTGTAAAGTAACTCAGGCAGGTCTGTGAGACTGTGTTTGAGGTTTTTTCTTCCTCTGAAGTCTGAAACCAATCCTGTGATGGTTTATTCTCTAGAAGCAGCAGCTACAGAGATCTCAGTCAGAGATAAACACACGCCTTTCTCAGTTTCCTCCGGACATACCAGCACTTCTCCCAAACCCTGCCAATCTCCAGGGTAAGCCTCAAATTTCCTTTGATACAGTAAATACTGAATACTTCACTGAATCTCTGTGTTACATGAAGCTGTCACAGATTTTGATACAAGTATTGTAGACTACCCTCATCACATGGGGAGGGGAGGGGGGGGGGGGGGGGGGGTCACATATTTGAAATACTTAACATTTTATTCCTTCACACAGGTGTCACCCAACGAAAGAGCCGAATCCCACGACAGGTGAGACTTTATGACTGTGTATGTGGATGAAAGGGAGTGTTTGGAGAGTATTTACTGTTTTCATTTGAGCGGAAACTGAAAAGTTATGGGAGGTTATGTCAGTTAGAGCTGGTCCACCACATTATTTTAATTCATGCTCCTCCGAGGACTTTGTTGAGTACCAAAATGCCACCAGTGCCCTTTGCAGGACCTATTAGGTCCTACATAATTCAGCGAGGATGTTCACGGTGCCCTTGAGATAAACTGTATTTTTCATTATCACATTGGTTCTCCAGCTTTTTCTAATGTGCTTAGTTCACATGTTGGAAAAAGTTCATGCCATACAGAATGAACCGTAATTAAGCGTTAAGAATAAAAAGGTGAAGTTTAGTAAAATGTGTAGTAAATAAACTTGTTTTATGGTCTTTGATTGTTGAGCTGAATTCAATTCAATTCAATTTCAATTCAATTTTATTTATATAGCGCCAAATCACAACATAAGTCGCGTCAAGGCGCTTCATAGATACAGAGAAAAACCCAACAATCATATGACCCCCTATGAGCAAGCACTTTGGCAACAGTGGGAAGGAAAAACTCCCTTTTAACAGGAAGAAACCTCCGGCAGAACCAGGCTCAGGGAGGAGCGGCCATCTGCTGCGACCGGTTGGGGTGAGAGAAGGAAGACAGGATAAAGACATGCTGTGAAAGAGAGACAGAGGTTAATAACAGATATGATTCAATGCAGAGAGGTCTGTTAATACATAGTGAGTGAGAAAGGTGACTGGAAAGGAAAAACTCAATGCATCATGGGAATCCCCCGGCAGCCTATTGCAGCATAACTAAGGGAGGATTCAGGGTCACCTGGTCCAGCCCTAACTATATGCTTTAGCAAAAAGGAAAGTTTTAAGCCTAATCTTGAAAGTAGAGATAGTGTCTGTCTCCCGAATCCAAACTGGAAGCTGGTTCCACAGAAGAGGGGCCTGAAAACTGAAGGCTCTCCCTCCCATTCTACTTTTAAATACTCTAGGAACAACAAGTAGGCCTGCAGAGCGAGAGCGAAGTGCTCTAATAGGGTGATATGGTACTACAAGGTCATTAAGATAAGATGGGGCCTGATTATTTAAGACCTTGTATGTGAGGAGCAGGATTTTGAATTCAATTCTGGATCTAACAGGAAGCCAATGAAGGGAAGCCAAAACAGGAGAAATCTGCTCTCTCTTTCTGGTCCCTGTCAGGACTCTTGCTGCAGCATTTTGGATTAGCTGAAGGCTTTTCAGTGAGTTTTTTGGACATCCTGATAATAATGAATTACAGTAGGCAGCTAAACTTCTTTTAAGGTTCTTGTAGATGTTTCAGCTCTCATCTGAGAGGTTTATTCAGACGTATAGAGGTCAAAGTCCTTCATAAACCTAAAAACAAGCCCAGTTTCCTTCAACTTCAGTGCTTAAAACATGGATGACTCAGACCCCCACATTGACGTTTATTTAAAAATATTTTCACCTGGTTGTCCATGTTCCAGCTGCAGTGTCACTGTGGCTTGTCAGCAGGGACTACCCCACAGTTTGAGAACCAACGCTCTAGTGTGATCATCAGGTGAAACTGCTACTTAGTCAAAATACCTTTATCATCAAATATCTACTGAACCGATACCATAATAAGAGCTGCAGTGTCATGAGTATTTTAGCATTTAGCTAAAGCCTGACTCTACCAAAGTGCAGCCTCACCAAACCACTAGTGACTGAAACTGTAAAAGCCACATTTGCACTGCAGGAACTTTCCCCAAGTCCAAGGACCCTTTGGAGAAACTCACATTACCAACACAGGGTCTGAAACAAAGAGGCAACAGACAAGTCTGTTTCATTAGTTGTACATTTATAAAATAAATTTTTATTGCAGAATGTGGCAGCAATAGAATAATAACACTACTGGTGTACTGTCAGTTGTCTATAAGGCTTTTTTATGCAGTTCTGTGCATCACTGGATACAAACTCTCCTGGGAAAGCTTACTCGTACAACCAAACAGAAGGATGATAGCACTCTTGTTTTCTCTGGTAGCTACTAGCAGCATATCTTTGAAACAATAGGTGTTACTCTAACAGGGAAGAGATAACTGTGTCCTATTGTCTGATAAAGGGCAAAAGGTCCGAGGGAGATTGATAGAAAGTGAAGGTTAGACGGAAACACAGGAGCGAACAACATTCACTTACTGGAGAGCTCCGGAAATCAGCTCTGAAAACAAAACAATGGGCTGTTTTAAAATGGGAAGTGGTCCAGACGAGGGTGGGGGCAGAAATGGTGTCTAAGTTGTCTATTGCCAGTTATGAACAATTCGAACTGCAGTTTTTGGCACTTTAAGTTGGGTTAATCTCGGGCCTGGAAATGCCAGAGTAAACTTGCTGAACCTAATTCTCAACAGCTCAAAAAGTGTCTCATGCTCTATTAAAGTTTGCTAGTTTTTCTTTACTCTTCAACATAAGTCAGTTTCATATTTTAATCAGGAGGCGTTTAGAACAATTTGATTTAAAAATATATTGTAGGGTGAATTCTTGACTTTTTGAATTTGGGTAAATGAACCTTATCCCCACTGTGGAGATCAGATCTGCTCCTTGACTGCCATCCTACGGGGATTCGCACTCTCTTCAATATTATTGTTATACCATACACAAAAGTGTCAGAGCGGGTAAGAAAACAGGATTGTCTCAAAGTATGCAAATTAACTTATTGTGAGTAAGCTACAGGATAACGGGACTACCCAGTGCTCCACTGAATTAACCCTTTGAGGTCCACACCAAGAAAAAAGCAATGGAAATTGTTTTTGTTTGCATTTCTTATTGATTTCGGTGAGCAATAACCACAATCATTTTTTTTTCAATAGACCCTGTAGTTTTTAAAATATTGATCTCCACCAAATGGTTGAGATGTCACTTGGTAAAAGTATGAAATGTCATGCAAATACAAGTACATTAGATAATACAGTTGAAAAAAATCAAATAAAGGGCCAAATTATGATTAAATTAATAACAAAACTATCCAGGGCATTGGATACAGTTTATTTCTAGTAGCATGCCAGTGAACATTGCTGTTTTCATTCCATCAAAGGAAAGTATTATATCAAACAACAAAATACATAGTTTTTTAATCTGCAAATGGGAGTAATGTACTACAGCACAAAATACTCACATTCAGGCCACTTCTGATTGAATACTAGTGTGCAAAATCATTTTTGTTTTTAAAAAATAAAAACAGTGCAAATCAAGCACATCTGCTTGTGGTTTCGGTCGTTGGGTGTAGCATTGATTCTGTGGTCTGGAAGAGCTGAATCATGGTTGTCCAACTCTAGATGCTGGCTTGTTAACTTGGTTCAGACACAGCCAGGTGGAAACCTTTTGAGAGCCATCGGTTTCTGGTCCAGTAGGGCACAGTCCCTCTTGTAGACCAGGTATTCAAGTCAAGAATGTATCCGAACAGTGGACTATGCCATCACCATAACTTGTAACTTATAACTTGTCTTATACAGGTGTAATAGCATATTAGGGCGATCGTGCCTCAAGAGTTGGCAGTTCGTCTTGTAATCAGAAGGTTGCCGGTTCGAGCCCCAGCTTGGACAGTCTTGGTCGTTGTGTCCTTGGGCAAGACACTTCACCCCCTGCTGGTGTTGACCAGAGGGGCCAATGGTGCGATATGGCAGCCTCGCTTCTGTCAGTCTGCCCCAGGGCAGCTGTGGCTACAACTGTAGCTGCCTCCACCAGTGAGTGAATGTGAGAGTGAATGAATAGTGGAATTGTAAAGTGCTTTGAGGGTCTCGAAAAGCGCTATATAAATCCAATCCATTATTATTATTATTATTATTATTATTATTATTATTATTATTATTATCAGAAAGCTTAATTCCTCCCATATGCTAATTATATACAGGGATGAGTGATGGGCATGGAATGGTGATCTTTGCATTGGACTCTTTGCTCCACCGATGAAAGAGGCATGAACCCACAGGCATTGTTTAGAAGGTTGACACATTTCTTGTCAAACCATTTTATTGCAATCAGACCTTCATCAGACCTGTAATAACAGGCTCCATGGCCCTTCTTCATCAGGTCTTTGTCTGACATCAGGGGAGCTCCACCGGTCATACAGTACCAATGCACCTGACACCCAAGGAGGTGTGCAAGTTCTGGACCAAGGTGAAACTCGTGAAGAGCTGAGGCTCTTTTATGGGTTTGCATAGTGTTTTTTTTTTTTTACAACCCTGGTCCTTAGAGGGAGCTTCTGCTCCTTTTCACTGAGGGGAGCATTGAAGAATGTAGAGCCCCTTTGATACAGCAGCAAGTTGTGGATGATGCCAGATGAACTTGCTTGGCAGAACAATTTAAAGCCCCACTCATCTGGTTTGTTGGCAATATACTGGTGGAGAGTGCCAGCCCTGTTGGCTTCTTATGAAACCATGACCTCAAACACACTGTGGTTGAAGGTGGATGGTATCACGAGTATCATGCCACAGGACCATGTGATTTTTAGCCATATAATTGTTTAGCGTCCATATAGTAGCCCAATTGTTCAACATGAAATTATAATTTTGACAACTTAGTAATATTAATTTACCAGCTACTCTAATTTGGTTAAAAGGTAATCAGTTGTGATATGTGTGATTTCCAAGTGTTATTCTTGATTTTTACAATTTTACTAATATTAACTCAGAAAGTTACAAAAATAATTTACTGAGGAAATTATTTCATCATATTCTTGCTGTGCTAACACTTACTGTGATTTATCAATAGCAATGAATAAACAAAATGGATCTAGTGGTCTGATTCTATGGCAAATAATCAATTTTAATAACATTTAGGTTATGTTATGTTAGCACCATAAAGGGTGCGAATGCTAACCGTTTGGTTGACCACTTTAAAAAAAAAAAAAATTAAACATTTAATTTCACGATTTTAATGCTGTCAAGTGACCTACATCTGTTTAGTAAGTCCTCTAACACTATCATATATCAAAAAATTATATCTTAGTTGAATCAAAAACACTCAAAATATGGTGGATGTTTTTTTGTTTCTGACCTTCTGGTTGGGAGAGGTATAAGAAGAGCCAACAGTTTCCATTCACAGTGTCTTCTGGTGGATTTTTTTGGCATTACAGATGTAAACCAATTGGTAGAAAAGACTCAACAAGGTAGGTCAATTTCAGTGAAAGTTAGATATAGGGCCCGAAAATGTGTACCAATTGGTTGAGCAGAACGCTAAAGGGTTAAGACAAAAGATGATCACTAATTTTATAAAATGCTCTAATGCACAAGTGGTCATATTGAATGCGTTCAGTTTTATAAATATCTTGGGACATCTGTTGACCCCAAACTGAACTTTGTGTGTGGAGTTTGCATGTCCACCCCCTGCCTGTGTGGGTCTTTTCTAAATTCATTGTAGGTGTGAATGTGAGTGTGAGTGGTTGTCCTCTCTCTGTGTTAGCCTTGCAAGACACTGTCAACCTGTCCAGGGTGTACGTGGTCTCTTACCCTGTGACAGCTGGGTTCACCCCCACCCTGAATCAGATAACCAGAAATAAATGGATGGATGGGATTTACTGAGTCTGTTTTGTCCTCTTGGTTACTGTCATGGTTTGGATATTTATCTGTGAAGAACAAAAACTCACTCTGATTCGTTAGCCACAAATGAACCCAGGATCCCTGTTGGCTACAAGACAGTTACTGTATAGCGATTGACAGGTTTTATTTTTTGTTTTGACGACATGCACTTTTTGTATTTTGACTTTCAGTTTCCATGTAGATAAAGGCCTCTGGTCCCAAAGTACAGAACAACAGTGCTTAAAAGCAGCTTTGTTCCAGCAGCCGTCACTCAGATGAACAAGCAGCTTTGTTATTCTACATTTATCCATCCAGCAATCGCTGTAGACCATGCCAACTACCGTAGCATGTGAGGCGGTGTACACCAAGCACAGGTTGCCAATTTGTTGCAAGGCTAATGCAGAGAGGGACAAAAAAAAAGCATTCACACTCAGATTCACACCTATAGCCACCCTCAGTGTGTGCATGTTTTTTGGACTGTGGGAGGAAGCCGGAGTCAACCCACAAAGACACGGAGCAAACTCTACACAGAAAGGCCCCGGCCAGACGGTGGATTCAAACCCAGAACCTTTTGTCGTGAGGCAAAAGTGCTAATCGGGAATTTATTATTATTTTTCTTGTCTATCGTCCATTTTGAAAATGTGCATGTGAGGATGGATGACTTCCCTGCTGCACACTGAATCTACTTATGGGTACAGACAAAGCACTTTGATCCTGAACTCCACGGTCGAGGAGCCCAGGTTTCAAAAAGAAAACAGGGAAAATCCCGATAATCCTGGCTGGATTTTATAAAATGATTTTTAAATATTGAAAGAGTATCATTTAGGAAATTAAATACAGCTTTTTGACACTGCACATAAGTGTCATGTTCATGCAGCCAACAGTGTTAATCTAATTAATCATCTATGGAAAGAACTGGACTGAACTCTCAGCTGGGAGAAAGATAAGCAATCAAAAGCAACATTTTGCTTCTGTTAAATATAGAATGAAAAACTCTCTCTAGATTTTTATGTACAAAGCTGCTAACGCTTTTATGTGTTACACTGCAAAAGAGAGATTTCAGGCACAGCACTAATCATCCTTTTATTTCTCCTATAGGTGATGCCAACCATTACCTGGCAGCTATTTTCATTCCAGTGGGTGTCCTTGCAACTTTGGCCCTTCTCACCTTGTTCTGTGTCTGTCGTCCAAGAGATGAGACATATATAAGGCAAAGTAAGATGTTTACGTCCAGGAAGTGCTCATTTTCTGTCGCCTCTGTCAAACTCTGTGATTGAATCAGTTCTGAGAAACAATAAACGTTCAACAAGATCAGTGTGGAAATTACTGTGAATTTAGGGTTATCATGCCCTTTGCTGATATGCTCTTCACTGCTTTTGCTAAGTCATGTTGAGTCACCACTCATGAAATGTGAAAACACACCAGTTTCCTATTACTCATTATTCAATCTACTGTTTTTTCAGCTATTGCAAAGCTCTGGAATGAGGTACAAGTCTAATGAACTCTCATGTGTTTACACAGATTACATCCTTTTTCCTTTGTTTGCGCCAAATTCATGGTTGTGTTCTCCTGTAGGAAGGGCGAGTTGCTTCTCACAAGTCAAGGGAGCCAACTCATCAGTTCCCCAGAGACTCATTCAGTACAAAGCAGCAGCCCTCAACACCTTCAGCAGCCAATCTTGGTACAGCTGAGTAAAATGAAGACTTCTTATGTGAAATGCTTGACTCACTCGAGAAAAAATATGCTAGAAACAAAAAGATGCAGCTGTGATACCGTTATGAGTCCGAGTTGCACTTAGCTGTCCTGTTCTGTAGATTATAGGTTAATGTATCTCTGTAGCTTGCTAAAAACATCCTTTGATGCATTCTCTGCTCTTGTTTTCTCCCTGTAGGTCCAGTCCATGTGCACAATCCAGGCACAGTCATCTTTAGCTTGCTCAGTCAATTTACGGGTCAAGTCGGGCCAACGACCGAATGCGGGAAGACGGCTGAGAGAGCGAGGAGAGAGGAAGAGGATGAGAGAAACTGTCCAGTGTTTCATCCTGCATCTTCTCCCAGCATTCATCTCTCTGAGGAGGAGAGGAGTGGAGAGAATGACACCATTTTCTTCCCTTCCCAGGAGCAGGGGAAAGACTCCCACATGTCGAAAGAGGAGATCCTATGATGCATCTCAAAAAATTCAGAAGACTTGGATACAACAAACTTTGAAACCACAGATGAGTATGGATCATATTCGTCTTTCCTCAGCAAGCTGCGGATGCACTGACTTTGTTTCTGCAGCTTCTGGAAAACACTCACCTCAGAAATGTATTAAATCTCGGAAGAACAGCTGCAAAGTGGTCTTCTTTGTAAGTTATGATTTACGAACTCTTGTATATACTTTTAATAAGCTTCTTTGGCTCAGTGCAAAGAATGCCATCCAAGGTGTAGAAAGCTTTGTTAGGTAGTTATTAGGTAGTTTTAGTCAAATTTATTAAGTTTATTTTAAATGAAAAAGAAATAGAAGAAAAAATGTACACAGAACATCCACATGTGATATTGAAAAGCTGGCTACAAAAGCAGCTAATTATGTCTGCACATATATGTAGATATACATGAAATATGTTTAACTTTATGTACTATAGTACATACTTTCCTTTCACTGCCACAATGTCCCCTCTGTCTTATCAGTTCCAAGATTTTTACCCACCACAATTTTATACACTTCAAAGTCACAGATGCCAAAATGATCATCTGTCCTCTCAGGAAACAGCAACAGTTTCAAACTTTCCACCTTCTGGCATTCCACTGATCAGCACGGCGCGGAGTGCCTTTTAGCTCCATTTAAATGTCCAAAAGCAGTGACGAATGTTTTCCATCTGGGATGTGCCACCGAGTGTCTTGTTAGGTTCTCGCTCCTCCAAATTCCAGATCTGGTCTTTAACACATAGGTTGGTCACATTTCCCGCACACTTCCTGGACGGGCTTGGACACTTCTTCATCACATGCAGGTTGTGTGGCAGGTTTTTCAGCCAAGAAGTACCCTAAGCAGCAAGAAATGACGGGATGGTTTTAATAAGAATTTAAACATTTGGGGGTATTTATAACACAAAAGTTCTAAGAAAAATATTAAGTGATTTAAAAGAAATCTACTAACCGTGAGTGAACCTAATCCAGACTAAAAATGGCTTGATTTTTGTCACAACAACCAGTGCAATTCCTGTACACAGGAGGGCAATTATCACCAGGAACCACACCGTATCTATAATAACACATGAGAGAGTTAGTTTCCATAATTTACATCAGTTCAATAATTTCACAGGCAACACAATTTGGCTACTTTACCTGCAATCGGTTTAGTGGCGAGCCTGGTGGTGGTAACATCAGGTGTCGCCACTAGAGGGAAACATAAAAAAAAGAGAACCTTATAAGCTCACTGCAGGCATTATTAGTTCGATGACAAGATGACACTATTGTGGCTTGGATTTGTCAGTGAGCTCACTCTTTTGTCCCTAATGTTTAACTTATTTCATCATGTGTTTGTGTGTGTGTGTGTGTCCTTTCTCCACGGTTACTACAGAAGAGGCAAACAGTTACAAGAACATGCAAATAGCTTCCAAGCATTATTAACAGCTCATTTGTTTGGATTATTTTTAGTCATGTAACAGTTTCAGCTGAATCAGAAACATTTTAGGGATTCTGACTATGACCTGTCCACATTACTGTATGTAGGCAGGATTACAGTACAGGAAAACACATGCTACAACTAGGGCCTCTACAGTGACATTTAAAAAAAGAGACAACAGACTGTTTTGCTCACCTGCCCTCGTACAGAGCCCAGAGTGATAATAACACAGGACACGACATTAAGACTTTGAATCAGTTAACAGATTCATGTACTACACCCCTAAATCTGCCTGTCTTCTAGAACTTGTTATCATGGATTGCTACACTGTTACTGAGTTATGTTGTAGGGGGGATGGAGGCATGAAAGGAAATTTCCTTTAAGCACTGCGCAGAGCTTTGCCAGGAGGCTGTTGAGGTAGACAAGAGAAGTGCACAATTCTCACATTCTCACCTGTGTCTGTGCTCTCCTCTGTGGTTAGGTTTAGGCAACTCAAGCACTTCACATGAAGTTAGTAAATTCCCTAACCTTTGTGAAGTGCTGATGGTGCCAAAACGTAACCATAATTAAAAAAAAATCTGTTTAAGCTGTAAGTTGTAAACAACATTTCTTCATTGTGTTTCATGAAAAATGCGATCCGATAACAAATATTTTATTTTTTAATTTGTTGTTGTTTTAAACACTTTTAAACACTGATGTTATCACCTCAGAGTGCATACTTGTCCCTCGCAGACACAGTGGGTTTAAGGTGGATGACATCAGCGTTAAAGGCATCTAAACTCATTACTGGCAGACTGAAAGATGCTAAAAGGCCACATAGAGCTGACTGACCTCTGTAGGGTTGTGGGTGATGACTATCTATGATTGGGTTTCTCTAAGCAAGTCTTGACGTTAGTGCTGCTTTGCAATATCCTGATGGTACTTTTGTGTTGATATCTTCTTTTCTTTGGGTTAAAATATGCACTCAAAAAATTAGTCTTTGCCCTCATAAACACAAAATGAAACTGAAGTATATCAAATCAAAGATTTATTCATTTAATTCATTAATCGTGATTTTTTTTAGGGAGCTCAATGTAAGTTTCATTTGGCCAGATTCCATTAATTTGAACATTTTACGTTGTACTTACGTAACTGAATGTTTTCATGTAATCAGATTACTTAACGTCACCACTTTGGGCATGAATATTTTTTGAGTGTGAATGTTTCCTTGTTTGTAGGTACCCCACTGGATCCAGACAAACACGCTAGTAAATGCTCTTGTGCATACATGTAAATAAACAGTTTCTTTTAACAAACTTATTACTCTGAGCTACTTTCAGTCTTGTTTTCATAAAATAAGGCATTTGAACTCATGGGTTCTCAGGAGTATTTTTAAATAAAAAGAAGTTATATTCCCAGATGTAGTTAAATGAGTAACTTCTCATGAAAAATGAGCATTTGCTGCCCTTTTGTGGTTCAGCCTGTACACTCAGACAAGTTTGACGCCTAAATCATTTTGGTGTAAAAGATGAGTATATCTGTTATGTTATTGCTTTTCATGGTAGTGTTAAATTAGTCTCCGATCTTATGTCTTTGGGCAACGCATCTACAATGTTATTTTTTGTGCTTTTACACTGATAATCTGTAGCAAATTGTTAATGAAAGAATGCAAAACGACAAAGCTCCTTAATGAGAATGTGATGCTGCACGTGGCCCTCAAGTGTGTTATGGTTGAAACTATTCAAAACAAAACACTGCAATGAATAAATGATAACCACTGTGTCAACAATTGTTTCACATTTAGTTGATTGTGCCGAGAAGGGCTCACTTACCAGTAGTAGATGGAGGGACGGTGGGTTTGATTGTGGATACACACTCTTTACAGTCTTGGTCTTTGCACTTGTAGCCAGCCTTACATGTGCACACATGAGTCGGGTTGCAGTCTGTCTTGACCTCCACTTTTGCTGTGGAAAAACACGGTCATTGTTAAAAGTGATTTAAAGACGGATAAAGTTGAAAGTGTGTGCAAAGGATGTCTTTGTGATAAAACTGAAAATGTGAAATGACTCACAAAGCTAGGCACGACAGGTAAAGATTCTGGTTTGAAGTCATAAGACCGTTATATTATCACGTCTGGTGCTTCTTCTTTAGAGAATTTTAAACACTTTTAAACACTGATGTTATCACCTCAGAGTGCATACTTGTCCCTCGCAGACACAGTGGGTTTAAGGTGGATGACATCAGCGTTAAGTGCATCTAAACTCATTACTGGCAGACTTTAAAAACTAGAAACAACGAGCTGAAAGATGCTAAAAGGCCACATAGAGCTGACTGACCTCTGTAGGGTTGTGGGTGATGACTATCTATGATTGGGTTTCTCTAAGCAAGTCTTGACGTTAGTGCTGCTTTACAATATCCTGATGGTACTTTTGTGTTGATATCTTCTTTTCTTTGGGTTAAAATATGCACTCAAAAAATTAGTCTTTGCCCTCATAAACACAAAATGAAACTGAAGTATATCAAATCAAAGGTTTATTCATTTAATTCATTAATTGTGATTTATTTTTTTTAGGGAGCTCAATGTAAATTTCATTTGGCCAGATTCCATTAATTTGAACATTTTACGTTGTACTTACGTAACTGAATGTTTTCATGTAATCAGATTACTTAACGTCACCACTTTGGGCATGAATATTTTTTGAGTGTGAATGTTTCCTTGTTTGTAGGTACCCCACTGGATCCAGACAAACACGCTAGTAAATGCTCTTGTGCATACATGTAAATAAACAGTTTCTTTTAACAAACTTATTACTCTGAGCTACTTTCAGTCTTGTTTTCATAAAATAAGGCATTTGAACTCATGGGTTCTCAGGAGTATTTTTAAATAAAAAGAAGTTATATTCCCAGATGTAGTTAAATGAGTAACTTCTCATGAAAAATGAGCATTTGCTGCCCTTTTGTGATTCAGCCTGTACACTCAGACAAGTTTGACGCCTAAATCATTTTGGTGTAAAAGATGAGTATATCTGTTATGTTATTGCTTTTCATGGTAGTGTTAAATTAGTCTCCGATCTTATGTCTTTGGGCAACGCATCTACAATGTTATTTTTTGTGCTTTTACACTGATAATCTGTAGCAAATTGTTAATGAAAGAATGCAAAACGACAAAGCTCCTTAATGAGAATGTGATGCTGCACGTGGCCCTCAAGTGTGTTATGGTTGAAACTATTCAAAACAAAACACTGCAATGAATAAATGATAACCACTGTGTCAACAATTGTTTCACATTTAGTTGACTGTGCCGAGAAGGGCTCACTTACCAGTAGTAGATGGAGGGACGGTGGGTTTGATTGTGGATACACACTCTTTACAGTCTTGGTCTTTGCACTTGTAGCCAGCCTTACATGTGCACACGGTGTTATGAGTCGCGCTGCATTCTGTCTTGACCTCCATGTTTGCTGTGGAAAAACACGGTCATTGTTAAAAGTGATTTAAAGACGGATAAAGTTGAAAGTGTGTGCAAAGGATGTCTTTGTGATAAAACTGAAAATGTGAAATGACTCACAAAGCTAGGCACGACAGGTAAAGATTCTGGTTTGAAGTCATAAGACCGTTATATTATCACGTCTGGTGCTTCTTCTTTAGAGAATTTCAGTTTGATGAAACAAGGTCTTTCTTAAATGATGCTTTAGTGTGCACACCTCAATCTGATGTTACATATTAGCAATCAGCGAACTACTTATATGACTTCCAAAGAGTCACAGTCATCCCAAAACCAAACACACAAAGTGAAAATCGTAAACAGAAATCATTTTGTGGCATTTAGGGTTACAGAGGGACGTAGCACAACATGCAGAGTCTTAAAAGCTCACCAGCCAACAGCGGTCCACAAGCAGAATAAAAATATTTTCACTTTTTCCAGACAGATTACTATAAAATGAGCAGCTGAGGTCACAACACGAGGACTGTGGACATTTTAAAGCTGGCAGCGACTCTTCCGTGTGTGCTCAGCACTGTTTTACTCTGCTGTCTTATAATAATGAATTAAAATGCAGCGAGAGCAGTAAGCAGCATAAACATACAGAGTAGTAAACAGAAGAGAACAGGTAACCAAGCATTTTGTTCCATGAAGCCCTCTGAGGTCCACACATCCAAACTCTTATCATCATCACCAACAAATCATTGGCACCAACAACACAGAAGCACTTTTTATATCACTGCTCTGCTATGCAAAGTTTTTGAGTGGGCTGAATTATTTCCATAGCCGTTAATTGGTATAAAGCCCCTTCTTGTGCTTTGAACGCCCACCTTCCTCTGCTGAAGAAATGTAAACAGTTGTTCTAATGTGCAGGTGTATAAACAATAAGTAGATGTTTGGTCGATGTTAAATGTCTATATGTATCTGGTTTGTAATTTGGAAAAAGGTATGTGAGCCCTTTGATTATGATATGTGTAAAAAAGGCTTCTTGGTTGACACACAAAAAAGTCAAATTCAGCTAAAATGCACATGTAGCCAAAATTGAGACCGAGAAACTCAAATTTGTCTCAGTTCTGTGTTTTCTCTTGTCTGTTTTCCACAGTGACATTTAAAAAAGGCACGACATGCTGTTTTGTTCACCTGTACCAGCACAAAGCCCTGAGTAATAATAACATAGGACATGACATTTCTGCTCTTTCCACTGTTTGCTGCTTTTTTGGTATTTTGCTCTTTTTTCCACTGACATGAAGATGGTCTGCTTTTTCAGCCTCCTCCTGTCTCGGTGGGCTGTGCCGCAGACCATGTCGAGATTACTGTGTAAACACAAACTTCTGCTGCAGAATCTCATCATATTAAACCCCAGTGCTGGCTCACAGTTGGTTTCACAGACCCCCTTCTCTTCCCCTTCTGTCTTTCATCTCCTTCTGACTGTATCCCCCCGTTGATACATGAAATGGGAAATCCCCTTGTGTAAGTTTTGTATATGCAAACTTCTCTGAAATCCTGAGTTGAGAAACAGCTAGCAGTCTGACTTTGTCAAAATTCTGTGGAGTCATTGGTCAAATGCAGTGGTCAGGTCGACAGAGAGTTAATGACTCACTCACACATCTCACATCAAGAGAGAGCATGATAGAGCTCACACACTAACACAAAATGTATAAGCAACCACATGTTTCACTATAACAAGGGGAGGGGGGGTCCTGAGTAGTATTTTTACTGTAATGCTTTGTCATTCTTCTATCTGCTTAAAAGATAACAGGTGCGCTCTAGCGGGAATATCTGTGTACAAGAGCTCGAATCAATGTGTCTGTAGAAAAACGTGTAAGTCGTAAAACCCACTACGTCATCATTCCTGCCACTAAAGCTCTTTGTGCTGTCAGTCTAAAAATTGCCTTAAAGTTTTCACACATTTCAAATCCTCACATGTACTGTAGCGCCTCCACGCCCAAAGCTAAAGATGTGAAGTTACTCACGTTTACTGCAGCTGTCACAAAATTCACAGTTCATCGCCGTGTTGTAGCCGGCTGTGTATTTCCCAGCTTCACAGGGTTCACATTTATGGTCACAGTTTTTCTGTGAGCGTCTGGCCATAAACTCACCTGGAATATATGAAACATCAGTTTGCAGTTAAAGCACTACTGTTGACATCACAGCCATGAACTTTAATGGGATGTGAGGAAGTTACTGTACCTGCAGGGCACTTTTCACAACAAAACGTAGGTGATATATATGGCCAGCTGTACTGTGTTGGACTGCAAGTGGGCTTTACAGGGTTAGAAGATAGCAAAGGTAGGAAGCACAGTAATGGTAAAATAAAACAGAGTGGCCGCATCTGGGAAGAAACATACAAGAAAAGAAGAGGAGGAGGAGGAGGAGGAAAAGGAGGGGAGTAAGCAGAGACAGGAGGAAAAGTATTACTATCATGATTCTGTCAAATGTATTCACATAACAATCCCAGCAGGCACTCAGTGAAACACACTAAAGATTAAAGATGATAAATATCATAACATCTTCCATTCTGAGAAAAAGAATTCGGTAGTCAGGCTGCCTAAATATGTTAGGACACACATTTTAAATTCTAAAAAAGCCTGTAACACACTGATGATAAAACACATACAAAATACAACACTAAGAGAGACCAGCTTTACATCCTAATGCAAACAGGTTACAAGGCTCTACTAAAACATTCAAAATGATAAAGTTATAGCTGAAAATACATGCTGTGAAAATCTTTACTTACTGTGGAGGAGAGGTTTTAGCAAGATGTCACTTGGGACCCTCTGAGCCTGAGACTGAGCAGGGGACGAGAAGTGTGTCAAGGGACTATTCATAAAATGTCAGAGATGACTCATCCTGAAAACCTTACATATTAACAGTCAACATCCTTGTCCCACTCTCTCTCTCTCCTGTCTTTTTGGAGACCACCTTGGCTGTGCACAGCAACATACCCCCGTCAGCCTCCACATTTTTCCATCATCCTATCTCTCTCGTTTCCTCCAAAATCTGCTTTTGCTGCGAGCACTCTGATGCTTTTTATTCTCTCGTTTTCTCTTTCACCTCTGCCACTCTCGCTCTCTCTCGCCTCTTCTTAGCACAGGATGATGAAGTCGTTTAATGTAAGGCATCGTTTACCTCATAGGTATCTTTTTACTCTTATAGAAAGGTGTTAATGAGAAAAATGTCATTCCAAGAAATTACTTTGTGATAATGAGAAGGCGTGTAATGTTATGAGGATTGAAAACATTGCAATGCCAATTGCATGCATAGGTCCCAAATTGCTCATTACAAAATTTTTTTATCATTTCAAATATAAACATTTGGCTGACAAAAAACCAAAATGTTTCTGTAGAATAACGTGCAAGTTAAGAAACAGTTATGTTATTCTTTATCAACTCATATACACATTGGAGCAATTAAAGGATAATATGCGCGATTATTGGCTGTGTGTGTGCGTGCGTGTAATCCAACTGTGTTGTCAGTTGGATTACTCAGAAGGTAAGGACTGATTAATATAAAAATGTTACCAAAAGTGGAGCATGGGTGAACCTACAATTTTAAGTTTTGGAGTCAGATTTAGAGCCAGGATGACAGGCAGACTGAGGCGAACAAAAAGCGAGCTGTTTACTGCAGACTGATGTCAAGGTTGTACAAATGTGAATCATGAGGGACAAAGGAAACTGAAAACTATAACTACTGAAACCTAAGACTTGAAAGCACACTAAGGCCTTCAAACACCAGAAACACCAGAGGTCGGGACCACTGGGAGGGAGAACAGAAACATACACAGACAATATACACAGAAGGGTAATTAGGGAAAGTGGAGATAAGACACAGGTGAACTAAATCATACAGAAAACAAGGTACAAGAAGCAAAAATAAAGGAAACGCACAAGGAATTCTAACTCTCAAAGTAAAACGGGAAATGTGATAATTAAATAGGGAAGACATACACGTGAATGAATTTAATGCACAAGACTTGACATAGCAGAAAGGGAACACAGGAAGGATTACAATTACAATTACAAGGCAACTAGGAACCAAGAATGGGGCTAAATTTACTAAGAGTAAAAAAAAACAAGAAATGATATAAAACATTAAACAAACCTAATAGAAAGTCAAAAAAAAAAACTTACACAATGGGCAAACTAGCTGAGTTTTTTTTAAAGGCTGACATTTTGATATAGGACAAAATTGGGCATTTCACATCACAGCTTCACACACACTTCTGAAGTGGGATAACAAAAAAAAAAGTGAGGCATCATGTTTAAGATAGACTCTCAATATAATCACAATATTAAAAAAACGATCCGGATCCAGACATTCATCTGGATCCAGCAGCTCATTTGTTCATGGTGTGGACCTCATTGATATCCTTGTATGAAGTCTTAGACTGTCTTCTGTTAGTTTCATGCACACTTCAGTTTGTTATCTGAAGGTTGAGTGTATTTTTTCTGAATTAAAACAAAAGGTATATTTTCCAGACGGGGGTAAAACCGTGCTGTAAATGATAAGAATGATATGTTTCTAGTTAATTGCTTTATTATTGGTGTAACTGGTAGCGTAGGTGTGAGAACATTAATCAGCAAAAACTGACAAAATGCCATTAGTGTGTAGATAGCTGCCAGCCAGCGATAATTACTATACTTGACCTCAGTTTTCACAGAAACCAAGCCACAGCACGTGACCTCCTTTCAACAGTGAAACGGGGACTAGGTTTAAGGAAATAGGGGCAGCCTCAAGTGACAAGTGTGACTATAGCTGAGTAGCAACACTCAAACAGAATACAGAGATGACTGGATGAGAGATGACTGTGCAACAAGACCATGGCTGATCATGAACTGGTTACAGCAAAACTGGTCATGCTTATCTTGAGGTTTCAGTATCAGTATTGATGCTTGACCGTAAGAGTTGATACGTCTAAACAGAACTTCAAAAGTTCTTGTGCCAGGAACATGTTGACTCTTTTGTTATGAAGTAAACAGATAAACAACGCCACTTTTTAGTTGACAAAATCTGCATGCTGAGTCAGAGATGAGCCAGTCAGTCCTCACAGCTGGACTAGAAGACTGTGTGGGGGAATCAACAGTCTATTTGCATGTGCATTTTTGCAAAGACCTATGTATGCCAAACGGGTTAGTGTAAGTGACACTTTATGTGTGACACAGAGGAAGGCTGGGTGAGAGGGAGGAGGAAGAGTGAAGAGATGAAGATGCTTTTTTTGTTGCTACCTATAAAGGAAGGATGTGGTTTTTCTGAGGAAGCACTTGTCTTGCTCTGCTGAATGAGCTCTTTTAGTATACTGTAATAGCAAAGTCGCGTGAGGTAACGCTCTGCTGGCCTCTTTAATAAAGGACTGGTCTACTACAGGATGCTCTTTTAAAAATTATGGTGCCTATAAATATAGTTAAGTGATACTTGCCTTACAGCCTATGCTTAATCTCTGTAGTCAATTTCACAGTATGCAAAGACGTTTTTATCAGGTCCTTTCCAGAATAACTAATGATTTCAAAGTAATGGCTTAACCACTCAGCGTCCACTCAATTGGTGATTCGTTTAGGAGTAAAATGATACAAAGGTATTAAAGGTTCATCCCTTTATAGGACATTTTCAGATCTTTGGCACATTCAAGCAGAAGAGAGCAAGACGAATGTCATAGACTGCAAGTGTGGAAAGAAAGTGAAAGACGTGCACAGACCAGGTCCCTGACAGAAGCTGGGAAGAAGACACAACACGGGAGTAAAGGGAGAGCACGGGGATGTATTATCATTTATCGCACTGTAAATAAACGCGCCGTTAGCGTTTTGGGTCCTATTTTCCTCCACATCCCCACGGCTTGCCCTGGCAAACCGTGACAGAATCATCCCGCGTCGGTGGAGGCTGCACACTATTAAGTAGCTCCCTCCGCCGATGCTGATCCGCTGACGGTGTGTGGCATCTTCCTCGGGCGTGGCCAGCAATCTTCAGCCTGCAGCCCGGCCTCCTGGTTACAGCCACAACCACGCACACACCTCCCTATAAATACACACGGAAAAAAATAACAGTGAACACACACACAAAATATAAAAAGGTCCACAACTGCTCAGGGACCCTGGGTCCCTCAGAACGTTTTTTAACGTTTCAACGTTGTCTTTAATTAAAGAGTAGTTAATAAGCAACCCCGTTTACAAAAAGCAGCTGGCACACCTTAATAATGTAAACAACATGGCCTGCAGAGAGGTCAGTTAAGCATCCATAGCAGATGGCAGCACCTGCCTGCAATGATGGTACTTGTGACACAAATGTGAAAGCTACATACATGATATGTAGTAATGTCCCCTCCCTTTCATCACTGTGCTGGCTTTTAAATTCCTCTTTATCCCCTGGGAGGCAATCTTTTACCTTTTCATTCATTAGATCACAGCTCAGGCCCCAAAACGCTTCTGGATCGTCTTTGGTTATGTTTTTTATCTGGGTCCGTCCTTTGGGAGGTTTACGGGCTTGCCCAGCTGTGAGCAGACGCACAGAAAGACCCAGAACCCGTTTGAGACATACATAAATACTGAGCCACCAACACCTACACGTTATTATTACAGCTGTTTGGCCACGCCATTAACTCTGCAGTTATTGAGTCAGCGGAGCGTTGGCGACTTTTCTGCACAGTGTGGCTCAGCACTCTGTAACTTCACTTGGTCTCGGCTTCATAGATAATTTCTGTGATTCCTTAATGGCGCCAAAAGATTAAGGGGTGTTGTTCAATATTTTGATATATACGATGCCCTCCCCCGCAATGACGAAGTGGAAATCGTTGCTGGAGAGAAGACTGTCTGGAATATCCTGCTTAGTCTGCTGCCACTACGATGGAGGACTGATGGATGGATGCCAGATTTTAGCACTCACACTGGTGCGTGGACGTGCAGCGGCTTGCAGTCCTTGCCACTTGTATACAGAGGTTTTCTGAATATGAAAACCTACAATGCAATGCTAGTATGAACTACTAGCCCACGCAGTCTTTCGCACCGAGGTGAACCCCTCCCTGTATTTGGGAAAGACTAAATCACCCTCTCTCCGAGATACTCTTTTTATCCGGTCAAGCTACTGGCCTATCGATGTTTAACTCTATGTTTTAGGTTGTGGATTGTTCCCTTAGATATCTGTGTATATATAGTCTAAAATTTAATTTAATATCTTTTTTTAATGTAGAAATTTCCAATTCATTTTTTTTAAAAAGCTGAAAATGATCGTAGTGTGCTTTTATTTACAGATAGCTCCACATCCCAAGTGTTTTATGATTCTCGTTATTGTCCTTATTGAACTGAAGTTGACTTGTCTGCTGGTTTAACGGCTTTCCTACAGGTTTGTTGTGTTTTTGAACCTCAGGTGCAGTTTTGCCAGTTTGCCTGTGAAACTAATTCCTGTGAAACGTGCGCGTCACAGCATTTCCCGTTTGAGACCGCCTCCCCTCTTCAGAGACTGGGCAGCAGCAGTTCTGTCGCGCTGCTTTCTCTAAAATATATATGTGTACTTCAGTAACTGAAATGCCGATTTCCACGCAAGGAGCTGAGGTTAAGAAATATTCCTCAGAGTGACGGTGGTCGTCCAGGTAAGTGACAGTTAAATATCTAAGCAGTGTGTCTGTGGGAAGGAGCGATTCATATCAGACTGTGGTGGGCGTTTGTGTGGTGGGTAGTTAAATCGAAACCAGTGACAAGAAAAAAGTTAAATGAAAAGTGCAGGTTAAGTTCTCAAACACGTCAGTGTAATCTGTAAATACGTAAAAATAAGACACGTCGAGTTTTTGTGCGCTTAAAAACACTCGAAAAAGTTTCTAATCTCAGCCTTTGACCGCGACAGGGAAGCGAAGAGGGAAGCTGCCCAAACAAGTGGCGCAGATATGCGACCTTCGTTTACTGAGCACAAAATCAGTCTCTCTGTGAATTATTTCTTTAGGGATCACACTGTCTTCACAGTAGTCACACCCAAACTCGTCCTCTTTAAGGTGTTTAAATTCATTGAATTAAGGGCTTGTTAACGGGAGAAGATGCATAATGTGCAGTATTATGTGTAGGATTGTATAAAGCACCGCTCTGCTAATAGTCAGCTTTAATAAAAAATCCAGGCGAAAACATTTGCAGCCTCAGCCCCCGCACGCGTTACATATCCGTATACCTGTGGCGTTACATTTGTGAGATAAATGAGATAAATTATTACCTGTGCAGCGGCTTGGAGAGAGTTTCGTTTAATCTTCTCACCATGCTGGGAAAACCACTTCTGATAATTCAACCTCTACCACACATACCATTTCATCTAATCTATTTAAAATTTCTGTCCAATACAAGTCTATGGACACAACGTGAACCCGGGGTTCACTTTGTTTCACTTCTGCTAATTTAAATGTAAAAAATAATTTTTAATAATGCTCCACATCTCTATGCAAACTCCTTCTATGTTATCAGGAGTTGAGCAACCAAACTTGGCAGGTCTCGGGGTTCTTATCTATCATCAGATGTTATGATGTCATTTGGTTACCTAGCATTCACCTACCAACTGGATTAAATAGCACATTTTTAGCATTTATCCAACCATAACACCTGATAAAAGCACAGTATGTCTTAATGTTATGACACAATACTGTAGCATATGAGTAGTTCTAAAGTGCACAAGCAAACATGGTAGCGGCTGACGCGATTAGAGCTTTAAAATGCATTCTGCTCTCTGCCAAAATCCTGCTTTATGATTTTTGTACTGTGCCTATTCCTAAAATCCTTTTTGTTAATTACCATTCAGCTGACCAGAGAACAGACCGCAATCCTACACAGCAGCCAAGGGGCCAGTGCGAGGATCGGGGGCTGATGGAGTGCAGCAGCTATGCTATGCAACTACACTTCCTCAAATTAGTGGACTTTGGGTCATTTTGATTATGGAGGCCCTTCGGCACAGAGGACAGAGGAGTAAAAAAGCCTCTTTTGGCACCTTACTTTGCCTGATGGTGAGAACACCTTAAAGGTCACTGCATGAAGAAATGAGAAATTCCCTTGTTGGGAACTTCTCTTTGGATATTCATTGTAAATTCTTTGTTTTAGTGCATGTTCATCACCACTTTGGCATCGTTACCAGAGTCACAGGAAGTTAATAAGAACTGTAAACCTGACGAGTTTCACACTGAAGATGGAATATGTTGCAACAAATGCAGTCCAGGTACTGTATGAGCCACTGTATGTCATATATATCCACAGTGACAAGCAAATAATCTGAGACATCATCAAGCTAACTTTTTGTTTTTACACGTAATTTTCCTGTTTTCAGGTTTTAAGCTTCAAGAAAAATGTCATGGTCCCAAAGAGAGATCAACCTGCACACAGTGTCCGGGAGGACAGTACTTAGAATTTATGAACTACTCCCCCAACTGCCTACCTTGCAGAACCTGCAAAGGTAGAGCAACTTTATCCTTTCCTGACTCAGTCTAACATGTTAGATTTAGAAGTATATCTTCAGCTTCAGGTTTGCCTTACTTGATTTTCTTTTGTGTGTGTGTGCGTTCCTTTCTGCAGCTTTAAAGAATGAAATCCAGGTGTCGCCATGTTTAGGAAACCAGAACACTAAGTGTCGATGTAAATATGGATATTACAAGATTAGAATTGACAGCGAAACCTTTGATTGTCGCAGATGTAAAACGTGCAAAGCCGATGAAGTGGAAATGCAGAAATGTAAGCCTTAACTTATTCCAGTACCCACTAAGTCATGGCCCATAATGCATTTCTTCATGTGAGTCTAAATAGAAACAATCTTGCTGTTCACAGGTACACCAGATAATAACACTGTGTGCAGATGTAAGGACAATTACTACAAAGACAACGGCAAGTGCAAACTGTGCGAGAGGTGAGCATACGACTGTTGTATGTGAGCTTTGTGTGTGTGCGCATTGTTCCTATTTCACTGTTTGGGATTGTTTGTTTAAATGTTAACGGGGAAGTGTGTTTGTAGAATTGAAACTCTCAGCACATTTCTCAGTCTTTCCATTTGTTGGCAACAGAGAAGTTATGACACATGAAAACCTGAGATGTGAACAGTCACTGAACAAGTTCTCATTTGTTAAACACACGGTCTGTCTGTCCCACTCAGGGAGGAAGTAAATGTTTATAAGTCTTAGAAACACTCGAGTCAAGCCGATGTAGACAGATGTCTTATGTGGATGTCTTATACTTAAAAAAATAGAATTATGAATGTAAAAATCATGGCAACCCACATTTTGTGTTAGTTAATAATTTAGCATGTGGATAGGTACAGTGGTATTTATCATGGGAAAAAACCTGAGAGCCCAAGGGAACTTGCTGCCCGTACTTTCAACAATCCCGAGCTACATTCTTTCTAACAAATAAATGTAGCAATTAGTAGTGATTGTGACAGCTGAATAAGTGTTAATTCAACACTAATTACTTGCTTAGTGGTAACTTTGAAACAGTACTGAAAGTGTGAAAATGAAATTGCTTGAATTCATATGATGATGTAAAAAAGGCATCTTGGCTGTCATGTGAATCGTTTCCTCTTTAAGATGTGCTACTTCCTCGTCCGTGTTATGAAATGTGTTCTCTCTTCTCCACAGTTGCTCTCCTCAGTGCAACCACTTGTGTTCAAAACCCACAATAGGTGAGCACCAACCAGGCCCTCTTTCTCACAAAAGAGTGAGCAAATAGAATAATCATAGATGTACTTAAGCATATTATAATATTATTAATAATTTTGTTGACTAAGACATAATGTATGTTTTTTCAATTCTCAACTCCAGTAAAACTTTACATTTTCTGTACATTTTCTTTTCTTATGTTTTAATATGGATCTATTTTTTTTCTGTAACTCTCTAGCTACTTCAAAAGAAAATACGCCCAATGAATCGGACTCTTTTGTCAGTATAATTGCTGGAGCTGGAGCTGGAATATTAGTGTTGATGGTGTCGGTGGTTTTAATGACGTACGTGATCACGAAACGACAAACCAAAAAAAGGCTACTACGGTCCTCCCAGCGATCTGACACTTCCCAGGAATCTTGTGAGGTACGTTGATTTAACTGCCGGTCGTTACTTTTCTCAGTTCGGTCTACAATCTGCAGACAATAAATAGGATCTGCTCTTGTTTTATAGCAGGTCTTGGTGAAGAGTGAGGAACATTTGGAGACCATTGTGACAGAGGTTCCTCAGACTTCTGTGGCCCAAGTGGAGACGTCCAAACTGCCTGACTGTGTCCCGCTGGAAATCAATCGTGAGTGTATAGCTCCTCATCAGAGGTCCAGTGTGCAAGCTTCAACAAAAAGTGCTCAGTTGTATCGCTTTTGCTCAATACCCCTATTCATTTCTCCCCCCAACAGTCTCTGAGCTGATCTATGCCGTCCTGGATCTGGTACCTGTGGTGCAGGTGAAGCAGCTGGTGCGTTGTCTTGGTGTGACTGATACAGAGATTGAACAAGCAGAGATGGATCACCGATCCTGCCGGGAGGCTCACTACCAGATGCTGCGGGTGTGGGCCTTACATTCAGGTGGAGGAGGACGAGGTGGAATGCTGCACAGGCCACTGTTCAATGAATTATTAGAAAAACTAAGAAATATGCACCTGGGGAAAGCAGCTGAGGAACTGGAGACAAAATATGGCATTCAGTAACTCTGTAAAACGTGCCAAGAGGAACAAAATGCTTATGAGCCCAAGTATTGCTGGCTTTAAGGACTCAATCGTGGATGCCAAACTGGCCTGGTGCTACAACAAAAGCAGCAGCTTTATTTCACAGTACACATATGAGACTGAAGACTTTGGGTCCTTCTTTGACAATCACACAGCGAGATGACGGGAAGAAACAACTAAGAACAAATGAACAAATGGCTGAAAGCGTCGCAGAAAATGTTTGCATTCAGATCATTTTCAAAGAGCTTTTTACAATGAGTAGTTTTTTACATTTTGAAAACCAGGATTATTTCTTTATTGCTGAGCAATATCTGAGAAGACTGATGCTACTCTCTTCACATTATATATAATCCTACAGCTATTTTGTACCTTTAAACCAAGCCAAGCTATACTCCCCAAAGCAAACTATGTTTCCCAAAGACGCAGACATTCATTAACATGACCAGTGTTAAAGGCTAGTTGTTCCTCTGGCTCTAGAATGACAGTCCTACGCTGCACCAGTAGAGAAGTCCCAAGTTGGGCGTTGAGACAGTTTTGTGACCAAAAGTAGCCTCAGGAACAAATCTGACAACTTAAAAAACAAACAAACCCAAAATGAGCAATGTAAGTGTAGCGTGAGACAATGTGATGGTGCAATTGTAGAAATGCCAAAGCAGACAAATAGATTTTGAGGTAAAACATGCAAAAAGAAATGTTTGAGATTCCAAAAGAAGGTCTAGTTGAGTCATGCCAGGTAAATGTTGGCACGTACGATGGAAGAGTGGTGGAGAAATTGCACTCATTCGTTGTAGCGTAGGATTCAGGAGGCGTTATCACTGTGCGATCGGCATACCTCAAACTTAATATCCTGCTAAAGCTTTTTCCTGCTAAAATCTTGCAGTCTGAATGCACCTTAACCAATGTGTTATTTCTTTATTATCACTATGACAAGTCTCTTAAAATGGTTGATGCATTTTGTACCGTATGCATTTCTATGTAGTTTTATTAACTTTTAGGGGAGTCAAATGTATCTACTTTACTAGTGTGTTTAACTTAAGCTACCCATTTTTTTTTATTGTAAATAGTTACAATTAAAAAATAGTTACAAGTTAAACTTATTATTGCAAAACATGTATTTCTTTCTAGAGGGAAGTGGTGTATTTAATCCCGGTACCGTTGAGTTAACAGGTAATGTTTTAATAGGACAGTGGTTCACAAACATTCTGTGGCATGCTTCAACTTAAAAATCTATTTATCAACCGCCCCCACCCCCACCCCCACCTCCTTTCCCTTGCAAGAGCTCGTGCACGGTTTCTGTCACTCATTAACATCGATGAGGAAGGAACTTAAAAAAAGAGGGACAGAGATTCTAGTTGAATTTCAGTCATATGAAGGTCAGCACAGTAATACTGACAAGCTTTTTACCCCTTGATTGTGCATGTTCTTCCTCTGGTGCTGCACCCACACAGGGAGGCCCACCTTGCAGTTGAGGACCACTGAAATTGTATTGGAAACTTTGTGGTTCCTACTTACAGTAGGGCTGACTGCTGCCACATTCAATGATAAGCTTTCAATGAAACCCTATCATGCAAGCATTATTCATACTGCTATAGAAAAGAGGACACACGTGTTCCCAGTGTCTCTCAGCTGAGCGACTTTTATAATACAGTTGTTTCACCGTGCAGATTCACATAGCAATCAGTAACATTTGAATTGAAAAGTGTATTTTCAAATGGTTTTATACTTAAAACAAAAATATTTACCGACTGGATGATGATTGTCAATCAATGTTGCGCATCAATCAAATGTAAAACTCAAGTTTTAATAAATGTGTCATGTCTCTTTCTCTGTGTGTCTGAGTTACATGTGTGAAAAATGTAATTGTGCATATTTCACTGCAGGCACGCTGCCAGTCTGCATTCCAACGGGGCTTTAATCATTAACACGAAATGTTATCTTTCTGTGGCTTTAAATGGAAGGACGTTTTGCTTTAACCTAACCTGATAGTTTTATAAAAATTCTATTTCTTTAGCTACATTCCTTTGCCTAGACCTCTTCCCCATAACTCCCTGTGCATGCAATATAAAACACTGAATCTCGTCTCTGTATCCCTTATTGGTTTCTCATATAATGAATAGCTGAACGAACACACACACACTCTGCTGCTGTTTTTAAACTTTCCTGGTTGTTCGGGGTGATCAATAATCCTGATTGACAAGAAACAACAAAACAGATCACCTTCAAAGAAGCAAGGCACCACCTCCGCTTCACTAAGCACCTTAACTGCGACACATTAACCAACCCTCAGTGCTGATTTGTTGACTGCAGAATCCAGTCGTTCCTGTCAGGCCAGTTGCAGAAGGAAGGGGTGCAGATGAAAAGAGTAGGGAGGGAGGGACAAGCAAGCTAGAAAGAAAGGAGGTGGAGAAAGCTAACAGAAACCAAAGATGACTCTGTGAAACAAAATGGATTCAGCCAAGTCCAGGTAAACTTTATGATTTTATCTGTTAAAACAGCTGTTGGTTAAAGGGTAGACACTGCTTTGAAGGAACAGTTTGTTTTATGTGTTGACCACAGCAAGGCCCTGACACGTCAGAGCTCATGTGTAGATTCACGGACTCTGATTTGATTTGTTGGCTTGCTGAAGTTATAAAATTACCAACATGCTTGTCTTTATTGACTAATCATCATGTTTTAAAGAAGATCCAGTGCTGTAATTCCGATATAATTATAATTCACTGATCACTGAGTTACAGTAGGATATAGGCAGTGATTGTAAACAAGTATGACATGGTGATGAAAGCACTTGAGTCAGTGCGCTGATGTTTGACAGTAGAGTGACAGCAGATGCGTGCGGTGTACTGAATCTGTTTGCTCGTGTGAGAATCTTTGCTTTTACGATACTTTCTCAGACTGTCCAAATGAGAGTAGGAATCCTAGTAAAAGTGTTAATGTAAAACACACCTGAAGCTTTAATCCTGGCAGTGTAACAATGACACCGCAGGCTACAGCTGTAAATGGTGCAGTGGGGAGTGGGGGCTTAAGCTACTGCAGGAAATGTTACAAGGTAGAAATAATGACAGATAAGTCCAGGTGTGACACCCTGACCCGCACAGCTGTGTAACGACACCTGGAGTCATTAAAAACTGCTGGTGTCCTGTTTTAATCAGTGCGATCAGCAGTCTGTTCAGACGGCTCACTGCTGGTATTCGCCGTGTCACTCTGATCCTTTAAAGTCAGAATGTGGGTCAGTATTAGAGCATCGCTCACTTCAGACAGGAGCTCACGTGTATTTGACTGGTTTTGTCATCTGGTCTTTTTTTTTTGTGACTGTCCTGCTTATTTAATCTTTTTTATTGGAAGTAAATACGTTTGTCATTAAATCTGCCATGTGTCTTAATAATAATAATAATACATTTTATTTATGAGCGCATTTCAAGTCACCCAAGGACACTTTACAATAGGATAAAACATTTAGTAAAACAATGGCAGAATAAGAACAATAAAACAAAAGCACAAGATAAAATTAACAAACAGTGGATTCACAGTGAATATGCAGATTTGAACAGATGAGTTTTGAGTTGGGGGAGAGAACCAATGTTTCTTATTTCTGGGGGCAGAGAGTTCCACAGCCTGGGAGCAGAGCAGCTGAAAGCTCTGCTTCCCATGGTGGTGAGGCGGAAGGAAGGTACAGCAAGCTGGATAGAAGAAGAAGATCGAAGTGAACGGGCAGAACAGGTAGTGGTTAACAGGTCAGAAAGGTAAGGAGGAGCGAGGTTATGAATGGCCTTGAAGGTGACCAGAAGAAGTTTGAATATTATCTGGAATTTCACAGGGAGCCAGTGAAGTTCCCGAAGAACAGGGGTGATGTGCTGGTAGGAGGGGGTTCTGGTAGTAATGCGAGCAGCAGAGTTCTGAACCAGTTGAAGCTTATGGAGGGATTTTTGGGGGAGACCATGCAAAAGAGAACTGCAGTAGTCAATACGGGAGGTAACAAGACTGAGGACAAGAATGGACGTAGACTGGATGGAAAGAGAAGGAAGCAATCTGTAAATGTTATGTAGATGGAAGTAGGCAGAACGGGTGAGAATATTGATGTGAGATTTATAGGAAAGTGAACTGTCTAGGATGACACCAAGGCTCTTAACCCGAGGAGAAGGGAAAACTGTGGAGTTATCGATGGTGAGTGAGAAATGGTTCGCCTTCAAAAGGTTGGATTTGGTGCCAATAAGGAGGATCTCAGTTTTATCCTCATTGAGCTTTAGAAAATTAGAGGCAAACCAGGATTTTAACTCGGATAGACATTCTGAAAGGGAGGAAGGTGGGAGGGAGGAATCAGGTTTGCAAGAGAGATATAACTGGGTGTCATCAGCAAAACAGTGAAACTGAAGATCAAATTTGCGGAAAATTGTACCTAGAGGGAGGATGTATATTATGAAGAGAAGAGGGCCTAAAACTGAGCCTTGTGGTACACCAGAGGGGACAAGGAATAGACGAGAGCGGAATGATCTTAGTTGAATAAACTGGGAACGGTCGAGGAGATATGATTGAAACCAGGCGAGGGGTGTGTCAGAGATGCCGAGAGAGGAAAGTCTGCTTAGAAGGACAGAGTGAGAAATGGTGTTGAAGGCTGAGCTCAGATCTAAAAGGACGAGAATGGTGAGAAGACCAGAGTCAGCTCCGATTAGAAGATCGTTAGTGACTTTAAGTAAAGCAATTTCTGTACTGTGACATGAGCGAAAACCAGATTGAAATCTCTCGTAGATGTTATTATTAACCAGGTGTAAATGAAGTTGACCTGCAACCACTTTTTCGAGTATCTTAGAAATGAAGGGTAGATTGGAAATCGGACGGAGGTTGTTAAAGTTGTTAGGATCTAAAGAAGGGTTTTTCAGTATAGGAGTGACTGGAGCAGTCTTGAATAAGGAGGGAACGATATCGGTGGTGAGAGAAGAGTGAATGATAGCACAGATGAGTGGGAGTAAAGAAGAGAGGCAGGATTTCACAAGCCCTGTGGGCATGGGGTCAAGATGACATGTGGCAGGCTTTGATTTACATATGAACTCGGAAATATCAGATAAATCTGGAAGATGAAAAGTGGAAAATGGCTCAAAAAGGAGAAAAGGTTCTGGAGAGGGCGCAGACACAACATTTGATCTGAGTTGCTGGTGGATGTTATTGATTTTCGTAGTCCAGAACAGCATCAAGGAGTTGCAGGTTTCAGAGGAATAGAAGTGCGGTGGTAAAGCGTTGGGGGGTTGAATTAGTTTGTTGAGAACTGAAAACAGAGTCCTTGCATTACCCTCATAAGAACTGATAATACCAGAGTAGAAGCTTTGTTTGGCCTTGCTGATGGAGTCTTTATACTGAAGTACGTGATATTTATAGATTTCTGAATCAACAGTTAAACCAGATTTCTTATATTTACGCTCTAGCTGCCGAGCTTTGGCCTTCAGAGCTCGGAGGTCAGAGGTAAACCAGGGAGCAGAGCGAGCGAAGGAAACAGAGTGGGTTTTTACAGGAGCCAGAGAATCAAGGACAGTGCATAGACAATTATTATAATATAACAACAAATCATCAGGAGTAGAATAGAAGTCCGGAATCTGAACATTGTCCAAACTGGTAGCGAGAATGTCCATATCAATGTTCTTGATGTTGCGGAACGAGATGAGACGGGTTGGCTTGGTAGAAGAGCAGCAGAGAGTGAGGTTAGATGAAAGGAGGAAGTGGTCAGTTATGGGGATTTCAGTAGCAGAAAGATTCGAGGGAGTAAGACCAGAACAGCAGACCAAGTCCAGGGTGTGTCCTTTAGAGTGAGTGGGGAAGTTGATAAATTGCTTAAATTCAGAGCCTTCGAGACAGGAGGAAACGTCTCTGGTGAGCAGAAGGTCATTATTGTCCACGTGAACTTTGAAATCTCCCACCAAGATCACATTTGGGGAGAGAGATGAAAAATGGGTTAGTAAATTAGCAAAGTCACTGAGGAAGACAGGGTTAGGTTTGGGGGGGGGGGGAGGTATACAGTAGCTATGATGGTGGGAATGGGTCCAGTCAGCTCACATGCAAGGACCTCTAGAGAACTAAAGGAATCAACATTAACTGACAGGACTTTCAAGTGCTGGTGAAAAAAGATCGCGAGACCACCCCCACGACCTGAGCAGCGGGGTTTGGAAAAGTAAACAAACCCCAGAGGAGTAGATTCATTTAGCTGAGAAAAGTCATCAGGTTGTTGCCAGGTTTCAGTTAAGCAGAAAAAGTCAAACTTACGGTCAGATAGGAGGTCTTGGATGAGAGGTCCCTTACTCGTCAATGAACGAATGTTTAGAAGACCGAAGTTGAGTGGAGTATTTTCTTTTTTGCTAATCGCGGTGGGCGCCTTGGGCAGGTGGGCTAGAGATTGATGGTTGACAGCCCAATCAGGGTTCCTGCGAGGGCGGCGAGCAGCAGACCAGAACGACACTTAAATAAACTTAAATTGTTTAAGTTAAATTAAATCTTTAAATAAATGAACACAATTATAAGTTCTGACATGTATTGAGTTTTCTTAATTTTACGTATTTTTTTAAGACTATTTAAAATGAAACAAGGCTCTAAATGGCTTACCTTTTGCTGTGCATTTATGTTGGACTGTTAGCTGTTCATTTGGACTGATTGCTTACACTCAAACTGTGTCACTGATGGGAATCCTGAAAAGTATTTTTAAAGTGGGATTTGCCATGAATGATCTGGAGCTTGCCACTGAGTTTAATGATAATTCAGTTTATCATTATATCTAGGTTGTGAGTCTGATGTGCATTTACTCATTGGATTTAAAAAAAAGTCCTAATAAAAGTCCTGTGAAAGGACTGTTTTCTTTTTGAAGAAGTCATCACACACTTTATAATGGCACTGAGTAACTCTGTGTGCTCCTCTTTAGCCTTATCCCAAACGCACAGCATGTAAACAACGGAGGGGGGAGTGAATCACCAATGGAAGAAACGGTGCTGCAGACTGTGGATGGAGAGAGGCAGAGGGAGACGGAAACCAGAGAGCCTGATGTCGTTGACGGGAAAGCTGCAGACCTAAACATCCACCACAAGAGGGCAGCAGACAAACACAAGTACAGCACAATCGGCTATCAGGCAAGTGGAGTGGGACAGAATTGTAAGGATGGGGCAAGCCTACTGTTCTGGCACCAGTGGGGGTTAAATTAAGTAGATTTACTTGAGTACTTTAATTAAGGTAATTTTCTTGTATATGTTTATAGGCTGAAACCCATTATTCCTTTTTTGTTTTGCAGCTTATTGACTTATTCTGGACAACTTAGTATTTAAAACCAGTTGAAGTATTTTTCATACATTATACTGATTTTTATAGAGATCAGCACTTTATGCAACTTAAATATTAAAAATATGTCATTATGAAAATTATAAATTGGCACTTGAAGCACTCTTACTTTGACTATTTAAATGTTTTATTGATAAAAATCCCTGTACTTTCACTAAGATGTCAAAAACCTTGACTTGTAAAATACTTCTTCTGTACCGAAGTACCGTGCATTAAGTTTAGATTCAGTTCTAGGTGTGTTACACTGTTTCAGTTCATTTATTTTCATTGCAAACCTCTCTTGTGCATACATGCTCACATGTCCCGCTGCATTTTTGTGCTTCCAGAGGCGAACGAAGCAAAAGGTCGCGAATGACTTTGGAACTCTGAGTAAAGGAACTTCTGCAGGAGCCAAACCCAGAACTGCACTCAAACAAGTCCTGTTCAGCCAGGGAGTGTCTGACAAAGCGTCTGAGGTATTGTGCTGTGCTCATCAAACTACATACTGGTTTTCTAAGGAACAGATACAGACTTGCTGTAAAGGCAACCGCCCACTCAAACGCCCACTCAAACGCCCAAATTCACAGCAGCAGTGCAGTTCATTCTGTTCCACTGTCATACTTTTAGATGTACCTGTGGCCAAAACTAACATCTATTTCTATTAAGGAAGGACTGATTCAGTAGAGCGTCATATTTTCCCCTCATTTCCCTGCCTGATTATTTTCTTCTTCTTTGTTATTTATTTATTCTCATGGTTTATGACAACTTCCCAGGAGCGAAGTCAACTGGATGGGTTGAAGCAAGTCCTGGAGGCCTTCTCTCTGTCAGAGGATCTCAGGTGGCGATGGAACGAGGAAAGTCAGGGAACCACGCTGGAGACGAGCTGGACAGATATAGTGCAGTCTCATTCAGTACGGGCCCTATCGTTATATATATATTTCTTTTTCTTACTGCCAACAAATCAAATTAAAAGAACAAAACAGATCAATTCATTGGCCAAGGCCTGACATCCTGTAGTTTATTCTCATGTGGTCTAAATGAAGTCCACAAATTGTTTATTTCAGTAAACCATGCCATTGTACATGCTTCTTATGCACTGCCTTTTTAGGAAATAAAAGCACATTTTACTGGCAGGAACAATTGAGCTTGTGTCCCGTGTGAACTGTTGGCTGTGGGGGTGGCAAACAGTAATAGAGGAACTGATACTCTGTTGGCCTTATTCTGGCTGTGGGACTCGTTGATGGCAATAATCATTACACAATATGCACATTTGGCATTCTTTCTGATGACCCTGACATTTCTTCTGCTTCCTCTTTTCAGACAATGTCAAAAATGCAGAGACACCAGCAGGAGGCGCTGTGGGAGTTTGTCTATACTGAACTCACCTTCATCAACAAGCTGCTTATTATAAAAGACGTAAGATGTCACTCTCTAGCTGCTTACAGTCAGTTACATTAAAGTTTCAGAGCGGAGAAAGGGAGTTTCAACAGGATGTATAACAAAGTTGTGTCTGCCTCCCACAGTTGGTTATTGCGGCTCTTGTCCAATTGCACCAAAAAGGATTTCTCCAGGAGGTCAGTGTGCAAAGCATGCATTATCATTTAAATACTAAAAACACAACAGTTTGCTGCACAGTCACTTCACCTGCAGGACTTATTTTCCGCTGTTCTGCTTACCACTGACATAGATTGATTAACAACGAGAACATCCGCTTAAGATGAGGCAAAATACAACTCGAGTGCAAGTGGAACATGTAGCACAACAACACATTTCCACTGAGAAGTCGGAAAATATAGCAAAGCAGGGGAGTTAAACACATGTTTTTATTTTTGTCGCACTTCCTGTTTTAAAAGGTGACCCCCGAGCAGCTTTTCTCCAACCTCCCCTCCATCCTCGAAGAACATCAGCAGTTCTGGCAGGAGGTGGTTTATCCGATGTTACAGGAAGCGCGAAAAACAGGCAAGCCCTTTGACCCCATGAGGTTAGACCCTGGATGTCTCCAGGTAAGTCGTCCCCCCCCCTCTCCCCTCCAGTCTGAATGATACTGTACGTGCAGACAGTTTATATTACCGGTCAGTTATAGAGTCTCCCCCCTTCATTTGCACCTCTTACATCATGCTTCACCTCTATGTGGGTACAGGTTTTGTTTCCACATGAGTTTGCTTTTCTGCACGTTGTTTTGGAACAAAACATCCACCAGATGTATGACATATAAGCACATTTACTCACGTACAATGAAGTAATACATAAAAGTAGTCCTGCAGGTGGAAACACTTGGGATATGTTTATATATTCTGCCATTTTTCTAGGCCTACTTGTATAAATTTATGTGCATATTGTTTTAGGACAAAGACACAGTTTTTGTGGTTTTGCCTCTGTACACCATCACCGTGGATTTTAAATGAAGCAGTTAAGATGCAATTGAAGAGCAGACTCTGAGCTTTAATTTATGGGTTTTGCAAAAACCTTGCATAAACTCTTTGGGGCATTACAGACATTTGTATACAAAGTCCTCCATTTTTACAAACTTGTAAAAATGCACACCTGACTGATGGACAGTTTTATGGCCAGCTGATATCTGTTGGCTTGTTCTTTCATGGCAAATGAACCAGACACAATTTTTGAAGTGCTGGGTTTTTGTTTTAAAGCTTTTCAAAGTAATTTTAAATATAAGGCCCAAAGTTGACAGTGCAAGTGAGGGAGGCTGTCACTGAAAACTCCACACAAACTTATCAGAGCGACAGTACAAACAGTAGACCGGAAAGACCACAGAAGAAAATGGCAAAGTGCATGATGACAGAATTATTTCCACAGTTAAGACAACAACTAACCGAGTCAAGAACATAGTATGAGGGTGGGGAGTTTGTGAAGTGGGTGGGGGGGTAAGTGAAGTGGGTGAGGGGGGATATCATTATAAAGATCTACGCCTTCTTGAACAATAAACAGGTTTATAACCAGATGCAAACCGCTGGTTATGCGCAAGAACAGGAAGGACAAATTAGACTGCTCCAGAAAGCATCGAAAGTCAAAGAGGTGTCGATGCAAGTGAGGGAGGTCATCACTGGACTGAAAAAGAAAAGAAAACCAAGACAGATAAATAAACCAATAAGTAAAGAAGGTACAGTCTTAAAAATAAAGACTATGTGAACCAGCTCAGCTCAACCAAAAGAAAGACAGAGGAAGATAACTAAAGTGCATGATGACAAGGTTATTATCTTATAATGCTCATTTTTATATTATTACTGTATATTATTATTAGTGAATTACTTCCATGATTAAGAAAAAACAACTTCACAACATCTAACCGAGTCAATAACACTTGTGGGGAGGTAGGTGTACTATTGTCACCGTCTACAATCAAGTGACGCCTTGATGAATTTAAATGCAGAGGGTTTACAGCAAGGTGCAAACCGCTGGGTATACTGAAGAACAAGGTAGCCAGATTAAACAGTACTCAGCATTCATCCATATGTTGTAAAACTGATCAGACTGCAAAAGGATGAGGACTAAAGAAAAGCAACCCGAGGGTTTCTCAAAGCAAAGAAATGGGATATTCTGAAATGGTCAAGTCAGTCACCAGGTCTCAACCTGAAACAGCAGCTTTTACAGTTACTGTAGATAAAACTAAACCAAGTATCCAAGTCTGCACTTCAATCACATGTTTATTATTTGAGTAATAATTCACTGCGGTGGTGTACAGAGGCAAAACTGCAAAGAAATGGTGTCTTTGTCCAACAAACTATGGGCGTAACTGTTCATGCAACAGGGAAATTTGAAGCTCTTCATGTGCGTCACAATGGAGCAAAGTGAAGTATCCAAGGGTTAAAAAGGCATATTTAACTAGATGGCGGCGTTAAAGCTAGCGCTAACCTCTGCATCGTTAATAATAATGATAAACATACTGATGTGACTTTATGGGGACTTATCCTTTTCTTTTTTCCCCCAGTTTCATAAACGCTTCTCTTCCTATCATGAATACTGCCTGAAGGAGGAAGACAATCTTGAATTCTCGCGCAGGCAGATGGAGAACAACCTCCATTTCTCCACTTACGTCCAGGTACAGTGAAGCAGCAGTAACATCCATATACAGCCTGTGCATGCATTCTATACATCTGAAGATCAAAGAATTGCTCTCCCACACTAACCCAGTTATTATTTCAATGTAATTCATTTTAATGACTGACTAAAAGTTCAGTTGCTATTGGTTGTGTTTTGTGGTTTGTAATGTTTTCATAAGCTTGTGGGCGACTTCTTAGAGCTGCTTCCTGACGGGCACCAACGTCTTCTCCAAATGATTCAGCCTTAACAGCGGTGTGAAAGATATCTAGTTCACAAAGATTTGTGCAGAAGATTTATGGGAAAAGAGGCTGCAAGAAGAGTGTGACCTACAACACCTCTTACATATTTGGCTAACAGGCAAACGATCCTCACTTTGTCCCTGAGAGAAGAAGCGAAATCCTTGTGGGGATGGTCACGTCTGGTGTCGAAAAAATCAGAATCATCACAAACATCGCTGTGACGAGTCAGAAAGTACCTTTAGATGAACATAATCATATTTAAACTAAAACCAGTTCTATATTTGTAGATATTTCCAGCAGAATCAGCTAGTGCTACCTTGTGTTTAACAGTTAAAGCCTTCCTTTACCAAGAACTGGCGCTTACTGGGCAATGAGGGTGTGGCTGTTAAAACAAAAATAACTCATTTAAGGTTTTTTTCTTTTTCCAGTTATAGTTTCATTCAGAAGGTTTTAGAGGTGGTTCTGATATCAGTCACAGAGTCTTCTGGCAGTTCATTAATAAAATTATAGAGAAATCAGAGACTTCTGTGAATTGTCTTCACCTTCTTGTTTAATCACTGTGAAGTCGATGATTTTATCAAATATATAATTAGTGCATTCGTTAGATAAAGACAGGTTTTTTTTTTCAATTCTGTCTCTCCACATCACCACAGTGGGTTTTTAATCAAATGATCAATATGTGATTGAATTGACTTTCTTTGAATCTGCTCCTTCCATCGATTACTCGTGGTGGTACAGCAGGACTTGCTGTAATTCAAAGGGTTTAACAAAGTGTAGAAGCCATGGACATCATTAAATGCTGTTTCCCTGAGATGCTCTGCCAGGCCTTCAGTGAAGCAAAATTCAGTTGCTGCTGTTTGTGGTTTTCTTTTTTCCGCCTTCCGTTTTATCTTCAGTAACTGAAAAGCTGCTCTGTTTGATGTGACTGACTTGACCATTGCAGAACGTGTCGTGTCTTTGCCTTGAGAAACTCTTGGACTGCTTTTCCAGTTTGCTTCGGGTCACTATCCATTTGCACTGTGAATCCCTGCCCGATCGGTTTTGTAGCATTCGGATAAGTCTGATATATGTAGCATATGTAGTTTTATGGAAAAATCTAATCTGTCCTTCCTGCTCTTGAGCGTACCCAGTGGTTTGAGCATTGTTGTAAATGTGCTATATTTGCACTCATGGAGGCGTCTGTTGATTGTAGATGTTGATAATGATGCAGCCACCTCGTTGACAATGTTTATGACCTGATTAGTTGCTGTGTTGTTGTTGGTCTTGTTTGTCTTAAACGTGGAAATAATTCTGTCACAATGTCTTGTGTGACATCTATTTCACTTTCCCTCACATCTCTTTGGGCCTCGTATTCAAAATTACTGGGAACTTTGAATCACTTGCAGATATTATGACTGCTTCATTGTGAAGAAATAACAACAGACCATGAAACTGTTTGTCACTCTGTCTAGATGCGTAAAGAAATTTTTTCTAAATTGCTGAATAATTAATTTTTTTTCTTGAACCCATTGAATTGAAGTTGAATGCCTGCTGTTTAGTCACGTAACATCCGCTGTTGTGCTGTACAGAGGCAAAACTACACAAATTCTGCATTATTACAATGAGTCTTGAACTTAACTGGATAGTTTTAAGAAACTTGGTTGTCAGGCTATCAGTTTTATTTTGAAAGCATCAAGTTGAGTTTATATTCTTGTGTTTTTTTGTCCTCTCCAGTGGGTAGAGAATCATCCTCAGGGCGATCGGATGCGTCTTGGAGACATGCAGGCCAAACCCCATCAGAGGATCACAAAGTATCCCCTGCTGCTCAAAGCTGTGCTCAAACACACTCAGGACCCTCCTGTGGAGCACACACTCAGAGGCATGGTGAGGATTAGATACCTTTAAATAAAATCCTTTTAAATTCACCACAGAATGTTTTTCCCTTTATAGATGCAATATGTGAGTCATTGCATCACACTGGCCTCCTTTGTCTGTTCCCCTGTACAGTTGTTCAGTGTAAATAATTTTTTGGAAGGTATCAATGACTACCTGCGACTAAAAGATGAGCAACACGCACTCAACATCTCTGCTCAGAGGTTGGATGGGTATGAGGTGGATGGACTAAATGAGGAAATCGACAGGGTAAAACACATCTTTGTCATCATTTTGTCACTTTTTTCTGTTCTTTGGAGTTATTTTGTAGCTTATGGATTGACCTTTCAACAAAAAATAAACAGACTTACTTCATTCTTAAGCCCAGAGGACATTCTGTGTTGAAAGTGTACTTTTGTTTTACTGCAATAAAGTCTACACAGTGCATTATACATAAAAAGTGCATTGATGTTTGTGTGGCTTGAAATCTGGAGAAGAGAAAAAGTTTAATTCAAAGATGCGAGAGCTTAGATGTCACATCTGTGTTTACCTTGTTTTGTGGATGTAAAGCACGAAGTGCTGTAATGACTAAGTTCTGTGGGCACTGAGGTTATTGTTGTGGTTTTCTAAATGGTGGGATTCACACAAGAGTGGGTTACATATTGGTGAGATGCAGCAGGTCAGTGTTGAGTTTATAATCACTAGTGCGTGTAATGTAGTGAACAGGAAACTCAAAAAGATATTACCTCTATTCTTTTGAAATGCTTTTGATATTTACATGAGGTTGATTTCATTGACAGCATGTCCGAGAAGTCTGCAAGTTTGACCTAACGTGCCCCATCAAAGGTGTAGGTTCTGAAGTTGTACGCAAGCTGCTGCGTGAGGAGAGCTTGAAGGTTCGAGGCAGGAAAGACAGTAAAGTGAGCAAAAACTGTGCACTTAATTATTATGATTTTAATTTGCGTTCCTCAAAACTACTACAAATTACTTTGTATTTATTAATTTTTTCCCCTTTTCTTGGTATGATGTAGCTGGAGTTGGTGGCTCTGCTTTTCTCAGATGTGCTTCTACTCACCAAAGTCCAGAAGAAAACAGAGCGGCTGAAGGTGGTTCGACCTCCTCTGGCTCTCGACAGGATGTACTGCATACCACTGAAAGATGGCTGTGTGTAGCACTTTCTTTTAGACTAGAGTCGAGACACTTGGATGTAGCTTAATTATTATAAAAAGAACAATCTAACTGTCTGTCTGCTTCTCTCAGATTCATTTCTCCTTGTGGAGGTAGGTGAGCTTCAGAGTGCTATGAATGTCGTCATACTTGTCGCCAGCACCTCAGAGAATTGCTCCATATGGGTGTCCACCATCGACCAAGCGAAGGTATCAGAAAATAAAATAAAATATTAGAAATTTTGAAATCTTTGTAGTCTGGCTTAAACTTTATCTGTAAGAGCACCATACCCTTTGCTATGAGAATGACAGTGTCAGGTTTTGGTTTAGACCCCACATAGTTGACAGAACTTTAAAAGCATCTTCTTATTGCAGCCATTCAGTGTTACAGTGTTGCTATTTTAACACTGATATAAATAAGACACAAGCTCAGTGACCTATTTTCAGTCATGACTCTGGATAGTCATGTTTTGGAATCTTTTTTTAAATTCCTCCAGAAAAATATTTAATTCTGCCAGATTTCCAGAAGTGAGAGCAACTCCATCCCTGGCCTTGTTAGCAGAGAAACCCATATCATTTTTGGACACTACTCAGGCAGCCAGCTGTTTAAGGAAAACTAAACATGTCACTACTGGTCCAATTGGGGAGGGGACCAGAACAGCTCAGCTGCTGTACACTGGGGATAAAAGGAAGGATGGATAAAAGTTACTTTGTCGTCACCTGTTAGAACAGAAAGCTGCAAGAATGCATGCCTACTTTTTACTGTCCTGCTTTGCATAATTTTCCATCTTCTCAGTGGAAATGTATCATTGTGCACTTGAGTTATGTTTTGTCTCAGCTTAAGCGGATGTTCTTGTTGATAGCCAGTCTATGTCAGTGGTATGTAGAGCAGTGGAAAAAGGCCGGCATGTGAAGTGACTGTGCAGCACATTGTTGTGTTTTTAATGCCTTCCAATATATTTTGAACTAAATCTGAGTTATCAGACTATCTGCAAAGTTGGCTCCAAAAATTAAAAATATGCATATATATAACAAAATTATTTTTTTTTCAGTTATGATTAGAGTCCGATCCTGAACCTCCTGAATTTGGCTTGTGTTGATGTGATATTTTCACTGATATATCCACGGATATTTTCATTTTTGTTGCACAACTTGTCATATTTGGTCTATCTAGCATTTGTTTTTTGATAAAAAAAATTCATTTTAAGTCCTGCGAAAAACTTTACAAGACTGCATGATTTTTTTGTACTGCCCCAAACGGGGAGATTTGTCCCAAACTGCAGATCCTGGTTAAATTTTATCTTGAGAAAGTCCAGTAAAAGAAATTAAGAATTTAAAATAGGCTTTTATTTTCAAAGGTGCCTTTTCAGTACCCGCCCACAATTCAATCCAGTTTCATAAAACATCTAAAACATAGTATTGACATAGTATTGCTAGTAGAACTTGGGGTACTTCATGTAAAAATGAATGGCAGATAGAATCTGTGGGCTGCATTTGCAAGCCATTTATTAATTTCATGTCGTAGCTCCTTCGTTAGAGCGTGACGGCAGTACTTTCAACATTTTGGTGGAAATGTGTGGAACCAGTAGGTGGTAAATGGGTGTTTTTATGTGTGAACCAGTTGAGTCACTTTTTTTCTTTGGATGGTTTGTTAGGAAACACTGAGGCAGTTGAGAGAGGCAGAGCACCACAGACAGGAGACAGAGACAAACCAGCAAAATGAAAACCCTGTTAAAGAAGCAAAGACAGACGATGTGGAGACAGAAGAACAACCTGTTGCACAGCCAGGAATGGAGACCTCGATGGACGAATCCACTGATGATACTTTTATCTCTAACTTGATAAATGGGTTGGCAGAGCCAGAACCGTATCAATCTCCAGATGAGATGACCACTAATAAAAGTGAGTTACCTTTTTGGTGCACAGAGCCCAATTACACTGAGGACAAAATCGGGCGCAAGAGGCGTTCATCGGCTTTCAGGGGACATGAATGGATAGAATTGGGAGTGAGACATGATCAAAGTGGAAACCAGGGGGAGGATGAAGACAGAATTGTTGAATCTCAGATGACAGAGGAGCAGAGCATGACTTTGAGACAGTCTTTCCCTCCTCTGGATTCTCTCACAAGTGCTGCATTTAAACACAACACCGTAAGAAAATACAGTTTTTTACCAGGTGAACTCCCAGATGTTGACTACCCAACAAATGAAGATGACACTTTACAATCTAATTATCAACCGATAATAATGAAGGGACCTGAGTTTTTAAGACAGCAGACTCAACAAGAAATATTAACAAGAAAAGACTCAGATTCCCTCTCCGTGAACCAGGACGCAGGGAGAAATTCCAGTGGCAGTCTGTTTGGAGACACTAAGACACCTCAACAGGCGTGGGTCTCCAGAAATATAAAGTCTCCTGGGATACAACGGAGGAGACCAGTCAGCACAAATCCAGCCACTTTTCGCACATCTAAGGAGTTTTTTCAGAGTTTGGAACAAACTGGGGCTGCTTCAAACAACTACTCTTCCTCTAATTTTGGCTCAGACTACAACCCAAAGCTGAAAAGAAACTCTCTTCCTATCTACATGCCCTGCCAATCTGATCCACAGCAGACACTCAAACTGGGCACCCTGAAGTCAAACCCAGACACGTTTTGGAATGATAGAGTCTTTTCTGATCCCCAAGCCTTCTCTGAATCTGAGCTGCCTGACAGGAAGTTGGAAAACAAAAAGCCCAAAATAAAAACCCACAGAAGTTCTTCTGTTTCCAACATGAAACCAAAAGGAAAAGCCAAACTTCGCCCCAGTAGCTTACACACGCCACCCCAAACAGACGATGAACATTCCTCACGACTGGAGGGCCTTTTAGAAAGAGCGAAAGACAGAGACAGGGGGAGAGGAGGATTTAAAAAAGACAGAAATTTAAAAACAACAACTCTGAGGTCAAGATACCCTTCTCCTTCTCCCTCATTTTCTGCCACATCTTCGCCGTCACGCAGTGATGGAGACAGAGACACAGACTTGGAGGAAGTGGAAGTAGCAAGACCCAAGGCCCTCAGCGTGAGTCAAGGATGGAAGGAGCAGCTGGTAGATGGAGATGAAGATGAGCAGGGGAACAGGTCAGTATATGGCAGTGATAAGTTCCCTTTGTTTTCATTCTTATTCACATTTTATTTAAAAGGGACCTTTTATCCTCCTCCATTTTCTGTCATTTATCTAATCCCCGCAAATGAAAAGCTCAGGCTTTTGTTTCGCTCTAAATGTTCGTTTCAACCTACGAATGACGTCAAAGAGGGGCCATATCCCTAATATGGTCTTCTCAGGCACACTGCACTGACTGTAAGAGCGTGCACCCCACCCACCTGCTGTTCAGAAAACTTTTATTTTTTAGAGGCATTAATGAGAAGAAAGCTGGCTTATTTCAGCCTGAGGCTGGAACAAAGCCCATTACAAGATAAATTTTTGAACTGTGAATCATGCAAAGCTACTCTAGTAGAGTCCGAGAATAAACACAGAGCTGTAAACAAGCACTACCAGGACTACTGAACATTTAAAAACAAGTGATTACTGCCAGGCAAGTGATTTTCATCCTCTAAGAATAAAGACATAAGGAATACATGTAAAACAACAGCCCTGAACATTTACTGTCACACACAGACAACAATCAGAGAAAACATGCACCTATCATATCAACTCAAAAGATTTACATATTACATATTTTATCTTTAGATCGTTATGGGTATAAAAGCTTTCCTCAGAATAGCTAAGTTATCAAGATGAAACAGAGCAAATTGAGCCTTAAAAGCCACAGTTTTCCATAATGTTCAAAGAAGATTTGTTACATTAAAATTTCCATTGACATTTGAAGTCACTTGTGGTATTACAGTATTTGTATCTTCATAATGCTTTGCATTGCTGCTGATTTCTGCTGCATACTGCACTTACCACAGTAAAGACCACAGTGGGGTCGGGTGGGTTGCTTTCTCTCATGTGCCCCACATACTGACAGACTGAGTTGAAGCAAATAGTTTACGCTGTAGTGCAGATCAGACATTTAACTAAAAAAACTCACTGACTTAAAATAGTGGACAGAGTTAGCACGCATCACTTTTAAATATATCTTTAAGCCCATAAAGCTTCTAATCTTTAAATGAGTTTTCAGTGAGGTGTAGGCTGGTAACAAATAGACCGTTCTGTTCCAGTGGAAATGTTACTGTCTCTAACCTCAATGTGCTATAAGCACGCTTAGGTTTTGATTAACATAATGAATAATAATGAAGCAAATTTCTTTCTCACAAAACACTGAGAAAAAAAAACATTTTTCTTGTTTTAAAGTTCGTTTTTTATGCCGGAGTCAGCAGCACTCCTAAAATATCTTTATTTACTTTTTTCTAAATTTAAATATTGTTCTTTTGGTTAGTAAAAAGTATGTATAATTCCTCAATTATTGTTGGAACATTCATTCTAATTTAGTGTTCTTACAATATTGAAAACTGTGGATCTTTATACATAACATTATACATAATGCTTATGCATTATACATTATAACAGGTATTATGTAACATATAATATCTATATAATATGTATTAATATATCATTCTACATGCTATAGAAAACAGAGATATAAGTACTGAAGTATAGAGTTACTTTTACTGTGTTTTTGTTTTTACTATTTTGAACTTCTTCTTCACTACGCCGTTAATTAAAATAGCCTCCTCTACATCAGTTTAGTAACATTAGTTGCAACTCTTCAGAGTCAAATTAGTAATATAAAATGTAATTTTAATCTTTTTATAGACTCAGTTAACACTTTAAGCCTGTGTTTACACAGCTTTACACTCGGAGCGATGTGCACCTTAAAGCATCAATAAATATGTTGTACTAAAAGCAACATAATGGTAAACATGGACATTCTGCATGTTTATCTTTAATGTTGTCACTGAAAGCACATTGCTTTATATATATGTGCTTATTAAAAATGCATCATCCGACTTGAGGTAGACTAAAAGCTCTTTAAGGGGTCACCTGATTGTGACCCGGTAAATGTTGAAAGAATGATGACCTTTGACCTTCTGTTTCCCCCTTTCAGTGTGTTTGCAGAAGGTGTAAATGTGGATTGGCCCGGCTGGTGCTTTGATGACGAAGAAGTTAATGATCATTTACGTCCTTCCACAAATGGTTTTCTGGAGGAAATCAACCAATCTTTGGCCTTGTGTGGTATCAGCGAACTGTCGGAGCAAGAAGATGGCGAGTGCAGCCAGGTGTAGCGTGAAAGCGGCATTGCAGCTGTAGCCACAGAGTGGTTTCAGCGCTAAACTGCCAGCCAGCTAGCTGAGGTCAGTCGCAGTGGGTTGGCTAAAAACTGTCGGAGCAAGAAGATGGATGTGGATCTTAATTTCAGAGCGATGAATTGACAAGGATGGTAGACTTTTTATAAAAAGTTGAAGCAACCTAAGGAGGGAAAGGAGATTTACAAAAGATACTTCTTTGCACAAATATTTTATTTGTAGCACATCGGTCCTCACTGTCTGAATTTTGGACCATTAATTATTCTGAAGTGAATGTAAAATAGCGATAAATGTAGTCAGTGTTTGGTTTATAGAGCTAGTGTTTGATGTAAATACTGAAACTTGTTTTCTAAGTTGCTGTGTATTTTATTTATACGAGCACCAATAGTTCTCTGCCACTGACCAACAATAATTCGACTGTGCATACGTGTAATAAACAAAAATCGATGTATTTCTGTTAAATGCTCTTTATTTGTCAAGCAGTTTGTTCTCAGTTTGTCATTTAAAAGCAAATGTAAATCGTCACACATACAACAGTTTAAAACATGCACAGCTGAAACACAGGATATAGTGCATTTCATTTTTGTTCGAATGAAACAGCATTGCTACAGTATCTGCTCTGAAAATATTTACAAAATCTGTGTAAACAAGAGTCTCTCAACATATTGCAGGCGGCAAGAGATTTTGCTTCAATTTAGTGCTCTGAAATTCTTCCAGCGAAGCCTCGAATTTTATGTGTCCTTAGATTTTCTCCCGGTTCCTTTCTCTCTCCTCCCGCTCGTTGGAGATGGTATGAACAATGGTCTCCAGGGCGGGATACTGAAAGATCCTTTTCCTCTGTGGGGAAGAGATGTACAGCGTTATTTGAGGTAATCTCTACAGATATAATCTGTGAATGCACGCTTTCATATTTATTCTATGCGATTTTTCAAAATTACAAATTTTGTTTTTTTTACCCTTTGGCGGTTCTTGTACATCTGAGCCACAATGAGGAGCAGAACAATGAGGAGAAAGCTGAGGCCGACCACTGTAGCGGTGTTATTTGATGCGCTTGAGGATTTCTGTCCGCTCAGACCACCTGCAAAAATATAAAATAAACATTTAAAAAAAGGTTTTAATGTTCTTTATAGTTAATATTTATTTTTTAGCACAGCAGAAGTAGAAAAACACCAAAAATGAGAACTTACTCATCAGATGAGTATTGTATGTCACATTCCCCAAAAGGCCATCTTGCCCATAGAAACTACATGTCCATTCGCCCCAGCTCTCCTCTGACCCGTCGGTAATGATTATATCCTTTCCCTTCTGGATGGACCCAACAACCGCGGTGCCATTTTCATCGTAGGTCACATGAGCCCACTCGTATTCGGTGACCTCGCTTGCATCGCTCAGCTGGCAGGTCAGCATCGTTGAGTATTTTTGCTTTAAGCGGACGACTGAGAAAAGAAACAAGAGAAATGATTTTATATCAAAAATACAAGTGCATTGAATTTTCCCTCAAACTGAAAGATCAGAAACTTACTTTTAGCAACAACGAGCTGCAAAGTCCGAGTCAACCTTTGCTGTCCTACATTCCCACTACATCTGTACTTTCCCTCGTCCTCATATGTGACCTCATTAATACGGATAGACCTATCCCAGCGGAGCCGATCAGGTGAGGACGAAGCCAAAGAAAGCAGTTGGAGATCGCGGGTGGATGGAGACACAGGATTGATTTTCTCCCAGCCTGCGCTCAAAGTTCTTAAACCAGAGGAAAACACACAGGGGAGAGTGACCGGAGACCCCACAGTAGCGTAAACCTTGGCGTTATCTTTGGGTGGTTGGATGATTCCTGTGCAGGAAAGAAAGAAAGAAAATTGTTAAGAGCACAAAATACTTTATCCAACAGCTTCATAAATCAGTTGTCCAGCTTAATATTTCACCTTTCACATCCAGAGCTGCTGAAGCTTGGCCCTTTTCTCCTTTGTACGTCACGACGCAGGTCCAGGTTCCGCTCTCTTTCTCGGTGACTCTTAAAACCCTTGAAACTTTGTCGCCGTGCAAGCCGGTTTTAGCCTGAGGCAAATATGGATTGTTGTTTAACATCCACTCCACAGAGACGCCATGACGCCAAGGTTTCAAAGCACAAGACAGTTGAGTGTTGCTCCCAGAGAGGGGAGCCGGTGGAGAAAAGGACACTGTAAATGAAGAGAGTGAGATTTCTGTCAATTTACAGTAAATACTACATATTACAAATGTTTAATATTTATTTTATTGGTCACATTTTTATATCACAAATAAATATTACTTTTTTATATGGTAAAAAGCTCTGTGGTCTTTTGTAATTAGTGAGTGTAGGCGTGCTCAATTAGTGCTTCTTACCTTTAATAAGTCTGAGCATGACCTGCTTTTCAATCACTTGGTTTCTAAGGTCCACTTTACAGGAATAAAGTCCAACAACGTCCTCTGTCACGTTGTTTATCTGAATGCTGAATGTGCCACTATCAAGCTGGAGGTGGGGGCACTGCACACGTTGGGACCATCGAGAGCCACGGTATTCCAGACCGCTCCGTTCCTTCCTCCAAATAGTGCTGTAGATAAAAGGGAATCACAACAATCCAGAGTCATCAACAAATAGATACAAGTCTTTTATTAGTGAATGAGGAAGGAGTTTGTTGTTGTTTAAGGGGTTAAAGCTGATTAATCTGCAGATGAAAAGTGAAAGAGAATAGCAAAAATGTAAAAAAAAAAAAAAAAAGGAGAAGTTTCATCTTACCCTTTCTCCTTATGACTCCAGACAATCGCAGGTGGACTGCTGATCAGTATTGCAGGGTATTTACAGGGTAGTACAACATCCGAGCCTTCTGCAGCAAATACTTCACTGTGTATCGCCTCACATCTGGAGCCTGTGTGAAGAAAAACATGAAATTAACTTCAATTTTTTTTAAAATTGCATTTTAGCGCAGATTTGCTTTTGAGTTGATCACACAGTTACCTGTTATAAGAATGGAAACCATCCCAAAGATTAAAAAATCCAACAAGTTTGTTTTGTTCATTTTGGTTTTGTATCCACAAACTCTTAAACTCTGCCTTTCTCTTCAAGCGCTGCCTTTTCTGGTATGTTTTTGCGATGTGGGTTGAAGAGGTTTATATATCAGCCCGTGGGAAGGTACCGAAGGCAGGGCGTCTGGTAGTTCCTCTGCTGATCATGTGACTTCAGCTACACGCCAAGCGTTCTTGCGGTCTTTCTTTGTCAGCCTGGAAACTATAAGACAGAGATGTAAACAGGGAGCCCCACTTCCTCCCACGGATTCTCTCTAATGTATTTCCTGTTTCTTTTGCGTCAATCACTCTGTAAAAGTATGTTCGATTATTGAATTTCTAAACCAACGAATACACAAGAAACATACAGTATGAAACCATGGACGGTAAGATATTCTGTATTTATACCTCTAAAAGTCACTTATGTTACACAAAGTTTGGGGACAAATAAACAATAATGTGTATATACAACATTTACTCCACAGCAAGTGTTTAGAATATCTTCAGCATCATTCACGGAAGCTCGAGTTGCTGTTTTGAAACCGAGATGGCAAAACTGCAACACCAAACTACTTGTCATGATCTCGTCACTGCCAGTTAGTTTTGTTTACAACCACTAGTTAGCTCCACTACTCACGATCATCATCATGATCATCATCATCTCCAGTTTGAGAATGAGGACATTTATGGTATCTTCTTGTGAAGGATATTCATGAAAGTGAATCATTCCCTCCATTCTCATTTTTTAGTGGCTCTCAGCTCAGTAGAAACGGGCCTACACTGCCAGACAAACACGTACCGTTTTAGCATATTCCATTCAATATCAAGATGAAATGCTCACAGGGAATACTGTCAGGTTAGAGGAAATACACCGATTACAGCTCTTCCCCTGAATCTCGTCAGAGGAGTTAGACACTTGTAGGAGATCATTAAGATAACGTAGAGGTGAGACGGTAAAGGGAATGTCTGCCTCACTGAATACTTCAGCCACCTGACAAGTGATGCTGCTAAACAGGGCTTGCTTTGACAAAGTGTGGTTTATATTTTTGTTCTGTTTGATGTCGTGTGTAAATACATTTAGATGTACCACACAAAGAATTGCTGCTGCGGGTGTGGTGTCAGTAAAATGTCAGTATAATAAATATATACTATCTGTTCGTTTTACCTTTAGAACTATTTCTATGTGTTGTTTTTCACTCTGCTGTATAGTTAAATAATTACACATTTTCTGTTTAATTATTCATTATTCAGCACGTCAGTACATGACAACAGACAATACAGAATACAGGCTAGGCTCACATTAAACAAAGAAAATATCACCAGGCATCAATCCACTTGTGTGTGAAGCTACCTGAATCTCCTTTTATTAACATCAAATACACTGTATTAAAGTACAGGCTAGATAGATAGATAGATAGATAGATAGGTAGGTAGGTAGGTAGGTAGGTAGGTAGGTAGGTAGGTAGGTAGATAGATAGATAGATAGATAGATAGATAGATAGATAGATAGATAGATAGATAGGTAGGTAGGTAGGTAGGTAGGTAGGTAGGTAGGTAGGTAGATAGATAGATAGATAGATAGATAGATAGATAGATAGATAGATAGATAGATAGATAGATAGATAGATAGATAGATAGACAGATGCGTGCATGCATAGAAAGAAAGAGAAACTAAGACAGTTACCCAGATATACCTGAGAACATGTGGGTGAAACCTCAGGGCTGTTTTTCTTCATCTTGGTAAGACATTTTCCTTGGTGAGAGCCATGTGACTTTTGTGTGACTGATATTGTAATCCTTTCATCTCATCCACACTGAACTTCCTTTGTCGGCCTTCAAATTGAAATCACTGTTTTGTTTATTTGATCTTGAGGCTTTGGTTTGAAAAACACCCTGAGAGAGCAGGGGGCACCTCTCAGCGTGTTACTCAGTGCTGTGAGGTGGTCTTTCCCTCAGCTGTCGTTTATTCATCTCCACCGTATCTGAATATGTGATGATGTTACCCTGAAGGAAAACACCCCTCACATGGAAACTACTGCTCTTTGAGCTTGAAGGGATGCAGACGAATATGCTAATAGAGATTACTTTGGAAAATAGTCAAATCAGACTCCTTCTGTACAAGTACGGCAGATGAGTAGTTTGTTCCCGTGTCAAGAACAATTATCTCTCCTCGTTGTCCATTTTCTAAACTCACAGCAGCATTTCACAACCTTTAGTAGAGAATGAATGTTTTCTGTTATTGTCGATAGTTCTGCGGTTTAATTTCAGTAACTGACTGAATTATAGCAGGGTCACATATTCTGTATTTGCTTATGCTGAAATATCTTTGCACTGGGTTTTACTGGCAGGAAGCAGAGTGCAGATAAAACATGCGGCTCTGCTGAGAAATTCTTTACATTTTCTTATGTCAGCATTTTATTTGCGCCGGCATTCAGAGCAACAGTGTAAGGGAACTTAACGCTGTACTGCGATGCAAAAACCGAGTGCGTGGCAAAATATTTTTCCAAAATTACACTTCGGGCTTGCTGAAAAATATCTGATTCGTGTTTTTTAAGCATTACCTCAACATATATACACAAACAAAGCTGCACTTTTTGACACTTTTTTAAAAATTGTTTTTGGGTTTTGTTTTGTTTTTTTGCACATTTAATCTAAATTGAAGTCAAAGTTAAATTAAGGTTGCATGTTTACAGTAAAGCAGTAAGCCTTCTCTGCACACAGTATTGCTCTGTGGTTATGCTAAATGTGAATGGAATCTAATGTTTGATGATGTTTTGTTTGGGCTAAATTTCCACATAGTGTCTGCCGCATTACCAATAATGAAATACAGACAAAGATCAACTGTGCTGGTCTTATTTCTTTGAAAAAGACAAATTATTCCATTCAGCTCTTTGCAACAGTAAGACTGAAAGTATCAGCATCTGTCACTGATGTCATCTGAGTGCGTATGCGTGTGTGAATGAGAGAGAGAAAAAGGCAAAATAGGCAAAAACAGCCTGAATGTTTGCAGCTGCAGGCTCAGCACGAAATCTCATCAATCAATTTGTGGTTTTTGCCAGTTTTTTAGGCACACCAACCAAATACCACAAATGCAGAATTCCTGCAGTATGTTTGTTAGTTTTTAACCAGACTGTAGATTGTGTTGCTGATGACATTTGTTGTGTTATATTGGGGTTTTTTTTGTTTTCATTTACATAAATGAGAAAAACTAAATGATATTGAAATTTGCAATGGGCTACTCAGCCTGCATGGATTGTCTGATTTGCAATAGCACTTATGGGGTTTGCAATAAAATGTATTCTTTTTTCCCCCAGATGTTTTTCAGTGCAAGAATTCACCTGTCTTATTTTCTGCTTTTCAGTCCCTTTTTACCGTAAAGTCCAGTGTTGTACGAACTTATAGGAGGGCGGCTGAATGTGAACATCAGGACACATATATAATTATGTTGCACATAGACTTCACATGCAGATGTTTCATAACAAAACAGCAACAGTTTCCCAGCACAGAAGCCCCTCGGGGCTGAAAGCTAAACACACTTCTCTACTCCTTGTGCACCCACGATTTCACACCAACCCACTGCACTCAGCTTGCAGATGACACCACAGGGTTGCACGTAATTGTTATGAGGCTGTTTACAGGCATGATTTGCAAAGCGACTGATGTTGTTCCATCAATAACCTGGCGTTTAACACCTCCAAAACAAAACAGATGATCATCAGCTTCAGCAGACAGAAAGAGAATCCTGCTCCATTGAACAAAGGTGGAGGCAATGTGGAAAATGTTCCAACTTTAAATTCCTCAGCACAAACAGGACTTTAAGAAAACCGTGCAGAGCTGTATCTTAAGCACAGTGAGGAGAAACAAGCTGACCAAACAGCTGCTGGTGTTATTCTACTCCACTATGGCATTTTGGTGTGAAATACCATCTTCACTGGAGATGACAAAAAGGCCGTTGACAGAAACAAAACATCAGAAAAGAAAACCACTGTCAGTCAGCTAGAAGCACAGCTACAAGTCGTGCCACAAACAACAACAAGGACTCTTCTCATCCTGGCAACCACCTTTTCTTTCTGTTGCCACTTGGATGGTGCTAGAGATCAATAAAGGCCTGCATTAAACTGCACACTGCCGCCACGCACAGCATCCTTGTGCAATATCGCCAAGGACTTCACAGGTGATATTTGCGTGTGTGTTCATAAATTCATAAATGTGTATGGTGTGTGTGGATTTTAACTTATACCTGTCCTATTTTTCTAATTTCTATCCCGTTTATATATTTTAAAATTTTGTTAAAGCAAGGCTTTTTTTAGAAGTTGCTTGAAGTTTTTCTGCTTAATGTGTCTCACTTGTGCACGGCTCAGGAAGACGCTCGTTATCTGTAGAAACACAAATAAAGGCATTCAGTTTTATTCTGTTTTAACTAAAAACTAAATCCTAGTGAGTGCCATTCTCTCCAACTTCTGATTTCTCCTCACCTGGCATTTAACTTTTAATTGAAAATTACTTTTAGATATATTAAAACATGTAATGCTCTGTAGACTCCTTTAAGAACAAGGCTTAGCCAGGCCTTCTATTGATGTTCTTTTGTTATTATTTGTATAACTGTTTTTTTAATTCTCTATCACTTTTAACAGTTTTAATGTTTATTGTGATTATTCCCAGTTTTCTGTATAAAGCGCTTTAAATAAACTTAACTTACCTATTTACTCGGGTATCGACAGGCCTATCTCCCCCTACTGGGTAGAATTCGTAGTAAAAAGTTGCAAAGACAATAATAAAACTCTTCCTTTGCGCTTCTCTACAGACAACACGGTACTGCCGCGTTGAATTATGGGACACAGAGTAAAGATGGAAGCCGCCACACAGAGCATGTCGAAGCGTCAATAACAAACAGTCTAAAGCGTTGCATGTTCGTAAGTGATCCTTAGCTGCGATATAAACAAAGGAGTCGAGTGGCATAAGATTCTGAACACGCGTGGAAACAGGTAATGGTCGAAACACTGACTTCAATGTAATGTGCTAGCTGAAGCTAAAGCTAAGGGTCACCGTAAAGATGGTTAAAGAAACTGATGCCGTGTTTAAAGAAGGAACAGTAAACTTTAAAAAATACTCTGAATTTTATGAGCGTTGACTTCAAGTTTCATCTAAATGATCTGTTAACAACTTCTGGCAGAAAACTGTGGACATGTCTCTGCTGGGAGGTCTGCTGAGAGCTGGGGCGTCCTACTGTCAGTCTGCTGGGACGCTGCTGCACACCGTCAGGACCATTTCTACAGGTGAGTTGTCTCACTGGTTCCAGTAGCAACTGGTAACCTGAACTCAGGAAGTAAAGCAAGTCGTCTATTACTCGGAAGATTTCTGGTTTGACCCCTGATTGCTTCGGCCAAAGTATCCTTGGAAATAAGACAATGCACTTGGCGCAGATTAAAACATGTTTGTACGAATGTCGGTGTGAATGTGACATTCTGCGTGTGCCTGCATGAATTTTCTTGATTTCAGTAACAAAAAACAAGTTAGACTCAAACTATCTTAGGGATGGGATCTCATGAAATCAAGCTTTCAAAGTTGTATAGGGATTTTAACTCTTTCCTCCTTGGACCCCTATTAGCCCTGTTTCTCTTTTCTGACCCGAGCGGTTTCTGTCATACAGTGGGGCAAAAAAGTATTTAGTCAGCCACCGATTGTGCAAGTTCCCCCACTTAAAATGAGGACAGAGGTCAGTAATTTGCACCAGAGGTACACTTCAACTGTGAGAGACAGAATGTGAAAAAAAAAAATCCATGAATCCACATGGTAGGATTTGTAAAGAATTTATTCGTAAATTAGGGTGGAAAATAAGTATTTGGTCACCTCAAACAAGGAAAATCTCTGGCTCTCACAGACCTGTAACGTCTTCTGTAAGAAGCTTTTCTGTCCCCCACTTGTTACCTGTATGAATGGCACCTGTTTGAACTCATCATCTGTATAAAAGACACCTGTCCACAGCCTCAAACAGTCAGACTCCAAACTCTGCCATGGCCAAGACCAAAGAGCTTTCGAAGGACACCAGGAAAAGTATTGTAGACCTGCACCAGACTGGGAAGAGTGAATCTACAATAGGCAAGCAGCTTGGTGTGAAAAATCAACTGTGGGAGCAATCCTCAGAAAATGGAAGACATACAAGACCACTGATAATCTCCCTCGATCTGGGGCTCCACGCAAGATCTCATCCCGTGGGGTCAAAATGATCATGAGAACGGTGAGCAAAGATCCCAGAACCACACGGGGGGACCTGGTGAATGACCTGCAGAGAGCTGGGACCAAAGTAACAAAGGTCACCATCAGTAACACACTACAACGGCAGGGAATCAAATCCCGCAGTGCCAGACGTGTTCCGCTGCTGAAGCCAGTGCATGTCCAGGCCCGTCTGAAGTTTGCCAGAGAGCACATGGATGATACAGCAGAGGATTGGGAGAATGTCATGTGGTCAGATGAAACCAAAGTAGAACTTTTTGGTATAAACTCAACTCGTCGTGTTTGGAGGAAGAAGAATACTGAGTTGCATCCCAAGAACACCATACCTACTGTGAAGCATGGGGGTGGAAACATCATGCTATGGGGCTGTTTTTCTGCCAAGGGGACAGGACGACTGATCCGTGTTAAGGACAGAATGAATGGGGCCATGTATCGTGAGATTTTGAGCCAAAACCTCCTTCCATCAGTGAGAACTTTGAAGATGAAACGAGGCTGGGTCTTCCAACATGACAATGATCCAAAACACACCGCCCGGGCAACAAAGGAGTGGCTCCGTAAGAAGCATTTGAAAGTCCTGGAGTGGCCTAGCCAGTCTCCAGACCTCAACCCCATAGAAAATCTGTGGCGGGAGTTGAAAGTCCGTGTTGCTCGGCGACAGCCCCAAAACATCACTGCTCTCGAGAAGATCTGCATGGAGGAATGGGCCAAAATACCAGCTACTGTGTGTGCAAACCTGGTAAAGACCTATAGTAAACGTTTGACCTCTGTTATTGCCAACAAAGGTTATGTTACAAAGTATTGAGTTGTATTTTTGTTATTGACCAAATACTTATTTTCCACCCTGATTTACAAATAAATTCTTTACAAATCCTACCATGTGGATTCATGGATTTTTTTTTTTTTCACATTCTGTCTCTCACAGTTGAAGTGTACCTCTGGTGCAAATTACTGACCTCTGTCATCATTTTAGGTGGGGGAACTTGCACAATCGGTGGCTGACTAAATACTTTTTTGCCCCACTGTATATAGGGCTTCCTGAACAAAATGACTAGATGTCCATCAGAAGTTAGTGGGGTTAATCTCTTCCTATGTGGTATTACTAGGGCTATTCATTAGAAAAACCTGGAACACATTTTAATGGTTGTTAAACTTAATCTTTTATTTTATGTGTGTATATATGGGATTCAAAACACATACAGGTGTGGGGGAAAGAGTTAAGATAGCTTGATAAATCAGAAAAAGGGGATTTTTGTCCAGTCAGTGCATAACCTCTCTAAATTTGATTTGAGTGGGAATTTCACTGTAATTTCACCCAAAAAAATGAGAGTAGGGGTTAAAAAGGGGAGGCATTTCTGTTGTTTGGGTTAAATTATGGTGACATGAATTGAACTTTTATTGTATTTATTTTTATTTTAAGGCATTTTAAGAGTTATAAGTTTGACAGATTTTTCTTTATATATTTTTCTCCAAATGCAGGGTAGTTTTAATGTAGGCTGGCCTCATTTAAGCACTGTTTTTGAGAGTAGTGCACAGACTGTGGATTTTATGTCACTCTTTACACTGTTAGTGTAATATGTGCCACTGTAAGGTAAAAAGTATGCACAGTTAGCATAAAATAAAAAAAGACCAGAAATTGTCCAATAGTCCAAAACTGCATATCTATCTATATCTATATATAAAAAAACATTTTCTCCACACCGAGTGTTTGTTGTTCAGAAATATCATCAGTGTCATTTACAGAAGCCTGAGTTGTTTCTTTGAAGCTGAGGCGGCAAAACTGCAACCCCAAGCCACCCTGTCATCACTCCGTCACTGCCAGTTAGTTGTGTTTACAACCTCTAGTTAACGACACTACCTCTCATGATCATCAACATCATCATCAGTTGTGAGAAAGAGGACATTGAAGCTATGATGCTGATGCGTGCTGTGATGGATATTCATGAATCATTCCCTCCATTCTCACTTTTTAGTCGCTCTCAGCTCAGTAGAAATGGGCCTACACTGCCCGACAAACACATGGTGTGTTAGCATATTCCATTCAATATCATGATGAAATGTTCACCGGGAACAGTTGGACACTTGTAGGATATAATTAAGATAACTTAGAGCAGATATTCCTTTTACTAGCTCATCTTTATCTGCCTGCTTCACTGAACATTCCACATTCCAACATGTTTTTATATGAGCATTTGTCGCATCTGATATTTTGTGTAGAAACATTTATGTGGACTCCAAAAAGACGACCTGCTTACTCTTTGCACTGCCTCATTTTATTTGTTCAAATAAAGTCACGCATGTTCGAATCATTTAAATGTCGTCCACAAGTCAGACCAGCACGATATGAACACGACCTTTTTAAAGCTCTAAGCAATTACACGTTACCAAATAAACAAGACAAAAAATTAGGTTCACATAGAAATTGAAGTCGTGAGCGACCTCTGCTGTCAAGAACAACAGTTATATTTTCCTCAACAAGAAACAGAACAAACTCAAACCACCCCGGACCTGCGGTGCACGAATCACACTTTTCCCATGAGTGTGTTTAAAAAGCTTCTCTGGTATCTATTGAGTCATTAGTAAACATCTGTTCCAATATGGCTACCTGGTAAAGTTATTCTTATAATTTTCTAGTAACCTGGATGTTAAATATTTTCAAATAATTTAATTGTCTGGGAGTAGAAGAAATGTTATGTGTTTATTTGTACTGTATGTATGGAGCCATATATATGCTGATTCATTGAGTCTGTGAACAACATGGTGCATAAAGTGTACATTAGCTTTTGTATTTGATACCTTTGATTTGAATCATTTAATGTGAATGAGCACATCGAGTAATCTGCAAATTGTTTAGAGAACAAAATAGACTATTTTCCCCAAATGTGAACAAGCACTTTGTGCTACTGTGTGCTGTTTTCAGGTACATGCTGTCAGATCAGGATGCACGCCATCCCTCAGCCGAAAAAGGTGGACAGATGGACTGAGAAGAGGAGCATGTATGGAGTTTATGATAACATAGGAATCTTGGGTGAGTATCCTCAGCATCCAAGAAAATTAAGAGGATGTACTGTACAACTGTTGGATGGTTAGTTTGCTGTTTCTAAGTCATAATGAGTAACTTAACTTGTCTTAAGGGCTGTGTGCGTGTGCGTGTGCGCGTGTGCGTGTGTGCATACAGTCTTACAGTATTCTCAACATCCGCACAGTAAATTGGCAGGAGATGGTGTGATAAGATAAGCTGGGTATGAGCGTAGGTGAACAAATCTATGATGATCCGACATTTAATCTGATATGGTGCCTTGCTTTGCTGTTCATTTGACCAGTTTTGCCTCTCCCACAGCACACTTTTTTTTCTTTCACATAAACTGTCTCTCTCTCTTCGTGCTCTTTCTACAGGGGACTTTAAAGCTCATCCTAAAGACCTAATTGTTGCCCCCTGCTGGCTGAAAGCTTTCAAAGGTAATGAACTGCAGCGGGCAATTAGAAAAAAGAAGATGGTGGGAGACAGAATGATGACTCAGGACAGGCACAACTTGGAAAAGAGGATACGCTTCCTCTATAGACGCTTCAACCGCACTGGCAAACATCGCTAATGCTGAACAAAGTGCAGAGCAGCCAAGAAGGACTGTGTCAGTCTGTTGGTGTGATTTCATGCTGTCACTGTGCTCTGTTTCCATTTTTCTAGGTTATTGTGTGTTTCAGACTGAATGTGCATTATTCATTTCTTATCAGTAACTGATTCAAAATAAATGCTACTAAAACCTGAAAATAAATTTTAAATGGACTGGAATTTGTGGCTTTTTATTCCTCGAGACCCAACGAACATTCAGATAAAGCTGAACTAGTCAGTCTGTAATTAAAAATGATATCATGGGATTACTTCGTGAAAATAGGCTCTAGTGCAAAAGTCAGAAAAAGCTTAGGATGAAATGACCTGTTGAAGTAACTGATAAATTCAGACGTTTAATACAAAAATCATTTGGAGGGTTTCTTGAGTTAGTTTGAGGTCTGAGAAACTTTCAGAGCTTTAACTTTTATCAAGTGAAGCGAGTAATAGTTTCACCTTGTAAAGGACCTTGAATGACTAGTCTTTGTGCTGTGTGAATACATTTGCCTCGCCTGTTGATCATCTCGTTATCGCAGTAAGCTGATGGGTAAGTTTGGGTCCTGATTGTACTATGATGTTACTTTGGCATGTGCCACCGAAGGTATTACATTGTTACAAACCAAGCTTTTAGCCAAGGTCCTCCACAATAGAAGTGTTAGTGTGCTCTGCAAACTTGCTCCCCAAACTCCCCCAAGCTAATCCAATACAGGTTTCACAGAAGCCACAGGACAGCCTCAGAGTTTCTGTGGGGTTGGTGTTTTTTTGTTTGTTCGTTTTTTAGGATCAAAATATTAGGCAGATGGTTTTAATGTTATGTCTGAAACAATGGAAATGCCTAAACATAATGCACATGATCTACCATTTCAAGGCTAATGGGACTCCATTGTCTGAGAAGAGTTTCAGTGAGACAGTGGACTCTGCATGCAGCAATTTTCTCCTACTCCAGAGCACTGCTGAGCTCGCTCATTGGTGTTCAACCATAAGAAGGCTTTTTCCCACACTCCAGTTCACTCCCAGGGTGTTTGATAGGGTGGAGGTGGAGGCTCAGTGCAGGTGAAGTTCCTCATGTGGGCACTTGTGTTAAAACAGGGAAAGCACTTCCCCAGTGTGCAAAAAAACATCTGTCTCCATAGTGTCATGGGACAAAAAGCAAATGTATTTGCAAAACAGATTACTTCTTAATTTTTCTCCATATACGTCATCAAATTTTGAATAAACTCTTCAAAGCTGTTCTTGCAGCTTAGACAAATGCAAGTTATTGTAAGGAACCTTGAAAAGGTCACATTTAGTCTCAATGAGACTAAATGTGACATCCTAAACAAGACCTTTTGGACATACTGCTTAACTGTAATTTTCTTTTTAACATCTGAAGAGCGTCACATTCTAGTATGTTTCACTTCATTGCTCTACTGACCTTTTTTATTTCCCGCGAGGCTTTTTCTAACTCCGCTCACTTTAATATGCATAAGATTAGATTCAAAATATAAGCATAGTAGAGGTAGGCTCAGATGTAGGACTCCATTAGTTTTCAAACGAAAGCCGTTGCAAAGGGAAATGGGATACAGGATCAGAAAGAGGAGGGAGCTGGGAGAATCCCAGGCCAGGGAGGAAACAGTCGAGTCAACACTCTGTAGGCATTCACGGTACCGCAGTGTCGTCCCGCCGCCCTATCCGACACAGAGCTGCAGTACTGCAAAGTGTGAGGGGAGAGAGAGGGAGGGAGGGGGTGCCGCACTGTCGTTACGAGTCCAAGTGGTGAAGGCAGGAGCAGAGACGCATTATTGCAGTTGCCCACAGAGCCACTTTGCACGGACAAAACTCGCGTACCTCGCATACAGCGCGCAGTGAGAGAGAGAGTGAAGGAGGCAATCAGAGACAACCGATTTCCTGTGACTTCACTTTCCCCCTTTATTGTTGTTATTATTATTATTTTATTTCAATCGCAGGTATTCTGTCAGTAGCTTTCAGAAGAGGCAACTCAACAACCAGCCAATCAGTGCTGCGTCTCAGGATCTAGGAGGGGAGCATCACTTGGAGGAGCCGGATGCAGCTCTGCAAGAATACAAACATCCGTGGATTTCTTTTGCATGGATTATAATTTGGAAGTACTTCCTTCCTGAGCTGGCATCGCTCCTTTTTCATTCCCTGCCCACTAATCTGGTCACACAGTGAATTATCACCCGACCTGTATACGTGTCTCAGTATTGCAGTACTTTTGGTGACGGCTTGCAGTATAAAAGCATCGCTAGAAGATCGGCTCCACTGCGCCAAGAGCCTCCGCCTCAGTTTACTGTCAGTGCGCCACTTCAGTCTGTTTACTAATTAAGCATCTGGACTTTCCTTTGCACACGTGCCTCCGCTTTTTCGTCTCTTCTGTCTTTTTGGGGGTTTTTTCTCTCTCGCTTTGTACTTCAGACCCTCCTGCCTCACAGCCAGTCACCCCTCCTCCGCTGCCCGTGAGTCAGTTCAAACAGCTGCATAGAAGATGTGAGTATTAATGCGGCTTTTCCATTGCGCTCTTAAAAAAATGAAAAGAAAAGAAAAAAAAAAACAACAAAAGCAGATATCTAATATGTGGTGGCGGAAGAACCCACATTGAAACGTGTTCATTTCTTTATTTTCTTCCACTGGCGGTCCGAAGTGAGATGATTTACTTTCAGCTTGAAGGGTTTTTGCTGACGCAAGCGAAAAATATTCCATCACTGCTTCGCTGAATTATGTATTCAGAGGTTGACTTCTGTCTCATACAAAGCCCGAGACGGGGCTGAATGAGTTGTTTTGGATGTTTTTGTGTCAGATTTAATAGAAAGCAGCGTGTTTTGTGGTGCTGGATGAGTTACAAGGTTTTTGTGGGACTTGGGGGTCATCATCTGTTTAATGCTGTAAAACGTGAATTTTTAAAGGAAACTGGGTTATCAGTAGCTTCCTTAATGCAGAATTTCTCTTAAAAATATTGTAAATTTTCATCCTGCAGGAGTTAGTTTATCATATATTAAACTGGCAGCTGCCTCTGCAGAGGTTTTTTGCTCAGGTTTAATTGTCCTTCCTCTCCCCTCCTGCTGGATTAACCGTTTCCTCAGTTCTGCCTCACCTTTTCTTTTCACTTCCAACCATCTCTCTGTAATCCATCATGAGCAACATCTGCCTTCTCTTTTTCTTCCTCCCCAAAACGTTCTCTCTCTTTACTCATCCACCGCCATCCTGTGGCCTACATAGCTTTTTTAAAAACCTCTCCCCCACTCTCTCTTATGCGCCCCTTTCTCACTGACACATCTCTGCCTACGTTTGCGATTTGCAGGTTCCCTTCCTGCAAATTACACTCTTGACTCTTTCAAGCCTTTAGACAGGGCATTTTTCCTTCTCAGCATATTTCAAGTTTCTTTTCAGATTTTTATAAAAACCTATCCATTGTTGAATGTGAAATGTTCTGACTTCATCCAATTCTTTCTCTCACAAAACTCTCATTGTTGTGCTTGGTCAGGTCTGCCCCAGATGCTGCCCCACCAGCTGGAGCTCCTGGAGCTCCAGGTGCCCCTGGCGCAGATGGAGCCCCAGCTGGCGCACCTCCTGGCCCTCCCAATACCAGCAGCAACCGCAGGCTACAACAGACTCAGGCCCAAGTGGAAGAGGTGAGCTGTTCTGAGCTTCTGGGTCAGAATGCATTCTGTGTAGAAAGTCACTGATGTAAAATATGTATGAGCAACAAACTGCAGAAGAATTACCACTTACGAAAACGACATTCCCATCTATTTTCCTCCTTTACTACCCCCCCCCCCCCCCCCCCCCCCCAAAAAAAAAAATGCTCTCTCATCCTTGCTGGATTGGTCTAGGTGGTGGATATCATGCGGGTGAATGTGGACAAGGTTTTGGAAAGGGACCAGAAGCTTTCAGAGCTGGATGACAGAGCGGACGCTCTCCAAGCTGGAGCCTCCCAGTTTGAAAGCTGCGCAGCCAAGCTAAAAAACAAGTACTGGTGGAAGAACTGCAAGGTGGGCGCATTACTGTGGCTCCTTTACACAGATTGGTAAAACAGAGAGAAACCTATGGTATCATCTGACTTAGAATGAACAAATTCCTATTAGTATGTGTTCTGGCATGCAGAGAGAATAGAGGACAACATAGGAATTTGTTAATGAGCTGCTGTAGAGCACTGAAGTGATACCTCAGGGGAAATGGGAGAAAGGCATCTGCTATTGTGGAGTTTTCACTCTAAACACTGAGGGGATTGTATAACTAAGCCACAACAAACACAAAGAGCCTTTTAAGTGTCATAATTGTTTTGTTTTGTGGTTCAGATTGGTTTCTATTCTGTTTGAACATAGCGAAACCCTAAAAACACAGCTTCGTGTATTCTTCTGTAAAAGGATGAAGTCTAAAATTTTCATCTCTTTTTTTCAGATGATGATCATGATGGGTATCATTGGAGTTATTGTGGTTGGAATCATATTCTGTAAGTAGTTTCATTCTGACACCGATGCAAAAATTTCCACAATTAACTGATTACTTTCAAAATGTAGATAATCATCATGCGTCGACTTCCCACTCAGCATGGCTATTTCCACTTGCACACGTGAGAAATTTAGAAATCACTAATACATCAGTGTTAGAACTGATACTGATGGGGTTTTTTATTAATGTAAAAAAAACCCCATCAATATTATACATATAAGACAACACTAGCATAATATTATTTCGTCTTTAACAACCCCACATTCCTGCATAAGGAGAGGTCAGTGTGTCCTCTGCCCGTTTAGTTTTAATGACGTGTTGCCAGACCCATTAAACTAATTACTTCTTTCCCTCTCTCTTTAATTCACAGTATACTTCTTCCACTGAGCTCAGCTCATCAGTACAGATGAATATGGACTTGAGGATAATATGAGAGGGGAGAGGCAAAAAAAGAAACCCAAGCGCTGCTCCTCAATTTTGTCAGTCCTCTCCTTCCTCTCTTCACACAGTCTTCCATCAAACCATCTTGCACTTAAACATTACATTAGTGTTTATAGATGTCTCTGCTCTCTTCGTCCTCTTTCCCTCCCTTTCCTTGCTGCTTTCTTCCACTGTTTTGACTTGAACTCTTGCTCACTCTCCGCTGCCTCTGCACCTCATGTATTATTGAAGGACACAGCAGGCAGAGTCAAAAGAGGAAGGAAGGAAGAAAAGGAAAGAAGGTAGAGGGAGAACACGTGGGGCTAAGCACGCTGGTGGGGGGTGTACAGAAGAGTCTTTCTACACCGAGTACGCCAAAGCTTATTCATATGACGTTTTTTTGAGAGTTCAACATTTGTAAATTGATACTGACATGCATAACTAACACACATCTTCTGTCTGCTACTTCCACAGTTGCTACTTACTAACACAAGGTCATGTTAGATTAAGATTATGCTAGTTTCTGTTGTTTGTGCTTGTGTGTATCTGTGATCCAAAGCATTGTAGCTAAAAGCTTTCTTCCACTTTTACCTGGTAGGCTTTGATTGGTATTTTTTTCCCTTTCCTGTCTAACTTTCACTCACTTAAGTCTTTTTTTTCTGCAACCTCCAGTGATAACAAGAAAAGAGAAATGCAAAATAGGGAAAGAGACTGTGTGAGAGTTTAGGAAAGGAGGAAGTGATTCAGGGAAAGGTAGTAGGAGTACTGCAACACATTTCTACTGCATAAATAGGTAAAAATTTAAATCCGGACTGAAAAAGCAGAATGTTTATACCACAGGCATAGAGGTGGCATTTTAGTAATAATATGCACAGCAATTAAGTCACACGAGCAGGCACTTACAGACAATCCAACGAATACATGAACTAACTGCTTCAGTCCAGAGGAAGGCCTCTTAATTCTGATTTGCAGAGAGTCCCAGCCATAGACAGATGAATGTGTAGCGCCACATTTCAAACAGGTAGAGACATATAGTTATTTTGAGAGTTGTGCTGTCAAAGTGTTTAATTGTTGTTTAAGTTGTCCAGAAAGCAGGAAAAGAGGAAAGAGGATATGATTTTAGAAACCCTGAGCCACCTGGTCGTCCCACCGTCACTGCTGACTCACATAAAAGCACCCATCTGTCATCGACAGTATGATAACGGCCAGTGTGAAGCTTTTGTTTCTAACCTGCATGGCAAACGGTGTCCGTAGTTTTGCCTTTTTGTGTAACCTGTGTATCTGCCATTTCTGAACCTTACTGCCGACTGTACATTTTTTTTCTTAGTGGTTTAAAGGACCTATGTACAATGTCTTTCTGATCTGATAATTACTGCTTATGCAATGCAACAATGCTCAAGAGTTTGCCAACATTTTGTTAAGATCACTTGTGTTGGACAGTAAAATAATATCCAGAGACTGCAAACAAACTGCTACTGTAGTGAAAAATGAAAACTTAGTATTATTCGTGTTGTATGAGTAGAACTATAGTACACATCTGTCAGTTTACGCTCCTGAAAACAGGTTTATAAATTCTTTCAAGTTTTTTGAGGGGCTGTAGGATATGAAGTTTATTTTCCTTACTTTGGACTGATATTCAGGGTTGATAAAACGCAAAGGGCATTTATGCATAATTGTAGCGGTTAGCCAAAATTATCTAATGATACTGTGCAGTAATATTATTAGATAGTTAACATGGTTCATGAGAAGATGTTTTGTGATTTACTTGGAACTACTGGAAGAGATGCAACTGGATTTAGGAGAACAAATGCATGTTTACCACTTTTTGCTGATGCCAATAAAGAAATCATGAAGTGACTACATACTGACTTTGATTATATCCTTTGGTCGTGTTATAGCATCTAAAAAACTAAAAGACTATAATGAAAAGTTTTTTCCTCAACAAAATCAAAATTTTCATAATTTAATTTCTTTATATATTTGACATTAATTGTAATATTCTAAGCCTTTATCGTTTTACTTTTGATGTTTAGGTCTCAAAAATCAGAAATCCACTTTCACAAATTATTAGAATATTTCATTTAGAGTTTGAGTAAATTATTAGTCACACAGTATACTGTAAATAATATGCATCTTTTGTTCTAGTTCAATACACACAACCACAATCATGGGGAAGATTGCTGGCGTGATTGTTGTCCAGATGATGATCATGAGCAGCCTCTATACGGAGGGCAAGCCACAAGATGTCACTGCTGAAAAGGCTGGCTGTTCACACAGTGCTGTAAAGAAGCATCTTTATAGAAAATTGACTGCAAGGGAAAATTGTGGCAAAAGCGACAGAGGTGACTCCAGGTTTGAGAGGATTGTTAAGAAAGGTTGGTTCAAAAACCTGCAAGAGCTTCACAAGGAGTGGATGGAGGTCTCTGTCACCACACAGATGTCTTTAGGAAATGAGTTCCAATGTCAAAAGTGTCTTTTTGGTCTTCTGGTAAAAAGAGAAGAAATGGACTGTTGCTCCGAAGTCCTCTTGTCAGATGAAAGTCAATTTTCCAGTTCTTTAACACTTGCCTCACAGGATCTGGGTTCGAGTCCACTGTCTGACCAGGGATCTTCTGCGTGGAGTTTGCATGTTCTCTCTCTGTTTATGAGGATTCTCCCACGTGGCTCCCACGTGGCTCCCACAGTCCAAAGACATGTAATTATTGGGGTTAGGTTAATTTGGTGAGTCTAAATTGTCCATAGGTGTGAGTGTAAATGGCTGCCTGTCTTTCCGTGCTAGCCCTGTCCAGGCTGTACCCAACAACTATGGTAGCTGAATAGGCTCCAGCCTCCCCGGGATTCTGACAAGGATGAACAGAAGAGAATGGATGGATTTACCTTACAAGATAAAGCACCTTGAGACTTTTGTTGTAATTTGGTGCTATAGAAATAAAATGTAATTGCACTGAGGGGTTTATTATGAACAGCATGAAGCTTTTCATGATGTTGTATTTTTTTAATGACTTCAATCAATTCCACAATGTACAAAGATTGATCAGTGGAAATTCCTTAACCATTGTCACAGTATTACATAATCCTTCTATATTACAGGTACAATAAAATAAAATAAAATCATACAAAAACTGAAGGGAGGATAAAACAAATATATATATAGTACCAAAAATAAGAAGTATAACAAAAACCTTCTCAAATTCCCACTTTAAGTATAATAATCTACATTTATTGGGTCTATGTACCATCTTTCACTGACGTTACACACCAAGTCACAAATTCAAACTAAGGCTTGTATGGCAGCATCACTCCATCCTCCTTAAATGTCACAGGGAGCATCAGGATCTCCACTAGAATATAAAACAAAGTTCTGCCAGGCTTCTAAATTATTGAATGCACAGTAAATTCAGCAGGTAAGTGGGATTTAAGAGGCTGTGATTGTTTAAATAGTCATACCAATTTTTCAGTAGAGTCACAGAAAAAAAACAACCCTTTCCCACTTTATATTGATCAAAAAAAAAAAAAGTCTAAATAAGCCCCAAATACTCAAAGCATAATTTTACATTCAAGGAAAAACAACTTTATGTTCATTTAAGGTGCTTTCAATATTGTTGCTCTTTTAAAAAAATAATTTCTGGGCCTTTGTGGGCTCCTGGGAAAAAATATAAAGTAAATAGTTTACAAAAATATTACAGAGACCATGTCTCAGGTAATAAATACTCATAGTGCAATTGCACTATTAGCTGCTTTCAAATACAAATCGTGTGGACCTTTCATGTCTGCAGAAGATGAAAATGCCTACTGCCCCTACACACCATTATTTTCTACCTGCAAACAACAGCCCCCCCGACAACAACCATACTGAAAGCTGTGAAGGGAATAATTCCATGTAAGGGAGTTTGCTACTGTATAATTGCAGTGTTATCGTATATGAATAAAATGTGTACTGTTGGTGAATAACATAGTTTGGGATGTGATCTGTGGGTTTTAATGCAATTTAGCATATTGCAAGCTTCAAACTTGCATAGTGCAAAAATAGGTTGGTATTAAAAATAATAAACAAAAAATGTATCATGTATAGAAATTTCACAGCTATGTCATAAATAGATCGGTTACCATATGCATAGCTTTCACCCCCCCCAAAAAGTTTTTTGTACGGAGCAAAATTTTTTCCCAAATGTTTACAAATGATATATAAATTAAACGTAAATTAAGATTTACAAATGTGCACAATGATTAAAATTTTCACTACTTGGGTGCTCGATCCACACATAAATAAACAGAACAGCTCATTACACTGGACTAGGAAACATACATAGATGCCATATAGTAACCTAGATTGTTATCCATATCAACTTAATCATATATAATCAAAATATACAAGAAATTGTCAGCACCTGTGGATTCACTTCAGAGGACGAGCCATAGAGATGTCTCTCCACCCTACATAATCCATAGTAACTAAAACAAGCACACATATGAATCCACTGGAACCCCAGATGTACCAGTTGTTTTCTCTAGCACTTGAACACAGCTTACATTTGTGGAACTATGTGAACATCACAATGTGAAGTCTCAAACCCTCACTGTGCATATCAGAGGATTCATGCATGCATATTTAAAGATCTGTATGTGAGAATATAAAGAATGTTACAGGAAACTTTCTAAAAGTACAAATTATCAAATTTATAAAGTCGAACTGTAAAATTTGTGTCCTGACTGTTTATTCAGGTTTGATATATCCATTTGTAAATTAGTTTTCCATGTGTTCCAATTCCTCTGTATTTGTGTGTGGATTAGAGCATGTGAGTCTTCAAAACTTACAAATCATTGTACACATTTATAAATTTTAGTATACACCTGTTGATCACATATTACACATTTGTAAACCTCCTGAGACTAATTTTATTCTATACTTTTGTTTTTCAGTTTCTAGAAAGCTGGAAGAGTTGAACAAACCAGTGGAATACCTAAAAAAAAATAACTTAAACACTAAAATGACACAAAGAAACTTTCTAGTCTCCAGTCACGATGATGTAAGTGAAATTTATCCCATGACCTGATAGAAGAAAAGTACAGTGATGATCAGGAAGCCCAGTATCCACCAATAGGAATCTGCGGAGACACACAAAGGTTTTGTGGATAAGGTTAACATCAGACATAAATACAATCACCCTCATAATAGAAAAAAAATGTTTACACTGTTTCTGAAATAAATTGTCATGTTGAATTCATCCACAAAGTCAACCAAAGTGTTGTGCATCAAGGGTGCTAAAAGTGATCTGTAAATTGTTACATTTGTAACACGTCAAGGCCCCAAATGCCAACTGAAAATGTGGAAAACACCTGGTTTAACTACAACTGCCAGTTTCTATATGATTGAACCAAAACTTCCACTGTAGGATTTTGTTAGCTCAGGACCGAACCAGAGTTTTTTTCTATAGAAAAATATAAAAATAGCAATGTCAGACTTGTCATCTATTTATATTCCACTCTCAGCAAGATAATGAAAACCCTTTGATAATGGTAAAAAAAATTTTTTTAAAAGTGTTAAATAGATATACATACTAGGCTCAGGAGGTTCCACCACCACACTAACAAAGAGCGGTTCTTCTAGAGCTGTGTGGGAGACCTTGCAGATGATTTTGGTTCCTGGGACGGTGGTGGGAGGCACAGCTATGTGAGAGGACAGGGTGAACGTTCCATCACCGTGCTGCCGATGACTGGACAGGGAGCCCTGATCTATAAAGAGCTGTGGCTCTGTGTCCGTAGGAGAGAGGGAAAACCACTCAATCTAAAAAACAGAAAAGAGCAGAGAATTATGACCTGTCATTCAATTAAATGTAGCCTTAGGAGCTAGTGCAATTCAAAAGGACACAAATGAATAAATATGGAAGATAACTTATTATCAAAACAGCAAATAAAGACACTTTTCATTAACAAGATGAAGAGCATTGGTACGTTTAAAAATATCTACACTTTCAGGCGTCCTTAGAGAGACTTTGAGAGAGAGGCTGGTTTAAGGCCTGCAATAACTTCTCTATTAAATTCCTCTATTTCATTGTGATTGAGAAAAAAATCTCCTTTCATAAACATGATAATATATTAAAGTTACTAATAAGATTGGTGTTTAAAAGGATGGTGTTACAAAACAGTAATGGGTAACAGTTACATCTCAAAACACAGTTACTGACGTGAGAATCCAGTGGGTAGTATTTACTGCTGTGACAACTTAATTTCTGGGACGAACTTGACTTTAAAACCAACTTCTCGACTGAGAGGGAAACATCTGGAGGTTCTATGGGGGAAAAGTAAGAGAGAAGAATTAACAGAATATCAAAGAAAACAACGGCTGAGGATTAAGATCAGAGTGAAACTTACGAATAATGCGAAGTTGAACGACCTGCTGGGAGTGGAAAGGACCAAGACTGACTGTACAGATGTAGGTCCCCTCATCTCCAACCTTCAGCGTGGTCAGAGTCAAAGACGCGTTACCCTCACCAACAACCTGGGCAGCATTTATGCTTGAGCCGGCCCTCTCACCGTCCACTAAACAGACAGAATAATAATTGTTTGATGTTTCTTCAGTTCGTGCTCTTCACATCATCTCCACATGTGTGCTTTAATGGCATCTGCCTGTCTGTCAGTAATTCAGCAAGACTAAACTACAGAGCAGAATTTCATGAATACACAGAGGTGAATTGTGGGTAAAGGACGAAGATATTTAATTCCTAAATGACCTCCTTTAAAACTATAAGATAAATGTATTTTTAAAGGAGGCATGTAAAAGGCATGTAAAAACTTTATGTAATTAAAATCCAAATCTAGTTATATGTACACTGACACTGGAGCTGGTGCAGGACTGAGATCACCCACTGTCCCTGTGATTTCATATGTTTTAACAGTTCTTCTGAGGTCCTGAATTATTTATAAAATAACAAACTTGTACACCTATTTAAAATCTATTTATTCAAATACAACTACAAGCAGCAATGTGGGGTACAAAAAGGGTGAAGGTGAAATTATCTTCATTTTACAGGTGGCAATAGTAGTAAGACAGATGCATTTTGTTTTTTCAGTGGTTTTTTGTTTTGTTTTGTTTTTTGTTTGTTTGCTTGTAATCTTTAAATACATCCATAAAGTTTGGTTCCAATACCATAAAAATCTTTTCATATGACCTCACTTCCTGTTTGCTAGCTTCTCCACGGATGAATATTTTTTAAAATCTCAAATAACCTTTGAGTTAACTTTCTGATAACTTTTTGTGGCAACTTTACAGAAACATAGTAAAAATGCTAAGATGCTAAAGGTCATCTTTGGTGACAACAGGCCTGAAATAAAAGTCAAAAATTGACATTATAGTCTCCTTTCCACTTGTCTCAATACCATTATCTAAACAATTAATAAAAATCAGACATTTGGTTCAAAACTTACATACATAAAGAAACCCATGGCTAGAAACTCACTGAAAACATTCAGAAGACTGTCACTAAAATGATCCTCCTAAGATCACTAGAAACAATCATTCAAAGCCCCTTTTTTTAAACATATATTTGTAAAGTGGGATGCCACTATTGAACTATCACCATCCTGAGTAGCATCAGTCTTAAAGCCATTAAAATAAACAGTGTAGGTTCTCATTGCCAAACCCTGCATTACACATGCAGATACACCTGCTAACACCTACAATGCTCACCTATCGTGCTGCCTTCTGTATCATCCAGCGCCCTCTTCATTTCAAGCACCTTCCTGCCTTTACCTCTGTGCTGCAGACGCCACTCAATGCCCACTTCCTGTGCTAATGGCGTGTCCTGCTGCTTGAAGCCACAGTTGAGGAGAACATCACTTCTCAGAGGGGCAGACACAGACTTTATGTGGGTGAACACCACAAATATCACTGAGGGGTAGAAAACATTTGAGGATGATGTGTAATCTAAGAAAACCATATAAAGCTCCTTCGTATAAAATGTGATATTAAACTATGGATCTCACAGTCGGTAAGCAGAGTTCCTGACTGGCTGAGAGGAAGAGCCAGCTTGCTTTGCATCAGGGTTGACTCGTCTTTCTCCACCTTCAAGGTCTCCAGAATCAGCGCAGTGCTGAAGTCAACCTCATCCACACTGAGGGACACCATGAAAAAGACCCGATCTGAGTTTTCCTCGAATCCCCGAGGAGAGTAACTACTTAATTCGCACATCACTTCCTGCTCATTGCAGTCTGCATGGAGCAGCACGTTTGCATTGGGGATCTCAGGAGATGATACTGTTACAAAGAATAAGAGAAGTTCATCACAGAGTCCTGCTTACATTAGAGGAAACTTTGCACAAAGAGGTGGCAAGGGAAAAACCTTTGGCCTCAAACAGGAGGAGGTCTGGATCAGGGATGGAGGGAGGAACAAACGGAGTGAGTTCTTCGAGTGATTCGTCCGGGCCCACAGCAACATCTCGTAAAATAAGAGTGGCTGGAGTCCGAGTGAAGTGACCGCCTCCCATTCCACCAAGTCCAGCTCCCTCCTCCACCAGAGTGCAGGTGAGTACCACATCTGCAACTCCATCAGCTGAAGAAACAAGAAGAAGAACAGTTCTTAAAAATCTTAGTGCACCAGCATTTAAGATAGAACCACTGTCTGGACTAATAGAGAGAAAAGATCAGAGAGCTCAGGTGTTTCGGTATATTGAGCCCTTCTATTATTCTGCTGCCATTTTAACCTAAATACTGTTAATTAGAGGTTCAGAAAATACCCACTTTTCTCAGAGCTCTTCGGTTATCAGCAAATACTTCTGTCAAAAGCTTTAATGTCGAGCTCACAGTCACGTCTCTACAGTCAGTGCTTAATCAATGAGATTTATGCTCTTACCATAAACGCACGTCATGAGGTATCCAGTTAAAATGACTTTAATAACCATCATCATCCCCACCATAGTGCAAGTGTTCCCAGTTTTTTTGTAAATTAAAATTAGAAGGATATCAAATAACTGCTGAGTGCACCACAGCACTTTCACTTTTGATTTCAACAACTACCACCGCATTATTCAGGAGTTTACTGCCTAGAGTTGTTTATATCCGTTCTTCACTCCATCGATGGCGATCATCATAGGTGCTGGACTTTAAATTTAACGCAATCTAAAAGTAAACAATAAAGGCAGTTCAAGAGTCTGTGCAGCTGTTTCTTTGTCAGGAGCATGCGCACTGTAGCAGTGGGTGGAATGAAAGTGAAAGCGAACAGGCAGGATCGCCCAATGACAGAACAGAGGTCCGTCGTCAGTCAATGCGGAAACAAGCACACACGCTCATTTTAACGTAAATCGACAACATAAATAAAATATATGGATGAATGAATTAATAATTAAATAAATAAATCTTCTTTTGTCTGTTTGGTTTTAGGGTTACCAAAGTGGATCATGGATAGGGACAGGGACTGGACATCCATGCTTTGTCCAGTCCACACAAGCATGTCTCCAAACCGTTCAACCAGAGGTGTCTCCACTGTGTCCCTCTGATGTGTCTGATTTCTTATAGACCCTAATGAAGACTTAGATTCTAAATGTATTGGTCTGTTTTGTTTGCTGAATTTCTCCAAGAATAAATTGTTACAGGATTTTATCCTGGGCTCTGTGTTGGCCCTGCGACAACATGGTGACCTGTCCAGGGTGCACCCTGCTTCTAACCTTATGGTACTGTAGCTCGGATAGGCTCCAGTGTTGCTCAAGTTCAGATAGTTATAGACACAATGTGCCCCCTATGTTTTTCTCCTAAGCAAAATGATTAAATTCCTGCATGTCTCCTGCTTCACCACTGAGAAATGCACATACTCCAGTTTGCTTGTTTGAATCTGCCTGTTATCCATGTTTACAATGCAAAAGCAAAACACCAAAGCCTGAAACAAAAGTACAGTGGGATGCAAAAGTTTGGGCAACCTTGTTAATAGTCATTATTTTCTTGTATAAATTGTTGGTTGTTACAATAAAAAAAAAATGTCAGTTAAATATATCATATAGGAGACACACACTGTGATATTTGAGAAATGAAAAGAAGTTTATTGGATTTACAGAAAGTGTGCAATAATTGTTTAAGCAAAATCATGCAGGTGCATAAATTTGGGCACTGTTGTCATTTTAGTGATTCCAAAACCTTTAGAACTAATTATTGGAACTCAGATTGGCTTGGTAAGCTCAGTGACCCCTGACCTACATACACAGGTGAATCCAATAATGAGAAAGAGTATTTAAGAGGGTCAATTGTAAGTTTCCCTCCTCTTTTAATTTTCTCTGAAGAGTAGCAACATGGGGGTCTCAAAACAACTCTCAAATGACCTGAAGACAAAGACTGTTCACCATCATGGTTTGGGGGAAGGATACAGAAAGCTGTCTCAGAGATTTAAGCTGTCTGTTTCCACAGTTAGGAACATATTGTTGTGGTTGACTCTGCGGTGGTTGGATGCATCAGCAGGGATGATGAGACAGAGTACCGGGCTGTGGTCGACTCCTTTGTCACGTGGTGTGAGCAGAATCATCTGCAGCTCAACGTGGCAAAGACCAAGGAACTGATCGTGGACTTCAGGAAGACCAGGAAACACTTGACCCCTGTTTCAATCCAGGGGGTCAGTGTTGACATTGTGGAGGACTATAAATACCTTGGAGTACACATTGACAATAAACTGGACTGGGCTAAAAACACCACAGCACTTTACAGGAAGGGCCAGAGTCGTCTCTATTTTTTGAGGCGACTGAGGTCCTTCAACATCTGCCAGAAAATGCTGAGGATTTTCTATGAGTCTGTGGTGGCCAGTGCGATCCTCTATGCTGTTGCATGCTGGGGGAGCAGGCTGAGGGTCGCAGATGCCAACAGACTTAATAAACTGATCCGTAAGGCCAGCAATGTTGTGGGGATGGAGCTGGACTCCCTCAAGGTGGTGTCGGAGAGGCAGATGCTGTCCAAGATAAAGACAATGTTGGATAACACCTCCCACCCACTCCATGACATGTTGGTCAGTCACAGGAGCTCGTTCAGTGAGAGACTGAGATTACCGAAAAGCACCACTGAACGACACAGGAAATCATTCCTGCCTGTGGCCATCTCCCTGTACAACGCATCCACTTAACACACTGTTTGCTGCTACAACTACACATGTTTCTTTTCCAAATATTTATTTATAAGTGACTTATGTATGTATGTATGTATATATATGTATATATTGTACTATTCTTAGTTAGCGTATTGTCTGTCTTGTCTTAATGTTGGTTTAAAATGGAGCACTGTAACAAAAAATAATTTCCCCCAGGGATCAATAAAGTATTCTGATTCTGATTCTGATGATTGAGAAAATGAAAGACTACAGGCTCAGTTCAAGTTAAGGCTCGAAGTGGCTGACCAAGAAAAATCTCGGATAGACCGAAGCGACGAATGGTGAGAACAGTCAGAGTCAACCCACAGACCAGCACCAAAGACCTACAACATCATCTTGCAGCAGATGGAGTCACTGTGCATCGTTCAACCATTTGGCGCACTTTACACAAGGAGATGTTGTATGCAAGAGTGAAGCCTTTTCTCTGCCCACAGCACAAACAGAGCCGCTTGAGGTTTGCTAAAGCACATTTGGACAAGCCAGCTTCATTCTGGAATAAGGTGCTGTGGACTGATGAAACTAAAATTGAGTTATTTGGACATAAGAAGGGGTGTTATGCATGGAGGAAAAAGAACACAGCATTCCAAGAAAAACACCTGCTGCCTACAGTAAAATATGTGGTCATCAAGACAACGACCCAAAACACTGCTCAAAATCCACTAAGGCATTCATGCAGAGAAAAAAGTACAACGTTCTGGAACGGCCATCTCAGCCCAGACCTGAATATTATTGAAAATCTGTGGTGTGTGTTAAAGAGCGCTGTCCATGCTCGGAAGCCATCAAACCTGAATGAACTAGAGATGTTTTGTAAAGAGGAATGGTCCAAAATACCTTCAACCACAATCCAGACTCTCATTGGAACCTACAGGAAGCGTTTAGAGGCTGTAATTTCTTCAAAAGGCAGATCTACTTCATATTGATTTCATTTCTTTTTTTGTGGTGCTCAAATTTATGCACCTGCCTGATTTTGTTTAAACAATTATTGCACACTTTCTGTAAATCCAATAAACTTCATTTCACTTCTCAAATATCACGGTGTGTGTTTCCTATATGATATATTTAACTGACATTTTTTATTGTAACAACCAACGATTTATACAGGAAAATAACGACTATTAACAAGGTTGCCCAAACTTTTGCATCCCACTGTATAACTGAGACTTATGGAAAATTCAAAACATCTACAAGTATTTCATGTTGAAGCCGAGTGAGATCTATAGGTTGGCACTCGAGTGGAGAAAAGCATAAATTGGCGAATGTGTTCACAAGAATCAGCATCTTCTGCTGGCAAGCATATGGACATAATCATAATGAATGAGGTGAATATGATCAAGTGTAGAGGTTTGATCAAGGTGATGGCATTGTTGTAGTGTGACCAGAAACATAGGGGAGACCTGGTGGGTTCTGATATTATTAGATCACATGAAAATCTGCAAATCAACACCATAAGAGGAAGGGGGGGAAGTATTCAATAAGCAAATATCAAATAACACATGCAATTGAACCTGTTAAATTTGATACAGGTTGCCCGTTACAACATAACTATTTGAAGTCATAATTAACTGGTCTTGCAACTATGCTTGCTCTCCTGGCTCCATTTATACTCATGATATACTCTTACACTTAAGGGATTTTGCTGTCTGACAACAGACTGAAGACTTAAATGTGTGATTAAATGCCTTTATGCTAACAACAGATTGTTACCTGGTATGCACTCAACCCACCAGCTGACAATCCCAGCAGCCCAGTGTCTCTGTCACCCTGGCACGAGTCCTTCCCACCTTCAGGGAGTTCAGCACAAAACATGTTATTTGTTAATTCTGGTATTTCATGTGTCTCCTTGTGGAAATACACATGCTCATTATTGAAAGACCAAAGCCCGAAACCAGCGTGAAAACAAAAATACAGCAGTGACTTCCTGTAAATCTTTTCCACAAAATTAGTGAAATTTATACATGTTGTTACTTAGGGGAGAAGAACAAATTCAAAAATTTATGAGGAAAATGTTTACTCCTTTTAGATAAATATGATACTTTTAAAAAATCTAATGTATTTATTTGCCTCTTATTTCAGTTATGTGTGTAGCACCCTCCTCTGGCAAACATATGGGCATTACACATGAGATTATGAGATCTACTTTTGCACTCTGATCAAGTCAGTACCATTGCTGTAGTCTGTACTGCTGGAGTAGTTGTACTCAGGGTGAAAATAGACTGAGCTGCTTACTGAAGAGAGCGCTGAAATGTTCTGATATCATTAAGTTACATAAAAATCTGAAACCAGTAGATACAGAGGTCCCATTGCTTTTGCAGGATGAGAGGATAAGGTTGAGAATATTGGGGAGACTGGATTTGTCCGTGCATGACAGGCTCAGTGTTGGAGAGCTGCCGGCACTCGCTCACTGAAAACCACAGACACCTGGAAAAGTGAAAAAATCAGAGCGCTGGAGCTGAGTCAGTCGTCCAAGGTTGATGCAAACAGAACAAGAGCAAATAAAGTGATGCAATCGCTGATTTTTATTTTAATTTTAACATCAACTTTCTTCTAACACCAAACTGGTTTCTTCTATATTACTAACAATTTGCTCGCCTTGTTCAATTTTAACAGCTTCATGTCTAGAACATTGGTTGTAGACGGAGCATAATGATTTAAAAAAACACCATATAACAAAAAGCTCTAAAATCTTGATAGGCTTTGTGAGCTAAATTGGAAATTCACAAAAGAAAAAGAAAAACAGCCCATGTCTGTAAAGCTCTGGCATTGATTGAACTTCCAGAAGAGATGTCTCAGACTGGAATGAACCATGACTGTCACACAGAAGATGATTAGCTATATTTAGCACTGGACTTTTTGTGGTAAATGGTAAATGGCCTGTATTTATATAGCGCTTTACTAGTCCCTAAGGACCCCAAAGCGCTTTACATATCCAGTCATCCACCCATTCACACACACTGGTGATGGCAAGCTACATTGTAGCCACAGCCACCCTGGGGCGCACTGACAGAGGCGAGGCTGCCGGACACTGGCGCCACCGGGCCCTCTGACCACCACCAGTAGGCAACGGGTGAAGTGTCTTGCCCAAGGACACAACGACCAAGAGTGTCCAAGCCGGGGCTCGAACCGGCAACCTTCCGATTACAAGGCGAACGCCCAACTCTTGAGCCACGATCGCCCGTCTTCAAGCTTCTTCTTTTTTTCTTTGTTTGCTTTGGTAAAAACAAGTAGAAACATGATTTGTATGGGAGAAAAAATGCCAATAATGCCTCGAACATGGTTGCACATAAAAGCCGAAAGAATTTAAGTTCGTATCAAGTACAAACCTGTAGAGAATGAGCCGAAGGAAAAGCACATGGAAAGAGAGCGGGCCTTCTTTGTTAGAGCGGGATGAAATGACTGATGATGTGTTTATCATTTTCAAAGTGGGAGGATTTGATTAATCTTTGACACAAGAAAAAAACACATGCAGATCTGCATTAACTATCTTTATTCAAACGTAGTAAAAGACAGGCGTTACAGGGATTTAAAGACTATGCACCGACTTTCAGACAGTATTTTGTGGTTGTTTCCAGAAAGCGGAAAATCAAAAACTGAGCTTTTAGTGAAATATAGATTAAAAATTCTCAAATCAAACTCCACAGCAGAGTGAAAATAGTATAATATTTATTGTCCAAATGTTTTGCCTCATCGTGTATTTACACCGTGTTGTACTGAATTACTGTAACTTTAGTTCTCCTGCATGGTGTTCTGGATCCAGTTCAGGTAATTAGCGACTCTGGTATAGACTCCATATGTGCCCTTTCCTCCACACTCAACCCCCCAGCTGACAATCCCAGCAGCCCAGTGTCGCCCATCTTTAGTCAGAGTGAAGGGGCCCCCAGAGTCACCCTGGCAAGAGTCCTTCCCACCTTCAGGGAGTCCAGCACAAAACATGTTATTTGTTAAGTCTGGTATGTTGTTACGTCTTCTCCTTGCCGAAGTGACTGAATCCCTGCATGTCTGCTGGTCCACCACTGGGAGATAAACATACTTCAGTTGATTTGTTAGAATGCGACGATTATTCTCGTTTGTAACACCAAAGCCAGACACCAGCCTGAAAGAATACAAAACACATTCATTGTGGGCTCAGTAAAATTCTTACTAATCCAGAACCTTAAAGATAATAGCTTGTCAAAATAAAGTGGTTAACAAACAATGAGAGCACTTAAAAGTAACATCACATTTTATACAGTGTAGATGACATTAAAGAGACCGCAAAATCATTATGACACAATAATAGTTTGTTTACCCCATCACACCAGTATCATATGTGGCTCCTGGTTCTGGCAAACACACTGGCATTACAGATGAGTTGAATGTGAGTGTGTCTTCCAGTTTGATCAGGGCAATGTCATTGTTGTAGTCTACATAGTTGGGGTTGTTGTACTCAGGGTGAACATGGATTGAGGCAGCAAACAGAGGAGATTTCTCGAGGGCTTTTACCTCATTAAGTCCCATGAAAATCTGCAAGTCAATATCATAAAAGGAAAGACTTACCAAGGGAATCCCAATCAGATAGAGATCATACAAAGTAATGCTCACAGTCAACTACTTACCCGTAGAGTTTCATTTGCTACCATCACTCCCTCATTTACTACATTATTAGCTGCTGTCATAATCCACCGGTCTCCAATCACCATGCCTCCTCCCCTGTTTCCACTTACACTCAGTAGCACTTGCCAGGGGATTGTATTATCTGGAGCATCCTGGCCTCCAAAGATCCTCTGATACACATTGATGTGATTTGTTGGCTGACCACAAACTGGATAAGATGAACAGAACTCAGGTGTAAGCAAAGGCTTCATGCTTTCATTTTGAAGTCCTAAATTTGTTATTAGAGTATTTTATTTTGACAGCACATCAGTACCTGCTATGCAGGTTGGGAGAGGGAGTTGCCACTGCCCGTCGCTTTGACACATGGCTGAGAATGTCTTAATCTCTTGTTGTCCCTGAAAATATATGACTGTTACACACATTTTCTAATTGACAAATTCACCAAAGAAAAAACCTAAAGAAAAATGAAGAAAGATCTGCTTCTGTTGCTCAAACACAGACACATGGAGATAGCAAAAAAAACTCTATAAATATCCTGTGAGGGAAAAGAGGCTGTTAATAAAGTTCACTGATGCACACTGTAGTAAACAATGAAATGTCATATTACCATCATCAACTTGTATTCTTGGTCACAAGTGACATGGATCGAGTCTCCACTAAAGTATTCATTTAAATCAGGAGTGATCCTGCCTTTTGTCACACTCCCTGGGTGTGGACATTTCACCTCTGTAAAGAACGCAGCAACCAAACATGAATGAACAGCATGAGAAAAATAGTTTTAAACTGCTAACGTGGAAATGCCACCTCTCCTCCTCACCATGTGTGCTATATTGCAGGCTCCAGCCGTTGCTCAGACCTTCCTCCTCAGTGTGGTAGTCCAGCCTGACTGTACTTGAGTTTGTAACTATCAGACCAGGACTCTTTGTTCCACAAAATTTCATAGCTAATCTGCCTGGAATGGTCACCTATGAGGGGAGAGATAGTGGAAGGCTACATACAGACCAGAGGAGCATGGTTTGTAACTTTTAATCCCTGTGGGTACCGCGAGTCGTTACCTGTAAAAAGTGACCTTGGCAGCTTGAACCATGCTGATTATCTTTATTATCAATGTGAAAATTGTCTCTGAAGTTGAGCGTCACGATGAATCTGGGCTCCACAGAGATGATGTACTTGCAGGAGAGAAAAGGGGGTGAGGGTTTAGGATACCCTGGACTGGACAGATGTCCTTCATGCTTGTCAAAAACACACCCACCACAGGACACTGGGCAAGAACCAAAGGTCAGTATAATAATAACAGTAAGAGAATCAGTAATCAGCATACCACCTCAACCATATTCTAGCGACTGAGCTTCATATGACAAGTATTAATGTACAAAAAGGCCTAATTTCTTGTATTCGACACTTACACAGACATGTGCGCTGGTCTAAATGAAGCTTGTAACCACTGTGGCAGGAGCAGTGGTAGGACCCAGCAGTGTTGATACAGATTTGAGAGCAAAGCGGACCTGAATCCAGTCCTGGGTCTGTTTTGGAACACTCGTCTATGTCTATTTAAAGAATATTTACTGTGTTAAACTTTTCCTGAAGCTGTTGATGAAATAGTACATTAATGGGAGTTGGAAAATTTCAGGAAAACTGTACCTATTGCCTTATACGTGGCAGAAAAACCAGTATGTTGTTGATGCTCTGGTGTAGAGTCACTTGTTTGGAATACGAGAGTCAGTTTGTTGCCTGGAGAAAGGATCGTCTCGTCACCATGGTGATCAGTAGAGTTTCCCTGGCCACAAAACTTTCCCAAAACCTTTTCATCGTAGAAAAACTGGAAAATTAAGTCAAAACTCATGTTAACAAACTGCTTTTGTAAAAAAAAACAAAATTCTAAACCAACGTCTTAATTCAAATTAACTTCCAATCAAACTGAATGAATGAATACACTAAAATTGAAAACTGCAATATAAAAAGTTTTGTATCTTGTTTGAAATATTTTTTAAATTCAGATCTAATCAAAGCTCTGACTGTGAGAGAGTCTTGACTGCAGTCTGCAGAAACTTTAATATCCAGATGTGTTAAAGACAGCTGGATCTGGTAACCCCTGGGAACCCAGAGGTCCCATTGCTTTTGCAGGTGGGGAGGATAAGGTCGCGGATATTGGGGAGACTGGATTTGTCCGTGCATTTCAGGCTCAGTGGTGGACAGCTGCTGGCACTCGCTCACTGAAAACCACAGAAACCTGGAAAAGCAAATAAACAGAGAGCTGGAGCTGAGTCAGTCGTCCAAAGTTGATGCAAACAGAACAAGAGCAAATAAAGTGACACAACCGCTGATTTTCACTTTAATTTTAACATCAACTTTCTTCAATCACCAAGCTGATTTCTTCTACATTACTAACAATTTGTTCAACGTCTTCAACTTTAACAGCTATATGTCTAGAACATTGGTTGTAGATGAAGCATAATGATTAAAAAAAACATCATATAACAAAAAGCTCTGCAATACTGATAGGCTCCATGAGCTTAATGAGAAATTCACCGAAATAAAAGATTCTTTAATACAACGAACAAATTAAAAAAATCTTCATCACACTCACCAAATGATGCAGTGGGTCCAGCCCATGTTTGTAAAGCTCTGGTGTCGATTGTACTTCCAGAAGAGATGTCTCAGACTGGAATGAACCATGACTGTCACACAGAAGATGATTAGCTGTATTTAGCACTGGAATTTGAACTGGACTTTTTGTCTTCAAGCTTTTTTATCTTTGTTTGTTTTGGCAAAAACAAGTAGAAACATGATTTGTACGGGAGAAAAAATGCCAATAATGCCTCGAACATGGTTGTACATAAAAACCAAAAGAATTTAAGTTCGTATCAAGTACAAACCTGTAGAGAATGAGCCGAAGGAAAAGCACGTGGAAAGAGAGCGGGCCTTCTTTGCATATAAAAGTATTGCTTAGTAATGTTAGAGTGGGATGAAATGACTGATGATGTGGTTATTGTTTTTAAAGTGGGAGGATTTGATTAATCTTAGACACAAGAATAAAACACATGCAGATCTGCATTAACTATCTTTATTCAAACGTAGTAAAAGACAGGCTTTGCAGGGATTTAAAGATAATGCATTGACTTACAGACAGTAAATCAATAACTGAATTTATAGAGTTTTTTAATGAAATATAGATTAAAAATTCTCAAATCAAACTCCACAACAGAGAAAATTTAGTTTATTATGCAATTTTTTTTCTCATCGTGTATTTACACCGTGTTGTACTGAATTACTGTAACTTTAGTTCTCCTGCATGGTGTTCTGGATCCAGTTCAGGTAATTAGCGACTCTGGTATAGACTCCATATGTGCCCTTTCCTCCACACTCAACCCCCCAGCTGACAATCCCAGCAGCCCAGTGTCGCCCATCTTTAGTCAGAGTGAAGGGGCCCCCAGAGTCACCCTGGCAAGAGTCCTTCCCACCTTCAGGGAGTCCAGCACAAAACATGTTATTTGTTAAGTCTGGTATGTTGTCACGTCTTCTCCTTGCCGAAGTGACTGAATCCCTGCATGTCTGCTGGTCCACCACTGGGAGATAAACATACTTCAGTTGATTTGTTAGAATGCGACGATTATTCTCGTTTGTAACACCAAAGCCAGACACCAGCCTGAAAGAATACAAAACACATTCATTGTGGGCTCAGTAAAATTCTTACTAATCCAGAACCTTAAAGATAATAGCTTGTCAAAATAAAGTGGTTAACAAACAATGAGAGCACTTAAAAGTAACATCAAATTTTATACAGTGTAGATGACATTAAAGAGACTTCAAAATCATTATGACACAATAGTAGTTTGTTTACCCCATCACACCAGTATCATATGTGGCTCCTGGTTCTGGCAAACACACTGGCATTACAGATGAGTCGAATGTGAGTGTGACATTCAGTTTGATCAGGGCAATGTCATTGTTGTAGTCTACATAGTTGGGGTTGTTGTACTCAGGGTGAACATGGATTGAGGCAGCAAACAGAGGAGATTTCTCGAGGGCTTTTACCTCATTAAGTCCCATGAAAATCTGCAAGTCAATATCATAAAAGGAAAGATTTACCAAGGGAATCCCAATCAGACAGAGATCATACAAAGTAATGCTCACAGTCAACTACTTACCCGTAGAGTTTCATTTGCTACCATCACTCCCTTATTTACTACATTATGAGCTGCTGTCATAATCCACCGGTCTCCAATCACCATGCCTCCTCCCCTGTTTCCACTTACACTCAGTAGCACTTGCCAGGGGATTGTATTATCTGGAGCATCCTGGCCTCCAAAGATCCTCTGATACACATTGATGTGATTTGTTGGCTGACCACAAACTGAATTGGATACAAACTTACATATAAATCTCACACATCAATTTCCCATTAAATTAACCATTTGATCTTCATCAAGTTTTGCAGGATGGAAATGTATACCTGGTAAACAAAGTGGACTGTCAATAACTTCATGGGTTGATCTCCATTTCCTGTCTGCATCACATGTGAAGTTAACTGAGGAGCAGAAGAAGAAACAATGTGACTTTTACATTTTTTTTTTTTGCTGATCCTCAAGAGTTTCAGTTCTCCCCCTTGTGGAAGAAATGTAAAGGGTATATATTTCCAGTTAAATCATGTTAGCATTTAAATCTTATTTAAGTTTTGAATCATGGTAGTATATATCATGTATCATCATATCAGTATGCCATGATGGTTTGACTGAATGAGAATCGCACATTATAGTTAATGGAGCCTGCTAATAGTAAAGTTTCAGAACTGTGCAAAAGGAAAGTAATGAACAGTAGGAATCCAAAACAAATTGCACTATTAACATCTCACCGTTTGCATCCCCAAGGAGAGAGTAAAATGGTTCATTGCAGCGATACTGAATAACAGAAAGATACTGATTCTGAAACCCAGAAAGGAAGGCCACGCCTCCGTTCAGCAAGGGGTCAGGTTCTCCGCAATCAATTACTGCAGAGGAACAAAACAAGAAAATACAACAAAATGCACTTTGTCTGTGAACACTAGTATGGATGGAGAAGACTTTGTGTATATATGCTTAGAGACGACCTACTGTGGCATTCTGGCAGAGGAAGGTGCCACTGCCCATTGCTTTGGCAAATGGAAGAGAAACTCTCCATCTCCCGACCATTCTTTAAAGAAGGGTATAAAAACCATGTTTTACATTATACACAGTAACCAGGAAACAATTATTTTGTTTTTCACTGTTAAAAAACACAATTTCAACTAACCATCATCAGCTTGTATCCTTGATCGCAGCGTACATAGATGTAATCTCTGAAGAGATATTCACTCAAATTAGGAGTGACCCTGCCTTTAGCTACACTTCCAGGTGATGGACACTTCACCCCTGGAAACAGCAAAAACAATCAAACATATATTTTACACTGAGATTTAAACCCAGAAGGACAAACAGGAGAATTGCAGTTGCTTGATGACATGTTACTGTGTGTGCTGTAGTCGAGGCTCCAGCCATTGCTCTGTCCTTCATCATCAATGTGGTATTCCAGCTTGACCATGTTTGAGTTTGTGACTATCGGTCCTGGGCTCGTTTTGCCACATAGCTTTGTGGGCTGTTCGTCTCTGACAGTCAACTTTTTAGGAGAGAGTAGTGCACAGTTTATTAATTGTATGACATATAGAGACATTTTTATTTCCTGTGATTTTGATGAATCTAGGTGTGCTGAAATCGCTCGCCATTACCTCCAACCAGTGATGGAGACATTGCGGGCCCTCTGGGCTGTCCATGCTCTCAATGTGGAAGTTGTCAGTAAAGTTTAGAGTAATAGTGAAGCCCTCTTGTACAGAAATGACATACTGACAGGACACAGCATGAGGTGGGTGATTAGGATATCCCGGACTGAACAGATGCCCCTCTGGTTCATCAAATATACCACCGCCACAGGATACTGGGCATGAGAGAGAGGAAAGAAACTGAGAAAGTTTACCCTCTTAATGAATTGACTGAAGTGTTTGAGGATAATTTGGGGAGTCCTTACACAATGTTTTAAGTCCAGAATCAAAAAAGTGATAATAATTAGTGCTGTTTGATGACCCAACTGCCTCCAACATTAAACCCAGACTCCCCATCCTCTCCTCTTTTTTATAGTGCTTTTGGTAATCTTGAGATCCTATATGTTTGAATGTGTTTGTGAAGTGGAGCTAAGTTCTCCCAGCAGACTCCAGTTTGATGGTCTGAGCGCACATTCATTGGAAGCATCTTCATGGTACTCACACACACAGGTGCGCTGATCAGAGCGAAGTTCATAGCCATGATGACAGGAGCAGAGATATGAGCCAAGAGTGTTGAGGCAGATCTGAGAGCAGAGTGGCCCTGAGCCATCTCCAGGCTCTGGTGCAGAACATTCATCTATGTCTAATAATGAGAAGTCATTACGTTAGTGTGAGTTGGCGCAGCAGTAAAAGAAGGAAGTGCAAGAAACAGAGGTGGAGGAGCTACCTATTGCATGGTACTGGGCAGAGAAGCCCAGATTCTGGTGGGCCTCCGGGTTGTTGCTGTCTGATTGAAAGATGAGGGTGAGACTGTTTCCTGGAGACAAGATGGGCTCGTTGCCTGGGTGATGCCCATCAGCAGAATTCTCACTGCCACAAAATTTCCAGAGGGCCTTCTCTTTGTAGAAAACCTAAAGGATCAAAGAATAAAATCCTACATGAAAATAAGGCAAAATCCAGAAGATGAAAATTTATGTTCAGTTCATGGGTTCTTCATTTAAATGTCTAAGATGGTTAAAAGTGCCAGAAAGGCCAAACATAATCCAATGACCCGCCAGAACTAATGCTAAGTTTAGTTAAGTCAACATCAAACTGGATATCCGGTTGTTCAGTCTGACGTCACTAGCCGTGTCTGGGTCTAAACTCCGCTGCAGGTCCATATATCAAACGATCACTATGGGATTACTGAGAGTTGAAAAACTGTCTAAAGTCTTTCATCTTTAATAAAATGATCAGCGTTCTGCTCTACCAGGTTTAACAATTGAGTTTAACATCCAGGCATCCATGAAAACGGAATTTATGACATTTAACGGAGTTAGAAGTTAGCAGGGAGTTAGCTCGCTAGCTTCTATCTAAATACAATATAGCATGTCCTGACTGTGGGGTTTTGGAAACAAATTAAAATGTACAGCTCTGCTATCACTTCCAGCATAAATGAAGACAGAAAACTAAACAGCAGTGACGTTTGTAGGGTTACTGAAGTTGGGCTAGCTGGTATATAATGATGTGCTACGTGACCGCTAGCGACACAGCTATGTTAGCATAATATAAACAAGCTAACTTTTTTTCCACTCGATAAAAGTTAACGTGAGTGTTCTCGGTGGTCAGGAACAAATGTAATCGCATGGCAGGATGCTGTAAAAGGACCAAACTTCAGCCAGGAGAACAACTGAGATAATCCATCCACAATACGAGGTTAGTCATTCATATACTGCTGCATGGGCTGGGCTGTAGTTACATGTAAGGTTTTAAAAACTGAGCTTAAATAAATGATTAGCGGTAATAAAAGCCGAGGGAGGTCAACAGTGATCACTGACTGTTTTAGGAGCTTTTTGAGATCAAATAGAAGAAAATACATAACATTAAACATGTTAACAACACAAAAGCCATATTAAACGCAGACTACTTTAGACCCGGAAGTAGGATTCGTCACGTCATCACTGAACAACCGGATAGTAATGCAGAGAAAAAAATCTGTTCAGTTATGTGTCCCTCTACCATTTTAAATTCTGTGCAACGTCACAGTAAAGACTGACTCTAAAACTTTTTGTCATAGCAGCAGCGATACAATCTGCTGATAAGCTACAGCTATCTGTTGCTGTTGTCTCCAGTGGTTATACACTGTTGTAAATTTTTAACTTACAATTATCACAATCAACAAGATGATCACGGTGATTACCAGGGTTATCATAGTTTCAGTTTAGTCTTTTTTAAGTATTATTGTATGGATGTATATTTCAGAGGCAAGATTTAGGAAAATCAAGTACTACAATAAAAACAGGCATTTTTGAAAGCAGTTGACTGACAGTCCTCTAGATATCCAAAGTCTCATTAAACATGTTTGGCAACATCTCATCAGACAAGTGTCGATAAAATTTTGTGACTGCAATTATATTTTATTTTAATTTCCCAACTTTAAAAAATAATTTCAGTTAGTTTTAATTTTATTCAAAAGTTTTTCAAAACTTTTACATCTAGTTTTAACTATAATAACCTTGTTAATTACCTTGACAGAAACATGAAAACATATGTAAGTGGTAAACTCAAATCAGGTTGTCAAGCGTTACTCTTGAATCATATTTGGGTTTTCACCTTAAGCTATTTATTAATATTATGATTTTTAGGGTAATTCTGTATATGTATTGAAATATGGGTCTGACTGTAAGTGAGTCGTAGTAGCAGTTCGCAGAAGCTTCAATATCCAAATGTGTGAAGGTGAGTCGAATCTGGTAGCCCTCAGGGACAACGAGGTCCCACTGCTCCTGCAGGTTGGGAGGGTAAGGCTGAGGGTACAGAGGAGATTGGACCTTCCCGTACATTTGAGGCTCTGGTTCTGGCAGAGGTGAGCACTCACACACTGAGACATACAGAAACCTAGAAAGGTACAAAAAAGGAAAGAGTTTGATCTGTTTATCAGTCTGCAGTCATCTGATCTGCCAGTCCAAAGTTGATACAAACAGAGAAGAACAAACACAGTGGCACAATCGACACCACTGTGCAACTAATATAATATTGTCAAGACTGCATATATATGGCATACTGACTGATGAATAAAAATATAAAACACTGTTCATCTAAAGTGAATTCTTGCAGATTATCAGTATAAAAACACAAGTAATTCTCCACTATTTTCAGCTACATGATTTGAAAATTTCTGCACAAAAGTGGAAATTTATGACCAAAAAAGGGATTTTAGGAGATATTTGACAACTTGAAAATGTCTAATCCACTTACCAGATGATACAAGAGGCCCAGCGCATTTTCCAATTAACCGTATCCATGAGTGAACTGGTCGGCTGCTGCGAGAGCAAATGTCTCACATTCAAGTAAAACATTAATGTCACAAAGTCTGTCGTTTCCAGTGTTTAGCAACTCTCTACGTTAATGCCAGGAATTGTTTATCTTGGCAAAATCAAGCAACTCCAAATTGCAGATAAACAGGAAAAATTTTGTTCTAAACTAGAGAACGAGACAGACTTTGCAAATTCTACATCTAAAAAATATAACATAAACTCATGCAATTTTTGAGCACAATTATCACATTAGAATAATGAAGCGATCTTGATTTATTTCACTGTCTAATCCACTCTTAATCCTCATCCTACCACCAGAGGGTGGCATTAACAGTTTTTTAGGCATCCTTGATCACAGCAAGTGTTTTCAGAGTTTAACTTGAGGCCAAGCAGACATGCCGAAACGTCTGGATGTTAAAATAGCAGGTGAAGCAACTGATTTCCAGAATGAGGAATCAGATTCATCAAGTATGTGGATGTGTTTGTTGCCTGTCATTATTTATATCAGCATGTGGTTTATTTCTGCCCTCAAAATAGCATCAGTGTTTCAGTTTCTGAAGGCGAACTGAAACAACCTGTTCCTCTCTGCTTTACCTTAGAATGTTTTGCATTAGTTCCCATAAGTCTGACGCTCTTTAGTCTTGTGTTCTTGTGTTTGTTTAACCTTGTTAGTTGCCAAAACGGACTGATCTGAGTGTAGGGGCCGCCACGCTGTTATTTTACAGACCACTAGAGGGGGCCACCAACAAAAATCTACTATTGAAAGGTTTACATTTTTTATCTGGTCGCAACAACCATGTATATTTCTCAATTTTATTTAATTTAGCTCCTCCCAGCAAAAGCATCCTAAAACTTTAACTGATCGAGGCATAGAAAATCTGTTATTTTAAGTTGACAGAGACAGGAGTCAGCTATAATTTGATACAAAATTAGAAAGTCTGTTACAATGATGCTACCTGGCTAACAAATTTTAATACAGATACATTTAATACACATTTTAATGAAAACAATGAATATTTCTTAATGTTTTTTATTAAAAAGTAGTACAAAGGATAATTCATTGTTATTATTAGTAGTAGTAGTAGTACAAACTACAAAGGGATAAACCCATGGGAAAGAGTTTTTGAAGCTAGGCTGACAGGTGATGGTCACTGAGCAAGAAAGCGAACTACAGATGCTATTTTTGTTTTGATGGAGAAGTCTAGAAAAGGTCAGGAGGAATTGCACTGTGTCATTGTTTATCTTGAGAAAGCATAAGATAGAGTTCAAAGAAAGGAAGTGTGGTTCTGCATGAGGAAGTGTGGCAGAGTGAGGGTGAAAGTGAGGGTGGTGCAGGACATGTATGAGGACAACAAGGCAGTGGTGAGGGGTGTGATATGGGTGACAGACTGGGGTGGGATGATATCAGGGGTCAGCTCTGATCCACTGGACAGGTTGACAGATGAGGTCAAGCAGAGTCTCCGGGCCTGTGATTGTATGATGCTTGCAGATGACATAGTGAGGAAAATGGAAGATTTCCAAGATAATAATGAGACTTACGTGCTTGAAAAGAGAGCAACTGGGCGTTCCTTTCTTGTCTTTTTTAATTGAAAAAAATGTCTCCTGTCATCCAAGAGGCTTGTCCAGTTCTAAGACCAAAGCGTGTAGAGCTCCCAAATATTTAAACCCTTGACCTATACTTTCAATCATGTGCATCATCTCATGAACCAAGGCAAACTCCTAATCAGAATATTTTATTAAACCCAGAGAAAATTCTGTGGTCCCAGTTGGTCCAAGACAGTAAAAATAGTAAGAAATTAGTTAAAGTACTATATTAAATAATACATGACATTACAAAATATTGCTCAGTAGCTCCAATAATACAAATATCTCTAATATATAAAGGTATATGGCGTGCAACGTCTGCAGTGTGTACCTGTGCTTTTAAATGGAATCCTGTTTGCAAATGACCTTAAAATAAGGGGAATGGGTCAGAGGTGTAGATGACACCATCGTGACACCTTGAACTACCTTATCACATGATCTATTGAGGTCACCTGGTGTAAGATGTGAGTCGGGGTTGAAGTGTCTGGGAAGGCATCTAAAGACTGAGAGCGTGTGAGCCACCCCCTCTGTTCAGTGATGGTCATTTACAGTTTTAAATCATCTGTTTTCTCGGTCCAAAATGGGAACTCATTCCTTGAAAGAGGGACCTTTATACTTTAGGTGTAACTGTATAGCGGAGTCTTGTACTGTCGAGGTGGCTTTTAGTAGTGAGAGCTGTTATGATGTACAGTTTGGAGATGGTAGCAAAAAGACAGGAGGCAGAGCTGAAGGTTTGAAGACTTTCACTGGGAGTGACCGAGAAGAACAGGGTTAAAAATTTGAGGACCAGCTCAGGCTGAGTTGGTTTTGACATCTGCGGAGAAGGGATGGTGGACGTATTGGACAGAGGATGTCAGACAGGAGGAAAAGAGGAAGACCAGAGAGAAACTTCATGGATGAGCTGAAGGAGAACATGCAGAGAGCTGGTGTGGTAGAGGAGGTTAGGTTTAGATGAAAGCAGATGTTGCACTGTGGGGGGGTTTCAGCCGTTCAGCACTTTGGTCAGCAGCTGGGTTTTTTTTAATGTGGTATACAAATAAATTTGACTTGACTTGAATTAAATGCTCACACTATTTACATTTATCGCATCATTCTTTGTAACTATATTGTTTTCAGTGCATGCCAACCAACCCCATACAATAATTTCATTTGTGTCATTTCTAAATATTAGCTGGTTCCTGTGATTTACATAAGCTTTCATAGACTTCACTATGAGAAAAATGAGCAGGACATTGAAATAAGGCCAAATCTATCATGTATTTATTTATTTTTAGGTCTGTGTTTTTTAAAGTATATTTATTGCCTCCATGAGCTCTGACTCTCACAGTCTGTGGTCTCACATGCAGCTGGCTAGTTTGACTTGTGGGCGTTTAGCTGGATGTTTGATTCTCCTTTATATCATCTTAAGTTTTCTGTCACAGTGTAGTTCGGTTTAGGAAGTAAAACCACTCGGCTGAATCTAGGACGTCTCAGAAACCTGTGTGAGAGATAACCAAAAATTCAAACTTACCCCATGTGCACCGTCTACAGCTGCCAACTCCGGCTGTTGCTGTTGAAGGCCAAAGCAAAGCAACTGAATTCTGTTTGTTTTTTAAACACAAGCATCTCTCTCTCTCACCATTTAACTCAGTTTCTTTGGGTCTTGCAATCATCCGATTGGCGAGACGGCCTCGCAGTTTGATCATGTGTTAAAGTATGCACATTCATGCATTGATCATTTTTGTATTCGGAAAAGAAATACAGGTGAATGTATGGGGAAAAAACATATAACGGGCAGTTAATAAGTTCAGTTTTGTTTTGGATGGATGGATTTACAGTAAGTAATATGTGTCACCACTAAGCGGCAGTAGAGCATCACTACCCCTAATGAGGAAGTGAGACTGGAGCCATGATTTGTTTTCGTAATGAGCTGAGGGTTGTTTTTAATTATAGTTTAGTTTTTTTTAAAGAGCATATTGGCTGCAGTATTAATCAGAACAACTTTTATGAAGATTGCACTGCTGTGACTCTAGAACATGCTTCTCATACTGATGTTAAACACTGCAGTGTCAGGGATTAGGCCGATGGTTTGTGGCTGTCTAAAAATAAGTGCACTTCTCCTGTGTGGCTCTGTCAGGCTGTTGGTTTGAGGGCCTTGTTTTCAGTTGTCATGCACTATTATGCAGACACTGTCATGCAATATCGGAACAATACACCACTTCTTATAGAGTGTGTCTGTATGTTATAACAGTAGATATCATAGCCAGACCTCTGCCACAAAAATAACAAATAACTGAAGAATTATTTTGAAAAAATAAATTGTTTAAAAAAAAAATAGGCGAATTGGTTAATTAATTCAATACTGAGAGCAACATCTGGAGCTACTGGTGTTAGTTTTTTAATGTGAGAAAGCTTGTTTGTCTGTAAAGCACTGTGATGATCCTCTAATTTATGGTTCTAACTACATTAGAAATGAGTACATCGGAAGGACGGCTCAGGTTAAGCGATTTGAAAATAAAGAGGGACGATGTCGAGATGGTTTGGACATGTGCAGAGGAGGCGTAGTGGATATGTATTGGACAAAGGATACTGAAGATGGAGCTGCCGGGCAGGAAGAAAAAGAGGAAGGTGGATGTAGTGAAGGAAGGACACGCAGAGGGTTTGTGTGACAGAAGAAGATGCTATAGACTATAGAGACAGGGTGATATGGAGGCAGATTATCTGCTGTGGCAACCCCTAAAAGAAGCACCGGAAAGGAAAAGAAGATCATAGCCTGCTGTCACTTATAGGGAAAATATACTGATTATACAAGAGTTTTTAAAAATGCAGCTTTGTGTGTCTCTTAACTAATAGGGATTAAATAATTGAAAACACGCACACACACACAGATTGTCTGCAGATGATTTGCAAACATTTCTCTTTAATAGGAAACAATGTAGAAATAACAAGCTGTTCTGATTGTGTTATTTATTTTGGTACATTTGATTATAAGGTTGCGGTCTTTATTTTATAAGCAAAGTAATTTTTTAAAATGTGAATCAGCCCTGAAAATGATTTTATTATCGTATATAACAGAGTGTTTTCTTCATCATTTATTTTACTTTCTCTCTGATTCTTCTGCCTCTACTCTCTCTATTGTCTGCTTAATCCACTTCACATAATTCCCTACCTTGGTATAATAACCCTTGTTCACTATTGCAGTTGAGTCTCGTTGGGGAATCAGACAGCGAGCTCCCCATGACACAACCCCAGTCAGATAGTAAGGCCCACTGCTAGAAGACAACATGGGCAAAACAAAAGGACCTCCACTGTCTCCTTTACAACTGTCCTTCCCGCTGTCTCCAGCACAGAACATGTTATTACTGAAAATCATGGAGTTCCCACGTGAAGTGACAGGTGTTTTCTCACACTCTCTGCGTGAGTAGGCTGAAACATGAGCATATTTTAAAACATCTGATAACTGTTTTTTCTCTGTCACCCCCCAGCCTGACACTGTACCTTGTTCATTTTCCAGCACATCACTGTTTTCTTCTGGCAGACAAATGGGAAGCAGGTTTGGGCCTAATGTGATTCTGGAGGTGAATCTTATAAGAGCAATATCATTGTTAAAATCAGTGCGTGCACTTCCAGTGATCCCCTTTCTGTAGCCAGGATGAATTATGATCCTGTTAGTGATCAAGGAAGGTGCGCTTGGGGCATTTGTTGTCGTTTTATCTATCAGTCCACCAAAGACACTCAAAGGGCTGTTCTCATGCCCATCCACAACATGAGCCGCTGTCACAGCCCACTGATCATTTATCAGGGATGCTCCTCCTCTGCTGGGCTCTTTTATGAATAGCTGCCATGGTATTTCTCCCAGTTTTGCATCCTGACCTCCCAAAATTCTTCCTGTACCTGCTATCAGTGTTTCAGGCTGCCCACACACTGAAACAAATAGAAGTCATCATTAAACCCAGAGCTCCAAACGAATAGTGACATTGAAAAACAGAAGGAATACATCCGTACCTGGAAGACATTTTGGAAACTCTGCATTTCCGTTAGTTGATATCCATTCGCCACTGGCACCGCAAATGAATGTGTCTGAAAAGAGTCAAGGAGAAATTTGCAAAAGGAATAACAGATCAGTGATACTAGAAAAGGTATGAGCAAAAACGTCCTGTAATCACCATCTCCTTCCAGCGTGTAGTACTTTGAGCTGCAGCTAAACTGGATCTGGTCTTTATATTGAGTTTGTGGGTCATCTGAACCCACCAACTGAAGAATACCATCTTCCGGTATATCAGGAAGTCCACAATTGACCACTATATATGAGAAAAAATGATACTGAGTGTGAAAAAAACAAGTAGACACAAACAGAAAAATCTGAAATTAATTGTGGTCAGACTCACATCCACAGGTGTAGCTGGGAGTCCATACGCCTGTGCTATGGCACATTGCATTGAACTCTGATTTCACATCATGGATGCCTTTATCCTTAATAAAATGAGAATGTAATTTAATTTAGAATTCAATTTATTTAATAAATTAAATATTTACATCAAATGTCAAGGATACACTTCAGATTTCTTTCTGCACTCACATCATTTACAACATAGCCCTCTTCACAAGTGACCTTCACTTCTTCACCACGATTATATTCTGCTTTCTTGGGAGTCACGGTGGAGTGTGAGGTCACCACTGCTGGACAGACCTTATCTGCAATTAAGATGTGAGAAGAAGAGTCACAGTCGTTTCCAACAAACATCCAAACAGATGCTCTTTACCAGCTGTGTCTGAGATGAGGAGGCTGCAGTACCTCTGGTCCTGAAGTTGAGGTGGAATCCTTTGTTGGTGCCAAAGTCGTCAGTGGTGAAACGGATCGTGAGCTTGTTTGCGTGAGTGAGAAATGGCGATTCGGGAGGCGTGTTGCCACAGAACGGTCCCAGAGTCCCAGAGGGAGTCTCAATCTGCAAACAAAACAACACAGGCACTGTCACCAAGTTCAAGTTTACAGACTTTCTTTAAGATGCAGACGTGCAGCACCTGTCAAGAATTTGAACACAACTGCTCGATGGATGTGCGAGACTATCCGTTTATAGCATTCTGACATGGACGTTTAAAAAAGGAAAACCCTTGTAAAAAAAAAGAAAAAGAAATCATTAGGCCCACAACAGTGTGTTGTCCTCCCAGCTACAGAGGAAGACCAGCCTTAGAAATCACATATTATAACCCACATCAATGCTTTCCAGACATAAGGTTGCACTTAAAAACTGGATTTATGGTTTGCATCTGCTTATGTGGTTACTGATACAAGTCTAAGGTGTGATAGTCTGTTAACCAGCATGACTACCACAGTATCCTGCAGTGGTTTGTGCTCAGTGGGATGATTATTCATTTCTGAAAAAGACCTAATGACCTAAAACACACCTCCAGGCTCTATGAGGGATCTTTGACCACAAACCTCCACAGCCTCCTGTCCTTATTGTAACTGAGACTACACAGCAGCAGCCAACAAGATCGTCAATTTTAGAAGGCGACAGACTTAAAAAAAAGTCACAACATTTAAGTAACATGTTGCCAGAAAATGCATACAGGAGGCTTTCAGATAAAAATGATTGAAGTCAATTACAGAGAAATCCTGGAGGAAATTCTGACAGTGCATACAGCAGGGCGGTGACGTTGTTAGCACCATTTCCTCTGAATGTGCTTACAGCAGGTTGGTGACGTTGTTAGCACCATTTCCTCAAAGAAAGAGGGGCCTGGGCTTCAAGCCCCAGCAGGGCCCTTCTCTCTCTGGAGTTTGCACATTTTTCCCACCGCTTTGGGGGTTTTCTTCTGGAGCTCTGGTTTCTCTTGGTAGCAGCTGTACTCACCCTCCCTCCCCCTTTTGGTTAGCGCTTGTCTCAGGTATCTCACAAAAGAGATTCTGAATCTCGAATAGTTTCACTTCCTGGTTAAGGGCTAAAAAACTGCTGTTACTTGGTGAACGACATGGGCTCTGAATGTAAGAACTGAGGCCTGATATGACCTTAAAAATATCAGCCTTAAAGTTCCTGTGTAGATGAAAATGACAAAAGACGTGATGTCTAACACTGACAAAGAACTAGCCTAACTTATATTTCTAGCACTTATCCATTTATTATTTTATTATTTGGGAGAAAATTTATTTCAAATGTCATTAGAGACTCTTTTTCTGTGGCTCTGAAACAAGAAACAACAACAGTACAACAACAAAATAATAATTGGGTTATATGTCAAATTGAAACTAAACAAGATGAGATCAATGTACACAGGAATGGTACACAAAGAAAAAACCCAAATGTGTAACACAGAGAAACCATAAAACGTCAAAAATAGGATGACTGTCTGTTGTCAAATCCATGGTTACAACACTTTTTTTTCTGAACTTCCTCTTTGTTTATTGATATGCAAAGTTAAAGTTTCTGGGGGGAACACACACACAGCTTCGAGGGGTATTTGCATATTCTGAGTCATCACTTACTCTCAGTGCATCTATGCATTGACCATTGGGGCCTTGTTCCACATCAAAAACGTCCGAGAATTCGAGCTCCACCTGAGACTGGGAGTCGACGAGCAGCGTGTACTGGCAGTTTGCGTTCTCTGCATACGAGTTGGGCCAGGAAGGACTGGATATGATACCGTTGCTCTTTCCTGACAGGTCCTTATTGCAGTTCACTGTGAACATGAGAGATCATTGCCATTACCTTCATTTTAACAAAATCATAAGTTTTACACAATCAGTACCTTCCCAAAAATCTCCCCACAATACTTCTGCTTCCTCTATTTTCCCATTTTCACTTCTCTTTGTGTATTTTTGTCTCCGTCAGACGTGTTAAATACTGATTCTGTTGAATGTTTGGAAGCAAATTTGATTATTTGTACCAGTGCAAGTGTGGTTGTCCACATCCAGGTGGTAGCCGTGGCGACAGGAGCAGTGGTACCCTCCGATGAAGTTGTGACAGAACTGGGTGCATTGGTTGATTTCGTTATCCTTGCATTCGTCATAGTCTAACAGAGGGAATGAGCTAACGGTTAAACGCAGAAAAGCATTAAAAAAAAAAAACAATTCCTTGGAATGACTTGATAAATATATCAATCATGCTATCTATCGTAACATTTTAACAGAAGTCATAACTCAACAAGTGATCAAACAGCAAATGTTTGTTCATCTCGACAGAGTGACAACAAAAATCCTTGACATTTTGCATCTCTTGCATTAAAAAAAATCAGAGAAAACCACAGTTTCGCATCAGTTCTCCTGGTTTGTATTCTAGGTAACATGTGTGGCAAAAGTCTTCAGTAGAGGAACAAGAGTCTACTGATACTAGACGAGGTTTAGGTGAAACATCAGTCACGTTAGTGTCGTCAGCACTTTTTTTTTGCAGTGCAAGAAGACAAACTCTTGCACACAAATGTTTATTAATCTTATGTTTTCTTTATTAAACAAAAAGCTTTTTACACTGTGATTTATTCTCTAAAAATGACTTCTTTGAAATATGATTACAAAAGTATAAGTATATTTCCACAAGCTGAGCTCCTTCTGCAGATTTCTACTCTGATTCTCACCTTGGGTTGTATAAAAGCCTCTAAAGCCGGTGTGCCTCTTTATGTTTGAGTAGTCCGAGTGGAACGAAAGGGCGAGGCAGCCACCCGGGGGCGAGAAAAGCGCAGGATTTACAGTGGACTGAAGCTCCTCAAATTCCTTTGTGCCACACAAAACGGAAATTAAGTTTCCATTTGAAAAGATCTGAGGGGGAAAAAAGATGAGAGGCATAATGAGAAAATAGTATGTGGCAGGTATTAACATCATTTAAGATATCCTCTTACCTTCACTGCATCATTTTCACAGTCGATACTGTCCTCCAGGTCCAGGTGGATGAACCTTATGGAGAGGCTGTGACCTTTGGGGGCGCACCTGCTCCAATTTAGACTAGCATGAGGTAAGTACCCATTGGGATAACCTGGAGACTCCACCCATCCCAGCAGCATGCAGTACGTGGAGTGGAAGAGCGGGAGAAGCAGGAGACTGAAGAAAATGGTGCAAAGCAAAAATAAATATAAGGGTAAAGAATATTTTTTTTAAAAAGTAGCGTTAAACAGAAATTAAGTAGTTGGATGTCAGAGACAGACACTCTGTAATCACTCTTTGCACATCTATTGTGATAATTAAACAAATCCAAACCCACCTTGATCTTAACATCTTGTCCTGATCAAATCTCTTCTCAAATAAAGCATTTGAACATGTCTCCTTCCTCTTTTCATATTAATTTCTATTTCACCCTCTTCCTGCTGCCCCCTTCCTCTCTTGCTTATGTTTTGCACCCGTAAGCATTTATAAATCTATTTCTAGATAGTTTCTTTATGCATCTACGGCAACAGGAGGGTGACTGTGGAGCAACAGGAAGACAAACCGAGCCAAAAGCTTTTCAGCAGCTTTGCACTTTTCAACTCAACACCGATCCTTTGTCAGCGGGACAAATATTGTATTGAAACAATGGTGACAGGATGAAAGGAAAGGGTGTAGTGGATGAAGGAAATATTCCTTTGTGCACTTCGAGTGCCAAAATCAGCATTTAGTCCTGTAGCTACAGTACGGAAACACATTTACAGTTAACATGAGAAGGCTAGTACAGGAAGGAAATGAGGAACGACACAGAGCTACAGAGAGGCGAAGGGGGAGAAACAGCAGATGAGGGTCACTGGGGCTTTCCACTGTGTAGGACTAGAAAAGACATGAGAAGTAGGTAAGACCGAGTGAGGAGGGGGAACAAATCAGAGACAGTACGTCAGAAATAGAGTGGAGGCAGATGAACCTGAGCAGCAACTGCTTGATCATCAGAAAAGCCAAGGCGATCGACAGAGTTCAGTTCTGGATTTTATCTTCTGAGCTACCATACCGATTTAGCCAATTTTCAGGTATAGAAACAGCTTGAAAAGACGCAGGCTTTTACAGTTTAGAGAGTTTACATGCAGGTGGAGGGCTGTTGACGAATAGGATACAAAATGTGCAAAGAAGATCAGTTCGAGTATGGTGGGAGATGCTGTCAACGCTGTAATGCAGGTCAGTGAATACGACAATGCTTCAGTTCCTCACGTTTCTCCTCGGTTAACAAACTTTCTTTACAGGCTGCACAGCATTCGTCAAAAGCCGTATTTTCATTAACCAACATCTAATATACAAGTCTGTTTGTTTCACCTTGTCAGGACAGTACATGAAGACAGCATGCGATGGCACAAAAGAGACCGAGTGTGCCACATGTCAATATGGGTTCTACACAGACTCTCAAAATCATGTGGAAAAATGCCAACGCTGCAAGCAATGCCTTCTCAGTAAGTTACACAGGCATACACGCAGCATTAGTCTTAGAAGCTCAGTCAAAGAAACACAGAACCACAATTCAGTCTATTTCTAATAGAAATACAACGATATAGAACTAGAAAGACCGTATTTGAACTCTACTATGCAAAATACAAAAAAGCTAGGAGTGCTGCTTTCACAGCAAAAGAAAGAAAGAAATATACTGTTTGACAGCAGGAAACTGCGCAATAATGATGTTGCAGATTGTGAAAGCTGATGGCTTTTGATATCTATACTTATGGAGTAATAATACCTGCTTTGCTGTTGTTTGTCCAAGTCAGCACCACATGCTCACAGATCCACTTCTTTAACATCTTCTTTATTTCTCACAAGGGGTCGTTTGACTGTTGAGGTTTCTTTGTATTTTTGTGTTTTTGCAGCGTCCAAAAGTGTTTTGTGGCAACTGTTGTTGTCATTTGGCGCTATTAAAGTTCAAGGGAAAATTGAATTAAACTAAATTTCCATTTTGAACTTACTGTAAGTCCCACAGAGCTTAGCTCAGATTTATGTTAAGATAATTGTGTTAAGAGACGATTTTAAGACAATAAAGGAACTTACATTTTCAAGTTCAACACTTTCAAAATGTTTCATAGCGCAGAAACTGTGAGGTGGGTTTTCACTGTTCTTTATGTTCAAGCCACTTTGACACTTTGAACTGGAGATCAACGACCCCCATCTATACACACACACACACACACACACACACACACACACACACACACACACACACTTAAACGCAGAGAAAAAAACGTCTCTCCCTTGCTCTTTCAGGTATCAAACAGCAGACACTCAGTGGATGCAAAGCTGAAGCAAACACAGTGTGCAAGTGTGTGTCAGGTTTCTACTGCAACGATGATGAATGTGAACACTGCTTGCCTGTAACCCGCTGCCAAGTGGGTGAAGGGGTCAAGACTCCAGGTAACCTTTAACTATAAAATTCCTAATGAACGATAATTTTCTCCAGTGATATTTCACATTCTTAGCTAAAGTGCCACAAAGTCAGGTGAATAAATTTCACTCCTCATTATAGGCGACGGCACGAGTAACGTAATCTGTGCTCCATGTGGAAAGGGGACCTTCAGCAACGTAACAGATTATGTGTCACCCTGTAAACCTCACACCAGGCAAGACTGCATTACAACTATTATCATTGTTATTATTATTATGTTATTATTAAATCTGAAGAACTGTGTGTTTTATGTAGACTGTGAGTGAATTAGTCATCCATTGACACAGAGCAGAAATTAGTCTCTTGGTTTCGGTTGGTGCCCTCAGTCTACAAACTCGAAACGTACAACATCCCACATCCTACCTACTGTAAATATTTCATCCAGACTGTAAAAATTGTGCTGAAACAGTTTCCCATGCTTGTAGGAGGCCTTTTTCTTTACATCCCTTTAACACCGATTTTGTAGCAAAAGCTTGTCCAGTTTGTTTTTTTTTAAAAACAACAACTATAAATTGCGACTTTTATTATTTTATTATTATTCATATTTATTGTGTTCACCTGTTGTTGGTGGTATTGTTTTTTTAGATGTGAGGACTACGGAGGAGTGCTGAAAATTCCAGGAGATAATGAAAGAGATGCAGTTTGTGGAAACTTCAAATCTGGTAAGTTTCTGGCTTTATCAGTGTTTGAGATCTTGTTAAAAAAAAGAGAGAGATGGAGTTGTCAGCGGATGCTCTTATGCCGAGTGATTCACTGAGTTCCTGTTGACATTATCTTCCTGTAACAGGACCTATAATTAAGAAAGGAAGTTGAAGATGTATTGATGCAAAATTACTAATATATACATTTTTCATGTAAAATTAAAGTAGTAGCTATAGTTTAGCCCACTGGACCTCAATATTGCTCTAGTTCACGCTCACTACATCTATAGCTTGCCTTAAAAACCAAACATCATATCTAGTCAGAGGCTGTGAGCGGCAAGTAACACTAAATTAATGTGCCACTCAAACAGCCTCACAGTCAGCCAGCGTAAAATTCCAACAACTAAATGCGAGACAAAGAGTATTTGTGTGGTCCATTTAACTAATCTGAAATTTATATCCTCAAGCTTAAAAAAGAAAAGTCGGAAGGTGAGTGGTACACTCACAAACTTCTCCAGTCAGTTTGTTGAAGCAAGATGTTGTTCTTGAGCAAGATATTGAAGCGTCAGTTCGGTCTTTGTACCATGAGTTGGTGTAGTTCTCTGAAGAAACATGGGTTTAGGGCAGATACTTTCAAGGCACTGACAAGAAGAGAGTAGTATTTGTTAGGTAGCAGAGTGCTGTGGTGTATGGCCACATCAGTAACCCTGTAAGGCTGTATTTAGGTATTAATTTTTGACCTGTTAACACCCTGATGTTAAGAACGTATATTGCTTAACTAGCTCACCACCTTAGATTTTAATTTTAGAAGGTTAAGAGGTGCTTAACTTTCTTTCAGAAACATCTAAACCACAAACTGAGCCTAGCATTACTTCAGGAAGGCTACTAAGCTGAGCTCAGCCCACAGTCCCAGTAGATCAGCTGATAACGGCTGATCTTAATATCAGCACATGTCAGCTGACACTCTTCTGTGCTTCAAACTGACAAATCTTATGTAGGGTGTCCTATTTAGACTGCTTTAGCCTGTTTATAGCTGCAGTGTGAGCTATTTTGCAACCCCAGCTCCCTCTTTTCACACGACGTCTGACTCAATTCATGTGATGTTTGTCGTAATCGACGTTAGTTTTGTCCTGTGAGGGGGTCCTGCTGCTGCTCTTTTCACCGTAGGCTTTCCCCATCTGAGCATGGAAATGCAGAGAAGTCCCAAAGCAGAGCCACACCACCAAATATAAGTAATGGCATATGGAAATAGTCATTTTTCTTTTGGCTAAAGTTTTTTGGATTAAAAATCAGTTTGATGGTGGTGTCAGCAGAAAACTTTAAAAACCATCAAAGTTTTTAAAATACCTCGTGTGAACATCTACATTACCGCGAAAAATGATTTTGCATACGACCCCGCCGAGCCTTATTTTTCAGTGGTATTTCTTTTTAATGAAACCAAAGGAAGACATTCTTTTGCTTCAGTACTAAAAACAAATTCACCTATCAAAGTCACTTCTGGGAAAGCATGAAGCCACATGCATTGTTTAACAGGAAGTGTTTTTGTGAGGCGCATTGAATTTTGAGCAGCTAAAAAAAAAAGAGGGGGCAGAAGAAGCACACAGACAAAGAATACAGACATACTGAAATGTCTAAATATACTCCAGACAATGAATCAAGTCCAAATATCGCATGAGATGACTTCTTTTAACTACTGTGATACTGAGAGGGGGGTGGGGATGTTGAAGACGGTGAAGATTTCCAGTGTTTATCACATTTTAAATATAGTCATGTTATGCAAGCTTTAAAGCCTACTTTCAGGTTTCATAAAATGCATATTTTGCCCCTTAAATACTTATTTCCATTAAATTGAGTCAAATCAGTAGTGAAACTCACACATAAGTCTAATGTTGAAGTCTAAATTTAACCTAAAAAGGTTTAAATTAGAGTCCGATTTACCTTTTTCATCTTCTTAGGTAGAAAAAACAGCATAAATTATTATTTAATCCAATATATTTTAAAGTATAATAGTGTATAACTCTATAATGCATTGCTGCATTACCATAAAGCTCCTACAGGCTGAGGAGGGCTTCCCAAGTGTTTCTTCTTCACTCCCCTCTTTTTACTCTCAGTGTTTATACACCACTTTGTGTTTAATGATTAGTTTTCATTCATCTCTGGCTCTCTTCCAAGTGTGTCTTTTGTCCTGTTTCTGCCTGCCGTGGCAGATGGCTGCCCTGAGCCAGGTTTCCTCCTGTTAAAAGGGAGTTTTTCCTTCCCGCTGTCACTAATTGCTTGCTCATGGATGGGGAAGTCATCTGATTGTTCTATTACCTTATTTGGCACTATGCATATAAAATTGAACTGAATTGAATGATGAAGCGGCTTAACCTGCTGTACAGTCAGTAAGTGAATGCTTGAAAATATATTGAACTGACGTCTTTTGCCTTGGCTCCCTCCCTTAAATAAAACTGATTTAAATTGAATACATATAATTTATATCTTTCAAAATATTATTTTAAACATGTATTCAACATATAATCAGCAATGTGATTAACAAATATGCGAGCCATATTTATACAGCACATTTAGACCTTATGATATTTTGTTGTAGATATCATTGCTTTATGAACACAGTACGTAAAGCTGTATGTTACAAATGATTGGACTGTTCTGGAGTGGATTGCGGCCATTTATTAAGAATTAATGCTGCTTAGACATGTTGGCACTTCACCAGAAAGAGTTTTCTTTAAGTGAGCTTCCACGGATCATGAGTCACCACCTGCAAATTCAAAAAGAAATGCATATAAGCTTTCACTAACAATAATCAGTCTTTTTATTTCTTTGATAAAGTCAGAAAAAAATCAAGTTTCTCCTCGTCACAGTCATTTCACTCACTACCTTATTAATGAAGAAACATGAGTTGTAATCAGTAATCACTCCCTCCCACTTTAAGTTTCCCAGAAGTTATAATCAGGTGAATAACCCACTGTAGATGTACTCGGCATGGCCCTAAGAACATTTTCTTCTCGTTGTTTTCCAGATTGTTATTGGATGTTGCCAGCAGGTTTGTGGTCAGGGCTCGTGTTGACCGCAATCGTCATCGTGTTGATTTTCATCCTCTGGAGAAAGAAATGCAAAACGTACAATGCAGGTGTGTACGACACGTCACTCGGATGGGCGTGTTTGCCACTTTTTCTCACACTTGTTCTCATAATTGTCTTCCTGAAGAGGCGGCAAAATGATGTGCGTGTAAGCCCACCCACTGGCAGTAACTACTCATGCTTTAAGCCACAACAGTGAGAGGGTACTGGCTTTGAAGTCTTACAGTTGAAGGTCACTGCTTATCTCTCTCAAACATGGCCTCCCACTGTTTCCTTGCAGTGTATTAATAACAAAACCTCAGGGAAACCTAATATTACATTTGCAGACTGGATTTTTTGAATATTAAAATGTGATCTTTCATGTAAAGTAAGTTGAATTTCTCCTTTTCTTTTCGCTTGAAAAGGATATGATGTAGTTGAACTCTCTGACAGATTAAGAAAGCAGCAGCCGAGTCTGATGCTCGAGGAGCTTTAGCGAACATGACTGTCTCAATGAGGAAACCACATCCTGTACATATTCAGGCTGACACAGTTATTTGGTGTAATGTGACGCACTCTTCACGGGCAGACAGCTCATACTGAGAAACAATTCCTACGTATGTGACACAGTCACACAGCTTATTATTTTGGCTACCCTTCTATTTCACTGACATTTCTTTTATTTCCACAGAAACAATGTGCTAGTACTGGAAATCACTGATGAACTCACAGAATATAATTATTGTCTTAGAGAGCGTGTGTGCCGTTTTGCTAATATTACAGGAAGGGGTGTGTGTTACTTTTAAAAGCACCAGTTGTTACTCTTTGTACAGTCATGTGGGAAAAGTTTAAGAGTGATAAGGTTTAACAGTGATTCTGAGCCAATAAGATCCTTTGATTTCATGACATAATGCCTGTATTTTCCACATATCTGCACGTGGATATATCAAAGGCTTATTACTAGAGAAATTACCAAAATGCAAGTTTCCTTTTTCATAGCCTCATAATATCCTGCCATGCAAACAGTTTCAGTTTTATCTTCTGAGGTTTGGAGATACTTATCTTTAGGATTTTTACTGCCAGCTCAGTACAGTAGATGGTATAAATATACTGTATATGTTGGTTTGTGCAGCTCAAAGTTTTGTTTTCTAGTAATAATTTATTGCTATGTTTTTTTCAGTATGTGATATAAATTGGAAGTTTCTCTTTGCTCAGAAAGTTTTTTTCTTAATGCCACTTGTTTGAGTCTCGTTTTAGAAACACTTCAGAGTAATTATAGTTTTGAATTTATTTTAATTCTGTGGGTTTTTATTTAATCAGTCGTTTCCTGAGTCTCGTTACACACTGGTTATTTTTATTGGCGTGTATGTTGTTTAAAACTGTTTAGTTTTAGTATTAGTTTTCCTTTCTTTCGTTGTGAAATGGTCAGTATTAGTCAGGGGCTAGTTTACAGCAGTTATTGCAACATGCGCAATTATCTCACAGTCATGTAGAAACCCCGGTCTCAGTAAACAAGCGTAATTAACACGCCTTCTCGAGCTAGTTGTGTTGACAAACTGAACAAAGCTGACAAAGACTAAAAGTGGATTAAAAAAAAAAAATCAGTAATGGTAAATGGCCTTTGTATATTTGTATAGCGCTTTACACACCCAGTCATCCACCCATTCACACACTGGTGGAGGCAGCTACAGTTGTAGCCACAGCTGCCCTGGGGCAGACTGACAGAAGCGAGGGTTAGGGTTATCGCGCCATCGGCCCTTCTGGCCAACACCAGTAGGCGGTAGGTAAAGTGTCTTGCCCAAGGACACAACGACCGAGACTGTCCGAGCCGCCTTGTAACCTTCCGATTACAAGGCGAACTCCCAACTCTTGAGCCACGATCGCCCTAGTAACCTGCTTATGGCTAATGTTCTGTTTAGTCTCGGGAACTCTAACAGCCTTGGTTTGCTTGTCTGTATCTCAGAGCTGTTCTCAGAGCTGTTCGGAGCTGACTCAGAACAAAGTTCACACAGATGGTCAAAAGACAGTGAAGGGACTCAATGTCGCGACTCTAATGACCAGTGGCTGGTGTTTTTTTTTTTACATGGAGGTGCTTTGGTCAAACTCAACCCCTTGGATTTTGGGGGTTTTGGGGAGGCTTTAGTGCCATCTAAAGTCCAACTGGTGGAATTATTTGTATGTTTTGTGCATGTTTGTGAGCATAAAACTAAAATGCCTTTTTTTTCCCTTGTGATTTGTGATGTCAGCTCGATCCAGTATTTGTGGTACTCCAGTAGCAGTGGTTCCCATTCCAGATGTAATGCCTCGAGAGCAGCCTTCTTACTGCCAAGAAACCTGCATCATGCCCGACTGCAAGTTACCAATTTTTAACGAAGGTGAAGAATCACATCGACTCTTTTACATCATTTACACATAATGTTACCGACTTGTTCTCAAACAGCAGGATTTAAGTTTGAAACAAAGTCACTGCGTGCAACAAAAGTGCCCCAAGACTTTTGTGTTGGTGCAGCAGTCCACTTGTTTAGGCTCGAAAATCATTTTCTGTAAAACATTTTCACCCGTATTTAGTGCCATTATAAAACCTTGCTCACATGCTTGGCTTGTTGAAACATTATTGTTATTAATTTCACTATAATGATTGTTTTTCAACACTGTATCTACTCTAAGCACAGCCCCATAATGCCTAGAACAACTCAGTTATCTCTCCACACACACTTAGTGTTTGACATTGGAATTAGTGATTGCAGAAATACAAGAACAATGTATGTAAATAATAAATCTCCAATGATCTCAGCTTAATTCAACACCTAGGTGAGACTGTGGCAGCCTTGGTTGATAATCAAAACAGCATTTCCCCCTAAAATCGTCAAAACACGGCCTTAATTCATGTAGGACGAGCCTGCTTCATCTATGCTGGGGATGTGAAACTCTTTTTATATCGCAGGCCACGACTTTGATCTTATGTGGGCCAGATGGGTGAAACTACAATTTCTGTCAGTGTGAAAAGTTGAACTACACATTTAATCAATGAGATAACTTAAAATAGGACAAAGAACCACAATTTCAACAGTATGACTCATTTTTCCTACATGGTAAAGAAGTGCTGCTCTGGTGTCACCGTGAGTTTTTGAGCTTGGATCGTGAGAACGCGCATTAAATTACACAACTCTAGAAATCAATGATCTTGGTGTATTGTGAACAGTGTTGGTCAAGTTACTTCAAAAAAAGTAATCAGTAACGAATTACTGATTACTTCCCCCAAAAAGTAATCCCGTTACTACTTAGTTACTTAGTTACTTTTTTAAAACACGATTTACAACCTGAAGAGGTGATAAAGCGATAGATCTTTCAGCCCAATTCTACTTTTACTGCATAATCCATCATACAAAATGTAATCAAATGGAAAAGTCTCTTTTTTTAACTTGTTTTATCAGTTTTAATCTTTTAACTTTATGCATCAAGCAAAAATTTAATTATATGCAACATTCTCTGAGTTGAATAAATTAGTTTAACATTTAAACCTATTTTCTACACATTCCAGCACATAAAATAAAATATTTTTTGTGTTTACACTCACTCTTTCAAATAGATGCAAGTAAAACACAGCAGAACATAAATAAAGTCAAAGACTCAGCGGTCCTGTGCTCTATTTTCACCTGTAAAGCAGGACTGCAGTAGGCGGAGGTTTACCCTGGTGCAGGTGTGCCCCGGTCAATTGAAGAATCCGCGAGTTTCTCTGTGAGTTTCCCATTACATCGTTGCGCACTCGGTGCTTGCTTGGAAGTTTAGGGGGTTTTTTCGCTGTAAAAAGAAGTTTTCTTCTCACGCACGATGGACGCTAATGTTTTTGTCACTTTTTATGGAATCAAAATCAAAGTAAGGTCAGTACTTCCACGCTTTAAACGCTGCACGCTCATACTCTCTCCCACAATCGATATGTGATCCATTGTTGATCTGCACACAGCTGTTGTCACTAACGCTGCACTCGCGTCCGTCATCTTCGTGAGACATTCTCGCAAAAAATCACGGTTTTAGTAACGCAGTAACGCAGCGTTCCTACGGGAAAGTAACGGTAATCTAATTACCGTTTTTGCAATAGTAATCCCTTACTTTACTCGTTACTTGAAAAAAGTAATCAGATTACAGTAACGCGTTACAAGTAACAATCAGAGATGGGCAGTAATGCGTTACAAGTAACGCGTTACTGCCCATCTCTGATTGTGAATGGCGATGAGGGAGGGTTTTATGGGTAGAAATGGTCTAAAAGCTTCCAAAGCCATCCAGTGGGCCAGATTGGGGTCTTTCCTAGGTCAATTCTGGACCTGAGGCCTTATGTTTGACACTCTTGATCTATGTGACACAACACTAAAGCTGGATGCTATATGTTGGTCATTTCTGCAGTTTCTCAGGAACTCATTTACATTCATCTTACAAACATTGCAGCTCATAAAGTGCAAAACTGCATTTCCAGTGAGGAATGGTCATACTTAATGATTTTATCGTTCTCCTCAGATGATCCTTTGGTCATTTCCTGCACAGAGGACACCTTGAACACCAGCCACCCCATAACTCCACTGAAAGCTTCCGTTTCCTTTGTCGAATCCAGTAACACGAATGGAAACGCGAGTTACTGCAACAACTTCTTCAGGTCGCAATCCGAGCCACAGGAGGACGAGTACTGTGGGACATAATCCAGTGTAACGGCATACTTACCCAACCTCAGACCCTCACTGGATCGGAGGCAATGCAGTTCTTTTCAAGACCTTTAAACCCTTTTAATACCAAAAGAGAGAGACTGGGCTCTCTTTCAGGTCCCTTGAAGGTTGACTGATGCCACCTGCAGGACACTCATGAGAATTTCCTCTCAAATGAAGTGACATTTCTGTGCTGTCCTGACCACACAGCTGAAAAAACACTGGTGATGCACAGTGGTGTCCTGTTCTCAGGAATAATCTGACATGTTTTGTTTTTGTTTAGTTTTGTTACTACAACAATTCTCACGAAATGACCAAAAAAAATTAAGCGGTGATAGTAACAAACAGAGCCTAATATAGTTTACATTTTAAGTGAGCCAAAGTGACGCAGTGCGTGATATCATCCTTCATCATCCCACATCCTGCTGCTGCTATGAGTATTTTTGAGCAGCGGGAATAAATCCTACAAAAATAGCATCATTTCCACCCATTTCAAAAACATTTTTAGGTATCCCGATGACCAAAGGCTTTTTCTTTGCTTTTAAAAGATTTGCTTTCTTTATAGGAACAAATCGTTTTATTGCTGATAAGATAGTGAAATCAGAAAATACATGAATCTTTGTAGCTTTTCCTTGGATTTGTTGATAGTGGGAAATCTACTGCTATCCTGACCGTTTAATGGAATCTGTATATATTGAGTTGTTTAACTTATATTGTTCCCACTTAAGTCAGTAATTCAGATTTGAATGTATTGTATATGTAAATCATTATAATGCGCATGAACACACTGATTCAAGTTTTCCTTTCTGCCATGCAGCACACATCAGTAAATAGTCGGCTTCACATAGAATTTGAACCAGGGAACAGGAGGTTAAAGGCTAATGTCTGAGCTGACTCTGTCAGACTGTTTTGTTGTTTTGTTGTTTTGTTGTCGTTTTTGCATTTTTTTTACTTTGGTACTTTCTGTAAAAGTTCAGGGCTGCAGTTCATGAGTGAAAATGACTTTAGATATGAAGCAGCAACACGCACAGACACACACGCACACACACACACACACATTTTGTATAATTTAAAACACGGAATAGAAACACGACAGATGCATGAATTATGACTTCTTTATAACATTGTGCAATATGGGGAAGGACGCAGTCATTCTGCTAAACTGCTCTCTTCTCTTTGTTAAACCCATCAGACATATTCAGTTCATATTCTGTTTTCAATATTCAGTACTGCTGATTATAATAAAAATGCTATAAACGTGACTCTTGTACCGGCTACTTTGTTTTAATAGGATTATTCGCTGTAAAACATTTCCTGTGACTTCAGTTTGCCTTCTTGAAGACTTGCTTGGCTTTGATTCCTTGGACTCTCATCTCCTGCAGAGAGGAAGTGGAAAAGACGAGAAAAAAAAAAAAAAAAAAAAAACACGAAGTGAGAGGGTGTAAATGAATGGTGAGAAACAACGAGAACATTTGGCACATTAAAGACGAGCACAAAACTGGGATTGTGTCCAGGACACCATTTCCACCCCACCTCTCTCCTTCTCATCCTTTGACCTCGTAATCCGTCTTCTACTCTCTCACCATCTATTCATCAGGTCTTTTCAGCCCGCTCTCTACTTTCCTCCTCCGCCTCTATATTAGTCCCTCACTGTTCCCTTCCCCTGCTTTGTGTAACCTCTAAAACCCACCATTATAAGTCTTGATCCTAGCTGGCATTTCTTTCCCAATTCTCTCTTGAGTTTAGCATCAACAACACATTGTTTTCTCCCGATTGCAACAAAGGTATTAAAAAAACCTCGTGAGAGCTTCTTAGCGGAACAATGTAGATCGTTTGAAAACGTAACCAGTAATGAAAGATAAGCTATGAGCTTGAACTGTTTGAGCTCAAAAGTGCCTCTGAGCTTCACTCCATAAAGACGTGCATTCAGGGCTCCTCTGCCTCCTTTGTGTGTACTCCTTTGTCAGGTCGTAGTTTGGCCTTAGGCATGTACAAACTCCACTGACCTCTTAATAAAAACCTCTTCACACAAAGACGGTAACAGAAATGAATAACTTCTAAAACCTGCCTTATTTGAATACCCTCCCTCATTTAGCATATCAATTTCTCCATCACTTCCCTTTAAGCTTTCATTTTCCTTCTTCCCTCTTCCTTGCTTTCTCTCTGCACTGGCCTCTTCTTCCCCTCGTACATCCTTACCAAATGCAGCTTGTCGCCCTCCAGCCAGTGCGTCCAGCCTCGTCCCTCTTTCTCGCCTCGCTGTACACAAACCAGCTTGTCGCCGTCCCAATCTACTGTAGTCTGTGTAACCACAGAGATGCCGTTAGTGTGAGACATTAGCATGTACAGTAGCTCACACAACGCTTAGCCACACAGAGACAAGAAGCTTTGTGCAGCGCAAAGAGGGGAGACTAATACAGTGATCCGTGAAAGGTCATGAACCCTTTAAAATATACTTCATTTGTTCAAACATGTGACAAAAAACATCTGATTTTTATACAAGTGGATTTAAGTTTAAGATTTATATGTATTAGATTATTTAAGTCTGACTCTGGTTTGTTTGCTGAGAAAAATGATCTCTGAGTGGAAAAAATTTATGAACCTTTGCATTTTTTTGTATCATGTAGACAGCAATGACTACAAAAAATACATTTTACATCTTCATTCTTCTTTGCCTCACTTTGATGGGGGAACTTGTGAGTTTGAGGCCATTATCTTGTTGTATAACCCACATTCTCGTGGGATTTAGTCCACGGACAGGCATCCTGTCACCTCCCTGAGAGTTTGCTGGTATCATTCAGAATTCATTGCTTCATTAATGAGAAAAAGACAACTAAGAACAGCAAAACAAGCCACCATCAACATTTCCTTCATTTAAACTGGTTTCTCATTTTATACCAAAAAGCTCTGCTTCAATATCATCTTTACCTGAATTATAGTTCAGTGTCCTGGTTTTTCAATTAGATGGTAAATGGTAAATGGCCTGCATTTGTATAGCGCTTTTCTAGTCCCTAAGGACCCCAAAGCGCTTTACACTACATTCAGTCATTCACCCATTCACACACACATTCACACACTGGCGATGGCAAGCTACATTGTAGCCACAGCTGCCCTGGGGCGCACTGACAGAGGCGAGGCTGCCGGACACTGGCGCCACCGGGCCCTCTGACCACCACCAGTAGGCAAACACGGGGTTAGTATCTTGCCCAAGGATATTTGGCATGCAGCGAGGAGGCAGCCTGGGATCGAACCACCAACCTTCTGATTAGTGGCTGACCTGCTCTGCCACCTGAGCTACAGCCACCCATTAGATCTTTTGCAAGATCTAATGGAGATCAGCAGCTTTCTTCTGGTAGCCCTACTCCACACCCCATTGCTGTTTAAAGTTCTGCTGATGTTAGACTCAGTAAGCTGAAGATTGTCACTGTTAGAGAGGCCTTTAAGTTTTTGGATGTTGCTCCTGGAGTGATATTTGTTGGTTGACTACACCTGGGGAGGGCAACAACAACCTATGATTTCCATCATTTGTCTGACTGTGTTTTGGTGTAGACCAAACTCTTTAGGGGTGGTTTTAGCCTTCACAGCCTGATGAGCATCAGCAAATCCTTTTCTGAGGAGCCGCATCTATTCGGGCTGTGATGCACGTTCGTGTTTTGAACATCTGACCTTCGATTCCCGTCCCACTCACACCTGAACATCATGCAAAGCAATGAAACCTAACCCAGTTTCACCTTGGCAAGTGAAAATACATTACATATTTTTCCACAGCAGATCTGCTTTAAATGCTTATGTGACAAACATATTTATTTAGAAAAAAGTTCAAACTTTCAAGCACAAGGTCTCCTCCTATCTTGGACCTTTTCAAAATCATTGTGGAGTTAATGTACGTTACTGCAATTCTTAAGCCCTCCTCTAAGCAGCAAGTAGCAGCTATGGAAAAAAAAACCTCAGCAGGTGTGTTGACTTTGTTTGAACACTAAGCATGCAAATCAAACTTGTATAACAAGTAATGACTTAATAAAATCAATGTAATGTTAAAACTGCGTGCATGTACAAACATGCCGATGTGCACATTTGGAAAAACCAAAACACGTACCTGACACACACGGCCATCCACTGGCCCAAGGTCCTCAGTAAATTCTTTTCCAATAGTGAAATCCATGTTGAAGTTCTTGAAGGTGGTGAGTGTGCGGATTTTCATGGTTCCTGTGGCCGGGTCATGGGTGACCTCTTTAGTGGGCTTCAACAGACAGACGATCTTCCTCAGAGCAAAATTAACATCTAAGAGAAGAAAGAGAGAGAGAGATGTTGTAGCATGAGCCACAGTCTGTTACTTCAGTAAAGCAGGTTTTTTTGTCTCTCACACACACTGCAGGCAGAGGGGACGCACAGTGTGAGGGAGTGAATGGATCCGGGGTCACACAGAGGACAAGGTGGTGATTTCATTACACTAATGTGCTTCAGCAAATAAAGATGGTCCTCACCATTAAATCAGACACTTAAGGTTACTACCTTTTAAAGTAACCTAATGGCAACGAGTCAGTGAACATATGAATACTTAAAAAAATAAAAGACATGAAAGATTATTGTTACATTGGAGGGTTTTAACTGCACATCTGTTACAAAAAGCAACGCACTTGAAGATTACAAAAGTATTTAAAATACTGTATACAGATTTGTACCCAAAGCTCCGAGGTAGGAATCCATATTCTCCTGTTCCACCATATGATAAGTGCCGCTGTAATTAGGTTTTGCCATTTTTTTCTTCTTCTTTGTTGTTTCCGAAACTCCAGAAATCCCCGTTTTTCCTCGTTCTTGCTTTTCCTCCAGTCCCGTGTGGATCTCACAGACAAGCTGCCGGTTCCTGTGATATCACTTTCAGTTGCGCAACGTTTTGGACAATGGACCCGGATTTGACGGGAATGCGCGTGGAATGAGTGCTGCCTGTTGCAGATTGTTGCTGGAGTTTGGTGCTCGGTTATGCTGCAAGCTGCTCCAAATATGCAACTCTGGTGGTGACTCACGCTCAGTATATGCAATCGTTTCCAGGGAGGGAGCGGGGCCTTTTCTGCAGGACCTCATGCAGGGGGAGGTTCATTCATCTTTACTAATGCTTTTCTCAGAGGGATCAGTTGCAAGAAGAGGCGGCGCTTCGGATCCCAGACATGCAGAGGGTTGGTTGATGCACTAAGTAAACGGGTATGCTCGTGCACTAGCAGCTGAGCAGCACAAGGTCAAAGCGAGGAACAAAGAGACATCAAGGATAACCTGATATGCTCATTTCCAGCGCCATCTTTTATTCTTTGACCATACTAAAGAAGTTTTGCATGTTCCAAATCGTCCTTATTTACTTTGATGTACAGACCTCATTTAATCATTCCTCTCAAAAAGGCTGTTTTCTCCGTTTAAGCCAGCTTTCCTCTGATTGGTTGGTTTTAATGAAAGTCCTCTTCAGTACACATGGCTAACTGACCCTATTTATACAAAAGAAAACTCACAGAGGTTTTTCATGTTTTACTGATTGATGCTTTTGTAGGTGTTTCCTTGTTGGTAGCCTCCCAACTGGTACTGATGAAGTTTAGTATATATAGTATAGCAAGTTTTGTTACGCCAACAGGTGAGAGGCAGGAAAACAAGTTCATAGTTAACCAATGAAACATTTTAAAGGGCCAGATTGTGTCTCTTACCTGTGTGCCGCCTTCTGCTTTCTCCCAAGGGTGTTCCATCCAAAAAAGTGCAGATCAATCCAAATACCTATAGTATCAGTGCCAACAGTGGATTGAACTAGTTCATATACTTGAAACATGCGCTATAAAATGTCTGAATGTTTTTGTGTCTATTTTATTTACAGCCTATAGCAGCGGTCCCCAACCCCCGGGCCTCGGACCGGTACCGGGCCGCGAGGGTAGAGGCTCAGGTGTGAAATGTATGGTTTTCAGGGTTTTTATCGGTTTTCAGCGTTATTTTGTTATCGTTTTTATTGTTAACTCGGTTTTCCTCGGTCTTTTCACGTGTGTTATGAATAAATCTTATTTTTTTCGATACTGGTACTAGTTTTATTTTGTTGTATTTATCCGTGACACCTTAAAGGCCGGTCCGTGAAAATATTGTCGGGCATAAACCGGTCCGTGGCGCAAAAAAGGTTGGGGACCGCTGGCCTATAGCACATTTAAACAACTGAAGTTGACCCAGATCACTTTTAAATTCCAGGTCAAACTCAAAATACTTGAAAAGCTGAAAGGTGTGTTTTGTTTTATTAAGTCATTATTGATTCTGATTCAGTGGTTGCTACAGTTTGTTCAGAATCTACCTCATAACAGTGATTTATCTTATATGTCATGACACACTACTCTCCTCTACAACTGCCTTTATAAGTTAAAAGTATCGGTGCTGGTATCGCCAATGCTGGGCCTGTATTTACTTGGTATCAGATCAATACCAAAGTTAGCTACATAATCAGTATCAATTTGAGATTTAAAGGAGGTCTGAGCAGTCTGTTGGTTTCTGCAAACAGAAACTGGGTAAATGTAAGAAAAAATGAAAATAGAAACTAAAACAATTTTTTGAACTCAAATAAATAATTTTAGAGAAAATATCCTTAGTTTTAGGATGTGCTAATTTAGTAAGATTTTCTATCATGACTGCATGACTGAGTCAAATGCTTTCAGTAAGTTATGTGATTTGTTGCAATGGCTGTGGGGATTTTCCTTAAAATAATACTTCAAAAGACTAAAAGTAACACTGAAATGAATAAAAACTCATTTAAAACAAAACATTTTCAAACAATAAGAAGGAAACTGAAACAAGCAAAGCCACTCTGACATTAAACTGAATTCAAAACAAAAATTAAAAACAAAACAAAAATAAAAACTAGAGTAGAAAATACAAATTCAATAACACCTGCTGTGGGCGAAACTTCCAGAGAGGCAGAAAAAGTCTGCTTAATGCTTCTAACTGAAAATGAATTTGATGAGTTTATAAATGGTCCAACCCAGAGAAGCTTTAGAAATTGAATAAATGCAAAATAAAATAAAAAATAAATAAAAACAAAAGAGAATTTTTATGGTTTCGTATAGTTTTGCTAAAACTGTGTGAGATTCATACTACTACTGCTCATGTTTCGCTAAAATTAAAACCTGACACCAGTTTTCTTTATGCAAACAGAAGTAAAGCGAAATTAAAAATGTTTTTCCCTCCTGAATGAAAACCAGTGCTGAATCCCTCCTGCTTGAACTGCAAACAGGGAGAAGCTCCCATCGGTGTTGCATGCCTTATAGCTTCTGATGTTTCATCTTGGAGAACAGACATAAATAAAGATGCAGCACAGAAAGTGTACACACAGCCCGCCTTTATTTTGAACAAACATCAGCCAAGCAATCATGTAGCATAGACGATGTCATCAAGTTATGCTGTTTTTCTGAACCTTCCTTTTATTTTGCGTAAGGCTTCAACAAATAGATTGCATTAACAAGGGTGTCTGCATAAATATAACATGACATACTTTGATAAAACCTCCCAGTCTTCTATCTCTTTTTCACGGAGCCACTCTTCTTGTCCGACTTTGACTTTTTCGCGTCTTTCTTTCCTTTTGACAGATTCTCGTAAACGTCCTCTTTGTTTCTGGAAAGAGCCGAAGAGAAAGCTGATTAGTGATTTCATCCTAGCCGCCAAGACTGATTAAACACAGATCTGTGAGAAACGCATCAGAGAGAGTGGAGAGATTAATGAAGGTCACGCTGCATGAGAAACGTTTAAACAATCCATCACTCAAAGCTGCAGGCCATCTATTCAGCTCTCCAAGTGGGTCAAAGTTTACAGCGTTACAGTGAACCGGCCAATGTGTGTCTGCTTTCTCCTAATAATTAAGTTCATTAAAAGCCTCGTCCAGTATGAGCATCTCATAGTCCAGAGGTCACAACAGACAACAGGTAAACAATATGACTTCATTCATTCACACAGTGCAAAATGTAAAAAAAAATTTTTTACACTTTTTTACACCTACATCCATTAAAAGTCCTCTTTGCATTAAGTCATCATGATGGCTGAAAGCAGCTTTTAGCAGGATACTTGTGCTTCAAGCTCATAAAGCAGGATGTAGCAAATGTAGGATCCAGTGTTTTTGGAGTTTGACCAAGTGGCCAGTGCAGTAGAGCCAAAAAACTGCACTTTCTCAAACAGCCACTTGGGGCTGGTTTCTAAAGTGTTATGAGGGGCAAAAAGCTCAATGTGAGGCTTCAGAAGAGTGTCTGTGTCCATCTTTTATACACAACCTGTGTTTGACTAATAGTCAGATCAGCTGCTTTGATCTTTAATCGTTCCTTCTTAAACTTGTCTTTGGACTTAACGCTAAAGACCAAATCAGCTGAATTCTACTTTTATTTTCTCTTTACAGGTATTGAGGCGCGCTACTACATCTATGAATCATCTACGAAAAAACAAGATTGTGGAAAGTCTTTTATGGCTCCAGAGAGAGCTCTGAAACCGGCCTGAAAAAAACCCCAACAAATAAAAAGGTCAAAGGTCTACTGATGCCGACTGAAAACTAAACAAGTGTTTCTCTCATTAGTATTTTTACATTGCAGAGATTTTATCTCCATGAGGTTAGCACCTGTCCTTTTTTGCACTACCTACACAGGGAACTACACAATATTTAAATAATGAAATATTTGGGTCGAGCCCTGCCTATTTCTCGATTTCCTCTCTGTATCTTTTCTAACATAATAAAAAAAAAAAAGGCCAAAATTGCCACAAAAAATCTTTCAAAAGTAAAATTCTTTCTAATTTCCTCTTGTACTGATGTCCCTTTATTAAATTAAAATGAATCAATCTGTTTTTCTAAGAATATTTAAACACATAAATCAGATTTTAATTGGTTAATTAATTGGTTTAACTGGTTTAAACTAGAGTACGAACTACTCGCCGATAGCTCCCCACGTTAATGAAACAAGACTGTAAATCAGTTCTTCCTCCAGAAACTGCAGACATGAACCCGAAGACGGATCGTGTTTTTAAACAAAAATAGGGTGGCAGTGTGAGATTTAGAGGAACAACGTGAGTGCATTCGGGACACTCGATTCACAATCACACACACAGAGTCACTCACTTTGACACCACTCTGCCCGCTGGTTGGTGTTTGATTTGGAGATTTCCATACTCGGTCTCGGTTTCCTGAGGAAGAGAGAGGCAAAGACGTTTCACAAGTGACTGAGAAAGAATTAGTCAAACAGGGAGTGAGGTCACGTTGCTGGATCAGTCTGCGTGGTCGACTGTTTTCGCGTCTTTGGGTCAACGTTCATCTTTCATGAGGGACTCTGATAACTTATCATTCTGCTGGCATTGAACTGCTCCGCTGTAGTGTTTAAATCAATGATGAAATGAGCCAACACTCATTCACAGCCTCTTTTCTATGTTTCCCAATTTTAAACTATATTTGAGCCACAGTGACTAGATTCTCTGCTCCTCTCACCATTGAGGCGGAGTCTTTGGCCTTGGCGATCTGTATGTACTCAGCCACAGCCAGGTAGATGAATTTGTACTGGGCCTCAGTCTGCACCATACCGGAGCGCTGCTCTCGCACCATCTGAATGTATTTCGCAATGTCAATATCAATGTCCAGACCTGCAATGAAAGGGAAGTGAAAAAAGGGGGTGAACGGAGGCACAGCAACAAAGAGTAAAACACGTCGAATGGTTTCATTTTTACTTGACTGATTTATCAAGAACATATTTCTTTACTGTATTGTTACCTAAAGTATCAATGGTCTCGATGATCATGTCAATTACCACGATTGTGCCCGTTCGACCAATACCAGCACTGCAAAAATCACAAAAGAAGCAAAGTTAATCTCACCCACGGAGACAAACAGGTCAGAAATTTGGACCAGAAAAGAAAGCACAAATGGATTAATGATGCAAAGTCCATTAAGTGTTCTAGTAAGCGGCGATACTGAACCAACATGTGCAACAGTAAGATCTCTTCTAAGTGCAATACAAACATCAATAACAATGTGCTTTGAGAAGTACTTACCAACTTCCCAATTTCTTAGTCTGTCACTTTCATGTTTCAGATCATCAAACAGATTTTATTATTAGACAAAGACAACCCAAGTAAACACAAAATGCTGTTTTATTAAAACCTCTGGGTGGTCTTGGGTCGATTTGTGCCATTTTTCATTGTTCATTTACACGCCATTTGCACTGTGTTGAATGGAATATAGCGAAAGTCTGCAAAAAAAAGTTCGGTCACATTTACTGTTAAAATTTCAGTATGACTTCCGGAAATTAGCTTCAGTGGCTAAGCTACAGACAAACTTACACTATCGGTCCTAGTGGTCGATTTGTGCCCCATTGAAACCCATTATAAACGCTATTTTTCACGGCAAAAAAATTACGGTCAAATCGATCGTGATCGGTTATGTTTCCGTTTCCGTTTGCAGTACTGGCCTTAGAGTTGTAATTTTTTTATTTGTCCACCGGGTGGCGCCCTTGCTCCACATTTGACCCCGGGCTGGAAAACAGCGGGCTGCTTAAACAGACCTGCGGGAAACGAAGCCTCATTTCCGGCGTGCAGCAGCGGCTTCGCCCGCTGATCGGGCGGGACCATTTTCGGCCCCTAGGACCGTTTGAGGGTGCTTTTTTTTTTTTTTTTTTAATCAACAGGAAATGACGTATTTGTTGTGACGTGGTACCGGACGTGTGTGTTGGAAAAAGGGGTCCGACGCAACATGCCCCGGTCATCGTCGGGAGTTAACCCGGGAGGATGCACTGATTTCGGCCTAGAGGAGGAGCATTTGCCGCCTGGAGACCATTTTCTGGTCCTGAAAAAAAAAAAAAAAAGGCGATCGAAATGAAGGTTGGTGCCAATCTTTAGTCCATCTAAAGGCCTAATTATAATAACAATCAAATATTACTTCAAATGTTTTTTTTTTTAAATATTTCGTTTTGTTTTGGGGGGCTAAAAAAAACGGTGCGCTCATGTAATTAAACTGCGATTAAAAGGGTTAAAATCCGCGAAATGTAATTAAAACTTGACATGAATATTTCAAGGAGAAGTAGGTCTAAAAGATTGGCTAATTTAAAGTGGAAAAAAATATTAATATATAAATTTTTTACAGCGCTTTTTAGGGCGTGGTCGATTTGTGGCTCTAAGCCCGATAGTGTATGCATTTTTCTAGGACCCCCCAGAGGTTAAGTGGAAAAAAGAGATCCAAACCACCAAGCCCCTTTGTGAAAAACTAGTTTTGCCACCTTTGGCAGCAAAAACTGCAATCAAGCATTTGCAATAACTGTCAATGATTATTTCAGATCGCTGTGGAGGAATTTTGCCCCACTCTTCTCTAGAGAATTGTTTTAATTCAGCCACAGTGGAAGAGGTTTGAGCATGAAACAGTTGTTTAGGTTATGCCAAAGCGTCTTAATCCGATTTAAGTTCAGATTTTAACAAGGCCACTCCAAAACTATTGTTCCTTTCTTGCTTTCTTTTGTTTTTGAGACACTGAGAGGTGGACTTGTTGGTGTGTTTCCAATATTTGTAGTGCTGCATAACCTGACAGCGACTGAGCTTTAGGACACAAACTGATGGCCGGACACACTCTGCTTCAGGATTTTCTGGTAGAGAGCAGAATTCATGGTTCCATCAACTGCAGCAAGTCATGCAGGTCCATCACACTATCAGTACCATGTTTGACTGCTGATATGATGTTCTTTATATTAGTTGCTGTGTAAGTTTGTAACAGGATTCAGCTTTTGTCTCAGTCCGTCCACAGAATATTTCTCCGATTACATTTTCACACAGGCAGCACTGACCTAGAGGCAGTTACACTCACAGCTCAGTGAGATGCCAACAGGCTCGCATTACTCAATCAATACTGGTGCTTACCATGTGCAACACGTGCAACATTTATCATCTAATATCTGGCTTACATACAGCAAAACCCAATGCAAAGCTAAAATTGGTCATAAATCAAAGTAATGCACACCATAATAGTAGTGAACGCTGGGAAGGGACTGGCATAAGAGGACTAAAATCAATGCAAATCTATTCAGTAGTTATTGAGACGTTTCTCCAAGAACCACAAATGTCAGCCTCATGATGCTGCAAGAGAAAAACTCATCTTGTCACAGCACCATTAATGCCAATTATAAACTTCCCGACAAAAACAGGGCACAGATAGCTCAGTAGGTAGAGTGGTCGCTCCATGATGGGAAGGTCAGGGGCTTGAATCCACTTAACAGCTACCCTGAGGTACCCCTGAGCAAGGCGTCGTCCCTACACATTGCTCCCTGGGTGCTAGATTGGTGGCAGCCTGCTGCTTCACTGAGTGAATGGATTAAATGCAGAGAGAAATTTGTCCCCACAGGGATCAATAAAGTATACATTATTATTATGTTGTTTCTGAATCACTAGTCACAAATCTATATTTATTTCTCTCTAAAGAAAAAATACACATGCAACCATTTGTGAATATTTTTTTAAGCCATTTTGTTTTTGCAGAGCCTCATGAGAATCATACAATTTTGATCCTGTTACTGGATTACTATATCCAGTGATCTGAACAAATGGCTCATTTGTGACTCATCCACGGCCCTGTGCAGGGGAAAGTGCACAGGATTTTACAACTAAACTTACACTTTTACTAGTTTGAAATATGTAAAACTACAAAAAAACAAACAAACAAGTTGTTTCAAAAAAAAAGAAGAAAGGCCAGGATGAAGCTTTAAAACAAAATTAAAATCAAGTGTTAAAATCATTTGTTATTAATTATTAATCAGAAAAATATTTTCTAAATCAATAGGTTTGTCTAGGAAATGTCAGAAATGTGGACTTGATGCTATATTATTAGCTGATGAGATAGGCACTCCCAAATAACCAATCTGAGAGTAGGAGAGATTTTAAAAAATTAATTTAAAGTCTTTACTTGTTTTCATTTGAAAATATTCTATATTTATATATTATCAGGCAAAAATCTAAGTGAAGGAAACATCATGCTGTTGCATGCAGAGTCCTGTGTTGGGTAAAGTATTAAAATCTTCATACTTCATTTTTTAAACATGTCTGTATCGTTCAAAAATGCTAACACGGGGATCACATAATCACTTGACCGACATCCAAAATCTCTTTAAGGAAGCACAAGCAGCCTCAGCATCTTTTAAATCACACTGGGAAAATTCCAGTAGGATAAACTGTCAGTAAACTTGAAGCCTTTTGTTTAGTTACTACTAATCTTAATCCAAAAAATGTGCTTGTTTTAATCTTAAACCTCTAAGTATTATCACCTAATTAAGGATTATGAAACCCAGCACTTTGCAAAAAAAAAGAAAAGAAACAGTGTTGCTTTGATATGTCTACTGTATTTAAAATGCAGATGTTTTCCACATCACTTGTTTAAAGTAGAAAGGATTTGAGAAGTGAAATATTCAGTGAAGAGTGTGGGTTGCAGCTGTTAGGTACCTGCAGTGGACGATCATGGGACCGGCGTTAGGAAATTCAGCCTGTTTAGAGTTCACTTGAGTGAGGAAGCCGAGGACACCGCTTGATTCCTGAGGGACGCCGTGATCTGGCCAGCTGAGGTACTGGTAGTGCCACACTTTGCGAACATGTTTTGGCTAAGAATGGGGGGGGGGGGGGGGGGGGGGAACAAGAAAGGTCAAAACCTGGAGAAATCATTAGGTGTGCAGAGATGAGGAACCACAGTGAGGTGAGAGTTTGGTGTTTGTAGGTCACCTGGTCCAGGGGTGCGATCTCCAGGACTCGGATTTTATAATCACCAGCTTCCCTCTCTAGCTCGCAGCTCACCACGTAGCGGCCCACCTCCTTAGTTGAGTGGAGCTCAGGCCAGTATGGAACGCATTTATTCTGCACAAAAATGAAAAATAACTTCACCTTAAGCGTCACTTCAAAATCAACTAACATCTCAGGCTTTTTAAAAATCATGGTTGTCTTTCCAATTATAGTAATTTTTTTTTTCTGTGCTTCCACTTTTAACTTAAAAGCCATGCAGACAACTATTTAAAGTAGTTTCGCGCTGATCATTGTTTACCAGTCTTCTCTCGAAGGACAAACGAGGGTTACTTTAAGAGGGAAGTAGTCAGATGACACATGCTTTTGAAGTGTTTTCACACATGAGCATAAATGGACCGTGTCGGGAGACGCAGGTCAGGGTGATGTATGAAGGTGGCTTTTCTCACACATAGCACACAACAGGAAATTGTTGGCTTCAGCCACTTTCTCACTCCCAAGAATTTTTTTTTTTTTGGGGGGGGGTAAGGGATAAAACATGGCGACCAATCACACTGTGAATTCACTCAGTAGGGTAAAGGCTTAAGATCAGGGCAGCATGGTAAGTGTGAAAACCACTTACAAATGTTGGATTTAAGTTGTTAGTCAGTTGTCTAGCACCTAACATGCACACAGCAGCTAATATGTGAGAGCTGGATAATCAGTGTATTTTACATCAAAAGCCACATACACATAATATTAAGTGGCACAGACCAATGAAACTATTACCTCATACTATTAAAAATACCCTCCAAATTTGTCTCTTTTCTTTCAGCTTAATGATACACAATAATTAATTACTTGTAAATAATTGTTTGTTTTAGCTAATTACTTTGGGACATGATAGGCACAGATAAAAGTCCAAAATTTCTCCTTCTTTATAATTTTCACATTACAATCACACTGAACTGTCTGGCCGCTCATTTCCGGCTCTTGGGCCTTATGTTTGGCACCTCTACTATAGATCATCAGTTTTACAGGTTCCAGCCAACAACACGCAACAGGTGTGAAACACAAACAAGAATCAGCACACTATAAAAAACTGAAATAAATGTATTAGAGTATAATTAAATGTCTACCAGTCACTTTATTAGGTATATCTGTTCAAACACCTGTAACCCCAAATGCTTTGACCTGATAGGAAGGCAACAGATAAACCTCATAAAAACCTCATTACAACGCAGGCATGAAGAAGGGCATCTCTGAATCTGTAACATGTTGAACTTTGAAACAGATGGGCTACAGCAGCAGAAGACCACACTGAGTGTTGCTTCTGTCAACTAAGATCAGGAAATTGAGGCTATGATTCACACACGCTCACCAAAATTAGACTGGAAGGCTGGAAAAACTTTGTTTGGTCTGATGAGTCTTAATTTTCTGCTGCATCATTTGGATTGTAGAGTCAGAATTTGATGTAAAAAAAACAAAAAAAAACAAAACACGAATCCATGGATCCATCCTGCGTTTTCATCATCAATTCAGACTGATTGGTGGTATAACTGTGTGGGGGACATTTTCTTGTCACACTTTCGCCCCCTTAGTACCAATTCAGCATTCAGCACAAGCTACCTGAGTATTGCTACTGAACATGTCCATCCCTTGACCAGAGTGCAGTGTTCTCAAACTAGTTTCCTAAGATGACAGTAAGCTCTCGGTACTCCAATGGCCTCCACAGTGCTCCGCGTAGAGCACATTTGGGATACAGTGGGACAGGAGATTCACATAATGCAGACAAATCTGCAGCAACTGTGTGATGCTTTCATGCCAATGTGGATCAAAATGTCTGAGGATCTAGCACCAATCTATGAAATGAAGACTTAAGGCCATTTTGAAGGCAAAACCCGAAGCTCAAATTAAGCGTTTAAGGATGTCCTGATCAGCTCACAAATTCATTCAAAAAGCACAAAAAAAAACCCCTCAAAACAAAAATGTAAAAGTCCCTAATCTGCTTTTATTTTATTATATTAATTATTCTGATACTTTTCGATAGATTGGTAACATGTCCAGGGTGTACCCTGCCTCCAGCCCAACTGTGACCCTGTATTGGATAAGTGGAAAAAAAGGATGCATGGATGTTGCTATACTGACCCGTCCTTTCTCGACCTCTCTTGTTGTCATCACGATCACGCTGGTCCTCTCTTGCCATACCATCTGCCAGAAATCATTAACTGTTGTTGCTAGACACCCCTGAGTGGCAATGTAAACTTTCTGATCTTCGGATTCCTGCAGTTTGTTCTGCAAACACAGAGCGAATCAATGCACACTCGGAACCAAGAAAGACTTCAAAGCAACAAATATCACAGTTTTCTTCTGTGTCTTTGTCACGCTGTGTTTCTATGAGCTCAGTGGCTTTGGATTCTTACTTTCACATAGTTGCCGTTGATGTAATCTGAACCCACAACATTGGGATCACTGTCCTCCAAGATGACCCTGGTGTCATTGACTTGTGAGAGGAAAAAAGTGGAAAGAAGTTCATTGAGAAACAGTGGGAAAGTTAGCTCTGTGTTGATTTCTTTAATTCAGAGAATAATAATGATAAAATAAAAATGCGCTCACATGGAAGTATGTTCTTGTATCTGTTTTTGCTCTTGTTTTCAGGTCTTTGGCCCTCATCTCTGCTCTTTTTCACCTTTGCCTCCAACTTTTGAAGAGCCTGGCAGGAGAGAGGATGACAGCGTGATGCCTGCTGTGACCTGTGCAGTATGCTCCATATACAAACCAACGCATGTTACAGTTTTATACTAACACGAAATGATAACAACAGCTGTTTTCACAGAAAAATGAGGTCAGCAGAAGGCCTGAACATGTCCTTTCTCACATGTAGCATACAAAAGGACATGTTAATCTAGCCTAGGCTACACCCACTTTGTCAATAATAACCCATTAACTCATGTCCTGTACTGCAGTCCTGGACATGAGTTCATAAATGTATCTACAGGAATTAATGTTTGTCCATTTTTACATTTTTTTTGGATGACCCTTCCTCCCCAAAAGACACAAATCCATCTACGTATGGTGATCTTTATGCACCATCAGTCACATGACTGACATGGGCTGCTTACTAGAGTGACAGCATGCTACAAACAAATGTCTTTTTCCTTGCACAGACAGAAAAGGATTACTTGGAATGGGAATAGTTTTCTTTTCTTTTCCTTTAGTTTCCCATGCGTACTTTGTCACTGGCCTCTTGCATGTTTATTACATTCTTAGTCATTTAAAAATGACTAAGGTTTTTCATACTACACCAATGTAATTAAGTCGTGGCTAAACAATTAACTGACAAAGGTTTCTGTTTTTTCACTATCTAACATAAAAAGTTTTGGGTTTCTAGTGAATTCACAATTAAAAACACGAAAATAGAACATTTTCTGTGAATTAACAAAAAAGTTCTGTTTTATAACTACAGGGACAGTCTGGACATGAGCTACTGCTTTTACACATTCATTTTATCATGTTCAAAAAATTAAATATACTGCTGAAACTGCAATGTTAAAATACCTCATGGATCAAAGTGGGCCGTGTGCGGTCCACGATGATTTCACCACTATAGGAGAAACTTGAAGGATAAGTTTAGTTCTCCAGAAAATCCTTTGAACTGATTTTTCGATTAAAATGTTCTTTTGTAAAAGAATTTCTGACTCTGGTTTTGGAAATTAGTTTACAATCTTTCCATTAAGTATTTACATTTTAATGAAATAATGAAATAAAGCCACGAGGGTTTAAATTTACTAATATTCTTTACCTGGTTTGACAAGTAAATCAACAGAAGTTCAAAATGAATCGATGAAAAGAAAAGAAACACTTAAATGTTCTGCTTGTGTGGTGATCAAAGCTGCAAATGAAGCTTTGAATGCCCCATATTTAGTGTATTCTCCAACCACAAGATGGTAGCATACTGCCTGTACAGTTGTTTAGGCCCCACAAGGAAGTAAAATACCAAAGCCTGATGGCAATTTCTGTTGGTTTATAAAATGCTGATGTGTGGTCTATTTTATGCTAATGCTTTGTGTGAAACAGCAATAAGTTTGGATTAAATCTTACGTCGAATTCCTCCCAGAAGCCCGCCTTGCTCTTCTCTCCCTCGCCATCCTGCTGCTTCTGTGTGGTCTGGTCCAGCTGTTTCACTCTGCTGTCAATATCTGCTGCGTTCACTCTAGTGGAGTAATACGGCTGAGGGAGGGAAGGAAAATTTTATATTAGAGATTAAAGGAAATAAGAAGCCAATGAGCGCGTTACACATCGTCATAATTAAGACAAACGCAAACAAGTGAGTAATGTTTCCTATCTGTGGGCTGTGCTGCTCGTCTTTTAAAATAATTTACAAAGAAGACATCCTGCCCTCGTTTTATAAGATTCAAACATGGTTTCATGTGACATTTACCTCAGACATCACTCACACTTTTAGAGTTTCTGGTCTATTGACATAATTTGTCTATAGTTTATCTCACCTGTTTGAGGTAAACCCAGTTTCCAGAGATCTCCTCAATGCCTTTGCGTTTGTAGTGCTCCACCAAGTCTGTCAGCGTGTCAAACATGTCTGAGCCTCCGATGGTATACCTGTCACTCTGCACACACCAATCATGTCAACGACAACAACAACAAAAAAAGTTTCAAAGACGGCCAAGTGAAAACCCACAATTAAAGACAAAGCAAAATTGGAGTTCAGTCAGACAACCCGAGCTTAAAATGTTTAGAGTTTAACATCTAGGCTCCAAACTCTTTCATATTTCAAATATGACACATAAAGTTATGTGTCATAAGTATAACACATAAATTGGGAAGTGATGAGTAGATATTGCCCCGAAACCTGCAGGTGGATCCTGGGGCAGTGTTTGACATGTCAAAGGGAGACATGGGAAATTCTGCAGAAATTCTGTGAATAGGTCACCAAATTGAGATGGCCTGTATGGTACAAGACGGTATAAGAGTGTAGAATAGGTGTGTATTAAGGAGCATACACGATTCAATCCAAAGTAAATAAGAAAGGTTTTGGTACAAAAGAGCTGTCAGAGAGCATCCCTCTGTGACATGCACATGCAAACAATATTCAAAGCATGTCTACAAAAATGCGTCAATGCTAGACTGCCCAAAATTCTCAGTTTTACAGTTGCTACAAAGCCGATTTCCTCAGGCAGCGAGCAACCTTCTGCAGCAGCCGACGATTCAGAGCAGTGTGGCCGGCAAACTCGCCTGATCTCTGCCACGTGCTTGTGAAAAGCCCCTTTGTGACCCCACCACTAATCTTATATTAATCTTGTTAACCCCAGCAGTGCACAAAACATGTAACCAATTTAAATGCAGGCCGAGGAGTGTTTTCTGTGAGGTGTGCCGTGGTTAAAAATAACATGCAAAGGCCCTGATAGTGACCAATGGCGGAAAGACACAATCTATGAAAATGAGTCGGCCATGTGAGACGTTTTTGTGAGTATCATTGGCAGTTGTTTGCTGTGGCTGTGTAAACAAAGACTGATATCAGGATAAGGTTGGGTTTCATCTGTTTGTCTATTTCCACTAAAACATGACACTGCTTTTTTTTTTTTTTTTTTTATTTCATCAGTAGCTGAAGTATGAGAAAAAAGTCTTTTATTACATAAGAAGGGGAAATGAGACCTAAAACCTTTTTTCAACGTGAGTTGCACATATACGGGAATGTCCCTCAGTATTTTTGTGATGGGACGCAGTTTCAAGGTCTCTTGTTTCTGTACGTTTACACTAAGACAGTGATAAAGAAAAACAATACCCTGGTTTCATGCATTCGTATTTGCCACTGAAACATGCATGGCACCCACCTGGCACATTATCTTTATGTGCGAGACCCTCTTTCCTCCGCTTTTGCTGATCTCGTCCGTCAGAACAGAGAGGACAAAGTCTCCAGGTTTGGACAGCGACTCTCTGACCAGGAAGGTCCCTGGCTCGTCTTTCACAGAGAGCAGCTTCTCGGCGTTGGACCCTGACAGGTGACCGTGGTACCACCTGAGACACATGCACACTTGTTTAATATTAAAATGGCAACTTGTGTCTCCTGCAGATTTTTGGCTTGTGAGCACTGCAAGATAACTTTGACATTTTAGACACAAAAATAAAAAACAAAAAAAACCTCCTTCTTACTGCTTTCTACACGTGAGCTAAGAACCGGTAGCGCCATGGGTGCTGCATTAAAGGCATTCAAGCCTGAGCGGTTGTCAGAGAGACACTGATGTGGTTCACTGGGCTGTTATGCGTACCGTACAGTAAAATAGAAATAGAAAGCCACAACAGAATCGGGAGAATTAGAGGAGTTATAAACAGCGAGAGAAAATACACAGATGTTGCCGTTATAGAGCAGGTCAAGTGTATTTTTATGTCCAACACTTACTTCGTGTGTGTGTGTGTGTGTGTGTGTGTGTGTGTGTGTGTGTGTGTGTGTGTGTGTGTGTGTGTGTCAGTGCATGCTCAGTCAGGCTGGGCTGTGACTTAATTTTAGGCACAGTTCTCGATTTCTTCGTCTAAACTTCCTGCATTGCGGTCGGAAAATTTCTGATGACAGATTTCGTGGCTGAAGAGGACAAAGTATTTATAGACTCCCCCCGGTTTATCATCCACAGATAAGTACGCTTTGTTTTTTTTTTCTTCTTTTTTTGTGTGTTGCAAGTAGTTTTTGCATGCTTTTAATAATTCCCTTCTTTCTTTTTTTCAAGATTTACTTCTTTGCCAAATCACACAGCATGCTTTGACAAAGAAAAATAAATAGAGACTGCACCTGGTGATTTTTATTTAAGGCAGTGTGCAAGAAAAACAGCAAAGACAGAAAAAAAGAGGTCGTTTTGGCTCCGTTTTACAGATGCTGTGCAGCAGAAAACAGCAGCTGTGCGTGTGAGTGGTCAAAATTTTTTTTAGCACAGTTTAAATATGCATGTGTTGTGTGAGGTTGAACATGATAATTGTCCTCAGAGCACTTTTGTCCTTTTTCTAGGAAGCGTTAAGCTTCTAGGTAAATAGGAACTCTCATATAAAGAGGACTGCATCACAATGCAACCTGGTGAGGTAACTGTGCTCTGCAAAGAGCCGAGAGAGAGTTCGGGTTAGATGAGGAAGATAGCAAGTGAGTGAGCAAGAACATGATGGAGTGTGCAATAGAGGAAGGCAAAGCAGGGTCTGGCCATTGCTTTCAAAAGTGTCAAAACTTAAAGTTTCCAACCGCAGCAACAAAAGGGAAGTTAGACAACCGACAGAGAGAGAAGGACGGGGAGGGAGGGGGGGCACAGGGTAGAGCATCTAGTTTGGGTGAAACACACCATAATACACACATACAGAAAGCAGTGTCCTCCTTGAGTCATAAAAGGAGTCAAAGTGTACAACTTTACCACTACAAGTTGGACATTAACCCACTTTAAGCAGCCTAGAGTCGCACAATGTTTCCAGCTTGGAGGAATATACCGTCAATTAGCCGCCACCTCTAGCAGCAATGTCATAGCGTTCAAAAGCCTGCGCATATAAGCTCTAAGAATATATATATGCAAGCTTTCTGATGTTGTTTTTGTCAAACAATACATAGATTAAGATTTGGATGTGTATAGCAGAAGGGCAGATTGTCCTTTGATGTGAACGCAGACAAAGACGTTAGAAAATCTGTATCATCTGTGGCTATATTTAGCAGACACGTCAGACATCAGCAAGAATGAAATAACGGAAAAAAAGTGTTTTAGGAAGCAGCATGATAACTGCTACAAACTCTGCTACGCGACTAAAATTCCTGCATTTGAAAACACATTTTTAGGTTAAATTTAAAAGCGGTCGTTTTAGTGAAGAACTACTCCTGTTACAGCAATGACTGCAATGCTGATTTGTAACCAAACCACTCAAAACTCAAGCGTTAAAAGGCAGGCTCTTCCTTATGCAGCTTCTCGTAACAAGATCCTCTCCAAACGGTTCGAAATGATATCCTCTATGAGTTCATTCCATCCTAAATAAAAATAAAAATCTTTATTTACATAAACTGTTTCAAATTATTCGTTAATATTTCTCTCAAAAAAATGGCTTTCGTGGACGATAATTGCTGGTTATTTTTTCCACATTCACTTACTTAAACTGCTCTGTTCTGGGAACAAAGATAAACAATGCTTCCGGCACTGCTGCGTAAAGTACTGACAGAATCTCTCGGATACATGGGTGCAAAGGTTAAAAATAAATCTACGCTATCAGAAGAGTCAAAGTCTGATATCACTGCATATTTAAATTCATGCCAGATATTGATTTCCCTTCTTTTTTTTTCTCTCTTTTTTTTTTGGCACCTCTGATTAAAAATAGAAGTAATTTTAGAGGGAATTCTGGTTGACTTTGATCTATTAAGAGGAAAAAATAAAACCAGTGTTGCAATAATCTATTTATATGCAACAAACACACCACCTGAATGTTTGATCATCACTGTGCGTGTGATGCATGTCCGGAGCTGGGTTAAAAGTGTTTTTAAATACTTCTGGAGGAAGTAAAATGTTAAGCCGAACTAAAAATCTGAGCTCAAGAGAAGCCCTAGGAGATGATGTTTTTGGAGTCGATCATGGGTGAATACCCCACTTAAAACAGTGTCATGCAGCATTTAAACCAAAACACGCAGAATATTTGATCATATGTCAGGATTATGGATTATGAATAATCAGGGAGGAAGGATGAGGTAAAATTTTTTGAGTCTTCTTAGTTTTTTGGGGCCCAAAGCCATATCCGATTGTTTTGAGGGAGCTACATTTTTTATATGTAACCTGTGGGGGTTTCTCTGAAGAAATACTTGAATTGCAAATAAAGTTTCCACCTGGAAAAGAATACATGCTGCTCGTATGTAATCCACAAGCTGCGGCAGGGGAGACTGGCGTAGGAATAAAGTCTCGACAGCTCGACAGCGTGGGCACTTGTTTTTACTGACTCATACGGTAAAAGAAAAGTTGCTATTACATATACATTTTTTTTTAAATTGGCCACAGATCAAAAGTGTTTCCCACAGAGGAAAAGATTAAAGCCGAAAGAAATATTGAAACAACAAATGATGCCTGTTATCCCAACTACAGAGGAAATATACCTGGTCACAGTTGACTATATTTGACTCAACCGCCTAACTAACCACTGTTTTAACTTAACCCGAAAGTGTAGGTGGAGCCAGCGCAGAGAGGCCGGTGACTGTGGGCCACATTAACCGGCTGGGGCTTGAACAGTGAACACAGAGCTGAGACGTAATGATGCACACACCTCTCTGTGGTGGGGTCGGAGCAGTTGAGGGGATATTTGAGCTCGATAACGGTGCCGTCCTTGTCCTGCAGGATGCCGTTCTCTGCTGTGTAGTAATCCACCAGCTCTGACAGCGTGGCAAACTTCTCACCGCCATATAAGTCATAGTAGTCTCCTGTATTTTGGATGCGGATGTGGGTCACCAGCTCACCCACCCTGAGAAGATAAAGCCACACCAACTAACCGTCAGTGTTTTCCTGGCATAAAACTTCCTGTTGACAGTGTGTAATAAAAATTGACCTGCACAACAAATTTTATGTCGTTTTTATCTGTCAAAAAAAAAAAAAGATCAAGGGCGCTCGGCCCACAAATTACTCAACCACAATCTCACAGAGCATTTCACAGATTCTGCAGCCAACAGTGCTGTATAGTACCTGTGTGTGTGTCAGTGCATGCTCAGTCAGGCTGGGCTGTGACTTCACTTTAACACATGGTGTATATATTTTGTATTCTCTGGTTGCCTGAGTAGTAAAGACTTTTCTAGATATATTGTGTTTCCTGTTATCACTTTGGACCAGGAATCTTGCCAAAGTCTTTTTCTTTTTGCATTTAACAAGACTTTGGCTTCAAGAAATAAATACCCTTTAACATCGACTGAATTTAGGCTTGGGACAAAATTTTAAACTGTTATCTTGGCACTGGAGCAACTGGATGTTACCGTTTCGTGTCTATTCAGTGTAAAGGCGCCAATCTGCAAGACGTGTCTAAGATGGAAAAAGAAACCTGTGTAACTAAAATGTGTTTTTAAAATATCCTCCGATGGTGGTTAATGGGTTTAATGTACTTTGACCTGGTATATGAGAGGAGCTGTGGTTTTGATCACCAACCTTCAACCCAAAAAAGACAAAAGCGCCAAAAGTGTTTTTTTTTAACGTGTAAAAACTGGACGATGGTTTCTGAAATATAAAAAAGCTACAATTTATTCCATCTTTTTGTCTCTTAAACAACAGATTTTACCCCTCGGATCATCAGTGAACAGATGTTTTATGTCATTTCAGCTTTCAGGATTATGAAACTGACCTACATGGTAGCTTTACTTTAAGACCTGCTTATAGGAAATGACCACTGACACACTGCAAAAGCATCTACAGAAATATTGTCTTTGGAAAAAGTTCTGACATGTGACCTTCACAAGTGTGAGTGTATCACACTTCTACTGCACAGTCACAACATAAGCCAACACTGTGAAACAAGGTTTTGCTACTCAGGATGATTATTTCAGGTATCAGATATATTTATCTGTACTATTTTAACAGGAATAAAATGGTAATTTACAATTCACAGTTTGACTTTGTCACGATCACAAAGTGTGGCGGGTGCTTTCATTTACACCTGCAGTACATGGAGTCCTCAAATATTCAGCATCTCTTTTTGTATTTAAAAAGAAAAAGACAAAAAATAGAGAAATACTTTATATTGTAGGAATTTAGGGATTTAAAGAAGCTGGGAATGCAGGAATCCAATTTTTGCGCTGGGGGTATCTTGAGATGAATCATGCACATCAAGCACGAGCTTTAAAATTCACAAAATCAAACAAAGATTTTGGGTGCTCTATTACCTTACAGACAGGGAGAAATCGCCAACATTTTTCTTACTGGGCCGAGCCAAAAAGCTGCCATGAATGCCTCGAGTCTTGAGTATCTCCTCGGCCTGCAGGCCTGTGATATCTCTGTGGAACCATCTGCATAGACATAAATATAGTGTGTAAAACATAGAAATGCACTCAATGCGAAGCCGCCACAAAAGACTTTACGAGATTAATGTCGTATGCATATTAACACGCAAGTAACTGTGCACAGGATCGCCGCGAGTATAAGGTAAACTGATTAAAAACACACAAAAAAAAACGCAAAATAGCTGCACATCCTCACAGAAACTTTGAGGCTGATCTCACCGGTCTACAAAAAGAAAAAGAAAAACTTAGTTCAGCCTTTCGAACACCAATTTTAGCGCATCTCTGATCTAATTGCTGCAAACTTCTGTTACTATTTTTAGATATTTTTAGATTATGCCAATTTTACAGTTAATATGTTATGGTTCACAGTCAAAACGGCAGTTTTTGCTGTGCATGCATATGAATCACGTTTACAGACTTTAATCTTGATCAGAAAATGCAAAATTACTTTTTCCGCTCATTCTCGTTATCATTTACTATTAAACAGGACATAATGACATCTGTTTAAACGTTTCAATAAGGCATTTCAGAATGGAATAAAACAGCAGCAGAAATATTGATACTATGCAGCACATCTGTCCAAATATAACCCACAAATCCACAAACTCTCCGGACCAAAACGGTGTTTGTCATTTGTTTGCTTTAAAGGTGTGATACACGTTGGCTAACACTCTGTGGCTAACCACAAAAAAAATTCAACAGACCTAACGTTGCTTTTTAAAGATTTTATGCACATTAGATTAAAAATGCTTTTTTTAAAAAAAACAGCAAGAACATTTTGAATGTCGCTGCATCAGGAAAAGTCACCTCACCAGCTCACTACAAGAGCATGGCACAAAAACGGGCCCCAGAAATGTTGGAGAATCCTAACTTTGGGTTTTTCGCGACAAATACGGTGAACTAGAATTAGTCAAGTTTGAATACATCACTGTCAAAAGGGTAGGGTGTATTCAAGGTTCATAAAACTACACTCACAGATAATTAAAAAAAAACCCAACTTGTTTTAAATGATTACATTTTCCATTTTAATCAAGGAAATCTTTAACTTTGGGATGCCAAAAGTGATCTTTATATGGGAATGGGTTGAAAAGGAGAACATCTGTAATACTGTTACCAATACACACTAGTGGCAGCTCATGCAAAGGGAACGTGATACAGAACCACTAAAGAAGGCAAGTGTTGAGGCTAACAGGTGTTTTACTCAAAGCTCTGAACTTAAACATCATCTATGACACATTTTTTTAGAACAAACAGACAAGACAAGGCAACCACATGATAGGGGAAGAGAGCAGGACGAGTCGGCAGCTGGAGAACGACACAGGAGGAAGAATGGAAAGAGAGAAGTTGTCTTTACGGCTTGCACAAAACACAAAGAACACGACCAGAGCTGGCTAACAGAGTACTACAGTGTCCAGCGGGGGACTGACTCACCGAACCATGTTGTCTCGTCAACGTTTCTGGGACCAAAGAGAAGAAGAAGAGCGATTGGTGAGCAGGAGCCGCTTGTACCTGTGTCACATGTGTAAACTCAGAAGTATACGTTTCTTCTTTTTTTCAAATCACTAATCTAAGACAAAAACTAGCCTTCCTCACTTCACGGTCGCTAAAACTGAAATTAAGTCTGGTTCATTCGTGTGCGTTTACTCTTTAACTTACTTACTCGACTTCAGACACCGACATTTCCCATCTAATGTTAACCTCTGCATAAGGCCACATTCACAAAACAACCATCAGCCCATGCCATTCTCCTCCATCTACTCTTGCCTCCACCCTCTTCCTACATCCTACCCCCCTCAGTCTCAGTAGGAAAACAGGTAAACACTTACTCTCCTCGGCTTCCTCGGCAAACAAGTGACACTCAACAAGACGTACAGACTGTATACGTCTGCCTCTCCTCCTCTCTGTCGATCTCTCTCGCGCTCCTCTTCCTTCCTTTTTACGTCTCCTTTCACAAAATAGTGAAAGCAAGACAGGAACCAAAATAGCTGACAGGCCGGAATTCCTCCACCAGATAGACTTTTTTAGACGACAACCACAACAGCAACCAAAAAAAAAAAAACTTGTTACATTTGACAACGGTGTCGTTTTAAGCTATGAACATGTGCCCTCTGGCGCTCCATCGCTTAGTTTTCTGTGCAGACCTCGACAAAAACGGCAGCAGGCGAGATTCAAACGGTTCCATTCGGCAGCGAATCACAAGCCAGAGCGACACACCAGTAATTCCAGCTCAGTTACAGGAATAAAACATCCACCAAATAGGCAGTTTGAGCTTCTCGTGCCAGCGTGAACAAGCCCGCACTTTGTCTCTCACTAAGCATTTGCAAAGCTTTTCCCCTCTGCCTGCCCACCTGTCTGCAACCACTGTTGACTGTTTGTGCTTTACTTCCAGGTGTGTATATAACGCACAAAGGTCAGAGTCACAGATCGCTTCCTCATTCACAGTTTAACCTTCCCCCCTCGGTGTGCAGAAATGTTTATACATAACTCTGTGTGTGTGTGTGTGTGTGTGCGCACATGTGCTGCTTTCAGCTGCAAGCGTGAGCGCCTTTCATTATCAGACTACAGAGGCAGAAGCACCAAACCCGAAGCTGAAAACTGGCATTAGGCAAATAATTTAATGCCACATCTTTGCTCCATAATTTTCAAGGAGAGGCCAGGTTTCTTGCAATGCAACACAGACACACATAAGAAATGTCTGGCTACTCTGCAAACACATGAAAAAAAAATGTTAAAGAACCACAGATAATCTGAATCTAACTTGCATGTCATATTTACCTATAACAGGCTTGAGAAGGCAAATTTGAATTCAAAATATTTAATTCCTTTTCCCAAGAATATATACCCATGGGCCATGCTGAAGTGTGAAATCAATTCTAACGGTCTTAATTTAAGATCGTTACAGATAAATTTGCAAAGCTGACAGTGAAGCTGTGCTTAAACTCTGGGTGAAAAAAAAAAGTTAAGACAAAGTGGAAGAAACTGCAACATATAGTTCACCTCACCCCCCCTATAGACACAAACACACACTCTCTCTGTCTTGCGCGCACACACACACACACACACGCACACACACACACACACGCACACACACACACACACACACACACACACACACACACACACACACACACACAGAGCCCTGCAGGTGCTGCTGGTCGTGGTTAACACAAGCTATTGCAGTTTGCATTATTCTGCGCTGAGGTTCTCATGTTTAACAGTTGAAGCTGGCTTCCCCATCTAACATCACAAAGCTTCAGTTCTCAGGCTGGGGGACACAGGCAGAAATGTGCACACACACTTTGTCTTTGTACCGCCTCAGAGTGACAACAAGGATGTTTCCCAGATTTGGTCAGTCTGCTGAGTGTTGCAATGCATCGGTATGTTGCAATGCATCAAACTGTTTCTGTTTAGAGGAATTTACAGTACACGCACTTCTGCTCTGTTCATTAAAGGCCTGAAGAGCGAAGATAATATTAGTGATTGGTGACAGAAATTGTTATTTTAGCCTCACAATCACAACTTCTTTGTTTCTAAATGTGAAGAGTTGTTCCTCTCTGTTTTTGTATGTTTCAAACTAAATGCCACCGCTTTGATTGGGGAACAGTCAGGCAGCATTTAGGCTGCATTTCCTACCAATTATTGCTTTGAGCTTTTGCCTTTAGTGCTGCTTTAATTCTTAGTGGCTTAGACTCAACAAGGTTCTGGAAAAATTCCTCAGAGATTTTGGTCCATATTGATCTGACAGCATCACACAGTTGCTGCAGCTTTGTCAGCTGCTCACCCATGATGTGAACCTCTCGTTCCAACACATCCCAAAGGTGCTCTATTGGATTGAGACATGGTGACTGTGGAGGCCATTTGAGTACAGAAAACTCATTGCCACGCTCAAGAAACCAGTTGTGAGCTTTGTGACATGGCACATTATCCTGCTGGAAGCCGACATCAGAAGACGGGCACACTGGTCATAAAGGTCAGCAACAACACTCAGGTAAGCTATGCTGTTCATGCTCACTTGGTATTAAGGGTCCAAAGTGTGCCAAGAATCATCCCTCACATCTTTACACCACAACAGCCACTTTAAATGTTGATACAAAGCACGATGGATCCATGCTATTGTGCTGTTTACACCCAATTCTGACGATATCATCTGAATTTTGCAGCAGACTCATCGCATGAGGCGACATTTTTCTAATATTTCATTGTCATTAACAGTGCATTTAGGTGTAAACTGTGTGAGCAGCACCTGGTTGTAAAGGCCAGAATGCAGTTTTCAAAGTTTCCAAAGCGAACTTTGGTAGATGATGCTTGGTCAATGTGTTGTAGATATGGATGAAAGGTTTCTCATCAGTACCAAGAAAAGCAACACTTTTTAAGCCTCAACAACACAAAGCAGATGGAAAATATCAGCAGGTACTGAAAAGGCTCAGAAAAGAAAAAAGAGAAAAAAAGAGAGAGAAAAAAAATTTCATTGTCTGGTTTTTGTGACCCCATGTAAATCATAGCCTCAGTGTCCTGTTCTTAGTTGACAGGAGTGGGAACTGGGTGTGGCCTTCTGCTGCTGTAGCCTATCTGCTTCAAGGTTCAGCATGTTGTGCATTCAGAGATGCTGTTCTGTGGCTGTAATGAGTGGTTATTTGAGCTACTGTTTCTTTTCTGTGAGCTCAAAGCAGTCTGTCCATTCTCTTCTGAACTCTGACATTAACAAGGCTCCACAGAGACGGTTGTGTGGGAAAATCGCAGTTTCTAAAACACTCAGACCAGCCCTCCTGATACCAATAACCAAACCATGTTCAAAGTCAATTAAATCATCTTTCTTCCTCGTTCTGACGCTCAGTTTGAACTTTAGCAGGTCATCTTCACCACATCTACATATAAACCTAATAAACTGAGCTGCTGCATTAAGAATTAATTAGACAGGTTAAGAAAGTGTCTGGTGAGTGTATGCGTAGACCTTTTAATTTCCATATGCGTGTTACCTGATTTACTAAAAAAAAGTACTTAAAAAAAAGGAAAAGAAAATAGGCAAATCCCAATTGGACATCTTCAGATATTTTCCAAGATTTATGAACCAATGTTTATTTTCTATAGGCATTTATTACCCTTTATCTAACCAGGAAGTGATACTCTTGAAATAAAGAATCTCTTTTGTGAGAGTGTCATGCATCCATACAGGCAGGTTAAGGCAGGTTTTTCAATGTAAAGTAGAGAAAACCTGCACGACTATGGTAGAAAATGCAAACTCCATACAGAAGTAATGAAAGCACAAATGACAGGTAATGGACTAAAGTGAGCAAATGCTTGAATACATTCGATCTGCATTCAGAACTACACTGAATTATGACCCACATTCTCTTCAGCCAAGTCCAGAAGCCTGAGTTCAGTTATAAAGCTACCACACAACATTTAAATCTTGCAACTACAATTCAAGACCCGTTAAATACTCAAGATATTTCTCATATACTCTAACCTTTGCAGATCTGCTTTCAGGTACAATGCACCACAAAGACTGAAGGAAATCCAAACTGTCCTAAAACTACAGACTTTCACTCTCCTCGGGGATCTTGGAGCTTTATTACCTGTTTTTTTTTGTTTGTTTTTTTTGTTCCTCCTGCTCATAATTTCCTGCTGTGTTTACAGTCAAAGAGTCAAACCTTAGATACTGATCTGTATGTGAAGGTTTACGGTACACATCAGCTTTTAGATGTCCCCCACTGATGGAAATCTCAGTAATAAGAAGGCTAACCTGCCACTTTTCATATCCTCCCTGGTGAATTTGATGTCGGTCCACCGAGTTAATGTGATCCGTGAATTAAGGTTTGACTCTCATCATCCAATGGAGCATAAACTGAGTGCCATCAGGACGCTACAACACAGAGCGAACACCATCCCCACAGACGCAGCGGCCAGGGAAGCAGAAGAACATCACATCAAGGAGGCCCTGAGTAAATGTGGTTATCCCAGCTGGACATTTGTCAAAGCTGGGAAGGCCCCTAAAGAAAGCTTCAGCCGATTCAGGAGAGAAGGACAACCGCCGCCTAAGCAAAAACCTGCAGTTATCCCGTATGTGTCAGGAGTATCGGATCAGTTGAGACTCTGTCTCTGTGGCTTTTAAACCTCAAAACACGCTGCGCCAAAAACTGGTCCACCTCAAGGATCAAACAGAGTAACATAGTGTACGCTGTTAAGTGCCGGGAGGATTGCAGGATTTATACATCGGGGAAACCAAACAACCTCAGTGGTCTAATCAGCGGGTGTTGATCAATGGTCACGAGAATTTGCATAATTACGATGAAGGAACTGACCACCCGGCCCATTGTTCCTTCACTGGGCTGGTTTCAGTCATTATGCAAATGAACTGTTTATAAAATGCAGTCAGCTGAGACTGAAGAAGTCACTTGGATGAGTGACAAAACGTTTCTTCCACTGAAAAACGCTACGTGAGATGAACAGAATCAACTTATGGAGTGCCACTGTGATATTTTTAATCATAAATATGCCACCTGCCATTAATTTGTCGACTTCTCCGACAGCTTTTTGTAGTTTTCATAGGACCATGCCCCTTTGCACTGCTTCCAAGCACTTTGCTTTCTATTGTGTGCCTTTCTCTTGTTTTGTGTGTGTGTATATATATATATATATCTTCTGTTTGCCATTTATTCCTAATTTATTTATTTTTTTACTATTTGTTTTTGCACCCGCGAGATGGCGTGGAGCACCTATAATTTCGTTGTACATGTACAGTAATAGTAAAGAGCTAATCTATCTATCGACCAATGTGGCAATTTTTTAAACATTGTAATCTCTGACTTTACTGTAACTTTTCACTTATAATTATCACATTTTACTATTCTATTGTGAACTAGCAAGTCTGTTTACGCAAATACTGTTTACGCAATTTATGTACTGTTTCCGCAAATACTCATAAAAATGATGAAAAACTATAATTAATTACATTAGGACAGCTCAGAATATCTGTCATGGATTAGGGGACCCGTATAGCTATAATAACCACAAATAAAGCCATTAAAAAAGCATTCTTGTATAATTTTTTTTTTTTTAAGTCAGTAATTTTATCTGTTAACTCTGCTTGGTCGTTTGAGGGTTAAACATATCCTCCAAAGTCTTCAAAGAGACAAAAGAACAGACAAAGCATAAAAAGTAAAGTAGCAGCAGTAGAAACAGGCAACAACGAAGCTCAATGACAAAAAAAAAAGTATTGCAAAGCAGCAGCAGAAAAAGAAATATTTGTCACATATGCACAAGAAACTTACCCACAAGACATTATGTGGACTCTCCTCTTTGCACTAAGCCTAGATTAGTCTGTACGAGGAAGTGATGGTGGGGTAAATCCCGAAGTCAATATTCCTCCGTCTCGGATCAGAGTAAAACTCACAGAAAGCATCAGGTTACTTTAACATTCTGCTCATGAATTTTGAGCGCAAGTTAAATCCCCTTTTCCTTACACCCAGTCAGGCTCAAGTTTAGCCTTCCTCTCTGGCTCACTCTCTTTCATGATAAGATATCAGGCTTCATTACCGGCCCAGTAACCCTCCCGCCCTGTAATTTACTCCAATTTTCTTAATTAGGATTCTATCTGTGGGAGAAAATGTGCCTGTTCCTGTCCCTTCTTCTTTGCTCTTCCTCTAACAAACTCTTCCATATACAAATTCTCTCGGGTTTTTCCGCCTCGCTGCATTTGCTTCCATGTAAATTCCAATTTGTCTTTCCAGGTTTGCATGCAAATTATGGCATGCTTTGTGTGCGAGAACAGTATCAGGCTGTTCTGAACGTGTACTTTTTTTGTGCATGCAAGCGTGAGAAAAACCTGCCTTAATGGAAGTTTTTAACGCCCCTTTATAAAAAAAAAACAAAAAAATGGTGTCATGTATTGATATGGCTATGTCTTAAGGTGATGACCTTTGAACCGGATGTTGTTGTCCGAAGGAAGCCCCGTTAAGTGGCTAGTTGTAAGATGGACAGTGTTCAATAAAGCAACATAAAGACCGTGCTTTATGTCCTGATTCAATTCAGAGTGCTCTGCCTAATTTAGTAATAAGGTGAGCATACAACAATGGCGACGAGGACGACACGGACCTGGATTTGTTTTTGTGAAAAGTAGACCCAGCGGCGGCACGGTGTTAGCGAAAAAAAAAACTTGTGGGCTAACATGGAAAAGTCGGGTATTCAACCGTTCGCCTGCTACACGGATCCAGCTACGCTCGGACCGAGATGGACGCGCTGGTTAACATCCTTCGAGTTGTTTGCTGATGGGAAAGGTCTTATTTTGACGGATGATGCTACAGACGCGATCAGACAGCGGAGACGCGCTCTTCTACTGCACATGGCCGGACAGGACGTGCAGGACGTCTTCTCCACTCTACCACAGACGGGAGAGGCAAAGGATTACAGCGCTGCGGTGACTGCGCTCAACACTTACTTTGTTCCTCAAGTGAATGCAGCATACGCACGCCAAACTTTCCACAAATTGTCCCAAACACCAGGTGAGACTGTGCAACAATTTTGTACACGTTTGAGGCGAGCTGCAAAAGACTGTGACTTTCAAGCTGACAATGATAACCAGATACGGGACGCTATCCTGAGTAAATGCACTTCTGAATATGTACGGAGAAAGCTGCTTGAGGAGGGTCCAGGCTTAACTCTTCTTATTGTATTCTAATTTTTGCCTCATAACTTTTGCACTGTCCACTTCCTGCTGTGACAAAACAAATTTCCCACGTGTGGGACTAATAAAGGTTATCTTATCTTAACTCTAAATCGCACGTTAGAGGTGGCTTCACACTGTGAACGTGTGGAGGAGCAGATGGCGGCGATGAGCGTCACCGGGGAAAAGAAAGGAGAGGACACGGTCAGCCGGATTTTTACAGCAAAGAAAGAGAAGAACAACAGACCAAAAGGAAAAATGAAAGATGATAATAAAACAGAAAGACAGTGTTACAGGTGTGGTTATACTGACCACATGGGCAAAGATCCCAAATGCCCAGCACGAGGACAAACATGTCACAAGTGTAATGGTAAGGACCACTTTTCAAAAATGTGTCGTACAAAAGAAACAAAATGTGAATGCTGTTGAACAAGATGATTATGCATTTACTGTAAATGATGATAATATACCTGAGAAACTTACCTTTTCTGTTGGGGGAATAGAGTTGAAAATGTTAGTTGACTCTGGAGCTACAAGTAATGTGATGGGAGAAAACATATGGGAAAAGCTAAAAGCTGAAAAGATAAAATGTCACTCATATGTACCCAAAGAGCAGAGGAATTTATATGCATATTCCTCAGCACAGGCACTCACGGTTAAAGGCGCATTCAGATGTGAAATCAAGATTGGTGACAGGACTGAAGAGGCTGAATTTATTGTGATTAGAGGTAATGGTGAACCACTCCTGGGGAAAAAGACTGCCATAAAGTTAGGAGTGTTGAAAATAGGTGAAAATGTGGCGGCTGTCACAGATTTAAAGCACACTCTTAAAGAAAAGTATCCAAAAGTGTTCAAAGGAGTAGGAAAGCTAAACACCAAACAGATCAGCCTGTACATTGATCCAAATGTGAAACCAGTAGCACAGCCACTGAGGCGCATACCTTATCATTTGAGGGATGCAGTGGAGAAAAAGATCAATGAACTAATTGACATGGACATTATAGAACGTGTAGAAGGACCTACACCTTGGGTAAATCCTGTAGTGGTACTCCCAAAGAAATGTGACAAAGATATCAGAATGTGCTTAGACATGAGAAAAGCAAATGAGGCAATAATCAGGGAAAGATACCCTATACCCACTGTGGATGAAATCTTGCAAGGACTAAACGGCTCTGCAGTCTTCACCAAACTCGATCTCAAGTGGGGATACCATCAACTAGAGCTTACCCCGGAGTCAAGAGAGATAACTACATTTGCAGTGCACAACGGAGTATACCGGTACAAAAGGCTAATATTTGGAGTCTCATCAGCTAGTGAGCAATATCAGCATGAGATTGCCAATGCACTAGCTGGCATTGAAGGAGTTGAGAACATTTCAGATGACGTAATCATACACGCGCCAGACCAAGAAACACATGATAAGCGCCTGCATGCTGTGATGAAGAGACTCTCTGACTGTGGCCTGACACTAAACTCAGAGAAGTGTCAGTTCAACATGGACAGACTCGTGTTCATGGGAATACTGCTGACACAGAAAGGCATCGGCCCGACTGAAGAAAGAGTGAGAGCTGTGGTGGAAGCCCGAGAACCGAAGAATGCTACTGAGGTGAGAAGCTTTCTTGGACTGGTAGGCTTCAGTAGCAGGTTCATACCACAGTTTGCTACACTCTCTGAACCACTAAGACGTTTAACTCGAAAAGAAACTATGTTTACATTCGGGCCAGAACAAAAGCAAGCATTTGAAAGACTAAAGACTGAGTTAGCCAGAGCAGGTACCCTAGCCTATTTTGACAAAGAAGCCCCAACCAGAGTCATAGCAGATGCAAGCCCTGTAGGCTTGGGCGCAGTGCTAATACAAATACAGAACGGAGAAGAGGTACCAGTGTGCTACGTAAGTCGGAGTTTAACAGACTGTGAGCGAAGATATTCTCAAACAGAAAGAGAAGCCCTAGCACTGGTATGGGCATGTGAGAGACTACATCCATATGTGTATGGCAGGAAGTTTGACCTCATCACAGACCACAAGCCATTAGAGGTCATATACAGCCAGAAATCTAAACCTTGTGCACGCATAGAAAGATGGGTTCTCAGACTGCAACCATATGACTTTAAAGTAGTGCACATTGCGGGAAAGCAAAACATTGCGGATTCACTGTCAAGACTGCTGGCTGACACCACGTCAAAAGAGATACATAAGCATGAATCTGAAGAATACGTGAGATTTGTTGCAGTTAATGCTACTCCAAAAGCACTCACAACAAGAGAGGTTGAAGAAGCCTCTGCTACAGACTCAGAATTAACAGAAGTGCGAAGAGCTATTGAAAACGGACACTTTGAAAAATGCAAAACATATGCACCCATTGCAAATGAACTGTGTGTCATCGGCTACATAGTTTTGCGGGGAACTCGCATTGTATTGCCAGAAAACCTCAGAGCTCAAGCACTGTCACTAGCTCATGAAGGACATTTAGGAATTGTTGGAACCAAACAGCATCTCAGAACAAAAGTTTGGTGGCCAGGGATGGACAAAGCTGCAGAAAAGTTTTGTAAAGCTTGTCACGGATGTCAAATAGTAGCCAGACCAGATCCACCTGAACCACTGAGAAACACACTTTTACCAGATGGACCATGGCGAGATGTGGCGGTAGACTTACTGGGACCACTACCTTCGAACCACTCAATACTTGTACTGATAGATTACTACAGTCGGTACTATGAGTATGATGTAATGTCATCTACAACTGCTGAAAAAGTCATCGACTCTATTGACTGTATATTTAGCAGACATGGGCTACCAGTTACAATCAAATCTGATAACGGCCCACAGTTCAAATCTGAGCTGTTCAGAGAATATTGTGAAACTAATGGAATCAAACATATAAGAACTACACCAAAATGGGCTCAAGCAAATGGAGAAGTGGAACGGCAAAATGCATCATTGATGAAAAGAATCAGGATCGCACAAGCCGAAGGACTTGACTGGAAGCGAGAGCTAAGAAAATATGTAACAGTGTATCGCAGCATTGAACATCCAACCACGGGCAAAAGTCCAGCAGAACTACTGTTCAACCGCAAAATGAGAGGAAAGTTACCGAACATCAGTGAGGCAAAAACAACGGAGTTGGACGTGCGTGACAGAGACGCTGAACAGAAGGGAAAATCAAAGACTTATGCTGATGAACGAAGGGGAGCGGAGTATTCAAAAGTTGACTCGGGAGACACAGTGCTGGTTCAACAAGACAAAGTGGACAAGTTTACAACACCATTCAACGCAACACCACACAAAGTTGTAAGCAGAACTGGAAACCAAGTCATTATTGAATCACCAACAGGAGCTCGCTATCACCGGAATACCACACGTGAAGAAATACGAGACGAATGAGACCAGAGAAGGACACTATGACACAATACCTGAAAGGGAGGAAGGTGAAACACCCACAAAGACTGACACCTTCACTCCAACACCACAAGAGGGCTCCCAGGGGCCAGAGAGACCAAGTAGATCACAGAGGGCTAAAAAGATACCCGAGAGGTTTCGTGATTTTGTGGTGAAATGAACTATACCGTATTTTCACGACCATAAGGCGCACTTAAAAGTCTTAGATTTTCTTCAAAAAGTACGGCGCGCCCTATAGCGCAGTGCGCCCTGTGTGATGTAAGGAGGACGTAGTAGAGAACACCATGAGAACGCTAAAGGGTGAAGTGTGGGCGCAACCCTGAAAATGGCAAAGAGACACGCTTATGAAGCACAGTTTAAACTGAAGGCCATCAGCTACGCGGAGGAACATGGAAATCGAGCAGCGGCGAGAGAATTTAAGATTAACGAATCGATGGTTCGCAAATGGAGGAAGCTAGAAAACAAGCTCCGGCAGGTCAAGAAAACGCAGCTGAGTTTCCGCGGACATAAGGCGAGGTGGCCCGAGTTGGAGGAAAGACTCGAGCGGTGGATCATCGAGCAAAGAACGAGCGGGAGAAGCGTTTCGACGGTCATCATTCGGCTAAAAGCAGTTTCACTTTCACTTTTTATGAAACGGTGCCATTTTTCCATCCGGACCAGGACTACGGTAGCGCAGCAACTTCCAGCGGATTATAAGGAAAAGCTGGCCATCTTCCGCTCCTACTGCAGCAAACACATCGGCGACAAAAACATCCAGCCCAGCCACATCACAAACATGGACGAGGTCCCGCTCACTTTTGACATCCCGGTGAGTCACACTGTGGAGAAGAAGGGGACCAGCACGCTAGCGATACGCACAACGGGGCACGAAAAGTCTTCTTTTACTGTTGTGCTTGGCTGCCATGCTAATGGACAGAAACTGCCGCCTATGGTGATTTTTAAGAGAAAGACTTTGCCTAAAGAGAAGTTTCCAGCAGGAATCATCATTAAGGCAAATGTAAAGGGCTGGATGGATGAGGAAATGATGAAAGGGTGGCTGAGGGAGGTGTATGTAAGGAGACCAGGTGGTTTTTTCCACGCATCACCATCGCTCTTAATCTGTGACTCTATGCGTGCCCATCTCACAGCCGATGTGAAAAAACTAGTGAAACAAAGGAACTGTGAGCTTGCTGTCATTCCGGGAGGCCTGACAAAGGAATTCCAACCACTGGACATCGGTGTGAACCGCCCGTTCAAAGTAAGGCTGCGAGCGGCCTGGGAGCGATGGATGACCGATGGAGACCACAGTTTCACCAAGAGTGGAAGGCAGCGCCGGGCGAGTTACGCCACAATTTGCGAATGGATTGTAGATGCTTGGGCTAACATGTCTGCTGGCACTGTTGTTCGAGCTTTCGCAAAAGCCGGCATCATTTCCGAGGAGCCGCACGGCACGGAAAGTGACTCTGACAGTGAAGAAAGTGAACCTGGCATGTTTGATGGAGATTTAGCGCAGCTGTTCAATTCAGACACAGAGGATGAGGACTTCGATGGGTTTGATTGATGATAAAAATGTGAGTACCAAACTTTGTTTTGCTCCTGCTTTATTTTTTAAATATGCACACTTGTATGCTTGTGTGTTGTTGATGATGACCATTACTGGTAATAAAAATGTGAGTAAGGTACCGAACTCAGGTTTGCTCCCGCTTTATTTTTAAATACGCATACGGTACTTGTATGCGCCCTATGATCCAGTGCGCCTTATGTGTGTGTTAAATACAGTAATGGCACACATAACTGAGACTGCGCCTTTTAGTACAGTGCGTCTTATGGTCGTGAAAATACGGTAATATGTTAAGGTGAAGAGGTAACTTAAAGTTGGCAAGTTTCAAGTTCATATGTGTATTTCGACATGTATATATTGAAAAAAGAAAGGTACATGTGTGAGACAGTTAGATTATATACTTGTTAGAAAGTAAGACAAGAAGAATGTTCAGTGTTGGAAAAAAAAAAAAAAAAGACATCAAAGTTATTACAACTAAAGTTTGAGTCTAAGGAAAAGGGGGATGTCATGTATTGATATGGCTATGTCTTAAGGTGATGACCTTTGAACCGGATGTTGTTGTCTGAAGGAAGCCCCGTTAAGTGGCTAGTTGTAAGATGGACAGTGTTCAATAAAGCAACATAAAGACCGTGCTTTATGTCCTGATTCAATTCAGAGTGCTCTGCCTAATTTAGTAATAAGGTGAGCATACAACAAATGGGAAAATAATAATCTATGACCATCTGAGCCACTTTGTGACAGTGCAGCTGAACATTTATGGCCAACTTCCTTTAAAAGGACGGTCCCTTTAGTTTCTGTCTTATAACTAGTTTTATTAAAGACACAAAGCTCGTCGTGACCTTAGAGGAAAAAGCCAGGAGGGTATCTCGTAGTCTCATTCGCCAATATGTGCATAAACATTCTTACTTAGCGGACAAAATAAGTGCGTACACGCAACTTGCACCTTGGCAAACAGGACACGCCCCCTTTCCCCCCTAGAAAGAACACATGGCTGAAGAAAGTAATTTAAGGTCATTTTCAGTGTTACCCGTGTCTCTTTAAATGGGAAATAAATTAACTGTTACTTTATTTATTTCACCGAGGTTTAAGTAAATCACTCGTTTTATCCCTTGCCGTGAGTTAAAGACCTTTGTTTGTGTCTAGCTGACGGTTTAATTGAAATATCTATGTTTACATTTTCTATGACGGCCTCATTCATTATCCATGCAGATGCGTCTTCTGAGGCACTGCTCAAAAAATTAAGGAAGCACTCGATCATCCCAGTACAACACGGAGTCAGTTAAACTACAGGGAAATCAATCTGTCCTGTTAGGAAGCGTAACCAATGTGAATAGGATACAGAGGTGCAGAGGCAACAATGTGTCAAAAAAAATGAACCTATGAATAATGTCTGGTGTCTAAATAAATTTTAACAGTAAACCACGCAGAGTCTGGCGTTGTCACTCTCTGATAGAACTTGCCATCCCTTTAGTATCACCGCTCATATGGTTAGAAACAGAAGCAGAAGAATGCAGTGCTCAAGAAAAGAAAAAGGAGAACCAAACCTATATAATCAGTTTAAAAATAAAACGTGGCAACAACAAGAAACTGTTGAGTTTTTTTTTTTTATTGTAGTCCATAAAAACAAACAGCAATGATAAAAACAACAGGGTGGTAACCATAATAATAATATTCAATAATGGAAAACAACATAACAATAGACAGTAAGAAATTAAATTAATTTAAGATTGCCATCAACCTCAACACCATCCCATGTACCTAAAAAGCTGGGGAGCTATTGCGAGTTTGTATTACAGGAGACTTCCCATGAAGCAAATCTGTGGTGCAGTTAGGAATGTCAAGGTGCTGTTTGGGTTTGTGAGCACAAAGAGTTGATCCCCGACTGGGTCACCAGTTGGACCAGGCAAGAGTTTGAGAAGGACGGAAGAAGAGGTAACAGATCTGACTGACTGATACAAAAGTGACAGGAACACCCTCTCAGTGTCGAGGCATTCTGCAGTAGAGATGCACGCCACTATGCCCTGTTTAACACACACATGCATACAAGAAAACACACACACCTTCACTCTGCACACACATACAGATGAGGACAGAGTTAAATGACTTCTAAAAAAAACATACAAACAAAAAGTTCACAATTTCCTAAAGGTGAAAACAAGCACAATAAAATCCCTTGAAGTCTGGAATAATCCAAAAGTTACCACAAAGCACCAGTATACTCCAAACATGCTGCTTTCCCTCCGGTCTAAGCTTCTTCTGCTTCATTATACATATAGTTACACACACATGTTAGATCCTGCTGGAAGGACAGGTCAGTTCAGTGTTCAGGACAGAGGGGTTCAATCTGATTCCCAGTGGAGAAGAAAGACATCTGTATCTAGTCTGCCGCAAAGAAAGAGAACTGATTCTTACATTCGCTTCCGCCCTACATCTACAGTCCCAGTCTTTTCAAAATAAAGTCCAGCAGCACAGCTGATGCTCTTCTGAGTCCGGAGATGGGTTGTGGGTGCAGAGGAAGAAAGTACTAACCTGACTGTGCTGTACATGGTGGCTGAGGGGGAAGAATTCTGCTACATGGCGGTGAGGTGTGTGCGACTGGCCTCGTTTGGGGAGTGTGAAATGTGCGATGGGATTGGTCAGCGCGGCACCTGCATCTGCTGTGCGGTCTGTGATTGGTTCTGAGCGGTGACCTCGGGGCCCCGGCTGGCCAATCGGCTGAGGATATTCCTCTCGGACATTTGTAGCCGCACGGCCACGGGGGGTATCCTGGCGATGGTAGCTGGGAGACGGGTGACGTCGGCCTTCATGTCGCTCAGCAGTTCCTCGAGCTGTTTGAGAACTAGAAATGCAGCACAGAAATCGGCATAACAGGGGTGAGCAGCCAAATTTTGGTTTTTGGTTAAAATTAACAGTGTGGCATCCCAAAAAGCAGCAGAGGACAGAAAACAGTAAGGATGGGTTTGTAAAACTTTAACAGGAATCTTCCTGTTAAAAGGGAGTTTTTCCTTCCCACTCTCACCAAAGTGCTTGATCATAGGGGGTCGTATGATTGTTGGGTTTTTCTCCGTATGTATTATTTTAGGGTCTACCTTACAATATAAAGCGCCTTGAGGAGACTACTGTTGTGAATTGGCGCTGTATAAATAAAATGGAATTGAACTGAATTAAATATGGAGCACAAGAGTTACACAGTATCTCTCCTTCAGTACCATTTGTAACATTTCACCAACACTCATAAAATAATGACAAATATAAACCTTACACATTTCCCAGATTGAGCTCTGTGTGAAATCAAGCTTGGAGGCAAAAGTGTCTCATCTCGTTCCAGGCCCATTACAGATGCATTGAATCCATAGTTGTGAGTTTAAAAGGCTCTTTTTCCTGAATTTGAGACAGTTTACCTCTAGACACCTTTAAACAGTGTTAATGGACAGTGCTAATTTTTGTTTATGGCGGAAATGTCTGTTTATGTAAAGTGAAACAGAATACTGGTGATGAGTTAAAATATGATGGAATATAATGGAGTTTTTGGACAAATATTTACTAAAGATTGAAATGCATTACCTACACAGCCCTTTTCTCATTCAGAAAACGTACTGTGGTAACTGAAGTAACTGAAGCAGAACTTTTAAAGCATTGAAGAATATCCAATATGTCTGCCTTCAAAAATTTCCAATGCTCACTCCTTTGTTTTTAAACAACGTGTGTAGCTGAAGTTGTCTACTGTCAAACAACTCAAAACACCATGACCCTGACATGTAAAGGCAATTATTCTCATCGTTGTGCTGCAGTTTTTCAAAATAACATAGTCAGAGAATTGAAAAATATAGAAAAGGCATTTCAGAAAAGAGCATCAAAAGCAAAACACAAGAAAAAAAACATTACTTTCACCATTTCATCACCACTGGATTGTGAAAAAAAATAAATTCTTCATCATTCATTCACTATTCGAATGATCTTTAAACATTACTGTTTTCACTAAACTCACATGCTTTATCAGCTCCACAAGGTCTTTTTTTTAATAAATATAAAATATGTCACATTATTGTTTCATGCCATTTAATAAAAGTAGTCTTAGTGTTAAACAGCCCCTGGCCCAACGCCGGCACAGAGGGAGAAAACTACTGCTGCTATAACTGAGACACTTTTCATTAGAAGGATAATTACTGTGAGTTCACTGTTGTCTAGGCAGCTGCAATTACGCATGTCATTATGTGCATATACTGTCATTTTGGTGAAGAAGCACCTGCAAGCAGCTGACTCTGCAGTTACTTGGTAAAAGGAAACCATGTGCAGAATAATGTCCCTTGACAGTCCCACTGTTTTAATCACGAGACTTCTCAGTGTTGCAGATATAGATTTTAAGTCAGTGAGAACTTTCGCTTTACTTTTCTGATTTGTAACGTGTCTCACCTTTATGCAGCACTGCATTGGCAGGCTTGTTTCCAGACATTGACTCTTTGCTGAGATGCTGGTGGGACTCGGCGAGACACTCCACCTCACTGAAACGTGTGTTTAGGGCCATGGAGGGGTGAGCCGGGTCCTCTGTCATGTTCAGGTAGGCCGCCCTGCGCAGCTGCTCTTCGATCACGAGCGCCTGCTCGAGTAACTGTACAGGAAACGCAGGTGGACCAGACGTGCTCAGTGAGATATGACACGCAGACAAACATTCACACAGAGAACTCAAAGGATAACCGTGTACTCGTTTCACCTTGAACCTGCGGGCCAGAAACTTGTTCTTGATCTCTAGGAAGTTGCCTCTGCTCATCTCCCCTTTGAAGGGCTCATTGAGGATGGCAAACCTCACGTCGTTCTGCACATCCTGCCACCGAGCGTAGCCGTGTCTGAGAGACGCCAAAGTCAAGAATAACAACACAGGTGTGTCTGGATGGTCAATGCCATTTAGAACAGGGTAACAATTTGGGTGGAAAGACTTTAAACATGCATCACTGTCCTTCATTCAATTAATAGCAGAGCTATTTCCAGAAGATGAACGCCTCAAATCACACACTGGTTTCTGGACATCACCATGTAAGCTTTTTTTTGTTTTTTTTGTTTTTTTTAGACATAAGTGACTATAGTTGGACAATCCAGTGAAAGAAATCTATGCTAACTGTATGATCAAATAGAATAGTAGCACAGGTAAGTCATTTTATTTGTCAGATAATTTAACTAAAATGCTCCAAAAGGCATTAACAGCACAAACATGGAGAAGTCCAGTTCAGTTAAAGTTAGCTATCAGCTACAGAGTCTACACCGGCACACTTGTCATTTTAAGCAACTAAGCTCCTACATTTAAACCAAAAGAAAGCATTATGTGTTTCTGTAGCAGGCTGCAACTATGTAGCTCTAAAGACACTGACCAATTTTTGGCACTTGTGTATTGATTTTTCAGCTCTAGAGGCTGCTACTGGTCGAAACCACTCAAACCACTTCATAGAATTGATATCGAGATAAATCCAGGCACATCTTAATGGATCAATATTAGCTAAATCCTCTCTTTATTCAATTCTGTGGTCAGCCTGAAACGGCCTGCTGCTTAATGACAGCTGTGCTCTAATGTGATCAGTTCACTTAATATGAGTGTGAAATTTACAGTCTGTAAATGTGAAATGATATTTGGTCACCCTGTTTATAAACCTGCAACAACTTTATGCACCTATGAAGACTGAAGAACAGTGTGTTAAAGATATTGTCCGTCTGAAAGGATACTGTATGATGCCAGCAAGCAGCCAGTAGTCATGGCGGCGGTGCCAAATCTCAAAGGTCTTCTTGGTGACGGTAGCTGCTCTCTCCTCATTCTGCCACAGAGAGTGAAGCTCTGGAAAGCAAGACAGGAAGGTCAAAACAGGCAGAAACGAAACAGAAGAAAAGAGAAGAGAAAGAAGTGTGAACGGCTGCATGTGTGTCCACCTGTGAATCCTCCGTCAGCGATGTTGAACATGAACCTCTGCTTGGTGGCTTTCTTCTTCTCTTCACTGACATTAACCACAGGTGCAGCTGTTCCTCCGTCTTTGGCGTTCTCTCCATTCTGCAGTTTGCCAGACTCGTCTGGTTTCACACTGTCCTTCTCCTCTTTTTGTTCTAAAAAAGAAAAAAATTCAAATTAAACATCTTAAAGCTGTGTGAACAAAATCCATGTGTAATAAAGGGCCCAGAATTCATCAGCTGAGGAGTTGAAATCTTGTATAGTATACATTTTAATGCGCAGCTCAAGCTTAAAAGGTCAAAAATAGCAGAGAAGGTTTGTTCCAGTGCTGTCATCTGTGCTTCAAATGTAAGACAGAGTGTAGGTGTTTGACTCAGAGCTAACCTTTTTTCTCCTCTGCAGCTTCCATTTTCTCATCTTTGCCTTCGTCAGCTAAAAGAAGAGAAATAAAGTTAAAGACTGAGAAGGTGAGAAAGAAACCAGAGAATACTGTACGTGGTTTAAGACAAGATAAGATGATATAAGATGGGGAAATTCACGTTATTACAGCTGCAAAACCAAGAGAGCAGGAAAAGTTAGATTCAGCATTACCTTTAACAATATATGTGTGTATATGGTTGTACCCACATATACATACGTAGGTATATATATATATATATATATATATATACACACACACACACACACACACACACACACACACACACACACACACACACCCAGCACGCCCCTGCGGGCGGTTTATCCTTCAAGCTCGGGTCCTCTACCAGAGGCCTGGGAGCTTGAGGGTCCTGCGCAGTATCTTAGCTGTTCCCAGGACTGCGCTCTTCTGGACAGAGATCTCCGATGTTATTCCTGGGATCTGCTGGAGCCACTCGCCTAGCTTGGCAGTCACCGCACCTAGTGCTCCGATTACCACGGGGACCACCGTTACTTTCACCCTCCACATCCTCTCGAGCTCTTCTCTGAGCCCTTGGTATTTCTCCAGCTTCTCGTGTTCCTTCTTCCTGATATTGCTGTCATTCGGAACCGCTACATCGATCACTACGGCCGTCTGCTTCTGTTTGTCTACCACCACTATGTCCGGTTGGTTAGCCACCACCATTTTGTCCGTCTGTATCTGGAAGTCCCACAGGATCTTAGCTCGGTCATTCTCCACCACCCTTGGGGGCATCTCCCATTTTGACCTCGGGACTTCCAGGTTATACTCGGCACAGATGTTCCTGTACACTATGCCGGCCACTTGGTTATGGCGTTCCATGTATGCCTTGCCTGCTAGCATCTTGCACCCTGCTGTTATGTGCTGGATTGTCTCTGGGGCATCTTTACACAGCCTGCACCTGGGGTCTTGCCTGGTGTGATAGACCCCAGCCTCTATGGATCTTGTACTCAGAGCTTGTTCTTGTGCTGCCATGATTAGTGCCTCTGTGCTGTCTTTCAGTCCAGCTTTGTCCAGCCACTGGTAGGATTTCTGGATATCAGCCACCTCCTCTATCTGCCGGTGGTACATACCGTGCAGGGGCCTGTCCTTCCATGATGGTTCCTCGTCTCCCTCCTCTTTCTTGGGTTTCTGCTGCCTGAGGTATTCACTGAGCACTCGGTCAGAAGGGACTGCTCTCACAGCTAGAGATTGACGAGGATATATATATATACACATATATATATACACACACACACACACACACACACACACACACACACACACACACACACACACACACACACATCTTTCAGCAGCAAAATGGGATCTTGCGTGGTGTAGTCGTTGAACGTTGATATCAGGACAGAGAGTAAAGAAAGCATTGTGCAGTTTCATTGTAACTATTGCAGATTACGATATAATAGAACCAGTGTGTGCATATATGTATACACATGTGTATTTTTAAATGTGGTCTGCTGCTGTTCTTCACTGTCGAAGGAACAACCTCCTAAATCTCCCCTTCATACTTTGTAGGTGTGGCCAGCCTGTCACTGACGGAGCTGCTCAGTGCTTTCAGGGTGGTCTGCATGGGGTGGGAGGTGATCTCTAACAGGGACGACAGCTTAGCCACACCATTCTCCTGTGGCTCACTACCTCCACTGCTTTAAGAGGACATCACAGAACAGAGCTGGGGGTCTCGATCTGCTTGTTCAGTTTCTTTTTGTTACCAGCAGAGATACTGCTGCCCCAGCCCAATGCCATCAGTGTCATAAAAGGTCTTAAGGAGCTCCCCCTGCACTTCCAAAGACCTACGTATCTGCAGCAGACACATCCTGCTCTTTCCTTTTAATGGCATTTATGCTGTTAGTACATTCCCATTATTGATCATATGAACATCACCATCCATGTTTTCTATCAAGAGACGGTCACATGGAGAAGTAAGGTGGGATTTTTCCCTTTGCCCCATAACAGTGCACATTCTGCTCGGCTTATTTTTTATTGAAGTTCTTCATTAAGGCAATTTTTATGTTTCAGATTCACCTGACATCTAAGTGTAGTCTGTATACACCCATGAACATGTGAACATTCTGGATGTCCAATTTTTATTTTACCTTTATTTATACAGGTAAATCTCACGAGGTCTCATTTTCAAGAGCAACCTGTTTAATAGTAAACAACAAGGTACTGAGACAAAATGTCAATTCTGCAAAACATGGATCAAATCTTTTTCATTTTGTAACGTTATTTAAGTGGAGTGAGACTATGAAACTGACAATGGACCACAACTGAGACGAAGCTTAAAAGTGACCTCCAATGGTCCTGTACTGTCCCTTTAAATGTGAGTAAGCAGGACTTTCAAGAGAAAACCAGAATAAAAATGGATATTTTGCAGACTAAAAGGCCTTAAAAGCTTTTTGTACTGTTAAAAACAGATGTTACAATCATCGTGTGCCTCACCTCTAGACCTGCCCTCCACTAAATCAGTCTTGCTCTCTGAACCTTCACCCTTGATGTCGGCAGAAGCGTCCTTCTCCACAGACTTCTCCTCTTTCTCTTTGCTCAGGTCTTCAGCTTCTTTCTCTTTCCCTTCAACTCCATCTGTCTCCTTCTCTCTGTCCTCCTTCTCTGCAGCAGAGTCTGCTTCCTCTTTCTTGTCCAGAACGGGGGATTTTTCAGACTCATCTGGGATTTCAATAATCTAGGCAAGAGATGGACAAAATAAAAGGAGATATATCTTCAAACTGTGCAATAGCTGAAGTGAAAGCAGAAGTTGAGAGCAGAATTTACCTCTGGATCATCTGCCTTCTTAGCAGCTTTGCCATCCTCTCCCTCCTTCTTCGTGTCTTCCTTGTCCTCTGACTTAGACAAATCCTCTGAAAACAGAAAGCACATGATATTACAGATATGGGGGGAGTGCTTTAATCTGTTATGTATACAACTAATTAGGATTCCTATTTAACATTTAATCTTAACAAGTGTGTGTTTCTTGGCCTATAACTTATTCATTGTAGTCTTTCCAAATGCATCCACAAGAGGGAGCAAATCTGGAAAATCTCTGGGGGTCAAAACAAACCTGATTGAATAATTACTTCTGAGGGCAAAACACGAAAATATCTCTTACACATCAAACAGTTATTTCAGGGTTAGTTGAGTCTTAAACATAGAATTCACATTACATCTGGTTCAAAACGAAGGTGAAGTATGTGGTGATGAGGTTACAGCTCAGAGGAAATGACAATGTGTTTCATCGTCACGAGTGTCCCCTTCTTACAACATGTAGTCAGAGTGTCAGAAACGGAGTCTAATTATAATGCATGCATCGTGTACTGAGTCTAAAAAAATGTTAACATTTGTTTAAAAAGCTCAGTAGTGAGTGCAAATAGTGTGTGTGTTTACCCGGCACAGGAGTGTTGGGCTGTGTGTCTGCAGGAGTCCCTGTGGAAGGAGTCTTTGGGTCTTCTCCTGCAGCCAAAGCTGCGGCTCTTTTGTTTTCCTCCAACTCGGCCATCCAGGGCATCGACCACTGACCATTCACATGTTCAAACTCCTGCACCTGTTAAACAACATGTGACTCAATGATTAAGAGTTTGGATAATTTAGACCACATTCTCAAGCAGGGCGACACTATTTTTACCATTTCTACTGGAGCTGTTGAACCGTACCTTTTTCCGTATGAGTGACATCACACCGATGCGAGTGAGCACGTGCTGTCTTGACAGACCCTCCCGAGGGACGCCGTCAGCAAACGTCTCGGCTCCGTCGGCCCCCGGCTCACAAAGGTGACGCATGAACAGAGACACATAGGCCCTGCAAAGAAAGCATGACATACTGAATAAATTTGAGCCAGGTGTATTTTATATTGCAGAGAGACAACATGCTAATTAAGCTGAATGTAACTATCCTGCTAGTATTTAGTACTAAGAGACTTCACGTTCTAATGGCTCAGTTACCAGTTTTAACAATAATTACTTTAGACAGTTGGCCAATTTATAAAACTGTCATTAACGGAACAGCTTAAACCTTTAACTGTGTAGACAAGTTTACAAATTTGAGCAGATGATTGATACTAAAAATTAGGTTCATAACAAAAAAAAAAAAAAAAGCACTTTACCTTGATATTAGACTGCACCCATAACAGTAGGAAAATTATAAAAAACACCCATCAGACTCACTTGAATTCTTTCTCTGACTTTCCTCGTAGGTCTCTGACCAGCCACTGGTTAGTAAAGGCATCTTGGGGAGGCATCCCATAACGCATCACTGCATTTAAGAAAGCCTTCCTCTGCCGTGCGTTGAATCCCAGCACCTGACAGGTAAGAGGTCAAAATGTAAAAGAAAAGCTTAATAGAAAGACAACAGAAAGATGTGACTCCTCCACCACTGTGCAGTTAATTTTTTTCCCTTGCACATTCACTCTTGTCTCGTGGAAGGAACCAAAAACTCACCTCGATGTTCCCACCAACCCTGGCCAACAGTGGGGGTAGAGGCTTGTCCCGGTCGTTCCTCAGCCCTTTGCGGTTTGGCCTGCGGGCATTGGCTATGAGCAAAGAAGCACGGTTAGTTAGTCTGTCTGAAGGCCTGAAAGTCAGCGCCAACTCCACCGAAGCCATGAGGACGAAAAGTTGAACAGTAAATTTTGCATGATGCATGATCGTGTGTGCACTTATCATCCTAAACTTTCCACTTACGGCTCATTGGCTCACTCTGATCCTGCTGAAGCTGGCCCTCTCTCCACACTTTACAATAAACGTTTCTTGAAGCGCAACGCTTTCAGAAAATTTACTACTGAAAGCAATCTGGCAGTACACATCATTTAATAAAACTCCAGTTACAGTAAGAAAAATACAACTGGTATATAAATGCACACCTTATAGCACCTTTTAATTGGAAAATAAATTTTTTACAACATGTTTATTAACGGATACAAATTTAATAAATAAAAGTGAACAGTTATATAAACAATTAACATAAACACAAACAATTTAATCTGCAAAGCAGATTAAAGGACTGGGAAACCATTGATCTTAATTTTCTTTCCCTGTTTCCTTCTCTTATGCTTTTTCCTTTCCTTTTTCTTTCTGCCTTGCTTTGCCTCTCTACGCTCAACGCAGATGATGCAGTCACATTTCCTTTTTCGGCAGTTGTTGTTGAGGTTGTCGAGGAGGATATCATAGCTCTCGTCTGAATCTGAATAAACATCTGCGGGGGTGTTGGAAGGATGTTAGTGAATTATGTATCTCAGATGTGGAAAGACTTCTTATCATCGGTTAATAATCTGAACAGGAACCTCCGCCTCCATGTCAGCTTGTTATGATCAATAACTTCACTCAACTCCATCTTTATGACTAATGCCAAACTCCTCAGAGCACAGACGTCCCAGTGTGAAAGATCTCCAACGGTTGTAACCAACTTACCTTCAGTCCGTTCATCAAAGTCCTCATCGCCCTCCTCTGAGGCCACCGAGTAATCAGACTGGTTATCAGACTGATCCTCCTGCCAGTCTAAAGAGACCACAGAGAAATGATGAGATGAGCGAGGAGAAAATACCAAAAAGGACAAAACTCTTCCCCACCAGGTCTGAATCTAACTGATCAACAACGAGATAAAAGTACACATACGAGTACACAATAAAAGTAACTCCTTTCAGAGGTTTAATCACAGGTTAGTAAGAGTTCAACCAGTAGGGGGAGTTACCGTGTTAAAACTGCATTTGAACTACTAGATTACTGCCACTGATTAGCTTTGACTGCTGCAATAAACAAAAAGAAAAGATCCTTCACTGATGTTGTTAATGTTTACACAGCTATATGCAAGTGAAAAGCCTACTGTGGCTCTAACAGCTTTGGTTTTTGGTTTATTTGGGGGCTGAGACAGGAAAAAAAACAGATCATTAAAACAAAACTAGTTCAACTGCTTCTGTGTTTTGCAGTTTGAGGTTTGTTTCTTCAGAATTGTCACTCTCCCAAAATAAGGTCTTAAAATGTGAAGCAGAAGGGTTCGGGAGAGGACTGTAGCTTTGGTGATTTTATCAACAAATCCTAATACACGTTCATGTTATTGCTTTTCCTGGACCTCCAAAATCTACATGAATAGTATGGACTTTTTTTATATATATAATTAATATTAAAACTTAACATATTTGAACAGAACCTTGTTGAAAGCAGAGGTGTGGACTCGAGTCACATGACTTGGACTCGAGTCAGACTCGAGTCATTAATTTTATGACTTTAGACTTGACTTGAAAAAATGTTCTAAGACTTGTGACTTGACTTGGACTTTTACACCAGTGACTTGGGACTTGAATTGGACTTGAACCGGTTTACTTGAAAAGACTTGATATTTTACCCCAAATATAAAATTTAACATGCATATTATATAGAGATTGAAAATGTGACGTCATTCACGGGTAGAACTGCAAAGGATTCTGGGAACTCGTGGCAAGCGGTACTAGCGCACGCAGGCTTTCAATTAAAATCAGTTACACAGCGATAAAAAGAAACACAAAAATGGCAAGAAGCTGTTGTATTATTAACTGCAATAGCCGGTCGCATGACAGCCACGGGAAGCCGACGGGTAAAGAGATCGGTTGTTATCGGATTACGTCGTTGAAGAGAAATTGTTCGAGCCATGTTTCCGAAGTAACAAAGACGCGACTGGATTGCAGCCATTCAAAGACCAAATATAACGTCCCAGAACACTCCAGCTCACATGTTAGTCTGCTCCAAGCATTTACACGAAGGTCAGTGTTTTTTAGTAGTTAATACGTCATTTTCATAACATAATTGGTGATATAGGTTACAAGCAAGTCTGGCGCTGAACAGAAATTGTCGCGCTATGCTCCTTTATTTATTGTGCATAAATAGTGAATTGTCCTGACACAATATTGCGTTTCACTTCTGTTATTATGGTACATTGACAAAAACATATACTTTTATTCACAGGATAAAACAGGTTTTTGTATCACTAATTGCCCAGTACGATTACAGCATACAGTATTATTGTCACTGCTACATTTCTGTGATGCTACCAGAAATTATTTCCACTGCTAATTAATTACCGTTGAGCTCAAAGGTCCTATTAATAAACGGTTAATGAATGTGTATTTATGACGACAATTTGTGAGACTGGTAAACTTATGATACGTACGATGGTCTTTCGTTCTACACGGTGCATTTCAAGGTCCTGCACCCATCCGTCGGTAAACTGTACCTGGGCTTGTTGCAGTGACCGGAAGATGGTCTAATATTTACATTTAGCATAACTGCAACATTCTTTTTTTCCTTTTTAAAGACTCGAAAGGACTTGAAATTCAAAGTTTCAGACTTGTGACTTGACTCGGACTTTTACACCAGTGACTTGAGACTCGACTCTGACTTGCCTGACATTACTTGAGACTTGACTTGAGACTTGAGGATAAAGACTTGAGACTTACTTGAGACTTGCAAAACAATGACTTGGTCCCACCTCTGGTTGAAAGCTGCACTTATTACAATTGCCATGGCTTGTTGTTTCCAGCTAATAATGTCCCTGTCTGTCATATATGATCTCTGACAATGGAGTTCACTGAATGGAATAATGTTTGAGAGCAAATAAGCACTGAATGAATGGAATACAGGCAACTGATAATTGATTTCCTCCTCTTATTAATGTTTGCATGTTTTTCTGCAAGTTTCAAGATGTAAAACTATAACATCAAGATTTTGCAGACCTGAGTCATGTGCATGATCTCCCCTTCCCCCTCTATGTCTACACTGCGTTTACACTCAGAAAAAAAGAAAAGAGGTCAGTTCAAAACCAGTGGAGGCCTGTTTTTCCCCACACAGGAAATTAATGATAAAGGTTGCAGAAAAAAGTTGACCCTATGAGCAGAATCTCCCTTCGATAGACTGCACTCCATCTCTCTTCTTATGAGAGCTGGGACAGGCTCCAGTCCAACTCCCAGGACCCTGCGGTTAAATTGGTTGGATGGATGAGGAGAATAAAAAGCAAACAGTCCGTGACAGATGCATTTTCTCATGTCTGTGCAATCAGACATCATACAGACTACACTCAGGAGCTGGCAGGTTAATCTCCACTTAATGGGCGATCACACACAGCTCAGCTGAGTGACGTCTAAGAAATGTTTATCAGCACATGAGTGAAAATGGCTGTTGTGTTGTTTGCTGTGCCCTATCGCACGCTCTGCCTGTGCATCCAGCCCAATCTGCTGCTGCCCCCTACTGTTTTAATGCTAAACCAACGGCTGTACTGCAATAATATTCCCTTTGTGCCATTTTCTAGTCCGAGCAAATTACATCTAGAAAAGGGGCCTTAACTACCTACAATGTGAGTCCGTCTATCCGCCTATTTTGTGTGAACGTATCTCCTAAAGGAAGGCGACACATTTCTGGCTTAGTGAGAGGCCTTATCCTTCTGAAAAAATCGATTTTAAACTGGTCTAAACATTTAAAAATAACATCAACTACCACATTTCTACACCCGAGCACAAACTAAAACAAAACTTCATGCCATAATCTCACTGTCGCTGCTACTATATTACCACCACATCAACACCACACAAACACAAATCCACCACTGGTACTGCACTCCACACACGCACAAGAAGAGGTTGCATTATATATTGTTCTGTACCCTGTCTTATACCTCGGTCCTCCTGGGAGCCATCATTGTAGTTGACTGGCTTTCGAGTTCTTTTGCCTTTGCCCAAATTGCGGGCGAGATCCTCCTGCTGTTGCTCGTAGTGGTGCCGAAGCAGCTTCTCCCAGTAGTCTGGATCAACACTTTCCTCCTGCTTGATCACCTCCCTTTCCACCTCCTCCTCCTTTAAAACATTTTTTTTTAATACAGTGCACATAAAGACTGTTTGTTCGTGCGTTGACTTGGAGTTTGACTACTAAAGATGCTCTAAAAATGACAAAAAACTAAAGCCCGATAGGTAAAGTGATATGCTCATATACGCACATTGTAGCCATGCTAATACTGTACCTCATCATCTTCATCTTTCACCACATACTGTGCCACTTTGAACGAGCTGAGGTATTCGTTCATGCTCTGGAGCTCAGTGTCGTCTGTGGCATCCTGGTTCCTGTCAAGCAAACGGTCAATTGCCTGATCATCGTAGTGGATCACACTGCTGTCATCCTCCTTGTTGTCCCCTGAAAGTAGAATAAGTGGAAAAAGAAGGAAGGATAGGAGGAAGAGAAATTTGAATTTAATGCTCAAAACATCTCTGGCATCCCAGTGGAGAAGTCATAATTCCACCTCTTTCTCTTTGCTTTTACACACAATGCAACTAGTGATGCGCAGAACCAGTCGACTGGATAATTAACCAATAAAACTTTGCTGCTTTCACTACTCTGCACCAGGGATAGTTGTTTAAACTAGTCATTCATATTTTTTTGTATAAGCCAATCAACCCCACTCCCCACCCCCATCTCTGACAGGAAGTTTTAAACAAGTACTGTGGAAAATAACAGATAAGAGACCTGCAAACCAGCAAAGTTCTGCACTATCTTGATCTAGAAAATGAAACAGCTGTGAGCTGAAGAGTAAACTGACATATAACCACTCAACTGGAGCAATGCATAAACCACATTCTGCAGTGTGGACGCTATGGCCTAATTTAGATTTCTGTGGTGAATCTCTGTAGATTCTATGACTTAACCTACGCAAGTGGCCAATATTGATGCTGGTATATATGCTTGTGTGTGGAGTATTATGTGACAGTTACCTGTGGTCATGTCTCGGCTTCTTATATGCGGTGCCAGCCGGCAGAACTAAATAAAATGCTGTGACTTTTTCCCCTCCTCAGTCCTTGCTCTGTGTTGTGTCTGGTTTTTTTTCAAGGGCAAACATATTTAACTTTTTCCACTTCTTTGCACATTCCCATTACGTCTAATCGGATAGTTTCAGCAATCCTCCAGGAATTTGCTGACATTTGTTAGTCCTTTTATCGATCCTATGATTATTATTCCTATTGAGGGGCTCATTGTTATTCTCTCACTGATCAATTTCAAAGCTGCAGTGAAAACATAGCTGTAGATGCACAGGAGTACTGAACAGGTACATCACATCAGGTGACTCTGTAGGCTTTCAGATGGCTTTGCAGATACAACATAACTATAGGATAGATTAACCAGACATACAGAGAAAGAGGCTCCCAGTGCTAAAATTAATATCAGCCCCACTCACCAAACTAAGTGGACTGTGTGTGTGTGTGTGTGTGTGTGTGTGTGTGTGTGTGTGTGTGTGTGTGTGTGTGTGTGCGTGCGCGCCATCTGTCAGAGGCTCAACACTGACTCACCATCTCCAATTTCATCTTTAAACAGTTCTTCAGTTCCAAACTTGAGGATGTCATCAAGCTCCTGCTTGGACATGGAGCCCATCTTAGATCCGAGGCCGGGTCGCACCACCAGGTGGGTGAGCATCATCTTCTTCTTTGCCACCTGGTGGAAGCAAGAAGGTGGAGGTCAAGCTACCAGTCAATATGTGATCATTGCAATTCAACACATTTGCTAAAGTGGTGTTAATTTTCACAGACCTGTGTTATCCTCTCCTCCACAGACGCTTTGGTAACAAAGCGATAAATCATCACTTTCCTGTTCTGGCCAATACGATGAGCTCTGCTGAAGGCCTGTGAAGCACACATGAAACACAGCATAATCACCCCTCAAAATAAACGCTCACACTGGCGCAGATGTGAGGTTAGTCATGTGGTTTGCATACCTGGATGTCATTGTGGGGATTCCAGTCGGAGTCATAGATAATAACAGTATCAGCAGAAGCGAGGTTAATGCCCAAACCACCAGCTCTGGTAGAGAGGAGGAAGGCAAACTGCTGAGCACCAGGAGCTGTTGGAAAGAGGAGCAAAATTAAAATTGGAAAAACAGACATGAACTCTGCTGTCCTGAGAGGCAAAACTGACAAATAGCTAAACACGCCTCACCATTAAAGCGATCAATGGCCTCCTGTCTCAAGTTGCCAGTGACTCCTCCATCAATCCTCTCATATTTGTAACCCTCGTTCTCCAGGAAGTCCTCTAGCAAGTCGAGCATTTTAGTCATCTGGGAGAAAACCAAAACCCTGTGGCCTCCTTCTTTCAGCCGTCTCATCATCTTCTGGAGCAGCATCAGTTTCCCTGAAGACTTGGTCAGGGCAGTGCCTTCATACATGCCATTTGGAAGTTTTGGCGCTTCCTGAAATTAAGGAAGTGATGTCTTAAACAAGTTTAAAAGAAACACGAAAAAACTAAATTAAACTAAATGTATAAAAAAAACATACATTGGCAGCTGCTGGAAAGAGGTAGGGGTGGTTACAGCACTTTTTGAGGTCCATCACAACATTGAGCAGAGATACTTGATTTCCTCCTCCACGAGTGTTCAGGGCCTCAAAGTTACGTGTTAAAATGAACTTGTAGTATTTCCTGAAGTACAAAAAGAGAAGTAAAAGAAGCGTGAAAAAATAGACTGCAAAGATAAAACAAAGGAAAACATGAGCAGGATTAAAGCTTCAAGGGTGACATGTTATGCTCATGTTGCTGCAAATGGTTCTATATGAAGTTTGTATTATTCACAGTTGAAAATAATATTCATCTATCTTATACTGGGCATTGCTGCAAGCCCTCATTTTAACCTCTACATGAAACAAACAGTTTAAGCTTCCCTCCGAACCACCTTCTGACTGACTGCCGCTTGCAAACAGAAGACAGTTATGAATGTCGAGTTGAGCTTAGTGCCTAAGAGGAGACCATCTTATGATGTGTTCAAATCAAAAACCAAGCCTGTTGCACAATTCCATACAAGGTTTTATGCAAAGACTATGGATTGTTTCCACATTGCAAAGAATACATGTGACTGTCAATCTAATTGCAGCTATCAGTAGTATTTATTACATTTACTCCTTCTCCTCCAACTCATAGCAAATATTTGTGGGTTTCCAAAACCATCAGACAGAATCTGTGACCAGCACAAGGGGAAACTTTGCTTTGTCTTTTCTTTGACCACAACATTAGGAATATCCCCTTTCACTGTCGACAGCAGAAAAACTGTCTGAGCTGTTTGAAGTCTGAGCTTCAGGCTCACAGGTATAACTCTGCCATACTCTGGGCACATTATTTGAAACTATGGCATGTTTAATTCAATTAATTTTAATTTTATTTATATACTGCCAAATTAACAACTGTCACCTCAAGGTGCTTTATATTGTAAGGTAAAGACCCTACAACAATACAGAGAAAACTCCAACAATCAATGAGCCTTTATGAGCAAGCACTTGGCGACAGTGGGAAAGAAAAACTTCCTTTTTTCATTTTTCCAAACATATATTTGCAGCTACTACAAAGTTCTTTATTGCTTACTTTTGCATGGAGCTCAGCTCCACTCGAACAATGAGCTCGGTCTTTGAGGGCATGTGTTTAAATACATCAGCCTTCAGCCTCCTGAGCATGTGTGGTCCCAGCATGTCATGGAGCTTCTTGATCTGGTCCTCTTTTGCGATGTCCGCAAACTCTTCCAGAAACCCTTCGAGATTACTGCATGAAAAAAAAAATTAAAAAGCCACATGAATCACAGTGGATGTCATCACTGTATCTGCAGTACAGCTACATCTGCTGTAGCCCTGCGCTGTGTGCAGGTACTGACTTGAATCTCTCTGGGGTTAAAAAGTTCAGCAAATGGAAGAGCTCCTCCAGGTTGTTCTGAAGTGGAGTGCCTGTAAGCAGCAGCTTGTGTTGCAGCGGGTAGTTGTTCAACACTCTGAAGAACTGAGAGAAAGACAGAAAACATACAGTACAAACCTGGGCACTGGAGCCAAGAAAATTACACCACTAAACTGTTATGTCCAGCATTGTGTGTCCAGTGATGAAGGGTCACCAACATACTTTGGTTTTTGTAAAAGAAAAAGAAAAGAAAAAAAGCCTTTGTTGTTACCTTGGACTGGTTGTTCTTCAGTCTGTGTGCCTCATCTACAACCAGACATGCCCATTCAATGGAGCCCAGCACAGCCTGGTCAATGGTGATCAATTCATAGGATGTCAGCAGAACATGGAACTTGACTGGTGAGTCTTTCTGTAATATGCAGAAAAAAGTGCTTTTTAGTTAAGCTGCAAAACTGGGAAATAAGTGGAAACGATTACAAATATTACAGCTGCAAGTGCTGCAACTAAAGCTGGCTCTGACTGGCTGATCCCAGAATGCCTACAATGCCCACAATGCCTTCCGAATCATGTGACAACCCCCTTGGCTTTTGTACTTGCACTTCGCTGTTCCACTTGAACAATGTATTGTTGTTGCAGTTAGCAATTAACCTATCGTTCACTCAAAAGGCGTGATGGGTGCTTCGACTTACGAAAAGTTTCGACTTACGAAAGACCCTCGGGAACGAATTAATTTCATAAGTTGGGGTTCCACTGTACTTCAAAGCCACTACACTCTGAAATAGCAGTTTGTTTTTTTTTACTTACCTTCATCTTGGACGCCTTTTTTCCTCCTCTGATGGCGTTTCCCTCAAAGGAGAACTCATTCTCTCTAATAACAGCCCTGCTGTCTTTATCCCCTATATAGGTGACCACATACATGTCAGGAGCCCACATCTCAAACTCCCTCTCCCAGTTAATGATGGTGGACAGAGGAGCGCTGACAAGGAAGGGGCCTTTGGAGTGACCCTGTACCAATGGAGAACAGAGTTAGAATACATTAACATGCAAAGATGATTCATAATTTAATATCAGATAAATTACACAACTGCATTTGTCTTGCCCTGCCTTTAGGATCGAGCTCCTTACTTGGAATTCATCCCCTTTAATGGGCAGAGTTACTGTGTGTCACATGTCTGCAACCCCAACCACTAACACTGACTGACAGGGGAGGGCAGACTGGACAAAACAGCGTCAGTTAGCATATACAAGTCTTACTAAAGATAAAACAGTACAGCATTAGCCTTATAAATCAAATATTATCAGGTACTGTGTTGTACTTTTAACTGTTAAAACAAGCTTAATGCATTCATATTTATAAAATAAACAGCCCCTTACCTCCTTGTACAATGAGTAGAGGAAGACAGCTGTCTGAACGGTCTTGCCCAAACCCATCTCGTCAGCCAGGATTGTGTCAGTGGCTTGAGCCCAAGAAAACCTGAGCCAGTTCAAACCTTCCAGCTGGTAGGGATGCAGAGTTCCTCCTGTGCTGTCCAGATAGTCAGGCTGACGGTCAAACTTGATGGTGGGCTGGAAAGGAAAAAATAAAATTGCTGACCCGATCTGAGGAGCGAGCTTTTACACGGTCATCAATAATCCATCAGAATAAAGCAATTTAAGAAAAAGGTTGTATTTTGGTGCACGTACATCTACAACTGGATTAGCAGGCGGTCGCTCTGCCTTCTTCACTTTGACTGTCTTTTTCAGCTTCTTGCCAGGTCTGCCTTCCTCACCCATCATCAACTCTCTGATACACAGAGTAGGAAAAAAAAAAGGTAAGACTGACTAATTTATTCACTGTTTTTTAATGTAAACAGGAAAAAAAAGACATCAAACTGCCACAAATATCTCTATATGGCACCTAATTTACGTCCTAGAAAAGGAGTAGAATTAATTTTACAATTATTTGATCTTACCCTACTTTAAGATATCAACAGTCCTTGCACAACCTGAGCAAACAGCTTCTGACACTTAGTACACTACTGCATACCTGTGATTCCAGTAAGTCTGTTTGTAGGGGTCATACTCTGGAATGTCCATGTCTTCACTCTCCCAGGTGGACTGATCATATGGCAGATCTCTCCACTTGATCAGGTAATGCACATTATTCTTTTTATCAACACTATCAGGATAAAACAGACAGAAGATATTCTGTTGTGATAAAATGGTATACCTAAATGCTTCTGTTAAAGTGTTTCTTTTACAAGGTGACATTATAAGACACTGGCTTCAAGATACTTCAATATGTGGAATCGATCCCTCTCATTCACTCTTCCTCTTATATTTCCTCTTACTACTCCAAACTTGGATACTTTGTCACCCTAACCCTTTATTGACAAAATAACCACAAAGAAACAACCAAACACCTAGTGACAAACATTCAGCATTACTCCTGCACAAGCATAAGCAACTGTGCACTGTGAATCGACACTGTGCACTGTGTTGTCATTGTGGTTTGTTATCACAAGTAGACAAAGGCCGTACACAGCATGAGAAAAAACAAATGAGAAAGGCATTGTGTTCTACTCTGAGTCCATGTTATGCATGCACATACAGTGGGGCAAAAAAGTATTTAGTCAGCCACCGATTGTGCAAGTTCCCCCACTTAAAATGATGACAGAGGTCAGTAATTTGCACCAGAGGTACACTTCAACTGTGAGAGACAGAATGTGAAAAAAAAATCCATGAATCCACATGGTAGGATTTGTAAAGAATTTATTCGTAAATCAGGGTGGAAAATAAGTATTTGGTCAATAACAAAAATACAACTCAATACTTTGTAACATAACCTTTGTTGGCAATAACAGAGGTCAAACGTTTACTATAGGTCTTTACCAGGTTTGCACACACAGTAGCTGGTATTTTGGCCCATTCCTCCATGCAGATCTTCTCGAGAGCAGTGATGTTTTGGGGCTGTCGCCGAGCAACACGGACTTTCAACTCCCGCCACAGATTTTCTATGGGGTTGAGGTCTGCAGACTGGCTAGGCCACTCCAGGACTTTCAAATGCTTCTTACGGAGCCACTCCTTTGTTGCCCGGGCGGTGTGTTTTGGATCATTGTCATGTTGGAAGACCCAGCCTCGTTTCATCTTCAAAGTTCTCACTGATGGAAGGAGGTTTTGGCTCAAAATCTCACGATACATGGCCCCATTCATTCTGTCCTTAACACGGATCAGTCGTCCTGTCCCCTTGGCAGAAAAACAGCCCCATAGCATGATGTTTCCACCCCCATGCTTCACAGTAGGTATGGTGTTCTTGGGATGCAACTCAGTATTCTTCTTCCTCCAAACACGACGAGTTGAGTTTATACCAAAAAGTTCTACTTTGGTTTCATCTGACCACATGACATTCTCCCAATCCTCTGCTGTATCATCCATGTGCTCTCTGGCAAACTTCAGACGGGCCTGGACATGCACTGGCTTCAGCAGCGGAACACGTCTGGCACTGCGGGATTTGATTCCCTGCCGTTGTAGTGTGTTACTGATGGTGACCTTTGTTACTTTGGTCCCAGCTCTCTGCAGGTCATTCACCAGGTCCCCCCGTGTGGTTCTGGGATCTTTGCTCACCGTTCTCATGATCATTTTGACCCCACGGGATGAGATCTTGCGTGGAGCCCCAGATCGAGGGAGATTATCAGTGGTCTTGTATGTCTTCCATTTTCTGATGATTGCTCCCACAGTTGATTTTTTCACACCAAGCTGCTTGCCTATTGTAGATTCACTCTTCCCAGTCTGGTGCAGGTCTACAATACTTTTCCTGGTGTCCTTCGAAAGCTCTTTGGTCTTGGCCATGGCGGAGTTTGGAGTCTGACTGTTTGAGGCTGTGGACAGGTGTCTTTTATACAGATGATGAATTCAAACAGGTGCCATTCATACAGGTAACGAGTGGGGGACAGAAAAGCTTCTTACAGAAGATGTTACAGGTCTGTGAGAGCCAGAGATTTTCCTTGTTTGAGGTGACCAAATACTTATTTTCCACCCTAATTTACGAATAAATTCTTTACAAATCCTACCATGTGGATTCATGGATTTTTTTTTCACATTCTGTCTCTCACAGTTGAAGTGTACCTCTGGTGCAAATTACTGACCACTGTCATCATTTTAAGTGGGGGAACTTGCACAATCGGTGGCTGACTAAATACTTTTTTGCCCCACTGTATAGCACGAGAGCGGCTGTCGTCTTCACCTTATGTGCACAGTGATGCTGTATTTATAGAATAATGTTCATTAAACATTAATGTTTTACTTTGAACTGAACTCCTTCCTGACACTCCACACACACAAAGCATACAGAATACAAATGATATGCATGCATTAAAACAGCAATGCTAATTCAGTTTGAGGTCTCCACTCAGCAAACTGTATTTACTTTGTTAACTTACTTTTATTGTTTCTTGCTTCGAAACCTGCTTAGTGTTCTTGTTTCATTTGTATCCTACCTGTGGTTAAGGACGCGGTGGATCATCAGCCACTCCATCTTAACTCCATAGCGGCTAAACTCCTCCTCCATGTGGACAAAGAGTGGATCTTTGTTCTTCCTCTTCGTGCTTTTGTCATCGTCACCCTCGCCTCCAAAGTCAGCAGGCGGCGGTTCATCCATGTCAGTCTTCCTTTGGTAGTTGCGGAACATCACTTGGCAGTTCAGCTCCAACTGGGCGAGAGTAAACAAGGGGGTGTCATGTGCTGAGTATGTTACAAAAAGGAAAAAATAAAACCTCATTCTCATCTACAGGTGGATGCAATGGTAGTACCTGTAGCTCCTGCACCCAGGAGCAGTGCCAGTACGACATGTTGCACCACTTGACAAAGAACTCCCTCTCTCTACGGCCTGCCAGAGGTGGTGGGTCAGGAGCATCAGCAGGCAGATCAGCAGGCCGGGGTACGGGCATAGGGGCTGGTGCTTCTCCCCAGCGCCATGTTAAAACCTTCTGCACTTTTCCCTTCATCTGTGGACACTGTGAGAAAGTGTGGATGGCAGAGGAAATTGTTATCTAAAATGCTGCAGGGTAAACTTATGCACATCAAGAGAAAAGGCTCTTTATCTCCAGTGCAACTTGGAATTTGTAATCCACATGCATGCCCACGTGAGCACGCGCAGTCTCGTATGCACCAGTGCTCAGTGCTCACCTTGCAGCGGGGGCAGATCCATTCTCCATTGGGGATCTCGGGGAGAGGAGGGTTGAGGCAGTGGATGTGGTAGGAGGAGGGGCAGGTGTCACAGCAAAGCAGCTCTCCCCCGTCCTTACACACACGGCAGAACTCAATGTGGTGGTCGTCTTCCTCCTCCATCCCTTCATCCCTCCTGTCGTCATCGTCCTCACCTTCGGCCTCGGACAGATCATCCCTGGCTTCCCACTGGATTCCCTCCTTCTCCTGGTGGCAGAATTACAGACAGAAGGAGGAGGTGTGCACGCGGGGGAAGAGGAAGGGGGGTTGGGGGGTGAGGGCAGACAGGCAGGGAAGGTATGCGGAACGAAGTGAAAGAAAAAAAGGGAGGGGTGTGTGTATGCGTGGGGGGGATTGAAGAGCGCCGAGGGGTGGGGAGGGAGGGTGGTGTGCATTGCGTGCGTGTGGAGCAGTCAGAGGAAGGGAGGGAGGCAGGCAGGGGAGGGCCGAGAAGAGGAAATGGAGGATGGGTGAGATGTGTGGTGGGGAGCAGGAGAGGATTGACGGGAACATGAGCAAAATGGTTGTTGGGGTGGGGGGAGAAAGGGACAAAGAGAAATGGAGAACACTACAGTCAACCCTGCTGCCAGTGCAACTTCCACACAAAATATTTTAACATCCATGTTTCATGCAATTTTTGCCCTCCTGATTCAAACTTTGAAAATCAGGCGCATTTGCTCTAACAGTCTGCCGTGCACATCTCTCAGAGGATTCAGGGTTCCAGTACTCACACAGTGCGGGCAGCTCCACTTGCCCTCAGGTGCCTTCTCCATGTCAGGGTCCAGACAGACCATGTGATAAGCCCTCGGACAGGTGTCACACAAAATGATCTCTCCTCCCTGCTGACACACCTCACAGTAATCCTGGTGGTCTGTCTCATAGCCGTCACCATCTTCTGTCTCGACTGAGAAAAGACAGAAAAGTAGCAGGAAAAAATAGGTATCAGCCTTCACTTCAGCCTTGACTTTGCTCTTGTTAAACAAGCCACCTACATTACACACATTTCTTTTCTTCATGGAAATGCTGATATAATATCACACTTTTATTTCAGTATGTTTCCAACCTTTTTTCTTTTTCTTTGCACTTTTGGGCTTCTTCTTAGGACGACTGCTGCGGCTGGAGCCATCTGACACTGAGAAGCTCCCATCATCAAAGTCGCTGTCAACATCAGGTTCGTCCTCATCGCTCTAATGAAGTCAACAAGCGAAGGGAAAAGATTGATATGAGTACCTTGTTTCATTTCATCACATCATCAGTATTTGGATCCCAGTGATTAAATATGCAGAAATAAAGTCACTGTGTGCCAATTTTAATAACTCACAGAGGAGCGCTTCCTCTTGCTGTTGAGGCCTCCAAGTTTAATTTTGAGTGGAGCCACCTTCTTAGGTTTTGGTTTCGGTGGAGGCTTAGATGTGGGCTTCGACCTCCTACGAGCATTGGGACCTCAAGAGAAGAGAAGATATAAATTTATTTAAAACAGCCAAAATCTTAATTCTGTATACACTTCATAAAGTCATAAACTCTGTCCTATTTTACCTTTGCCCTCTTTGGTCTTGGCCTTGCGGAGAGGAGGTGCTGGGGCTGCTGGGGGTGCAGTAGGCGCTGGAGCAGCAGCAGGAGTTGAAACAGGTGGAGTCAATGTAGCAGGAGCGGTATCTGCCCCGCTCTCTGTCCCTGCCACCACCATGTTCTCCACAGCTGTCGCCACATTGGCAGCTGCCAGGGCTGCATTAGCAGTGGCACAACCCTGCGGGGACACAAAAGCACACAGTGAGAACCTCTGCTCTCTAGAAGTGTATAGTATAACAGAAGAACAAAAGGCCTCAATATTTAATACCTTCAGAGGGTTGTTTGTACTGAATTCACGCCACTTGGCCATCATTAAAGTCATCATCTTGGACACAGCAATTTTGGGGTTCTTAGCTGCAATTAATGGCCTAAAAACACAAAGTGGGCAAAACTTTTATACTGTTACATAAATATTTATGCACAAATCTGTAGTCACAGAGTAGATGCAGACTTTACTGTCAAAGCCTAATAATGATGAGGGTGTCTTCACCTGACAAACTGACTGAAGGCCTTGTAGTTGGTGAGGGAGCTGTAGTCTTCCTGAGTAAAGACGTGGTCAATGTCTTTCATACCCCAGGCTTCCAGCAGCTGGGTGGAGCTTTTCGGCTGAGGTGGGAGGAGAGAGTCGAAAAGGACAACGAGGAAGGTTAATGTCACACGTCAGCCCTGCAGTAAGTAAACAAAGTCTGCATGAGGGCCTGAATTAAACTCTACCTGGCAATCATCGTCATCGTCCTCATCATCTTCTGGCTCTGGTTCTTTACGTTTGCTCTTTGAGCTGGACGAGCCTCCTTTCTCTGCCGCCGCACCTCCCTTCTTCTTGTCTTTGGCGGAGCTGGACCGTTTCTTCTTTTTCCTCCCTGGTGCATAATCACTTCCTTCACTCTCTGACCGCATACCTCCCTCATCAGCATCCCTCTCTGCTGCCTCCACTCCAAGCAGGTGCTCTGGGGAGCTGACTGGCAACTCCTGTAAGATAAAGAACCACACTGCTGGGTTTTATGTATAACACAGAAATTAGACGCTAAAATTACATCTTTCTTTGTCTTGTTTCTTGTAAAGGTCCTGGCACTCTATTAGGCTTGGGGAATGAAAAGACACTGGGCTGTCATTCACAGCGCTGCTATGGTCAACATATGACTCATCACTAATTTCAGAAGAAGCAAAAACAGTCAGTTGCTTCATCTATTGTTCAGTTGACACAGAACGGGTCTTTTTATTTATTTTTCAGCAAAAATGCTAAATATTTCCTGATTTTAATATTTGTTTTCCCCGTTTTATGTGAGTGGTAATTAAATATATATTGTAGACAATGTGTTTTAAATGCACTGACCTGGCCTATGGAAAATTATACATTTGCTAGTAATTGGTTCATTATACATTAATTGATTTGACCTCTTCTTCGTTCAGCTGCTCTCTTTAAGGGCCACTACAGTGGATCACCTGCCTCCATCTCACCCTATCCCTCCCTATTACCCTCCTCTGTCACAACAAACCCTCCTTTACTGCATCCATGAATCTTCTCTGAGGTCTTACTCTTTTTCTCCTGCCTGCCATCTCCATCTTTAACATCCTTTTCCCAATACATTCACTATCCCTCCTCTACACTTATCCTAACCATTTCAGCCTTGCCTCTCTGACTCTGTCTCCACAACTGCTTAAATTTATAATAAAAGTGCTACACCCTTATTTCAGGGTATTTGGGTCTTGGTTTCCCATCTCATGAAATCACTGTTTGCAACACATCCACCTATAGTTAAGTTGATTTTGTTTAGATTTTTACTTGTTCAGCTCCTGTATGTTAATTAATTTTCCTATTAAAACTTAAATCCTTTCTTTGAGTGCCTTATTTAGCTATTTTGTTTTCCATATTGCATTTTACCAAGCGATTATACTTTACTACTTTATTTAAACCTAGGCTGCACTTTCCTATTGAATCTTGTCAACTTTTTCCAAATAAAATCGACACTATTTTGTATTAAATACACCCTACATCCATGCAGGTTTTTTCACAACTTCGCAGAAAGAATTACTTTTGGTTGTTTTATGCATGTGCAGTAAAATCAAGAGCAGAACAGCATCTGTTGTGCTGACAGAAATGTTTACAGAGACAAATCTGTCACAATCTTTAAAAAAATGAAAAGAAAAGAGGATTCCCTCAGTCACAGGCTTAAACTTTGTGCAACTCACCTCTCGGATCGGTCTCTGCCGCTTGCTGCTCCTATTCTCTCGGCTGCTCTTCTTGGCTTTCTTCTTCTTCTTGGACTTTGGTACCTCTTCTACGTCAGACACAGCATCCTCCGGCTCGTCCTCATCTGCCGGCGACACGCTTTCATTAGAGACACAGTGCATGCACACGCACACACACACACACACACACGGACAGGAGCACCACCGCTGCAGGCCGAAGGGAGAAAACAGGAGACCGCGCACTGGCACACGTCCGTGCACGCACGCAGACACACACAAGGCGAAAGCCACAAAAGCGCAGGTTGAAACTTGTCCGTTTTCTGTGTTTGAAACTTTGACAGCTCACGCCCACGCTCGCGGAGGGACCCGCGAAAGAAGAAGGGGGCCGAAGAGGAAAAGGAGAAACTCTAAACACTTGCTTGCCAAGTTAGCTAACTAATCTATCATGGCGAGTGACGGACGGCCCGGGCAGACTACTCACGGCTAGCTGAAGCTAACATTAGCATCGCGTTGAAGGCGAGCTCAAGTTACGGAGATGGACCTTCTTCTTCGGAGGCTAAAAAAAAATAAATAAATAACAGGCGAGCTTACCGTGAATTAGTGAGTGCTCGTCCGCGGTCCCAAAGTCTTCCCTCTCATCCTCGCTGCACGACATTTTCCCCTGCGTTTTAATTTTATTTCTTGCTGGTCGAATTAATCCCTCCTAAACCTTGCTCCTCGGTCGACGAGGGAGGAGGGAAAATGACGTGGGACTGGTGGAGAATGAACCGGGGGTGTCCAGGAAGGGAGGGGGTAGTGGTGGTGGTGGTGGGTGCTGGAGAGAAAAATATATATAATAATAATAGCAATAAATGGCATCGGAGGGTAGCTAAGCCTTGCCCGTTTCCTATTATTTACACAGCATCTAATTGTCCACCTGCCTGCTCAAACAAGTTGGATAACTTCATTATCTGTGACATTTATCGGCTGTTGATTTCCAGGTATATTTTTACAATGAACTTCAGCGTGGCATCCGTGGTCACTTCAAATGCACACCGTGAAATCGGACTGTTGAGTTAAAGCGTTGTATGAGAGCAAAGTTGAAGCATTACGAAGCCAATCTCCTAACATTAGAAACTTACAGTAGTGTGCTTGTAGTCCCGGCTCGAGGTGTGCTCTCCCCCCTCCCCTCTTCCTCTCTCTCTGTCGGTGCGAGAATTGCCACAAATCAGCCTGTTTGTGTGGCAAGGTTCATTCATTAAGCCCGACTAAACGGGTGATGAGGGAAATTCAAAAAACGAGCCGTCAACGACCCCAAAACACGCTGCTCCGTCCCCCTCTTCGCTCTCTCCCCAGCCCTTACAGGCAGCGCTTAGCTAACATCCTCACAAACACACAAAGGGGGCAGACATCCCATAATAATCTCCCCCCCCCTCCCACACTCACACAGGACTCTGCATAGTTACCTCGCAACGGACAGACCATAATACTCAAGCCTGTCCCCACCCCCCACCCCTCCACCACCACGCGCGCGCCCGCACGCACACTTCCACACGCACCATGCTCACTGCATGCACTCACACTCCTTCCCCTCTCCACTGGCAGTCCCAGCCCCCTTAGCAACCCCGTTGTCATGGTGACACCCCCCCCCCCCCACTCCCTGACAGACCATAATACTCAAGCAGTAGCAGTATACATCCCATAATATACAACTCCTAAAAAGACAAGAAAGAGAACAAAAAAACACTATTGAGCTGGGTCTCCAGGGGAGCGCAAGTCCAATGGTGACAGACCATAATACTCACAGAGCATCCACCTGGTAGTGAGCAGGACTACAAGAAGAAGTCATTTAGCCTTCACTCTTTCCTTTGGATCCATACAGGTAGGCAGCATGCCGACTGTGTTCGGGTCAAACAGGCCTGCTGAGCAGGAAGTGCTGCAGATCTCTGGGCCCCCTGTTCCTGTGGTATCAACACAGGTGGAGAGTACCCAGGGCCACCCCAGTGACAGAGAAGACTGCCATCAGTTCCTCCAGGATTATCTCCTCCATCCACATCACAAACCAGTAGTTATGTACCAGCACAGCAAGGGTTAGAAAGTAATTCCTTCATTAAAAAAAATAAACAAATATTCCCTCCTTAAGTTGAATTTGTGACTTTTACAAAACTTTTTGAGAAGTTTTGTTAAAGTGTATCAACACCCACCCACTAGATCCTTACCTCCACCCTCTGAATATTTGCAGAAATAATGAAAGCCATGATATCCAAGTTTTATAATCTGTTTGTGTTTAGAGAGTGGATTATAGTGTTAATAGTGCTAGTTACATATGTTGCTAAATGCAACTTATGTAACTACCCCTAAAGTAAATGACTGTACTATAAATATAACAGACATATGTTTTAAATGTACAGAGTCCAAAGTAACATTACTTCACTGTGTGAGACTTTACAGGAGGATTAATATATTTTGTGACGAGCTCAGAAAGACACATGCAGAGATCATTTAAAAGTTGTTTCTACTAAAAGTTGTTTCTACTTGGTTTGTATCCAGAAGAATGTTTAAAAACACCCATAGACCTCCATTATTTAAACATCAGCATTGCTTTAGGGAAAAAAAGGAAACCTTTAAATATCAAATGTTACACATTATTCATCCATCCAACCATGGAGACCTCCCTCTCCTCCCAGAACACATCTACTAGCTGTGGGAGCAGTCACCATGGCATTCCCAAGTCAGCTGACAAACATAATCTCTTCAGTGAGGCCTGGGTTTTCTCAAAGATTATAAATTGGAAAGACTCAAAACACCTCACCCATGACACGTCAAGGCAAATGTTATGCATGATGAGACGAATGACCTGTCACTGGAAAAATTATACAAAATACACAATATTGAAAGACTAGTTGTAAAACAGCTAACTGATAATTTGCAGAGGAATGGTTTGTTTGAATAGTTTCGGTCAAGTTTCAGAGCTCATTACAGCACAGAAACAGCTTTAGTGAACGTTACAAATAGGGATGGGTATCGTTTAGGTTTTATCCGATACCAGTGCCAAACCGGTACTTTTGAAACGGTGCCGGTGCTCAAACGGTGCTCAAACCGGTGCTTAAAGAATGGAGAACACAAAATTGGTCCAAAAACCTCTCATGTTCAGCTGGTTTTTTGTAAAAAGATAACAATGTTAGCCTTTTCTGCAGCTATGGGGCATATATGGTATCACTCTTGGCTGGAAGCAGTGCTTAAACAATGGAAAAAACACAAACTTTGTCCAAAACCTCTCATGTTTAACTGTTTTCCACTTTTTCTTTGGTCATTTTAGCCTTTTTGGCCACGGTGAAGGGAGTATCTGCCATCAAACAAGAAGACAGCCGCATGTAGCTATGATGAGGTTTGCTAGTTCACCTTACATGCATTAATGTAATAACGTGGTTAGCCTACTCAACGTAAATTACACACGAACAACATGAAGCTACTCACGCAGAGAAGAACGGCTGCTGCTGCCATCATCATCCGTCATCATTTCTGCTACACTGGCAGGGCTAGGGGCCAGGACTCTACTCTTCGGGGGTTTTGGGGGATATTGCTAACTCCGGTCAGATAACAGGCAACCCACGCACAGTAGATGCGCTTGGTGTGAGGTCTCGCAGCAAGCTATCATATGGCGCATTTCTGGGCTTTTAAAAAAACGCTATGCGTCGCCAGGTGTTTCATCGGATTCGAGGTGTTACCTCCTTTGACAGTATCACAGTATCAGCTTAAAGCACTTGTTGCAGTGCCATGACCGGTACCCATCCCTAGTTACAAATGATCTTCTCATAGCCTCTGACACTTATCTCTGTGCTTGTCCTGCTTGACCTCAGTGCAATGTTCAATTACAGTGACCATTACAGCAAGTACAGCATGCTGTAGGTATTAGAGGTACTGCGCTGCAGTGGTTTGAGTTATCTATCTATCTAATAGACTTAAATTTGTTCATGTAAATAGAGAGTCCTCTTCACACATTTAGGTTAATTATGGCGTTCCACAGGGTTCTGTGCTAGAACCAGTTCCATTTGCATTACACATGCTTCCCTTAGGCAGTATCATTAGAAGGCATAACACACGTTTTCACTGCTATGTAGATGACACCCAACTTATCCATCTATGAAGCCAGATAACACACACCAATTAGTTAAACTGCAGGAATGTCTTAAAGACATAAAGACCTGGATGACCTCAATTTTTCAGCTTCTAAATTCTGATGAAACTGATGTTATTGTAGTCGGGCCTAAAAATCCTAGATATGTGGTATTTTACCAGATGCTTACTCTGGATGGTATTACCTTGGCTTCCAATAACACTGTAAGAAATCTTCGTGTCATTTGTGACCAGGATATGTCCTTCAAAGCACGTATTAATAAATAAAACATCCTGTCTCAGAGTGACACTAAAAAACTAGTTCATGCATTTATGACTTTTAGGCTGGACTTTTTCTGATAATTCTTTATTATCAGGATGGCCTAAAAACTCCCTAGAAAGCCTTCGGTTGATTCAAAATGCTGCAGTGAGAGTACTGACAGGGACTAGAAAGAGAGAGCATATTTGTTTACTGGCTTCCCTTCATTGGCTCCCTGTTAAATCCAGAATTCAATTTAAAATCTTGCTCCTCACATACAAGGTATTAAATAATCAGTCCCCATCTTATATTAATGACCTGACAGTACCATATCACCCCATTAGAGCACTTTGCTCTCAGCCCGCAGGCTTACCTGTGGTTCCTGGAGTACAATGGGAGGCAGAGCTTTCAGCATTCAGGCCCCTGTTCTGTGGAGCCAGCTTCCAGCTCGGATTCACCCTCTCTGCTTTTAAGATTAGGTTTAAAACTTTCATTTTTGATAAAGTGTATAGTTAGGGTTGGATCAGGTGACCCTGATTCCCATGATGCACTGAATGTTTCTTCTTCAGTCACTTTTTACACTCACATTTTTGGTTCTTTATATCTGTGTTTATACATCTCACTGCATTTAATTTTTAGTTATTACTCATCTCTGGCTCTCTTCCGGTCGTGGCAGGTCCCTGAACCTGGTCCTGCTAGAGGTTTCTTCCTGTTAAAAGGGAGTTTTTCCTTCCCACTGCTGCCAAAGCACTTGCTCATTGGGGTCATATGATTGTTGGGTTTTTCTCCAATTTCTCTGTATTATTGTAGCATCTTTACCTTGTAATATAAAGCACCTTGCCACAACCGTTTTAGTGATTTGGCAGTATATAAATAAAACTGGATTGACTTGAATTATTAGAAAAGGGCCTGGGTGTTGAAACAAATAAAAAATTAACAGCACATTTCCACCACAAAAAAACAATAACTTAAAAGAGAAGTAAAATCAGGGGTGCACAGTGATGCAATGGATATTACTGTCCTGGGTCCTGAGCTTGAATCCATTGATTGGCTGGGGCCTTCTGTGCGGCGCATGCATGTTCTTCCTGTCTGGCCTGTGCGGGTTTCCTCTGTCCCACAGTCCACAAAATATGCATGTTGACTAAATTGTTTCCAGTGCTTCTCTTTCTTTCTGTCTTTGTGTTGGCCTTGTGATAGACTGACCCATCTGGTGTACCCCAACCCTCATCCCACAGCCCTGAATTGGGTAAGAAGAAGAAAACAGATGGATCGAAAAATGAAATCAGGCCTGACTAAAACCTTCTCCCAGCTGGGTTTGCTTGGTTCAGTAATTCTGAAGTAAAATTACCTGAATGTGCAAATAAGAGCTCAGGATGAGCCACATGTGAGTTTGATCGAGTACAGATTTATTGATACACTACAAGAGAGCCACACTCAGCATTTCAATCACAGTGATTCAGTTTGATTATGTACACAAATGATGGCCATTATCATACGTAGAGTTCCTAAATTAGACTGTTATTAGTGGGTTCATTACAACTCGACTGCAACACATCTGTCTCCCATCTGGTCATCTACTTTCAAGAGCCAACAGATTTGCAAGTACACACATATCTTGTATCTTGTGTAGTAAAGTGTCAGTCGAAAGGAAGTGCTAAAATGACGCAAAAATTTCCTCGTTGTGGGATTAATAAAGACCTATCTTATCTTATCTTATCTTATCTTATCTTATCTTATCTTATCTTATCTTATCTTATCTTATCTTATCTTATCTTATCTTAAAATTGATTCATAAAAAACATGCACACTGCTGCTGCCTTCAGGTTCTGTCTGGAGTAAATACAACCAGAGCTTCAGCACATCCAAAACCATCGCAGCAATAATCATGATAGATTTTATATATATGTAAGCTGCAGGTACCAAAGATAATATGTAATACAAAAGCAAAAGTACCAAATAAGTTAACTAAAATGTGTCTGCTTCAGCAGCACACTCCTCTGCTAAATTCAGCTCCCTGTTGTGGCTTCACTGATTGATTTCTAAAACTTATTATTTTAAAAAAGAAATAAATGAAAATGGATGCTTTTAGCTGCTCAGTGGGGTCTCTTCATTTCTGAGTGGCTTCCCAAAGTAAAATCCCTTTAATGTTAAGTCCAATTTCAAAAGTTTGAACTCATAAACGAGTTTAGAAGGAGCAATCGAAGGCCACATGGCGTCTAATCAGGCTCCAAAGATTTACTCATTCACCATGAGAAATGCTCATTTCTACTACTCTGAAGAGCACTTTGTAATCACACTGAATCAGATTTGCGTACAGTTTAAGCATCATATTCCTCTGTCACACACAGACATATGCTTGCACACACACACATACTTTGCCTACTAGCTGCAGCAGTTTAGCATTCAGTCAGGTGTTTTGTGCAACGTTCACCTCAGTGTGTTTGATATCTGACAGACATTTTATGCCAATTTTGGCAGCATTTGGCTTGTTATGACTAGCTCACTTTGCAGGCTGCTGCTCTGCTCATTATGGCATAAGACATGTTACTATTTAGACTGTCAGCCATGGATAACTAAACTGTAATTATGCGTTGCATTTTAATTGGATTTCCTGCCCATTAACTTACTGTATTTCTTTACTTTTCACAGAGATCTATGTGTTTCATTTCATTGGGGGGAAAAAATTACATAGTTTACATTAACACTATTATTTTTTTCACTGCTAAATAGGCATGTGATTAATATTTTATTCTGCTTTTTATTTGTGGGTCTTGATTATTGATACCTATGTTGCTTTGATTCATAAAAGAAAGATTCCTATGGTATCAGATTCAGATCTCAATGGGCAGGAGCTGCAAAGATGTGAGGCCTTTCTTTACACTCCAGAGGCCACTTTGCAGTATTCCCCACTGTACAGGACATGCAGATCGCATAGCAACAAAGGCCTACGTCTGGTCATTGTCCGTTACTTTTGCTTGAATGCCCCTTACACATGCATGTGCGGGTGCACATGCACTCAAGTGCAACTCCGTCATCTTCAACGCTTCATCTTGCTCCCTCTATTCTATATGCACAGCTGTCCTTCCACCTAAAGCAGGCTGCTACACCCCCCCCCCCCCCCCCCCCCCCACACACACCACAAACACACGCGCGCACACACACGTACACTCACCGCCATATTTCCATAACATCCATGGGTCGTCCATTCCCTCTGCCCCCTCCCCCCATGTGCACACAGCTCGCCGCCCACTCTGCCACCCCCTCTTCCCTGCCTGACAACACCACCGCCCGCCATCCCATAATATTCATGCACACGCTCCACACACATTCATACACAGCAGTGCGTGCAGTGCTCTTTGTTGGCAGAGATGCCTGAGCAATGTGAGCCTGCTCATGCACAACAGTCATGTTCCTGCCTGATATCTGCATTCAGACTGCTGAGGCAGGTAGCCCTCAACTGCAGGGAAGTAACAAAGCAGATCAAGGAGTGAGAAAAAGGTGATGGGTTACATTTCTGTCTCTTAATGACCTTGGGAGGGGTATGAGGGGAGGGGTATGGGGGGGGGGGGGGGGGGGGGGGCATGTTCGTGAAGTCTAGACTCACCCTGAGGCAGCCCTGTCCGAATGAGGCCAATCATCCATCCCAATGGTAAGAATCAGTGGACAAAGTGAGATCAGTTAAGAGTTGTCTCTCAAAGTCTGCTGCTGTCTCCCACTTTAACAGAGGGTAAAGCAACTCATCTCCACATATATGTCATGCTGAAGCTTTAACAAGCATCTCTTTAGGCTTTGCAACCTGGCTACAGTCAATCAGTGTGGGACCATTTCGGAATGATAAAATGTCCACAAAATGGGGGAAAGATAAAGATAAAAAAAAGAGGGCAGGTTATTTACGAGAGAGGGGTGAAGGGACGAGCATAACAGAGGCGCCGGACATGACAGTGGCCAGCTCATCTCCATGGTGTTGCTGTGGGAGACAGCAGAAGACGTCACTTGGAGAAACAGGGGACACAAAGGAGTAATACGACATGTGGAAGACTAAAAAAGGAGGGAAGGGAGCCTCGAAGAGACCTGTCTTTGCTGATACACACAGAGGAAAGTGTGCAAGAGAGATGGGTGACCATTTACTCTGGGTGTCAGGTAGATGGGCCACCAAATCTTAGACGAGGACTCCCAACATTTGAGTCTGCAAATGTTTGGCTTCAGTGACGCACTGACTGATTCAACACATGAGCCTCTAAGATGAGCAAATGGGGTTTCATTAAGTGTCACAAGACTGCGGCACATATGTTAATTTATAGTCTTTGAAGTTAAATTTCAACTTTAAAATCAAGAAAAATTACCATCAGACATCAGTGATGTCAGAATATGTGGAAATCAGGACCTAAATTAAACATTTAAACTCTGAATTTTAAAAAACTGCATTTACCACCATCTGGTTATTGTTAGCTGGTGACGTAGCTGCAAGTTTCACCGTGTAGCTAATTTACCTTTAAAAGTCACGTTGATGCTTCTCACTTACTTTGTTGGACATCAGCTGAATCTCATCATAACAGAGGAAACTGTAATACAAAACTACTTTCTATGCTAACTAGCCTAGATTAGCAGAACAACAGAACCAGATTTCTGGTTTAGGATTCTGGTTGAAGTGGAATTTGTGTGATTATGTGCAATTAAGCTGCATTTAAAGGTCATGTTTTATTCATATCATAATCATATACTGATCGTTTAATACATTTATGAGCTATATTAATTTACGAGTTCTGATGCTCAAGAAAGCTGAAACAACACATTTACTGACATTTTACTGATCTTGTGACAACCTGATTTTTCTTTTCCCGAGGGAAGCGGGCAACTGAGGAAAAAATATAGGTCAATAAAACTTTATTTTCTTATATCTTTTATAGTTTGACTTAGTAGGCCTTAAAGACCTTACATTATTCAGTAAAAACCATAAATATGGGGAATGAAATAGTCATAATTTACATGCTTCTTCTGGTTGTTTCAGTGTGTTATAAGACTGGAATAGGTCCCAAAAGTAGCTTAAATCTAAAGGAAACACAAATTTTTAAAACACTGAAGGTACATCTGGATTTCTTCCAGTATTGCTATGACTGGTTTGAAGGAGAGAAAGGGAGGGAATACTACAAAATAAAAAATGAAAATATATGCAGCGATAAATATTCTTTAAAAAAAATGCTGTACAGTTTATTTCATGCGCTTGTTTTTCTGTGCTAAACAGCCAACATGCAGTAATCAATAAAATTTTTTTAGGGTATTTCAAATTCTCCAGAAAATCTATGTTCACGTGGATAATTTGATTGAGAATTTGGTCTTCAGTTCATATACCACCAACCTGGTTTATTATTCTTTATTGCTTTTCCCAATCCCCCGTGTGACACTGATCCGCTCTGTCCTCGTGCCCTCCCTTCTTGTGATTTATTTGCCTTAGTTCCAATATTTGTCGGCAGTCTGTTTTCTTCCCCTTGTCTAAATGTCACCTCTTCTTCTAAGACAATATAGGGAGTGAGAGAGAAGGAGAACGAGAGGGCAAATGTGGGGGACATAGAGGAAAAGTAGGGGGGGAGAGCTGGACTCGTAAAATGAGCAACAAAGTTTGGGAAAATTACACATTAGGTAAGACACTTTCTCACATGCGTGTACATATATGTGGAACTGGAAGTGCTGCGTTTCAGTCACTGACAAGAGGATTTTGCAGAAAAGTTTATTGAAACAAACAGGTTGGAGTTGGAGTTCTCATAAGTTTCTCTGATATAAATCATATATATATGTTCATACATGTGTTCAGGCATGTATGCACACAACCACATTTGTGATTTCAGTCCAGGTACCAGCCCAGGCTCAGACTTTAGTTTTCATGCCAGATTAACACAATAGAGGGCATACTTACGCTTGTAATGCTTGCGTAGTAAAACAATGACCCTTTTCCAAACCCTCCTCCTCCTCCCTCAGCATCACTCCACACCCTGGATGTCCTCTCTCTCCCAGCCTCACTCTCTACCTCCTTTATAACCCATCACTCCCAGCTCACTGCCCTCACTCATTCTTGCTTTTTCAACTCGCAATGGACACATTTGTTTTCCCGGGAAAGAACTAACCATAAGATGACACCGTGCTACTGTTTCCCTGACTAATAAAAAAGTGACTTTTATTAGTGTTTCTGGATTTTAGGTTCTTGTTTTTGGGGGTGAATTCAGTTAATCTGGGACTGAAATCGGACATATGGACGTCTTTTTGTGCATCAAGGATGAGTTTGTGAAACAGTCATGTAAGTATGCTTTTTTTGGCAACAATAGAGAGAAGCTGAAGAGCAGCTTTGGTGAATAAAATTGTGATTCATTTTGAAATTCTGTCCACTCAGTAACAAAAAGAAGAATAACTGGCTATCACAAAAATATCAACTGGTAAGAATCAATTTTAAAACTCTTGCAACCTGAAGGAAATTTCACGAGTATAACGCAGTAATTTTGTGGTTTTATTTGCTACAAAATGATAAACTGCATATACAGACTTAACTTCGAACACCAGTAACTTGCATAAACCTTATCATTAGAAAACTAATAAGGAATTTATTGTTTACTTGACCAAAATACCATGCAGAGCATCTCTGCATTCATCGTTAACCTGCTAACTTGTGATTTCAACAGATATGTGGGGATCATCCCCAGACTCTGGACTTTAAACTTAAACGGCAACAAACACACAGACGGACGGAGCGATCACTTCAGCTGTGGACCCAAAGACCCAGCCTGACGCACGGAGACGGACAGACAGACAGACAGTCTGATGCCAACTGTCTCCACTGTCAATCTCACGGCACCACTCCTCCTCCTGTTGCTATGGGCAACCCACCCCACCATGGCAACCAATTGGCTGTAAGTCTAGTGTGTGAAGGAGGATGAGAAAGAGGGAGTTTGTTTGTCATGCTATAACTTTTAAAAGGTGGTGACATGTCACTAAATCTCTTTCAGTCGCTCCCCTCTTTTCTTTGTCTCGCTCCTGGTGACCTTTTCTCTTTTCTCTCTCTCCCTGCCTTCACTGTGCCCTCCGTGTCTTCTTTGCCTGTTTGTCTCCTTGTTTTCATCCTCTCTATTTGTTACCTTTTCATCTTTCTGTCACTCTTTTAAAGGCCTCAGCCTTGTACTTAAATATGCATCTTCCCCCACGTACTTGCTGTGAATCACTCCTCCACCTTCCATTTTTATGTCCCAGCTCCCTGGCGAGGCTGCCCCGTTCCCGGCCTGTGTCTGGTGCTGCCCCATGTGCACGGCTGAGGGGGCTGACCCCAGGCCAGGTGGGGGTGTGCAGAGCACGGGGGGAGGTCATGGAGTCTGTACGCAAGGCAGCAGAGATGGTCATAGAAGAGGTATGAAGCATAACTTCTGAGTGATTTAAATAACAATCACCATTATGTGTGGCAGAGATGGAAACTTTTACATACCTGGTGTGTAACTCGCTGTCCAATTCAGTGCCAGCACCAGTTCAGGAATCGCCGCTGGAATTGTTCCATCACCCCACGTGGGATCAATGTATTTGGCAGAGTGATGAACCAAGGTAGACCCATTACTGGCATGAAGTTAGTGAATTTTCTGAAGAAACCTCGATTCACTGAGCAACATTTATAAATATTCTCTAAAAATAAAGTTGTGTCATGTCTCTGCTGTGGTTTCAGGCACTCGTGAGGCAGCCTTTGTGCACGCTCTGTCCTCAGCAGCTGTGGCGGTTGCGGTGACCCGAGCCTGCACCCGTGGGGAGCTGGAGAGGTGTGGCTGTGACAGGAAGGTCAGGGGGGTCAGCCCGGAGGGTGAGCTTTAACTCTATTCCATGAAAATATAGTGAGTAAATCGACTCTGACTCACACAGAGCATAGAAAGGCTGCTACAGTGCTGATTGTGGGTCTAAAGTATGCAGCAGTAATGTCAGCTGGTAGTTTCCCATCTGCTGTCACATGTAACACACCTGTGCTGTGAGACTGTAGCAGCTGCCCCCTGCCTCACATGAACCAGAAGGGATTTTCCATTTAACATCTAACCTTCTTTGACCTTACAAAATCGCAGTAACACAGATCATCTTAATCTAAGCCTCGTTCCACCACAGGTTTCCAGTGGTCAGGGTGCAGTGACAACCTGTCCTATGGTGTGGCTTTCTCTCAGACATTTGTGGATGAACCAGAGCGAGCCAAGGGGCTGTCAGCAGGCCGGCCGCTCATGAACCTCCACAACAACGAGGCGGGTCGAAAGGTTAGCAACATCACCAATGTCCTTACAGATTTCCAAATCCCTGTGTCAATTTACAGAATTTTTTTGTCCTTTATAATTATCTCCTCCTCAGGCCATCCTTCATAACATGCAGGTTGAGTGTAAATGTCACGGTGTGTCTGGGTCCTGTGAGCTGAGGACCTGCTGGAAGGTCATGCCCCCATTCAGGCGTGTGGGCGTTGTGCTCAAGGAACGTTTTGATGGAGCCACAGAGGTAACAGATGATACCTTCTGCTTGTTTTATCTTCCCTAGCTTAATGGGGTGAGCAGACGTCACAACAGCTGAAGTAAATTATTTATCAGAAAAAAACTACAATTTCCGCTGAAACATCTCGAAATGAACATGTTATGCTTTTTCAGCTCCATGTTTGTATTTTTGGACCTTGCTACAGTAGTTTTATATGATTCACATCTCAAAATAAATCTTTATTTATCTTGTTGATTGTTGCAAGCCCTCAGCTCATCATCTCATGAAATATGGGGGTTAAAAGCAATTTAACTTCCCTCCTCTTAAATCAGTTTTTTTCTGATTGGCTGCTCCTTGCAAACAGAAGGTTTAAACATCAAGTTTTGGGGCTACTTTCCTGAAAGCCAGAGCTGTGTGCTCGGGATTACCATATTAACCTTGTAACACCAAGTGCCTCAAATTCTTGAGTTTTAGAGATCTATCGATCATCAGTGTGATTTTTGTCCCCACGGAAACTAAATAATTCGGGCCCAATACATTTTTATGTAGTAAATTGCAAAAAAAAAAAAATGCCAATGTATCAAATATGATTAATTTTTTAAAAATTGTCAGAATGTTCAATAAGCACTCCATTTTCAGAAAAATTGAATTTCCTGGCAATTATTTCATGGTTCAGGCTTTAAAGGGTTAAGGATATTATCTTTGACATCAGAAGTAGCCAAGAGAAGGAAAACAGTCTAAAATAAGCTGTGAGCTTTTGGATCACTTCTGCATAAGCTGACCACATATTTTAAAAACGTTGACCGTGTTTAGTAGTCAGTATTATTACAGTATACATTACTGTGTTTTAATGTCACAATCTTCCCAGGTCCGCCTGACACGTATAGGCTCCAGGACAGCCTTGCTCCCCCGAGACTCACAGGTCAAACCCCCTGCTGCCAGAGATCTTGTGTATCTTGCACCCTCCCCAGATTTCTGCCGTCTCGACCCTGAAAATGGTATTCCTGGGACTGCAGGTAGAAGATGTAACGGTAAGATCACCAGGACCATGTCACAGGAAAATAATTCACATAATCCAACTTACCACTCATATCAATTTAGAAAGTGATGTTGCAATGTTTTAAACCAACCCCCCTCCCCCCAGGAACGTCTCGGCTGGCACCAGATGGTTGCGAGCTGGTGTGTTGCGGGCCAGGCTACAAAGCAGGCCGGGCTGAGGTGGTGCAGCGCTGCTCCTGCAAGTTTTCCTGGTGCTGCTCGGTGCGTTGCCAGCAGTGCAAGAATACGGTCACCATTCATACCTGTAGAGTGTAAGAAGTCCTAACAAGGCCTGACCAAATGAGCCCAGATCCTAACCAACCACCAGACAGACACCGCTGGACACAGCGCGGGTTAACTTTGACACCAAATTATCGTAATTATTGTCCAAAGCAGCCTTTCTTTGTCCACGTTTTCCCTTAGAGAAGTGAAACTGCAGTTTGGTTTGATTGCTTTCTTGTAAAAACTGCAAAATTAGAACTAATGTAAAGACAAAGCTCCATCGGGAAGTACAAAAAAAAAAAAAAGTCTGCTCAGCTTTTAAACTGCTCAAAATATTAAGACAGACAAACTGACAGGCACAGACATGCATACAGGTGTAGCCATGAACACACACAAACACAGCAGTTAATCACACGCTGAACTGACAAAGCTTTTAAAGCAGAGCTTAACCCAAACTAACTCTCAAACACTGAAGATTTCTTTTATCTTGTATTCTGTTATAGGCTAGCACGTCTTTGGACTTGTACTGTATTTATGTCTTCTTTTTGATTCTGGTTTATTTATTTGTATATCAGAGTCTTTGCTGCACTTACTTCCATGTCTTGTGTTTTTGTCCCTCGTCCTTGTATGAAACTGTTCTGTTTCCTGCACAATGAGTGCGTTTAGGTCTTTTTGAGTTTCTAATAAATAGAGTAGTTTATTAAAAAAAAAAAATACCAAAGTGCTTCTTTATTGAATGGTACCCTGTGAGACTGTTTGGAACAGAAGTTGTAGTTGCAGGTCCCTGTACATGTTTAGTTTTGCATGACTATACCATTGATTGATTTATTATTTAAAACCTACAGTGAAACTCAGTAACTGTCAGACTGTCATTGCTAGTAGACTTTATATAAAAAAAGAGATCTCACTCATTGATTTGTGGAGTCCTCTTACATCATGTGACTCTCAAACCCTGCCCACTTAAAGCAACTTTTCAATCACAAAGCCTCGCCCTAAAACATGCGCAGCTTAATCATGTTTTTAATCTAATAGGAGCCATAATTTACACAATAAGCATCATGTTGTTTTCTGTAAGACTTGAAACCAGCGACCGAGCTCATAAACTCATCAGGAAAGTGGTTATTGACGTCATAGATCAAGGGCGCTGTTTTCCTATTGACTTGTAAACAACTGAACTTCTTTTTGCAGTCAGAGAAATCACCACCTACCTGGCGTCATGTTAACAATCCTTTAATCCTTATCTGGATTGGCTGCATGGCTCAAGTCCTCCAAATCCATTTAAGATGCTTTGTCATTTCGACCTGAAACAGGCCGTTCATACTCGAAAATCCTCCAATGTGGCTGAATTCAAACAATTCTGCTGTGAAGATTGATGAGGAGGAATATTGTCCCAATGTGAAAGACTGATTGCCATATATCAAAAACGCTTGATTGCAATTCTAGCTGCCGAGGGTGACACAACCAGTTACTAGGTTTAGGGGGCAGTTTTTTCAAATAAGACCAGGTAGGTTTGGAGGGATTTTTTTTCCCACTTCACTGGATACCTTACGCTTCCTCAACTGATCATGCTGCAGCTTTTAAGAAGATCTAAAAATAAACAACAAAATGCATAAAATTACGAAGCTCATTGTGCTCTGGTAGAGCAAGTGTTTGTGACAGTGGGAGCATGTGAGAGAAGCATACTCAGGCCCAGATCATTAACACAGTGCAAGTGCAGAGGCAAGTGTGACTTGTGTGATCACGCCCTTAAACTCTGTAATACTTTCGAATTCAGTCTTTTGCCTTCAAACACACAAAACAACGATTACATTTCATTTGAGCTCAACCATTTTATTAAAAATATCCTGTGATTACAAACACCCAGAAATTGACTAGAAAAAGTTCATCTTCTCAAGAGCCATTAAAAATATTACAACTTGAATCTTCTCATCATTCGCTCAAATGTTGGAGGTCTTGCAATTAAAAAAACAAAACGAAAAACAACAACTCAAGTTTCAAAATGGGAAAAAAATAATTAAAAAATACTAACATTTTCCCAAAACAGCATTGTGAAATTACAATATACACAAAAAAGAAAACAGAAACTCATAAGTAACCTGGATAAGGGAACTTGGTGAAAACACTTTTCATCCCTGCAAGTCACCACTAGTTAGAAGAAAGTAACCGTTACAGACAACTGCTTTTGTTTGGAGTGACAGCAAATGTTTAGTTTTTTGACATTATTCAACTGAGGAAGGTCGGAAAAGAAAGCAAGTAGAGTACCACTTAACATCAAGTTGCCCCCTTAAACGTACTAATGTTAAATGTAACTGAAGTATTTCCCCTTTTATACTTCCCTATACTGAGTTTAAAGGACCCAGTAGGCCACAGTAAGTAAAACACAGGAAGAGGCCAATGTCAAGTTTATAAATGAACATTTCTTTGGGGGGGAAAAAAAAAAACAGTGACAGGCAAGGGGGGGCCTGCCCCACCTGAATATTTATAGAGAGAACACTGCGATTTCTAAAGGTTTCAGAGAAGGACACCGTTGGTGCTTAAACTGCATTCACTGCACATCTGATACTTTGAATCCTCAGCCTGTTTCAGCTTTTATTTTGAAGGCACAATCAGTGTACGTGTGTACCGAAATACATTTCGATGCCACGGTACCGTCCCTTCCCCTTTGGTTTTGTCCTTTGTTTTTTGGGATTTTTTTTTTTTTGTCAAAATGGCCACTAATCTTTATGATGTTTTCAATCATCCCACCTATTTTTTCTATATGCACCGTTTTGCATCTCGCGGTCAGCACTGTTCTATAGCAGAGCACACCTCTTCTTTGTTTTGGTCTCGGGGGGCTCCAAAGCTGCCAGTATGGCCTCGTCAAACACGTTTTTAAGTCCTCGCTGGTTAAAGAAGAAGAAGAGGAAAAGATGACGGAAGCATAACAGAAGGAAGCATAACTTTCTATTTCAAACAAATCTGTCACTTTTTAAATACGTTTTAAAAGTGTAGTGAGATTTTACATACCTGTGTGAGGGCAGAGCACTCCACGTACTTAACAGCCTTGAGCTCACGAGACAGCTTCTCGCCGCTCTCGGGTAATAAAGGGCGCTGTTTGTTCTTTGCCAGCTTCTCCACCGTGTTGCTGTCTTCCCGCAAGTCTACCTGTGTCCCCACTAACAGGAAAGGGGTGGTTGGGCAGTGGTGTGAAATCTCAGGGACCCACTGGATACAGACAAAAAGACAAAGTTTATCTTAGATACCCAATGAAATTTGCGACTATCAAAAGCTGGTATGCTTTTCCTTTAATCCAAATAGTTTCTGATTCATATTTTTCATTTCATAGAAAATAATGTGTAATAAAATGTCTGGCATGTAAAACGGTGAGATTGTAGAGAAACTGAGGAAGCAGGAGGCTTTTTCTTCCATGTGACATTTATTGAGAATAAGGACGACAATTAAAACAATTATTAAAATTCCAAGCAGTCCAAGCAGAAAGGACATCGCGACTCCTGATGTGGAGGTGTGTTACACCTCCACATCAGGATGATCATAAGAACACAGTGAAAACTTCACTATTTTGAGCAAGTGGCTCTTGAACGTGTGTCAAATTTAGAAAACTACAGCACTTTCTTCACTCTATTACATACAAAATTATTTAAATATAAGCATTAGGCTAGCTAGAGAAAATGAACAGGAGATCTTTAAAAATAATCATTATTTTTAGATCTATACGCTTACTGGCCACTTTATCAGATTCCCCTTGCGAGTACCTGGTTGGACCCCCTTTTGCATTTGGAACTGCCTCAACTCCACATGCATCAAACATTCCTCAGAGATTTTAGTTCATATTGATATAACAGCATCACAGAGTTGCTGCAGTTTTAATGGCTGCACATCCATGATGTGAATCTCCCATTCCACCTCATCCCATAGGTGCTCTATTTGAGACCTAGTGACTGTGGAGCCCATTTGAGTACAGTCTACTCACTCTAGTGTTCAAGAAACCAGTTTGAGATGATTACAGCTTTGTGACACGGCACGTTATCCTGGTGGAGCAGCCATCAGAAGATGGGGACACTGCTTATATAAAGGGATGGAGACTGTGGTGTTTAACGATGCTTGGTTAGTTGGTACTAAAGGCCCCAAAATGTGCCTCACTCTGTTACACCAACAGCCTGAACGACTGATACAAGGCAGGATGGATCCATGTTTCCATGCTGTTTATGCCAAATTCTGACCCTACCATCTGAATATTGTTGCAGAAATTGAAACTTGTCCAACCAGGCGACGTTTTTCCAACCTTCTGTTGTCCAATTTTGGTGAGCAGATGCAATCTGTAACCTCGGTTTCCTGTTCTTAGCTGACAGGGGTAGCACCCGGTGTGGTTTTCTGCTGCTGCTGCTGCAGCCTATCTGCTTCAAGGTTCAACATGTTGTGCATTCAGAGATGCTCTTCTGTATACCTTTGTTGCAACAAGAGGTTATTTGCATTCCCGTTGCCTTCCTGTCAGTGTGGTCATTCTCCTGTGACCTCTCGCATCAACACGGCATTTCCCCCCCGAGAACTGCTGCCAACTGAATATTTTCTCTTTTTCAGTCCATTCTCTATAAACTCTATAGATGGTTGTGTGTGGAAAATCTCAGTAGATCGTCAGTTTCTGAAATGCTCAGACCATGTTTGAAGCCATTTAAATCCTTAACCTTTTTCCCCCCCAAGTCTGATGCTCAGTTTCAACTTCAGCCAGTTATCTTGACCATGTCTAAATGCCTAAAGGTACTAAGTTGCAACATGATTGGCTGATTATAGATTATGAATAAAACAAAGTGACCAGTGTAAGTCTGCCAACACATTTAACAAAAAATAGTCAACATCTCTGTTCCCAAAACAGTGAAAAGAGATTTCAAAACTGACCTTCTCTTTGACATTTTCATACGACGAGGGTGAGACAACAGAGAAACATACAAGGAACACATCTGTCTGTGGGTAACTGAGAGGACGCAGCCTGTCATAATCTTCCTGACCTGAGAGCAGTAATCAAAAGAGAAGCAGAACAAGGACATTTTTTTTCCAAAGGTTTTAGACTGACAGAAATGAGAGAGAAAAAGTGAAACTGAGAGACTTTCGAAGACCAGCTTACCAGCTGTGTCAAAAAGACCGAGCGTATACGGCTCTCCGCCGATCATCACTGTCACGGCATAATTGTCAAAAACCTTTGAAAACACAAAAAAGAAGTAAGCAAAAAAGGGCAGTTAATGGTAGTGCAGCATTATAACCATGAATAATATAAGAAAACAGAAATTTTATAGGTGAGCATGTTTACAACAATATGGCTCAGTCTTTCTTAATTCCTCCTCCTACCGTAGGCACATATTCTGAGGGGAACTTGTTGGTTGTATAGGAGATCAGTAAGCACGTCTTTCCTACAGCCCCATCTCCTACTACTACACATTTTATCGTCTGCATCTACAAAGAAAAACAGAAAGTAGGAAACATGACAAGATGTTTGCCAGAAACAGCACACCAGACAGCTAGCTAGATTCTTAGAGAGGAAGTAATACACAAGCACTCTTAGTACTGTCTCTAGAATCATGCATGGGTTCACATACAGGCAGTGAAACAACATGGAAACAAACACACAAGCACTAACTGTGACAGACTCACAGAGACATGTGATGCATCTAACCAGCACATCTAAGCCTGGAATTAATATTTATATTCACTACTGAATAATCTGCACATTATTTTGAAGATTAATCAATTATTGGTCAGTACAATATGAAAGGTCAAACAATTATAAACTTACAGACTGCATCCTCAGCGGAGGCCAATGGCCTACTTTGCATTTTTAAAGAAAACGATTAAACCTTTATGTTTTTCTGTCAATATTTTCCTGGAATTTGGCCTGGTGGAATTTGCACCCTCTTGCTGTCTGACAGAAAAGCAGAATGCAGCAATCACAAACCCTTCCTCCACCTTGGGTGGGGGTGCAAAACTGAAACCAGCAAACGCCTGACATGCCTTTCTGAGACGAAAGGCATGTCTGATCATTCATGAATTTGTCTCTAATCTTGTAACATGCAATGATTTATAGTGTAGATGTGGGAATGGACTGCATATAAAGATTACATAACTTTATATATGAAGTAATTATTCGTATGCAGCATCACAGGATTTTAGACATCAAACATGCAAATACTCGAAAATAAAGTATTAAGTATTATGTATTAAGTGTTAAAGTATTACTTTACCAAATAAAAACTGAAAGTTTTAAATAGCTCAACCTCTGTAACTCTGATAGTAAAATGCTTACACATTACATATTGCAACAGCAGCATTTCAATGGCCATTTTCATAGTTTTGATCCATTAAGCTCACACTGCTAACATATTTTGTCCTAAGATAAGCGATAACATTACAGTTGGGGCAGGGTATGTCTTTTTAGGACTAGTGGACAAAAAAGTATCCATTATAGAATTTCAGCATCTTAATTCAAATGGCCTGAGCCAGAACTAGACCCTTACGCCGATGCTGGGCTTTGTGTTCTTTTGAAAATCCAATCATAGGTCTATTTGGACAGGCTGGGGTGAGTCATATAAAGTAGCATAAAGGGTGAAAAAGTCCACACAGGTACTAAGCTGTAGTGTTGCAATGGATTAAACATAAAACGTTCACATCAAAGGGAACAAAGTTTGAATCCCATGTGAAGGTAATACTTAGTATTAACTTTTTTTTTTTTAGGTCAAATAAACTATTTGCATATTTAAACAGTGCCTGCTCAGATTTCTTGGTGCCACACCTTCCTACAGTACATGTTAACTATTAAATTCATCCCACTTATTTAAAAGTCAAATTTACTAAACATTTCTGTTGCTACTTTAATGTGCAGCACCTAAAACGACTGCAACCCGATCCACCCTTCATGACAAATATAATATTCAGTAAAAGTCGAATCAGTTTGAGACAAATGAATTAAACTTTTGTGGTGCTGATGAATTATACCAAGGCGTTTTTATGTGACTTAGACCTCTAGTAATACGACTTTTATTCGAAGAACAAACCAATTAAGTTATTAGGCATAAAAGCATACAGAGAGAGCATTAGTTAGAGCATGACAGCTTTATCAGTGATATACGCCACTCATCTATTGGTCCACATCTGTCATTACTGGCATTTATAACAGCTGATAAATGAGACTGAATAGAGCTTCACCTATCCACATAATGCACATAACCACACAACATGTGTACAAATATGGATGGATTGTTTCTCTTTTACAATTGTTTTCTTTCTTGTTTCTGTCAGTGCTTTGTTACCACACTCCACATCCTGTTGCATCTTCCACAATAAAAGAAAAAACAGTAAAGAAGAGACAGCGAAAACATTGTTCAGTGGTTTTATCAGTGTTGACGCACAGTTTGTCCACCATCGGGCCCTCTCCAACTTCCCTCTTTTTTTAAATTGCACTTCTATTATGTTAATAAGAACTCTACGCATGTAACTAAACTAAATAACTACACATAAGAAATGTTGGTCAAATTTGGTTGATATATTGGATTCTAAAATTGCCAAATATCAGTGTCGATCTTTAAAATCCTATATCAGTTGGGCCCTAGTCTTACTTGTAAAAACAAAAAGAAACATTTGCAGTATGATGAACAATGCTAAAAAAAATACAAAAAAAATGTATTCCATCAAATAGTCTCTGATCAGATGAGACAAGATAAACTATTTATCCCCAAAACTGAGAAAATTGTTTGGCACAATCAAAACAGCCCAAATAAATAAGTAGAATAAACAAATGGAAAACGATTTTGCAAAGTTAAAAACTACTTTGAAATAAAAATTAATGCAAAATTAGTCTAAATGAAACAAAAACATGAAGGATACGGCTGTATATAGATAGGTGTGAGTTCAAGCAGCGTGCATACCGTTTGGAGGTATTCCTATTTGGCTTGTTATTACATGTGCAAGCGAAAAATTAATGACAGTGAATAACTTCCGCATAAGCTGCACAGCGAGGATGTTAAAGGAAAATGCCGCCTATTAGCAAAATGACATTTAGAAACGGATACTGCAAACACTTCCGCTAAATAAGAGCTCCATCTGTTAATCTGTTATCTGAAAGTTTAACACCTGCAAATGAGATGTTTTAGCCAACATATAAAAAAATAATCATTTAAGACTGAGTCTGACTGAATAAATTAAATCAGATTTGTGAACAGTGGACAGGCAGCGTGAAAATACTGTCACTGGTAGATTTCTTATTTAATTACAATGTACAGCGGGATCTAAATCGATCAAAATGAAAGTAATCACACTACCAAAGCTGACAAACAATCATGACAGCTTCATTAAAGAAATGTTTGTCCGCTCTGAATTAACCCTGATCGGTAGAAAACTTTAACCACCCCGCAGATTTAAAACATCTAGAAACAAATGTTTCATTTCTGTTAGACTGAACATTGTTAGAGGGCCTCTCCTGCATGTGTCGCCTACTCTAATTAGCCACAAATAGTAGTTTTAAGCAGTTTTTGTAACTCTACTCACCGTTTTTCTTCCCACAGGTTAGGCGTTGGTTACATCCGGGTTTGAGGGTCGAATTACTTTGTGCGCAGGCGCATAGCAAACCGGGACCCAGTCCCGATTGTAGAATCGATACAAAAGAAAGAGCGTCGCCTGCTGCCCAAACTGCAACACATTTCTGTTTTTTTTTCACATGGCAAAACAGCACATAAGGCATAAACAGTGTTTATACAAATCACATGAGCTTGACAGTGAATATTTTGTTTGACCATCTTTATTATCCAACAAAGCCTGAACTGTCTATTGAAGCTTTCTTGTAAGATCTTTAAATAGTCTTCAGAAATAGCTCTTCAGGCTTTTTGAAGGTCAGTCGATCTTTGTTTCTCTTCCTATTAAGATCTATTAAGTTTTAACTAAGGACATAAAGTCTGTCAGTAAAGACTGATAGATTGATTGTAGATTCAGCTAAAGAAATGCGAGCAAACCATATGTGTTAAGTCTAATTGTTGAATGTTGCCCTTGTGTTTCCCCAACAATATGTTTTTCTAACATGGGGCTAGTAACAAAGTACCTAAACATACAATTTTAAAATGGTTCTTTGCTAAGTTGTGTGTTGTTCCTTCCTTGAGTTAGTTGATAAATGTTTAGGTACAAGAAATCGACTGCGAATTAGTAGGAAACCGATGTTTAAAGAAAAACTTCAGAAAGACTGGAAAGCTAAAAAGATAAGATAAGACTTTATTTATCCCAGAGTTGGAAAATTCCTTTAAATTGTAAGTTAAACACAACAAACGTATAACAAGTAGTCTAAGTAAGTACTATGGTACAGCTCAATAAAATATAAAACAACAAAAATAAAGTATAAAACTAAAATAAAATAATAATATATTTAAATGCATGTGTATCAGTTACCTGTAAACACCCCTAATCTGCAGAAAAAGTGCCAAAAATTGTCCTAGAAGCCTCTCCGGAAATGTGTTATTGTGAAAATATGCTAACCGGAAGTTAGCTTTGTTAGCTTTGATGCTAACTTGATAGCAGCGTTGCTTCCCTTTGTCAGAGGACTGACTTCCGTTTTTGTGTTTTCTCCAGGTTTCTGGAAATCGCTGTTTATTGAGACGCTACGATTTCTGCCTCCTTGTTAAGCAGTAGTAATTGTGCGTGGTTTTCGAGAGGGAGCTGGTAAAAGATCCCCCACTTCAGCTTAAATCGAGTTTGAGTTCATTTTCTATCAGCCTTTAAAAACTGTTTACCTTGCTAGCTGGCTCGAATCAGCCAGCTGAGAAATCACCTAGCATGTTTCGGTTCTTGAGTGACGTTGATGAAGATCCCTATATGATGTAAGTACTGACATTTCACACTTTTTTTCTTTTGACACTGGTGTCTTTGTGTTCTATAAGTGATTGGTAGCTATATTGCGGATTGCTAAGTTTAAAAAATTTCCACTGTCCCTTGTAGCAGGTACCCTCCGTTACTCCTGCCAGCTGTGGGGGCCTACACTGGTCCACCATATTGGATAGACAATAACAAAAAGGTGTTAGCGTTCAACAGTATTTAGTTATAACCAGCCGGTCACTACATTTAGCAGTCAATTGCTCTCATTGGATTTCCACTGTTTCTTTAAATCGCTTGTTTTTTAGGTTTAAAAGTGCTTACTTTTGTAGTCTGGCAGGTTTACATTAGCGCATTTCCCGCTGGCAAATGGATGAAAAAAATCCGTAATCTCGCAGCCCTCAGTAAATACAGCATATATGCATTTTTGGTTTTTTATTTCAGACAAAAAAATCGAAATAACAGGTGCAAGTAAATCTTCTACTTCGGCTAATCTCTCACAAACAAACTATTTATTTTTAGAAAAGGCGCACTGCTTGATCAATTATGGAATATAACCGCGATTTTATTCTGATATTTAAACACACATAAAAAAACTTAAAAAAAACATCACAATGCAAAAGACTACTAGTGAAAATTTCTGAATGGCATATATTTGTACTTTACAATAATGCAAAATAAATCAAAATATTATTTGCAAATGAAAAATAGCTATTTTTTTTCATCTAACTTTTCATACAGGTTTTATCAAAATGAAGGTGTACCACAAAAACAAAAGTATCAGTATAGTCTAACCCAAATAGTACATAATTCTAGATTTTCCAGATGGTGCTCTAATTATAGCCGAGAACTCATTTTGAATAAATGTGTATGCATATTCTCTTTGCATTCATATCATTCTCAAGACCTACTGTCTTGCCAGTCTTGCATTCTTTACATTAGTGCATTTTCCCCTCAGGCAAATGGATGGAAATGGAAAATGCATAATATTTTGCTCTTTTAATAAATGCAGTGTAAAAGCATTTTTATAATGGAAATTAAAAACAAAAAACAAAAACACCTTCTGTAGGTGGAAATAAACTTTCTGTGTTGACTCATTTCCAATAGGCCTTTTATTAATAAAGATGCAATGATTGCATCTCAGCTCTTCATCACACTTATTTTCCATTTAACAGATAAACATCAGCTTTCTGTTAAAACCACAGCACAATCTAACGACACAGATGCACAAAATGCAAATTTCAGTATTTGATTTGGGTCTTGATGTTATACAAGTCCATGTTTGGTGTGCCTCCAGGCTTACTGGCTGGTTATTAAACTAATTCATTGGCAGTTGTTTTTGTCCTTTAATATCTTTTTTCTTCTTTTTTTAATCATTTGGTCTATTACATTTTAAATTGGCAAACACACTTTAAAGGAGCAACCAGACAGACACCAATTTTCAGCAACAATGCAGCCAGAGTCATAGAAAAATAACTAAATTGAGGGGCTTAAAGCAAGAACGGACAACATGAAGTGGGGACTAATTTTCGACAACTATTCGTTAACAACCAAACATCAAGGTGTGTCCTCACTTTAAAGCTGGTTGCTAGTGGGTATTCCAGGCTCTGGTTGTCGAGGTAACCCACTAAAGTATTTACTAACCTGCGATAATATCAATCATTGATATCCTGTGCTCTCATTGGAAGTCTCTCAAATCGCTCACCTGAAAGTTGAGAAAAGTTTGTGTCTTCCCACTTTATGCTGCCAAAGTTGTTGCTCGAAGAAAAAAGTTTAATTTTTAAAAAATAATGAAAGAAAAAGAAAAAACAGTAGCAAAATTTCATTGATATTCACTGGTCACTGGTTGGAAAATCACTTTAGCTACAAAACGATGTGTCAGTTGATTGACTTGCTTGTTGAAACAATATTCAGATTATGAAAATAATGAAAACAAAGGTGGCTGATAGTCTGGTTAATAAAGCAGGGTGCATGAGAGAAGAGTTCGCTGCGTGAATTTATTAATTTTTTTATATGTATACAAAATACACTATAATAGATTTTCTTATATTACTGGCTTTTCTTGTATTAAACCCCCAAACTGAAGAAAATAATAAAGCAAAATAATGGTTGGCTAAACTGGGCTCACAAACCCAGTGGAACTTGAAACACTTTGCTGGAGTATTTGCCTTGTGCTTGAAAGTTTACAGTTTTCCTCCTTGTGTCGTTTTCAGTTTACCTTCACCTATGTGAGTACAGTTCACACAGCTACATTCAGTTGATTCATACATGTGAAATCGAACACAAAAGTCTGATAAATGCTTTTGATTTCTTCCAGGGATCCGTTTGCAGCTCACAGGCAGCAGATGAGGAGTCTGTTTGGACCATTTGGGATGGAGCCTTTCCCTCTTGCTCCTCAGATGCAGCCACATCGTGCATCACGCAGACAGGTAACAGACTCTGTGCTGATAGATACTTTGTATGAGTTTTGTATGTCCAGATTGGCTTTTTGTTTACTGCCTTTTTTAAAATCTTAAGGTGTATATTTGTCTTTTAGGCTGGCCCTCTGGCTCCTTTTGGCATGATGGGAATGGTTAGTAACACCTTCTATGACCTCTTTTAACAACTGCAAACACGGTGCATGGTGACTTAATTTTCATTAAAGGAATTACAGAACTCTTAATTCTGTCACCAGCCACATGATGATATTCTGACTGATGATTGATAGGTTCCAGTGTAATTATATTAGACTTCTTAATAGGTTGAGGTTTACATCCCCAAAACTCTGTAGCTCTGAACATTTCAAGGTATTGCACAACGTAGGTGGTGCAAAGTTTAAGTTTATTGATTTGCTCGGATAAGAAAAAATAGCAGCAGTAATAATAGTTAATAATAGCTAATGAGTTGGCATCGAGTGTCCTGCTTCCTGTACCCTCTCATCAGGCAGCTCCTTCGCCAAGTATGTTCTCTCTAGAGAGAACCCACCGCAAGTCATCTCCTGCTGTGTCTGAACTTGCTTTTTCTGACTTTTTACAGAGTGTCAGTGTGAAACCAGCTCAATACAATATGGCAAAGCAAAATCTCTCAATAAAGTAAAAAAAATATGCAAGGAAGGAGCTCGGTTAAATATAGAAAAGTAAAAAAAGTAAACCTGAATAAAAATGCAACAAAATAAATAAAGGCACATTACCCAGATCTGTTATTACCTTAAACGAATCTTAAAAGAATGACTGCTGATTTAAAATAATAAAATAAGTTTTGTCATTTATTATATGGATTTTATGATTATGGTGGTTCAGCGGTTATCGCTGCTGCCATATAGCAATAAGCCACAAAGTTTAATCCTGCTGACCATCTTTCTGTGTTGAGTTTGCATGTTCTCCTTAGCCTGGGTGCCCCAGCTTCTTCACACAATCTACAGACATTCGTGTCAGTTATTTGTTTATCTTTGTTTGGCCTGTGCAGGGTGTATTTCATCTCCTCCCTGATGTCATCTGGGATCCTGGATTAAATAAAGGGTTAAAAAATTTAAGGGGATTGCTCAAAGAATGTTTTCTCCTACATAACGTAACACTTTTGGGCGTTTTCCAACAACGGGAACTGCCGTCATAGAACATCTTTCAGTCTGTTTTTAGCATAGAAGTGCATACTCTAGGTTAGATATCTGAGTGGCCCAGTTAATTGGTTAATCTTGAAAACAAAAAAAACATCTACTAGTCAGAAACAGGAAGAAGAGTAGCTATCAACACTGAAATTCTCCAGTATTGGTGGACGCAACAGTGTCCACTGTTGTTATTATCAAAGGGTTCTAGACCACAGTGGGAAACAGAGAGGCTGAAAGGGCTGTTTATGGCGCTGTGTAGCACCTCATGGCTGCCACGAGCTCCTGCACTGGAAAAGTGGTTATTGACAACTGTGCACTCAACACACAATGTATGCTGCTTTTCTGCCTGTGGTTGGGGACTACTCAAATGAGAAATGTAAAGATCCTCTTATTGCTTGCAGGGTGGAGGGTTCATGGATATGTTTGGCATGATGGGAGAAATGATGGGAAACGTGGTGAGTTGTTTTTTCTTTCCAAATAAACAGAAAGGAATTATTGTCGTAAATGAAATGTGTGTCTCACTAGTTCTCCATCATTTCTATTTACTTTCCATTATTTTTCTTCTTCCAGGACAGAATGTCTGGTTCACCAAACTGTCAGACGTTTTCCTCCTCAACAGTGATCTCATATTCGTCAACAGACCCAGGGGCTCCTAAAGTTTATCAGCAGACCAGTGAAACAAGGACGGGCCCAGGGGGGGTAGGAATAACTCATATTAGTTCAAATATATATACGAAGTTGTGGTCAGAGCCATGTAAGTAGACCTGCTCAGTGGCTGGGGCCTAATTAGTCTGCTGGCCTCATTAACACCAGTAAGTGTAGTGACTGTAAATAGATTATGTACAGTATAAATATCAGAGATGAACTTAAGTTCATCCCTTCCTGCCTGATTTTGTAATCTGAGGTATTTTTTGATTTGTTTTTTTTTGTTTTTTTTCTTCCCCCAGATCCGTGAGACGCGGCAGTCGATGAGGGACAGCGAGAGCGGCCTGGAGGGTCTTGCCATTGGCCACCACATTGGAGACCGTGCACACATAATGGCGCGTTCACGAAATCGCCGCACTGGAGACTGTGAAGAACGGCAAGACTACATTAACCTGGATGAGAGTGAGTCGACCCTGATTACAACACTAATCTTAGCTCAGGCTTCACCTACTATTCAGGCTAATTGGAATTGAATTTAAAAAGGGGGCAAAGGAGATGAATGAGGAGTTGTGACTTTGATGGTCTCACTTCACACACGTGTGATTTCTTTTTTTTCTTTTTGGCTCTTAACCCGGTGTTTGTTCCTGCTAGGTGAGGGTCCAGCATTTGACGAGGAGTGGAGAAGAGAAGCAGGAAGATACGCTCCCCCGAATGCTCGTGGGTTGGACTACGGCCGCGATCGACGAGGAGGCGGCCAGCAGCTCGCTCTTACCGCTCCTCCCAGTTCAACGTCCCCACCAGGTCATCGGCACGAGTCCCCCAGACACCGTCAGCCCCAAACCCGCCCACGTTACGACTGGTGAGAAGGTAAGAGAGATGTCAGAGATCATTGTGCCACTATTATTATAATTGCTGTAATCTGTTGTGAGCTTATTAATTTCTGAATGTTATCAGACATAAAATTAAATGGCCATATTTTACTCTTATAAATACTTTTTCGCAGTATATTGGTTTGCACAGTAAGAAATTATAAATGCTAAACATTGTCACTGCTTTTTGATTTGCTTTTGTTCATTTGCACCTTGAATGCTAGGAGATTAAACAATGCCAGCTATTTTCCCTACATAGTTCTACAGAATGGTTTACTGCCCTTGTTTTAACACTTTTCTGAGACTGCTCTTCACACATGAGTACCTGCTGCAGTATCCTCCTGAACAATAGGTGCCATTACTCAGAGAAAACCTCCACATTACTCTTAGTATAGGAAGTGAAGAAGTTAGAGGTTTTTTTCCAAAGTCTTCCAAACTCTATTTTTCCAGAAAGTCTCCCTCTGCATAACCTTTGAATCTCGGAGCTTCCGTATTCATATATCATTAAAATGGCAGGGGCACCAGTTTAGCTCACTGGGATGAGCAGGCGACCATATGCCGCATCGCAGAGAGCGGTGGGCCTCACTGGCTTCCAGTGAAGTTCAGAGTTAATTTTGAAATATTAATTATAACATATAAAACCTTATATGGCCAGGCTCCTGTATATATAGAAGAGCTTCTGAAACCTTATAACAGCACATGGCCTGTCCAATCTATCTGATCATGTCTCATAATTTCATCGACTTAATTTCAGCAATACCCAAATAAACCTTCTTACCGTTAAAAAATAATTTAAAAATAAGGTTGTTTTCTTCTCTGTTTACTGTTTGCACCGCCACCGTAGCCTGATCATTTTCTTCTAGGAATCTTAAGTCCTTTAGGCTAATGCACAGCAGCCACAAAATCCCAGCACTGTGTTGGGGTCTCAGTGCTGTGCAAAGGTGTGAGCAAGCCTATTAGTAGTCGTGGGCCATAGATCACGCCTCAGTGATCTATGGCCCACAATATAGCTACCAATCACTCAGTTTAGTTTATCTAATGCACTTTTTTGGCATTGTGTGTTTGTCCCTCCAGGTGTTCCGTATAACAATGCGACCAGATTGAAGGAGTTGAGGATTTCCCCGATGCTGTGAACCACGATGAGGACGGGAAGTTGATGCCCGCCATAAATGTTTGATATGACTGGACTGTCTTTACATGAACAACATATTACACACACACACACACACACACACACACACACACACACAATGGTTAGAGTTTAAATTCTTTACTCTTACACACACAGACACACTTACAAACGCCCCTGTGTAAACATGGGTATAACTACACTCACTTAATGTATAAATATATATAAACACTCATTCTCTAAACTTGACATGTGTCTTTGCCCACTGCACTAAAGTGCTACAGTATACAGTACATCTGCTGTACAATCCATTTTATGTTTGTGAAGACACTCGTGTGTCGGTGAATTGAATTGTATACTGATAACTAATTAATGTAATAAATAAAAAGTTCATTAAACATTGTTAGATAATTGCAAAGTGTGCCTCTGTTTTGATGTTTTGGGGTTGCATGTCTTAAATTATGGAGTGTTGTTTAAAGAGTTTTCCGATTCTGTATTTTTCCTTTTGTTTTTTTTAAAACCCTTGCTTATTCATAAAATGTATTGACAGCTAAATAACGTGTTCATTTGTGTCAATGCAAGTCTACATACACATGCATGCACGCATTCATAGGTGTGCGCCCTCTTCATCTTCCCTGTGCCACCGTGTCTGCAGGTCATGTGATGTCCAGATGGCACGTTCAAGCGGGGCAGCCAATGAAAAACTTTCCTTTTCTCCAAACGCCCCATAGCTTCCCGTCTGCATTTCGCTCGTGCTGGCTGTATCTTTAATTACATCTAAGACTATTTTTAAATGCACATCCTCCCTCCGGCAGCGGCTGCTCCCGTCTACCTGCCTTCTTGTTTCCTTTAATCCCTATCATTAGATATCTAACGTTCCCCAACAAGGCGCCTTCTTTTCTGCTGTCTTTGCTAAGATGCATCCTCCTTGTGGTTGCTTTGTTGTCACATCTCCTGCCTGTCATCCACATGCACTTACTTCAGCTGTATCGCAGCGCTGCTTGGACCTGACAGGAAGCGCAAATGAACGTTTCATGTATCAATTTGCTGGGACAATATTTTCATGTCACGAGTGCCTCTGTAGTTATCAGCAGTGAGCAGATGTGTACGCAGCACGTATGACAGGACTGCGTGGGTGTAAAGTAGCGGTGTATGTTAAATGCTCAGATGGTTTCATTGTTTCCTGCACCCCTATTAATACACAAATCCACATTGCTCCAGCTCTTCTACTCAATTCCTCCTTCCTATCTCTTTTTCCTCTCTCCTTGCTTTGTTCCCTCCCCTCCTCTGCATCTTCCAATGACTCACATGCTCACCCTCCCTCCGTGTGTCATACGTTTTCACCCCTTCTCCTCCCACCTCCCCTTCCCGCTATTGCTCCTCATTCGCCCACATTCGCTCACTTTCTCCACCAGGCTTCAAACAAGCTGCAGGTAACGTTTAAAAAGATTGATCTGTTTCTTCAGTCCCTCCATCCCTCTCATCCTGCTCCCCTCCCCCATCTCCTCGTCGCTACCTGCGCTGTCTTTTGCGTCTCATCTCTGTTGGTCCGTGCTTTCTGTCACTGACTGAAACGGGCGAGAAATTGAGCTGGTTTGTGGTCTGGAACAGTTTGACAGATTTTTAAGTAGGTGCGCATCACTGGTTTCTGATTCATGTCTTTCTCTGTGTGAGTGTGAGCATTTTCCTTGAGAACCTCTTTTTCCACTGCTTTCCATCCTCAAGGCTGCGTCACTATCACCACAGTGTGTGTTCAAGTGGAAAAGAGGAAGAGAGTGTGAAGTCCTTGTTTTTCATATGAGTGCTTTTGGTATTTCACAGGCTATTTTCATACCGAGCTTCATCTTCACGCGCAGCTTTGCTTGCTCATGTGTTTCCTTCTCTAATTAAAATAACAGACTGAGTGTATGAGCACTGGATAAAATCTGCATTTGAAATGAGGCCAATGTTCCCTTGTTTTTATTTATTTATTTATTTATTTATTTATTTATTTTAACAGGATGTCTATAGTGAATATTGTTGCCAGGGAGATCTTGGACTCCAGGGGAAACCCCACTGTGGAAGTAGATCTGCATACAGACAAAGGTTTAGAAAAAATAAAATCTCTTGTTTAATGTCTCAAATTAATGTTTAGATTATTTCATTAAGGTTAACTACATCCTTCTCCATCCTCTTTCCTCTCCCTCAACCTTTCACCCCATTACGTCTGCCTCCTCTATCCACCCACCAATCATATGCTTCGATTCCAGGTCTTTTCAGGGCTGCTGTTCCCAGTGGTGCCTCCACAGGCATCTACGAGGCTCTGGAGCTCCGAGATGGCGACAAGACTCGCTACAAGGGCAAAGGTGTGAACACTTACAAAGATGTCTCCCCTGCACTAAGCGCTCTTGTTTTTCTGCCTGTATCTGATTTTGCATGATGGTTCTTTTCCTTATTGTAACAAAATGGGGACTAACTGGCTTCACGTTTTGCACTAAAGGTGTGACAAAGGCTGTTGCTCACATTAATGACACTCTTGGACCCGCCCTCATCCAGTCTGTGAGTACTTCACTTTGGCTCAGTTCAGTTTTGTTTACTGTACACAGCACAAGTTCACAACCAACAGTAACCTCAAGGTGCTTTCTGTTGTAAGTGAAATGTTATAGTGGTAAATGGTAAATGGCCTGCATTTGTATAGCGCTTTTCTAGTCCCTAAGGACCCCAAAGCGCTTCACACTACATTCAGTCATTCACCCATTCACACACCCATTCACACACTGGCGATGGCAAGCTACATTGTAGCCACAGCTGCCCTGGGGCGCACTGACAGAGGCGAGGCTGCCGGACACTGGCGCCACCGGGCCCTCTGACCACCACCAGTAGGCAAACATGGGGTTAGTATCTTGCCCAAGGATATTTGGCATGCAGCCAGGAGGCAGCCTGGGATCGAACCACCGACTTTCTGATTAGTGGCTGACCTGCTCTGCCACCTGAGCTACAGCCACCCCTGGTGGTGTATAGTATTACAGAGAGAACCAAAAACATCACATACGCCTCTATCACCAATCAGTGTGGGGGGAAGAAGACTCCATAGACTGTATATAGAAGATGGGTGAAGCCAGCATGACATTGATTTCTAGGTTGGCTCCACATTATGAAGCCTAGCTGTATTTGTTTTGTTTTTGTTATACAGGCACACCTGCTAAGTGACATACTTCTTAAAATACGAGAGGTTTACTCATCCTTTTGGATGGGCCATGCTTCATTGCAAGTCATATTATTAGTACTGTTGGTGCCAAAAGGCAGAGGTCCTGTTCATTAAGTGGAGTTTAGTGCTTGAGGCCTAGCAAACAACAACTGGCTCCAGCTCGTTGTGTTGGAATATATGCAGGTCAGAGTGTCCACACTCCTGTAATGTTAATTAGCCATAGAGACTACAGTCCCGTGTAAATATGTTATTTACCAGGCTAAGGTTTTGACTTTAAACTTGTGAGTCACTGTTGGACAGAACCCCAAGTCGCCATACAAGGAACTGCAGATTTAGCATTTTGGCATTGGCTTCGTTTTGCTCAGAAGAAATCTTCAGCAGCATTTGGCTCAGGGAGGGGCAGCCATCTGTTGCAGCCAGTTAGGCTGAGGGTAAAGAGAAACAATGGGCAAAAACAAAGGGAGAAGATACACAGTTAATGTAGTGCAATAGTGACATAAAAATGCATAGGAAGAGAAGACGATGGGAGTGGAGAAGAAGTGATCAGTGCATCAGCTTAAGGCTACATCAGTGTAACTAAGGCAGGGGGTGGCCAACTCGAGAGCCGGTGTCCTGCAGGTTTTAGATATCACCCTGGATCAACAAACCTGATTCAAATGATTAGTTCATTACTAGGCCTCTGGAGAACTTCAAGAAATGTTGAGGAGATAATTTAGCCATTTAAATCAGCTGTGATGGATCAAGGACACATCTAAAACCTGCAGGACACTGGCTCTCAAGGCCTGGAGTTGGCCACCCCTGAACTAAGGGATACCTCAGGGTCATCTAATCCAATACTAACTATAAGATGTATCAAAAAAAAGGGAGAGCTTGAACCCAAACCAGGAGAGATGGGCGCGATAGCTGAAGCACTGCCCCCCTTTAAATCTGAAGGAACCACAAGTAAGCCTGTATTGTGAGAGCAAAATGCTCTATTAAAATAGTACATGATGGGGATTCATCCAGCAAAGTGATGGGATAAACAAAAGAATATTCAGTTTATGCTGCAGAACCTGATGAGCAGCCGAGCGGGACTGAAATGAAAAAATCTGTTTACTGTATGAGGAATATTGTGTTTTTCTTCCAGGGAATCAGTGTGCTGGAGCAGGAGAAGCTGGACAATGTGATGATTGAAATGGACGGCACTGACAACAAATGTAAGCCTCGCTCACATCTCGTGTGGGGTGATGGTATATATGTGTACTGACATGTTTCCGCACCAGTGAGTACCGACTGCATGTGTGCGTTATGTTTGTGACTGCCTCTATTTCGCCTCCAGCTAAGTTTGGTGCCAACTCTATTCTGGGAGTATCGCTGGCCATATGCAAAGCTGGCGCAGCAGAGAAAGGTGTCCCCCTGTACCGTCACATTGCTGACCTGGCAGGAAACAGAGAGCTGGTCCTCCCTGTTCCTGTGAGTTTTATAGTTTTTAAAAAAATTAATTTTTCTCCAAACATAAATGACCAACCATAAAAAAACCCACATCCATCTGACATTCTTTTAGGCTTTTAATGTGATTAATGGAGGCTCTCACGCTGGGAACAGGCTGGCCATGCAGGAATTCATGGTTCTTCCAGTGGGTGCCGAGTCTTTCCGTGATGCTCTGCGTGTGGGGGCGGAGCTCTACCAGACACTGAGAAGTGTCATAAAGGAGAAATATGGTCAGGATGCTACAAATGTGGGTGATGAAGGGGGGTTTGCCCCTAACATACAAGAGAACAGTGAAGGTAAGCACGGCGACCACCTGAAAACAATTTCCTTCAGCCTAATCTAACATATCGCTCCTGTTTCTTCCTGTCAGCTCTGGAGCTGATAAAGACAGCCATAGAGAAGGCGGGCTTCACAGATAAGGTGGTGATAGGAATGGATGTTGCTGCTTCAGAGTTCTTCAGTGAGGGCAAATATGACCTGGACTTTAAGTCGCCACCAAATGCTGCCCGCAACATCACCGCTGATGAGCTGGCCGCCATCTACCAGGGATTCATTAATAACTACCCAGGTGTGTAATGTGGTGTGTGAGTACACATGTTCTCCAGAGAGCACAATGTGGGCACCTCTTAGTCATAAAAAAAAAAAAAAGGGGGGGGGGGGGTGTTATTGATTTCTCTAAGCCTCCGTCAGCTTGAATCAAAGCATCAGGGCTATCGCAGTCGACTCCATATGTTTTTTTTCCTCCCACCATATTTCTTTTGTCACATTTTAGAAAGAAATAGTCAAAGAAAAAGAGAAAAGGGGCGGCAGAAAGAGCCTGGTCTCGCCTCCTGACACATGAAGCTGTTAAGGAAGATTTAATTATGTGCTACATTGCAAATTTGGCAAGCGGGGTACTGCTCTGATGTGGGTCTTTACCCTGTAAATGGTGTGCATACTATTTGTGGGCTGTGTGCATGTTTGCATCTGTAATTAATAGCAGTAGATCTAAAGGCATTAGAACAGCTACTAGTGATTTCAGCTAGCCTTGTGTTTCTCCTACAGTGTTGTAATATTTGAGTCATGGAGGAAAATGATCTTACCCATGTGTCCTTCCCTCTAGTGGTGTCTATTGAAGATCCTTTTGACCAGGATGACTGGCCCGCTTGGTCTCAGTTCACAGCCTCAGTGGGTATCCAGGTAAGATATTACAAATTATGCCATTATTATGTGGAAGTAGATCAGCGCAGCTCTTCTTCAACAGGTAATCTCGTATTCCTCCTCCTTCCATTAAACAAAGAACAGTCAAAATTAATGGTGCAGAAGTAAAGTCATCCTGTTTTTATTTAGCAGAATGAGCCAAGCCGTAAAAAGCAAGTTTCTATCAATATCCATACACATTAAAGCACGTACCCCTCCTCTCCCCTCCAATACTGCTGTCTTATTTATTCTATGTGGACCAGAACTTCATTTACACACTTAGAGATACAACAAAGGTTAATGCCCCCTGAATAAGTACACGTGATACTAATCCCCGTGCCCTTCACTTCACTCGCTGTGCAGGTTGTTGGAGATGATCTGACAGTCACCAACCCACGAAGAATACAACGAGCTGTGGAGGAAAAAGCCTGCAACTGTCTGCTCCTCAAAGTCAACCAGATTGGGTCTGTTACAGAGGCCATCAAAGCGTGAGTTGACTTTTATGTGTTTCAAGCCAAAATCTGTGGGCACACACACGGATTGCAGTTATACTAATTTCCTCTCTGGTTTTCCAGGTGCAAGCTGGCACAGGAGAACGGCTGGGGCGTGATGGTGAGCCACCGCTCAGGAGAGACAGAGGACACTTTTATAGCTGACCTGGTGGTTGGTCTCTGCACTGGACAGGTAACACATGCAACAGTCTGACAGCTCATATCCCTCTGCTAGCTTAACTGCTTATTACTGATCACGTTTCATGCTCTAAGTTTTCCTTGGGTCCCGGTGCATAAGCAACATAACAGCAACATAACAGTGCAGCATCACACTTTGGGACCATACAAAGCAGCAATAATCAGAATCAGCATCAGCATACTTTATTAATCCCTAAGGAAATTATGTATGATTATTGTAATTATGTATAATAATATGTATTATACATGATAAAGCAGTGCAAATAAGAGCATGAGGTAATAAACAGATGTGGAAATGAAGCAGCTCAATATTCATTAACTTTTTACTGTACTTCTAAAAACAAAACAACTGAAGTCCTGAAATTAATAAGTTAACTAATCAGTGCATTGATAACAACAGTGAAATATCAATACAGTCAATTCAGTTTAGTTCAAGGTGCTTTATATTGGAAGGTAAAGACCCTAAATTGTTAGAAAGAAACCTTAACAGTCAGCCAGCCCACTTGGCAACAGTGGGAAGAAAGAACTCCCTGGCAGAACCAGGCTCAGGGTAGAGGCAGCCAACCACCGTTCCCAGTTGGGTGTGAGAGGGAAAAGAAGAGAGCAGAGACGGGACGAAACGCAAACTTTAGGAGATAAACATACAAAACATTTGGTCATAAGATCTTCATAATGCTAATAATTTGCAGCTTGTTTTTCTCAACACTTTTGTCTAAAAATATAATTTTAAGAATAGTAGTCAGAATTTGTAACATTATACACAGAATAATATATGTATTAAATATCAAAATGCCAGTTAGTTATTGCCTCGGTACAGAGTATTAGTACTAAATGTGCAGAACCTGCTTGAGGGGAGTGTAACCCGGTTACGTTGTTCCCTAAATGCTTCATATGCAGGCAGTCTAAAGCTGAAAACAAGTAATAATCAAATTGTGAGGACTGCAGATCGAAACAACTTTATCCTCAGCACTGCACTTACTGGAGACTCCAGCAGTCCACCTCCCAAGTAGGAAGAGATCAGCTAAACGTTGACAGGCGATCAGACATGTGGAGATTTGTTGAATTAATGATAAAAGTTCAGCCACGTCTGTAGCTGTTAGTGTTTTTTTTCTTCATTCAGATCAAAACTGGAGCTCCCTGTCGATCTGAACGCCTGGCCAAATACAATCAGCTCATGAGGTGGGTATCTGTAGCTTACATTGCATAAATGTATGTACATGGTATGCAAATGGATTCCTGTATAGCGCTTGCACTATTTTGATATTTCTCCTCTTGTCTTCATTCTTTTATCTGTTGTCATCTTCTTTCACATTCACCTTCCTGCTCTGCATTTCACCTCCTCTTCCTCTCAGGATTGAGGAAGAGCTGGGCGATCAGGCTCGCTTTGCTGGACACAACTTCCGCAACCCCAGCGCCATTTAGGGAGTGGGGTGCCAGTGTTCTCAGCAGACAAAATGAGAGAGAACAAAAAAAACCCCACGCATACATATAAATAGTGTCATATTTCCCTGATTAGTTCTATGTGGTGAGAAGTTTACGTGTATCAGCAAAGCACTAAACACACAAAGATGAACTTAAAAGCATCAAAACGAATTAGTTTTCACATTATAGCTACAATATATCGATCTAACACTTCAGTGAGTGATAGAGATGATTGCCTACAGCCAGCCTCCACGAATCCTAACAAAGCCTGGTGGAGGAAAAAAAAATCTACTGAACTACTGAGTCACACTCCCCTTCACGGGCTTGTTAGTTTCTCTCATTTTCCTGAGCCCCCTGACTCTCTCCTTTTCACTTGCTGCAGAAGTGTTTTGATCTTTTTTGTGCCCTGTTGTTTCCTCCTCTTCCTCCTCCTCCTGTTTAACAGCTTGCTGCAAAGTTGTGTCTGCTACTTTGTCTGTTCAAAGTGAAGCTTAATAAAGAGATGGATATATGTTAACTCTAACCAAAGATCTGGGTGTGTTTGTTTTGAAGAGAAGCCTCACTGTGCTTCTTTTTGAGAGGTAAATATAATCGGTTATGGAGCAAAACTAGAAACCCATGTAGCTCTGAAATATTATCTTACAGGGTTTATGATTATAATTTCAAACCTGTGGTGAAATAAGGGAATCTTTTAGCACAAATGTTTTTTTTCTATAGGGGTTTGTTTGTTTGTTTCGTGGTCTTTGTGACTGAAACAACTTCTGGATAAGAAGAATGAGTTGTTCATACGTAAAGACTTCCTATAATGGTTTGAATATTTCAAGCCTGTTCCGTGCCTCTTTCATGCAGGTAAAAACACTTTTGCAGGGAAACACCTGTGCATCCTCGATTTTAGCTCCTCCTGCTGCCTCCTCTGTCCTATAGATGCAATTTGGGAATGGATTTCTGGGTCACAGTCAGGAGGACACAGAAGACAAGGAGGCACAAAGTAGTAATGAGAAAAGCCCTGTGCCTTTGTCAGGTCATAGTTGCTGTAATGTTTCCTTTTAGTGACCCTGTGTGTTTTAAGACTTATCTTGTTAGTCTCTTTTTTTCATGCTCTATCCTGCCGTCATTGCGCAGCGTTTGTCTTTTAAGTTAAAGCAACTTTAATTACTTTAATTTAATCTGTGTGTGTTTGGGTCAAAGAGTCTCTCCAGTTTGACAGTTTGGTTTCACAGTTCATGCACAACAACAAAAAATGTTAAAGTTGTGTAGCTGTCTTGACTTCTTTACACATTGCGACTTAAACAGACTTCTGTGATGCACAGAAATTCATTAGAATCGCATCGTTAAATATAACCAGCTGTCAGAGGCAAACACCTGCTGTTTTCGTCAACAGTCTGTGTCATAGCAGATCATTTTGATACTACAGGAAAAGCACAGGTATTATTGGGAATATTTAAAAAGACCTGTTGCCGAGTGAAAAGTGGCTCAAATGTTACATCCACAGGCAGCAGTGCAGCAGCTTTTTTTCATTTTAATATTATTAATCTTTTATACTGCATAAAAAATAGTCTTTAGAAACTGTTTTAAACAATGTTATTGCAGCAAGTATCACAGAAGGTAATGACTTTATATAATCTAATACAAAGAAGTTTATATTAGGAGAAGAGACAGTACACACACAAAGACAGCTATACATATAGTGGATAGATTAATGTAAAGTGGATGTAGGAGTGGAGACAGTTGAAGCGTGGGCTAATAAACGTGTAAATTATGTAAAGTAGTCTATTAATATACCAATCTTTTGATAAAGGTATAATAAATGTGCAGACCACTTACAAAAAAACATCGTAATAGGAAAACTAAACAACCCCTCCAACACATGGCCCGTAATACCCTAAGATATACATTAGATGTACCAGCTTAACACTTTAATACAGTAGAATTAATATATTTCTCAATGACATATGAAGGAACAATCTCAATAAGCTCTTTTTTTTCTTTTAAGTATACTCAAAAGAAATAAACCAAATAAAATAAAATAAATTGAAATAAATGAGGTTAATAATGAAGTGTGTGGAATTTGAGTTCAACAGGATAAAATGTAAATGAAATACAATAAAACATCATGTAAGCTATTTTAATTATGTTTTAGTTTGTTTACTGAATTTGAGATATTTCACTGAATGAAGCCATTTTATTGTTATATACTCAGCTTTTATTTAATAACAATAATTGTAGTATTACTATGTAACACTTGTTTACATTGTACTATTTTAATTTTGTTGGATTTTATTTGGATTTTAAAGGATTACAATTGGAACTGTATTACAATTAAACTTGTCTACTCCTTTTAGTTTTTACCGTGTTTTGTCGTTTTGTATTTTTTTTATTGATTTATCAATTTATACATTGCTTTATAAATTTAGCCTGCCTATTTCAGTTTTGTTGCAGGTTAGGGAGAAATAAAGCATGTCTTGTCTTAAAAGCGGAATATAATGCAGTAAAGTGGCTTTACAAAGTAAAATAGCAAAAATAAAGCAGAATATTGTAAAATAATCTGCCACATTCATGCAGTTTGAGTGTGTGCACCTTCACTTTATCTAAGTCAATGTGGGTCTTCTATAAGGAACAAAAATAAATTGAAATACAGAACATGTAATTATTAAATTAGTTTAAATTGGTTACATAGCTTCACACCTGGCTCTGACAGCTGCACAGGTGTGACTGCAGGTCAGGTATCAGCTGCACGCGCCGGGCAGCAGAGGGAGCGCGAGCGGGGCTCGGTTCCTGTCTCGCCCCGGTTGCTAGTGATGATGATGAAGGAACGCTGGAGCTGCGCAGGCGCACCGCGCACAGTCTCCGGCCGGGTTTCCATAGTTACCACACAATAGGAGACGGGACAGGGGGCTGAGTGAAGGGGAGAGAGAGGGACGGGAGCGGAGAGGGGAAGAGGAGGAGGAGGTCTGCAGAGCCGCTTGACTGGACACACCGCTGCAAGCTTTCCCCAGACAGACAGGAGCTGCTGGACAGCCTGGCGGACACACAACACGACAGAGATTTAATTGATCGTTTATTAATTGCCTAATTAATTCGCACGAGCCTTCTTTGTTAACTCGCACACACTGACATTAAAATGCCCAGTTTCCTGTTTTCTCTTTAGTCCACCTTCAGCAGAACCTCTGAGAACAAACAGTATTTGTTCTCGTTGTTTTTCTTCTCCTCCTCTTTCTGTTTCACTGCCAGATAAAACCACAGTTATTCACTGCGAGCCTTTCCATACAGTAAAGGTGACTCTGGAGGGACTAGGCAACAGAGACATAGAGACCCTCCCTCTTGATCCCCTCCCTCTTCAGAGTTTTGGCCCTCTCTCTGCGCCTCTCTTCCTCCTTCTCCCTGCCTCACTACTCCCTCCTTCTCCCTCCTCCTTCTCCTTCGCCAGCCTCCCCCTCCCCTCTTCTCTCTCTCTCTCTCTCCTTATGCAAATCACGCCCTCTCCTCTCTCCCTTTCTCTCACCCAACGTGCATCCCTCTCTCTGGCTCACCCCTCCGCTGAAAAAATTTGTGACTGTAAGAACAGAAGAGAGGGGCATTAAAAAAAAAAGTGCAAGTCGTCTTAGAGGAAGAGGGGGGAGTAGGTAGGGTGGGAGAGGGGTGGGGGGCAAAAGAGAAAAGGGGGCGAAAGGGGGTGGGGAAGAGGCGAGGGTACGCATCAATTTGTACAGTCTTCAGTTGGCACCCCTGTATTTTTCCTACAACGAATAGCAAGAGATTTCCTCTGCATTATTGTTATGATCGGAGCCCGTTGCAATATGAGCCAGCACGAGTCTCTGTTGACAGACGACCGGGCTCTGAGGTGTACGTGTCAGCGTGCAACATAAAACGACAAAACAGGGAGAGAAAGGAAAAGAGAGAGTGAGAGGAGTGGGAGCACGCATCGCTGGATATTATAGGTAAGGAGAAGGAAAATGGATGCTTATACTTGTGTGTTTGGAGCTATTCCTGCTGGCCACGCTTGTGCTCTCCCTCCCATTTTTTCTCCCCTTCTTTGTGCATTAATGATCATCCTGCGTTATGGCTAAATTATGTCCCGGTGAATTAATGTGAACTGAGCGCACGACGCGCACCCACATTCCAGCGAGGAAAAGGGAGAGCCGGTGCGAAATGCCATGATTCGCCATTCCATATCATCTTTCCTTTTTCCTTTTTTTTTTTTTTTTTTTTAAAAAGGAAGATATGTGGAGCGTCTGGAAACAGCACTGCACAGGCATCCATTCTGACTGGGGAACATGTATGTGCTGCTGAACACGTCTCTTCCCCCCGTCGTGGATGGTCTGTGAAGGCAGACCATAGAGCAGCTTTGGCCGGTCTCCTCTGCATGTGTATCAATAACATTAGCAGCAAGAAAGAAGAAAGAGTCGTTGCAGTGCCCCGCTCGCTGGTGATGTAAGCAGAGCAACTGCATGCTGCTGCTTTGCATCACATGCAGTGGCCAATTTGTTGATAATATACATGCTGTGTGCATGCATGTGTGTGCATGTGCGTTAGGAGGGGAACTTGTGGTGTAAATGCAGTTGTTTTCTGACCACAACTGAGGACTTGCCAGTGGACCACAGACAGGCCAGTAGCTGCCACCTGTAACTGAGATGCATTGTGTGTGTGTGTGTGTGTGTGTGTGTGTGTGTGTGTGTCTGTACAGAAACCCACCAGGCAGGCTCTGAATGCTTCTACTTCAGTGCCATGAACTTCGTTGTGTGTGTGTGAATAAGGGGACTGTACATGCACACAGCACGCACTGCATCGCCTCTAAATATGTGTGGAGAGTGTGTACAGTGATGAAGATTTTACTCATAAAACTGAATCAGTCACTGCAGCATGCACTAATTAATGCATAGCCATGTGTAGTGAGGCTGCTACGGGCTTTACTTGCTTTAAATAAACACACATACAAGCGTATTTACAGACTCCACGCCACAGCTCTGCTAACTACTCTTTTTTTCTTTCTTTTCATCCAGCGGTGTGCACTATTTATATCCTCATTCAATATACATGAGCCATTTTTTCATCATAGTGGTACATGAATGGATGGATTAGTCGGGCCCCTGCGAAGTAGTCTGGCTATGTTGTCGATCAAATGGATAAAAGATCTTGATAGTGTGTGTTTTCCCTAATGGTTGGCTTGGCTGGATAAATAAGCATGTGATTCTGCTGGCCATAACCAGGTCATGTGGGTTAACCACAAGTGTCTGTGGGTTCGGGCTGTTGTTGTGAAGGTGGAAGGAGGGAGGAGGGGGGGTGTGGCCGCATATTCCCAAGATGTTTTGCTGGAGTTCTTCTGCAGACTGCGATCCGAAGTGAAGTCTACCAATCAGCACCTTTTCTGCTCTGCATGTATTATCAGTCAGGGTGGGTTAACCTATTGTGCTGTTAAGGTTTTGGGCTGCTGTGGTGAAAACAAGGGTGCAGAGGCTGTTTTGAGTCCAGTGGAAAGCAGTTGTGCTGATACAGTGTGAAGCATGCTGGGAATTAAATGTGGTAACTGGGCTTTTGCAGTTGTAAACTCAGATGTTTTCAACAATGTCACAAATTCCTGAACCCTGCGCTCAATGATGATACCAAATCTTGCCATCATTTCATGAACTCATGTTACTCAAAGTCTTGTGTTCTCATTAGGTTTTCCATGTTTTTGTTTATGCTTCTTCACAGGTTTTGGTAGCTCTCGTCGTGTAGTACAGCCCAGTCAGTAAGCAGCTGGAACCAGTTCAGTCCCTGCAATGGCTTGTGTTGTAAAATGGACGTTGTAAAGAAGAAATAATGAAAACAAGGACACACAAAGAATCGGTATGCATAAGGCCTATGTCTGCTTTCCATGATGATGTCAGCGATTGTGTACCTGCCTAACTCTTGATTACTGCTTCCACATTATAATTAGTTCAATATGTGATCAAATTTCAAAATGGCCAGTGTAACTGAGATATAAATTATTTATTTGGTTGCGAAAGGCCGTCTAAAAAACAGATTCCACATGTAAATTAGATTTTTTTCTTTTACCTCCCTCCCTTCTTCCCTGTATCCTCCTGTTCCTCCTCTCTATTTCCTCCTCTTTTATTCACTACATCTTGTCGTCCTTGTTAAATTCCACCTTGGATTGAACGAGGTTGACTTCCCTTCAGCCTGATTTAACTCTGTGTTTGCTACAATCACTTCTTTATTTCTCCGTGCATACTGCGATGTTCCTGTATAATTGTCCAGTTTTAACACTTTCCCCACATGCCACATTTCCTTCTTTCGCTGCACTTTGCTTCGCAGATGCCCATGCGCAGTGGGCGACGGCGGGGGGCAAGTGAGGAAAGAAGGGGCAGACGCCCGCACCCCAGCCCCTCTCGCCCTGAACGCAACGACAGACAGACGGTTAGACCCCGCCTATCTTATTATCTCCTTTCTCCTGTCACTGTTTGGGCCATATATTAACGTGTACGTGTACATAATGAACAATAAAGGCCTTCCTATGTTTCTTGAATTTTTGTATGTGAATGTGTTGTCAGTGAATGAGTCATCCCTGTGATTGCCATAGATGTACCCCTAGCAGTGTCAGAATTGTTAGAGTCTGTGTTTTACACCGTAGCACTTTGAAATCTTTGATGTTTCATGTTTGACACTCTTTTGTGTGTGTGTGTGTGTGTGTGTGTGTGTGTGTGTGCGCGTGTGCGTGTGTGTGTATGTGTGAGAGAGCGTGAGTGCATGCAAGCGAAGCTTTGTTCTAAAAACAGACCTAGGCCTATTAGGGATTCAAAAGCGTCACTACAGAATTAAAAGTCTTGTGTTGTTTTAGCAAAGAGGTGCTGGTGAGGAATTGGCTGGAAATCGCTTCAGTCGCAGATCACAAGGGCATGATTCATCAGAGAGTGAGGGGGAGGAACTTGTGTCTCCTCCAAAGAGGCAGAAAGTTCAGGTTTGTGTTACATTTCATCAACTTGTTATATAAAGACCTAATACAAAGCTTTGATTTAAATGAATCACCTAAAAGGGGACGCCTCAAATAGATATATATTATTATTTTCTGCCATCATGTAGATAGCAGATATTACAGTTTAACTTTTTACCTCACCCTCAAATCATCTTTTCTTGTTAGGATTCAGCCCCTACTCCAATTCCTCCAACATCAACACACTCGACTGACAGCTCAGCTCCTTCCACTGTCCCACCTCCAACCTCAGTTGCCAGCCAATCCCGTGAGAGTGACAATGAAGATGGCCAATCTCAGGGCAGCAGGAGTTCAGTTGTAGGGAGCCTGGCCAATAGCAGTAGCAGTCTGAGCAGCGGGAGAGATATAGACCAGGACAATCGTTCCTCATCCCCAAGTCTTTCCGCTTCCCCTTTGGGCAGCCTGGACTCTGACTCTGATGGCCCCGATTCACCAAAGCAAGGAGACCGGGAGAAAGGTAAAGAGGGGGGCGCAGGGAAGGTGACAGGAGAGGATAGGAGAGTGCTGCGGGAGGGGAGGGGTGAGGAGCCCTGTGGAGATGGAGAAAAGCGAGATGTGGATGCAAGAATTGAGGACTGTCCATCTCTTAAGCCCCCCTCCACTCCCTGCTCTTCCTCTGGACTGACTCCCTCTCTCCGTGGAGCAGGAGATTCATCAAATGACAGCAATAGTGGGAGAAAGTCATATTTCTCCCTGGACTCTAAGCTGATGTGTAAAGTTGAGTACAGTGGACCGACCAGCGTTGATGCTGCGCTAAGCAGCAGAATGACTTGCAAAGCCAGCACACAGTGCGTGACCAAGACAACTATCTCCGGAGGAGATTATTCCCATAACAGCCCCAACATTCCCCATTCCCTGCCCCCTCCACTTCCTCCTCCACCTGCCCTGAAGCCTTTGGAGCTTGGGGCACAAAACATGCCTACTGAGGTTAAGGCAGAAAGAGACAAAATGGAAAAAGGAGACAAACTTCTGGACAAGTCTCAGTCCACTCCACCTTCTCTGTTGCCACAGACTGGTCCCCAGCCTCAGTCCCAGTCTCAGCCTCAGACCCAACCCTCCTCCCACCCTCACCACTACAGCTCCACCGGCTGGCAGGGTGGCACGGCAACTGGTTGCCAGGCTAGCTGGGGCTACACCCGTTACCCTGGCAACCACCACCCACACCAACCACAGCACCAGCCCCCAGTTCAGCAGCAGCAACTTCCCTCCGTTTACAACCCTCCATCCTCTCGCCACTCCTCTTCCCACCCCTCTTACCTCCCCCACCCTCACCCCCACCCTCACAGGGAGTACCTTCCCAGGTATGCTGGAGGGGGAGGAGACAGAGAGAGGGGGGGTGCAGGAGAGAGGGAGAGGGGAGTGAGGGGGGAGTGTGGGGGGAGGGAGATCAACCGGGAGTTCTCCGCTCCGATTGGCAACAGTAGTAACAATAGCAGCGGGGCAAATAGTAACAGTCCTTGTGGTGGGATGGGTGGGCCCAATAGCATCCAAGGCAGAGACTTTGGAGCGCTGTCAGTCAGTCAGAACAGGGAATTCCAAGGTTCTGGGAGAGATGGACCTAACTTGGGGCCAGAAAGAAGAGACTTTGCTCCGGCTTTCAGAGACAGGGAGCGTGAAAGGGAGCGTGAAGGAGGAAGGGAGTTTAATCTGCCAAACCAAAACCAGAGTAGAGACTTTGGCCCCAGTGGAGCCAGTGGGGGGCATCCCAGAGACAAAGATGGGAGCAGATGGGGTGAGTTTGGGGGCCAGACGAGAGACGTTGTGGGGAGCAGTAACCCTAACAACAACTCCATCCCACAGGGAAACCCCCCAAGTTCAACCAGCGGGCTACCTGTCACCCCCATGCTGAACCGTGACCCACCTGCATCTCCCCAAAACAATCCCAGTCACACTACTCATCCTTCCCTGCCGCCACACCCCCACCCACATCCCCCAAACTCATCGAACCGGGACTTACCTCCTCCCATCGACCAGGCACAAACGCCCTCCTCTGGGGCGGATCACTTTCACAGGGAGTATCCACCCACCGGAGGAAAAGACTTCCCTGCTGGTGCACCTCCTTCCACTGGTACAAATCGGGAGTACCTAAACTCCCCTGGAGTAACTCCTAACCTGGGACGAGAGTATTCAGGGCCCGGGGGAACGCAGCACCCCCACCCACCTCATCCCCACTACCAATCTGGGCCTAGAGACAGAGAGAGAGACTCAAATCTGCGAGACACTTCTCTATACCAAAACCGTGGAGGCCCAAGTCAACCCCCTGCACTCTCTCCTTCCTCCTCTTCTAGCCATCACGGACACCCTTTGAATGCTCCTTATCCCCCTCCACCCCCTCAGCCCCCTCTACCCCCACCTCAAGCCTCCCACACCCAACCACCCCCCTCAGGAATGGCACCCAATGTACGTCCTCCACACTACCAGTCTTCTGCCCAGACTCCTCCGACACCCCTTTCTCCTTTACCCAGCCCATCTACCAATCAGATGGGAGCTTTCTCATCTTTTCCCCCTGGCTCCTCCTCTGCAGCCAGCATGCCGCTTCCAGCGACAGGTGTGTCATCTAGCTGTTCGCCTGGATGCCGCCCTTCCTCTTATCATAGCACTTTGAACAACCACCCTCCTTTCAGTGGATCTTACCACTCTAACGGAAACAACAGCAGTACTATGGCCAGCAGCAGCAGCAGCAGCAACAGTAGCGCACCCAACAGCAGCAATACCAATCCACAGTCACTCTCGCCTCAGAATGTCTCAAAGGGACCTCCACCCCTTAGTAACTCGGCCAGCAGCAACAACAATGGCATCTCCACACCTGCCTCCAGTTCTTCGCTCCCTGGTGGAGACGGACATTCGGATTCAGGCCCGCCTCCTACACCGGTCATTAAGGAAGAACCAATAGAAGACAGGGAAGAAAGTGAAAGCCCACAACCTGTGATGAGAAGCCCCTCGCCTGAACCAAAACCTGTAGACATTCCTATCCACGCCAGCCAGTCAGCACGGTAAAGTCAGCCTAATTGAGATTGTAAATGTGTACACTCCCTGTAATTAACAGCAGCGATAATTGTTACGATGGTGCTGCTGACTCCTGATGATTGTAATAATGATGTACTACATCGGTGTCTCTCGTGACTCTAGGTTTCACAAGGTCCTCGACCGCGGCAGTGGGAACTCCTGCGCCCGCAGCGATGTCCTCTTTGTCCCCCTGGATGGCTCCAAACTGTGGAAGAAGAGGAATGAGATGATTGAAAGGGCCCGCAGGGAGGTGGAGCAGAGAGCCCGAGACCTGCGAGAGAAAGAAAGGGAACGAGAGAGGGAGCGCGAGCGTGAGAGGGAGCTCGATCGGCATCTACAGGTGTGCACATTTCAGGGTGATAATCACGTCAGATGTAATGGATTTGATGTCGTTTAAATTGGTCAGTTTAATGGGAGGGGAGCAAAGCAGACCAAAGCACATGTGATTTACTGTCTTCTCCTATTTCCTCTTCAGCAGCAAAAGGATGCCAGCGCTGCTGGAGGAGGTCGCCAGGGCTCCTCACTCTTCTTTCCTTCCTCAACCTCGATCATCCTCGACCCTTCGTCTTCTTCCGCTTGTTCCTCGGGCAACCCCCATCCTCCTCCTCATCCACAACATCATCACTCACATCCTCATGCTCACCTTCCTCCGACACACCATCTCCACCCTACTCTCTCCCACTCTATCCCCCACTCCCTCCTCTTACCATCCATGGGTGGGTCACCAGCAGTGGTTGGCGGCCCTCAGGGGGCCCTGGGAATAGGTTTAGGAGGACCATATTTAGGCCCTGACACCCCAGCGCTGAGAACTCTGAGTGAATATGCTCGCCCCCACGCTATGTCTCCACTTGGGATGGCAAGTCGTGCCCCGGCACACCACCCACAAGTTCATCATGGTCATCCCCACGTCCACCCCTCATTCTTTCTTCCTCAGTTTCAGAATCATGCTTTAGCTCACCCACACCACTTGCCCACTGATGCAGCTACTGCAGCAGCCATCTTGGGATTTTTGTATGGTGGCAGCCTGGAAGGTGGTCCAGGTGTTGGTGGTCACCCGGGAATGGCAGGGGGCCCAGTACCTGGAGGGATTGGGGGTGCAGGATTGGGAGGTGTCGGCTTTCCTCATGCAATGGCTGCACACCGAGATCGGATAAAGCCAGGATTTGAGTTTAAGAGTGATGAGCGGGTTTACCCACCAGGGTCTATACCTGATCCTGCAGTTCTTGCTCATTCACATTCACATGCTCACGCCAGTGCCCATGCGCATGCACACTCTCTGCTCCTTGGAGGCAGTGCAGCGGGCAGTAATGAGGTATCAATCTATGGCACTCCGCCTCCACCAGCTCCACTTGGCCCACCTCACCTCCAGAACCCAACTCTGGCCCCTGTAACTCGACCTCCCAACCCTCCTGCTCCACAGTCCCTGTCGAATCCACCCCCTTCATCTCTGCTCCCACCCACACTCCCCTCTCACCCTTCATCTGCTCCCCCGGCTCCCCCAGCTGCCTCTGCCGCTCCTCCCCCGGCTCCTCCTCAACCTGCCCCACCGACCTCCAACGCTACCTCACTTCACCACCCTGTCCCCCATTCTTCCTTTCTCGGCTCCCTGTCCTCTCATCAGCCACCAGCCCCTGCCCCGGCCGCTGCCCCTGAGACCTACCCCACTCCCACTCGATCTCCTGCCTCTTACGAGCGAGAACGGAGTGGAGAAAGAGAGCGGGAGAGGGAGAGGGACAGAGCAGCTCTGCCGGCCTTTGGGGACAGAGAGCGAGAAAGAGAGAGGGAGAGAGAAAGGGGAGGAAGTGTTGGAGGCGGAGGAGGAGGAAGCGGAGGAGGGGGAGGGGGAAGTGGAGCCAGTACAGGTGGAGGAGGTGGAGGAGAGAATCTGGGGCGTCTTCAGATGCTAAATGTGACGCCTCATCATCACCAGCATTCACACATCCACTCACATCTTCACCTGCACCAGCAAGACACAGGTACCCACTGCTACTAACTATGCAATTGTCTATACCAACTCATCAATCTTCAGATTTCACAGACGTGTAGCTCAGAAAATTCCTGGAGTCAAAAGTTTATCTTACAGAACTTGTTACAGGAAAGGATAAAGCTGGTGATGTTCTGTAAAGCACAGACACCAATAAAGAAGAAAGCCAGAGGTTTTCCGGTGGTAGTTTTTTGGTTTTTTTTCCCTTGCAGTAAATGTGTCTAGCCCAGAACAAATGCGCGTTTTTAAGAAAAACTAAAAATTATATTTGTGACCTATTTTAAAAGATTTCCCTCTTTATTGTACGAGTACATCTAAAATGGGCACGGCGCTGAAAAGTGTTGACCGAACACACTGATGGTTCTGCTCATTGGATAAACAAAAGCCTTATCCTTTAACTCCAGTATAATTACTTTTTGTATTAGTTTAGCTCAGCGCTGAACACAGCTTTTCTGTGATTGCATAGTTTTCTCTGAAACATCTGACCATTGTTATTCAAAGACATTTGTTTTATCAAGAGAAGTAAAGAGATGATTGTGCACTCAGATCTCTGTTTGGGAACAACAAGGAGCAGCTCACCCATCTTTAAATCCAAATTGTACATATTGACATTTGGAATGCACACTGACAAGTTTATATCTGGCTGTGATCATGAAGTTTCAGGACTTTTCTCATAAAAAGAAATCAAAATATATAACCAAGTTTGGCTATTCTCCTCTTTAAGGTCGTCTCTGTGTGAACTGCCTCTAGCACTGCTTCTATAGTTGGAAAGTTCCTAGGAAGTCTTGATTTGACCGTTTGCACTGTGTGCTCTGTGAACTCGAACCTTTGCAAGGAGCAAACATCTACTTTTGTGTCAAACCGACCCGACTTTCATGTCGAGGATCGCCCCTAGTGATTAAAAGCCGAGTTTGTGGCTAAAACGTGAAGACCTAGCAGCTGTTTTCAGTGGGAAAACCTGCTATGTCGAAGCTCAAAGGTGCGCAACCAGGAGCATGCTGATCATTTGAATTAATTACTGTGGGTGAATTCTGTTGTAACATCCTGAGGCATCTGAGGGAAAACATTTGGCTGAAACAGCCTCGATTATGCGTAACATCGTATGCAGGTACACAGCTTAATGAAAACATATTGTTTTCTTGGCAACACCACCACCAGCCCACCACCAGATCTAGCCAGATTTGGTTCCTTGTGAACTTGCCCAATTCTATAAAAAGAGATCCAGAGCTTATCACAGACACATGGGGTAGTGCTTTTGAATATAGATGACCTTAAAGGGGGGATTTAAATCAATATTAATGAGTCTTTATGGGCGGTGCCAGAATGTCATACGACAGATTATATTATTACTAAAGTACGAACTCTAAAGAAAATCAAACTTTATTTGTACTTGTCAATGTTTGTAAGGCTCTTAAGTTCACGTTTTTACCCCTTTATTGAATAAATGAGCCTAATGTCACAGTATCAGTAGTGACAGCTGCTCTGACTTAATCTAAAGCTTTTAAGTGTTAACAAACAGCGCTATAATGCAGCAACAATAATCTCCTGTATTTCCTATTACATCACTGGCATCCAGCGGCGGGCGGGGTTCACCCCCTGATGGACCCGTTGGCATCGGGGTCTCCATTGGCACGCCTCCCTTACCCAGGAGCCACACTAGGCACCCCTATCCTGGCACACCCCCTCACTGACAGCGAGGTGCTCCGCCAACAGCTGTTCGGTGAGGAGAAGGCTCCTCGTCCATGTACTAGTTCAGTTTTCTTCTCTAAAAACACCGTGTTGAAAGCTAAAGAAGAAACATTTTGACACTGGCGGCGATGAATGATCCCTGTTTTTCTTTCTCCCTTTCCCACTTGCTGCTGCGGCTGCTCTTTCCTCTCTGTTTTGGTGACAGGTGCTCCTTTCCGTGACTTGCCCCAGCCTTCCTCCCTCACCGGCCCTATGTCTGCAGCCCATCAGCTCCAGGCCATGCAGCAGGCCCAGAGCGCAGAGCTGCAGATCCAGAGACTGGCCCTGGAACAGCAGTGGATCCATCATCATCACCACCACTCCCTCACCCAGGATGAGTATTACAGGTACAGAGGCTGTGCATCCACTGCAGCTGCCAGTGTTTGACTCTAACTATTCAATTTTTTCAGATGATTTGTAACACAATAACCACTTAACAGTATAAACTTTAGGCTCTATCCTAATTACGACAAATATTAATACAAACCATCCTTAAATGCACTTCACAGGAACATGTTGAGGTCACAGTGATTCAGCTGTAGAATCAGGTACGACAGCAATGCTACAGGCCTGGCTGCCCTTCTCTGTTTTCATTTCCTCATGAAGGTCAGGCTGCTTGGTTTGGGGTCAGCATACACTCTATTTTACCAACATTGTGGGTTTTGAGTTCTTGGCTGCTAGCTTTTTGTAGCCTGGTCTCTTTGATAGATGCTGGTGAAGTGATGTTGTGTTAGCTGGAGTTTATAGTTGTTCCTGGCCCGGGTGCATTTTGCACTTTACCGTCATGTTCATGTTCTTTAAGTAAAATTAAAGTAGCTCATTATCTCCAGTCCTCATAGACCACATACTGTTTTCTCCTTCCACACGAACTGTGTAGCACAACTGAGCAGGAAAAGCAAATGTTGATTAACTTTTTTTTAAATCGGAAAAAATGATGCAGAAAATTGAAAAACAGATGGAACATAATTGTTCGATGAGTATCGGGTTGATTAGGGAAAGTGTGATTACTGACTTTAATACAATAATGTGCTACTTTTCTTCACTGCGGGTAAATATAATTTAATTACAGTGCTGTGTGACACCCAGCACTGCCTTGGGTGGTGGTATCCTTTTTTGGCTTGACCAACAGTCAGACCCTGAACACAGCTGGGTGGCTGTCATATAAGACAAATGGAAACCGAGTCTTTGAACATATAGGAAGCCAGAAGCTTTTTATTCATCCAAATATGCGCTGATAAATATGTTCTGATATAATGACCACTACTGTTACTGAGGCACTGTTTTACAGACTAATCCATCTGAACGCATTGCTGAGCCTTTAAGCTTTATCTTCTGTATATTTAAAATTAACAGAAAAAAATACTACAGAGTACTATCTTTTAAGAAATGATTAAAATTCCTTTACATTTTTTTTTTTTGGATTTAGAAAGGACCTTTGGGTGGTAACAAAATGCTGCAAAGTCTGTGTTACCTTATTTTAATTTTACAGGTTTTCTTGGTATTTCTGATTTACTGAACACAAACCGGGTTAAAAACTGTTACAATGCTGATAATTTTCCGTGGAGCCACCAGCCCTTATTAGTCTGTTCAAGCTTTGAAGACTCCTATGGGTGGAAAACAATTAGAATTAACTCCATATGTCAGTTTGCAATAAAAAATAAAGCTGTTTCTTTTATCCTTCATTTTTTAAGAGACTGTCTTGCATTTTATCACCTTAAACAAATAAATTCTGAATGCAGGAAGCAATCTTCCTGAATATACTAGCATTTCTCTCTTTATATTTATATTTAGTTTTTTATCTGTTGTTCCCTGGTCGCATTCATTAATACACAGTCCTGGTAAAAAGAAACTGCATCCTCAATTTAAAGGATACATCAGGACATAATAAAATTCACCAGAAGCTTTCTTATGGCTTCCATAGCAAAAGCGGTTAAGTAGCAGCTTGGAACTGCTAATCAAATTCACTTGATTAATTGACGATCAATGAGTGTGGCTGTCAATAAAAGCAGAAGTTTTAGCAGATTGCTGGTTTGAAGCATTCAGGTTTGTGTTAACACAAAGCCAAGAAGGAAAGAATGAGCAGTGATCTTAGTCTGTTAGTCTGGGAAGGGTTATAAGGCCAATTTGAAGTGCAACAAATTCACCCCAGAGTCAGAGAAACGTAAAAAAAACCCCAAGCGCTACATCTCAGACTCTATAGGCCAAAGTGAGCAAGTTAAATGTTAAAGTTCACGACAGCACAATTAGAAAAAGAACAAGTATGGCTTGTTTGGAAGAGTTTGCTGCAAAGCTGCACCTGGATAAACCGCAAGATTTCTGGAACAATATATGGCCTAATATGCCATGTTGTTTTCCTACTCAAATTTAGTAATGTCTTGATATGTAAAGTCTTAGAAGTTAAAGAGGGTGTACTTTCTTTTGATCATCACTGTAGTTGGTTGTGTGTTGGGGCATAGGAAGACCAAAATCAGTAAAAATGTCCCTAAATCTGACGTTTGGCCTCACACGTTGTTTGGATGTGTTCAGTAGCAGAAATCTGCATGCTACATTTTGATCTGCCTCTAAACAAGACTTGATCAGGCTGACTCTACAAACATCACTGATGTTATTTTTGTAGATGAAGACCGAAGGGAAGTTTTAATCACGGGGACGAGTCTTTGAAGCGTTTTCCGACACACATGTGCCGAGATGAAATCAAACCTCCGTCCAATACCTTAGGTTAATGCACTCATTCGATTCCTCCTCTCACTTTTTAGTCACCTGAAGAAAGAGAGCGACAAGACCCTGTGAGGGAGGGGCACCAACAAACAGCAGCATGGAGAAAAACCAAGGGAGAGTGTGCGCAAGAAGAGAACACATACAGCGAAACAAAAAAAGCACTGAAGACTCCGAACAGAGGTCGGACTCGTGGACAGGGAAATCGCAGAAGGAAACGAGAAGATTTTGAAGGATTAACAAAAGAGGGAGGAGGGCGTGAAAACCTTGCACAGAGTCCCCGCGAACGGCACCAGACTCCAGCGCTTTCCTGCATAATGTTGTTTTGTATTGTGCTCTGTACAGTATATTAGATGGGGGCAGCAATAGTGAAGTACAGTATATGTAAAATACTTGATGCCAGAAGGAATGTGTACATGAGTCCCTTTTATGTCATTGCATGTAGCTATAGGCGCTTATTCTGAACTGGTGGAACTTTTGGTTCTATTTTTAGTAATTACCCCCTCCTTTGTATCTGAGGGGCGTTCAATATGCATGAGACCAGCATTTTAGTGTTCTGTTATGTTTACGATCAATAGCATTGTTATAATGATTAATGTTGTCCGTTTGTTGATAATGATATAATTATATATACAGCACATATTATTTGTATTATTTTTTTACATTTTCATGGTATGGCAGTCAGTTTTTATTTTTTACGTTCAATTTAACTTGTGAAACAAGATGCAAAGGAAGGCAAAAAAATCTGGAAATAAATTATAATCTTTTTTTTTTGCTAGTTTCTCGAGTGCTCGTGTGTGTGTGCACTGTGCCCCCCCTCAAACCCCACCTCTGCTCCAGCTCTTACATTCAGAGTATTTCCCCTGTCTTTGTTTTATACAAGTCACTCATGCACAAAGCATATCAAATTCTTGATATGCCCCCCCCTCTCTCTTTCTTGCTCCCCTTCTTTCTCTTCATCGCTCACTCCCTCCCTCTCTTGGTGAGTGTGGCTAATAGGAGACACATGGGATGAGTGTGAGACATGGGAGTTGAGTCGCTCCAGTGAACACCAGCCACCCTGTAGAGTGAGCATTCCTTACTGCACTGTAAAAATGAAGAGTAGGGAGAAAAAAAAAGATATAAAGACAGAAATGAAAAGAAAGGAGGAGCTGTGAGAGTGTGATTTACGGACACTGCTGAAGGCTGGGGGCTGTGTGTGTTCTCACCGCGTCCTGCCAGAGGAATCTCCTTCAAAACGGATACGGATCAGTGAATACGTCCTTTTTACGTCAGGCAGACTCTCTGCTGGCGCACGGAGCTGCTCAAACAAACTTCACGTTATCGCAGCCTTTAATATTTTTACTGATGTGCTCTGTCTAACGTGGATCCTCAGAGGCCTCAAATCTGCCTCCCTTTTGTGCAATAAAAGCTCCTCGTACTGTTGTGGCACTGACTGATGGCCTTATGATGAAATATATATATTGTACAGGCCATTCTGTTGAGTTGGTATGTAGGTTGTGGGCCATTTAAAGTCACCTTGAATAAGTGTGTCAGTGTAATGTAAAGTGATTTCTAGCAGGACAAACCTGATTTCCCCCCCGGTGACATCGCATCTGGGGGTTATTATTAGCACTTCATCAGTCCTTTCCCAAGATGGATGAGGACGTAGGGAAAGGTATAGATGAAAGACATATGAGGTTGTTTGAGGGATTCTATGTGGCTGGCATTTGCCTCTTTTTATAAGTGGACAGAAAACAAAGAAATATTATTTTACTGCTTGTTACTGCAAATATCTAATCAGCTGATCATGTGGCAGCAGCTCAGAGGATTTGGGCTTCTAAACATGGTCAAGACAACCTGCTGAAGTTCAAACTGAGCATCAGAATGAGGAAGAAAGGTGATTTCAATGACTTTGTGCGTGGTGTGGCTGCTGGTGCATGAGAATTTCAGAAAATGCAAATCTATTGAGATTTTCTAACACAATGAGAAAATTGTAGCCGCTCTTTGGCATCAACAGGGCATTTTCACCCAGAGGTCAGAGGAGGGCAGCCAGACCGCTGGCAAGAAGTCAGGTGAGTAAAGTTTTCTTAGTGTATTTAGATACCTGCTAATAAGTAATTAGTAGGTATCTGCATCTGATACAGTTTGATAAACAACTGACAGCTTAGCACTCAAACGTTTTGTCCACATACTGGCCCCCAAGAAGCAACATGGCGTCAGCTAAATGGCTAAGGTTGATGTTTCAAACCAATGGGTAATGTCCTTAGACAGTATAAAACATAGATGTAGTCACCGTGACTACATCTATGTAGTGACTTTGAATCCAGAAGTGACAGATGAAAGGGAGACGTGCTAAGTTATTCACCTAACCCTATTTAGCTTGGTTAGCAAGCTATGTTCATAAAGTGAATGGGTGCTAGGAAACAGTTAGCTAAAATGCTAGAATTTCACTCACCAAAACTGACCCGCAAACCTCTCAGGTGATCTGCATCACACAACAAGACATAATGTCAGTAAGATAATCCAGTAAAGATTCAACAGTTCACACATTATGAAAAAGTCCAGTGTATTGACTCAAACTCATGCGTGAGGTCTAACAGGCTCAGATGGGAACACCTGTCAATCAAAACGGTCACGCCCCTGGATCCAGGTGAATGAGTTATGAAAAAATTTCCCCACTCATAGATTTTTTTTTAAGAAAAGGGAAAATGGAAGTTTATTCTCACCACTAAAAATAAAACATTCTTGGAGCTTCCTGACTGAAAAATCTAAACTAAAATGTAAAGTTATCTCAAAACTTGGCTTAATAACTCAAGATTTCTAGTTATTTTTTTTACATTTTTAGTTCTTTTCTCAGATGTTTGAGTTAGTAAGTAGAAATTTAGAGATACCCAACTAGAAAATTTGACTTATAGATGGCAATTTATGTATTGATTAATTTTTGCCTTTAAGTGGTGGAAGCTTCCATAGAGAAACTACCCATGAACACAAAACCTTTTTTGTACCAGGCTGTAAAGATGCTTTTTAATACTATAAAGTTGGACATTTTAACAAAGGAGTCTGTAGGGATTGATTCCCATCTGTAGCCAGCCAAAAGTTGCCCCAAAAATAATTTTGGTTTTTGCTACTTTCATCTCAGAAGTAGGAAAGAATTCCCAGGAGTTTGCCTCAGGTGACTGTCATGTTTTCCAGCCTCAGCAGATGGACTCAGAAACCAGTACCTTTCCTGCTTAAATAAATCCAGTTAACCCGGAGAACTTTCAGGTCACCATTTGTTAAACCGTCTTTATTAGATTAGTGTTTCAACCATTCATAACCTTGCAGTTACACTCTACTCAATGTAACTGCCATTCATGTCATTATGTTTAATGACCAGTTTCACCGATTTATCCATTTCGTTTGGCTATCAGTTTAATAATTTTTAGCTCTCTATATCATCTCACATCTTGCTGTAATTGCATAAGTACAGCAATACATGACATGATACTAATTTGCTTTAATTTTGTTTACAGTAAATTACTGTATAAGGTCACAGATCAACACACTTAACACACAAAAATAACAGGGCCAGATTTAACACTCAAAGAAGTTTATGCATGTTCTACGTGCTATAATCATTTATGAGCCCTTGGAAGCTCTTTCCATGTATTTAAGTGGATGGGCACAATGTCAGGGTTGCTGCATACTATTTCAGATTTATTCAAAATAAAGTTCATAATAGTAGAAACACATGTTTTAAAATATAAGCTCTTCATCAGTATTCAAGAATCTGAGAAGCGAGACCTGGAACAGACGAAGAGCCAAATATGATGCACTAACGTTCAAATGGTGCCACAGACTATGTGAAGTTTCAGTGTCATATGTTTGGGTTTGAACTCGCAGTGACTAATTTGGTTTAGTTCCTGTTCCAAATTTTCCTCCAGCAAAAATATCTTCTTCTCCACATGTTCCGTTTTCATTCAGCTGTTTTGCCTAAGAGAGAGTTTTATAACACGCTTTGCTTCTTCCTCTAAAATATCTGCACCACAGTCATCTTTCTTGTCCCTTTGGAGCTGTCGTGTTTTTCCCCGCTGCTGATCACATGATCACACCTGTTAACTCTCCCTTTCATTGTCCACTTTTACTGTTTCAGTCTCGTACTGTGGCTCCTCTGTTAGTCGTACCTTTCATAGCCCTGAAGCCTCAACACTCTCATAGTGATTCTGAAATCTACTGGGAGAGACACTCACCCTGGTCAGTGAAACTTCTACTTGAACAAATCCCCCAACATCTCATTCATCTATTGGAGTGTCGTCCCAGCCTGCGGCAATGACAGGCAAACTGCAAAGTGGCACAATTGCTGGCGGAGAACTGAGTCTGTGGCTTTTTCACCTTCTCTCACCCAGACAATCAATCTCCCCTGACCTCTTGCTCACTGCAGCCCAGAGAAGATGATCCCAGTGGATGATCTTGAGGCGTTGCTGAGCATCTTTAAGCAGTTGTAGACAACAGGCGGGTGATCAGAGTGAGAATTGGACCAGAGAGGCCTCTGCCTCCTTCCACTGCACATCGGTTTGACAACATCTTCACCATTTCAGCATCGAAACAGAAATATGATTTTCTTTAGTAAAAGTTAAACTAGCATTTTATGAAGAGGGTTGATAAAACGTTTTGCTTTAGTGATCCTAGCCACATATTTTGCCTCTTGGAGTTGTACTCGGGTGAGGCTCTTCTGTGTTTTCAGTTTGCATAGTTTTCCGATGTTGTGCAAGATTTCTCTGAGAGCTTAGGTTTCTCCTGCGGTCAAAATATCCATGAAAAGTTAATGTTAATAGTTGGATATGGGACACACTTCCAAATGAGATTTGCAATCCAGTTCGATTAAAAACTTCTACATCAGACACAGGGAACTACAGCTGGACAAGCAATGATGTTATCAGAATCTGATCCAGTGAAGATTTTCATTAGATTTCCCTGAACCCTGGTAAGGGCAACAGTCCTGGGTGTACGTCACCTCTCTCCCTTTGATAGCTGGGGCACCAGTGCAGGTGCTTCTTTAGAATGTGAAACAGATAACAGACAAGTATGGCACAAATAATGCACTGCAAATGCTTCCACAGTATAACAACCATCCTCCGTGCCACCTCGCTCTCTGACGTCGACATGTGCACTGACACAAATGATGGCAAACCTACGAGCTAGCTTAGGCAAGCAGTCCAAGCTGAAAAACACCCTCTCGGTTTGTCATTCTATTTAAGCTGCAGAATTTCCCTGCATCACTGCCTGCTGTTTCAACCATTCCACCACCCCGACATCCACCTGTGTCCTTCAAAGGGATGTTTAGCTCATCGCTCCAACATTTCTATGTGTATCATATTTGCAGGGAGTGATGAGCCAGACCCCAAAACACAGACTGTAATTGGCTGGTGTTATAAGTCATTTCAAATGTGAGATGTCTGGCTGAAATGTAGGATTGGGTGCGGCTGCACGCAAAGGATGTGAAGAGAAACAGCAAAAGAAAAAAAAAAGGAAGGGGCACCGATTTCTCATTTGAAAAAGCAGCATGATTACTTGAAACTCAGATTGTATTTCATTGAATATTTACACACGCTGCATTATGTTATCTCCAAGCCAGCAATGCAGACATGTGTGAAACTTGCAAGAATGTGTACATATGGTCTGCAATGATTCTTTGAGGACAGATCATCCAAAGCAGGGGGATTGAACATTTATTACACCTTTTATTTTACTACTAGCCATAGCTGAACACAAACCATAGCAACCAGCTCAAGAAGGCAGGGGTGACTACATATGTCTGGGTGCCATCACCGCCATGCGAGTCTTTTAAAGTCAGGTTTAAAACAAATAAAAAGAATGGCAAAGGTGACTGGACAAATGAGAGAGCTGAGTTTTAGAGTGCCTATTCGAATAGAAATGGAAGCAGTGGTGCGTTGGTGAGTCAAAGGCGCAGAAAGGGATAAAAAAAAAACTCAGTCACTGTGAGGATCAGCATGTGGTAGTGCGTGTGTTGGAGCAAATGCAGCGCTGGGTTTGAACATGATGTGAAGGGCACATTGTTATTAAAGACAGAGTAGTCTGATTTGAAATATTTATGAAATTCAACACATTTTAAAAGCACGGGTTTACCAAATGCATTTGTAGATGAATAAGATGCCAGCACAGAGCAAGAAGTGGACAGAAAGCTTTTGATGGTGATAAATTATTTCACAGTGGGTCCAAATGAGCACACGTTCGTTCATGTTTGTAGGTTTCAGGAGCGGCTGAAGGACTGCAGTGGTCACGCTCAAAAAACAAAAAGGAATGCAGGAAAAACATCTGAAGAAAGAAAGTAATGATGTTCAGCAGAGATCTGTCAAGTGAAATTATAAAACAAAGCACACATAAAAGCCATCTTTTCTTTTGTCAAATAGTGGTTGGATAGTTTTCAGATGAATATGTGTGATACACATACAGGGGGATTTGGGTTTGTTTCGCAGCCACAGGACCTGGGGGTACCTTGCAGTCGTTAAGTCGACCATGAGCTCCTCTGTATACCAAAGTGTTCTTGAGTCAAATATATCTGTGTTCGACAGCTAAAGCTTGGTTGAAATTGGGTTGTGCAACAGGATGATGATCCCATGCAAAAGCAGCAAATGTACAACACAATGACTGAAAAAGAAAAGAATAGAGGCGACTGAAATGCTGTGAATAAACAAATGAACCCACACTGAACTGAAGACTGAGCCAAAATTTCCCCACAGCGACGTGAGAGACTGATAAATTCATAAAGAAAGCTTTAACTTCACGTTATTGCTGCTAAAGGTGATTATTATTTTCAATTACATCTTAACACATAACATTTAAAAATTGAAATTGGGAGTACTTTCTTTTTCATGACTGTACCTGAAACATTTAATATGAGCACAGAGTTTAAGGTAAGTACTTTCTGAGAGGTTCTACCAAACACCAGAGGTGCGATGTCACAAAACAAGGTCATCTGCGCTGTTGAGACATTTTTGTATTCACACTTCATGAAAATTGTCCCATAGCATCTTTCCCTAAATCCAAGTCCTTTATAAAAATGATTTGTAGTAGAAACTCCAGAAGTCGTTATTGTGTCATTATTTTAATTGTCTCCTCGGCACAGTTGTTGTAAGTGGTTTACTGAAAGGAGCACCTGTGTGTGCATGAGAGCTCTCAGCGGGTCTCTCTCCAATAAGTGAGAGTACGATAAAATAATGTTGTTCGACATTATTATGAGACGTGAAGTGTGCCTGCTGAGCTTTTTCCACATTTACAATCTGGAAGCATTTTAAATCAACCTAAATCTGAACTTAGAAACGCAGCATTTAGATTAATTTACTGACTTATTAAACCTGTCTATATATTGAAGTCTGTCAGCCAAATTCCCAGACTTGAATAGAGCCTAGTCCAAAACTAACCCAGTGAAGAACTCCACTGGAGAGACTGACTTACTGACTCTGGAAACTGAGGCTGGAACTTCTAAACTGGTCTAGAATTGGAGTTTCTTTTTATTTCACCTAAAAAATTGGGGGTAATATAAAATTTTCACTGATTTTCACATTTGATATGACATTGACCCAATTTCCACTCATGTTAAATCAGCTCGAGCTGTCATTGGTACCTACAATCACACAAAATTTCAAACGATATACTTGAGACTGTGGACACTAGACTGCTAACAAACAAACAAACGGACAAACACACTAACAAAACCAATTACATGCAAAACTCCCAAAGTAACTTGGTGGAAATGTCTGATTTAAAGATTAAACTCTGAGGGCTATATCTCGGTTAAAGTAAGCCCCTGACAGTAATTTACTTATAGCAGAGCTTTTATTCCAAGGCAACTGCAGTAAGTTAAAAGTAGGAAGACAAATCAAGTCATATTAAGAAACCAATCCTGACCTCAAACTGCGTACAATTAACACATCTACCAAACTTGGCACATTCCTGTCCAAAAAGGCCTGGTCTGGCTTTGCACTTGCTGGGTCCAAACCAGGTCTGGATGAGAGGCAAGAAATAAAAATAAACTAAACACAAACACATCTTCAAACACAGCTCGCTTGCAAGCACTGCATGTTTCATGTTTAGAGGTCACAGGGCAGTTACTGCTGCACACCTGAACTTAGCTTTATTACCTACACCGTGAAATGGGCTGATTAACACGTATATCAGCTTCACATAACACAAAATACTCGACCCTGCTGCTGCTGCATGTGTACGCTGACAAACAGGCCAAGATGCTGTCTTGATGCATGCTCAGTCATCCAGTACGTAGCATTTCCAGTGCGAGAAACGACTGAAGAAGTGACTAAATGTATCTCCCACTGAAAACTTTTTAGGAGGCGAAAATGCTGCGTCACAGCTGCTCGCAACAACAAGTCCCAATGTAACCCCTGAGTATAGATAATGGCCACATGATGCCAAAAAATGGAGTGAGGAGCTGGTGAAAAACGTCTTTGTGTTTCCTGGTGAATCAAACCGTTATTTCAAACTATTTTTTTAAAGATCAAAAATAGCAAAAAGTTCTGTGGTCTCCTAAATGTTACACCCCTGTCCAGACCCTGAAATACTAATTAGAGTTGAACACCCTGTGTGCTGCGCTCTGTGCCTGCACGCCACACTGAGGAAACCGTTTCCCTTATTTTGAGTAAAAATTCAAAGCATGTTGTTCCAGTTTCTCAGAAATGTAAATTTGTTGTAGCTGTCCTTTTTATGCAGCTTATATTTTGGTTTATTATGTTTTTAAAAAAATCACAGGTGATGCTTTTCACTGAGCTACATTTTTGCCATATTAACTGTTTAAAGCCTGAACTATCAAATAATTCTTTTTTTTTTTAATTCAACATTTATTGAACCTCCTGACTTTAAAAAAAGATATATAGATTAACATATAAATGAATTTGTTACATATTTGTTACATCTGGCCTTTTATTTCTTTTTCTTTTGCAATTTATTGCCTAAAAATGTGGTGAGATATTTATTCCCGTTTTTCAATGTATCAAATATGATACACTATGAGTTAAGGAGTTAAAGGTATCCTCTCTTTGGCATCACACAGATCAATCAGTGACTTAAATCAGTCTGATGCTTGAGCTTCTGGCTCACAGAAACTACTTGTATACATGCCCCCACCAAAGAGGTGACAGTGTTCAGTGTCCTTATAACAGGTTTTGGCGACTGGGGATCAGACTGCCCCTCCTGTACATGGTGGGCTTATGAGGGACTGGGTGCATGTTACTCTTTCTGGCTACAGGGTGGGACCAAGGCAACTCTACCCTGGGGAGGATTAACAGATCCCTTGTTCTTCCCTTTATAGGGGTTTTCTGAATAGCTCTTGTCTGACCCCTCACTCAGAAGCAGTTTTGCTTGGGAGACCCTTCCAGCGGTAAATTGGCCCTCACAATATATCTCCTGGCATTACACAGGCGCACAGACCCCTTCATCATGACAAGGTGGAGGGATATCTGGATCCTAGTTATCCATCTGACTAGGATGCCTACTGGGTGCCTCCCAGGTGAGGTTTTTCAGGCCTTTCCTACTGGGAGAGGACCTTGGGGAAAAACCAGAATACATCAGAGAGATTAGATCCTTCAGCAGGCTTGGGAAGCCTTGTTGTCTCCTTGGAAGAATTGAGTTGGCTGCCCCCACTATTCAGACCCAGACCTAAGAAAGTGGCTATGGATGGATGGATGGATGATAGGACGACAATAATTTGGTATAACTTTGAGTACTTGAATGTCCAAATGTGCCTTTAAACCAAAGCGATAAAGTCAACGTGAGCCATAATCTCTTTTTAAAACCTGGTAGGAGCTCAGAGTTGTATAACTTTGAGCATGAGGTGCAAAATACAGTCAAGATCTACAAACTTTTAGTCAGCAGGAGAAAACATATCATTTTACAGTCAGAGGCATATCTGCCAAGTCTGCCCATGAGTTTGGAGATTACTACACACACCATCAGCCAGGACAGTGTGCTACCAACCCACCTCCCAGCAGCCAAGTTTTAATTAGTTCATACCACTTCTCATTTTAGTCTCTCACCAGGAGCCAAGTACACGAAGTACAAATGACACAAAGTTGTCCTCCAGACAGAAGGAGGGTGTAAATGTACAAGTCACAGTACTGTCATGACTTACTGGGCTGTCTTCAGCTTAACTAGCATCACATGTATGACAGGAAACAGGCCTAATTCAGTTATTTGTGAGGCATAAATCAAGCCTCCATGAAGAATAAATAATGTGACCTTAATACTGCTTTCAGTAGAATTTAATCTGATTCTTTTTAGCAGATTGTTTCATATATGCAGTCAGGTGAAGAGTAAAGTGTGTTATTAATGTTTCCATGGGAATTTAGAGGGTATGCAAAAGCCAGGTGCTGCTCATCAAAAGCAGTTTTAGACCAGTTTGCTAGTCTGGAGTATTCAGTTGTGTGTTAAGACAATGCCGCAGTCGTCCCAGGACTAGACACTTCAAATTCACCCCAAGTTACGCCGTGCAATATTCAGAGAAACTACAACTATGTTGATGTTACAGTGAACGATGGCTAACACGTCTGGAGTAGCAAGATTTACTGCTGTGGAAACACTGAATCCCAAAGTGATGATGGAGATGAGTGGGATTAACTTGTTTTTGCATCAAAATGATTCAAACATATAAATGAAATACATTAAATCACGTAAAATATCTGTTATTGATGATAAACACAAAGAGAAACATTAAAGAAACCATAAACATCCCTGTTTAAACCATAATGGGCTCATAGATAATCCCTCTTGGTCCCTAAAATAACTCAGTGAATACATGAATTCAATAATGTATAATTATGGCTCATTCTTTACAACAAATACTTTTGGTATTTGTAGTTTAAAAATCAGAAGAGTTTCCTCAGCACTGCTTCTTGTGCATGCATTTATGGTGCAGAGGCCTATATTATGTGGTGACTAGACTACCTTCATATTTTTAATATGCGAGTTCACCAGCTCACAGAAAATAAATCCACATGGAGTATATTGGACAGGAGGCGATATGAACCCTGCCAAATACTTAAGATTGATGGGAAACTATGAAGGAAAAGCTCCACCTAGTGGAGTGAAGTGTAACTTTTTTCCTTCTGCTTTTTATATTCCTGCAGCAAAAAGACTCATACATCCCATTCAGCTAAAAGGAAGAATATGTCAGGATTTTTCCCATATAGAAAACAGGTTTTGGGCATTTCCCCTTTAGGAGTTTCAGAAGAACTGTGGTAAAAATATTTTAAGCATTTTAAAGTAAAAATTATTTTAGTTAAGGTAACACACATGTGGACTAATTGTCCCCCAAAGTCCTGTTTTGAGCCAGACCTTCACGTGAACTGACCGTGGAAAGCAGAGAACACAAGACATAAAAACAAAACAGGTTTTTAATCAATATTTTATTCTGAAAGGATCGATCTAAGGTTATAAGCAGTTTATAAAAGTTTATTTTCACATCATCTACTGCTGCTACAGTTTATGCACACAAGGCATAATGAAATCCATGCACATTTGCCAACATAATCCACAACTAACATTTCACACTTTACATTCCCTGTTCGAGCTCATCGTGTGTTTTTCTTTAGAGGTAAATACTACGTGATTATAATTTTACACATTCATGGATCCTGAACCACATTCTCCCTCTTGTGCACACTTCTAACGTGTCTGCCGAGAGACTCCATCCATTTGAAGGATTTGCCACAGCAGTTACACACAAAGCGTTTCCCCTCGGTGTGGATCGTCTGGTGTCTGTTCAGAGCGCTCGTCGTGATGAAGGTCTTGCTGCATATTTCACACCTGTACGGCCTCTCTCCCGTGTGAGTCCTGATGTGAGCTGCCAGGTGGGAGCAGTTACTGAAGCGTTTTTCACAGACGGAGCAGCTGTAGGGTTTGTCTTTGCCCTCCTCGTTGCCGTGGAGGTGGTGGTGATGGTGGTAATGGTGGAAATGTAAGGCTTGGTCCTGCAGACTGGCTTTCAGACTGGAAGGAGAGGAGATGAAGTCTTTGATGTCTGACTCGAGGGCTTCGAGCTGGTCAGCATCGTGACCCATCCAGAAGTCCCTGTGGCTCTTCTGCTGCTCCTCCTTTTTGACCTCTGAAGTCTCTGGATGCTCCTCATCCATCTGCCCCAGGCTGCTGCCTCCATCCTCCTCCTCTTCCTCGCACTGCTCAGGCTCGGCCTCAGGCTCAGAAGCATCCACTGCAGGGTCTGACTGAAGAGGAGGAGGAGGAGAAGGACGGTGGCGGTGATAGGTTTGCTGCAGCAGCTGGGCTGCAAGACATTTGTCTGATGGAGGCTCTGAGCAAAAGACAAAAGACGCCGGAGTTATTCATTTTTAACTCAATATACAGACATTATAAGGAAAAGCTGCACGGGTTTGGCTATAAAGCGGGTTTAATTCAAACCTACCTGCCTTGAGAAGCTTCAGCTCCAATCTGAGACGGCTGATTTCCAGATCTTTTGAACGACAGAGCTCCTCTTTGTATTCGGCTATTGTCTTTTCAACCGCTCCAAATATCTCCTCCGCGGCCACCATCAGCCTCTCGCTCAGAAAAGCTTTCAGTGAATGCATCCTGGACATTTAGACGGGAGGCTGCCAGCTCTCGGTGGCTCCTGAACACGTATTTGTGCGGGTCCGTGAACGTCACGCTTGGATTGTAAACACGGACATGAAACTAGTGAGGTGAGAAATGTGCAACACGAGAAAACAGCGCCACCTTCTGGCGTGGAGGACAAGAATAAACGTTACGCCTTGATGATAAAATAAAAAAATATTCTTTACTATGATTTCTGTTCTATTTAAATATTATAAACAGTGCTGTTAAAAAGAATTTTCCTCTTTTTTGAATATTTGTGACACTTACATTTTTTAATATCAATGCTAATAAAAAATATGTCCTTCTTCAGAACACCAGTGTGCTTGAACTTCAGCACAGAAAAGAAAGCCTGATATTCTGGTAGAGAGCAGAATTCACGGTTCCCTCAATTACAGCAAATCATCCAGGTCCCGAAGCAGCAAAGCAGCCCCACTAAAACCATCATGTTTGAGTGTCGGTGTGATGTTCTTTTTATGAAATGCTGTTTTAATTTTATGTCAGATGTAACAGGACTCAAACCCTCTACAAAGCTCAGCTTTTGTCTCATCAGTCCACAGAACAGTTTCCCAAAAGTCTTGGAGATCATCAAGATGTTTTTTTGGCAAATGTGTGATCTTTTTGGTTAGCACTCTCCCATGTGCGCCATTTTTGCCCAGCCTCTTTCTTGTTGTTAAATCATGAACTCTGATCCTCTGACTGAGGCAAGTGAAGCCTGCAGTTCTTTAGATGTTCTGGGTTCTTTTGTGACCTCCTGGATGAGTCATTGATGTACTCTTGGAGTAATTTTGATAGATTGATCACTCCTGGGAAGCTTCACTGCTGTTCCAGGTTTTCTTAATTTGTAGATAAGTCTTATAAAAGGTTTTATAACCCTTTAGAGACTGACAGATATCAGTGAGTTTGTTTCTCAGCTGTTATATCAGGGTATGCCGTGTAGCTTTTTAGATTTATGTATTTTTAGCCTACTTCATTTTTTCAGACAAGTTCTATTTAAAATATTGTATATGATCCTGTATGGGGTTTTTTCTTGGCTGTTTATTCTTGTCTGCTGACAAAACACACACACACTCTCACATACATTCACTTCATCATCCCAGCTTCAAAGCCCTTCCTGTTCAGGCCTGGCCCCGATATTGCTCACAGCAGGATATCAGCTGTAAGCCTGTTCAGTTGATTTCTCCTGTTCATTCCAGCAACTTTTTCAACTCAGTTTTTGAAGTTTTCAGTTAGGAAATAACAATCATTGCCTCCATATAAGGACCCATATGTCAACAAACCCCTGAACTCATTGCCCCAACTCTGGGAAAAGCTTGTGAGGGAAGAAGTGTAAAGAGCTTGGGTACATACATGTCAACAAAACAGCAACCACAACAAAGAGAGGAGGCAGGAGGGAAAGGAGTCCCAGGATTAAAGGAGAAATTGTGGAAATTATAGTTATTATAAGGGCAGCATGGTGGCACAGTGGTTAGCACTGTTGCCTCACAGCAAGAATGTCCTGACTTCAATTGCACCATCAGGCCAGGGTCTTTCTGTATGTTGTGCCCGTGTCTGTGTAGGTTCTCTGCAGGTACTCCAGCTTCCTCCCACAGTCCAAAGACATGCAGTTAGTGGGGTTTGGTTAACTGGATACACTAAATTGCCCATAGGTGTGAATAGTCTATGTGTTAGCCCTGCGACAGACTAGTGGCCTGTCCAGGGTGTACCCTGCCTCTCGCCCTAAGAAATCATCAATGGCAGCCATTCCTTTCGGTATGCTTGATGACCCATTTCTTTGCTTTATCCATACTTTTTTCTTCACATCGTTCTGCCAAAAGCTGGTTTCATCTATGCATTTTTCAGGCTTGTGCAGGCTCTTTTAAAGTCAAATCTGACCTTCTTGTTCTTGAGTGTAACAAGTGTTTTTCACCTTCTTGTAAACCTTTTGCATTTCCTTTCATGAGGGCATCTCTTGATTGTTGACAATCACACATCTACTTTGTCCAACCACTGGTAGGACCTGGATGTCAGCCACTTCCTCTATCTGCCGGTGGTACATACCGTGCAGGAGCTTACTTATCCTTCCATGATGGTTCCTCCTATTTTTTGGGTTTCTGCTGCCTGAGGCATTCACTGAGCACATGGTCAGTTGGGGCTGTCTTCCTGATGTATTCATGGATGTTTTTTGTCTCATCCTGGACTGTGGTACTGACACTCCCCCAGCCACCTTCCTTCTGCTTAGCATACAGCCTCAGAATGCTGGACTTGGGGTGAAACCCTCCATGCATGGTAAGGTGGTCTTCCTGGTCTCGATGTCAGTGGCTTCCATCTCCTCCTTTGGCCAACTTATTATCCCAGCAGGGTACCTGATCATGGGGAGGGCGTAGGTTTTGATAGCCCAGAACTTGTTCTTACTGAATAGGATAAGGGACCTATGATTGTGTTGAAAGCAATCACATGTTGATTGTACACCACCCTTTTATAATCAGAGACAGAAGTACTTTGTATGTATATATATATAAAAAAAAACACCCAGCACGCCCCTGCGGGCGGTTTATCCTTCAAGCTCGGGTCCTCTACCAGAGGCCTGGGAGCTTGAGGGTCCTGCGCAGTATCTTAGCTGTTCCCAGGACTGCGCTCTTCTGGACAGAGATCTCCGATGTTATTCCCGGGATCTGCTGGAGCCACTCGCCTAGCTTGGGAGTCACCGCACCTAGTGCTCCGATTACCACGGGGACCACCGTTACCTTCACCCTCCACATCCTCTCGAGCTCTTCTCTGAGCCCTTGGTATTTCTCCAGCTTCTCGTGTTCCTTCTTCCTGATATTGCTGTCATTCGGAACCGCTACATCGATCACTACGGCCGTCTTCTTCTGTTTGTCTACCACCACTATGTCCGGTTGGTTAGCCACCACCATTTTGTCCGTCTGTATCTGGAAGTCCCACAGGATCTTAGCTCGGTCATTCTCCACCACCCTTGGGGGCATCTCCCATTTTGACCTCGGGACTTCCAGGTTATACTCGGCACAGATGTTCCTGTACACTATGCCGGCCACTTGGTTATGGCGTTCCATGTATGCCTTGCCTGCTAGCATCTTGCACCCTGCTGTTATGTTCTGGATTGTCTCTGGGGCATCTTTACACAGCCTGCACCTGGGGTCTTGCCTGGTGTGATAGACCCCAGCCTCTATGGATCTTGTACTCAGAGCTTGTTCTTGTGCTGCCATGATTAGTGCCTCTGTGCTGTCTTTCAGTCCAGCTTTGTCCAGCCACTGGTAGGATTTCTGGATATCAGCCACCTCCTCTATCTGCCGGTGGTACATACCGTGCAGGGGCCTGTCCTTCCATGATGGTTCCTCGTCTCCCTCCTCTTTCTTGGGTTTTTGCTGCCTGAGGTATTCACTGAGCACTCGGTCAGTTGGGGCCATCTTCCCAATGTATTCTTGGATGTTCGTTGTCTCATCCTGGACTGTGGTGCTGACACTCACCAGTCCCCGGCCCCCTTCCTTCCGCTTAGCGTACAGCCTCAGGGTGCTGGACTTGGGGTGAAACCCTCCATGCATGGTAAGGAGCTTTCTTGTCTTTATGTCAGTGGCTTCTATCTCCTCCTTTGGCCAGCCTATTACCCCAGCAGGGTACCTGATCACGGGCAGGGCGTACGTGTTGATGGCCCAGATCTTGTTCTTACCATTCAGCTGACTCCTCAGGACTTGCCTGACCCTCTGCAGGTACTTGGTGGTTGCAGCTTTTCTAGTGGCCTCTTCATGGTTCCCATTCGCCTGCGGGATCCCCAAGTACTTGTAACTGTCCTCTATGTCTGCAATGTTGCCTTCTGGTAGTTCAATCCCCTCAGTTCTGACTACCTTCTATTAGATTATTCTGTTATTATATGTTACCTTATATATGTAATCAAAGTAGTTGAATTAGAATACTGCTGTAGATCACATTATACCCTTTAATATAGAGTGTGTGAGCTGTATGTAGTTTAGTTCTCATTATACTTTTGAGTTAACAGAACATATTCACATATTAGTTCATTAGATAAATGTGCATCACTCTGTATCCTTGATCTGCTGGGAATGTGTTACACTGTTTTCTTGACATGCTTAATTGTTGAATCATGAAGAGAAGGTTGTAAGCAGGAGACTCTGTGTCTAAAGACAGGGGAGATAGATAGACCACATTCCACACCCCCACCTTACAGAAAGCAGAGAAACAACTGCCGAGGTCATAACTTAGGCGCTGTAACAGAGAAAAAATGTGATGTTTTGGCTTTTACGACTAGCTGGGGGCCACTAGAGACTATAAAAAGCTGAGCAACCCGTCACCATTTTGAGACATGTGCCTGACCCTCTGGTAGCATCTCTCCCGTCCGGACGTTGTAATGCTCTTACTGTTGAATTGTATGGAAATAAATGATTGTTGATTGAGCATTTATACACCGAGTATTGTCCTTCCTTCAGCCCAAAGATTCAAAGAATTGGGAGATTTCAACAACTTGGTGCCGTGTGACCCGGATCTTTGGTGTGCTGAGGAGGTGCAGATTTGACCTTTGGTGAGATCGTGAGGCGAGGTGAACAGAGGACCGGTCCAAAAATAAAAAGGTAAGCACAGCCTGTTGTATTATAAATACCAAATGTGCATATTGGGCTTTCCAAATTAATCTGTTCACTGAGTTACACGTATTTTCACAGTAAATTTGTCGGTGTCTGGTTTTTGGCGCAAGATACTAACAACATAAGTTGAGGCTGAATTCCAGTGTGTTAAATAAACTGCTTCTACCGAGAAACTAATAAGATACTACGTTGAGCTAGTTGCAGCCACTTTACCTTCCACATTTAATTTTGTCTAATACTGGCTTCTGTAGCAATAATACATTAGAATTTATTCTGAAGACGCGGCCATTAGTCCAGTACATTGAAGTCGAGGTTTGTTTATTTTGTTTATGGTGTCAGTGACATCCTGGCTTTTGCCGGCTATGAAATAGAAGTTGATTTAAGGAAAAGCAGATGCTGGCTTCACGGTGCAGTTGAACGCTGGCAACGCGAGAGCGAAACACGTCCGTAGGTTTGGTTTATGATACGGCGTGTTCCGGTGGTGCGGCCGTGAAGTGCAGTAGTGGTTGGTGCTAGTTTTAGTACATTGGATAGAGGTTTTGACGGTGGTTTGTGGCGTCAGTCGAGTTTTAAGGGCTGCGGTCATAATACAAAGTAAAATTTTAAGTACATAGAGCAAAACCTGGTTTATGATGTCAGGTATAACTTCGGGGATGCAAGCATCACTTTTATGATGCGACTTTGCCCCGTTGTGGCGGTCATAAGCGCAGACAAAGGGGTATTTTGGTCTATGGTGCAGTGTGCTTTAAGAAGATCTAACAGTTGAGCTCAGAAGTTTCTGTGTAATCTTCCACTGATGAGGAACGCTCTCTGTGTGTCTCACTGATGGTGTAACGCGCTGTGTGTGTAAGGCGCGCTCTGGCTATGTGTGAGGCGCGCGCTGAGTGTGTTTCTGTGTGTGAAGTGTGAACACAGTGACAGTGACGGTTGATGTGTTTGATTAGGAGGACATTAGAGCAAAGACACATTTTAGGATCAAAGGTTGATGCCTAGTGTACCTGTGGAAATAATTTTGCCCTAGGAGTGGCGACCCTCCTGTTCGTGGACGCGCGGCCAGGACCGGCGGCGTCCGGGTGCCGAGGTGGTGACTTGGGGAGGTGAGGGCCCCCGCATAGCTACGGAAATAACACTGGAACGGCCGTGTAATCACGGGTTCACATTTATTCCGGACTAGAACAAGACACATTTTGCGAACAAAGGTTGAGTCTAGATTAGTAAAGAAATATAAAAAGGTTGAATTCCTCGTTTCAGTGGTTGAAATTGTTGTGTGCCTGTCCCCTGACGAGTGTGAAATTAAAATAAAGAGGGAATTTGGAGCCACATAGAGATAGACGGGCATAATTGGGTGTATTACTCTGTGGTGTAATAAAAATAAAAAGGAGAGATAGTAAGAGGTGTGCAGTGGAGAATTATGGAGGAGTACAGAGAGGAATGTGTTGGGAGACTGGCGTACAGTTTACGCTGTCAAGGTAGGCGGGTTGCCTGCTTATCTGCTTAACATGTGATGAAAATGAAATTAAATAAATCTCTTAGTGTGTTAATACAGGAAGCTGCGGACCTGGACCAACTGCCCCCACAAGCACAGCGGTCGAAGCAAAATTATAGGTAATGGGAACCACACCCAGCACGAATCAGCAGCTGTGAAAAAGACAGCAGCGAGGAGAGAATTAGAGGAGAAATTAAGAGAAGTTTTAACACATAAAATTGGGGCCAACGGACTTGTGGAGGTTGGGAAGGCGTCCGGAGCATCACAACAAAAAGGTGAAACAAAAACACACAAGCAGAGAAATCTGAGAGAAAGGCTCCTTTTAAGGTAACGCCTAGTTTGAGAAAAGATAAAATTAACCTGCTTTTATACAAATGCACATACACGCAATGAAGAAACAGCTTACACTCATGAACACGTGAAGATTTTCCAGCAAGGTTAAAGAAAAATTAACATACTTAAATGATGAAGTCTATACATTACTGACAAAGAAACCCTCTGGGTTGCAGGACAACAATTTAACTAAAAAAAAAAAAAGGAACACTGGTCTAACCAACCAGGCAAGACACAACAAATTTAGTGGTTAAAAGATTCAAATTGTGACATGTTTTCTGTTGATTGATTAATAAAAGTGATTACTGAATGAAAGAAAGTTCCTTTTTTGGGCTTTTAAACATGATCTTAAGAATTTTAACATATACCGGTGTTGTCCTGTCAACTTGGTGGGTTAGGAGTTGATTATATCGGGAGACAAAAAACAAAAAAAAGGGGGAGAGAAGGCTGACACAGGGCCTGGCCCCATTGTCTCCCCTCTGAATAACACAGCCAACACAACAACATTTTCCTGTTCGTTTGTTTTTGTTTTTTGTTTGTTTTTGTTTTGTTTTGTTTTTGTTTTTTCTATACATATTTAATTACAGGCTGCTTTGCCGGCCCTGAAAGCCGAGGCTGACTGGACTCCTGCTCTCCCCCATACGTGACACTGACCAAATGCTGCAACAGCTGGACCCACAACAACGACCTGAGAATGTCAACAGACCTGCAGGAATGTGATCTCATGCAGCCGAGACGGAGAGCACTAAACCTAAGGCCCGTTTCACTACACGGGGGAAAATTCCCAGACTGCGTCAGCTGACAGAGCTGTGACGAGACGCCCGCCAAGCCCGAATGAAAAGTAAGGCCGAGCGAAAGAATGCTGACCTTGATAACTTTGCATTCACACTGTGCAGGACAGTGATGGACCAACACGGATGATCGGGTGGCGAAAAAGGGCGTGACCGAGACAAGAGGAGTAACTGAGGACAGAAGGCACCTCAGAATGGACAAAAACACAGAAGAAGATGCAGGTTTCACCTGCGGTGAACATCGACACTGGAGAAAGGACTGCCCCAATTGGGGTCAGAACCAGGACGGACTGAATTTTGAGCAGCAGCAGCAGCAATGGTCGCAAACAAACTGAAAAGGAGGGGGGCAGGACCCCAGGGCACGCTTCAGGCCGTGGTTTACCCAGAACACCAGAACAGGAAAGTGATGAACACACATACATACACACACACACATACACACACACACACACACGGGAATGCTGATTCACTGAGAAGTGATGCACACACATACACATGCACACGCTTGTGCAATGAAGAGTGATCCACACGCACACACACACACACGCTGATGCAATGAAGAATGCTTTGCTTATGCTGATATGCAAAATGCTGCACACAAACATCCCAATGCATAATTTTTATGAGGAGCCATTGATTACCATTAAATACTTAGAATGTGTTATATGTCACCCAGAGGGCATTTATGTAGATTTTAGGAATAAGGTCTAAAAAAGTTTGGTTATGAAAACAATGTCTGTGCGTGATGTCTGTTTATGGCTCAAGGCCTTGACTGAATTCTTTGCTGTGCTTCACACAGCCCTGATGAGGAACAGTGGCACAGAGTGAAAATGATGAATTAATAGTGTAAGTTTTAGGTCGGAGTACGGCATTTTCTGTGATTGAGTTTTAATTCAAGGAGGAACAAAAGGTGTTACGGCACCTGAGGTTCTCATTCCCACACAATATTGTCCCGGCAGGAAGCAAAATGTTCCTGTGAATTTCTGGTTGATTGTTTGGTTTTGTTTAGCGCTAGCTTGATTTTATCAGTGAGCTTTGGCTTGTGTTCTTTCTCGTAAGCGAGAGAGGGATAGTTTTATGCTTGGACATGTCTGCAACGGGCCCTAGTTTGTGTTATTTTAGTAGTATTTTGTTGGTTATGTCTGTTTTCGTTTTTGTTACAGTGCACTGGAGAAAAAACATCTGAGAGGTGTGATCCACCGGTGGTGATATGTTGATATTTTGTGAGTTCATGATTTAACAATCAGCTCTTTAAACAAGGCCTGAAAAATTGAAATTTAAAGCGCTATAAAATATTATTACTGTAAACAGTTGCAAAGTGTGCTTCTCCATGATTGTAATTGGCTTGGGAGAAATTCACTTATAGGGAACACTGATCTAAAAGGATTGCACCGAGTCAATCCGGCCCAAAAAACAACAAGGAATTGTTTTCCTTTAAAATGATGACGTCATCTTGCTGGTGATGGAGGCTCGAATAGGTTGCGCGGGAGACTCCATTATCAGCAACATCTGGTATGAATGTGTATGGAGGTATGCATGTGAATGGACTGTGATGGACTGACGACTAAAAGTTTTGACTGACTTGATACTGAGACAATGACTGCACCAACTTTAGGATTAGTAAATGCCAATAAACAATTCATAAACAATTCACCCAGCCGACAAGAGAAGGGTGGATGCTTCGCTTTGTTTTGTTTTGTTTTTTCAGGAGCAGGAGGATATGAGAGACTGGAGGAGGAGACTCTAGCTTCACATAAGTATGAACTGCAGACTTAACACTGTGGTTGCTGATTTTGAGTTACCGATGTTTGCATTAAGAAAACTGTGCTATATTAGCTGTGTTTTGAGTAAGGTATCATGTTATATTATTGGGAATGCCAAATGCTACAGTGGAGAAGACTTTTGATACCACTCATGACTGGAATATGTTATTATTAACCATAGCAGGCCACTGTAAAAAGTCAATTAAATTTTATAGAGGAAAATCGCCAAAATTGAACAATACCTATGAATGACTGGCCACATTCAGAATAGAGATATGCAATAATAAACATTGGTCCACGTGATTTAGGTTCTCACTTGAAATAGTAAGTTATTAAATGTAGAATATAATTGACAGGGACATTTGATAGGATGTGGTACTGAAAAAGAACAAGAGCAAAGTAAATAAAGAAAATATTGTGTTTAGTTTGGATAAATTCAAATTAAAATGTACCATTACACTCAGAGGATCAATATGAAATAAAACATATGCAAAATTTGTAGGAAGTACATGACTGATAACTGTTCTGTCCTGAGCGTTTGTTTCTAGAGCACCCACTTGACCACACCAACAGTTTCTCGCCACCGAGGAGGGGTACTTGCAAAAAGAATAAAATAAAAATCTGAGTTTAACAAAACATTTTAAATGTAAATATCAAGCTTACCTTTCTTTTTCCATGAAATGTGCTTGTGGGCACGCCAGCCATTTTGAAAAGGTGGGCAAAACAATTGGCAAGGCCACACCCCCACACATGTGATATAATTTTAAAGGTACTGTTGCCCTCTCTAAGAAACATCAGGACTTAGAGGAGTGGCAAGTAGAGTATGCGAGCTACAAGCAAAAACTAAAATGTGTACTACAGTGTGCAAAAATGAAATACTGGGTCATCAGGGGGTCATGAGGGACATTTATAAAACTAAAAGTCCCACTAACCTTAAAGTGCACTTGAAAAGCCCACACAAGAAGGCTAACCTAGCTTACCTAGAAGACCTCATCAGGGGGAGCACACTCCCCCTCCTTGAAGAGCTCACCCACTCAACCCGCATCCCCAGAAAACAGCTAACCCCAGATAAGGCAGCGTGATGTATCCCGAGATAACAGGACTGGGACATCTAAATAAAGGTGTGAAACAATCGCCTTCAAAAGGTTATCAATTCACTTGAACCAAAATTAGGACCACTCGGTGCGGCAAGAGTTAATAGTTATTAGTCTCAACACCCAAGGATAACCAGAAGAGCATGACTGATATGATGGAACTGGGATTTTGTTACACTTAATTTTTGCAAAACACGAATAAAACTAAATTGAAACTAAGGATTTTCAGAAAATAAAAACTACACTAAACTAGCAAAGAATTGGTAAAAACTAATTACAACTGGTAAAAATTGAAAATCTGGAGTCGAAACTAAATAAAAATAACAACTAATGGAAATGGCGAAAAGTTTAAAACCCTGGTGCAGAGATTGGCAAATCTGACCAGGAAACGTTATAAAATGGATTGTCAGGATAGTCAGCGTTAAAGCCACTTTTGACAGTCCATACTAGGATGGCATTGGACATCTTCGGGGCGGAAGAGGGTTGGTGTGACCAAGGTGTGGTTTGGCTTGTTGTATGTACATTTCAAAATGTTACAGCTCTGGATGGACCAGTTACCAGGGCATGGAAGGATGACAGACTTTATTACATGAGGAGAAGGGACATTTTCGGGATCGAAGATCCTCAGGGATGACAAGGCTGGAGCAACGGTACTCGAGAGAAGAATTTCTGATACTTTCTGAGATATGATGTCACCAACCTTCTCTTTTAAGTGTCTAGCTCCGGTGAATTGACACATGGGAGTGTGTCAAAAAAGGGGGAAGTGGAAGTTGAGTTTGAACATCAAACAATGGTGATATGAAAATTTCTATGAGTTTATTTTTGTGTTTAATAAATTAGCTATGTTAAAACTTAAGCTTATAATGTGTTAGACTTAGAAAGGGTTCACTAATTTTTGATTTCTTTTACACACACATAGATTATGATTAGAATAAGTCCTGAACATAATATTTTAAACCAAATTTGAATCATTAGAAGAACAATGGATAACAATATTAGATTATCAAGGCTAGGGAGAGAGGTGTTTTGGTTTTCTGTCTCTTGCAGAGAAAGGAACAGACACCAGACGGGGACCCGGAGATGTGAGGACCCTTCACAGCAGGGACAGATGTAGGGACTGCCGAGACAGCAACTGGGGTCAAGTGTCATGACGTTTGGGCTCCTGGAGAAGATGGATCCCACAAACACAGCAATAACCATGAAGGGGTTGGCGAAAACCAGGAACACCAGACCAACGAGGTTCAAGAGGCTCTTGGCAAAAAGGGGGACACGCCGGTGACCCCAAAATACACAGATCTTTGTTTGAAATCGGGGCAGAATAATCCCCAGAACTGTGCAATGACTAAAGGGTGGTCTAACCCCGGAGGTCGAAGAAAGAAGCTGAGAATCACCCAACTGGAAGACACTGGTAGCTGCAGCAATAAAAATAAAGGTTAAAAGCTCCTTAGACAGAGGTTCTAGTCTAAGTACATTTGAAAGGTATAAGGGGGCATTAAAATGGGAGTGGAAAACTGGAGCACCAAAATAAAGCTGTGGGAGAATTGGGGAGTGATGGGAGTGTCATCTGTAACTGCTGTTATGGTTGTAAATCTAACTTTGCTTGCATCTGAACTGCGTGAACACAGAGGTCATCCCACATATGGTCCACCCGTTAAAGGGGGACAGAGGGCCTCAGGATCAAGAAAACTTGGACCTTGCGACCCTGGAGTGCATGTTGTAAGTGATCTCTTTCAGAGATCAAAAGGGGGAATTATTAGATTATTCTGTTATTATATGTTACCTTATATATGTAATCAAAGTAGTTGAATTAGAATACTGCTGTAGATCACATTATACCCTTTAATATAGAGTGTGTGAGCTGTATGTAGTTTAGTTCTCATTATACTTTTGAGTTAACAGAACATATTCACATATTAGTTCATTAGATAAATGTGCATCACTCTGTATCCTTGATCTGCTGGGAATGTGTTACACTGTTTTCTTGACATGCTTAATTGTTGAATCATGAAGAGAAGGTTGTAAGCAGGAGACTCTGTGTCTAAAGACAGGGGAGATAGATAGACCACATTCCACACCCCCACCTTACAGAAAGCAGAGAAACAACTGCCGAGGTCATAACTTAGGCGCTGTAACAGAGAAAAAATGTGATGTTTTGGCTTTTACGACTAGCTGGGGGCCACTAGAGACTATAAAAAGCTGAGCAACCCGTCACCATTTTGAGACATGTGCCTGACCCTCTGGTAGCATCTCTCCCGTCCGGACGTTGTAATGCTCTTACTGTTGAATTGTATGGAAATAAATGATTGTTGATTGAGCATTGATACACCGAGTATTGTCCTTCCTTCAGCCCAAAGATTCAAAGAATTGGGAGATTTCCTCCTTTGGCCAGCCTATTACCCCAGCAGGGTACCTGATCACGGGCAGGGCGTACGTGTTGATGGCCCAGATCTTGTTCTTACCATTCAGCTGACTCCTCAGGACTTGCCTGACCCTCTGCAGGTCAGGTGGTTGCAGCTTTTCTAGTGGCCTCTTCATGGTTCCCATTCGCCTGCGGGATCCCCAAGTACTTGTAACTGTCCTCTATGTCTGCAATGTTGCCTTCTGGTAGTTCAATCCCCTCAGTTCTGACTACCTTCCCTCTCTTTGTTACCATCCGACTACACTTCTCCAGTCCGAACGACATTCCAATGTCATTGCTGTATAGCCTGGTAGTGTGGATCAGTGAATCGATGTCTCGTTCACTCTTGGCATACAGCTTGATGTCATCCATGTACAGGAGGTGGCTGACAACTGCTCCGTTCCGTAGTCGGTATCCGTAGCCAGTCTTGTTAATGATCTCACTGAGGGGGTTCAGGCCTATGCAGAACAGCAGTGGGGACAGAGCATCTCCTTGGTAGATCCCGCACTTGATGGTGACTTGTGCTATGGGCTTGGAGTTGGCCTCTAGCGTTGTACGCCACATCCCCATTGAGTTCCTGATGAAGGCTCTTAGGGTCCCATTGATCTTGTACAATTCTAGGCATTCCAGTATCCAGCTGTGGGGCATTGAGTCATATGCCTTCTTGTAATCAATCCAGGCAGTGCACAGGTTGGTCAGTCTGGTCTTGCAGTCTCGGCTGACTGTTCTGTCTACCAGTAGCTGGTGTTATGCGCCTCTGGTATTCTTGCCAATTCCTTTCTGTGTCCCGCTCATGTATTGACCCATGTGCCTGTTCATCTTAGCCGATATGATGCCTGACAGGAGCTTCCATGTAGTACTGAGGCAGGTTATTGGTCGGTAGTTGGAGGGGACCGGTCCCTTCTTGGGGTCCTTGGGGATCAGGACCGTCCGGCCTTCGTTAACTAGCAGCTGGTTCATTTGTGCTGCCAGACGCTTGTGGAGTGCAGTCAGCTTCTTCAGCCAGTAGGCGTGAACCATGTCGGGCCCTGGTGCTGTCCAACTCTTCATACTGGAGACCCTTTCTTGGATATCTGCCACTGTGATGGTTACTGGACCCTGTTCAGGGAGGTCGCTGTGGTCTGCCCTCAGATCCTCTAGCCACTGAGCATTGCCGTTATGGGTTGCATCCTTCTCCCATATGCTCTTCCAGTATTGCTCCGTCTCCAGCCTTGGTGGTGCTGTTCTCTTATTGTTCCCTTGCCACTGAGAGTACACCTTTGCTGGTTCTGTGGAGAACAGCTGGTTTATTCTCCTGCCTTCTATCTCTCTGGTGTACCTCCTCAAGCGGCTGGCCAAGGCTGTGAGTCTTTGCTTGGCAGTTTCCAAGGCCTCAGGTATGGACAGCTTGCTGTATTTCTTAGGCACCTTATTTGTCGCACCTTTCTGCAACTCCGTTAGTTGGCTAACCTCCCTCTGTGCTACTTTGATCTTGCCCTCTAGCCTCCTTCTCCATGGAGGGTACTGCCCCTTGTGGCTGTTCAACTTGTAGCCAAGCATCTCACTGATCACTGCTGCCGTATTGTAGATCAGCTTGTTAGTGTCGGTAATCGTGGTTGTAGGTATTGCCCGTAGTGCTGCATTAACATCATCTAGCAGACCTTCTGAGGGTACTTCACGTAATCTTGGTAACCGGCTACGGGGGATCCAGGTTTCAAGCTTGGCCATGATCCTATTTTTCAGGTCAGTTCCTCTCGCACTCAACGATCCTTCTCCTATCGCACTCTCCTATCGCTATGTACCCAATCTCGGGTGGGGGTGATGATATCGCCCCCCTGACCTGGCGTCCTGACTCCTCCTTGCCGTAGCATTTGTGTTGTACCTCGTCAATCTCTAGCTGTGAGAGCAGTCCCTTCTTTCGAATGTTGGAACACTGAGCTACTAATTGTTTTGGGTATCGAAGAATCCATAGGTCCCTCATCCTATTCATGTAGCCCCTTCCGCCGGGGTTACTTGCGTAGTAGCATTCCAACAACGCCCTGTTTTCGTCTCTTGCCCACCGATGCCTTCTTGTTCCAGTAGCCCACTTTTCGTCAGGGTGCCCTGGTTCCTCAACACCTGACGCGGACCTTGTTGATCCGGGCGACGTCCGAGCCGGCATGCCTTCATATTTATCTGTCTCGCTCATGTCTGCGGTAGGCTTGCTTAGCATAGGGGGTCTAGCCTTAGGACCCTTACTGGATACAGACGCCCCAGGCAGGAATCGAACTTGCGATCCTCTGTTCCAAAGGCGTGTAGTCTAACCACTACGCTAGAGATATATATATATATATAAATATATATATAAAAATAAAATGTTCAGAAATTTATAGACCTAACTGACCATTTACAACAGGACTTCTGTATGTCTCAGGGGAGATCTGCCCTGGCCACATATGTATCGAGTCTTGCACAGAGTATAAGTGTTGAGTATTTTAGAGTAGCATAAAAACTGGGACCAAAAATGACCTCATGAAGGCCTCCTGAGAGCGATTAGTGGTTTTATTGAAGCCTTCTTACAGTAAACAAGTTGTCATGACTGAAGTGGTCCATGTGCTTTTGCTTTTATTAATTGTAAACAGTCTAAAAACAATAATTTCTCTACACAAACCTGTAACTGGCTTTAATTTCCCCGATTCATAAACCTTTCACTGCCATGTCTGTTTTAGCTCAGCGCTGGGATTAAAAAAAAAAAAATAGCACTGCACTTCTTCTCTGCATGGCATTGTGCTAACAGGACCTCACTCCTGTAACATGATACTCCCTCTCCATTTTGAGAATACCACTGGGATTACCACTGTGTATATGGACACACAGCAGCCTCAAGTGCATGTGATGAAAGAGACGAGGCACTGGAAGAGTCTCTAAACCATTTATTATGTTTCCTTACAGCTTTCCTACCCTTATTCCCATCAGCTGTGACACACAATGTGATGAACATAACTGACACTTTACTTTTGGCAGGACAACCAATGAGAGAATGGATCACGCACAACTAGAGGGAGGTAAAAGCCACAGAAAAAAACAAAAACAAAAAAAACCCCAATCATAATTACACAAGAGACGCCAGTAAAAAGACAGAGTTGATCGACATGAGCTGTCACACAGTTTTACACAGAAAAAAAGTTCATGAACTTTTACTTAAAGTGTGGACTGCCCGTCCACCTCAAGGTGTAATCGTCAGCCTTTACAGCTTGAGCACTGAGTTGCTTCTAGTTTGCACAGACTGTTCTCAGTGGACTTGACTGTTATCAGTGCAGTACAGTGTGTGTCAGCCTGTCCCTTTTCTTTGTGACAGAATACAACCCCCCGCCCCCCCAAAAAAAGGAAACTGAGGGAATGACATCATCACAAATGCTTTGAATGAAAAAAAAAAAAAAAAAAAAAAAAAAAGGGGAAAAGGACTAAGTGCTGAGAACGAGGGATGAAGAACTGGACCGTCTGGAGTTGGACTCTAATCCAGTCGCATTGCAACTGCCCGCATTTTATGCCTTAGCGTTGATGATGTCGATGAACTCTGGCTTCAGGGAGGCTCCGCCTACGAGGAAACCATCAACATCCTTCTGGGAGGCAAGTTCTTTGCAGGTAGCACCGGTGACAGAACCTGAGGAGAAGAAATGACGCTTGAGAAGAGATCGATGTGGGACTCAAAGCAAAACAGCTACCCAGCACAGCACTGACCTCCGTAGATGATCCTCACAGAGTTGGCAACGGCCTCAGAGACGTTGGTCTTCAGCCACTGCCTCAGTTTCTCATGAACTTCCTGTGCCTGAGATATTACACAGGTGACATTGTGTTGCAGGCTGTAAGCACAGCAAGTTAAATATTCAGTGATTTCTAATATTTACCTGCTGTGGGGAGGCGGTTTTCCCAGTGCCAATGGCCCACACAGGCTCGTAGGCGAGCACGACCTTGCTCCAGTCCTTTACATTGTCTGTGAAAGAGACGTGTGATAAGATTTATATTTCACAAGAGTTCGGATATCCACCACACTCTTGCTTGCACAAGCATGTACAAGAATGTCTGTTACAACATTTGAACTCATGTTGGCATAAAACCTGTGAGCTGCTTACCTGCGATGACCTTGGTCTGAGCAAAGACGACCTTCTCAGTGATGCCTCCCTCCCTCTCATCCAGCTTCTCGCCGATGCAGGCGATCACGCCAAGGCCGTTCTCCAGAGCATGAGCAGTCTTCTGACCAATCAGCTAACAACAAAGGAGACAATGATGAATATTTAACGTTTTTTAAAAATCTAAATGACTGCCATTAAAAAGAAATAATAATAAAAAAAAAAAAAGTCTATCCATGTTACCTCATCATTCTCTCCAAAGACGTGGCGCCTCTCGGAGTGTCCCAAGATCACCCAGTTCACACCGCAGTCCTTGATCATCGCAGGGCTGGAAGACGAGATTATCACACAGTGAACATAAATCAGAATTCCACAAATTCCATTGTAATGAACGTTTTCTCCCTCCCTGCCTGAGTGTGACACAGTTTGTATATACAAGAGATGGAAACAGCCACCTTGATGTCACATTCAGAAGACTCAACTTTAGCATTTTTGGCTGTAGCCATCTTGGACTTTGTGGTTCTGAAATCAGGGAGAGGCCACACGCTCCTATTGTAGTCACTTGTCAATTTCAAAGTAGGCCCGTCCTAAACTGCACCCTGTTTCATCATCCAATTCCATGTCAATGTGGCTATAATTTACAAAAGTGAGATAAGACTTAAAATTAGTGAACAAGACCAATAATTCATTAGGAAAATGTTTGAGGTCCCAAAGGAAGCATCACTTTCTCAGACTTCAGGAAGAGTCGCCCTCTGCTGCCCATTAGAAAAACTGCAATCTGTCTTGTTTGGCTTTACCAGTCTAGGCCCCACCCGCTCCTTGTAAAGAAACATTGTGATTGGTTGAATAAGTGCAGTTTTACCAAAGTATAACCATCAAGTGCTTTTAGTCGGCATTTTGACTGTATAAGTATATACACATATATATGTATACACTCATACACATAAGCAGTTTATTTTTATATGTTTTGTTTATTTCTGACGTCATGTTTGGAACTACAGGAGCACACCGTTACAACAGTGTCTGTGCCTGGTGTCCTAGTGCTGAGAGGCTTGTGTCATCAGGCAGGACTCTTTGCTCTTAGCTATTTCTCTCGTAGGTTTCTCATAAAGAGAAGCCCCCATGTACTTGTTAAATATAAAACAACTGATAGGGGCAGGATGTAAAGTTAGTTTTGATGAATGGACAAATATTAGACTTAATGAAAATATTGTCTGACAGCAACCCTGTAGGAAGTGTGGATAAGAAACTTTGATGTTAATTTGTAGGAGGTAACTCTCAGAACATTATTCTAGATTGATTTGATTGTCCTCACCTTGACACGTGCTCTACTGTTAAATGAATCAACCCAGTTAAGAGTGAAAAAGAGGTGGGGGGGGTCACTTTGGCAACACTCTGGGATTCCCCTAAAATCACCCCTGGATTAATTTATTTATATAGCAACAAAGCACAGCAACAGTTGGCTTAAAGTGCTTTAAATTTTAAGGTAGGGACACTAGAACTCCTTGTAAGATTCCTAACTGTATTTTGAGAGTGTGAAATCAGGAATTAGGAAAAATAACCTGAATTAAATACCTGATCTCCCCAGTGAAGGCACCCTTGGGAACTTTGTAGCAGTTCTGAGCGGCCACACCGAACTTGGAGTCCAGTTTGGACCTGACAAAGTCCAAGTAGATCGATGGAGCGCCGCACACCACCTCTGTTAAAGGAGGAAAAAGAAAAACACTTAGGTTACAGTTAGTTAATCCAGTTACTCTTAAAACCCAATATTAGAATATTTATGACCACCTGACATCCATCAAGCAGAGTTTGAAACCTCCTTGTGGTACCTCAGAGAGGCAGTGGCTATTAATGGGCCTTTTGTGATGAGGAAAAGGCACAGAAAAAAGCAACAGTGGTAATTAGACTATCAAAGCATCCTCAGTGATTAGTTTGACGTGTTTTTATATATGCGCGTCTACAGTTCAGCTAATCTGAGCCATGCCAAACACAAGAACACATTTTTTTTCCACACAGCACTACTGCAACTAAGAGGCTGAACTGAATCCATCTTTAAAAATCAATAATCTGAGAGCTTAATGGGCCAGTGAGCAAAATTCAAAGTGAATGACTGGGAACTAAAAAAATAAATAAAATAAAAACCACAGGAAGCACTGGTTCAATATGAGGTACAGTCTGCAGCAGTCAAGAAGAGTACAGTAAAGTTAAGACACTGACATTCACATTGTAACTATATCTTTGGGGTTATGGAGTCTATATTAAACACTGCCCGTTATTATTAGTTTGGCAAAGGTCAGTCAGGTCTCCCTGCAGTAAAGGTCTGAGTTCAGCCTCCAAAAGGTCACCTGCCATGGCTGCATTCAGCAGAGGTCAGAGACAACCCATGCACCCCAGTTCAAAGGGTCAAACAGAAGATCCAGAGTTTATCCAATATATCCAATATCCAACAGGTCGGTCTGAGGATGAAACAGGTGAACTCTGACTTTAGAGGCAAAAGCACGGGGGAAAAAAACTCGTCTTCATTTTCACTTCAGCTCTAAAAATGGGGTGGATTCATTAAAGGGAGCAAGGTCCAAGGATAGTCTGAGCAGACTTCAGTCCTGAGCACTCAGGCCTGTGAGTGCACACAGCATTGCAGTTGCATAACAAACACACAGGAGGAGATAAAAGGGCCTGTGACAGCAGACACAGGCTGTCTTCAGAGTGTCATACACTTAAATAAGGGAAATATAAGCAGAGCTCAGTGTCTTAATGAAACAGCAGCTGCTGCCTCTGTCTGGTTCATCTGCAGGAAGCAGACAGCAACAGGGCAATGTCTTCTGCTGCATTCAGGGCAAGTTGGGAAAAAACTGACTACACACTCACACGAGTGAAGAGCTGAAATAAAATGAGTGCATCCGTTTTTTTACTTGTTTTTGACTTTTGCGCTGTTTAAAGCTTAAGCTGCTGAATAACTCGGCTCAATATGCTGACGAAAGAGCAACCCCATTAACGACCAGCCTGACTTGAATGCACCCCGCACATCCACAGCAGAGGCAGATCTGCTCTGATGGTCTACGTGCCGCTGCAAACGCACACCCACCACGACATGAATGGAAAAAGCCATCCGAGCTTCCCTCGCCTGAGCTCCGGCACGTCTGCCAGCCGCTGGTCACGATTTAGCTCTGTTTAAAACGACCTCACGCTAATCCCGACTTTATTAAACACGGCCTGAAACAGACAGAACCTCCGGCGCCAACGCTGTCATAGATTTTTTTTATATTTTGAATGAAACTGACATTTTGACCGCGGAGGATCATTCAGCTGTGATACGAATACACAGAGATAGGCTTAAAATAACTGAAAATATGGAGACAAGTGGCCAAAAATACTGAACCCCATTCAAGAAGGGTGATGGTGTCAGAAGAAGCCACATACCGACATTTGAGTCCACCTTGCCTCCGTTCATGGTCTGGATGAGCTCCCCGAGGCTTTTCTTGTCGCCGTTCATCTTCCAGTTTCCACCAACGAAGAATTTTCTGGTCATGTTTGCGATTTTGGGGGGACGTTAGCCAAAGAGTGAACCGGTACTGAAAGTCCACTGGGGTCCTTCTAGTCTGGGGTAAGAGAGCGGACGTTAATGAGCAGCTCGGGGTATTTATTAGCGTGAAGGTCTAACCCCTCCTCCCCCTCAGCGCCATTGGTTCACGCTGGTACGCCCGTAAAACGCGTTTCTGCCTCATTTTGAGGAAGAGGAGAATGTCATGCTGCGTTCAAGTGCCGTGCGGGAAAAGTAGCTTTTCCCTGGATGAACCCGTTAGTGAGGACAACAGATATGAAGTGAAGCAATCGACAGCCTTGTGTTATTTTCACTCCTTCTAATTAAAGAAAAGATGTTATTTTTTCTTATTTATTTTTTCATGTTTTTCTGAGTTAGTTTCCAGAGTGTGTTCGTTTTTATTCCTTAAATAGTTTTAATGTTAGCTCTTCTTAAGTATATGTATTTAGGGCTGTGCAGGAATATCGGGAAACGATGCACCTTACCAATATGTAACACAACTACAGCTAACAAAAATATAAATAAACAGTTGCAAAAAAACATGTAGGGATTTTCTGTTTATCTACTCGTTTAAGATACTCGTTAACAACAGAGGAAGTTCATGGATGTAGTGAATGAGGACATGCACAAGGTTAGTGTGATGTAGGGTGGGTGGTCGAAATACGGTGAGATGAATGCAGATGGTACGCTTTAGCGACATCTAAAGGGAGCATCCGAAAGAGGCAGTTATTACATTTAAGTAGTCTTGTTTCGATCAAATTTCAGCATTGATATGAATAGTATTAGCCTTTATTTCACCTGAATCCTCTAAATGATCAGACCTACGGTACCTTATTTTTTCCAATCATAAGTATCTCGCTTCTGTTACTCAGTCATGACGGTCAACCATTTGATTGGCTGTGACGACACCAATCCCGCCCACCCACTCATTGACGGCTTGTTCAAAAAACGTTGTGATTGGTGAACACTCGGGCCAGTTTTAAAGTATTTGCATATCCGGCATGCACTGCGCTAAAAATGCCCTTTTTATACTTTTAAAGTATACCTTTCAAAGGGTTTCAGTTGATACATTGGCTGTACATGTATTTAAATATATTATAAATGAATATTTTTAAATATTTCCATTATTTCTGACATCGTATTTTGCACCTACAGAATCACACCGTAACAACAGTGTCTGTGCCTGGTGTTCTAGTACCGATAGGTCTCGATGTCGTATCAGGAATCTTTGCTCTTAGATATTTGTCTAGTAGGTTTCTCATAAAGAGAAGCCCTCACTCACGTGTGTAAAAGAAGCTCTATAAGTCTATTCATGGGTAAGTAGAAGAACTCGTACCTCATGTAGAGCCTATTTTACTCTCATACTTCAATTTGTGTTACACTTATAAGATACAGACGGGCTCAAGCAGCGTTGTCCAGCAAATAGTATTAATAAAATAACACACAAAAATATGCAACATAAGGTAAACATATGCGTTCTTCGGTAGCTCTGGTGGAATAAAATCTATATTGTGAGCCTCTTAGCTCTTGAACTCTTATCTGACTTCTCTCGTAAAACTACGTGATTTTTAAGACTGTTTAATGTCACTGTTTAAAATCTCCTTTGTGTACGAGTGATCTGTGCCTGTGAGTAGTAACCGCCCGCCTTTTGATTGGCCATAGTGACACAAGTCCCACCCACTTCGAGAAGACTTCGTGATTGGTGAAAGTCACTGGCGCTTTATACCACCATAACAACAGTGTCTGTGCCTGGCGTCCTAGTACCAATAGATTTCAACTCAGCGACAGGAATCTTTGCTCTTTGATATTTGTCTAGCAGGTTTCTCATAAAGAGAAGCCCTCTTACGTGTTTAAAGAAAGCTAAATTGACATCTGATCTTTCATAAAAAGCAGCTTAAAGTTGTCTGTAGAGTTATTACTGAGTCCCATAACTAGTTTCTCTTTTAATTTCATTTCGGATTACACCTATTTTTTGCTGACAGCGTTGTCCAGCAAAAAATATCGATAAAATAACACGCTTCACTGAGAACTTAAAGTGAACATGCGTATTCTTCAGTAGCCCTGCAGGAATAAAATCTATAATGTGAGCCTAACTCTTATCTGACTGCTCTCGTAAAACTACGTGATCTGTTTAATGTCACTGTTTAATGTTGTAGGCCAGTGTTAAAGAGGCTTCAAAAACCAAAAAGAATTCCTCTGAAAATGATCAGGTCCAAGGTCCTGAAGCAACTATTCTAGTTACATTTTAGTGTGAGACTAAAATTACAGTAGTAATGAAATTACAACTCTTATAAAAGGTTATAAAAATGAGACAAGACACAGAAATAGTCTCTAAACCATTTTAAATTTATTTTGTTTCCTTACAGCTTTGGAACGCTTCACGAATTTGCGTGTCATCCTTGCGCAGGGGCCATGCTAATCTTCTCTGTATCGTATCCAATTTAGCGTACGCGCTTGCCGAAGCAAGCTTTCCACTCCTGTCCCTTTTCTTTGGGACAAAATATAACCAAGTAAAAAAAAAATAAATAAAAATAATAATAAAGGAGAAGAAGGGAATGACATCTTCACACAAATATTTTGAATGAAAAAGGGGAAGAGGCAAACACAGCGCGGACCCGACGACACACCAAAATCTGACTCTGACGCGTCGGGTCCGCGCTCTGTGTTTACGTTTGTATGCAGAATCCGTAAACCTGCTCCCAGTTACTGTTTTAGCTGTATGGTGTTTGACGACATGTTGTGAGGTTTAACCTGAGATGCTGGCGTTTCAGGCATAATAACGTTAATTTACAAATCGACACGGGATTTTAATGAATCAATATCACTTTATTCAATTTAGCATGGATTGTAATCAGAAAAGCGATAATCAAAACCCACCCCTAATCAAGAACTTGCAAAGTAAAAACATGATCAATGTAAGGTAGCCCTTTTGTTATTTACATTTAAAAAGAGGATTAGTGTTACTGTGCGCTGGCTGAGTCTGTTTCTTTTCTTAGAAATAGTTTCTCCTGCCCTGGAGAAAATCCACTTGCATGGAACAGAAGAGGCTGTGGAGTGCAGGAACTACACTGCAAGTTGGTAGATATGCAGGTATTCCTGGGTCCTGCAGACTATCACCTAAAAACAATAAACAAAATGATTTTCTAAACTGTAGCAATGTAATGTACGTATAGTGTCAAATACATTTTTGTAGTCTTCATCAGCTTTAATTCACATGGAAGTGTTCCTAAAGTCATATGCTGTAATGATATTTACATTATGAAAACATGATTTTGGACATTTCAAGTTTTTCACTTCGGCAGATAAAATGAATTGAGCAAAATCAACTCAAAATATTCCCACAGGCCAGAACGTCCTCTCTTCCTCGCTGGCTCCATATCTGTCAGTGGAATGATAACCTCGTCGCTATCTGTCACCATCAACACACTCCACGAATCCCGTGGATGATTCACTTCCTTATATCCGTTTGAATCAGGTACCGAAGCAGTTACGTGCGTAATGAAGCTTCGGACGTCACTGGTCACGTGACTTTTGCCAAACGAAGCAAGCCTCGACACAGTGCTTCTGAACCAGTGTGTTGTTTTTTTCGACACACGCTCCGGAGCGTCAGCTTCAAGCGGGCCATCACTAGTGTCAGTATAGTGTTGGCATCCTAACCTTTAACTGCCCCCTTCTTCTTCTTCTTCCTCTTCTTGGTTTATGTGCACCACCACCACCACTTACTGCACTGGAGTGCCATATGGCCATATGTTTGGAACACCGTGTCTCCAAGAAGACCTTCCAAAGTAAAAGCAATCTTCAGTTCCTTAATAATTCCCTTTCCTACCGATGAATCCACATTTACTTATAAAAAGTGTTATTTTATTAATATTTTTGTTAACCAACACGGTTTGAGCGAGGTCTGTATTCCAAAGTGCAACAAGCCTGACACTGTAGCAATACATTTTGCATATTCAGGTTCACTGCAGTGCATGCATAGTCTGATTTCCTGTTCACCGATAAACTGCACTCATTTCCTTCCACACCTACATGTTTTGTACACTGTAAAATCTTTGCAAACTGTGCTATAGTTCCCATCTAACATCTAATCTGCATGTTTACCTTATCTAACACTCATGAGTGCTGATAAACTATGATTAGCCTTATTCCTTTTGTTGCATTTCACATGTACAAGTCATTGGATTATATGATAAACACCTAAGGAGATATATATGAGTATATATATGAGGTACAATTGATAATACTGTATATTATGCAACCCTAGATGTTTCACATTTATATTTGAAACCCACCCAAAGCTCATAAAATGAGTCGCTCATTATTAGCTGTGCTCTCAGGACTCCCCCAAGAAATATATATATATCTGTAGTGTTTATTGACAATGTGACTGCTGATAAAATTAGCAGTAACACTGGTTCCTTCCTTGACTTAGCTGCTGTTTTTATATCTGAGCTTCAACTTCAAAAATAAAAAAAGCATTCCTCTGAAAATGGTCAGGTACAAGGCAAGTCTGAACCAGTCTGAGACTAAAATGAATACTGTTATGAAAGGATTTAAAAATGAGACAAGACACTGAAATAGTATTTAAATCATTTATATTTATTATGTTTCCTTACAGCTTTCCACCCCTATCCCATGTCTTTGTGACAAAATATATAATCAAATAAAAAATGTTTTTAAATAATAAAGGAAAAGGAGGGAATGTCATCATCACAAATACTTTAAATGAAAAAGGGAAAGAGGACTAAGTGCTGAGAGAGAGGGATGCAGAACTGAACCGTCTGAATGGAGTTGGACTCTAATCCAATCACACTGCAGTTGTCCACATTTTATGCCTTAGCGTTGATGATGTCAATGAACTCTGGCTTCAGGGAGCCTTTGCCCACAATGAAACCATCAATGTCCTTCTGGGCGGCAAGTTCTCTGCAGGTATCACCTCTCACTGAACCTGAGAAGAAGAAGCGATGTGTGAGAAGAGATCAACGTGGGACTCAAAGCAAAACAGCTACCCAGCACAGCACTGACCTCCGTAGATGATCCTTACAGAGTTGGCTACCGCCTCAGACACGTTGTTCTTCAGCCACTCCCTCACTTTGGCATGAATCTGCTGCACCTGATATATCACACAGGAGACATTATGTTAGAAACGGTAAACACAATATGTTAAATATTCAGTGATTTGTAATATTTACGTGTTGAGGAGAGGCAGCGTTCCCAGTGCCAATGGCCCACCCAGCCTCATAGGCCAGCACGACCTTGTTCCAGTCCTTTACGTTGTCTGTTAAAGAGACATGCGATCTTTATATTATTGTAGGGTCTTGACATTACAGTATAAAGTGCCTTTAGGCAACCGTTGTTGTGATTTGGTGGCAATAAAAATACATTTTATTTTGAATTTTATTGTGAACCAAATTGATAAAACTTGCCTATAACAATTCAACATTCCAGCTCTCATGTGCACATAAAAACCCAGTGACAGTGTGAGGAGCTGCATACCTGCGATGGCTTTCATCTGAGCAAAGATGACCTGATCTGTGATGCCTTTCTCCTTCTCTTCCCGCGTCTCTCCGATGCAGACGATCACACCGAGATCGTTCTCCTGAGCGTGAGCTACCTTCTGGCCAATGAACTAACAGCACAGGAGGCAATGAAACATGTTTTGTGTGTTTTACTTGTTTTGAGGAATTCAGTTCTTTACATTTGCAGGTGAAAAACTAAATGAACAGGATAAATTTATCTGTAGTTACCTCATTACTCTCTCCAAAGATGCGGCGCCTTTTAGAGTGTCCCAGGACCACCCAGTCCATACCACAGTCCTTGATCATTGCAGGGCTGGAAGACCAGAAGCATTCCCATGAAGATAAACTGATTATTTTCTTTTTTTCATTGATAAACAGTATTATGACCCAGTCATTAGTTGTATTTGACTGTGATGGATGGTTGTCCTAACTGTGTGAGGATAGTGATTTTCACAAGGTTGAGTTTCAAGGATAAGAGATTGAGCAAAACATGATAAAGTCCCACTTGGAAGTGGATTTGAACATGTTAGCCGTCACCATCGTGGTCATATATAAATGCATACAGTGTTGAATTGTGAGTCACAAGGTATTTAAGTCCTAACCCATACCTTGGTTGGCTGTAGGTAGAGCAGGTCATCTACTAATTGAAAGGTTGGTGTTTCAATCTGCTAATACCCCTGATATTAAGCCCAAGTTTCTCTCTGATGAATCAGAATGTGTGTGAATGTTCGATAGAAAGCACTCACATAGAAAAAGTGCTGCATGAGTGGGTGAATAAAGTGCTTTTAGTGCTCAGGTAGCGTAGAAGAGCACTATATAAGAACCAGTTTATTTACCGTTATTATATTTGTGTAAATGGAGCTAAAATGTATAAAAGGAAACATCATGCTGTGATGCTCTGCTTTTCCTAAGATCCAGAATTTGGATACAGACTTTTAGCACCCATAGCTAGCACCATGATACCAAATAACTCTTAAGCAGAATAAAGTGCACTGTGTACCTGATCTCTCCAGTGAAGCCACCACTGGGAACTATGTAGCAGTTCTGAGCAGCCACGCTGAACTTGGGATCCAGTTTGGACCTTGTTAGTTCCAGATAGATGGCTGGAGCAGCACACACCACCTCTATTTAAAGAGAGAGAGAGAGAAAACACAATACTTGGGTTACAGATATGTAGTCCATTTATTTATCAGGGCACAAACACAGTAAATATTAAAACTAAATATTACAATATTTACGACCGTGAACTAGCTGGAGTTTGACACTTCCTTTTGGTTCTTCAGAGAAACAGTGGTCATTAGTAATGTGGTTGTGATGGCTCAACATAAAGCTGCATCTCTTGACATCTGATTAGGAAAAGGCAGCCGAAGAAAAACGAAACTAAACTACGTCACTCTTGACGTTGGTCTGCAATAACTGTTTGTGTGCAGTTCGTCCCACAGTGTTGCTAAACGACCAGCTGCTGTATTTCACAGGGAGAGAAAAGAGAGAGAGCTAACTTCACTCAGAGATGGAGAAAGATTTAGGAAGACGGATGAATAGGAGAGGAAGAAGGTAAGGATTGTTCAGTTGCACTTGATAAAGTGCAGAATTAAAGCTTTCATGCGATGTCGTAATTTTAATCACATAGTTGATATTCCTGCAAAACAAACTAAGCTATGCTCACTCTGTTATTCAAATGTTGCGTGAAAATGCTGGGTAGTTTGTATGCTTACATCTTGTTGAATTCAGTTGTGTAAATCCACAAAGACCTGTAGGTCAGCTGATCACTGCGTGCATACTAAGAAAATCTACTGAATCTACTTGAGTACATTTCAGAGCCTGTACCTTTTCACTTTTACTTGACTAAAAAAGTTGCTTCTGTACTTCAACTTTTATTGGAGTATTTTTTAACATGGGTATACTGCTTCAGTTAAATCATTTAAGTCTTTAAATACTGACCAGTCAGTATATACCATGCATCCCTGTGACATGGAAGTGCCTTCTCCATACCAGACCTTGACTTCTCTTCTTATCAGTTTCCCTCCATTAGTATAGGCTTGTACACAGTGAAGAGGGACTGAAGCCTGTGCATTTGCTTTGGGGTGTATTGTTGTTTTTTAATGGCTTATAACATTGGAATATAATGAAAGTGCTTTTATAAGTAAAGTGGGAATTGTTATGTTAAGCATTTGACCTATAGACCCATTTGTGTTGACCTATGTATACAGGTTAAGTTTTATTTTGGCAGTGAAACATGTTTTTATGTCATATATGTCAAGTAATTGCTTCTTACTGCAACACTGGCATAATAGCCATTATTTCTGACCCTATGGTTGACCTTGATCATAAACCTGTCAACAAGGGCATGAATAATGAATATGGATGATAATGTCTGGGAAGATTTTTTTCACGCGCTACTGTCATATCTTAGATTTCATTCAAGTCAGTTAATAGTCAAATTTAAGTGAGTTTGTGAGTGTGAGAAGTTTCAGTAAAGGCTGTGATACAGGGATCCCATTTGCAACTAAACACTGACGATGATCACAGACAGGTTTCAATCTCACATAGAAAAAAATCAGATATGTTATTTTAGATGTTACGTGATAACACCATCACAAAACTGTCAGCGGCTGGTTTCATACTGGATCAGGAGTCTTTGCTTTTAGATGTTTGTTTAGAAGTTTGCTGTTCCATCATTATCATTATAAATTGTTATTAGTTTCCACCTTTGATGTGGTATTATTGAAAAAGTTCATTTCTGGTCTTCGGCTTTTCACACGACAATATTAAAAGTGAGTGCTTTTCCTTTTCTGCTTTTACACAAACACTTTTTCATTTAAAGCAAAGCTTTTAAATTCAGGCTACACAAAATGTCTCGTGTAGATGACTTAGTGACATCGAATCACAGAACTGGTTTTAATAAACAGGGATTTTTTCTTATTTTTAGCACATAAACACAACTTGTTATAGGTATGTAGCAGCTAAAGTATGTATTTCTGGTTATTGTTTTGACTCACATTTGTCACTATGGGCAACTTCAACAAACAGTAATTGCTTCACCTTAATTACCTGGTCACGCCTCAGGTGGCATGGAAAGAGAGAGGATGAGTAGTCCTCAGGTATTTTCTGTTGATCCTATTCTCATCACTCATGCATCACTGACTGATTGGAATGAAATGTTTGGTTTCTTTCCTGTTTGTTTGAATAAAATCATCATCCATCTAAGGAAGAATCCACTTTGTTGAATGAGTCACAGTAAAAAGCCCAACTTAGCCTCTCAGCGGCTTTTCTTAAAGGAAGTTTTCCTACAAGATGCTGCAGAAAACTGTATGTACAGATTGAAAACTTCCGAATATACACTCACTGGGAAGAGCTGGCCACAATTGTGCAAGGTGAAACAGCTGACAATGGATTGATGAAATATCGACCGTTACATGTTTGTGGAGGTGTGTTGTGCCATTGACTCAAGTTGCAGCTAATGATATTTCACAAGAATGCATAGTGCGAAACGCCCATGGACTAACGCTTAATAAATCATTTCCACGTAAAGCCTTGTAGCCTTTGATATCAATTGTTTCAAATATCTGATAAATAACCATAAGTAGTTTATCTTTGTTTCCTTGTATTGTGTTAATGATAAGATAGTACACACTTTTCTTTGAAAAAATAACCCAGTTTTAAAAGGTGAGTATATTTATAGCACAAAAACTTTTAGTGAACTCTGAAGAGCAAAACGAATGAATCAGTTGTTGGTTTCAATAACTGATTCATTCATTGTTGTTTAAAAACTTGTGGTCTGCTCATGAAAGAGCAACACCTTAACAACCAGCCTGACTTCAGTGTACTTTGCGTTTCCTCAGCAGACAGCTGCTGGCTGGACTGATGAAAAATTCTCCAGAGCTTTCCTCATCTTTCCTCACATTTTTAATGAGGTTTAAAATGACCTCAAAGTACTCCTGAACTTTTGCAGATGCTCCTGGCATTAAATGTGTCTGTGATTTTTTCCCCGTTGAACTAAAGAGTAATTTTGACCATGGAGTTGTGACATGAATACAAGGAGAAAAGCTTAAATTAACTGAAAATAGTGCAACAAGTGTCTAAATGGTGAACCTTCAAATGGAGAAATAATATCAGAAGACAAATACGTTTTCTGTGATTTTCATTTAAAAATGAAATAAAGGGTTGAATGGAAAAAAAAAAGAAAAAAAAGAAAAAAAAAGAAGACACATACCAACATTGGGGTCCAGCTTTGCAGTGTTCAGGGTCTGGATGAGCTCCCCGATGCTTTTCTTGCTGCCGTTCATCTTCCAGTTTCCACAAACAAAGAATTTTCTGGTCATGTTTGCAGGTCTTTGTGGATTTTTTTCTGAGGATTAAAACACTACAAAGCCAACAGGGGTCCTTCTCTTCTAGGGTAAGAGAGCAGCTCGGGGTATTTATTAATGCGAGAGATTTAACCCCTCCTCTTTCTCAGTGCCATTGGTTCATCCTGGCATGCCCATAAATGTAGTTGTACCTTATTTAGAGGAAGAGATGAGTTGTGTTATGATGTGCTCATGTGTCGTGTGGTAAATGGTCTTTTATAGCAAATGAGAGAGCATTTTCCATTTATTTTCACTTTTATTTCTAATAAATTCAGAGTTTCATTGTGAGACGGCATACGAATGGGTACCATGAGAGGAAGTGTGGCACTCTTTGAGGAAGTCAGGAGAGGTGAGGCAAGAGTGACAGATGACTTCAAGGTGAGGGTGGGCTTACATCACTGACCTTGCTCTGAGCCCCTTCTTGTTCGCACTGTTAATGGGTTGGTTGACACATGAGGTCAGGCAGGAGTCTCTGTGGACTGGCACATGTTCAATAATTGGTCAACAACCGTCTGAAGGGACAACTCCCTCTAGGTCTTGATGCATGCTGAATCATCCAGGTAAGGAAATCCCAAAGAGCTGATTCTGTTCACCTGGATTTAGTGTTTTCATAACATAACATAACATTTGCATAACGACTAAAACCAACATGACTAATATTGGGCCGAGAGGTCATGGTTAGTCAACCTCGCTGAAAACACTACGTTTAGATGAACAGAATAAACTTTTTGGGAACTTGAGTTTAAATACCTGGGAATCTCCAGCATTTGGTTTTAGAATTGAAGAAGCTTCTCGAATGCTAGGTGAAACATCTTCAAGACACTTAAAGAAGTCCACTCGGTTTTCTTTCCAAGCTCCTTAGATTCCCACGACCTGGATGACTGAGAACCTACACACACAAATTCTTTTTTATTGTTTTCTTCATCTTTCTTGATGATAATCCTCTTTGTTTTCTTTCAGCTGCTTTTTTTAGGGGTCACCAAAGTGAATCATCTGCCTCCATCTCTCCCTGCCTCCATCATCCTCTTCTGCCTGACCAACCCTCCTTCACTACTTCCATGGATCTTCTCCGTGGTCTTATTCTTTTTCTCCTGCACAGCAGCTCAGCGTCCAGTGTCCAATAAGATTGTCATCCAGCAGCTTTTGTCTTATTAATATGTTTCAGCCACTGAAAACCATACAAACACATCTACATGACATAATGCTCTGACTTTTCTTTAAAAGTTACATAGATTATATCAGTGCTTTGTCATGAAATGAGTGAATCTGTGCATTTGGTAGAGCTGGGCGACATGACCTCAGATCACTTTGATGATTAGTTGAACATTTTAACTTGATCGTTAATGGGGTTTTTTTTTCTTGCCCTTCTTACCCTGGTTTCAGAGTATTAGGACCATGTTAAAAAAGAAACATTGAAGTGTTTTATTCATTTTGAGAATAAAGTGTTGAGAAAAGGGTGAACTGTCTCAGTCCTCGGGGGTTTCTCGGTATGTGTTTCTCTGTACATTCTTGTAAAATACCATTAGCTGCAACCTCATTTTTTTATACAACACACCTCCATTTTTACTACACAGTAATGTAACCATCAACATTGCATCCATTCACTTCCGGCAATTTCACGTTGCACCATTGCAGCCAACTCTTCTGGGATTGAGTGTGTTTTTTCTTTCTTTCTTAATAGAGCCTTCACAGGCCTCGTATTTCTCACACAGCAGTTTATGTACAGAAAGAGAAAAATGAATCCCTTGGTACTAAAAACGATTCTGAAGCAAAATGTCTCAGACTCATCTACACAAGGTATTTTGTAGAGGGTGCAGCAGGTCGTGCACTAATTGGCAGTAGTTATTTCAACGTTATAGTCAAAATGAGAAATAAAAAACATTTTTTATCACTCAGCTGTTAAAGGCTAACGAGGCATTGTTGTTACCCTGCCAGGCAGGCGGGCAGACAGCATGGACACCAAAGTTCGTGACTTCAATAACTTGAGAATGAGGTGATTTTCAAACTGAAACCAAATCTCGGATGAGTTTGACCCCTGACCTTGGTCAAATTTTCTGAAAATCTTGTGAATACAGTAAATTGAGAAAGATTTCAGCTAGGATTTTCTAATTCATATCATAAGTGCATTTACTAAAAGTACTGGAAGAATTTGAATCTCAGTCACCTAAACCTCAAGATCAAGGTAAGAGATCAGGTTTTCTGAAAATCTCTTGAACATGATAACTTGAGAGATGTGGAACTTCAAATTCATACTGTAGGTACATTTACTAAAAAACCTCAAACAAATCTGATGCCAGTGACTTTGACCTCAAAGTCCGATTTTTTGGGGAAAAAAGTCAGAAATGTTGAAAAGATCAACTTCATTAGTTCAAGGGCGTCTCTCAGTATGCATTCTTGTGTTTTCTTGTGAAATATCATCAGTTGCAACCTGATTTTTCTGATACAGCATACCTCCACTGTAATGTGCACATGTGTAATAATCGACATTGCATCTGTTCATTGCCAACTTTGCACAACTGTGGCCTTTTCTTCCCAGTTTGTTGGGGTTTTTTTGACCTCCTGAACAGACAGAAGTTCTCATACATATAAAACTATGTTTATGTGCAGGAAGAGAAAAAAAAATCCCTCGCCACCAAAACCAATTCTGAAGTCCCATGACACTGACTCATCTATACAAATATTTTGTGGAGGGTGGGGCAGCTGTGTACTAATTGGCAGTAATCTAACTTGAAACAACAACTTTAATCTTAACATTTCCAATTTTTCTCAACATATTGGATCCTGGTTGATGTTATTTGGACTCAACATCCAAAAATTAATTTAGACTTTATTCTCAAATCAACAAAAAACCCCAACTTCATTCTTTAGGTTTAGGTTAGGAAAAGCATCCGGTTTAAAACTCAAATCAAACATCTGCAGCTTGTGGAAAGAAATCTGCTGATACTAGCCATCCTTCGGTGATTATTATACTCCAAGTGTTGAAACAGATTGCTGGTATTCCCTTTGCTTATTGAAACCATTTGTATACAACTTCTTTCTGTTTGATGACAATATGAAAACACACGCGCCAGCAATGAAGCCAGTTAAATATAAAAGTAATGAACAAACTCCTGATGCTATAATATGGAACTCTTTTTAACTCTTGCCTATAATTAACAAAATTATACATGAATATTACCTACTACTCTAAGATAAGGATAAGCAGAAGTGAAGGGATGGATGGATGGATATTATATTTTATGTGAAAAGGGACCGTCTACGATATTAACATAAATGTAGCCATTCAATGCATTGTACCAGAGTTGGCTTAAGCTAATTTGCATCTGTAGTCCCTTGGCAGGTCATGAAATAATATATCTCTTATATAAAAGACAAAAGATGTTTCGGTAATTGCATGGTGGAAATGATTTTTTGTTCCATGTGTTCTTGTGACATTGTTTTGCAATGATTTCCAGTTAGTATCATGTAGTGCTGTGTGACGGTCAGGTTGCTGACCCAAATGCAGAACTCAGGATGCAGAAGTGCAACGAAAGTAGCTTTAATGTCTGTTTAACAATTTCAAGTAATTCAAGTAAGTAATTCACTAAAAAAAGGCTAAGTAGGAAGAAATACACTTTTAGGGACTGAGACATAAAGGCCAACAGTGGACACTCGGTAGTACTGCAGGATGAGTGTTGTTTGTTTCACCTGTCTTGAGCCAAGATCATCCATGGAGGAAAAATGGAGCTATAAAGAGAAAGTACGAATTTTGGGGTCTTGTGATCCCGGCAGCTTTATTTAAATCCCTGAAAGTGATTACGTCTTTCCCAGAGCTCCTGTTCAGTGGCATATCTACATGTGTCCTCTAGAGAATCCCTCAACGTATACTGCTGCCAGGATGAAACCTTTAAAAGTATGGACAGTATGGACAATAATACCACCGTGTGGGAGGTTCGTCATGAAAGCAAAGATGAGTGCAACATAGCAAGCGTAAGCAAACTACCAAGTATAAATCTTCTGTTTTCTCAACCTGTAAGTTTACAGCGTAGGCCCAGAAAAGTTCCTATACTGTTAATTTGTCACATTATTGTTGTGTCATAGTAGTAGCTGACAGAGTTTTTTTTTTTTTACGATGTCAGGTAAATCATCCCTACAGTTTAAATGAGCTGCCACTGACAGCATTGCTATGGAGAAGCAGGGATTGGTAGCAACTGGTTTGTAAGGCAGGGTTAGGAGAGGTGTGCTCACATGTTGGTGCCATACTCTACACATTTTCTGGCAGTTGTAAATAAATGTAGATTCGTGCATCCAATAGAACGGCAACTATCTGGCATTTTGGTTAAGTATAACTCGAAGATGTTGAAATGATGGCTGGATGGCAAAGGACTGCAGTACTGTTTTTGACCTCCGAGAAGGCGTGTCCCAGTAGCTTAGATGTCACGTGAAAACTATGGATAAGCTGGGCCCTGGCCACCTTCACCCTACTGGGACCGATGCAGCGTGCTTAGCCATCTCCACTATTACCAACTTGGGCCATGGAGGGAGCTAGAAGATCAAACTAGTCAACTGCAAAGGAACAGCCTCCAGACTGTTGCTTCGAGCGGTCTTTGAAGAGGTTATTTTAGGGAAGCTAACCAGTCTCTAGCACAGCTATTTTGGAAGGAGTTTCACTCTGAGGGACACAGTGAGCCATTTCAGTTTGAGGCACATAATGAGGAGTTTCACTTTGAGGCACATGAGGAGCAGATTCAGATTCACATTGTGAAGAAGTTGAGACTGTGGTACACTATGAGCAGGTTCAGAGTGAGGCACTAAATCAGCCTCACTTTATGTTAAAGGAGCAACAAAACAACTCTGATTTCATAAGTTAAAAACAAGGATCAGTGTCTGAATCGGCAAGTTGGAAAACACAAAATTCAAATTCATTTGGGCCAACTTGGCAACATGAAACACAGTCTCTGACTTCATAGCAGGCTCATCAACATGAAACACACTCTGTCTGGCTCGGAAACAAAAAATCCAGCCTTCATTTTTTCCAGGCTTATATAAATAAAACATGGATTTCAAACTGGCCTGGAACAAAAGGTTCAGTCTTACTCACTTATTTGGCTGTAATGATTGATTTATCGATGCGTATATATTTTGTTAATGCTGAAACTTGCTTTAGCAACAATGCAATAAATGGAAAATAAATGACGTGGCAGTGCGTAAAATCTGAGCAAATGGTCCTATTTGTCCTCTCATCCACTGGTGTTAACAGCACTCTAGTCCAGTGTTGGCTGAAGCCCCCTCGTGGTCCATAGTGGGACTGCAGGTGGGCCCCAGTAATAACAGAAATTCAGTTTGAAATTACTCACAATTATGTACAGCTACATATCTAAGAAAATGTATTAAGTTATATAAAAAGAGACTTAAAACTATATTAGGAGGTGGTTAGCTTGTGATATTACTCATTAAGCTCAACTAAATTTACTGCTTTTGTATTAAAGTTTGGCAGGTGGGTCACATGTTGGCCTTAACTTTTAACATGTGACTTGTTAGCATATTTATTTTGTTTATGTTTTTCCATGATAATTTTGTTCAAATTACTGTCAATATTTATGGAGCATGTAAGGAGAGAGGTGCAACAGTAAGCCATCGGTAGAACACAGTGGGGGCTGTGTCATGGTTTGGGACTCAAAATTTATGGAATTACACACACACACACACACACACACACACACACACACACACACACACACACACACACACACACACACACACACACACACACACAAATACAGTCAGATTTTGAGCCACCATAAAATACTAGTGAAAAGCATCCATCCTCTCTCTGTCGCTCCCAGGTCCCTGACGAGTTTCTGTGTTCCTCCCATGCTTGCGTGGGTTTTCTCTGGGTAATCCAGTTTCCTTCACCAACATAATTAATTAACTAATTATGTTGGTAGAGAATAAATTTTAATTAATAATGATTAAAATAATTCTGCTCAGCGTATATCGGGGGATTCTGCACAGATTCGAGTGCAGAAATCGGTTGTTTATTCATGTTTTTCTACCTGAATTTGTTCCCTCTAGGCATGCGTACAGACAAATGAGGTTCTGGTTGTCTTAGGAGCTTTAATCTACCGATTACAGCCCCAACGGATGGCTTTAAGAGATTTGTGTGAATATCTCTGGATGTATATGAAGACATATTATACTGCTGTGTATTTTACATGTATGTTTATTATTCTGACATCGGTTTTGAAAGTTACAGGATGACACCATGACAAAAGTGCCTGTACCTAGTGTGCTAGTACCGATGGGGTCCGGGTTCATGTCAGAAATCTTTGCGCTTAGATATTTTCTAGAAGGTGTCTCATAAAGAGAAACCCCCCAATAACTGTAGAAAAACAGGGGCTTTAAAGCTGATATTACAAATTTAGATTCTAGAGTACTGCTTTCAATTTGCGTTACAGGCAAAGGTAAAACAGAAAATATCACATTTTCTGGATGAATAGCCAATCTGCCAAGCCCCACCTCCTAATAACGGCTTAGTATAGAAGCGTTGTGATTGGTGGGTAGTCAAGTCCCCTTCAAACTCATTTGTATTATACTTACATAGTTTATTTTTCATGGATTTCTAATGTTATTTATGGAGTACATTTTAATGTTGTTGTTGTTGTTGTTTTTTAAATGACTCCAATGCTCCAATAAGCAGAATAAATATGAAGCTCGATCCAGCAAAATAAAATGTTCCCCCCAAAAAGAAAAAAAAAAAAACACAAAATAAGAATTGAAAGAATGAGCTCAGTAAATAGTCAAAGTAGTTTAAAATAAAGGAGTAAAGTAAAGTAAAGAAAATACAATACAACATTATATTGTTCTTTCAGTTGGCCACATCCACTTCTGCCTCCTGTATTTTTTTGTTAGTGGTACTATACAAAAAACACACACCATAGCAGGTCTCACCACCAACACGTAAACTTTCCCTTTCAATCTTGCTGCTGTTACAAATCACTCCTGACATTCATCTCTGTGTTGAAAAACTGAATGAAAGGCTCCATGGTATCATGTTTTTGTCTAAATATAATTCTCTATTACAAGATACACTCATCTGTACAAGTTATCTTTTGCATGTTATGTCCTGATTGTATTCTGTGACCGTGGTGGGGAGATAACGTATTCCTATAAATTATTCCATGCTTGTTATTACTTTTTGTCAAATGCCACGTGAACATCTCCTGCACTCGGTATAGTTGTTTGACTTAAAATCTCAGAAAGACAGCTTGTTTGTGTAGATTGATTTATTTCAGATTTCCGTAACACTTGTCTGCACTTGAGACTGTTGAAATAAACAAAAAGGGGCATTTTTAATGTTTAACTAAGTAAACTCCAATATAAATTATAAGGCTAGTTAAAATGACTTTTTGATGTTCTTGTTCAGGGAGCATCTCTAAATGTTGTTTCTTTATTTGGCCACATGGGGGCACACTTACACCACCGTGTATCATCTGTTTTCTACAGTCAGGGCTTTTACCCACAGAGATTTAAAAAATGGGGCTGATACTGACCTACCAAGTTGTCACCAAACGTAATATGTTAAAAAAAAGAAAGAAGTTAAATAAATTCTGTTTTAATAATAAAAATATAACATTAGAGTACAGAGGCAGAGTACAGAGAGGAAGTCCTGAAGCTGGCAGCATGGTGTTCAGAAAACAACCTGGCACTGAACACTAAGAAAACCAAAGAGCTCGTTGTTGACTTCAGGAGACACAGCACCGACTTGGCCCCCTCTACATCAACGGGGAGTGTGTGGAGAGGGTCCACACTTTCCGGTTCCTTGGTGTCCTTATCTCTGCTGACATCTCCTGGACAGGAAACATCTCAGCGGTCATCAAGAAGGCCCAACAGCGGCTGCACTTCCTGAGAGTCCTCAGGAAGTACAAGCTGAACTCCAACCTGCTGCTGACCTTCTACTGCTCGTCCATTGAGAGCCTGCTAACCTACTGCATCACGGTATGGTACGGCAGCTGCACCAAAGCAGATAGAGTGAGGCTTCAGAGTGTGGTCAAGACAGCACAAAAGATCATCGGCTGCCCTCTCCCCTCCCTGATGGACATTTATTCCTCCCGCTGCCTCACCAAAGCAGCAAACATTATCAAGGACAGCTCCCACCCTGGCTTCAACATGTTCAGCCTGCTTCCCTCAGGGAAGCGCTACAGGTGCATCAGCACCAAAACCCACAGACTCAAAAACAGTTTCTTCCCCAAAGCGATAACCACCCTGAACTCACACATGCACAGATTGTGTTATCTGTGCATGTGTGAGTTCAGCCCCCACTTCCCACTTCCTCTAAGGACCACCACTGTGCACTGTGCAATACCAATTCTATGTGCAATAACTCAACTGTATATACAAAACACTATTTATTACATATTACTTACGTCTTGTATATTGTACATTATACATTATATATATATATATATGTATTTCCCTATGTTAATACTGTCCATATGTACATAGCGCTGCAGAACTGTACCCCCCCCCCCCCCCCCCCCAAAGCATGTTTACACTGAGTAGGAGATGCTCTGTATCTCATTGTACAACTGTATAGTGACAATAAAGACATTCTATTCTATTCTATTCTATTATCATAAATGTTTGTGCAGTTGTTCTTTTTGTTTATATTTTGTTTATACATCCACACTATATACATTAAACTAAAACAAATTCTTGCAGTAATAAAGCTAATAACATATGGAAATCTTAAAAAACATAAACAAAAACATAATTAAATGTATATTTATCTTACTTTACTATATTTTTCGTCTGATATTTTAGCTTTATTTTCTTATTTTTCGCAAATGCCCACCTTTTTTGATAAATTAAGTATATCTTCATTTAACAAACTCAGAAAGCAAACGAAAAAAAAAAAAGTTGACATCATAAAGGGGAGGTGAAGAGAGGAGGCGTTGAGGGATCCTTTAAAAAGTTGAGGTTTGCGTCCACACAGCTCTCCGAACTGTGGCGAAAAGACGTTTCCGCCCACAAGAAAGATGGCGGCCCCCTTGCTGGAGCAACTGTCGGAGTCTTTAGGTTCCCCGGAACCAGCGATTCGACTCATTTTATCTATTTTAATCGGTGAGTTTCTACCCACGATTCACTTACAGGTTGTTGTCGCGGTCAGAGGTCATCACACCAACCTGTACGTTAGGTGTGAGCTGCTCCTGTGGTGGTGTAACTGTTAAATAGTTTCAGCTAACATAACGCTCACTCAGCTGTGACACTATCCAGTTATCTGTCGGGCTGCTGGTGTTGGTAGCGAAAACATTAGCTTTATATTTAAATTTCAGGCTGCCCCTCAAACAGTAGCTTTATTTCCAGGAAGCACACACCCTCAGAATAGTTTCCTGCACAGCCTCACCACAAACGGCTAACATGTGGCTTTCAGCTGAACTACATTCATTTTCTACCTGTTGGGACTGCCTAACGGGAAGCTAGGATTGTGCAGCAAAATGCATTCTTCTGCCCTTTTTTTGGAGGTATGTGTGGCCTGCTCGTTGTTGTATGGGATTGGGGTTTTGGGGGCACCGAGGTCGACAATAATAGCTGCAGTGTTGTTGGGAGGGAGAAGCACAGGCTGCCAAAATATGCCCCCTTACTCCCCTTTTTCCACACAAAGCTGTGCAGAGAGGAGACACACTCTGAGGAGGGAGCTGAACACTGGAACAAGTGCTCAATTTCATTTGACAAGTCTAGCTTTACATTTGTTGGTTTAGTGCTTTGGGATTAACACATAGCACTACTTTAGAGCTGTCAGAGGTGTGTGTGTGTGCGCGCGTTCACGTGTAGTTGTCCTTGTGAGGACCAGTTGCAAACCTTGGAATTGTAAGGACATTTTAGCTGGTCTTCTTTTTTCCAACCTTTTACCTGTTTTGGGTTCAAACTTAAGACTATGTTGCTGAAGCTGTGCAGGGGAACGTGTGGGTCCTCACCAAAATAAGCCCTATGTGGGTGTGTGAATGGTGTGGGGGAGGATGCTCCACACTGTCCTTGCTGAACTTTGCTCCAACACATGGACACGTCTGTTTTCCCTCGCCTGACTCCAGCCCTGCTATAGACTGAAAGAAAGGGGCTATTCAGACGAGTCTTTGTTTGGAAACTTGTCACCTAACCTGTTGCACGATCCCCGGTCCTGAAGTTGCTTCATGTGCGTTGCATAGTAGTGTAGTTCACTAGTAACAGCTGCACACTACAACGGAAGTTGCCTCATCTGTTCCATTCTTGTGCATCCTTTTGTGTGTAGGTCAAGTAACTTATAATAAACTGCTGTGTAGGACATCACAAAAGTTAAAACTTTTCCTTAATGGGGCTTTTGGTTTCTACTTGAAGCATGTAGGATTTTGCATTCAAGGGATTCAACGGCTTTTCACCCGATTCTTCAGATTGCAAAAGTTTAAAAGGATAAAGCTGGTGCTATTACTTACTTTTCTACAAATACCCCTGGAAAAAACAATGTGTTAATCTGTCTTTCAGTGCTTTCTGACTTCCTTACCCCATCTGTGGCACTCGGCCCAAAGTTCTTTTTGGTCCTCCTGGAGTCTTTGGATTAAACAGATCAGTGGTGTGCAGTTTAATTTTTAAACTCTTAAGCCACCAGACACTGGAAGCCAATGTTTCTCTCACAGAGGTGTATAAAGTACAGCTTAGTATTAAACTGCTGCTGTTATCAGATGGTAGTAAACGTGTATGGCAGCAAGATGTTGCGTGTTCGGCTTAATAAAAGTATAACCAGAATGTAGGCTTGATATAAAAGAGCAACATTGTCACTGCTACGTTAAATTCCTGAAGCTTTGAGCTGAGCTAGCCAGGTCCTAAAACATACCCTGTTTGTCCTCCATGTTTGCCTTTAATAAGCACCATAAACACAAAGTGAATGCCGTGTTGTAGGGCAGAACAGGAACAAGGTTTGCATGTTCTCCTTGTACGTGTGTGCTTTTTCCTCGGGGTACTCTGGTTTCTCATAGGTGATTCTAAATTGATCATGTTGACCATACGTGTGTTTCTGAGAATGTGTGGTTGTCTGTCTCTTTGTTAGCTTTGCGATGGGCAAGTGATTGGTTTCATGTGCATCTCACCTTTTTGGCCTTTAACACCTGGGATAGGTTCCAGCTCCCACAGCCCTAAATTAGCCTGAGCAAATAGATGGATACAAATGATGCTTTAAAAAATTTAATTTTACCCCAGAGTTCTACAGTCAGACCGCTTCTTGCAGCCAGCAGTTGCCCCTTGGTAGCCAATTTAAGGCACTTTTGCCTTGGCTTCACTCTTCAGACACTGTTTACTGGAATATTTTTTTTTAATTGCTTGAGATTACATTTTGCAATAGTTGCCACAGCACCACAGAAGGACCAGCCAAAACAAATAGATGACCTCGTTCCTAAACGAGGGGCTTCCTCTGTAGCTTAGACATGGTTCGATTATGAAAAGTCAGACACAGAGCAGAAAACCGTACTTGAGTTGCTGCAACTTCTGCAGAAAATTGGTCCCCACCACAGACACTGACACAACAAACCTCTTCTACCACCTTAACAAAAACTGTGTATCGAGTACAAATAAGAAGCAAGAAGAGCCGTCAGGTCGTCTGGTGACCTGCCCGGGATATTCCCTGTGACAGGTGGGATAGGTTCCACGTCCCAGAATTAGACTAGTAATTAGTGAAATGAATATGTGGATATCCTGACTCGGTCTGAATAAGAACTTTGAGTTTATTTGTTTTTGTGGGTTTTATTTTCTGTTATTTTTTTTGCTATGAAAGTGGATGGATGGACTTGATCTTTGCGTCTCACAGATTACAGCTGACACAGATGGTGGTTTGCTGTTATTCATTATCCTTCAAATGCAGAGAAAAAGTTAACATGCAGAAATTTTTCAGTTTGTAGCCTTTTACATTTCAGATTTATATCATATAAATATCTTTACGTTTTTGTTACCTCACCTCAAAAGGGTTCACGCTATATAAAAGAATTGGTCTTTCGCCGTGGAGGTAATCTCTCTCCTTGAGATGCCTGACTTCTCACAACGTGGCACACAAACCCACCAGTGTTAGTTATGCGCTACCTCACGTCATGTGTTTAACCTAGAAGGTCGGTGCTAGCGCCAGGAGAGATTAAAAGTAGCCCACTCGGCTGATATGAAGAACCACACTCTAATTCCCATTAACATATTTTCCTGTTTCTCCTTGTGTATTCTGCAGGGTATCCCTTTGCTGTGGTGTACCGGTCGTTCTTGTTCAACCAGACTCCCACAGTTATCCATTTATTCCACACGTTCTCTGGATTGGCTCTAGCAGCATTCAACTTTGGTGAGATGAAGTGGCATGTCTCCAAAGACCTGATTTATCTTTTATGATTTGAAGTGAATTGCTCTCATGTATGTTTATCGTAAATGCATAAAAGGATCTATACATTTGCTGTTATTAACCAAAACGTGGTATCTGTGTCTCTTACATCTAACAGTCTGTTGATTGTGCTCTTTTTAGAGATTTGTTTTTAACCTGATTTTGAATTCTGTATTGTTAACATTCCTGTTGAATCGCTGACAGTGATCTTGTTCCTTTATTTTGGTTAAGCTTTTCTGTGTTTCTTTTTTGTGTAATTGTAACAAATAGCAGTCTGAGGATGAATCGAGCCAGAATTTCTAAGGTTAAGGCTCTCAACATGTTTTCAGGATGTTCAGAGTCAAGTTGTTTTATCTGTTAAGTCAATCATTGCTTTTTTTTAAATTTTTCCAACAAGAAAAAGGGCGAAATTATTCAGTTTTCTATCATCTAACACTAGAAAAAGTTTGGCACTGTGCCTGGGACGGGACTGGCGTGGTATTAAACAATGAGCAAATTATAAAAGTAGTTGCAGAGTAATCTGAATGTGAATTGAGTAGGAATATTATAACATTAAAAAATGTTTCTAATTTCGAAATTGAATGTTTGGAGTGATGCTACCCTTTTTAATTCATTTTACCGGTATTAGAGTTGTTACATTTACTTATGATTATTTTGATGGTATTATCATTTTCTCCATTACTTGCAAATCATAATTTGCAGCTGTCAGGTTTACTCTGAAATTGAACACATTTATTATTTCACACTGAGGAAAAAATCGGAGGTGTGGACATGTTGAAGTACGCCTTAAAATTGCAGCTGTCCAAATTTATGACTAAGAACGGAGACACTTTGACTTAAAAAAGAAAAAAGGAGAAGCTGGACTTGAACAGAAAGCACTTTTTCCTCATTTTCTTTTAAATGCAGTGCGGTTTGAATGCCTCTTTTAAAACCACACTGACGCTTTTATGGATTAGTCATCAAGTTTTGTCAAGTCACAGGGAAGTAAAACATCCCCCCCCTTCAGCTATGACAGTAGATTGATTTCCTGTATGTAACCAGCTTTGTTACCCGTGTGTAGCATATGATGCAGCGAGCTGCCACTTATTATTAAAACATACCTGGCAGTTGTTTTCTTGCTCCAATCAGTAGCAATAAAAAGCTTCTCAGAGCCCAAGGTGATCCACCAATTATTGGACAAGTAAAAATGCCAAAGCATCTCAAATGCTCGACGCAGTTATTTGATGTTCTTCTTTGCCTTCATAAAATAGTAAACTGAGTTAACATTTTTTAATATTTCAATATTTTTGGAATAAAACAAAAGATATTAATTTTTTTTAGGCTATCACATAATATACTACTTTTTATTCTGCATTTCTTTCTTTTAGAAACGGTTACATTTTCTTGTTTGTGTTTTTCAAAAATAAAAAATACAAAACTGAAAATAATCATTAGTTGCAGCCATTACATTATTATTAAAAGAAAACCAGCTCGTATTCAGTCTGATAACTAATAAACAACACGTTATTTCAGGCAAACAGAAAGCTCATCAGGACAAATGTCAAACTCATAACACTCAGTGTACCTTTTGTAGACCAGTTTTTTTGGCACATCCACTTTAAAAAGCATAAAGTTTATACCTCAACTACCACAATATTTATAAATAATTAATACTAAGAAATAATCCAGGCTGTAATTTCCTGTGGCAGCAGCAAGGTCTTCTGCACCCCCTCCTGTCCACCACAGTAGGCTGTTTGTACCCCCAGTGGGGCCTGCCCCTCAGTTTGAGGTCTGTTGCTGGTAGACCAAGAAACTGAGTGGCTTGTGCTTGCTGTTGGGAGAGTGGTCTGCTGGAGTAGTAAACAAACTGCCAACATTGATTTCTTTCTCTTTTCTTTATTTTGTTGTTGCTGCACTTGGATTTTACAGCAGGTCTGTTGCTTTACCTTTCTCCTCGAGTTCGTTTCAAGTCAGATGTTGTCATGTCATCGTCTTGTTGTCCTCTCTCTGTCTCTGCCAATTCTCAACTGTAGAAGAAGAACACTGTTGTCATGTCACACTTGACTACACTCTCCATTTCCCCCCACTCACCGTGTCCGTCTCTTTTTCTTTTTCCAGGCTCTCAGCTCTATCACTCCGTAGTATGCGTCCTTGTCCAATTTCTGATGCTGAGGCTCATGGGAAGGACGGTAACAGCCATCCTGTGCAGCTTTACCTTTCAAATGGTGAGGTTTTATTGGGTTTATCTCTGCACTGCTAGTTTTCTCGCAGGTACTAAATTGTGATTCAGGCTTACTTTGTAGCACCAGCCCCCTCCTTTATCCACAGGACGCTTTTAATGCAGTTTGTTCCACAAGTTTAAAATCTGATTTCTTTATCTGCATTTTCTGGTCTACTCTTTGTCTTGTTGATGTCTAACTACTGTTTGTTCCATTTATTGAAGTAGGTCTGTAATCTTACAACACATTCACACGCTTCCTGTAAGGAAGTGGCACTTTTTACATGCTTTATGATGCCCATAGTCTGACAAACTACGAGTACGTTCATAAAAAGAAACGTGCCAACTCTATTTTCAAACTTTAAGCAGCTTCCTGTGAGTCCTTTCTTTCCTCAGGTTTTCTGTAAATCTAAAAAAATAAAACAGCTGCTCACCCTATATCTGATACCTGAATGCCATCTTCCTACAGTTATACCTACTAGCGGGGTATTATTACACAGCCACAGAGGAGTATGACATCAAGTGGACTATGCCACACTGTGTCCTCACACTTAAACTTATCGGTGAGTTGATGTAGCCCAGTAATCGTTTTCCTTTTTTCCTGCTGATGTCATTACAACCTCCTGAAAGGCTGCACGCGGGGCCTTTACATGCTTTAAGCTGTTTTTAATCAAGTGCTGCTGACAGTAACGGTGCCTTTACCATAGTCTCATAGACAAATTTGTGTTTTTCTGATTGCAGGTTTGGCGTTTGATTACTATGATGGCGGGAAGGAACCAGTGAGTTATTGCTCTGTCTTGCTTTAGCTTAGAGGATTTCTTAACATTTATCTTTGTTAGACCATGTAACAGTCATTTCTGTATTGGGTTTTTTGTGGGGGAGGGTTTAATCTCTGCATCAGCAGAGTCACGTCTCTAAGTTCGTTTTTTTTGTTTTGTTTACACAAGCAGGGCTGTTTGCGTAAAAAGTTAATTATAGAAAATATTTAGTCATGTGAAAAAGACTTTTCATTGTATGCTGTGCAGTCCTGTGGAAAAAGTTCACCCCGTGATTCAGCAGCTTGTAGAACCACCTGTGGCAAAAATAATTTGAAATGATTGTTTTCTGTGTAACTTTATCAGACTCTCACATCGCTGTGGAGGAGCTTTTTGCTGCGCTCTCTTTTTGCAACATTATTATAGTTCATTGAGGTTTGCATGCATTTGTTTATGCTTCTGTAAAGTCCCACCACAGCATTTCACCACCACCACCCTAGCGATTGAGGTCTGGACTTTGGGCCATTGCAACACCTTGATTATTTTCTTTTTCAGTGTAGATTTGCTTTGCCTGGAAACATCGTCCTTGGGCTTCAGCCAAGCTTTAGCTGTCAGACACATGGCCTCACATTTGACTCTTTTTTTTTTTTTTTTTTTTTTTTTTTTTTAAATCTGAAATACACAGACGACTTCATGGCCGACTCACGGACTTAAAAGTGCCCATGTCACGTGGCTGCAAAAAAGCCCAAATCGTTACACCTCCATTACTGTGTTTAGTAGTTGGCATGAGGCTGACGTTCTGCTTGTTTTACCTGTGCGTCTTGTGGTTTGTTCAGCTCTGACTTTGCAAGCCTAACCTGTGCCATCATGTTCTTTTTAGAGAGAAGAGGCTTTCTCCTGGCTTTCTCTTTCCAGATAAGCCATACTTGTTCAGTCTCTTCATAACCGTAGTGATACGACCTTTACGTTTAAGTTTCCCTGAGCATCTCGCAGTCTGACTTTGGGGTGAATTTAGTGAGCTGTCCACCTCTGGGAAGACTATGTTCTCCAGAATACCAGCCTACCCAAAGTCTCACTTACTGATGGTCTGTTAAATAAAGTACATTTGATTATCACCACGTGGCAGCTACTTGCCCTCTTAATTCACTTACACGTAAGGGTGTACTTAGTTAAATAATTATAGTAAAATAGGAAGTAATCAGAAATGCCTTTTGGTGCCTACAGGTTTCATACAGATGTGTAGCGAAGTAACCGAAGTAGACGGCAAACAATACGCCAGTGTTACAGTTTCCACGAGGGATATAGAGTTTATGATCAGAGGCGGAGCTGCATGCCTCTCCATGCCATTTTTATGACACTACACTACAGTGCGCTCATGTGCTTTAGGCTTAATCCAGTGGGACTTGAGGCATAATGGGTACCAAGCGCCCAGTGTCCTCAGCAACATGAGGACTAATTGCAAAACAAACAATTGTTGCAATTGTAAGAAGTTGGTATATAGTAGTAGGACTGCCTCAGGCGCTGCAAAGCATTGGGCAGTTGGAAGCAGATATTCCTGTTACACTACTAAAACGACATGAAACTAAAGGACTGAAAGCAGGTCTACCAGCAGCTCAAAGCGACATAATAAGAAATCTTTATAGTGGGGAGGATCTGCGCTGATCTTCTTCTCAGCCTTCTCTGCTTTATGTCTCACTTAGCTCAGGCTCTCTGTTAGCTCTGTACTGTGGTAGGCACTGTAGTGCTATCACTACAGTGGTTTTCTTCATGTTACTCCAGACTCATTAATGCGTCTCCCCATTTCCCTGACTTCACCTAACAGTCCATTAATAATCACGTTACAACAATAGGTGTTACTGTTTCCTCATTCCTTCGCTTAGTTTGAATTCTCTCTTTTGCTGTTGGCACATCTGTGATGGCTGTTAATTACCCACACTGCTCTCTCTTTCTAATCTGAGGATTTTTGCTTTTAACTCAGTTTTTATCTCTTATCTGCATCGATGTCATTACTCAGTACTGCAGCTGAATGCTAAGGGTCATACTCAAGTACACTGTTTACAGCCGTCAGCTGAATGTCAGTTAATGAGTATTTAGTGAAGCCCTATTTGTCTTTTATTCAATTTAATGTCTGCTAACCTGCCTTTATTCTGAGCCTTTTAATGTCCATTTTGTTTTTCCCTCTTGCTTACTTGCCACATCTTTAAATTCCAGTCCAAGCTGAGCGCAGAGCAGAAGGAGTCAGCTCTGCGGTCCGTGCCCTCGCTGCTCGAGGTGTGCGGCTTCTCCTACTTCTATGGCGGTTTCCTTGTGGGTCCCCAGTTTACACTGCGCAGCTACCAAAGACTTGTGGCGAGGGAGCTCACCGACTGCCCTGGAAAAGTTCCCAACAGGTTAAAGAAAAATGAATTGAACAATAATCCTTTATTAGATCTCTTTTAAAGGGGGGAAAGCAACTTCCCAGTATCAAAGCCCTTCAGTTAACATTATTAAAGTCTCTTTATCTCTCCTTATTTCTCTCAGTGTTGTACCAGCTATGAAGAGGTTTGCTCTTGGTTTCCTCTGCCTGGTGATATATGCGATATTTAGTCCTCATTATCCAGACAGCTACTATTTAACAGATGAGTATGAGGTGAGAACAGCAATGGCATTCCCAATAATCACGATATAAACAAAGAAAACATTTCTTTTTTTGTTTGTTTTTTTTAATGTCTTAATTGCAAAACGATTTGCTTTCCACAGGCGCAGCCATTCTGGTATCGCTGTGTGTTCATTCTCCTGTGGGGCAAAATCATTTTGTATAAATATGTCAGCTGTTGGGTTATAGCGGTAAGTAGACTCTTGATCTTGAGCAAGTACCTCATTGCAAACAACTAAAAGCTAATAAAGCTTCAATAATGTGAAACTGCAGAAGGTGTCGGCAGTATCGCCAGTTTTGCATGCATTCATACATTTCTTTAAGGCACACCTCATTTAGCGTGAAGTCCCAGTTAATCAGGTTTGTGTGCTTCATGGTGTGATCTTACATGAGCCAGTAAAGTGCACGCTTTATGTGTTACAGGAAGGTGTATGCATATTAACTGGACTGGGATACAATGGAGTAGTGGATGGTAAGCACCAGTGGAACGCGTGCGCCAATATGAAGGTGTGGCTCTTTGAGACGACGCCACTCTTTGGAGGAACCATTTCTTCTTTCAACATCAACACAAACGCCTGGGCTGCCAGGTCAGTGTGCAGTCTGAAATCTGAGACGTTCTCTAGCTGGTATGCAAAGCCATGCTATAAAAGTTAAATATTTGCTTGGATGATAATGGGAAGAGGGAGGAATAACAGCCCAATCCAATATGCATACTTGCCAGTCTGTCAGTAAATGAATAAATAAATTACCAAAGCCTCTGCCTTTCTGCTGTTTAACAATAAAAGAATCCTCACACAGGTGGGTGAAGGCATGCTGGGAGGATTTTAAAACTTTGCAATTAAAGACAATTATTGACAGTTTTGGTGCTGAAGATTCATGCGTGAAATTCTTTGAAAGCGTGTCAGTTTTACGACAACCGCCGCAGTGCGCAAAGCAATTTACTGAACATACAGTTTATTTCATGCTCTGTTTTAACAACATTAACCAACCCACGCTTACTTTCTCTTTCTACTCCACGACACTCCTTCAGATGTAGAGTGGCAGTAGAAACGGGCTCAAATGGAAATTAAAGTGGCTGGGATGTAGAAATGCAACCTATAAAGTCAATTAGGACTTAAGGGGGTATTATATTGGAACTAGTTGATGGAGCGTTTTCAGGCATTTGGTAGATGTATCACAGGCTTGACATTTGCTGGGCTCATTGTGTAACCTATAAAGGAAGTCGTATTTTTAGCCTAAAATGCACCACTTCTGAGTTACTCCTGGCGCACACATGAGAAGTTTTAATAATGAAAGGCTTCAGATGCACTGGTTAATGTGAGGCTGTGTTATGCTGATCTTTTTGAGGGGTGTGCAATTAAATTCATGAAAGATGCAAGAAGTCACAAACCTTAGGGAAACGAAGGCAAAAGGTTCAGCGTTCTCATACGCGTATAAAATATTTATACAGAAGGGTCGTCTGAACATATGTTAAGTGTTCAGATTCAGAAGTGCCACACTGCTAGGCAGAAAATGTCAGGCTTTAGGTTTTAATTTAGAACAAATAACGGGCGACCGTGGCTCAAGAGTTGGGAGTTTGCCTTGTAATCGGAAGGTTGCCGGTTCAAGCCCCAGTCTCTTCACCTACCGCCTACTGGTGTTGGCCAGAAGGGCCGATGGCGCAATATGGCAGCCTCGCTTCTGTCAGTCTGCCCCAGGGCAGCTGTGGCTACAACTGTAGCTTGCCTCCACTAGTGTGTGAATGGGTGTGTAAAGCGCTTTGGGGTCCCTAGGCGGGACTAGTAAAAGCGCTATACAAATACAGGCCATTTACCAAATAAAGAAAAAAAAAAAACCTCCAGAAAAATCCTCAAAATAAAATGCTAATTGGAGTTTCAGTCCACTACTGTGGTTTGAATATATACACATGCAGCAAGGTCATGTGCTTATGAAATGAAGCCAGTCTGACCTGAAATGATTTGAAAAAACACCGTGCATTATACTACAATCATTGGTGTCTTCATTGCGCCACACAGATCTGGGGTTTAGTCTTTGTGGTGTTGTTTGTTTTTTCTTTTTTCTTTTTTTTTTTTTTCCCCCAATTGCTACAAGTGTATATCTGTCCCATAGACCCTATATGTGAGATCTACATAGCCACTGTGACATCACCTTTTGGTTTGTGGTTCACAAGTTCAAGTCTTAAAGATAACAATTTGCCCTTTGCTATCTTTAATGTTCTGCTGCCAGAGGTGACTGTATCTGGATCACATGGTGGATTCCTGCCTTAGCCAACAGTAGCAGGTTTAGCTAGTAAACTTTATGAGTGTCTGACACAGACTAATAGTAAGCTAGTAAAATGTAATTTCAGTGACTTAACTGAAGCACAGACTTCTTGGAAAGTGTTGCGTTTCTTGGGGGGGTTGTGTGTGTTTTTAAGAACACACAGGAAAGCCTGTTACACCTGCTTGTGTCAGGACTTGTGCTTGTGTAACTACTCTTTTAAGACTGTTTCACCCTCTGTACTGGTGTCACAAAGGAAGAAGTAGCAAAAGAATTGACTGTTTGTTGTCACGAACCTTCATGTGTTTGGATTTTTGTTCATTAAGGAAGTGTTGAGTTTTCAGCTTTGGTATCATTTTTGTCACTCCCAGTTGTGACCATCGTTCCTTCAGTTAACATCATTGTTGCTAACCTAGTTAGCTTTAGTAAAGTTTCAAAGACTTTTTAGATACTTCTTAGTTCGGCAGGCTGAAGGACCAGCATATGCCATGGTAAGATGTCCGTTGTCGGTCGGTCAGTCTGTCAGTCAGTCGTTTGTCCACAGTTACTGCTCCTCTACAGCACTGGTCAGAATTTAAACAATTAACTTTTGGAAACTGGGACTGTTGTCGAGGTCTTCACCAATAAACTAAACTCTCCTATAAGCTTATTTGTGTGGCCCTCCACAACAGTCCCAGTTTCTCGTGTGGCCCCTTGGGGAAATTAATTTTCCAACCCTGATTTAAGTCTTTACCCATATTGTGGTCAAGGTTGCATTTACAATAAACTGAACTGTGAATGATTGTGAACTGGATGGGCTGCTGTATCACTGATGTTCTGATTTCTTGTTACTCTGTGCGTCTACAGTCTATAGACATTACTGGCTGTCATGCAAGTTCTTGCTTATTTCACTGAGTGGCACATCACTGCCAACCTCCCAACCATCATTTTTACCACTTCTAGCTTTCTCTGAGTGACCTTTGGAAATGTCAGTCTATTCAAAATCACAGCATGGCCCTTATTTTAACATTAGATAGGGTCCTTAGTATAAAATCAGACACCTGTGTCCCTCCAGCTAGCCAAAGCTTTGAATATTCAGTTACTATTGGATCCAAACAGTATTGTGTCCTGGTATTCACGATCACTCAGTTCGTGTTTGTGCGATTGACAGTGGGGAGGATGGATGCTGTTAAATATCTGATTATTATCAGCTTTTACACAGCACCACCTCATGTACCCCCTGGTCTGGTCCTGTTCCATTCAGCTAACACTGCAGCTTCTCACCTGTATGCAGTATAGAAGAAGAAACTCTGGTTTGAGGTTTGATTTTTAAGTTGTTATAATGTTCCAGTTTGGGTCACAGTTAGTCCTTTTATTACAGGACATAAAGTTGTTGGGTTTTAATATAACTCAGTTGCTATGCAACCACAAATTCAAGGTGAATGAGTGCTCGCCAGCGTGACAGCTGATGCATTAAGCATGTTTGGCAGCCTGGATTTCCGGTTAAAGAGATAATCTATAACTCTAACTTCTTTATAAGAGACTAAATGAAAGACGCGCACAGTTAAAGGTTTATTTAACCTGAAAATGTCACACTGACTAAATCTAAAAATCTCAGAAGGATCAAACTAAGCTCCATCAGTTTCTTTTCACACTTCTTATTCCAGGTGCCTGGGTGGTGGAGCCCATCTCAGCTGTGATAGGTGGGGATAGAACCCGGACACTATTATAAGAAATGGGTTGTCCCCTAAAGAGGTCAATCAAAGAAAACACCACTAAAAATGATGTTTTGTTATTAAAACAGGAACTTGAATTTTAAAGAAAAAAGGGAGAGCTCAACCAGCAGTCATTATTAGGTACACCTCTACTCTACTACCATGGTGTCATCCCCTTTTAGACTTTGGTATAGATTCAAGAGGGTGCTGGAAACATTTCTCAGAGATTTTTGGTCCATTTTGACATGTTAGCATCATAGTTGCTGCAGAACCAGTACCGCTCTGTGGCCCAGAGTTTGGGAACTGCCATCATAGAGGATTTTTGTGGTAAAATCCCAGTAGATCAGCAGGTGGTTTTATCCACCTGTATAGATCTATTTTAACCAGCACACCCTCAGACTCCTCTTTCGTCTAACGGGGAATGACTGGAGCAGCAGATATGTAACTCAAAGACAGAAAAAAGTAATTAAGAGAGAGAGAGAGAGTGTGTGTGTGTCTGTCATCTTTTGAAAATAAAGTGCTGTGTCATAAAATGAGTCGAAATGAATTAACTAAAGTGAGCGAAGTAGTTGGTAATGTGGTAGAAACCATGAACCTGTGTGTCCAATTTGTGGAAAGTGGATGAATATTCACAAATTATTGTTTAATTTGTGGTTGTGGATACAGCCAGCTCATTTTATTATTGTTTTTTTCCTCTTCCTTCCTCTTTACAAAGACATGTGTTCAAGCGGTTGAAGTTCCTGGGCAATAAGACTTTATCTCATGTGGCCACGCTCTTCTTTTTATCGATTTGGCACGGCCTTCACTCCGGGTACATCCTGTGCTTCTCCATGGAGTTCTTCATCATCACCGTGGAGCGACAGGTCAGTTACCCAGTCCCAGCTCTGCACCCTGTAACTCGAGCTGCACGTTTTACTCAGAAAGTAGTGATTGTGCTCTGTATAAACTAAGAGTGTTGCATTTAATGTCTATTGATTACAACTGTGGCATTAGCTCTGTTATAAACGGAGTGGTGATGCTCTTATTGAATCTACAATAGTCTGCTACTATTGATTAAATGCACATTACTAATGAGAATAATTGTGACTTAAGGTTATAGATTCATTCTTCTATCTTGATGTAACCTGTGTGTGTTTGTGTGACAGGCCCAGGCACTAGTAAGGGACAGTCCTGTGCTGACAAAGCTGGCCAACAGTGCACTCTACCCACTCATCTATGTAGTCCAGCAGTTTATCCACTGGCTCTTCATGGGGTATCCTCTAGTGGCATTCTCCATCTTCAGTTATGACAAATGGCTCAAGGTAAATCCAGAAGTCACAGTTCTCTTGGTTCCTTCTTTCACTTCTCTTTGACTTACCATTGACTTAGGGCAGCATTTCATGCATTTTAGCCGCACGCTGAACAGGAAGTTTCAACTATAACATGTTATTTTTCAAGTCAATTCTCTTTAAATACAATTTGGAATTTAACTGTGCTGAATAGGTGAAAATTCCCTGTAAAGGTGTAGATGTGAACCCAACCCTACCTTCGGTCTTTCAATCCTACTTCAGTGGATTTGTGGTGCCACATTTGTGTCCGTGGATCAGTGATTCTCAAACTCTTTTTATCAAGCCCTCAGTTAAGATAAGAATATTCTCCATTCAAACCCACAGATATTTGTGACAGAACCACAGTTTTATGAATCCTATCAATAAAAAATAATAGCATATGAGTATAATGATCATAATAGCACAAGTTAACTTTTGTTTCCTTTCCCTTAGGCACAAAAAATCATTTATTCAAATTAGTTCCACTCATTATTTTTCATATTTGTCCACACCCCACCTGCAGCGATTCTGCGTCCCACCTGTGGTGGCTGTGCTACGGGTGTTTGTATTTGGCTATGCAAAGTCAAGCTATCAAATATAGATGTGCTCACATGCTGTCCTCAAAAAAATAACAAACAAAAAACCCTCGATGGTAGAATGCTGATTTAGAGAGCATAGTTGTCCACAAAGGAAAGGGAGTGGCAAAAATGATCAAAGATCAGAAAAGCAGGATGAGCAGCTGCAGGGAGCGGTGTTCATTATCTGAAACACTGTTTCACTTCACTGTGTTTGTGCTGTTGTGGGTCCCTTAGCTTAGCTCCTGATCAGAGGACAGTAGTCTCAACAGACAGTCCATGTGTGTTTGACACTGCCCCCTGGTGACGGTACACAGCTACAACATTTAGATGCGGGTATTCAAAGTTCTGTGTAGGACTAAAGTTCAACCACATCAGTCCCTTAAAGCATGCCGTGTATGAACATGTGCAATATTATCTTAATATTAAATGCTTAATACACACTTTGAGCCACAAAGGCTGCTATTTTTTAGTGTGCAGTGATCTTTGGATTTATGATATTAACTAGTTGCTGTGTTTACAAAGTTGCTGTTTGTGACATACCGCTGTGCTGCCCCGATGGCGGAAAACCTGACCACGTCTGTGTCTGTTTAATTTTTCTGCAGCGTTTCAGCAGCAGCCAATAACAAAACCTTAAGTACTGCACTGAAAGCTCTTTTATGAACTCGACCCCGGGAAGGTCATTTGTGAGGAACACAAACACGATTTTTGTTTGTGCCATTTCACATCTTTTGTTGTGCAACATACAAAGCACCTCAGACTAGAGGAGAACCGGAGGCGGTGAAGTTTAAACTTGAAGGCTTATGGGGTGCTAAAAAACTGCAGCTATTCATGATGCAACGATTGGCACTTTTTCGGTGTGTTGTCACATTGTGTTACAGCAAAAAGTTTCAAGTTACTATTCTTGCCAGACAACCGTGTGTGTGTGGTGCTGGTGGGTGTTTGTTGTGTGTTGTTTTTTGTTTTGTTTTGTTTTTTCTCCCCCCCCCCCCCCCCCCCCCCCCAAGAGGCCTCCGTGTCAGAACTCCCGCTGCGTCGATGAAAAGAAAAGCCACTGAAAAGACTGATGGGATTGAATTTTCGTCTTTCTTTTCTGTACTGCCTTAAAGGAGATTTATAAGGAACAGTCAGCAACAAAGCACAAAAAAAGCATTTATTTAGGAAATGGAGTGGCTAAGTGGGTTACACAGATGGTCTGAGAGCTGGAAAGCAGCCAGGCAGGTTTCAGCAGAGAGAAACTGAGAGTTGCACGTGCAGGTTGTGATTTGACTGTTCCATCTTCTTTCTCTTTCCCCCCTCAGGTGTATTCTTCTGTTTATTTCTGTGGTCACCTATTCTTCCTAGTAGCATATTTAATAATGCCATACCTCCGTAAGGCGCTGGTGCCTAAAAACGAGGGGAGAGAGAAGAAGCAGGAATAAGACTTGATACTAAAACTTGGCATGGTAAGCAAACTTGAACAGCTTTGCTAAGCAAATAAAGACATTTCAGTTGTGCGTGGATTGGTTTTTAACATGTCTGTTTCCTTCAGGTCCATCCATCGTTGAGACTGAATACTCACTTAAGGGAACTGCGACTTCCAAGGAGCAGAACGGAAAATATTTTAAGGCCTTTTAGTAATATATGTCCATGTTTGAAAAGAAAAAAATAAATAAATTTCTATATATTTTTGTGTTTCAGGCGGGGAGGGTGTTTTTATAAACATTTGGAGAGATGTTTACAGGAAATTACCATTGTGCCACAGGGGTTTAATTGTGAGCCAGTCAGGAGCAATTTCCTGTTTTTTGTCTTTTCTTTTTAAAATTTCACCACGTGGGACTCGTTTGCTGTCGACACAGAACTGCACACGCTCACAAGTCATGGGTTCAGAGTCTGTTTTTGGCTCTTTTTTTTTTTTTTTTTTATAAATGCGTTCTTTATTTCACGTCCACATTGAGCAGGAAGTGTGAGCACACATGTGGCACTTTCTGATGTTGTGCTACGACATGTATAAGAAGATGGATGGTAATCATCATCATCAGGGCTTCTTCTTTCTAAATGGCTGCCAGTGGTTATACAAGCACTCTAAATCACACACTGTACACTAACACCCAACTCTAAATGGCCTTGTATTAATGAATGTTTTTACAGTACATTTGTTCTGGATTTAATTTGATTTGTTATTGGGGGCGGGGGTAAAAAATTGAATTTTATAAAGTTAACATGTTTTCTGAAAATGAACTTTTTTGTAGCTTTGGATAAGATTTAATGAAACGATTTGCATTGTTCTCCAGCCTTTCCTCAGTGATGGTTTTCTTCTCGCCACATCTCCTCTTCTCCCTCTGTTCTGTTTACGCCAATCTGTCTTTCTGTCTGCCTCGATTCAAGCCCCTCGACTCTGAAAATGCACAGTTGTGAAAGTGAACAGCCCTACAGTCACTACAGTTAATTGTTTTGCTTCTTTTGGTGTTCTGATTTTATATGAAAAGGGGGAGAAACAGGCTTTTTTTTTTTTTTTTTTTTTTTAAAGAGGGGGGTGCAATTTTCTTTTTTTTGAACTGGAAGCAAACTAATAAAATGGTGTTTTTGGGGCGGGGAGGGGACAGTCCTGGCTACTAAGCCTCCTTTATTCTAAGGGGTGGGGGGGCTGTTATGTCTGATCCATGCATTGCTGGAGAAAGGCCTCTGCCTCTGAGGCCGGTGCACACACACACGCACACCCATGGAGAGGACGAACCTCGCTGTAACGACAGCCCAGATTTTTGGTAATATTTATACATGACACAGTGATTATTAATTGATGTGAACTGCTATTCCAAGAGACTTCTTCATGCCTTACTCCTAAAAGATGTAGAAAGGAACAAAAAAAATGTATGTGGCAAAGGAGATGGGGAGGGTAATTATTATTATTTTTTTGTAATGTTAAATAAAATGCTGCTTTCAACCTCTGGCTGTAGTTCATATGTTTGTGCTTTCATGTGCCTTACAGGGGCAAAAGGGGGGTGACATGACGTCATTTTGCAGTGTGGACATGGGAGGTTTGTGTGGCAAAACTAATGATCCGAAAATAAATCTTAACAGAAAAAAAAAAACCTATGGGGCAGCTCGTGTGTTACTCATCTAACCATGATGCTACTGCTGGAGTTTATTTTTATTTGTTGGAGGGGGGGGGATAAACGTGATGAGATGGATTGCTGTGTTGAGGTCTGAGTCACTCTCAATGTGCGTTCAACAGCAAAAAACAGCCAGAGCAGCAGTCTGGTACGGAGCTGGTGGGGGCCGGAGAGAGAGAGATGGAGAGGGAGAAGGACGCAGTGTGGGCGGGTTAAGAAACGCCGAGAGGGAGGGGACGTCAGCGTAATATTCCTACCGTCTTTTTTTTGGTCCCGTTCCTCCTCCGTAGAGCCGAAAAAAGAAAAAAAAACAAGGGCATCCATCGGTGTCTTCATCCTCCTCGCATCTCATCACACAGCCTTGGAGATTAACCCTCCTGTCCGGGTCTTGGGTTGTTGAGAACATCCGCCTGTGTGCGTCTCCACCTGGAGGACTGGGTCGTTTGCAGCCTGCGGGGGGATTGCCGTGCTGTGCCGAGCGGCAGGGGCGTGAGAGGCGGATGCTGAGAGCGTAGAGGCAGGGTACCAACCAGGAGCATCACCGCACTCAGCACGGTAATGTCAGACCTGCAAGTTTCTGCTCAAGCAGACCTTCATTTCTGCGACATTCAGCCTGCTCGGGTTCCCGATGCGATGTCTGAACATGGCTATCGGCAGCCATGTACCCGGAGCTGTGTAGTAATGTGTGTCAGTGCAGGCAGGCTGTGATATAAATCGGCTGCAAATTGTCGCATAGTCGCATGTTTCTGCTCCTGAATGTGTGTGTTTGTGTGTCTAGCCTTGAACAACCTGTGACCAGATGGACTCTTCTGTGATATATTTCCGCCTCCTTCTTTTTTTTTTTTTTGGTTTAATCTGTGCTGTCCTGTAGCTTTTCGAGGACTGCAGCAGTGAAGGTGAAAACATAATAGAGGTTTCTTATATCAGGTTAGGTTAGGGGGGGGAATGCAGCTGCAGCCACATCTGAAGAATGAGTCCTTGAGGGGTTTTCAGCTCCAACAATCCACAATGAAAACCTGGGAAAACACCCACACTGCCACACACACACATGCCACCTTTTCTCCTGACACACACTCCTGAGCAGGTATGCATGTGATCCACGGGCTATCCTGGGCTCTCGAGCTGAAACCACGCCACTCTCGTGATGGTGAACAGCTTCTCGATCGTTCATGTTCCTCCTTGTGTAGCCTCTTTTTTTTTTTTTTTTTTGCTGTGTAGGTCTTACATACGTGACTCTTGCACAGTGATGTTTTTGCGCACACACAGGCAGCACCAGTTGATAGGCCTGATCTGTCTCTGTCTTGTTACTGTTCCTGTCTCCTCTCACTGCTGATCAGTTGTTGATGCATGTACTGTATTCCTCCCCCTCTCTCCTAACCCCCACCCTGTTGCCCCTCTCCCCCCTCCTTTTTTTTCCTTTGCTCCCTCAGATGGACAGAATGAATTTTCTCTCTTTCCTCCTCCTTTGCTTGACTTCGGTTGCCATTGGCAACAAAGGTCAGTTCCTCATCCTTTTGACTGTTAATTGTGAAGTATTGAGATGATGGTTTTGAGGCAGGACCGTGGCTGTTTTGGCCCGAACTGTTCCTTTATTTACAGCTTCGACGCCTCGCTCGTTCAGCAGCACGTCTGAGCCCTCATACATGTTCATGACCCGGTGTGTCTGTGTCGCCTGTGGTGTGACTCTGAGAAAATTATAAATCTGTTCCCCCGCCTATAGCAGATTTATCATTCTGGAGAAGCATGACTCTGCTTCAGCATCATTGTTCCTGTGATTATCGTGTTGAAGGAAAGGCGGATGAAACGGGCGGAGGGAGAATGTCAGAGGAGAAGAAGGTAGAGGAGTGGAAACGCAGGGAAGATGAGGAGATTGAAGGAGATGGAGTGTCAGAGAGATGGGGAGGTGGGGTGGGAGGGGGGTGTTAGGAGAGAAAGAGGAGAAGGAGCTGTGACAGGAGAGGACGTGCCGAAAAGATCCATGCTGATAAGTGGGGGGTGGGGGGGTATAGAGAGGTGGTACGTGAGATCAGGTGACACGAGGGAAAAGAGAAGAGGAAAAGTGTGAGATACTGGGCTATTTCTGTGTGTGGGTGAGGAGGGGTGGGTAAATGTTGTGGAGCGATAGAGTGACAGAGAGGGGAGGAGTGCCAGGGGACACAGAGAAGGAAGAGAGATGGAGTGAGCTGCCTCTCAATCTGTAATCCGGGATGTAATCCACAGGCCTGATGCTCAGATTAATGCTATAGCAGGGCAGGGCAGGGCAGGGCAGGGCAGGGGAGGGAGGGGGGATCAGCAGAGGGGACAGAGGGCAGGAGATAAATGACCAAAAAAGAGACACACCAGAGGACCATGGAAACAGAGGAGGAGGAGAGGATGAATGTCTTTGATTAGGGCTGGGTATTAAACCTCAGTATGTGTTTGGTGCCAGCTAAAATTGGTTTGAACCAGTTGGTGTTACAAACTGTCTGGCACGCTCACATTTGTGCTCCTTACTTCTTTTTTGCTCAGTAATTTTTCTTTTATGTCATATTAAATAATGAAAGCATGCATATATAATTTGGACATTTGTGAAAATGTAAAAATAAATAAATAAATAAAAACCTTCTATTAAAGTATATGTAGCTATCGCTGCAATTAATAATACTTTCATTGTCACATAATCTGCCTAATTTCTTGATTAATTTCTTGATATGTGGATTAATTATTAACCACTTAACTGCAAAAACACTCAAGACAAAGCAGCATAATGTCACACCCGAAGATGAAGGGGTTTGACAGAAACGGGCATATCTTTTTAAAAATAGTCTGTTTTTAGTCACGTCTTTGCATGCAGTTTCATTAAAGCACAACAAAACCTCATAAGCAAATTCAGTTTTAACAGAAAGCCCATTATAGCTGGTGAGTCCGAGCCCATTTTCAGATACAGCGACGGAGCGTGACAGGCTTAAATGAAAAATACATTACGGCGTGCTTTTTTAAAAAAGTGTAATAGCAAGTAAAATGGAAATACCTCCTCCAATGTTCTTAAGCTAGTTCGACAATAAAAAGCGTCTTGTGTTGTGAAGAATCAGAAAACTTTCACACGACACCCCGGCGCCGTCTCCTCTCTCAGACGAGACAGCAAAATTAGTTCTAGTCAGACTTTATGGAGAAAACTCACTGTGAAGACAACAAAGTGATTGCCAACAAAAGTCTGCCTGTGTCTGATTTCAGACTCTGTGTTAAGAGATTGAGGACAACAGAGGGAGGGCACTCCGGCTTTTGTTTTTGCTCTTTGCTGGAGTGTAAAATCATCATCCTTCTGGCTCATTAACTCGCCCTTTGATCACTCAGCACAGAACATTCAACACCAGGATGAATAATTAATTTGCAATTAAAGGTTAAATTCAGAGTAAACCTGAGGCATTTGATTCTGACTCTGTTTTTTTTTTTTTTTGTGAGGCGCCTGTGGCAGGTCAGTTTAGGTGATTGATATGAGAAGTATATTTCTGTGTGTGTGTGATAGGGAGAAATCTGACTGGCTTTAATTACACTATCAGACAGGAAGGTGTGCAGAGTGGTGCTTGACATGAACAAGGGCAGGTGGTCCATGATGGAGAAGAAAAAAGGGGGTTGGGGGGCGTACTGTGAGATTGTGAACGTGCTCAGACTGTCTCACATCCATCGTGTATTTTTCCCACTCGTGCACACTCTCACCATGTCCTCACCCATAATGAAGAGTTAAAAATAGATGCATTGGTTCCTTCTAATTGCTCCATTTAACCCAAAGCCTCCTCTCTGTGCCGTTTAGCCAATAAGCACAAGCCATGGATCGAGACAGAGTACCAGGGGATTGTCATGGAGAACGACAACACCGTGCTGCTCAATCCCCCTCTCTTTGCCCTCGACAAAGATGCTCCACTTCACTACGCTGGTAACACCAACTGCAATAAGAAGCATGGAAGAGCATTAAGTTGATGCGAACATTTTTGATGTGAAGCCTGCGGTAAAATAGGTCAAATCATCTGCTCGAGTAGCCGGACCGAAATCATCTCACTGGGTCAAATTGGAAATGATGTGACTTTAATTTTATGGACAGATTGATGCTGCAGCTCTGAGGCCAGTTTGAGGTTTATTTATGTCAGTTTACGTACTTGAACTTTTACTAGTAAACACGAGTGCTCATTTTTCACTTCGAGATGTCAGACTGCTGCCATTTCCAGCCATATTTCCCAACAGACGGTCCCTATATTAAAAGCAATGCATTCAGTCACAGAGTCCACTATTTTTAGACCATCATAGTGTAATTCAACCCTTCGTTGCAGGAGCAGTCAGCGGCGCTCTGCAGCCTGATGAAATGAGGTTATCGTGTTTGCACTTGCAGACCTGGAAATAACTATGTTCAGTCAAATTATAAAAGATCAACTTAAATTACTCAGGGGCTCCCTGAAATTTATTGGACCCGTGTCAAGAATGAAGAGGAAATTAGCTGTTTGCGCATGAACCTTCGACTTATGTCAGCCAGGGAAGATCCGCTTCATTTTGAGTCGCAGCTGCAATCTGTTTCATTCTATTCTGATCATGACTCCCAGCGTGAGATAAAGTGCCACTTAAAGCAATATCTAGATAGTTATCGGCACATTTCTGGTGTAAGGATGGATGATGTGACCTACAATCTGCTGAATATTACAATAAATTGTCACAGTTGGTTCAATAATGTAGCACTGTGGGACATTTCCCTTCCCACTGTGGATCACGTGTGATCTGTTTGTCCTAATTTATGCAGTATAACTTATTTAAACTTGACAGTGGGTTGATTAAATTGAATTTTTGCTGCTGAAAACATTAAAATAACTGTTTGATTGAAGGAGATGTGCACAGTTTTTAGCAGAGATTCAAAGCTGGGAAGATACATTTGAACGGTGAAGCTTTTTTTCAGAGAACAGAGACGCCACGATCGCCTTCATTTTTAGTCTAGACTGGACCAGGGGATTTGCAGCAGAGCTGTGCTGCAGGATCTCAGGTGTACTGTGGAGGAATATAGTTCACAAACACTTAGAAACGTATGATGGAGTCACAGCGTGGAGTGCTTTAAAGATAACGAGTAAAGCTTAACCAATCAATGCTCATCAATCAAAGCTAAGCCAATGCAAAGCCGCTCTGTTTAGTTATGTAACCTCGCATTAGTGTAGAGTTCCCAATTCAGACAATGCTTTTTTCTTTTTAATAAAGAATTTAATAAATAAATCATTGATTCTACTATCTGTCGCCGCCCCTCTTTCCCTCACCCAGGTGAAATTTGTGGCTTCCGGGTCCATAATGGCCCCTCGGGATCCGGTTCGGTCCAGTTTGAAGCTGTGGTCCTAGACCGCTCCACCGGTGAGGGTCTGGTTCGGTCCAAGGAGCCGCTGGACTGTGAGAGCCAGCGGGAGCACAGCTTCACCATCCAGGCCTACGACTGCGGAGAGGGACCTGATGGAGTCAACAGCAAGAAATCCCACAAGTTAGATCCCCACCCCCCCTAATTTAGACAGATTTTTAATCCTTTCAGCAATAATCAAAGTCAGTGTTTGAGGCTCTTCTAGCTATGCATTGTAAAAACTGTGCATCCAGTACTGCTTTCTGTTGTTCCAGTAATCTCCCTACTTGTTTGTCTTCCCGCTCCTGCTTTCCTCAGGGCCACCGTGCACGTTCGCGTGAACGACGTCAACGAGTTCTCCCCCGTGTTTGTTGAGCGTCGCTACGAGGCCTCTGTCCCAGAAGGGCGTCTGTTTGACCGAATCGTACGCGTGGAGGCTCTGGATGCCGACTGCTCCCCGCAGTACAGCCAGATTTGCTTCTATGACATCATCACTCCCAATGTGCCCTTTGCTATTGACAACGATGGTGAGATGAATCTCATTTTGCAAATTAGAGCCTCATAGACTAATCCATATTTCCCCTTTGATTCCAAGAAAAATACAATATGCCTGCCAGTCACCATATTATTTCCTTATTTTCTCTCTTTCTTGGGTGGCCGTGGTTTCAAATAGAATAACAAAATTCAATATTCGGATCAGTATTCAACTGCTAAACTCCGGATGTCCTCAATACATGAAGAACATACACACCAGACGCTGCTGCATAGCGACAGAGTGAAAAGATTTGCAGGCACTTATGATTCTTCTCCTCTCAGGTAGAAACCGAAAGATGTTAAAATAGACTTTGTGTGGGCGGACGATTGTTCTGTCTCTGCATCAACATCGCAACAGCTGTTCGGCTTAAAGGGGGCTTATTGTGCAAAATCCACCTATTTATTTAATTGTATTTTTGAGTATATTTGGGTTTGTATAACCCCAAAACTGTGAAGAAAGACCGCTTGCTTGCTTCTTTTCTTTCTGCAGAGATCAGGAACTGAGCCTCAAAATTTACTGCCCTGTTTGATGTCAAAAAGAGATAAGCACAGTGCTCAGCAGTCAAAAGACCTTTCCCCTTAAATTATGAATAAGCGCAACTATTATTCCCTCGCTCAAGCAACTTTTCCTAACCAACGTGTAATGTACTCCAGACACCTGAGGACTCAGTGTCCCAGTGGATTACATATGTTTTGATGACAAAATCCTCAGAGGTGATCCCATACAAGAGCGATTCAGTAATCACAGGTACTCTTTATATCAACTATTTTTGCCTAATTATCGAGTTGTTTCCACAACATCCATTCATTAGCTTAAGTGCTAATGATTTGGGAAATATTTAAATGGAAATAAACATTGAGATCATTATTTTATGCGATAGATTTAAAAAAACAACTGAGTTTGAATGTTCTCAAATCTGTCACCTGGGAGTTTGGAGGTTTTCTGTTAAACTGATTTGAAAATGTGAAGTTTGAGTTTTATAGTGGATTTCCTGTGCATGATACCATCAGGGATACATATGTTTTCAACATAAATCCACATTACACTGAATTTACAGCTATTCAACAGATGTAAGATTGTAAGATTTTCCTCCCTAGAAATGTACCCCAACATTTTTATTGTCGTTCAGCCAGCATTTAAAAGATTTATGACACAAAAAGCACACATTACACAGCTGACAAAGTAACACATTTAACAGGACGCATTAGGAGAAAGAGAGAAACCCTTATTTCAGATAGAAGACATTTTATTTTCCTTTCTGTGTTTCTATAAATATGAAGCCCTTATCTAATGCTGCTTCTCAGCAGAACATAACTTCATCTCCCTGAAACATAAAACACTTTGTTTAATAGTTTATGCAACACTGCAGTGTGATCACAATGATTTAAAGGAGCAGTTTGCAGTTTTCCAACCTTACTGAACCTTTCAAACCACTGAATTATATCAAGTATCATGAAATCATTGCTTTGTTGATCTGAGTATTGCTGAAAATGATACTGAGTCCAGTTTATTTACTCGGTGTACCATATCCTGTACTCAGACAATAACAGTGTTCAGATCAGTTATATTAATCTGTTCTAAAAGTAATGTTTACTATATAATTGCACTTTTTTTATATTTCACATGTAATTTCTGTATAATTGCATCACTAATAAAAAGAACTCATATTTAATGATTTTATAAAAATCAGAAACACTCAGTAAAAGCATAAGCTATGATGGTGGGCCCAAATCCTGATACGATCTCAAATGGAAAACGTTAGCCATTTCTTTCATTTTAGGCCCCTGTGCTAAGTGCTAAGTGCTAACATGTCATCTCAGGAGCTGTTTAAATAAACTTTCTCTGCATTTTTGTTAAAATAACATCTTAAGCAAATATACAATACAAGCAATTAACCGTCTCTATACAGATGACAATACTGTAGAGGAGAAGAAGCATTTAAATTCCCTCCGCCATCATTTGTTTGGCTGTTGTGCCACTTTGGGGCAAACTGCTGCTGTATAATGAGGGTTTGTCAGTGAGTTTTAAAATACCTTTCTCATGTTTTAATTATTGTCTTAAAAATATGATGAAACTAATAAACAGACGTGTATCCTAATGTTAATTTGAATAGTAAAACTTGATAGTTAGTAAACCAGACAGCACCAAAAACAAGCAAATTGTGGCACAGCGGGCACATGTTCTGTAAAATAAATAATAAAACCCATGGACCTTTTGGATTAATTAAAAAGAAATTTGCTGCCGTACAAAACTGATCATCGCTTAAACTGAATATTTAATAATTTGATAAATTCGACCTGTGGATATTTGATGTTGCGCTAATTATCCATAAACTCAAATAAATCACTGCTAGAACGTGAGGCTGTTTTCAAACTGCAGATTAAAAGGAGTCCTGGTTTTGACCAGAATTCACTTCAAAAACATGGAGGGTACCAGTGCTTATTGGTCTCTGTCATAGACATTAAATTGGTGTTAAATTGGAGTTTTGCTTTTCGAACTATGACATGAAACTGATGCCTAAATATGGCTGAACAAAAACAAGATTTTGTCTTCTTGAACTGGGTGTAAAACTGATTTGGTTTAGTGAAGCTTAAAGGCTCCAAGGATGTCATGTGACCACCTCCTGCACGTTTTTAAGTAAATAAAGCTGGAAACAATAACAATTTCAACCCTGTCATATGTGCTCTGAGAGCCTGAAAGTTAAAAAGTAATCAGAATATAACGGTCAAATTTCAGGTGACGTTATTAAATAAACTAAAACTCTTATACAAAAAAGAAAGAGCTGATTTTTAGGGAGTTGGGTTGGAGGCACTGATTTGTTTTCCTTGGTAGGCGGAGCAGTAAATATGGCTGATGTTACCTTTAGCTTTGATTCATAAGAACGCAGAGCACAAACCATACTCACTAACTGGAGGTTTGAATCCTGACAAAGTGCCTTTCTGTAGCTGGAAATTATAGTTATATTAGGATTATTTGACTACCCTGTGAAGGTTATTTATATGTTAACAAGCTGCTGTGTTGTTGCTGGTGTAGGCATTTTGAGTAACAGAGTCCCAAAGCTTTCTCATTCTTGGTGTTGATGCCCCATGTATTATTGCCAGCGTTATGAACTTTGGTCTCCACAGAGCAAGGCTCGTGTTTTTGGTTTGACAGCTTATTAAAAATATATTTTTTATCTTGTTGGTAGACCGTCCCGCTGCACAGAAGCATTTACACATTTATCAGTTTTTGCCAGCAGACAGAATCGACGAGGAGGCACCTTCACGCAAAACAAACCTAAGAGAGCCATTAGATGTTTTTCCTCCTCAGGCGTGGGACCTAATTATGCTCCATCACTATGTCCAAGCTGTAATGCGGAGGGATGACGTGAGAAGGCGTGCAAACTTTAGCACAGATTTGGCCAAAAAGCGAGAGCTGGGTTTGGGTTGTTGTGCTTCATTGCCATCGGTCACATCTGTTTGTTTCTTCTGTGCTCACATATAGTGTGTTTTAATACAGATTAATTCACATTAAGCTGATCTCATCCACATACTTTTCCTGTTTCTGCTGTTAGTTTGTGAAAAGACTGTGAAAAGTGACACAAATGTGGCCTATTAAGACTACATTGTTAACAAGCCATATGTTGCCACTCTGCACTGCTAAAATCTTGATTTTATAACCATGAGGTCCTCCGATAAAATCACTATACACATAAATTTAAAAAAATAAGATGAAAACAACAGCTGTCTTGTGATTTTGGTCACATTTACATGTAAAATGATCCCACAAAGAGCACGTTCTCCTTCACATCTATATCTTCTGCCCTGCGGTTGAATGCGTGTTGTGTGCCGTCTCTCGTCTCTGTTTGATTTAAAGCTCCAAACAATCTGTTTAGAACAACAATGAAAACCTTGAAAATGAATGAATATTGGAGCTTTAGGCTGAATCCTTTGACTGGTTGGTTTGGGATCAAGTGCAGCTGTTTAACAGAGTGTCACAGCAACTGAGAAGGACCCTGTTTTGGTATGACTGTGCAGAAATGTCCCAGACTTGGAGGGCTTTGCCGAGGATGAGCGGTTCCTTTCTTTAGGGGTCAGACTGATACAACAGCACAGCAACCTTTTGTTCCAGATTTGCTCAAACGCTGTGGGCTGTTTATTGTCTATTTTCTGTTTCAATTTGTCTATTCTGCTCCTGTTTCTACCTCTGTCTCTTTCATCCCTCTGTTTTTCCCTCTCACCATGTCACACCGTCTTCTTTCCTTAGCATTGTTTGTCAGCTGGCATGCTGAGTGCTGTCAGCCTATCACGGATACTCGCTGTTTATTCATCTTTATCTCTAAAAACAGGAAAACCCTTCAGTTTTTTATCCTGTTGTGTGCAATCTGTCCTCGCTTTCATATCACCGAGCATGACGCGTTTAACAGGGCAGTGGCTCTGCTGTTGGGAATGTGCCGGTTTTATCAATGGGTCTTTATTTGACCCGAGCTTCAGTTATGCAACAACCTTGTGGTTGGGTGACTAATGTTCTATTTTTTCCCCGGTTTATTTTTTGTTTCATTATTTTTCTGTGTCTCCTAGGAAACATTAAGAACACAGAGCCGTTGGATTCAAAGCGGCAGCGCGTTCACACCTTCTGGGTGACAGCCTTCGACTGTGGAAAGAACCGCGCTCAGGCTGACGCTCAGGTTGTTGTCACGGTCAAGCCGTCCTGCAAACCCGGCTGGATCGGTAATTTTTCACACGCACTTCTCTTTTTCTGATCCCAGAACAAGGCCGATGAGACTTTACACATACGTGCGCTTTAGTTGTTTAATATTTTCCTTTTTTTGTGGTGATGAGGGGGATGAAACTTTCACTTTGATTTAGAAAGTGTGTGGGCTGCCACTTGGATGAATCACCTTTGCATGTTTAGATCAAAAGAACTGTGTTTTAAAGAGGCGGTGTTGAATCTTAGTAATATCAAGGGAAGGTAACTGCATAGTTAAACTGTGACAGTATATTTTTAGATCACACATACGACTACAGCAATGTTACGTGCTTTTTCAGACAGTAGATTTCCTGTTTAAAAGGGGAAGTCCACAGAGGAGGTTCATGGATGTAGTGAAGGAGGACGTTAGGGATAGATGGGCTGTATAAATTTAACACACTTTCCCCTTTTTAGCATGCTGGAGTCAGTCGGCTTTGACATTTTTTAAAGATAAGGGTAGTTAACTCCAAAGCAGTTTTCAGACATGAACTCTGGGAAAAACTGGAGAATCAAGTTGGGATATTGTCTGAGGTTGCCTTCTCTCACATGTATCACACAGCAGGGGAATGTTTGCGTCATATTTATTCTCACTATCGTGGTTTAGCCGAGACATGACGCCCACTCCCTCGCTGGGAAATCACTCCACAAATTACCCGTGGTAATTCTCACATGGCCGCAATCAGACACCAGGCATACCTTGTGCTAGGGGAAGTCGATGGTTCGAGACATTTAATGTCTGAGTCGTCTGCGTTTGATGCTAAAGGAGTGTAGAAAAGGTCAGAAGGGCTCAGATGTTAAAGGTGAAGCGGGTATTGATACTTTTTTTTCAGGATGGACCAAGCGTGTAGAGTACACCCCTGGGTCAGGCAGCATCCCTCTGTTCCCCAGCCTGCATTTGGAGACCTGTGAAGAGACCGTGTGGAACATCCAGGCCACCGTAGAGCTCCAGACCGGCCACATCGGGAAAGGCTGTGACAGAGACAGCTACTCCGACAGATCTGTGCGACGTCTGTGTGGTGGGTTCAGGCTTATGACTGAAAACATGTTAACCTTTTGACATCAGATCCGTTATTTCTATCACCTCTCTTTTTTGTATCAGGTGCTGTCAGGGGCGAAGTCGACCTGCTCCCACCTCCATCTCCTGCCGCTAACTGGACTTCAGCGCTGCCCACTCTCCCGTCTTCCGACTCATCTCTGATCTTCTCCTTCAACGGCTCCAACCACGTCGCTGTCGTGCCCGATTCGGTTGTGTCCGCACTATCCGGCGACCACTTCACCCTCCAGCTGTGGATGCGCAGAGGTGGTGCCAACATCCAACCTGCGACCACGCAAACCAGAGGAAATCGCAAGGAGGAGGAGACTATTGTCTGCAGCACCGTCAGGAATGGTAAGCGCTGTCCCTCGCACATTAATTTAGCCTTTGGGACTGCGAGTGATGTTGTGGTTAGAAATGGTTTTGCTTCTTCACTTTTCTATCCACTCCTCAGTCATCTAAACCCTTAGAGGGCACCATTTTATCACGTGAGCTTCGGGGAAAATCATGCCCTGAAAAAAAACTGTTTAAAGCTACTATCAAGGTGCTCTTGAGAGAGGCACTTAACCTCCAGCTGCTCTGCTTGTGCAGCCAAGTGGAAAACAGAAGAAGAGTAAAATACTGTAATTGTGCCAGGAACAATATTATGGGTAATGTGAATATTTTCAGCTGTGTGACTTTGTATGGGTGCAGTTTTCAGCAAGCTTTCCTTTTTGATAAAATTCACAGGTGAGAAAAACATGGTGGAGTTTCAGATTGAATGTAAACTCACGTCGTGCGTCTGCACCAGCAGCAGAAGCTGGCTGGTCCTTTTTCTTTTCACCTCGTCCGCCTGTCCGTGTGTCCCATTCTCGTGAGCGTGATGTCTTAGCAGTGTTTGAGGGAATTTGGCACAAAGATTCACTTTGACTCAAAGATGAAATTATACATTTTTTTGTCTGTTCTTAAACAAGTTCATTAAATGTGTTTGTGTTTTACTCAAGAATTAATATGCTAATTATTCCATACAGTTAGAGCCATAATAGATTGGACAAAGACTCTATGTACATATATGACAAATAAAGCGAAGACTTTCAGCTTAAATTCAAGGGGTTTAACAAAAGTATTACATTAACTCTTTACAGCCATGTTTACACACAGTGCCCTGTTTTCAGAGGCTCTAAAATCATTGGATAATTGACCGATGAGCTTTTTCACGGCTAGGTGAGGCCTGTTCACCTGTTATTTCATAATAAATGAAGCAGACATAATATCTGAAGTTGATTCAAAGCATTTACCTTGTATTTTATGGCTTTTTACTGTATTTTTTTAAAATATGAGACCCAAAGACATATCAGTACGAGGGAGGGAGGCCATCACTGGGCTGAAAAGCCAAAATAAATCAGAGAGATTAAATAAGCCGTAGGAGTGTTTAAATCGACAATTTGACACGTTATGAAACACCACAGAAGCCAATGAAAGTGGATGATGACAGTATTTTTTTTTTCATGGTTAAGGAGAACAACCAAGCCATGAAAACTCTCAAAGAGGTATCTGTATCAGTGTCAAGGTCCACAACCAAGAGAAACCTTCATTAATGTAAATACAAGCTGCAAACCACTGGTAAAAGAACGCGAAGGCCAGGTGAGACTTTCCCAGAAAACATGTAAAAGAGCCTGAAAAGAAAATTTGGCCAGATTACACCAAGATGAACTTGTAGTAGAATGACGGTAAAACAGAAGCATCATCTGTTAAACATGGTGGAGGCGATGTTACGGCCTGGGCATCCATGGCAGCTAGTGTTTATTGATGATGTGGTCACAGATAGAAGTAGCAGGATGAATTATCAAGTGTACACGTTTAGATTCAGACTGCAAAACTAATCAGACAGCACTTCACAGTGCAAATGGATAATGAGTCAAAGCAAATAAAGAGTTTCTCAAAGCAAAGAAATGTTATGTTCATCAATGACCAATTCATTGAAGAATATCAATGAGTTGATATTTGTCATCAGAGTATGTTTTTGATTTGCTGATGTCACCTAATACTGTGCAGGAGGCAGGTTTTGGACCCAGTATGAAGGACTCGAGAGGCAAACGTGAACTCTAAATGCTTTTCAGAATCACAAAATGGGATATCACAAAAGGATGTGACAAAGGACCAGGAGGAAGACACGGACAATTTAAACACAAGGCATTTAGGTGAGGGGTAAACAGGTGGGAGACACAACAGGAACAAATCATGGATAACGAGACACGGGAAGTAAAGCTAGACACAGGGCACAGGAGACCAAGGACTAACAAAATAAAACGGGAAAATACTACACACTGAATCGCAGAGGAAAACTCGACAAAGCACAGGGAACACAGACGAGGCCGATAAAACATGACAGGACAGAAAACAACAAACTTTAAATCAGAACAGAAACCAAGAACAAAGGGATAAACACTGAGGAATTATAACTAACTCGACACAAAGGGATACAAGACAAAACACAGAGGCTGGATTAGACCAGACACAGAAACATAAGGGAGACAAGAAAACAAACTGAAACCAAGAACAGAATTAAATGCGAAACCTAAACCTGGGAACATAAATACGGAGAAACAAATCAGGAAATGATCTAAAAAAAAGACACAAAACTCAAAAGTTTGATTCTTAGACCCAGAGACTGTAACAACTGAAGGCAAAAGGCAGAAAGACCCACAAACAGCAACAACCAAATCTGGCCGAACATCTCAAGGGAGGAAATGCAGCATTTGGTGATGTCCATGGGTTCTAGACTGCAAAGGATTTTCATCCAACAACACTTAATGCAAATTCTTGCAAAATCCCTTTAATTAAAGCTGGAAGTTTGCACTTTAATCACATCTTGATTGATTTATAATCCACTGTGCAGAGGGAAAACTACAGAAACTGGGTATTTGACCAACAAATGATTGCCCCAACTGTAAATCTTCTGTGCTACCATGTTGAGGATGTGCATACAGATTCCATGTATTAGAATACAGCTTATTTGCCACCACATCCATATTATGAAGCACCGTCTACTGTCAGAATCACTGGCCGCTCCACTGGCTGGTGAATCCACACCACAGCAAACCAGTAATTCTTCCCATTTCTTCTTTATTCTCCCAAAGAAACGCTGGATGATTTTAAGAAGTTCTGACAGGCCTGCGCCAATTATCTTCTGTTTTTCTGCTCTCCTGCTCCACAGATGACTCCTTCTCCCATTACTCCCTCTCCGTCCACGGCTGCCGCCTCTCCCTCTTCTACTGGCCCGACGTCTCAGCCGCTCGCCCCGTCAAGTTCTTGTGGAAACTGGAGCAGGTAACTGAAGGGAAGTGCAACGCTCAGCTTCGATGCTGTCGGTTGCACAGTTTCTTCTGTTTCTCAAGCTCGAAATTAAGCTGAAATAGAAGAAAATTCAGTCATTACTTTTTATGTCTGTGCCATGTCAAACATCAGAACCGTCCCTCGTTGGAAATTTAGCTATTTTACAGATGAGGATATATGCAGAGCGAGTGAAATGACAACCCTATTGTTTATTTAGATAAAAGGCTTTTTCTTTCATCTCCCGGGCTTTCTCTAACGAGATCATTTAAATGTTTCATGCATGAAGAGGATCTGTGCGTCATCCGTATTTACAAAATCAATTTCTGTTCGGACTATTTTGTGCAGTCCGTTCCCAGTAAAAAGGAAATGGAACAAAATGGGACTCATTTTCTGTTCTGATCACACCGCATCTTCAGCACCGTGGTGAAACGCGCAGTCTCAGCCGAGTACATGAAGATGTTTGTGTCGCTGCACGAACCTTTTATGTATCACAACATACTTCTCGGCTCTAAATCTATATCTTTCATCATAAAGCTACCTGTGAGGTTAAAAGTCCAGCATGCATCAGAATACATGAATACAAGTAGCGAGGTCTTTCGGCACACCTGTATACCTGGATGCATGCGAGGCTGTGGTTTGGTGTACGTGGTGGAGGGTGATCGGGGTTTGTTTTGACGGAAGCCACCAGTCTCAGACAGATTGAAGTCACATGGATTAAAGGATGCTGAGCTGATACAGAGAAGATTTGTTAAATCCCCCTGTCTGGACCTCAATATCTTATTACCCTGTCTTTCTTTCCTACTCCCTCTGCCTTTGTAATTCCCCTGTCATTTGTGTGCTGTATTCCTTCAGGTTACACATCACTGATAAAGAAAGTTTATCACAGCAAATGTCTGCAGGAATTCACCCGTGGTGGAAAGTATATTTATAAATATATATAAATACTCAAGTAGTAGAATCATTTGGATTATAATTTTGACTTGCAGCTTACAAAAGGAAATGTCTTGTCAGGGGAACTTGTCACTTGATTGGACTTTCAGAAGTTCCAAAAGCAAATTTCACCTCAAAACTTTGATTTGAATTTTAACAAGTATTCAATAAGTGGCAAAACAGCCACAAAGGCAAAGAAAATTTCATTTATCTCATTTCCTACCAACGTGGCAACCTTCAAGGCTTAAAAATATAGGAAAACCAACCCAAACCCCCCCAGAAGAAACTGCACGAAACACGAGTCACACCACACACACATGTTAGCATGCCCAACTTCACCTTACAGCTTTACCTTCATAGCATGTACAGGGGTGAATTTCTTTATAACTTTTGTACTAAATCATGACTTAAAATGAGGGTTGAGGTTGCTGCAGCTGTAGCTGGTAGCAGCTAAGCTACAACAATAATAGGAGACATTTTCGTCTTCAGAGTGTGGTTTCACATACATTTTAATGCTAATACCTGAGTCAAGCTGTTTGATGAGAGGAGAAGTCATGCAAACTCTGCAGGGTTGTAGGGCTTCACAGTATTTTTCCATGGCTGTAGTGGTACTTTTATTTAAATATAGAGTCTGAGTAATCATTCCACCCAGATAATGCACTCATGCTGACTCCATGTTATCTCCCTCCAACAGGTGTGTGACAGCGAGTGGCATCATCTTTCACTCAGCGTCCAGTTCCCATCAGTGACCCTTTACGTGGATGGAGTGACCTTTGACCCCGCCCTCATCCACGACAACGGAGCCATCCCGAACCCCGCCCCGCGTCAGCGCATGTTCATCGGTGCCTGCTGGGGTGAGACTAACATGCTGCGCGTTTCATCTCAGCTCAAAGAAAAGCTTTGCTTCCTGTCTGAAAGCTGCTAGCAGCAGTTTGAATCCTCGTTTCCGTTTCTCCATCCCTGAAATGTCGTTTAAACCCAACATCAGCAGAGATAGCAGGATGCAATTTCTGGCAAGTTACGAGTCCTCGTGAGGCATCTCGAGACAGGCCTCTGAGACGTTTCACACCGCGCCGTTTCTCCCTTTCATTTCACTCAGTTATAATTCACTTGATGCATCTTGTCTTTGAGGGCTAATAATATAACTGACTTATCAATTATTCAGGGCAGCAGAACAACACGAAGGCCAGACAGCCATCAGCCACTTACACCCGAGCCGCTGGTTAAAATGGGAAGCTCTGGCTGCCAATTAGCAGTGAAAAACACACACACAGTCACTCCGTTTCCTGCGTGGCAGCAGCTGCTGCCGGATAATGAGGAGATGCTGCAATTTTTGAAGATTGTCAACAGTTTTCTTGCTGCCTGTGTTTTTTTTATTCTCCCTGTCAATCTTTGGTACCCTCAGATTTCCTCTCGCTTGCTCTTCAAGCCCCTCTCGACTGAAAAGTATTTCTTGGAGCGCCTCATTGTTTTCTGTTTTTCTCTTCCCCCTCTCTCTCCCCGCTGCGCCGCTTTCCCTGCAGAGCCTGAGGAGAAGCAGAAGGAGATACTAAACAACACCATCCCAGAGGGTAAAGACTCAGGTGACCTTCTTGTTTCACACTGTTGTCAGCGTGATGGTGTGCGGTCTGCCATTTTGCTGTGTCATTGCTGGTGTAGTTGAAGTTTCATGGGATGATGTTATGTGTGTTCACACCTTAGTGAAGTATGTTGGCAGTTACCATGGCCTGTTGTCTGGGGTGACGGTGCGTCCTGGCAGCGTGGAGCCTCACAGCGTGGTCGAGTGCCTGTACGCATGCAGGGAGGGGCTGGACTTTGGCGACCTGGAGACTTTGGGCTCTGGCATGAAGGTAACAGCTAAGGGAGCTCTAGGCTGCCAGATCACACACCTCCAGTTATTCCCGTCTGGGAAAGTCACTTAATATCCACATTTCAAACACATCTCTTCTCCAAATCTTTTTTGGCTGATGCCGTGATGGCTGAGGTTGTTTGTGGTTCATGGTTACTTTATATGCAGTGCAGCTGGGATATGACAGAGACACTGCATGGAAATAAACAACATTATCCTTGAAAGTACAAATCGTATAACAGTACAGTAAACTGTAAAAAAAAATTCCTTAAATGTGGAAGATGAATCTTAATTTTTCTATAAAAGACAAATACTGTAGTTTTTAGACCTGCATTTAAATAAAATCAAAATAACGATACAGTATAATTCAGCTCTTTTTCGGCTTCTGAAGTCCCGAAATCCTTGCAAACTTAAAGTGTCTCATATAAAAATCCCAAATGTTCACTTATTGAGGAAAACATCTGGATATCGACCATTTACAGAAAAATCACATCAGTTTATCCATCTTTACAACATTCCCTGTGTTTGGGACAGCGTGGCATTGGAGTGGTTAGCAATGTCGCCTCATCGTGAGAAGGTTTCTGGTTCAACCCTCAGTTGGAGCCTCACTGTTTGACACTTGGTTTTGTCCAACCTTCTCCCACAGTCCAAAGACATGTTAATTAGTGATTCTAAATGAATATATGTTTAGGCTGTGCTTTAAGTGCTCAGTAAGTCCAGAAAAATACTGTATAAATTCAAGCGTGTTACGTCATGTTTTATAATTCACACTTGTGTGTTTAGTTTGTTAAGCAGGTTGCATCTTCGGTGCAGAAAAAAAGGTTGCAAACGAGGTCATCCCACACTTAATGTGCACACACTTAAGTCTTTTTTTTTTTTTGCTTGGTTGAAGACACAGGTGTAGCATCTTCACAGCTCACCTGAGCAATGCTCCTAAACTTTTTTGCTGTTTAACGACAAAATGAAACAAAACAATAAGAATTGAAACCATGTATTTGCTGGTTGGATAATCCATATTGATTTTTAAGCTTTAGTAGCTCCATTCACCACCAAACATTTGTAATGCGCGAGCAGATAAATGTTCAATAACTGCCCAAAGTTATGATTTTGACCTAAAGTAGGGGTGGGCAAATAATTTCCCTAAGAGGCCACGTGAGAAACTACGAATATTATGAAGAAAAAATCCACCTTAAATGCTATGGTCTTTGCTTTTAAAGCAGAATTGGTAATTCAGTCATTTTCTCCTCTATTCTGTAGCTTTTAAGACTAAAAAGCAGCAACATGTGCTTTAAATAATTAGGAGGATGCTAGGGATAAGGTAAGATGGAGGTAGATGATGTGCTGTGGCGACACCGAAGGGAGCAGCTGAAAGATGTGGGAAAAAAAACATACTTTGCACCAGGTCCATTGATATTTGTGTAGTATGTCAACCAAAGGAACAATAGCTACTTAACTCTACAAACAAGCCACTGCTCAACCATACACATGTGCATGTTGTTTGCTTTGATGCTGAAAGCAGAGCTTGCAGACACCTAAGCAAAGAGCTGAGTGTGATTTTTGTCCTCTACAACAGCGGTCCCCAACCTTTTTTGCGCCACGGGCCGGTTTATGCTCGACAATATTTTCACGGACCGGCCTTTAAGGTGTCGCGGATAAATACAACAAAATAAAACTAGTACTGGTACCGAAAAAGAAGATTTATTCATAACACACGTGAAAAGACCCAGGAAAACCGAGTTAACGATAAAAACAATAACAAAATAACGCTGAAAACCGATAAAAACCCTCAAAACCATACATTTCACACCTGAGCCTCTACCCTCGTGGCCCGGCACCAAACGACTCACGGACCGGTACCGGTCCGAGGCCCCAGGGGTTGGGGACCGCTGATCTACAATATATTTGCACTTAGTTGCATAAGTAATTGGACAATGACACTTTTCCTTTGTAATTTTGCCTCTGCACACCACTACATTGTGTTTAAATCAAACAATCAGCATGTGATTGAAGTGCAGACTTTCACTTTTAAATCAAGTGGTTTGACAAAAGAACTGCATTCATTTAGGAATTACAGCCATTATTGTCTAAAGTCTAAAGGGATGCTGATGCAAGTGAAGGAGGCTCCAGATACTTATGGACATGACTCTCTGCGTGCCATTGTGACTTTTTTTTTCAGCATATTAATTCCAACCATGAATTTTTCTATTTCTCCTGCAACCTTTCATATTATTTACAGGAACCTGACCACTGATGTTGCAAGGATAATGGAAAGTGTAGTACCATTTCTGACCCCTGAAAATGCTTTTCTTTTGTTTTTTGTTACATTATACATTTTGACTTCATTGTAATTTTCCACTTGACATCCCTACATTGTTTTACAGTGAATATTTACTGCTGCAAAAGCACTGAGGCAGATACTTAATGCCCAAAATGATGACGAAAACAGCTCAACTGCTGGACACGAGTCGGGCTCACTCCTTTTTGTATGAAAACTGCTGAAAACAATTAATGACATTATGATGAAAAAGTGTTCTTTTATCAAATCAATGGTCGGATAATGGTCATAAATGTGCCCACTCTGTCGTTCTAGTGAGTAAAATAGACTTGTTGTTTAAGGGTTAACATGAACGGTCCATACCTGCCGGGAGCTTTGATGTAAATTAATATGAGCGTCCTTCTCTTTTGACCCTCCAGGTTCACGTGAATCCCAGCCAGTCTGTGTTAGTGCTGGAAGGAGACGACATCGAGAGCTTTAACCGTGCAGTGCAGCAGGTCACGTACAGAAACTCTCTACGCTTCGCCACCCCTGGCGTTCGTCCGCTCAAGCTTACCACCTCCCTCAGGTACAAAAACACAAAGATGAGTGTGCATGAACCTCAGTAATATTACATGTAAGACTGAGTTATAAAGACGTGCTGGTTTCACACTCCTAGGCCAGAATGTAATTTAAATGCAAGGATGCAATCAGGAACCTCTTGCAAGACAAATTTGCTATCTGACTACATTCAGATTGTCCTTTGAGTGGAAACAAAACATTCGTGCTATTTAAACAGAATTGGAGAAAAGCAGGAAACAAAGAGGGGCAGTGAAAGATGACAAAGGCAGAGAGGAATGTAAATCAGCACACTGGAAATCTCCCAACAGCAGAAATTGAGTTTGAGCAGCTGAACTTGTCAGATGAAGTGTCACTCACTGCTGCCTTCTCCTCTGACATTGAACTCATCAAACGTGGACCACGCCTCGGCGGTGATAAGGACTGACGTGTGATTAAAAAGGCGATTACGTAATGAACAAGGTGTCTCAAAACAAGCGATAACAGGGAATATCTTATCTCTCTTATCCATTCAGCCACCCAGTAACTGCTTTGGTAAACGAAATCTTTGGGGGGGGGGTTTTAATCGTTGTTCTTTATTGTAAAGCAGCCATTAAATAATTACCCAAATGGAAACGTTATCTTTACTATTTGCTGTAGATGTTGTCGTTGATATGCACAACACACCGCTGCTCAGCTCCTGCATAGTCCGCCTGAAAAATAACCCACATCGGTTCAGTGTTAATCATACTGAGTCACCTGGCTTGGAGATGAAAAGCACACAAACTCTGTTTCCGGGTCAGTGCTCCGCTGTGCTTAACAACTGTGAACCAGCTCCCAGGCTTAAGCAGCCACTTTTAGCTGATGAAAATTTAATTCAGTCAGGCAGAGCGGCACATATACTTCATGGTATATTGTGAATTTATACTCAAAATAGCGTCCTTCCTGACAAATCCCATCTGATCAAACTCTAGTGCAGATATCCCTGTTGCCGTCTTTATCGGCTGCTGTTTTAGACACTTGTTTATAAGATTATCATCGTTATCAGACCAAGAGTCACACTGGAGATTATTTTCCCCAACTAACTGCTTTTAAGTTCCCAAGGATTCAAGGTCATGCACAGATTTTTTTTCCCTCTTAGTTTCTGCTTTAGTGTGCTGGAGTTGTTTATGTTTTTTCTTTACTTGAGCATGTTTTATTGCGTGTGTGAAGATTAGACTGATTTGAGGCCAGGAGTTACCCAGATGGCTGAACAGCAGGCCCTTCTGGAGAGGCTGATAGAAGCAGCTGCTCCCTCTGATAGCGGAAATATAACACACAGACACACACACACACACACACACACACTTACGTGCAGCTTAATTCCCTTTCAAATACGATGCCGAATTTTAGTGCAGATGAATAAATATGTGTTATCAGTCTGCCATCCATCTGATTTGCTCTTCTTTTCTGGCAGGAAAATTAAATTTGTAAGAGCGGAGCCGCTGAAGTTTGACATTTGCTCTTTTTTTAGTGTCACAAACAGACAGAAGTTAACACGGCTGTGGTGGAAATAGCAAAAGGAGATAGCTGTAGATTTAGATGTTTTTGACACAATCATTGTGACTCAACACCAGGCGATCAAAATGTCAGGACAAGAGAACAAATTCAGTCGTGCAGCAGCAGAGCACACCAAGGGTTGTAGAAAGGTGGTGATCACTAACAGTAGATCTAAGAGTAGGAAAAAAGTGTGGCACAGTCTGTTTTATTTTATTCCCATGGTGCTTCACTCTTTATTGATGTCGAGGAAAGCCCAAGCCCAATGTTCACCCAAGACATCAGTTCACACCGTGCACATGGAAATGTTGCAAAGTTGAAACAGTAAAAAAAAAAAGATCTTGGTGTTATAGTGACACTTTATGCAAAGGAAAAAAAAATACTTATTTTAGTTAAATTTGTGTAATTATAAAGCTAATTCTTAGCTACAATTATCGCAGGGCGCAAAGAGCTTGTTGTTTATTTCTCTAGAGGTGTGTGAGAGAACTACTGCATGAGTGAAGTGAAAGAATACTTTGTACAATGTCTGATAAATTGTCTTAACTCCTGCTACTAGAGTCTGCATCAGTAGTGTCCCAAACCCTTGGGACCTCGACTATTTTTTGTGAATTTCACTTTTAAAAAAACATCCCCTGATCAGTAAGAAGTCCACAACTGTATGGTCAAAAGAAACAACTATGGCCTGAAAAAAAAAAAACAGGACACAGTGACATATTTAAAAATGACAGCAAAACTCAGACTTCTTACTTCTGCCCCATTAAACTGTACTGAATGGCTCAGTCGCACGGCTCAGTTGCAACTAGGAAACGTTAGTAGTTTCTTACTGCATTGAATGTTTTTGCTAGAAACCAACTGGTTGCCCATAGAGTGAACATGCAGTCTCCTTTAGTCAGAGGGAAATGGTACAGGTTGCCTTCATGGAGGCAACCTGAGTCAGAAGGTTTGCAGTCTAATTTATAAAAGCAGATGAGCAAAACTTGTTAATGACACTTTTCTTTTCAACAGAGGATTCGATTGAACTGGTTGTATTCTAATAACATTTGTCTAAAAATAAGGAGAAATTTCTGACTTTTTGTTTCAAATCTGAGGTTCCTGCTGGACTCTGAATAAAAGGCGTTACTTTGAGTTTCTGTGTATTTCAATTGCAGATATCCTATTAAAAGAGAGTTTGTCCTTCCCCCTGTCACCAAGTGCTTCCTCATTGTTGGTGTTTTCTGTGTATTACTGTAAGGCCTTTATCTTGAGGCAACTGTTATGATTTGGCAAGATATGAATATTATATTACAAAAAGATTACATTTCAGATCACATCCAGTTGAGAATTCATGGCAGACTCACTCTGTCTTATTGCTGGTTTGTTGCAATTTGGACACACCAAAGTTTCTTTGAATACAGCAACTGACTGCACGTGGTCACAGATCTGTTCCCCATCTTCAAAGAAACTATTTCAGTGCCAGCGAGAGTTCGATGTACACATTCACAATAGTTGTGGCCATGCTGCAGTCTCCAGTCACTGTTTCTCCTACAGTGACTGCAACATTAGGGAATAAACTACATCATTTTGACATGAGGTAGGCCTCAGTCGCACAGGTCTAGAGGGATGGTCGTTTACCCTCTGGCAACCATAGATCATAGGCAAAAGTCTGTATTTCCCAGCTGGTTTATGGTTGTTTCTACTTCAAAGAGGGTGATGAGCTAAAAACCTCCTTTTGAGGTCTTTGGTCACTAGCAGATAGTCCCAATCGTGTGAACAATGCCAACTTGTCTGTAAAAACTCACAAGCACCACTGAAACTTGACAGTGTGACACAATCCAAGAACAGAGCATGTTCAGCTTCAAGTAAAAGTTGTTGTGCCATTCCCCTGCGAATGGTGGTTTCGAGGGGTTGCCAACCGGCCTCTCAGCCTTTGTGACTGAGACCTTTGTAATTACTGATGTTAGTGGACTGAAAAGTCTCAGCTGCATCTCTGCATGATTTAATTGAACTAAAAAGAAGCAAAGTCATGTTACACACAAATTTGAATCACAGCCTCTTCACTGAATGTTCAACAGCCTGAAGACTTCTAAAAAAAAACGAGGCACACTTAATAACTGATGGAGGTTTAATGTCAGTAAAGGAACCTTGACTCTCCACCTGAACTATTGGCAGTCAAGGTGCCTTGTGGGTAATGTAGGCATTGTGTTATGTAGCGCTGAAAGAAATTGTGGAATAAAAAAACAAAAATATATCTGGATCTGATGCATCTGTTTAGATATTTTTTTAAAAAGTGTTGATTGTCAGTCTGACAGTGTTATCCAGGGAGTACTCCATAACCAGTGACCTGTGAGGATGATGGGCAGGAATGTGTGAATCAAATCTCACTGAAATACAAAATATCTGCCACATGGTGACACAAAATGTGAGAAGATATCATCAAACTTAAGATTCATCCTCTGTAAACCAGGCCACTACCTGCAGAGATATTTGAGTCTGGACCAAAGCAGTGGAAGTTTATTTAGCATACACCAACGACATTACCTCCCTCTTACCCTTCTGACTTCCTGACAGATGTTTCAACGAGGAGAGCTGCCTGTCCCTGAAGCAGCTCGAAGGATACTTGGTGGTTCTTCAGCCTGACGCTCCTCAGATCTCTCTGTCTGGGGTTGGGCCGCATCTGGCCCGTCCAGCTCCTGAGTTCGAAGGTCCCCGCGGCGTCCCTCTCTTCCCCGAACTCCGGATCGTCTGTTCCCTGTCTCATGCTGTCAACACAGCTGCACAAGGGATGGAAGGTGGAGGTGAGTCACCCGTCGTCTCTAGTCTGATTTAAGGAGATTTAACAGCAGATTCTGTAGTCTGCACACATTTCTGTCTGAAAAGCGTTAATTGTGTCATTATTTGAGTTTGACCTCCAACATTGTCTGCTAGCTCTGATGTCCGATGCTGTCGCTCACACTTTGGATGGCTGTGAGGTCCAACCACTGGGGGAGGAGCTAAATCCAGAGAGAGAGGAGCTTCTGGTAGACATGGATGTTGTGCGAGAGAGAGGACTAGAAATCATCAATACTACTGCTTATATTGCCATCACAGGTACAGCTGTGCATACACCTCTGTTTTTAACCAGACCTGCTTTGATTAGGTATGAAAAGTTAGGCAGACTTAGGGCCATAAAACCATAATTTATTAGATAATTTGAATTTAGTTGTTCCCATGTCTCTGTTTTAATGTTCCTCATATTAGCATTTCACAGTTCAAACTTAACCTTCTTATTGGTATAACTTGGTTTATGTCACAGGAAAGGAAAACACGTCATAGCATTGTGATTCAAATATTGCTAAGTCTTGATTGGTGCCAATCCTTATAATAAAAAACCCTCATTATAATTAATATATTAGGTTGCCATGAAGTTTAAAACAAAAGCTAACCATCTGATAAGAGAGAGCGACTAATCAGTCACTCCTTTTTAATCTCCTCCTGTTATTTCTCCTTTGTCTCTGCATTGACTTCTTGTCTTTATTTCTGTGCTGTCCTTTTTCCTTTGTTTGTGTTTTGCACCTCCACAGGTGCTGAATCTATCTCTGTGTATGAGGACGTCCTTCGCTCTGTCCGCTACCGACTGGCTAAAGGCTCAGCTCGCTTTGAGAGACGATTCCGCCTGTCCTGTTCTGAGATGAATGGCAGATACACCAGCAACGAGCTGACTCTGGAGGTGAAGATAACCATCAGCCAGTCACATTAGTCTTTGTAGCTGTCAGAGATGACAATGCCAAAGACTGATGGTCACGTAACATCTGAAATGACATAAAAAGCTTGTCTGTATCATTACATGCACACACCGTTGTAATTCAGGTTAGACCTACATTCTTACAGTTTAAATGAGCCACCACCAACAGCCATATTTGCTGTGGAGAAGCAGGGACTTGCATGATTTTGCCTGTAAGGCAGCATTAGGAGACGTGTGCTCACAATTTGGTGCCAGATGGCTGGATGGCAAAGGACAACATTACTGTTTTTTCCTTCCGGGTGGACGTGTACCAGTAGCTCTGATATCAAATGAAAACTGTGGATAAGGAGTTACTGCTGACCATTCTCCACTGACTTCTAGTATCAACGAGGCATTTTCTCCCAGAGAACTGACACTTATGGTTGTGTAGGAAAACTCCAGCAGATCAACAGTTTTTGTAATACTCGTCTGTTGGGCACCAACATCCATGACAAATTCAAAATCACTTCATCTTTCTTCCCCATTTTGATGCTCGGTTTGAACTTCAGCAGGTCGTCTTGAGCATGTTTGCGTACCCAAATGAGTTGCTGCCACGTGATTGGCTGAATATGTATTTTATTTAACAAGCAGTTTATCAGGTGTAGCTAACAACACCCGAGTGTATGTTCCAATGATAACTGCAATTGGAGATGTTGTGAGGGAGCAACGCAGTTTAACCACACAGCCAGTGAAGTCATTCTTTCTTCTTCTCTGTTTTTAATTCTCTGTAGGTGAACTTCCTCCACTCTTTGGACAGTCTGTACCACCCATCCCACCTGCTCGCTTCCCAGCAGCAGTTCCTCCATCCGTCCCACCATGCTGGAGAGTTGAGTGGACACACCCTACCTAATCCACATCGCAACTCAGGTGACATTTCTGGGGTTTTTTTTTTAATAGCACCTTTTTCAGATGTCTTAAAATCTTTCAGCATGAAAGATAAAATAATGTTGAATACCAAAACATATAAGTAATTAAAACTAAAGTAAATATAAATTGGACTTAAAAACAGCCCAGTGGGTACTTTTTCCAATATTTCTTTTAAAGGTGACTAAGATCTACAAAGATGTTACAATTTAATAAAAAACAATGGCAAAAACACTTCCTACCTTAATTAAAGTCACAGACACTAAATCACACTGGTGATAAAATACTGCAGTAGTTTTTGAAAGTCTGTCCAAACACGCAGACCTCTGAATGTAATCACCAGGATTTCATCTATATGATGAAAGAGCCTTTGGATTTGGTTACAGATATAATGTGTAACCTAATCCGGTGTCAAACATCTGGCCTGGGTGCAAATTTGGCACCGTTTCACGTATTTTGCACCAGGAGCATTTTGTTCCAAGTTGTTAAGGATTGAGCAAGTCATGAGAGTGGGTTAAAGTGCTGTTTTATCCATTCAAAGGTCTGAATCATCATGGCTTTTGTAGACGTCTTACTGACACAAAGGCTTTTATGTGATTTGCCACAGCAGGATTTCTTTCTACAATGACAGTAGACTGACTGAACGTGAAAAAAATTGAGACATCTTTGACTTTTTCTTTTTTTTTTTTAAAACACCTCGGGCTATTCGTCATCTATTTTGTAAATGAATGTTTCGTTGTAGGGTGTTATGTAATGGTTTTACTGCTCCAGCCCTCTTGAGATCAAATTAGCCTGTGTTTGAACCATAATCTAAAATGACTGTACGGCACCTGTATAGTTTTAACGTTTAGCAAACAAACTTAATTTTATGACTATGAACAAAATTAGGTTGTACATATGGAAGTGAGCATTTAAGGCAGGAGGACAGCACACATACACATGACTCAGAATTGAACTACAGTGCTCCCCATGTACCCCATCCATCGCATGTTTTAATAATTCTGAAGAACAACAGCCACACGAGGCATTGGGTGCCCAGGTAGTTGTGATCAGTTAATTGCTGTGGGACTTTGTTGTTTCAAAGGGTGATAATTGGAAAATTGTGGTGTGATTCTTTAATCTGATTGCTCTATTTTATTCCAGTGGTCCCAGGAGCAGCCACCGTCATCATAATGGTGTGCGTAGGTTTCCTGGTTGTGATGGTGATCCTGGGAGTTTTCCGAATCCGCTCAATCCATCGCCGTGGTGAAGGAGCCAGAGGCGGGGCTAAGGAGGGCAGCAGTCAATGGGACGACTCTGCGCTCACCATCATCGTAAACCCAATGGAGGTAATAAAGATGTTTGATTTTCATTCTTTGTCTTATGTTGCCAAAAGTGTTTGCTCGTCTGCCTTCACACGCGTGAACTTTTCAGAGTATTCCCTCCAAAAAAAACAATAATTATTGATGTGATCACACTTCTTCATCCACTTCTTTTTTCCCCCAGTCCTACGAGTCTCGTATGGGCATCTCTGCCGACACGGAGGGCGAGGGGGAGGAGGATGAGGAGGTAGCAGAGTCGCCTGACGACGCGAGCGATGACCAGCGAATCATCATCAAGAAGGAGGGCAGAGACGGCAACGCCCGTCGCTACTGAGCCACATGTATCTCTGCACCCGTTCTCATGGAAACCACAACCCAGCTCACCAGTCACACACTCCAACACTTTTAATATCAACGAACGACTAGTATAAGGAATGTAAGCTTACAAACACGACGCACAATGCAGTCACCGTAATACTCCTGACACCCAACGCCATATGTGACCTACAGCCGACAACAGGCTGCCTCCACCTAAATGTTCAGTGGCACAATGTATACAGCTAATGTAATTTAACCACCTGATTAAACCCCACCAAATTTGTATGTGGTGCACCAGTGCTAAATCACAAAATGGTCATGTGTCTGTATAGTGTAATACTGGTTGAATAAGACTGTTTTGTTTAAAAAAAAGAAAAAAGAAAAAGTAATAATAAGATTGTATTCTATCTTTTGTCTTCGAACACAGAATGAAATCTTTACAAAATGGAAACAGGGACAATTTGTTGCAACATGTAGGCCTCGAGTAGATCTGTAGACACAAGCCTCGATCCTGACACATCTGTTCATTAGACTAACCCGAGAAGTCTGCACAAGCTCTTTTCTCGCTCTTTGCATCCTCTCCTGACGCATTCCTCGGCCAAGTCCAAACACAGAGTAAAGACAGTGGGGTCAGACATCACGGGGTCACGTATTCATGATAAGCTTGCAGGTGTTTTGCTTTTGTTTCTGTGAGAACACTTTATGTTTTATTAGGAACTTATTTAGCGTCCACTTCATCCTTAACCCAAGCTGGCACTTCTGCAGCGCTCCAAGAAGGCAGACTGAGAGCCGCTCGGTGTGGTTTCTACTTCAAAATCGAGTCTTCGTAAAGTTTCAGCTCGTGACACAAAATGACAAAACATCACCTCGTACAATAAAGCTGGTGTAACCTGACCTCTGAGCCCCCCCTCCCACACACACACAGTGACCGCTGCAATGCCTCTAAATGACTCTGACTGCACTGTTTGACTCACTGCACACTGCTCTTACAGTAACTGCAAGACGCCACATGCACACACAAACAGAAACACGCAGACACACTCCATAACGCTACCCGTGCTGTTTCCAGAATGTCCGCTCAGCTTGGGCAGTTTTGATTGTATTGATTGTAATGAATTTTCTGTACATACGATGATGACTATTATGATATTATTGTTATTACTATTATTATTGCAGCCACTCTTCTCTTTATCTGCACATTTGGAGAGAAAGCTGATCATCATTTACTTTTCCCCATTTGAGTAATCACCCTTAACAGCATCGAAAAACAGTATAATAATAATAATAATAATAGTAGTAGTGATAAGGATGATAATCCCTGGCTTGATGAGTGTCTATTAATTTGTGTGTAATATTGTTGTAATTTAAGAACTTGTCGATATCACAGAAAAAGGAGGGCACATTGTTGTGATACCAAGAAGCGTCTCACTCATTTCATCTCGCGCACTTCTTGCCGATTATTTTTCACATTTCAAAATATTTCTTTATTATTTCTTTTTGAATTTGATTTCCACCACATCCGGTATTTTCGGTTTAATGAATGTACAACCGTGTGCTACTCCTCACCTTTCCCTACCCCACCGCCTTTTCCCTTCACCTCTCCCTCACTGTCCCTCTGTGTCTCTTGCTGTCCGTCTGTGTAGCCTATCAATGTGCAGTGCTAACGCTGTCAGTAAATAAAAGCCTGTTGTTTTTGAGTGTGATGTTAAGAAGGAATAAACATTGCATTGATTAAGAAATTATATTATTACTATGTTACTATTCAAACATTACCTGTAATTATTGATACAATGACAACATGGAATATCCTGACTAATTGTTATTGAGAACTGTCGGAAAACATTGCGAAATTCATAATAAAAACACTATATGACGTCTCCATGAGAGGGTTTTCTTGGAAATAACAATATTGTAAGTATGACTTTGCACATGAAATTTAACCCTGAAGATTGAATCTTATATTACAGATTATGATATGATTATAAAATCTATTGTAGAACATCAGCATAACTTCGTGCTGAAAATTGGGGGGATCAAGATCTCTGTCTAAATAAATAAATAAATAAATCTGGGTAAATTCCCATATGATTAAACATGCAACTATTTTGCTGGTATTAACCGAATTGAGTAAAGAAAATCAACAGCCTATTTATGCAAGATAATTTATAATTTTATTGGGGGTTTTTTTTGGTTGGGTCTGATTATCGGGGGGGGGGGTCATAACCCCCCTAACCCAACCGCCCCCAACATGTCTGGCTGGATAACCACAAGGTTGTGTGATGAGCCCTTTCCTCTACTCCCTCTTCACCCATGACTGCAGACCTGCCGATGGTTCTAACACCATCATTAAGTTTGCAGATGACACCACGGTGATTGGCCTCAAATGACAACGATGAGGCCGCCTACAGTGAGGAGGTGGATCGTCTGGCTGAGTGGTACAACACAAACAACCTGCTGCTTAACACTGAGAAGACCAAGGAGCTCATCGTGGACTACAGGAGGAATGCTGACCCACATCCACCCATCCACATTAAGGGGACGGCTGTGGAGCGTGTGAGCAGCTTCAAGTTCCTGGGAGTCCACATCTCCGAGGATCTCACCTGGACGACCAACTGCTCCAAGCTGGTTAAGAAGGCTCACCAGCGCCTCTTCTTCTTGAGGACTCTGAGGAAGAACCACCTGTCCTCAGACATCCTAGTGAACTTCTATCACTGCACCATCGAGAGCATCCTGACCAACTGTATAACAGTCTGGTACGGGAACTGCTCTGCCTCGGACCGGAAGGCGTTGCAGAGGGTCGTGAAAACTGCCCAGCGCATCGCCGGAGCACCACTTCCTGCCATAAAAGACATCTACAGGAAGCAGTGTCTGAAAAGGGCTGGGAAAATCATCAAAGACCCCAGTCACCCATCACATGGACTCTTCACCCTCCTGCCCTCTGGGAGGCGCTACAGGAGCCTCCGGACTAAGACCACCAGGTACCGGAACAGCTTCTTCCCCACAGCTGTCAGACTCCTGAACTCTGCCTCCTGACATCTGACTCACATTAAACACATGGACTGGACATACACACACCCACAACCACCTACACACACCCACAACCACCTACACACAACTGTACCCTCAAACACACAATAATATGGACTGAACCACCACTCACAACCACTAGCACTTTATATAGCCTCTGTAGAAATTATCCACATATCTCACTTATCTTAACTGCACTACTGTATAGCTCTGTGTAAATAATCATTCTGTTCAATACGATAATTTTTAATTCTACAGCTGTTTATAACCTGCATAGTTCACATTTCTGTATAACTATATATCTCATATTTCTGTATAGTTTTTCATATTTATATCCTGTACATAGTTTATACTCACTACAGCCTGTACATTCTTATAGTTATAGCATATTCATAACATACCTCGATACCATGTACATTATAACATACCATAATAGACCCATTTCTGTAATATACTTACATATCTATATTATTGCTAATATATATTTGTAATATATCTGTATCGTGGCTAAAGCACTTCTGGATGGATGCAAACTGCATTTCGTTGCCTTGTACCTGTGACATGTGCAATGACAATAAAGTTGAATTCTATTCTATTCTAACCCCCCTGGAAATTACGCCCCTGGCAGAGAAACACTGGGGAACTAGAACTAATATTACTAATAATAAAGACAAGACTACAAATCTGACAGTCAACACCAGAAAAACCATTAAGTCATAACAAGGACCAAACAGTCAATACTAGAATATCTTATGAAGTATCCAGATGTTTGAAGAAGAAAGCAAAAGCTATAACCATAAAACAAACAAACAACAACAAAAGTAGCTCACGCAATAATTTACCGATTACAAAAAAGAATCAAAATGAAACAGGAAGGTCAGTAGAAAGTTTCATCAGTGGAATAACAAAAGATTTTAGTGCTGGAAAAATATAGAAAATCATTCATGCAGCAATTCTAGACAACAGCTAACAAATAAATAGACATACTTTAAAAAGGTAACTCGAGTAGAGAACTACTCAGAGAAATAACAATTTTGGAAGTTTAGTTAAAGGTTTACATGAAAAATTCAAATACATGATAAAATAGTCAAAAATTCTAAAAATCTGAGCACGTTTTGGATATTTCAAAACATTGGTTATGGTTAAAAGAAAGAACACCCTCTTTCAGTTCTAAGGCGTTATATCAGAACATAAAAAATAATGTAGTCCTTAGCAGTTCTTAAAACGAGGTAAAAACAAACTCAGATGAATAAAAACCCGCCACGTGTCATTATTTAACAAAAACTAAACAGTTGAGGCTTGTAGGCATTCATTTATGCACAGCTCTCTTAAGGTCTCAGCACAGTATTTCAATCAGGTTGAGCTCTGGACTTTGACTGGACCATTGCAACACAGTGACTCTTTGCTTTTTTAAGCCACAGTGTTGTAGATTCCCTGCTGTTCTTTGGACAATTGTCCTGTTACGTGACTCAGTTTATAAAAAGCTCTAGCTGTCAAGAACATGACCTCACATTGGATTCTCTTTTATATCTAAAAGAGTTCATGGTCAGCTCAAAGACTTAAAGGTGCCCCGGTCCTGTGCCGGCAAAACAAGCCCCAATCATCACCGCTTCACTGCTGTGTTTGGTAGTTGATATGCGGTGTTTGTGCTGATAATGCTGTATTTGTTCTCCACTTTGGTGTTGTCTCTCCAAAGCACAATGTTCCAAAAGCTTTGTGGTTTGTTCAGATGTGGCTTTGCAAACAATAGCCATGCTGCCATATTCTTTTTAGAGAAAATAAATGTTCTCCTGGCAACCCTTCTGAACAAACCATACTTGTTCTGTCTTTTTCTAACTATACTGTCATGAACTTTAACATTCAACATGCTAAAAGAGGCCTGCAGAGTCTGAGGTGTAGATTTTGGGCACTTTGCAGTTTATCTGAGCATTTTCTGAGTTTTCCACTTGTAAATAATCATTCGATGGGCAACAACAACTGCTTCTCTAAGATCACTGCTAAAATCTTTCCTTCTTGACACCGTGTTAACGCACACAGACCAGCACACTGCCATAACTTTTATAGAGGTCCTTTTGGGCCTTTTGTTTGATTAATTGATCATCAGCAGACATCAAACTGAATAATTGGCTGCTCCTGGCTGCTACTTACCCTCTTAATTACCATGTACTCAGTGGGTGTGCTTATTTTTTCACACATTGCTTCTTCTTTTTAGCTTAACATGTGTTAAATAAAAAAATAAAAGAATTCAGGAACTGTAATAAGCATGATAAGCCAAGGATTATCATAATTATTCTGAACCCAAATGAAAATTTTTTCACTTTGAAACATGTGGAAGACCTGAACTTGGCTGTTTGTGTTAGTACCATGTGGTAAACCTGCCACAGCGTGATGTGAGGATTATTTTCCTTATTAGCTTGGCACAAGCATCAGTTACATATCAACCTTTGTTACAGTACGGCAGCAGATTTCTGTCCTCTGTGGCTGCTTCTACTTAAATAAATGACAGTAAAATGAAAGAGAAAGCATTCCGATCCTTTTTTAAGCAAAATGATCAGTTCAGCAACACTAAATTTACATTAAATGTCCTATAATTCAAAATTATCTGATCATGTAAAACTAACATGTACTTAAAGTGTGACACACAATCTATAGCTCAAAGATTTATATAACTAGGCATTACATTGTGTGTTTTTCTATATAGGTATGCTTTTACACTATTGGCGACGTGTTTGGGATCAGTGCTGAAAAATGAACATATTGCAATTCATGTTTTCCAGATGGCCCCTATGCCTTTCTATGTTCATAATTCCATAAATTTGGACAAGATCCCCAACACCACTGGCTAAAATGCAGCCCTAATGCAGCCTTTTGCTGGATTTTTTCCCTAATTTGTAAGGACATTAATTTCAGATACTCTTCATCTACTGAACTATACTTTTTTTATTTGTTTTTTAAGGACACACTGCACACCATGCTGAGATATACCAGGTTTCGACTCCCAGTGCATTTTCACAGTAATGCATACACAAATCCAGAGTATTTGTGCTAGCATTTAGCAAAATAAGCATTTCTCAACTGATTAGAAGATTTTCTTTAAAAAGTATTATATGTAGTCGCAAATGCTGTTAAAAGCACTTTTTTGATTCTGTAAAAATACAGATTTATAGAATAGAATAGAATAGAATTCAACTTTATTGTCATTACACATGCACAGGTACAGGGCAACGAAATGCAGTTTGCATCCATCCAGAAGTGCTTAGTGATATAGATATATTACAATATATATTAGCAATAATATAGATATGTAAGTATATTACAGAAATGGGTCTATTATGTTATAATGTACACGGTATGAAGTATGTTGTGAATATTCTATAACTATAAGTATGTACAGGCTGTAGTGAGTACAAGCTATGTACAGGATATGGACAGGATATAAATATGAAAAACTATACAGAATATGAAATAAATAACTTTATGTCTGTCAAATTGTGTTATCTTTGGCATTATTCAGATTCAAGTAAAGAAATAAGAATAAATGATGTGGTTTTATGATAAACTGCTAGTAACAAACTCTATAAAGATAAAACACCTTTAGGTTTTTTGGCTAAATTGTCTTTTATATGCAGACACAACCTTGTTAGGTGTCGTTTTTATGCTTACATTATTCATATGTCAGTGTTTAGTGGCTAAAACGTAGAAACGTTCCTCTGAAAGGGTTTGGTATAAGAACAGGGCTGAAAATGACCTTTTTTTTAAAGAGAAAAAGTGAAAATCTCTAAAAGCGTGGAGAACTATTTCTCAAAACTACTATCAAAGACAGAAATCAGGTTCTTTGGAAGTAAAATATAAAGAAATGATGGTTGGCTGAAGACTTCTGCACAGCACTGCGCGTTACTTTCGTGTTTTTTTTTGTTTTTTTTTAACAAATACATGTTTCATCCGGGAAGCGGACTTTGTTCTCAGGCATGTTACATTTTAACGTTAGGCTCTTTACGCCTTTTTTCCCAGGCGCTGACGCTTCCTTACGCATGCGTAAAACCAGTTGAAGAATACGTAACTGGCGTAACGTTCACGAGCCAGGCTAGCGGTGAAGGGTTTTGTGGGTCATGGGGGAGGAAGGTAAATAAAAGCGGGGAGCTAATAGCACTCAGCGACTGGTTTCGGACGGTTACTGGAAAATTTATTCGGACGGAGGTGTGAGAGCGGGACAAGAGGGGACATACCGCCGGAGTGAGGGACTGTCGCTCGGATACAGCAGCAGCTGTCGGCGGTGAGGTGAACAGTATGCTTCCCTTCTATTCATGCTTCTTCGCTGGGTGCACACTACGGGAGTGATCTCTGCACTGGCCCTACTGCAGCTAGCCAGCTAGCCACAGCTGATATTTTTTGAGTTCCGGACGGTCGTGAGCGTCCTCCGTTTCCCTTTAGGTTTCATGAACCGCACGCTGGTTACATAAATAACACAGAGTATCGCTTATCGAGCTAATGTTGCTGTTTGTAGCTGAAGCTGCAGTTAGCTCCGATCAGCTCTATTTTATTACACAGTGCTCCCAGAAAGGTAACAATGCAGGCAGGTGTGTTTAGTTGATATCTATAACTAGTGGACTATGTGTGACAAAGGCAACCTTCGCCTATTCCTATCGTCTCCGTGGATTTGTAGTCAATAAACAGGTGTCATAATGGCCCGTCTTTGGTAATGTGTGTATTAATATCTCTGTCTGATCCTCTTACTTTGACCCTAATCATAATACAGCAGCCATTTGAAGCGGTGGGACTAAAGTAGCCTTTAAATCTTCAGCCTAGACAGCAAGAACAACAGTCCACCTGTAAGGTGTTGTGTAATAGTCACTGAAGAGTTTTTAGGTAGACGCTCACATGCGAGATTAGGAAGGGAATTCATTTTTATGTTCCTCCTCTCCAGGGAGGTCAGCATGTGTAATTGATAGGGGTCATTGAAGTACAGCAGCAGAGTTTCATACATCTGGGACTACATTTCAGAGTGAAACAGTGTCACGGTATTGTTTATTATTTTGCTTTTAAATGTTTAGGTGAGTAATCATCAGATGGAGCAGGATCAGTTGAAATGTTTGCAGTTTATATAGCTGTTATTTTAGACCTGATATGGAGTGTTGTGCAAACATGCTGCTCTTCATTTCGTTATATTTTGCTTCACAGAGGAGCCAAACATTCTTGTAATATATCAAAGTGGTCTTGAACACTTCTCAAGTTCTCAAGGCTTTCTGAAGGTATTTTTATTTAGATATCGGTTGTTTTGTTTCTTTTCTCATTCATTTTTAGCTCAGTAATTGTACCTGACCAATTTTTTATTTTAGTCTCTTAACACTGACCCACTATCCATCATTCAAGCATATAAAAGGCACTTAACACAAGCAATGTACCAGTCTTGTGTCAACTATAGTACAAGCAGCTGGAAGAATCAGGAAAAAATCCATGAAGAACCTGGTGTCAGTGGAAAAGGCTGTGGTATGCCAAATTATGCAAGAACTTGATTGAAAATCAGTGGCAGCAAATCTTAGAATGATGAATCCAAATTGAAATTTTTGATTCAAACTGTCGTCAGTGTGGTACAACGGTGAGTATGAACCTTTTCCTCCCTTTCAGGCAGTGGTGCTGGGATCTTGTTAGAATTGATGGAATTTTAAACACAGAATATCCATCAGATTTTGCCATTTGGAAAGCATCTGATTGACAGCAGCTTAATTCACTGCCTGGATAGCAAAACACTTATCAGTCATGGATTGTCCTCCCCAGAGCATCTACCTCAAAATGATTGAAGCAGTTTGGGATCGTCTTGACAGAGAACAGAACAAAAGGCAGCCAACGTCCAAAGAGGAGAACTTATCCTGAAGACTACTTAATAAAATTATAAGAAAGCTTGCATAACAAAGTTTCAAATATTAACTTTAAAGCTCATTAGAGTAGTACAAATCTTGTTGGTGGGTGTTTGTTTTTGTTTTTTTCTCAGCTTATATTCTATAGTTCAATGCATGTTTGCACATTTCAATAAATCATGTATAAATAAACATGTATTTTCAATTTTCCTAACAAAATATAAAGAAATGAGGGGTGGCTCAAGAGCTTTTAACAGTAATGCATACACAAATCCAGAGTATTTGTGGTAGCATTTATCAAAATAAGCATTTCTCAACTGATTAGAAGATTTGCTTAAATAAAATAGTATTACATGTAGTCAGTGTGTTAGTATAGTGATGCTGATGTTCTTTATCTTCGTAAACGCTCTTAAAAGCTAAAATCTCCTGAACGTACCAGATGAGTTAAGTGAAACATGCTGTGGATGCCTGTGCCTGCTGAGCCATCATATTCTCATTATTAATGGTTCACTAAGAGCCAGAAGATGAAATGAAAAACAGCAGATGGAGCTTGAATTTGTGCGCGTTTCATGAGGCTATTTGAGCAGCCTGAAGATTTCGCTCGGCCTGTCAGCTGTTAAAGGGGTCAGGAAATTGAATAATTATTTTTAGATGTGATGGAAGGGACACAAAACAATGTGAAGGACTAACTGAACTTAAAATTACTCTCTGGTGCCGAATAACAATAATAATAATAATAATAATAAAAAAAATCTTTCAGGGTTGAATATGTCGAGTGTTAAAAATTAAAACATTTTATATTTTGGGGGATGGTTTTTCAGTTATTGGTGCATAACTGTTTAGTTTCTCTAATATTTAAGTGTCTAATTAGAAATTGGACCTCATACTGGATGCTTTAGGATCTGCGTCTTTTAATTGTTCCATTGAGGTGCTTCACTCTACATAGTCCATTGCATGACTATCACAGTAAAACTAAATATGAAAAAAGAAAATAAATGGTAATAGATAAAATGATAATTGGATGGCATGGTGGTGCAGTGGTCAGTGGTGCCATCTTTAAGCAAAGTGGCCTTGAATCCACCTGCTGACTGGAACCTTTCTGTGTGGAGTTTGCATGTTCTTCATGGTAAATGGTAAATGGCCTGCATTTGTATAGCGCTTTACTTAGTCCCTAAGGACTCCAAAGCGCTTTACACTACATTCAGTCATTTACCCATACACACACACTGGTGATGGCAAGCTACATTGTAGCCACAGCCGCCCTGGGGCGCACTGACAGAGGCGACACATCGGTGCTGTGGTTAGCCGCTGTTGCCTCACAGCAACGAGGTCCTGGATCCAGGTCTCCTGGAAGCACCCCATTCCAAAGACGCACATGTTGGCTTAACTGGTGATTTTAAATTGGCGTGAAGGGTTATCTGTTTCTGTGTTAGCTCTGTGAGAGAGGAAGAATGTGGATGGCTGGATGGCTTACCCAATGCAGGGTTATAGAGTAAGAGTAGAGCCTTTTCCAGCTGATGCCGAGCGGGACACAAAAAAGCCTGCACATTAGGGAAAAAGAAAGACTAGCTACAAAAGTATTTTACACTCATACAATTAGAGCAGGGCAATATGACCAAAAATATTTATCACGATATACATTTGAAAATTTGTGATAACGATATAACTGACGATATAATTGACACTAGACAAAATACTTTACAACTCCGCAACTTTATTAGTGCAAAAAACCCCATCAATGTATTTTCACTTAAACAAGCAGCTGTTTTTTTTATGTGCATTAAAGTTATATAAAAATGTAACAGTGCAAATGCAAATTCCTTGCTGACAGTTTAACCAAAAGGCATTTCCAGTGGAAATTAGCTGACATATCCTCAACATAACCATGTATAATATCCACAAAACTTAAGAAGAGGTTATACACACACAATACGGTAATATTATGTTGAAGCACAGTACGTATCACTCCGCGAGGCTCCTGCCTACGATAGCCGTACTAAAACATTTGACTGATTTTCGAGCGCCGTGCACATAAAATCGTTTTGAGGTCAGTAAACACAACCAGAATTCATACATAAGGCACACGGGATTATAAGGGGCACTGTCGATTTTCAGAAAAATCAAAGGATTGATTTTAAGTGTGCCGTATTTTCCAAAAAACACGGTAATAACGACGGCCTGCTAGCATGCTCTACAAAAAAATTGTGCTTTGTTGTGTATCTAACGGACGAAAGCCAAACCAGTTCCACACCACTGAAGTTGCAGCATTTTTACAAACCAATTCTGGTTCATCCGTTTCATTCAACGATCCACTTTCGCCCCTCTCATTCTGTGTCGCCGCCATGTGCATATGTAAACATAGGCACTGCGCATGCGCGTTTTACCCATATTCTATTGCGACATTTCATTTTCCTATCGTTGCCCAAAATTACACCGGTATTACCGTGAACGGTATGATATAGCCCAGCCCTACATACAATAAATAAAACCAACTAAAAATAAATGTATAGAAAATGTATTTTGTTTTAGGGTTTCTCACTGAGGAGCATTTAGTGTAGATGTTTAGTGGGACTGGAATTTCTTAATGTTTGTAAGACAAGTATTTGTATTATATCTGTTCTGATCTGTCACCAACAAAAGGAACAAAAACAGTGAAACTAATAAAACCTAAACTGAAAACTTTACATGGGGAAAAAAAAAAAAGTAAACAGTCAAAACTAAAGTAAAACAAGCCAACCCATTTGGGGAAACTTAGTGAAGCTAAGCTGAAGACAAAATAAAACTGTAATAAGTCTCTTCTCATAGCAATACTTTTCTTGAACACAGACTGAATATGAGTGGTTCATTTATGGCTCTTCTTCTCAGTTTGCAGGTGGTCTTATTGGGTTTGCCTCATCCTTGTGTTGCCATGGCGATGCGTGAGTTGGTGGAGGCAGAATGCGGGGGAGCCAATCCCCTCATGAAGCTGACCAGTCACATGACCAAGGAAGGGGGGCCATGGCAGAACGCCACAGCACCTCCAGTGAGTATTTTGTAAGACATCAGGCCCTGAGCTCTGTAGTCTACACGATATGCTTAGAAGTTTGGGGTCACTTAGAAATGTCCCTGTTATTTTTCAGTCTCTTTATTGATTTTTAGCAAACTTTGGCTTTGAGTTTCAACATTAAATTAATAAACACTCATTTTTATCTGTGAGGAAGAGCCTGATATTCTTTTTTTATTTTTTTTATTTAAGGCAACAATAGACTATACTTAAGCTTTCCTTTTGTAACTTTATAAAATAAAATGTAACAAATAATTACATTCAAGAGTTTCAATTTGCTCAGTGGTATGCATTAGGGAAATAATACCTGACAACAAAATTTATTTGCATTTGTTTCATTTTATCTCAGAGTTTTTCGGATGTTTCATTCATACCCAAGCTAGTTTTTTCTTTTTCTGTGTGGAGATGACAAAAAATGGGGATACTGTTATCAAATAATACTAATCAACTTCCTGACAAAACTTTGTTACTTTAAAAGTAATAAAGCTTTCCAGCAATTCCTTCTGCTTCTTTTTACATAACATCTCTGCTACCAAACAAACAAATGAGAGAGAACCTGCCTCATCTCGTGGGAGCTTTTCAGTCCTGACAGGAGATTCTGGTTAAGTAACAAACATAATTAAAAGTAGTTGGTGTAGCAGGTGTGAAAATACCATTAAAAGCTGTAGCTTTGCTCTTGGGTTCGTCCATGTTCTGTTACTCCTGCTAATGAGGGGCCCTTGTTTGCATGACGCACAGCAAAGTAATTACAGAACAACATAAAACTGAATTCAAGTAAGTAAAATTTTACTAATATTGGATCTTTCAAGATAAAAATCACAAAGTACCTCACAAAAAAAATGCTAGAACATCAAAACAAAAGACGAAAATATGAGTACTCAGGTATTTGTCCATGTGGAGCTCTGAAAGTCAAAACCAGAATCTTAATAATAACAATAACAATTTCCGATTGCGCGTGCAACTCTCCATCTGCGTGGACATGAGAGCAGATGTCCTTAAAAGTGCTCAAAATGGACTGAAGCTAGAGCAAGGCCCCAAAACAGAACCCTGTGGCACACCGTAGACAAGAGACAAGGAAAAGAACCTGAACTAAGAAGCAGCCACAGAAAAGGAACCTTTATGCAGATACTGACAGGTATTATGATCTGCTCCAGAGGAGAGCCCAGATTCTTATCCTATTGAGAAAATTGAGGTGGTCGCCATTGTCAAAGACAGAAGGCAAGTTCTTCATCAGCAAAACAGAACATTACCCTGCACCCACTTTGCATCGAGATGCTTATAGAAATGCTCCTTCTTATGAGTAACTGATCGAGCTTTTTGAGTCAGGATCTGAACAATATTTCCTGGATCCATGCTTTTAACTTAAAATGCAGAAACTGTATCAAAGCATACAGTAAATGTGTAAGAGTGCCTCTGCTACAAGAATACAAGATTTAACACAATCTGTTGTAGGGCTGTAAATTTAAGAGTATATCTTTCCTTTTAATTAGAAAATCTAACACTGTTCTCTGTCGCCCTTGTTATATAGCAGTTTAAGAGCTAATTGGCCTTTAAAAAATATTAATGTTAAGTTCCAGAATTTAATGTGCAGTTGGCATCAGGCTACAGCAAAAGCACTAGTGTTGCTTTTGCAATAACTTTTCTTTATATATTTTCAAGCTCCCTGTGACCTTTATCTCTGGAGCTGCTTGATTTAACATTTTTGTGCAAAACATTTTGCTAATAGATACCATACTTCATTATTATTTTTTGCAGATTCATCCCACTCCCATTGAAATTGCAACTGAGGAAGATGTAAGTGCTTTTCTTTCAATTTTAATGATTTGCTCTAAGACTGTACAGTATATACTTCAAGTTTATACCCTAAAGCCAAAATATTTAGGTTTCCTCAGCATGTACTCTAATCATTAAGAGTTACCATTAGATTTTATATAAAATGAATGTTTTTGTTCTAGCTCGTTAATGAGTTCCTTCAGGAACCTCCACGCCCTCCACAGACCTTTGACATGGGTCAGCTGCTGGAGGAAATGCAGCAGATTGACCAGCAGAGCTACAGACAAGCTCCACAGAGAGGTGCTCTTCATCATTATTTGATGAAGTTTAAAAGATTTTCTAAACCTTTTTTCCAGTAAATTTGAACTTCTTTGTATTTCCTTGTCATAGCTCCTGATGTGGCAGCGCTGGCCCTCTCTGGTGACTGGGTGGAGGAGTTCCTCCAAGGCTCTGATTCTGCCTCCGCCCCGGGGCTCATCGCGCTCGGCGATGCCGCAGATGCTGATTGGACGAAAGAATTTATTGCCGAGGCAGCAGGTATGTTTTGTTTTCATTGCTTTTCTTGGCCTTCTGCATTTTTTGCATAATGAGCAAATCATCTTTCTGCCGTTATCATCACTCTGTCTCATATCATCACGTTTTTTTGCTCAAATCAGAGTGAATATCTTTAGGGCAAAGTCTTCATAGTGTAGCTGTTCTGACTCATGAACTCTGGACAGTGTCAGCAGAATTGCATCCAAGCTTCTTCCAAGGTTGTCCTTTCACACATGTAGCACAAAGCAAGAGATGATCTACTTTAAAATTTACTCACTGCTAAAAATAACCTGTTTGTTGAGAGTGCTGAGAGTCCACCGAATGATTACCTGCACTGTTCTCACGCGCGTTCAGGCACAGGGTGTTTAAAAGGGAGCTGACAGTTATAAACCATTTAATGTCCGATCCAGCAGAATCAGACGTTTGAGTTCTCACATGCAGCTCTGTTAGGCGTCTACAAAGGTTTTTGGTTTTTTTGGGGGGGTTTTTAGGCGCACTGCATGGGTGAAAACAGCTTATGTCATTATTACATGTTTGCTGTGTTTTTAATTTTTCAATTTCTCTCATTTTTAGATCCTGGCCGCTGGGCAGAAGAGTATCTGGAGCAGTCTGAGGAGAAGTTGTGGCTGGGGGATCTTGGAGACAAAGCAAATGAATGGTGAGCAGGGGATAGAGCCGGGGGGTGGAAGGGGGTTACAAGCACTGCATTACATGTAGAAAATGTAGGGTAGACATGTGAGGGAGAATCAAGGAGGACAAGAGTGCTGTTGGCAGAACTTAAAGCACTTGAAAAACTGTGATAATTTTCTCTTCTTGGTGAGTGAATTTTCTGTTTAATTGTTAAACATTTAACCTGATATTCTCTTGTCTGACAGTGTTGAGTTAATCCATTAAATCTCTGGTAGAAGTCAGTGAAGCAGATGAACATGAAGTGAAAGCTGATTTAAAGAGTCCTTGTATAATCATCGTTGTGCACTGGGCTCTAAATACGAGAGTGTAAAATGCAGTTTATATTTGAAGTGATTTGTTCCAACCTACAGTACTGTGCAAAAGTCTTGAGCCAGCCATCATCATTGCTTTATATTTTATATTCTATGAAATATTGGAAATGGGTGTCATTGAAACATCTGTAAATATACATTGAAATACAGAATATAAGTTGAAAATCGTGTGTACAATTCTAATATGCTTGAAAAGCAGTATTTGCTATGACTAACTTCATTCTTCACCTTATTGGTACAAAAATAAAACTATTTTATGTCGAAATGAGTGAAAAAACAGCAAATGATCAAAGAAAGGCTTTGAAAGACCTTCAAAAACCCTGAGAACTATTGTTCTAGACCACTTTAAAACATCATGGGAAAGTCTTGCTCAAGACCTTCTAGTTTTATAGCATTAAATTTATGTTTTCTTTTGTTTGTTTTTTTTATTGTTAATCTGACAGGACTAAGGAGTATCAAGCAGAAGACGAGCTGAGGCAGACAGCCAATGAGCTTGTCTCAAAGGTTGATGACCCAAAGTTACAAAACACAGAGGTGAGCAGTGTGTCATTGTGACACCGTAATACACATCATTTCCTTTTACATGTCTATCACCATGTTCTTTCACTTTTTTCTTTAACTCTTTTGTAGAGTAGGTCCTTGAGACTGTAGCATGTGGTGCACAGATGATTTTTGTGGTTTTTAATGGCTTTTGTCTCAGTGTGGGAAGAAAGTTGCTGGTTTGGGAAGAAACTAGCATTACTGGTGTAAAACTGATGAATTAGTAATAGTAAATGCCTTTTTTTTTTTTTTGTTGTTGTAATTTGTTTTTTGTTGTTGTGTAGTTCCTGCGATTCATTAGGCAAATTGGCGAGGGCACTGTGACAGTGGAGAGCAAGACAGACAAACAGCTCACAGATAAAGCTCAGGCCGAGAATGCTCAGAACTGGGCCTCCAACCTCAACCAGGTACGAGTCGCAGCCCACTGAGGAAAGGATGGTTACAACTGTGAACGCTGTATGTTGGGGTAGAACACTGGTTCACTGTTGCCCAGTATAGGCTAAGCCTTGTGACTCATCACCCCAGTATCTGTTGCAGTGTAAAATTTTCCACAAATGTAACCAGAAGCAGCCACCAGTCTGCTTGTAATATGAGTCTCCAGGCTGCAGTGTTGCAGATGGAATTTGTTTTTGCAGAGAAAGGGCTCTCATAACTGTCAGCTTCTCCTCTTGAGCATTTAGATTTTAATGTGCACGACCAAGATTTGGGGTTTTCCCATCTTGACGTGATTTTCCTTTCGTTCTGGATTTCACAGAAGGTGCAACTTCATTGCTTTGTATTCGATCAGTTCAGGCAGTAAAAGGCTGATGCCAGATCGAGTTTCTCTCTAAATGTATTTCTCTACAAGACGACAGATACAAAAGTATGGAGGCGTAATCCTTTCACTTGACTGAATTAATGAGAGATTTTATAATCCCAAAGGAGCCTTATTGATTTGAAAGCTTGATTTCTTGAGCTATAATACTGCTGCAGACTGTTTGTCTGCTGGATATTTCATGTTTCTCTTAGATCAGTTGAACCAATATGGCTTCAGGATGTAAGACGATGCATCTCAAATGCATTCAGACTGGCTAAGTGGTGACTCAAGAGACAAAGATTCCAGTACCTCCCAATGTTTCCAGCATAAACCAAGAGGAAACTGTATTAACAAAGCATGGGGCATTACTGCTTATGAAATCAAGGTTTCAAATTAATAGAGGCTCTTTTGGGATTTTAAGGTCCGTCACAACAATGTTTAACTGCTAACTTAGCTATCATGGGGGAAAGGTGAGGTATACTCTGAACAGTTGGTTTTTAAGCTGTATCTTTGATCCAGAAAAACAAGACAAAATAATTAGTCAAGTAAATGCATAACATTTCTGACTGCATTCAAAAATACACACAACCCCCCCCCAAAAACATAGATCAGAGTTAAATATCTTTAACCCACAAGTGACTAAAATGACCAAATAGGTTCTTTAAAAAAAAAAAAAAAAAAAAAAAAAATATATATATATATATATATATATATATATATATATATATATGTTTGTGTTTATGTCAGAAATTCTGAACTGCTGTGATGTTGTTTTATTCAGTCATTCTGTATCCTGAAAAGGTTAGGTTTAGTCTCAAGACTAAGTCTTGCCATTTTAGGTTTGTGATCCATAGTTTGCTGCAGAACATTACAAGTGTGTAATGTAGAGATTAGAAGGGAAAACTACAACAAAATCAACACATATAATATTTAAAATGCACATATATTCAGTTATATGTTATTCCTGCTATATTAATGGGCTAATTCCTGAAACAAAAGTTCTAGAAGAAGTCTATTTAAAAATTCTTAGTCTAAAGCATTATACAGCACAAAGAAATATACCACTGAGGGCATAAATGAATCATGTAATTGGAAAGTTAAAAATACTCTGCAAAGCAGCAAATTACTCAATTTTAGAGATTTACATAATTTCCTTAGGGATTTTTAAATTATTCTGATTAAAAGAGTATAAATAAGAAGGTTTGGGTTATTTTATTTTATTTTTTGTACCTCCTAAATTGGATCTAGAGATTGATTTGTTAGTAACTATTTTTTTTTAAATTTTATTATTATTTTTTTTTTATTTACTAATTTTTACTAATCTAGTCAGAATTTGGAGAAATTGGGTGTTTATACTTCTGCCTTGAATCTATGATGTTTTTACTTTTTACTGTGAAGCTCTATGCTGTAACCATGTATCTCCATAAATGCATCATCAACACAGTCTCGTTTACTGGCGCCGTTTGGGCTTAAGCTTCTCTGGCTACTTCTTCTGTTGCCATTTTTTTCAAATCGACTGTAAGAGAGGGGATCTTGGTTGCAAAAAACAAACCAAAAACAATTACCTCAAGAAGGTTCCTGTGACAAAGTCTGACTGTGAAACTGCTTGTTTGACAGGTGGTTAGCCAGTGAGTGTGCAGGTTCATACCAATGATAATCCTCTATTTTAAAAGATAGCATCACTATCATCATCATTTGTTTAAATTCAGTATGACCCAAAATAAGTGACTGGGCCCATGAACTCATCAGGAGAGTGTTTACACAGGTCAAGACAGGAAGATTGGGGTTTTTTTTAGTAGTTTTGCAACTACTGCTATCGCCATCTGGTGGCCTCCAGATAGAATGCAGGTGTAAGACGCTTGAACGTTGACTTTGTGATCTGTGTTCCCCCAGCTAGTGTTTGGGTAAGGAAATTGCAGAGCATTGCAGGAACACCAGGGATAGATGCACATGCTGGCAGCAGGAGCTGCACCGTAGGCTCTAAATAGATTCAACGCAGAAGTATAAATTAAGCTATAATCTGTACTTTAATTTAATCTTTTGTAAGTCCAAAATTTGACCTGATATCTCAGTTTGCTTTTTTCTGCTTTACATCTGTTTCGTGTTCTTTTCCTGGCCTAAATGGCTTCCACATTATGTTGTGCATGTGTAGCTGTCAGCCATATTCATGCTACATTATGATTACATCTATGCCATCGCCCTCTAACTCTGAATTGTGCTTTTCCTATTTTTTTTTTTTATTTTGTTATTTTTATTTTTTTAACCTGCCTTTGGATTCTTGGCTTACCATTACCTTCATTAACACCTGTTATTCATCTGCTCCTCTTGATACTTCAAATTACTCCTTTTTTGCCCACCCCTCCAAAAAATTTGTAAAAATCCTCCATACCAACTCCTCCTCTTCCTCGAAACATTGTCCCGTTCCCTACTGCCACCCCTCCCTCCGTAGTTCCTGATGAAGACGGGGGGAGGGAGTCTTCCCCTGGAACCCCCAGAGATGAATCAGAAGATTGACAAAGTAAAAGCTAAACAAGCAGAGCAGTGGGCCAGAGTCGTCAGGCAGGTACGACCTCTGTGGTCACGGCAGCTATCCATGTTTTATTTTAAGCTGCAGTTGTAGTTACTTATTTGTATGTTTTGCTACCAGTGTTAACAATTTCGATCTTACCCATCCATTCAGATAGTCTCAGATTTCCTGCATCTAGTTGCTGTTTAGTGCTTTTACTGTCTCAGGAGAAAACTGGGAGTTAATTAGGAAGGAGATAAAGGAAGCAGTACGAGAAAAATGGTTTCTTCTGTGTTCTTCCACCTTTCATTTCTTTACTCCTTCACATTCACTCCCCTCTATATTTTTCCTCTCTGAATGCCCCGGTTCTCCCCTTCTAATAACAGTTTTCTCAGCCAGCGCATACAGATTCCTATCAACCACTGCCATTGCTCTTCATTGTTATTCAGGTGTCAGAGGAGTCAGCTGAAGCCTGGGTAGATGAGTTCGCTACATCAGGACCTGATTTTCAACAAGCGAAAGCCGCAGTGGAGGTGAGGCAAGAGTCTGTGACAATAAAAACCTTCAACCCAAAGCCAAGTATAATAAGTAGTATTGTAGAGGTTAAAGCACTGAGTGTCATCGGAGTTGAGGTTTGAAAATGAAAAGTTTCCTGAATGATTGGCATGACGGTGCCCTTGATTTTTTTTTTTTTTTTAAAACACCCACAAACTTAATCCTGTTTAAGGAACGAAAAAAATATAGGGCCATCCTATAAGGCATCATCGATGCAGCAGCGTCTTCCAGTTGAAAAAGGTCAAAGTTATCTCCAATACGCTGTGAAGTAATGATGCGTGTCTGTCATTTTGTCAGAGTGATGTGGATTTCTGGGAGAAGCTGCAGCAGGAGTGGGAGGAGATGGCGAAGAGAGATGCAGAGAGTCATCCCTGGCTGTCTGACTTCGATCAGCTACTCAGCACTTCTTACGACAAGGTATCCGTCAGCCTGCTCAGAGCAGGCGTCTGCTGCTATCTGTTTTGTGTTGCAAGATTTCAGCATTTTTGCGCATACAGCTGTCATGCACAATGTCTAATGTGCTCCTGTGTTTCATATACCCTATTAAGTACTAATTAAAATCATATACACACACAAGTTCTCTGAGCAGTTTCAATGTTTTCCTTGTTTTCATTTGCAGGGCTATCAGTTTGAAGAGGAGAACCCCTACTTATCACACCCGGACCCTTTGTCAGAGGGATTGAAGAGGATGGAGGCAGGGGACATCCCTGGTGCCGTCCGGTTCTTTGAAAGTGCTGTGCAGAAGGAACCAGACAACCAGCTGGTAAGACTCTGAAAGGCTGTGTTCTCATTTGCATTACACTTTTTTTTTTTTTTTTAAATTCTTAGAACATCCTGTTATTACTTAATATAACATTGTGGGCCAAAAGGTCTCCCTACTTCTAATTTTAGCCATGTTTTTCTCCTGCTTCCAACAGAAGGCCCTTGAAATAATACCATGTGTCTTTTTTTCCCCCATTAAATTGCAGGCTTGGCAATATCTGGGAACCTGTCAGGCAGAGAATGAGCAAGAATTTGCCGCCATCAGCGCCCTCCGCAGGTCAGTAGTCAAAGTTGACTAAAACATGTAGTAAAACATGTAGTTGTTGTTATTATTATTATTATTATTATTATTATTATTATTATTACTCTAGATCTGGGTGTTGTCTCTTGTCTATAGTTTTTGTATCTGTAAGCATATAAAACACATTTTGCATATAAAAAAAGCACCTCCATATTTTAACACTTGTCGTTGCAAATAAGAGTTTCTTTGCCAAATGAATAGTCGTGTTTTTTCTGTCTGACTACTTCTTTTTATTACCACCATTCTTCCCATAGGTGTATAGAGCTGAAGAACGACAACCTGACTGCCCTCATGGCGCTGGCTGTCAGTTTCACCAATGAGTCACTGCACAGGCAGGCCTGTGAGACTCTTCGTGACTGGCTAAAGCACAATCCAAAATACCACTCTGTTTGGGAGCAGAGTGAGCGCGAACGCTCCAAAGACAGCTCCAAAGAAAGGGAGAAGGACAGAGAGAGGTTCGGGTCATTGCTGCCAGAGTGAGCATCACGCACGTTTAGGAGAATACAAAGATACCTCTTTCTCTTTGCCCTTTCCTTATTGCTTTTCCCTTGTGCAGGTCTTTGTTTACCGACGTCCAGTCCATGTACCTGCAAGCAGCCAATGTTGACCCTACCCAGGTGGACCCTCAGCTTCAGTGTGGTCTCGGCGTCCTCTTCAACCTCAGTGGAGAGTATGACAAGGCGGTGGACTGTTTCAGCGCTGCTCTCTCCGTCACTCCACAGGTTGGTGAAGAAGCCTTTGTAGAAATTCCAATGGCTTCATGTCATGTGCTCAGTTTCTGAGCTCTTTCTTTGTTTTTCTGTCCCCATAAGGACTATCTGCTGTGGAATAAGCTGGGTGCCACGCTAGCCAACGGAAGCCGCTCAGAAGAGGCTGTGGCCGCCTACAGGAGAGCACTGGAACTGCAGCCTGGCTTCATACGCAGTCGCTATAACTTGGGAATCAGCTGTGTAAACTTAGGGGCACATAGGTGAGACAACAGTGCTGTTTTGATGTGTATTTTGCTAGAGAGTCTTGGCATGTAAAGAAGTAAAATCTTTAGATTAAATGCATAATCCTCCTGAAGCTGGTTTTTATGATAGGGGAGTGTCAAGGTTCACAACCTTACCACTGATGACCTGAGTGTGGCTCTCTTAACAGAACAGTTTTCTGATAGATGTGGAATTAGTCCAGCAGTTTACATTTAGATAAACTTTTAAAAAACATGTTATGTGAAATCAGCATTTGATATACCCTTTTCAAATTGTCTTAAACACACTGACATTCTGCTGCTTACATACACATCAAATGCGTTCTGTGCCTTTTCAAATTCTGTCAGATTGCTACTTTTGAACTTTAGCAATTTTATGCTGCTTCCCAGATGTTTTTACCTTCCACTAGGGTGCTGTCTATAGTTAAATCTGCCTCCTAGTGGAAGGTATTTTATAGCCCCTTTTCCATTAGTACCTACTCCGATCAACTCAGCACGGTTCACCATGCTATTCAGGGTTTTCCATGAGGCCATAGAAACTGGTACCAGGTACTTTATTAGTACCTGCTCAGCCAGGGTTTCAAGCGATTGAAGCAGGTACTAGAAGTCACGCTGCATGCCACCGATTGGCTCGTCAGTAGCATCACTCAATGAGTCATAAGTGCATCTCGTTCACGAAAATTAAAACTGCCATTTTTGAAACCAGCAACGAGGGAAATGGCTACAAAAAACCGCGGTGTTCCCCGAGTTTGACAAAAAGCCACAGACCGAGCAGTAGGTATATTCTTGGCTCAATGTCCACCTTTGTTGTAGCGTTCGTGTTGCATATTAATTACGTTGCAGGATGCCCAGACGCATTGCTATGGCAACAAGCGCGCGCACTGGGTTGTAATGGAAAACCAGTCGATCCGAGTCGTAGCGATCTGTGGCAAGTAGATCAGAGTAGCTACTAATGCAAAAAGGGCTTATGTGATACAGCTAGACCACACACAAAAGATGCTACACTAGACCAGACGTGCAAGAAATCTAATAAATCTCACAAAGGTTTGTGCTGATGATGATTGACATTCACTTTATAAGGTATACCTTCAGCGAGGTGCTGGAAACATTCCTCAGACATTTTCGTCTGTTTCGAAATGATTCCCTGACATCCCAGAGGTGCTGTATTGGATTGTGATCTCTGATCTCTCGTCAGCAGGTCATCTTCGCCATGTCTAAAAAGCTAAATGTTGCTGCCATTTGGCTGATTAGATATTTGCCTTATACAGCGCTTAACCAGGTGTACTTAATAAAGTGGCCACTAGAGTGTACACCAGTGAGAAATGGACCTTAATTTGCAAAAGTGAACTTAGTTTACACAAGTTTTTTTATTACTGTTGCCTGTTCAGGTTGATATCAGCACATTGCAGATTGAACATAAATCCATCCTGTTCACTTTTTTAACTCCACAGAGAGGCAGTGGAGCATTTCCTTGAAGCTTTATCTCTCCAGCGCCAGGCTATAGAGGATGGAGCGAGAGCTCCAAGGGGTCCCGGAGGAGCTGCGGCCACTATGATGTCCGACAATATCTGGTCCACCCTGCGCATGGCTCTCAGCATGATGGGAGAGAGCTCTCTGTACGCCGCGGCCGACAGGCGAGACTTGGACACCTTGATGGCTCATTTCTGCCAGAGAGAGGTGGATGGTGGGACTGAATGAAAACCTGCCAGGAGAGGGCTCATTGAGTGTGAATGTTTTTTGCTGGGAGGTAAATGTATGAGTGACTGAATGAAGCTGATTGAATGGAGGAATGAAGGGGACATGGTACAGCTAACGGTTAAAAGAAGATGATCGAGGAACACACTGTGAAGTGATCAAAGTGCTCATCATCATCATCATCATGTGTACATGTGTGTTTAAAAGTGTTGCAGTATCAGGCTTCACCTGTAGAGAAGCAGGCAGCAGTAATCCAGTCACGAACTGTTTCACACGTTCAGCAGTCACTGGATTTCCTCCTTTGTTGATCAAGAGAACCAGACTGAATGATTTTAACTTGAAAATCTTTCTCAGAGAAGAAGAGAAACAAGAATAAACATGGTTTAATCACTAATCTGTTCACCATCCAGCAATGTTAGTTTGTGTTAAGACACTCAGTCCTCTCCCTGTCTTTATTCACAGTTTGGTGGCCTCTGAGTTTATTATTACTGTGTTGATGTTGTTCCTACAGCATCTCGTTAACTTTGCTTCAGGACCACCATTGCAACCGGACAATCACATTGTTGTATTCGCTTCACAACTTGGGAACAAGATGTACACAAGAGTCTGGTAGGGACAACGCTGTGGTTCATGAATGGGTGAAACATAAGACTTTCACCCAGGAGACTGAGGCTTGTAGTCCTTGTTCATTTGAGACTTAGTTGACTGCTTTTCATTTTGAAAAGTATTTACTTCAGTCACTTTGGTTAGGTGTATAAAATGATCATATTAGAACTTAGTGAAGGCAAGCATCTTTTTTTTCCTCCCCCCTCAGGTGCAAAGCTAAGCTAGTGTTTTGTACACTACAAACCCTGTTTTATCAATTCACATGCCTCTTCATACAAAGGACTGGATGAGCCAGGGATCTAACCAGGCCTTCCAATTCGCAGACGACCCGCTCTACCTCCAGAGCTGCAACCATCCCTGATTGCAACGGTGTGATTGATCAGTGATGGTCCTGATGGAGGAACAACACAGCAATTATCAGATGTGTGTACTCTCTGCGGTTATGTATAATCAAGGTACAAGACCTCTGACATTAAAGAGTGCTGCTTATGATCCAAGGTGCTCAGCAGGCGGAAGGATTACAGATTATGCCATTGTAAAGTAGAAATACAAGTCATAAGTGCTACAGCTCTTTTTGTTATACTTTATTTAATTTTTTAGTAATCATTATCATGCCAGGATAATGAACTGATAACCAGCGGGACTGTTACTCAAATGATAAGGTGTGTGTGTGTCTCTGTGTGTGTGTGTGTGTGGGTCGGGTGAGAGACATTATGTCAATGAGAGTGGCTTTTCTGGGTTCCTGTGCTCTTTTTCATATTGCTCCTGTAAAACTACTTGCTTCATTGTAAAATAATGCTCTATGCCATACTGTGTATTGTAACATAATTGATGCACTATAATTGTTTTCAGGCTACTTATATCCTGACAGCAATGTTTAATATAATATTCAGCAATAAAAGCTTTGATTCCAGACATCTGTTATTATCCTTTTATTTCAATTTGGACCCCCTCTTGTTGGTATATGGGTTGTTTCATGGTCCTATCGACTAATTTGCAATTTAAATGTTTAGACTAAATTAGATTTTCATATTATAGAGCAAGATGGTTTTATCAAAATGTCAGCTCTAAGAAGTGGGAAGACTTGCCAAATCAGCAGGGCATTGCATTTAAAGTTTCCTCAGAGTTAATAATAAGGATTTTAATTTGTTTAACATGTTTTTTTGTTTTTTGTGAGTAATGCAAAATTATTAAAACTTGTGAAATACAAAATGCTGTGGCTTGGGAGGTAGTGCAGGTCATCTGGTCTACAAGTTTAAGGATCTTCATGCAAGATACTGATCCCTGAGTGGGCCTGATGCACACTGGAGTGTGTGCTAATGTTAGTTTAAAAGTGCTTATGCATAGAAACAGTTTGCATGAATTGGTGAATGAGCCTTGTAATAAAGTGCTTTGAGTGCTCAGCACTTAATAAAGAACAGTTAATTTACCAAAAAGTGATTTTATTTATTTATTTATTTATTTATTTATTTATTTTTTGGGGGGTAATTCTATAATTTTTGTAGTGGTTTGGTTTTTTGGGTTTTTTTTAGTGCATACACTTAACAACCACTTGATTAGGTACACTTGCAGACTCTAATATGACCAGTGATATAGTACAGCCTGAAATCTTCAGAGCTCATACCAATGACGTTGGCTCATTCATTTAGGTTTTTGTTGAGGTTGTCAGGAAAAGTAACCTGATTTCATGATTACTTGCATTATATTTAATTCAGTTCCTATGTTTGTTTGTTTGTTTTAATCCACTTCCCTAACATACAGGTACTCAAAGTAAAAAATCTAAATTTAAATGCTTTAAAAAATTTATGCTAAATCTATCTGGAAATCTGAAGGGTTATATCAAGCATTGTTTTTACCTTTGACTATCATTATTATATATGCGCAGATTTTATTCATTTTCACTAAATGCGAACTCGCTATTCATGTTCAATGTTTTATTTATTCTTGGCACACTCCGGCCTCCATACTTACTTTAACAAGTCATATTCAAAAGAAAACTCGTAACTCGTGTTTCCGGAGCTTTCCCAACAAATTCATTTTCTCTCACAAGTGAAAAACAAAACGTTTCCTTAAGTTATCAGCAGCCCACCCCGCCCTCTTTTAAACTTCGCATTCCTCTAGGCCAATCAGAGTCGAGAAGGCGAAGTGCAAGAGAAAGTTGATTGGTTCATTTAAAAATAACATAAGCGCAACCACGCCATTTAAATGTTTTAAAAGTCGTGTGTTCCTCCTGTTGATCTGAAGTGTGGAATAGGAGAAAGGCGGATAAACTATACGCTTGGTCCACTGTATTTGTCGTTTTTTCAGGTGAGTAGTGAAATAAATGACACGTCCGAATGATGTAGACCGAGTTTGTGTTTTTTTTTCTTTTGCTATACTTTAAACGGTTAACGGTGCAGTCACGTGAAACTGCAACATTTAGCTAACATACGTAGATGTGAATATGGTTTCCAGCTCTGTAAATGTCATACAAATTGTCCATAGTGACAGATATAGTAGTAAAGTCGTGTTTAAGATGAGCTACGATTTTTTTGTATTTAAAAACTAACGTTAACTTTAAGTCACGAGCACTAATCCATCAGCTAATAAGCTAAAATACAATGTTTAACAACAGGTTATTTATGCCTTGTCAAGCATTAGTTTTTACCGTTGTGTGATTGTAAGAATGAAGAATACACCAAAAAACGAGCCTTTCAATGTATTGATGAATGAGAATAATACATAGTTTTATTGTATTTCATCTAAATATGTGTACATCTGTGCTTTGTATTTTTGCTGTGTTTTTATGTTATGAATAAATAAATGAATAGAACTCTGTTTACCTGAATGGCAGGTAACATTAAAAAAAGGATCATGGGATCAAGTGAGAGTAAGATGACTGCATCTGCAGCCATAAAACCAGAGCCAGCCTTCAAAAAGACTCACATCAGTCACCTCATCGATCCTCGCTCCCCCTCAGCTGGCATAGAACGAACACCTATTCAGGTGGGTTACCTGGTGGATCCATTCATATATTTAAAAAAAAAAACACAAAGTCTGAAAAAAATGTACTGTCTGAACTCCAGAAAATGTGCAGTCATTCTTTTTTATTAATGAAGGCATGAACATTTTTACTTTGATCTTGAGGCCCTCTGATCCAAACTCTCTTCTGTACTCACATTTCAAAGACTTTGAAAAGCTTCTTGTTTGATCAGTGTGATATGTCCAAACTATAGAAGGTGTGAGGGGAACAAATGAGACTTTTCACATGCGCTTATACTCCATCTTTCCCAGATGGTGTGGATGAGTGTAGAAAGTTCACCCAAAATCCACATTTTGAAGTTTTCTCCAGTAAAGTATCAGAAAACAGATCCAAGATATCATTGCTTGTCGTTGATCCTTTGTGTAATAAACACAAAGCTGGTGCAGTTTAGCTGCTAAACTTGCATGTCACAACATGCAAGTTTAAAAAATTACCCTCTGATGGGGAATAGGTGGGAGGCACTGATAATTATTGACCCTGCTTTATTCTCTATACTACTTTTGTAAACTGTGGGGCAATCAAACATAAAATAATTGAATATTTTTGCAAGGTTGGGCAGCTTGTGTCCAAAACGTCCGCTGAGATGAAAAGCGAGTGCCCTGTGGTGTTCGGTGATCCACGTTCACCTACCATTGGCATTACCCGCACCCCTGTGAGAGAAGTTATGAGAGGTAAGTAATATATAAACGTAATAACTTTCAGCTTGACTTTTCTCACTTTATTGAAAAAAAAAAAAACCAAATCTAAAAAAATGACTTCCTTTCATTCATCTTTCCAGCAACAGTCGGGTCCTTTGCTCGTCGCCTGGGTATGATTTTCCACAGTGAGGTTGAAGGGAAACTCCCCGAAGGCCGTCAGAAAGGCTTCAGTGGCGCATCAAAGAAAGAGGAGGACTTTATAAGTGAAGAGCTGGCATCGACTGAGCCCCTCCTGAGCCCACAGCCGTCCAGCAACCTTAATGAGCATGCTAACTTACTGGTGCCACCTGTCCAGCCCCCTCTCCAGAGCGTAGAGAAATTGAGTCCTTTTGTGCTTCCTGAAGAGCCTCAGGTGGAGGTGGAGATAGAAACTGAAGCAGATATTAGCCTGGAGGAGGCTGAGGAAGCAAGAGAGTCTCCTCTTCACAAGAGACTGAGCATGAGCCTGATAACCTGCCACGAGGGCGCTCCCTCCCCCCGAGCCTTTGCAGAGGTCCATCATGAAAATATTTCATCCCCAGAACCTGGCACAGAGGTGGAGCCACTTGGGGATGGTGTGGATCACGCTTACGCCCTTCCTTCTGCTACCATTGAAGCAGACTCTCCTGTTGAACCTGCCCCCTCCAACACTGATGCTGATGATTCCCTTGCACAGCCAGAGAAGGAAGAAACTAAAGAGCTCGCTAAAGAAGCTAATTTGCTTCCATCCGGTCCACCATGTGTTCGTGGTCCTGAGCAGCCACAGGCTTGCACCGGCATCCGCTGCCCCACCTTTGACTCAAAGAGCCCCAGCCAGACTGTTTTCAAACCACAGTGGCTGGGAAATGGCTTTCGTCCGTCTGGGCTCAGAGCAAGAGGAGTGCAGGGGCTCGGTGGAAAAGGAGGCTCGTCTCCTCTTGCCGTCCGTGTGGCCGTTAAGAACGTAGCCAACGAAAACAAAGGACAGTCTGGAAAACTGAAGCCGAAAGGTGTGTAGGAAGTTTGTCACCTTTTGATTGTTTATGGTGAGACTGTTCTGCTTTTCCTTTTTTAAACTTTCTTTTTCTTCAGGTACTGAAGGCCGCTCTCCGCTGCAGATCCTCAAGAAGACCAACTCGCCCAGAGACCAGCGCGCTCAGGTATTTGTAGCTGTAATTTACCCACATATGGGCTCATGAAAGCAACATCTGTGTTTTTACTTGTCCAAAAACACAGGAAATTCACGTTTTGATTTCTTCCCAGATGAAGCTGAAGACGTCCACTCCCGACAAGCAGAGGGCTGGACAGATGGACCGCCGAGTGCTGGCTGTGTGTCTGGATAAGGAGAACCGATGAGGCACTGCACGCACTGTTTTTTAAAATGTGCTTTTATGTGTATAGCTTCCACAAACTATTTGTTGTCCTGTATATATTTAACTGCTTGTTGTTGTGTAAATAAAATTTGCAAACCTACTAGAGCTTTAAATTTTTACTGATTAACTCTTATCTGTTATTTGGAGAGTTTTCTTGTTCGTTTTTGTGCGCATTTAATCTTCGTCAACACCTAAATTATATTCAGAAATAACACTTGAAATTTAATATTTCTCCAGTTTGCAAAGATTGCATAGCTCCCATGTCATTGAACTGACAAAGCGTCCTTAGGCAATGGTGAACACTTCGTTGCCCTCGCCTATCAGTGTGAGTGTAAAGTGTCTTTTCTATACCCAAGGCATGCTTTTGAGTGAAGAAAAAGCACTATGTAGCTACCAGTTCATTCAGCAGGTTACCTTGATGTCTGCTGAGTTGCTGTCATGTGATTGGCTGTTTGACATTTGCACTAGCGAGCACTATAGCAGGTGTACCTAATAAAATCTTAGGAAAAACAGACATTTTAGCATTAATTAGATGTAGCCCTTTTTTTTTTTTTTAAAGTTTTTACATTTATTCATTTTTACTTTTTTGTCACAAGGAAACAACAGAAGAGAGAAGGGTGTGGAAAGAGTAACAGGAAATAAATAAACAGCACAGTAGTAAACAGTCTTTCTATACTCTAAATGTTTGACTTGCAGGCAGATCATGTGGCCAGCCGATGATCTGTTCTTGGAGGAGCAGCTCCTATTTATGGTCTTTTTACATGCAATATTCAAAAGGGAGGAATATCGTCATATTTAATCGTGCCACTAGGTATCAGTCCCAAAAGTGTCACTGGGATCCTTGAAAATATCACAACCAAATATGTCCTCTAAAGTGTTTAGTGTCAACATTATTAAAGTCCATTGGCATGCTCGTAGTTTTGTACATGAACTGCTGTGACTGCACACTTCTACACAGTTTGTCCAGGGGTATATTTGTATGATGTGTACCTTCAATCGCTCCATCATCTTCTGGTGAAATTCCCTTTTGAATCTCTGTATTATAATTAATGTATTATAACTTGATAGAGAACTTGTGTTTTGGAGATATTCACATGTACATGAGTATGGGCGGAGTTAAATCTGGATGATAAGATCATCTGTGAGTAATGCCATTATATGGTTCTCCTTAGCTATTAGTTCCTATGAGTCAAGGCCTCTGTGAATATTCCATAAAGGGGTGAGCTGAGGCAACAACCCTGCATCTGTCTGACAGGTGATCTTTATTCTAGCATTTTTACCTGAGGCTATATCATCCTCATTTTTTTATGATTAATTTTAATTGATAATATGGGGATAAAAGAGGTTGGTCAAGGTGAAGGTTTTACAGTGTGGATGGGAGTGAGGCTGATTGAAGCAGTTTGCACTTTCACCTCACAGTAAGAGGGTCCCTGGTTTGAGCTCCAACTGGTGCATGTCTATGTGGGGGTTGCTTGCTCTTCCTGCGTCTGTGTGTGCTTCCTCTGGGTTCTCCTGGCTTCCTCCCACAGTCCAAAGACATATATGTTAGGTTAGTTGGTGTTTTTAAATTAGCTGGATGCAATATGTGAGATAGATGAAGAGCAGATTTTTAAAGATCTGCTCATTTATAAAATCAATCAGGGTTTGTTTAGCATGCAGCTGTGTGTAAAAAGCCTGCAAGGCTTCACATCTGAGCTTGTTAAATGCACAAAGAGCCTGTTTATCCTTAAGAGAAACTACATTCTTATGCTTTTGTCTAGACAACTCAAGTCACGCTACAAATAAATGCTCACATTTTCTCTACAGTGAAATCAAAGAAAACAGAAGCGTGGCTGACATTTCACATGCTTCACTCGTATCTAGAAGGATTTGAATGCCAGAAATAAACATTTAGACTTGTGTAATGCAGATCTTTATTAGATAGTGCTGCTTCACTTTGTACAGTGTGTATCCACTCTGGAAAAGAGCCCGTTTAAATTAGAGTTAGATTGTTTTTTTCATTTTTATATACACAACCTGTCCTTCAAGTTTAAAGGTTTGCATGCAGAGGAAAAGTAAGCACTTATATACACATTCAGATGTACTACTCATAAGCACGGCAGCCATTACCATCCATGTACCACTCATACAAAGAGTCCTGTCCTGAGACAAATGGGTCATCTTTTTATGTAAGTGCTTAGCGAAGCATGAAAATCATTTTATTATCCCATCTGTCAGTTCAGCAGTTTACCCAAAGGACTTTTCAGGTCTAGCTACCGAGGTGTTAGGCCGAGTGATGAGACCCGAAATCCTGGTAAATATTGTCCATCGATCACATACAAAAACACACGCTAATGCAGACATCTGCAAGCTAGAACTCCATTTTAACTAAAGTTAAGAAAATGAACAGGAAGTAAATGTAAGCATCTAGAGAATCTACCAAAACTAACAACAAACAACAGTCTGAAACAATAAAGCTCATATTATTTATATGATTTAACTTATGCTATGATAGAAATCACAGCATGTTAGTAAGTTACCCAACACAACATATGCTTCATCTGGACGTATTCAATTCTATCTCATCCTGTGTGCTACCGTTTCCATTTGGCAACTGTTCTCAAATTGCTGTAATTAATGTGCATCCATGTGAACCACAGTAGAATTAACTACTGATGGGAATGACATTTGCTCAGACCCCCGAACCCAGAATTCCCCCATAATGTGAGAAGAAAGTTTGGAGCGCAACGTGATGGAGAGGAGAGAAAATCTTCACATTACAACCCCGCTCCACCGTTAGATAGGACTTGGCACAATTTGACATACCCTCTTCTCACCCCATGTGACTCCTCATCCCCTCCCACAGACCTCAATTTCTTTATATTTTCTTCACTTCACTAAGTGCTCTCTTTGCAATGAACAGCCTCAGTTCCAGATCTTGAGGAAGCTGTCCCAGGATCCCGTGCAGCACGCCATGCCATCCGTGGATACTCCGATGCAGCTCACTCTGTTGTCGTGACCAGCCAGCACACCTGTACAGCAGCAAGCAGGGAAATAAATGAGTCAAAGGGTCAAACATTTTGAAATAAACTTCCAATTCAGATTTATCTCCCAGTTTTTTCTTTTAGTTCACTTATGTGCAAAACTAAACTTTACAAGGAAATGTAACTAAAAGAATATTGTGTGCTTTTAAAACTAATAATAGACGGAAAATGTAGTTTTAGTCTTTCTTGTTTGGTCAGATTTGTCCAGCAGCATTAAGAGGAGTTGGTTCAAATATTTATTGTCCCTGGGGTGTATATGGGACTGTGTGTCAGGTGTTTGTGTTGCATTATATTACTGTATTGAAACCACAATGACAGAAAGAAGAGAGCAAACTCACTCTGGAAACTAAGTGAAAGGAATATAGCAGAAAAAAGATGGAGAAAAAAAAGTCGAGTAACTCGGTTCCTCACCGACTCTCTCGGCTTTGAGCGAGTCCCAGATGTTGACGTTGAAGTCGTCGTAGCCAGCCAGTATCAGGCGTCCAGACAGGGAGGGGGCCAGAGAGGTCACCCCACACATGATGCTGCTGTCCTGGTAGGTGATGAGCTCCTGGTCAGCTCGCATGTCGTACATCTTGCAGGTGGCGTCATCTGATCCTGTTATCACTGCATTACCGTTGGGGAAGAACTGGAGGAAATAGAAGTGGTTAGAAAGCGTGCCTCCTTGGACAGGACGCGCTGAGAGCTTTGCACACAATAGAAAAGGAAATCTTTTTTTCCCCCTTTGTTCTCACCCCAATGGCGTTGATGTCACTCTCGTGACCTCCAAAGGTCTGTCTGCAGGTGCCCTCCCTGATGTCCCACAGCTTAGCTGTGAAGTCACAAGCCCCTGAGATGAAAAACTTGAAGTCTGGGGACACGCCGAGGGACATGCAGTCTCCCTGGTGTCCGGCAAACACAGTCTTCTGGGTCCCCGTCTCAATGTCCCATAGCACGCTAGAAAGGCAAGTTTAATTCAATTTAAAGTGCAAAAGAATCAATTCAAGCTTTCTTTTGTTCAGTAAATCGAACTATATTCTTACCAAGTGCAGTCGCCTGAGCTGGTGATGATCTCAGTGTCGCTGAGGAAACGACAGCAGGACAGGTAACCTGTACAGCCACAGAAATACCACATGGGGCACTGCAGGACTCATCACAAAGGAGCGTTTAATTTCTGTTTCTTGTCACCTTCCTACCTGTGTGCGCTGCCAGCTCTCTCATGACCTTGACATTCCCATCCTTGCCTTTCAGGTTGTAGATGGAGCACATGTTGTCCAGACCGCCACACGCCACAAGGTTTCCAGAAGGTGCGTAGGCACAGGTCATCACCCACGATGACTTGAGGGGGATGGCATTCACCTAGGTTTACACAGAGGACAGGAGAGCTTGTTTTCAGCCTCTGAATTTACTGTTGTGTATTTAGTTGTCTCACGATGGAAATTTAGATCCTGTAACTTTTAAAGGTATGTGCTTAAGTCTTAATGTTTGAGCGAGAGATGCTCAAGGCACAGTGAGAAGTACCTTGTGTATTTTGGTGTGTTTGAGAGTGAATACACCCTGCAAGGTTTACAACCACGTTTACTTTGGGTTTAGGTATAGCTGGAAACAAAAATTCCTATTACCGGAATTGTAATAGACCTGCCCTTTGGCCTCTCCTACCTTGTTGGTCGTGATGGTGTCCCACACTATGAGTTTTCCATCCTGCGAGGCACTGACACACAGCCTGGGGGAGAAATGTGGATTAAAATCAGCAAAGAAACCCAAAACATGTGAAGCAGAGGCTGTAACATTAAGAATATGCTCCCCCCTATCAATTTACTCAGTTTAAAGCAAATCTAATTTACCATCTCCCTTCTGCATATCTGGACTTTTCTCACTTTCCTCACAATTATTTAGAAAATTATTAGAAAACTATCAGATCTTGGCTGCAACACAAACAAAAAAGCAGGTGTTCTTTCAATTTGTGCAGCATGTTGGGTAATTACTTTGAATCAGTGGACCAGTGCATTGCATAGATCTTGGCAAGATGACCCCTTAGTGTTTTCCTGGTCTTCATCTGGACACGCCCCATCACTGTGATCCCAGCTACTGCCTCCTGCAGTGTGGTATCCTGCACCGCCTTGCGAGCTGCCTGCAGAGCACACACACACAAAGTGCCGTCAGGAATAATATGTGAACACACGTCAGACAGAACAGTATGTGTATTATGCTGGATCTACCACAGATGATATATTGTGGCCAACTTACGGTAATCTGGTCTTTGAGACTATCTGCCTCCTTTCGAAGTTGCTCCATTTCACCCATGGCGATCAATCAATAGTGGGCTGTAGAGAAGATGTCAGAAGAGGCCGTAGTCCTGGGAATAAGAAGGAGAGTTCCGGTGAAGCAGCATGAACAAAACTCAGTCACCAAGAAATCATAAAATCTTTGCCAAGTCACCCGCGCTATCCTTCCATCCCAGAATTTTACCTGCATTTACCTGTTAACCTCCCTACTGCAGGTCTCCAGGTAAGTGCTGCTTTGCAAGTCAAACCACCCCCATCAGCTTTGCAAACTTTTTCTAACTTCGCAGGAACATACAGAGAAACCCACAAGACACACCTACACTCAGACACGCACGCACAGGCAGACCGTATGAATATTCACCCGGTTAAAGTTTGCTCTTCAGACGATGTGAGAGCAAAGATCCTCACCCTCAATGTACACACAAACCAGTATGTCCTGTAATGATGCGTATCAGCTCTCACTCGCTGCCTCTCAGCTTCACGGCAAATTCACAACACTTGTAGAGGAATTTGTGCCATTTAACACTCCAGCTGAGCTCTCATCTGCTGCTGATGGCTATTAAATTTGCTAATGTGATGATTAAATGAGCAATGTTTAGCGGTACAACCAATCGCCTAATGGTCAGACTCATAAAGTGTGACAAATGTAATCAACGCACAACTGAAGAGGCAGCCAGAAAGTCAAAAAGTGGCACAGAGAAGTTCAGATGGAAAAGCACGGCGTTAATTTCTCAGGTGAAGCACCACAATATAAGCAAACTTTAAAAAGAAAACACACCCTTTTCAGTTTCTTGTACAAATATTAAAAGTTACTTCTTTTTCTTTCTAAAGCAATCAGTTTTCATGATGCCATTTCCTTTATCTTACCTTAAAAAGTGACAGGAGGGAATACTTGCGCTGATTTTACCGTTTGCGTCCCTGCAGCAATCTCTCGCTTTCTCTCCCCTCTACTATTTGAATGAGTGTCCCTGTCAAAACACGTGACCAAGTGGATTTGCCTCTAATTTGTTTGAAGTGAAAAGGAGAGGAAGGGAAAGGAGGGAGTGACTCTGTAAAAGAAAGAGATTTGATTTAATTGTTTGCCACTGGGCTTTATGTGTAAAGCTAAAGTAAATGGATGATGGCCTGATGCGGCGCTCCAAAAACACACACCAGCCGCAGCAGCTACACTTTGGGTGTAGCTTTCTTAAACTGCTTACTGATACGTCGTCCCTGAAGTTTCTGAACCAAGGGGGATTTTAAAGCCTTTGCTCCAGATGTGGAAATTGCTCCAGCAATGAGCGTTTTAATGACGCTTGAGTGTTTTAGTCGTGCTATTACCCTTTTGCCATTGTGTTCCTGGGACCCTGCCATTGTTCCGTGTGATTAACTGACTGCTAGGGTGGTGGGATGGTGGAGTGCATTAACACAAACAGAGGGAGAAGTGGAGGCAGAGGGAGGGGAGGCAGGGGGTTGAAATAAGGGGGGGGGGGTGAAGGGTAAGAGGTGAGGCAGGAGAGTGAGTTTTAAATCCTACTGGCTGAGATTTTAAGGGATGCCTTTTGAATCAAATCTGCTCTCATCCGATTACTGACTGCTCTTTGCATCTGGATAAGAGATGGAGAAAGGGATGGGGCGGCAGATAGGGGCATGAGAATGAGGTAGGGGGCAGATGGAGGAGGTGGGCAGAGGGAGAGCTGGTGAAAGGTGGGGCAGGGCCCATCAGTATGGCCAGTGATTCGACTTTGAATCAGAGAGCTCCTCAAACAGTTTCCCTCTTATATTCTTAAAGGGGATGTTAAGAAGTTGTTAAATGGCAGTGAATTATTAGTTTATGTGAAATAACATTTATGTCACTATTAAGATGTTTTTCATTGGCTTTAATTAAACCGTAACACTCAGTTCGCATCACAGTGAAAATGTCTTCCTGACTTCAGCCAAAGCACCTCTCCCTTCTCCACCAACAGTGTATATGACTTCTTGTAAAAGGCACACTGTAACAGATCATTTTTTTCACGTTGCATAAATGCCATCGACCACTTCTCCAACTCTTAAAACTTCAAACAGCCGATGCTTTGATTCTTAAGTTTACACGGAAAATAATAACTGGAATAACTTTACGCAGCTCTGTCATGTAGATTATGTCCGATTGCATTAAGAGTCAGACCACGAAAGGAGTTTGTTTTTTATTCAGATTATCAGAGCATACAATTAAATCACTATTGTATGCTGATCCCATGCAAATCCCTCATCTGCATGTGCTGTAAGCAAAAGATCAAACGCAGCTAAAGACATCGGGTGTGTATCAGTATAAATGTGACATCTCCATACTCGATATTTAATCAGACTGTTTTAATAATCAGCAGGTTTCCAGCTTGAGAAGAACTCTTACACTTCTTTTCTGAAGTGTAGGAATCACAACACTCAAAACAACCACATTTAAAAACGTCACAAATATGGACACATTTTAAAAAGATATCAGCCGGAAATGTGTTCAGGTCCGTTTTGTATGACCCTTGATGCCCATGAAGCATGACACCGCAGCATATCCACAAAACTGAAAACATCAATGTCTGCTGAAAGGAACACATGACCATCCACTTACCAATCGGAGACTGCTATCGAGGTGTTCTGGTAGATCTTCAATCCCTCTTCCTGCAGCGGCCTCTCTCAGGTTGCTGTCATAAGTTCAGCCTGTCTGTTCCTACTCTTTCCTCCACTCATTCGCTTTTGGTATCGCGGACAGTGCGGTATTCCTCACTTGCCTCACTGCTCCTATGAGGAACAAATGAGGATTGGAGGGATGAAGGGAGATCAGCAATGAGGGGATAAACCCTGGGATGGAAGAGTAAGGGGGAGGGGGGGTGATGGTGAAATAGACAGAAAGGGAGAAGAAACAGTGGGTGAAACCAAACAAGGTGCAGAGCATGTCTGTAGGGTCACAAGACATGAGCCGGGGTGAATCCAAGTCAAAAGACTAAGAGATGGAAATCGTGGAGGGGAGGGAGAAGAGGATAAATAGAGGACCTGGGAACATGGCTTTTTATGGTGCTGAGATAGTTTTCAAAAGATCTATGACTGACAGGAGGGTTTGTGTTTTGTAAACCTGAGGTGAAGCTAATATTAGAAAGTGTATGGGCAGAGGGGGAGATTGGCAGTGTAAGGATCAGACTGGCTACAATGATAAAGCAAGAATAACTGCAGGATTAAGGGGAATGGATGATTCTTACACACAAGCAGACCAACAACCATGGGCATTTCCTGACAGTGTGTATGTAACAGAGTCATAAATAACATTGTTATAATTACACAAAATGTGTTCTAAACCCCCAAACTTCTCCTTTTATACCTGACTTTTAGGACCTCCAAGCCTGTAGTTGTGTTCATTATCAGTTAGAGCCCCTCCTCATTCTTTTCTTCTTCTTTGGTGCAATACTATAAATACAGTGTACCCCTTTTGCCTCTCCCCTTTTTCTACAATTCCCCTGTGGGAGAGGTGGGTGTCATTTCTTTCCAGCACCTTAAAGCACACATAATTCATATTTAACTACCCTGATGTTTATGATTGCGATTTTAATTCAGTTATTGTCATTATTGAGCCTGTTTTTGTAAGATGTTATAAGTGTGTAGTATGTGTGTGTCATAAATGTGTTTTAGGCGCCATAAATGATAGCATGAATATGTATTCCTTGCTAGCTTGGGAGCTGTGGTGGGTTGAGCTAATCCTCTTCCCCACTGTCTGTATTTGGTCGTAGGAGCTGGAGTGGGCAAATTATTTACTTGGAGGTCTTTCTTTCTTTTACCTTTTTTATCAGGTATGTCAGATTTCATGTTGTTTTTGTTTTATCTTATGTCAAATATGTTACGTGTAAATGCATATTTTATGTTTAATGTAAAAATAAATGCCACCGCCCTTTTTCTACAATTCCCCTGTGGGAGAGGAGCTGGAGTGGGCAAATTATTTACTTGGAGGTCTTTCTTTCTTTTACCTTTTTTATCAGACACAACGCAGAATCACACCGGTTACATGTAGAGCGTGCGCCACTATAGCTGTCTCCTATGTTCTTTGTCATCTAAAGGTAGAGATAAAGAGCCACAATATCCCTTCGGTTTGCTCGAGTTCTGCCCACACATCTAAATTTAGAGGTTTCTGTTGTCACTCGTCTGTTGATGTGCCACTCCACAGCTTTTGCACATTATCTAACAGAGTAAATCACCTGTGTTAGTTACGAAACAACGCAGCTTGCACTCACGATCATGACATTGCATTGTTAGGCAGAGAGCCGGATCGACGAGAACAGACTGCGTTTGACCCAAAAGGCCTGGGAGAAAGTCACCGAATCAGGTGCTGAATCCCAACTGCATTATTAAAGGGAGCTCCCATTCCTTTCTCCCACTGAGGTTTTCACATGGATCAGGAGAGTCACTTTATTGAGAGTTACTTTCTGTAGCTGAAGTATGTTCATGAAAAATGTATGGCAGCGCTATTGTACTGCAGTGTCTGTAACTTCTCCTTGAAATTTGTGTCAAATACCGAGTGTCCTCTGAACAAGAAGAACACATTCAAATCCTAAACTAGTCCTAAAACAAATTTGCTTAGGGGTGTTTACAAGTACACAGTGACAACATGCAAAACATCCCAGTCTAAGACCTTGTTTAATGCTCTTTCTCTAAAACACACTTCACTTAGTTGCAAAGAATAATTAGAAAATATAACATAAAATCCTGCCCATGAACAAATTAAATCCTACTTGTTCCAATATAGAACAAGTAGCCCAGATATCACATTGCTACTTTCCAGGCAAACCCTTGTTGACACGGATTCGGACAGTTGAACGCCATCAGACAATACGAATCCCTTGTTTGCACATTTGTGAACATATCTGTGTTTGGAGCAGAAAAGCCTTTGCTGTGTGCTTCCTGGCTTCATTCTGTGATTCAGCGCGGCTAAATTGAGCCCTGCAGTTTAAAAGCGTTGACCTTTGCTCGCTGGATTGTGGTAACGGCAGTGGTGCTGACCCTTGATTTGGAGAAATGGAGTCAGGGAAGCACATGCTGTGCAACGGCGAGTGTAACAGAGAGAAAAAACAAAGAGCAAAACAAGGGATTTGTTAGCAGAGGCACAGAAACAGGGCGGGATAAAGACAGAAAGAGTGTCCGATTATGGGTTACTATTTAAAGACTAACAATGCCGCGCTCTACTACAAGGAAAACTCTCAAAGTGGTTTGTAAAGTCTTATAATCTTCTATGATTTTATTACATTTACTACTGATGTTAAACCGACTGAACTGAAAGCAGAAAAGGTGAGCATCCCTCCCCGAGTGAGATGAAAATTTCACTGCACTCGGTCCCTGCACAGCACAATAAAAACAAGAAGAGGAGATTTGTTTTGTTTACTTTGCACACGCTGAAAGAGATCTCTGAACATTTGATCTGTGGGAGGAGTGAGTGGATTAAATGACAAATGTGTCAGACACAAACATGTTGTTAGACTGCTGATGTTTTTATAACTCATTATGGTCTAGACGACCCTTACTGAAGTTCAAACCCAGTATCAAAATGGAGCAGAAAGCTGATTTAAATGACTTTGAGCACGGCATAGTTGTTGGTGCTACAAAGTAGATCATCAGTCACTTCTGCTGGCTAAGAACAGAAAACCGAGACTACAATTCACATAGGATCACCAAAATTAGACAACGGGAAATTAAAAAAGCATTGCTTGGTTTGATGAGTCCCAATTTCTGCTGTGGTGTTTGAGTGGTGGGGTCAAAATTTGACACAACACGAAAGCATTGTTTCATTCTGCCTTGTAACAGCTGCTCAGGCTGCTGGTGGTGTAACAGTGTGTGTGTGTGTGTGTGTGTGTGTGGGGGGGGGGGGGGGGACTTTATTACCAGGTGTGGATCACTGAAACACCACAGCCAACTTGTGAACTGTTCCTGACCATATCCTTCCCTTTATAATGTGCCATTTTGCTCAAATCCTCACAAACTGGTTTCTTGACAATGAGTTCACTTGTACTCAAATAGCCTCCACAATCACCAGATCTCAGTCCCATAGAGCACCTTTGGGATGTGGTGGAACAGGAGATTTGCATCATGGATTTGCAGCTAACAAATCTGTAGCAATCGTGTGATGCTATTATGTGAATATGGTGAAAAATATCTGAGGAATGTTTTCAGCATCTTGTTGAATCTGTGCCGTGAAGCATTAAGATGGCTCTAAAGGTGAAAGAGGATCCAACCCGATACTAGCAAGATGAACTTGAAAATGAAATAGCAAGTGAGTGGGTGTATATTCACCTTGCATATGTTCCCAAGCAATATCTGTGCACTCTCAGCAGGCGGTTTGTGCTTAGACAAAAACATCTGTCAATCAGGTGTGGGTATAATTTGACTGATATTTCAAGGTTTTACTGTTTACATTAAAATGACGAGCATTCGTTTTTCTGACAAGTTTCTTTCAGTATTCGTGTGTAAACTGGCAGTGTTTTGATGCAGAGATTAGCAGACGAGGTCGTCTCACAGCAACAAGGTTCTGGGTTCAACTCAAAGTTGATTTTCTGAGCCGTCTGCAGGGGAGTCGAGGAGAAAAAATCTCCTTCCACTTTCCAAGCAAACTCAAATGACTGCGAAGACTTTTCACCTTAGACTGTGTCTGATGCGGTGCAACTACCCTGAAGGGTTCAACAGTAACAGTAAGCTGCTGTAAACAGAGTACAGTTTCTTGTTCTAACTGTATGTAAGCAGTTGGTGTGTTGAAATGTTGCATCTCTGCTGCTGTTCTTTTAACTTTTGATACAGGCTACCCCTATAAACAGGAATGTAAAATAAAAACTGGAATCTTATTATTTCTGTTTACTCTACTCTTCAAAATTACGTAAGGCACCAAGGCCAGACATCATCATCAGGCAACCAATAGGAGGTTAGGGTCATAATCACAAATAGTAGGAAATGTGAGTGAGATGAGTATCCTGTCTGCTACTCACTACACACAGCACTTAATTATAATAACACCAGTTTTATAACTATGCGGCTGAGCCTTACATAATTTCTGCTGCTCATGTAAAAACATAGAAATTTGATGTGTACATTTCTCGTTTGTATACGCAGGTATCATTAGACGGCTGTGATCTTTAATGTGCCTTTAAAAAGCATTAAAATGCATTATGCATAAAATGCTTTTTAGTGACTAACTACTACTTAAGTGAAGATTAATGCGGAGGTGTTTTGGGCGCTACGTGGTCTCAATGTGAGAGGGAGGGAAGAGGTTAAACCCAAGGCTGCATTAAAAAGGGCCCACCGACCCAATTCCAGCAGCAGGGGATTATAACACAGGGGGGAGTAAGAGTGTTAATATGGGCCATGAATGGTACTTAAGTCGGCACCTAATGCACAAGATGAAAGCAGAGGAGGGGGGCTGAGTGGAGGCTCTGGTTGTAATGGGGAGGATAAGATGGGAGAAGGTGGTCGAGTGTCACTGCGCTGGATGTGAATGATTAAATCATCTCTCCCGGATTACTATTCCATATTCTAAATGGGAGATGTTTTTAAGCTTCATAAACAAATGCACTCATTTATGAGGGATTAACAGTAATCTCTCTATTTCTATCTTTTTTTCCCCTCCCTCCACACCTCTCGCTGTCTGTCTCTGGTCCTTTTCTCCCTCTTTTACTGCCTCAAACGATAGTTTCTGGACAGGGTCACTGTGTTCACAGGTTCCTGCTGCTGTGTGGTTCCTATCTTATCATCCTATCTTTGTCTAACAGACTAAATAAACTTTAACCTTCTTTTTGTTTATTTTTAATTGTTTTTATCAGCAGGGTGTTAAAGAGGGTGTGCAGTAATCACCTAATAGATTACACAGACCTGTTTTCACATCATCTAATGCGCTCTCTGTTCAGCACTTGCATGCATTTGGCATACAATACCCACGATACACCTGTACAGAGTCACATTTACGACTTTTTTTATTCTCTTTGGTTTTTAGGGCAGTGATTGACATTAGAGGGACGACAGGACATTATTTCTCTCATATACCCTCATCATATACAGTATAAATACAGTATATACACAGATGCAAACTGTACACCACCAGGCAGCAACATGAAGAGGGTGAACGTGTGGGTAAATGATGGAGTGTGGGCTCATTCTGGCCCTCACAGCTCATCCTTGCCCCCCGTCACCCTGCCTCTCTCTCGCTTCTTCTCCTTTGTCACTTGGCTCCGAGCGTTACGGCTAGTGGTGGCACCTCCCTCCTTCTCCTCGTCCGTTTTCACCACACTGTGTCCATCTGCAGCCCACACGGCCTCTGCCTCCTCTCGCTCCTGAGGGAGAGATCCAAAATGCAGCTCAAATATTGACTTCCTGCAGTCACAGTGACATAAAACTAAAGTTTGGGAGGAACATTCATCTTTGTTGGAATAATTTTAACTTCTCTTCTTGCACTTTCAGGACAATTTTTCTGTAAAAGAGATTCTCCTCTGTTAGAGTGAGCTTCATTTGCTCAACACGAGCCCACAGGGCAAACAATGACCAATGCGGGATAAACTAAGTTAATGAAACTTTGTTTGCATAACCAAAACTTTAATGAAAATGTAGCCAAGCAGATAATGTAAGGCTGGAGCTGAAAACCCCCTGTTCATCTAAGCAAAGTGTGTTTCTACATGTAAATTTAGATTTTCTTTTATCTACGTGATGCTAAAAGTTATGTAAACTGAGTCGTTTCGATAGTCTCTTTGACTCGACAGCAGCTCTTCAGCGCAGCTCCTTACATCTCTGTTATTATCACTGATGAGGATGCACTCCCTCGCTGCAGAAAATCACAGCTTATTAAAAGAACTAAACATGTTTTGGTTTATAAATTGTCAGGGGCATGAAAAATGATTGCATTTATGATAAACCTAAAAGACAATGTCATGGCATCACCACAGACCAGGCACAGTAAATAGGAAAACATGCAAACAGCCACAAGATTTGCATTGTGCCCCAGCTGCTCATGTTATCCAACACCGGTATCATGACATCATCAACCACACGCCTGCAGGTGACCGGCCAGACCTGAGGAGGAGGAGAAGGAGGTCATGGCAGCTCTGTGCTGTCATAAAGCTCACCCTGTCCCTGTAGAGCTTCTCCTTTGTGAACCAGAGGGCCAGGGCGCACCGCCGGCCTCTGGTCACCGCGGTAACACCGTGAGGATTTACCGGACCCGAGGAGAAGCCCACCAGTCGACCACAGCTGGGTTTCACTCGAGCCTGAAGGCACAGAAGACAAGTTTACCAGCTCCAACAAATATATTAATTAAAGACTTAAAATAGTAATAAAAAGATTAGAATGACTTACCGTTACGGTCTTGGCATCTCTGTTAGTGAAGAACAACTCTCCGCCATCAAAGTTGTCATTCAGGTAGAGGATGGCGCTGTGAGACAGAGAGATGTTTGTCATTCAGTTGTAAAAGTAACCTGCTGTGTAAGAATTAGGCTGAAATCTGAGCATAAATGCACACACAGTCATTTGATTATTATAGTTTGTTATTACACTGTTATGTAGTCCTGCTAATTCCACTTTACATTTTAATCCCATTTATTTATTTTTAAATTTCACACCTATGTGGACCGTTTTAATTTCTCACTAAAACTTCTCATTTCTTCATCCATTTATTGGCCACTTAATATTTCTTCATTGTTTACTATACGATGAAGAAACAGGCAGGTGAAGATGTTGCGTCTAGGTGAGATTCTGTGCCATGGAGAAATGTCAGTTTAATCAATCATGCAAAAATAATATAACATTTAGATAAGAAAATTGTCCAAAAAAATAAAATAAATTCATTACCCCTGAAATAAAAAGAAATGTAACTTTACTTTGCAGCACTGCAGATTTCCTGCCACAAGGAAGGTCAAATCCAGGGTTAAAGTTTTAAAATGTGAAATAGAAACAATTAATCTGTAACAGGCTGGTTCTTCTGAAGGTTTCTTCCTGTTAAAAGGGAGTTTTTCCTTCCTACTGTCACCAAGTGCTTGCTCCTAGGGGGTCATCTTGTTGGGGTTTCTCTGTTTTGTTGTAGGATCTTTAACTTTCAATATAAAGCATCTTGAGGTGACGGTTGTTGTGATTTGCCACTGACTAAAATTCAATTCAATAATGTCACAAAATGTTAAAACTGACAGTTACATTTCATAACAGGAGCACTCAGACAGCCCACCTCCATCCACCTCATAACCATCTCATAAAATCTGAAAATGATATCTTGAAAACTGTGGACACTAAAGTGCTAACAAACAAACAGACAGACAAACAGAACTTGCAACAATTACATATTTCCTTCCTTTGGTCAAAGCAGAAACATTGAAACACTACCACCTACAACCATTTGGGCCTTTTTTTTTGCCAAAAATTCAGCTCAAAATGTAACTAAGCCATTTCAGTCTCCAATTATTAACGTTTTTTTCCTTAGACTGACCTGTTGGCATATAATAAAAACTAAAAACACCAACTTTAAGTGTCACGTTCAGTTTTCAGTTGCATTTATTTATGGAGTAATTGTGTTGTAGAGCAGTGTTTTCTCTGCTCTCCCTCCACCTCCATCGGTTCACGTAGCTCTAAGGTGTCATTATTTCCCCATAACAACAGAACAAAACTATTTATCAGTGACGACAGGTGCTCTGGTTGTTTTGATATTTGCCACAATTGTTCCCCTGAAACACTGTTTAAGACTTGCAGTGCAAACGAATGCTTTTTAGGTAATTCCCTATAAAATCAGCAACATCTAAGAAATGTTCCCACCTGTCCTCTTCAGACACAGCAAGATATTTTTCTGTAATCAGTTTTTGAGCACCAGTATCTCGGGATACATCATTGTTTAAACAGCAAAATTAGTTGCAGATACAAGCATGCTATGTTTTAGCTTTCCTTTGATTATTTGCTAAGGAGAGCTTCAAAAAGTTGACTTCATTTTCTAATACTAATATTGTAACACTCCCAAATGTAGCTTATGGCTGTGAAATGGAGAAACAACGTCGATGTTCACATCTTCTATATAATGGTTTGAAAATGTCACATTCCTCAAGCAGCTAAAGGTGTTTCTCAGAAAACTATTCTGAGCAGACACAAGTCTCTGGATCACAGAGTTCTTTGTTCAGTTTGTGACAGCTTTGTTCTGGCAACGATGACATGTACCATTCTCTCACTGTTATAAGCTGATGATATCTAAGTGACATTTTACCAGTAAAGGCGTATTAAAACATTCTGTTCGTGGATATTTGCTGGAATAAAATGGCTTGAGAACATCTTCTAAAATTATTTATGGAGCAAGTGTGAGCCCAAATTTATTATTAATCCACAAAGAGATGTTTTTTCAGTACCTGAGGTCTCTGTGTGTGAAAGCTGGTGGTTCCTTCCAACACTGCTTGGTTTCCGGCTCGAGGAGACAGTTGTCAACGTGGACGGGGTGAGAGAGGTCCAGCCTGCCCTTCTGATCCTCTGATTTAAAAAGAAAAAACAGAACAAGAACAAAATAACACATTTAACTTTAAGTAATGAAGTAAGAATAGAGTGGATGATTTGGGTACACATTAGAGAACCTGTTCCAATTATCCTAGTATTGAGTACTGTTGGTTTTACCTGTGACAGCAGTGCGACAGACCAGGTGTGTGAAAGTGATGAAAAGTCCTGAGGGGCTCCTGAAGTAGGAGTGCAGCACGGTTCGCACTCTCTCACCCAGCTCATGTAACAGCTTGGCATCTGATTGGTTCACCAGGCCTTCCTGAGCCAACTGAGGAAGAAACAGCAGTGAGGGTCACGAGATGCTGCTGAGAGCATCTCATAGACCTGCTTCAGTTACATCATTTCCACCCACCTTCACCGCCCTGAGGACAGTCAGACCTTCAAACGTCTCATGAGGAGTGTGTGGAGACCGCCGTCCTCGATAACCATCTCCAAGAGATCCTGCCACCTATGAGAGACCATGTAAATGTGTAAGTTAGGGGTTTTCACATGCATGCGTTAAAAAAACTGATTGAACTTACTGATGCTAACTGCAGTATTCTGTCACACTCCTTCTCCGTCATGACTCCATCCAGGACGACTCGATTGGTGCCATTCAGCATCTCGTCATCCATTGTGATAGTCACGCCCACCCGAGGCACCGGACCTCCTGCAGAGAGGACAAATAAGAAAGTATAAGACAGTAAGTGGGTCACCAGAAGATGGTGATACGACTGTGTTTTTGGTGATATGAAGTCGCAGAAGCTGCCAAATGGAAAATCTTTGCTTCTATAACAACAGCGTGTAATGGGGCGACCAGATCCCAACAAACTGAATGTATTCTTTTTGATTTTACTTTTATTTCAGGCACTGGTCTGTTTGGTCTTCAGGTTTCAGTAGATCCATAGAAACTGTGTCACTTCACGCCTCGTTTTCCTCTGTGTGAAACTGATAAATTATTCAAGCAAATAAGACAAAACTCTGTTTCTCGGTATAAACTGCCGCTTCAATTTCTTTGTAATAGTTTCCACAATATTGAACAAAACCCACAAAGCTTGTGACTTTTTGGTGACTTTCCCTGATGGCCATAGCAGCAGACAGGTTAATCTCCACTTGACTATAAGTGACTCCTTCCCTGTTTTATATTTTAGAAAAGTCTAAGCAGTGTAATATAAAGAGTAGAATGTCTTCTAGTGTGTCATCTTTAACAGAGATGCCAGGAAACAGTGACACACTACATTTAAATGATCCTCTATTTTCACATACATAAGATGTGTGAGCTGTTATAATCTGTTTATCCTTACTCACAACCCTACAAAGCCTGTAGGTACGTGTGGATGTTATTCATTATTTCACTTGTTAATGGATAGATGGATGTTAATGGTTACATGCCAGATAAACAGGCATGTCTGTCATGGATACACTCGTGTTTCCTTGTTTTAAGCTAGCTGAAGTGTAATTAAGGTGACGAGGAGCTCCTCCCATGATGCCCTAGGTAGAAAAGGCTGAAGACACATAGCATAGGGAAAATACAGTCTCTCACCTGCAAAAAACCCACTGTCATCCACTTCCTCTTGCTGCTCGCCCACTTTCATTTTCTCATTTATTTTCTCTTTTTCAGCTCTAACAGTAAAACACAAAAGATACAGATGGAGTTTTCTGTTTCATTAGTTTCCACTAGTGACAGATTCACCTTTGATTTCTTTTTTACCTCCAGATCTCCCTCAATGATTCAGGTACAACTTCTTCTGGAGTCCAAAGATCCTGCACAGAGGGTGATGAAGAATCTCAGCAAAGAAATGCTTTATAGCTGGCTCTCTTGTCACTGCACTGCACATTTGGCATCAGTACTTACTGGATCTGTGAAAGTGAAGTCGAGGTTCTCCATACCAAAATACAACAGCTTCTTCTCCTGCAAGGAGTGGTTGATGTATCTGACAATCTCCTGTGTGACAAAAAACACACAAATCTGTGCTTAAACATGACTTTAAAGATGAATTTGAAACTTAATGCTTGAAATAACTGAACAAGAGAAGAGAAAAAATGTATTTCTCATTTAAATTACTTGGATTACTTTATTGGATTTATGACTTTTTACGTTTTTACACCACTGTGGTCATTTCAATATAATGAACCTTGAGTGGTTTGAATGGTACCTGAGCAGGCTGTGTGCTCTGTGACTCTGTGTCTCCCCCTAGTGTCTCATGGTAGAGCTGCAGGTTGTCTAAGGAGTCCTTGTCAGAGGGGTAAAACAGCAGGAGAGAGCGAAGCATCTGCAACGCCCCGCTTATGTCACCACCTGCCGGGAATCGAGGATGCAAAGTAATGCAAAGTAGTGCATCAGTCTTAAGATGAATAATAAAATCACGTGTGTGACCTTCACATTGACCTAAAAAATCAGACCTTTAAACTGTGCGATGTGCAGATGCTCAAGCTGTGTTGGCAGGAAGTCCTCCTGAGCAGAAATCCTTCCAGGTCGTGTGGCCACTTGAGTCACGCATGACTGTCGGCATGAGAGCAGGGAGAGGGACAGGGCTGGACAGAAAACAAAAACTGGTGACATTTGGCTCTTTCTGGTCTCTTTCTGTCTGGCTCAAAACTTCTGCCTGCTTCTTACCTGCTGCCTTTTCAAACACGCCGTCAACGCTGTCAACTCCCCTGTCCTCAGGCAGCCGTTGGGAAGCGACTTCACACTGCACCCTGCACTCCTCTGTCTGCCGCAGGGTTTCATTCACACAAGCTTTCCATTTCTCTGCTGCTTGCTTCCATTCAGAGTTAGCCTCGAGCTGCAGTGCAGCATCATACAGGACCTGAAGTCAGTGACACAGAGACAGAGATTAACACAGAGAAATAACACAGTCACCATTTGCTTGCTAATTAAAAAAAACAAAACCTAATGAGTTGTGTATTGTTTTGTATCATAGTGTTTAAGAAATATAACACTTTTAAATATAACTATTTTAAAATTGCTGTGCAAAAGTATTCTCAGTGCTCCTCTAAGTAATCCTTACAGCAGCATTAACAAACATTTACCTGAGGAGAAAAAGATTAACCGTTTATAAAACACACACTTATCAATAACGATGAGATGCTATTGAATTATAGGTGGTTTACACACTGATTATTACAATCCTTATTGTTAAGTGTTACCCAAAGCTAAAGGCTAGCGTTTGATGATGAAGTACATTTTTACTTTTGAGATATGTGCATGTCATTACAGGCAGCATTTATGCCTAATCGTGATATAACACGTGTGGCTGGATAGTGAAAATGAGAGGCAGAGGCAGACACCTCACATCTGGATTGCACGGCTAGAAAACAGACAAGTGAAGGTGAGAGTGAGACAGAGAAATTCAGTCCCTCAGGCCACGTCTGACTCTCCACAGTGACGTCTCTAAAACCATTCTGTTTGAACGCACTTCATTAGCAGTTGAGTTGTGAACTTACATCAGAGTGAGGACTATTAGAGGACTAGCTATGGCTTAGTTAGGATCAATCAGTTAAAGAAAAGTCTGATATGTTTGTTCAAAGCCTTTAAACCTGTCTGCATATCGGCTATCATTAACTACGTAGTTAGCAAGGGCAAAAACTCTTCCACTGCTTAACTAGTGAATCAAAGCTTTTATGCTTTTTAGAAACTAAAACTGAGAACTATTGGTTCATTCCAGAGGACTTAAAGTGCTTCAAAAAGATAAGTAGTTTGGTCTTTCGTGCTATCTGCTTATAGTTGGACAATAGCAACACTAGCAGCTGTGAAAGAAGGTGGAAGGTAAGGCAATATGTTTGACTAGTGCTGACAAATACTGTAAACCTAACCATTAAGCCTCTTTAGATAAGTGTTCTTTATCTTCGCCTACAGATTTTATGACAATGAAGCAGCTTTTTAGAATTTCTGTTGAATTAAGATAATTTTTTAAGGTAATCACAACATTTTTGCTTTAAATTGCAACATTTAGAGTGGATGTAAGACAGCCTTCAGTTTTTTTAAATGTCTTTTTAAGACATAGAAATGTCATGTGTCTCTCCTCTGTGCTTATGAAGGTATGAGGGCTCCAAAATGCTGAAGAATCAGCTGATTCTGAATGGGTCAGACAGTACATTTATTCAGATTTGACTGATTTTTCTAAGCAGTGCAACCCAGTTTCTTCCCACTTACACTGTATGCCCCATTACTCTTCCCTCCTCACCCAGTGTTTCTCATTGTGACTCTCTCTGTCCTGAAAATCTTCCTCGGTCACGCCTTCCATCCGTCTGTACTTCTCGATGTTGTTTCTCATCTCCAGGTGAGAGGGGTTGGCCACGAAGTAGGTGTGAGCTGCGGATGCCGCCCTCTGCAACTTTTCCAGCTGATGTGGAGGAAAATGAGAGACTGAATGAAGTTTGTTACAGACCAATAAGGGTGTTGCTGTGATTATTTATGCAGCTGTGAGCTGAACTATAATTATGGCTGCAGACAATACTGACAGGTGCTTTCCTCTAAATGACAATTTGGAGCACAGTACTGGTAGAAGTAATGACAATTTAGGAGCTTTATTATGCAGCAGCTCCTTACGGCTGTGTAAAGAATGGCTTACCTTGTAGTAGGTGACTTGCAGAAAGTTATAAGGGTTGCGAGTGCCAAACTCGTATTCTATATCAGCAGAAACAGGAAGCTGTCCAACATGTGTGACAGAGCGTCCAATGCAGAACCTCAAACACTCAGCTTTTTGCTGCACCCAGTCCAGGGCCCAGAGGTCCCACATAGTCCCGTGTTCAGAGTCTAACAACACACACACCATTGAAAAAATGATAAGGTCCCAGCCTGTGGCATATATTTTATAAATTTTGAGTTCTAGAACTGCAATCAATCCACAACAAAACACAAAAAAGCTTATCTCACACATTCTTTGAGCTCTTGAGGTCACATTGTTCTTTAGCTACGCATTTAGACACCGAGAAGTGAGAGTGAAGCTGCCAGTAACTTCATAAAATCTAGTTTCCAACTAGTAATTAACACAGACTCAAAGCTATCTGTCTGGCTACATGATAGGTCCAATCTTTTTCTTCTTTTAGCCGTTCCCTTTAGGGCTGACCACAATGAATCCCCTGCCTCCATCTCACTCTTTCCCTATTATCCACCATCTGCATGACCTCCTTCACCACAATGAACCTCTGCTGTGGCCTTCCTCTTTTTTTCTTACCTTGCAATATATATAGCCACTATGTCGCCTGTGCGTATGTCCAAACCATCTCAACCATGCCTCTCTAACTCGTCTCCACCCACTCCACCCTGCCTGCATTCCCTTCTTCACCTCTCCCTTGTGTACTGTTTGTCGCTTTGGATACCCCAGATATTTAAACTCATCTACCTTTACTACCTCTACTCCTCTTCTCTTCAGAGCATAGGTACACATCACTATTTCGTCTGCATGAATCCATGAATGCTCTACTTTACATATTCACTGAGTAGGTCAGTCATTTCTGGCCTTTCCTTAAAGTTGGCAGGTTTGAAAACATTCAGCAGGTTGTATGGAAGAAGGTACTAGTGACTGCTCCCTTATTTCTCACAGCAGATGCCCCTCCTGACATAGCCCTTCAGGTTCATCCCTGAGGGTGTGTTTGTGATCTAGCAAGTGTAATTATGTCAGTTGTGAGAAGCTAAAAGAATAATTGAATTTCACAAAATCTGTTCTAATATGTTGCATGATGCACTGATGACATTAATACCAGGGTATAAAATAAAAAGACTGGCTGACAGCTGATTCAGACACAGACACTTAGTCTGTGTTTTTTTGTTCCATTGAAGCAAATTAGCTTTAACTCTACACAGTTTTGAAACATCCAAGTCGCCCAAAACTGTGTCACAGATTATCTTTATTGGCCAATTTTTTTGCTGATATGCCAATATTAGTCAGCAGGGACAAAACTGGTCTACACCAGTGTTATATAGCTAATTTATTAATGCAGTTTAATGTAATTAACATGTTACTGACTGTTAATGAGCTTCTACAGCACCATTCAGGCGCATTGTTCAGACAGATCATCATATTACCAGTAATTGATCTGATATAATTTATATTACCGCCCAGCTTACCCAGTTTCTTCAGAGCCTCTGTCCCTGCTGCCATACAGTCGTCATAACACTGCCTGCGGACCCCGAACAGTGATTCCCTGGTCACGATGGATTTCTCCAGCAGCTCTGCAGCTTTGCCCCACTCCCCACTAAAATATGCGCGGACCCCGCTGTAATACAGAAAATCATACGGCTGCAGAAGTGACATAACATTGGGGCTGCCTCCTGCCCAAGCCGTTGAGGTAAAACTAAACAGTGCGAGAATAACACAATTAAACGCCACGTATACAGCCAAACGTCCCGATTGAAGCGCCATGGTCCGACAGGCAATCCCAGCAGAGGAGGCGAAGGTGGGAGCAGAGGAGGGACTCCAAGGGGAGAGCTACCCACAAAGTTTCCTCCCTGTTAAGAAAGTGGGGGCTTTTTTTGAATTTTGATGTACTTTTTAATGAATTTAATACATGTAATACAACACTGCGCGTTTATTAACGACTCCCGTTGGGTTTGCTTGAGTTTGTCAAATTGGATTTGCGGTATTGATGAGTTTTGACTTGATTGAACTTGTTATGTCTGAAGCTACAGTATTTGTACCTCACCCGAGAGGAACCCGAAGTACGCAACCGACGTTACCGTAAATACAGATGTAAAACAACTTTGGTAGTTTGAAGTGAAACTAATAGTTGTTGGTTGTATTTTGAAGAAAGTAATCATTTCTTATAATTAATAAAGCACTAACGCACATTCACATTTTCATAAGGCGACTCGGCAGTGGAAATACCAAGTATAAAATAGTCGTTTTTGCATTACAAAAATGAGAACGCGTACCTATATCCTGTGGATTACGGTAATGAGCAGCAGCCACTCTGTGTGCGGGACTTCTTTACGGCCTTCCCTCAACACAAGGCAGCGTCTCATGATTCATTCAGGCAAACACAGGCAGCACAACACGGGCCAGACAACAGACGCGCTTCCGAGCCAGGGTATCAAGAGGCTGGGTGTCCAAACTCAGAGCAGGTGTCCCACTGCAAGGTGGAACTAGCGAGCTTCGTCATGGCGGACGTTGGTGAGCTTTTGATGTCGGTTTTGTCCACAATTCGGGTCCCGAAACCCGGGGACCGCGTCCACAAAGACGAATGCGCCTTGTCATTTTCCTCACCGGTGAGCCATTTTTCCTTTTGTAAATCAAAACTTCAGCCGATGGACAGTGTTGCTGTGTTGTATTCCCTTCCTCTTTCGTGATTCACACTAACGTAACGTTTTGCCAGTGCTGTCTCACTTTAATGCTCTGTTTTTCTACGTTTTCCCCATTTCAACTAACTAGCAGGTTAGCCTCAAGCTAAGCTAATAATGCAATGTAATGGAAACTTAGCGGCTATAGCTTGTTAGCTAGCTGTGTGGGTTTAATAACTGAGTAAGCTGTCAAACTAAGTCAGTCACAACTGTTACAGGACCATTGATTATGTAAATTTAACTTTGCTCAGTGTGTCACACTTAACAGACACTATTTTTCTGTGGACTTTAAAATAAACGAGCATTGCTTAACACCAAAGGCTAGCAAATTGACAGGAGTGCTAGTTACTTTCACTGTAGCAACTGATGCTGTGACATGCTTAACTTATAGATCGCATCCAACTTTAATTTGCAAGTCTACTACAAGTGGTGCGAGATAAACAGAGAGGACAGTAAGCATTAAACACTGTCTGTGCTTCCTTTACAGGAGAGTGAAGGAGGCCTGTATGTGTGCATGAATAGTTTCCTGGGTTTGGGGAGTCAGTATGTTGACAGGCATCATGCTCGTACTGGTCAGAAGGCTTATTTGCACATCACCCGGACTCGTAAGGCCAAGGTGGGACACTTTATGGTTAAAATACGGTGATCTAAATTACATTTGTCTCTATCAGCACCATCCTTTTACATGTCCACTCACCTACTCTCAATGCCAACAGAAGGAAGATGATGGTAACTCTGGCTCTGGACACCCACCTAAGAAAAAGCCCACCAGACTGGCTATAGGTGAGTGCATAAGCATGCATGTATTTAAAGAAAAAAGGCTAACTGTATGGGTTTTTTTTCCCTAGAGACATGCTTCCACCCTTGTTGTTTTTGTTCTTTTCAGGTATTGAAGGAGGGTTTGATGTAGAGCAGGAGCAATATGAGGAGGACGTAAAAGTGGTGATTTTGCCAGACAGGCAGGAGGTGACATCCGAGGACCTGGCCACCATGCCTGATGTCGTAAGAGAGCGGGTGAGAGGTCTTGTTTGTTTTCTAGTCTGTTCAGGTTTTCCCCAGGTTGTCTGTATGTCAGTAAACGGTAAGATAAGATGTGCTTTATTAATTTCAAATGTTGGAAATCTCCTTACTATATGCTCAGTTATCAAACAAGATACCTGATGCAAAATAATTATAATGCCACATCCTGTTTCACAGTGTGGCATGAAATAGGAAACCCATCCCTTTTCTTTGTTATTTATGTTCACATGTATTTTTTCCTCATCAAATTATAGTTAAAATGAAAGGAAATCCACTGATTTGTTTTTGAAAGTTGAATAAATCCATAATCTTTTAAAAGTCTTGCTATAATTTTGTTAAATAATACTGCACCAAGATTTTGACCAAAATAATCATTATGATTTTTATCATAATCACACAGCCTTACATTATCTTAGCAAACAAGTGAACCTTTTCAACAGTCCTTTAATACTAGAACTTGGGTGACATGCATATAGGTGTAGATTATGATTTATGGTTGATAAACGAGGCATTTTCTCTTGTTTCCCAATTGAGTTGGATGTGAGCACTCAACTGTGACACAGTCAGATTTAATGATAAGCAGTTTTTGAACACGTCAGCCCCTTAGTGCAAAGTGTGAGATCTCTGGATGCTCCTATGTGTAAATAGTGCAAATAATTGTCCAGAGAATTCACAGTGACAGTGGGCATGATGTGTCCTGCCCTCCACATGCTCTGCCTAGGCAGCTGTCTCGCCTAAACCTCACAAGAGTATTTCCAGTAGTGAGAACACGACCAGAGTGGATTATCTCAAGTTGCCTGCCTCACTTCAGACAATGTCCAGACCTGACTGCCAACATTTTCCAGAGTTCATGCTTTTTCTATTGTCAGTTATCAAGTATTTGAAGTTTTATCAAATCACTTAGATTGTAGGTGGTAAGATGTGTATTCTTTGAGTAATGTTTGGTTTATTGTTTTGAGCTGTATTTGTTACCATGGTGGAATAATTCCTGGTGTTGTTTCATGATACTTGCCTGTTTGTTTGTGTGCAGAGGATGCATAGTGCTGCTATATCATCTCTTTATCATCATCTAACCTTTTGCCTCCTTCCAGTCTGTTTGGGAATTTTCTTTTTCTTTAAAGAAAAATTTCTGTGCTTAAGAGCAAGTGGACTTCAAATTAGATTTTCTTGAAATTTGTCCCCCTGCTGTCCACCTAGGTGTCCCTGTCTATGGCGGGTATCATGGCAGCTGACTCGGTGTCTCATACCTTACAAGTTCAGCAGTGGGATGGAGAGGTGAGACAGGAGTCGAAGCATGCCGCTGACCTTAAACAGCTAGACAATGGAGTCAAAATCCCTCCCAGGTGAGGCCAAAGTTCTATTATTTAATAAACTTGCCGTGCAGCAGCTCACATATTCTCTTCAAATTTGATAAAAGATGTGCTGGCTGTTAGGGCTGGGCGATATGGCCTAAAATCCATATTGTGGTATAATTTGAATCCTGTGCGGTAATTATATATTGCGATATTCTTTTCATCTGTATATATTGATATGTCCAAATGACTGAACAGTATAGAATGTCATTTTAAGAACATTTATTGTGCAAAAGTTTTTTTTGTTTTCTTATTAATTACAAAAATTTTCAAATAATTTTTAAGATATAACCGATCCTTTTCCAAACAATGTAACACAAAAATCTTAAATGACAAATAAAAATGAAGGTAAATGTGAAAAAATCTTTGAATAAAAAAATACAAGTAAAATATCAGTAAAACACTAAATTCTAAAATTATAGTTGTTTAAGATAAAGTGCAAATGTGCCTTTGGAAAAGATCAGTCTGTTGGTGTGTAGGGCCGTCTTTTGTCTTTCCACTTGACTGACTGGGCGTTTGTGGAGAGCGCAGTTTTTGGCTTTCCTCATATTCCAAAATGTTCTTCGCTGTTACTGTACCCAGCATAATTTGCAGATGATATTTTTCTGCTTAACATCCGGCTGCTTAAACCCAAACACGGTCCATATGACCGACGTCACACCAGTCCCCTTTATGATCACCTCCTCCTCCTCCTCCCCACCTTTAAGCTCCATGCTTGCAGCCGCTGCGATGCTTTTGACCAAAACAGGCGCAGCTTGATGACATTATCAACATGCGCTATCGCAGTAGAGCGGTATAGTCAAAATTGCTACCGTTGGCCAAATTCATAGCATTTTTACCGCCCTCCCCTACTGGCTGTCTATATGTACAAATCTTATGGAGTTGCCACAGGTGTATCTATTTTAGTCGAGATACTGCCTTTCTACATTTAGAATCCACTGATTCAATATTGATCCTGTTCCCGTTTCAGTAATACATCGTAAAAGAGAGAATGTTGTCATTTAAGCTCTATAAAGGCCTGTTATCTTTATATCAGAAAGTGTGTTTATTGGAGGCTTTCTCTTCTGTCTGTCGTAGTGGCTGGCGGTGTGAGGTGTGTGACCTCCAGGAGAACATTTGGATGAACCTAACGGATGGCAAAGTTCTGTGTGGCCGCAGGTACTTTGATGGCTCAGGAGGCAACAACCATGCTCTGCTCCACTACCAGGAGACCGGTTACCCACTTGCTGTCAAACTCGGTACCATCACTCCTGATGGCGCTGGTAAGCGAAAAAACAATTTGATAGTAATTGGTTTCTGTTAATTAAATTTTTTTTACAGAGCTTATGCATGTGTCTGAAGCTCTGTCCCTGTGCTGTTTTGTTTTTCCAGATGTGTATTCCTATGATGAGGACGACATGGTGCTCGATTCCAAGTTACCAGAGCACCTGGCTCACTTTGGTATTGACATGATGACCATGGAGAAAGTAAGTTTTATTTTTCTGCTGATTTTATTTTGGATTTGTTCACTTATCGACCAATGCAAGTTGAGAGCTGTCATATTTCTTCCTGGTTTTTAATGTTATGCATTAGATCAAGGTCGTGTAGATAGAAGTATTGATCAGTCTGCTGCTTTATGATTGGAGTGTTGTAAATTTAGACAGGGATATGGGACTTTTTTTTTTTCCCCCTTTCTGTTTGCAGACATCCAAATAATGGTGGTGTCTACTTTTGTCTGTTAGATAGCCATTGATTGTATGGTGTTGCAAAAATTAAGGTCTAAAAAAGTCGCACTGCTACTGAGCTGAAGATACTTAAAAAAGATACTTCTCTTATTGAATATCTCACCCCCTTCTCATCTGGTTTTCATTTATTACTGCTTTTGTTTTTCGTTAACTACATATTATGTTGTTCTTAATATAATAGTGCTTTAATATAATTATTACTGCTTATCATATCGATCTGCTTCCTTTTTTTCTGCAACACCTGTTTCCTCTTTGAATCCCTGCTGTCTTTTATTTCTTGGCCACCTGCTTCCCCTCTTATGCAGAGTGCAGTCTACACAGCTGTCTTGTCTAAGATGTCTGTACCTCTCACTGTGTACTCTGTTATTTCTTTTCTTGCTGATGTTTTTCTGTGCACACCTAATGATGCTGCACAGCCGAGGAGGTGAAAGAGTTGTGGGATAGTAAAGCAGAAGACAGAATACAGCAGTTAGTTGTATATTATAGTGTCTTGTCTGCCTGCCTGGTGTCATTAATGAGTCATACTGCCTAATCTCGTTTATCAGTTTTCTTAATATAAAAACTTTTCTTTAAGCTTTTATATTAAGCTTCTTGCAAAGCATTTTGCTTTCTTACGCAGCATATCTTCCCTTTACTTGTAAGATAAGATACTTTGTTTATCTTAAGTTGAGAAGTTATGGCAGCACAAATATTAAAGATATAACATGCTTAAAGTGGAATAAGATAAACTGGCTCAATGAGGCAAAAAATAAACATGCAAGCAATCAAAATTAAATTTTGGGGAGCATCAATGAATAAATATCTAAATAAAAGCTTGGATTACACAATTTGTTTCTTATGAGGAAATCATCTTAGGTTAAAGTTCTGCATCATAAACCAAACAATATTGAACTGTGTCATTGTTCTGTTGCAATACCCAATTTCAGCCAGACTTGGCTTGTTGGTCAGATTGCCTCATATCTGGCTAGAATACTTCGGTAACAGAGAAGGTCATGGTTGACTTGATGATTGTGAGGGGCCCGGGTTGTATGGCTGCTAAACAAATACAAGTCATCAACCCTTTACTGAGCTTGACAGTTGGAACGAGATGTTTGTGCTGTTTGGTTTTCTCAGTATGTGGTGCTGTGTATTACAGTCAAGCATGTCCTCTTTGGTCTGATCTATCCAAAGGAAATTGTTTCAGAACTCTTGTGACTAGTTCAGATGCAACTTTGCAAACCTAAGCCACGATGCTGTGTTTTTTAAGCGAGATTTTTTTTTCTCCTGGAAACCTTTAAAAACAAGCCATAGATTTTCTAATCATGAAATCAATGAAATTTAATGAAATTTAATGTTTAACACACTGAGGCCTGTACAATCTGAGATGCAGCATTTGAGTTTTTGGGGCCTCTGAGCATTATGTGGCCTGACCTTCAGGTGACTGCCTACAAATTGTAAAATCTTCTGATTTTATAGAGCTGGTCAATGAGAATCTGTTACTGTTACCGATCTGTTACTGATAATCAGTTAATCGATTAAACCCTCTTAATTACTATGGAAGCAGTAAGGGTATGCTTAGTTTTTAATTGGACTGCATAGAGTCTTGTATTTAAAATTTTTAATTTGAGTGAAAATTAGCAACAGCTCTAAACTCTGTGTAGCACATCAGTTTCTTGCTTCGCATTAGAACTAACTTAAATTGCATTGTCCCTTTTAAATAAATAATGAAATGAAATTCATAGTCATTTGGATGGCCTCTGTGTTAACTGATGGAGCAGTCGGTGTAGTGATTCAAACTGAATTCATACAGCAACAGCAGGTGCTGCTGGCCTTGGCAAGTAATATGAATGTATTCTTCAGCTAACAGTTCAGTATTTAGGCCACAGAAGCGTTTCTCCACATGGTGTAAACCGATGTTTCATTCACAAACAGTGCAGTCCCTACACTTTTCTAAACCACTCAGATTAACTGAGCTCTGCCTGAAAAGTCCGGAAGCCAGATACAGTCCAGTCCAGGTAGTGTGATTGCAGCCACCATACTTACTGCATTGACTTTTCTGCTTTCAGACTGAGAGGACAATGACAGAGCTGGAGATTGCTGTGAATCAGCGTGTGGGAGAGTGGGAGGTGATCCAGGAGTCGGGGACCACCCTGCGCCCCCTGTTTGGCCCCGGCCTGACTGGCATGAAGAACCTGGGAAACAGCTGCTACCTCAATTCTGTCATGCAAGTGCTCTTCACCATCCCAGACTTCCAGAGCAAGTCAGTAACCTCCTTTTTTTTTTTTTTTTTTTTTTTTCTTTCTTTGAAACAGTCACCATCCAGCTGTGTCCAGCATGTTATTTCTTATAGCAAACTGAAATAAAAATATTGCTTTTTAGTCAATATTCACCTAAAAGGTGAAAATTTGTCTGATACTTTGCATTAACATTTAAGATGAATCCAAAGAATTTCCTTCAAGCTTTTCTGTCCGTGCCTCGCAGGTACGTGTCTAATATCGACAAGATAATTGATGAAGCACCGAGCGACCCAACCCAGGACTTCAAAACCCAAGTGTGAGTTTCCTCATTTTAAACTACAAGCTTTTGTGTAATTATTAAATGTCCTCATTTGTACTGCAGGAGAGGGAAAGCGACTCTTTTTAAAATGTTAGACATGTTTTCGTGCTACCTTAGTTTTCATGCACATGTATTTACATACACACATATGGCTTTCTGATATTGGTGTCACACACAGTAGAATCAAATAAGCCATCTGCATAAATATACACAGGCACATTTACAGTGTGCCAGCTGTCAGCCACGAACCCAATTATTGTGTGCTTTTCTGGCAGCTGCATTTTCAAGTGTGATAATTGTCTTTTAATGTGTAAATACTGCCTTTCTCTTTTGAAAGGCGCTATTTTTAGACAGACTTTCATCGACACCTGTTTGCTGTTATTTCGATAGCACAGCAGAAAATCAACTAAAGAGCCTCGCTTCAGAAAAAAAGAAAAATCCATTATTGTGAAAACAGAAGGTCGACACAGCTCATGTAACTTGACTCTTTATCAACAGTTTGATATAATAAGATTAAGTCTACTTGCTACCTAATTTTCTTGTTTTCATTAAACTCATATCTACTTTATTGTAAACAATCTCTGCTTTTCAGTAGCTGCGCAGCGACCTTTCAACACAGATAATAATATCAGCTCCATGATTAGATTTTCCAGATTGTTATTTGAAATAAAAATGTAAAAAATACATCTTGGTCTATATTTAAATCCACCTTCTGCATGAGGCTCTGGCATCCCGTTGGATGTGCATCTTGTCAGCTTTGTTTGTTTATTACAGAGCCAAGCTTGGTTATGGTCTGCTGTCAGGAGACTATTCCAAACCAGTACCAGACCCAGGAGAGGAAAATGGTGCAGCTGAACCCAGGGTAAGCAGAAGGAATCAGTCATACTGGATCCAAAAAACTAGGTTTAAAAAAATATCCGTCCCTTATGCTGGGATTATCGCTCAGAAGTGAGTGAGACTATAGTACAACCAATGATGACTCCCACAACTGAGAAATCCTTCTTCTCCGGCTTTGCTTTCAGGGAGACCAAATCGGAATAGCACCGCAAATGTTCAAAGCACTTGTCGGGCGGGGCCACCCGGAGTTCTCCACCAATCGACAACAGGATGCTCAGGAGTTTTTATTGCACTTCATAAACATGGTGGAGGTAAAGTATCACTCTCATTGTATTTTCTTATTTGTTTGTTTGTTTTTTGGCCTTTTTCAACATTATTGGATAGACACAATGAAGAGAGGACAGGAAAGTGGGGGCAAAGAGAAGGGGGAAGACATGTGGCGAGGGGCCGCGGGTCGAACTCGAATACAGGCCGGCCGCCCTCAGCCGTGTGGCATGTGGTCGCCCGCTCAAAGCACTGAGCTAAAGTCTTTTACGTTTACATTTTTTCCTTATTATTTTGTTTTAAATGTCCATTTTCTTCATCCTACAGAGAAACTGCCGCTCTGGGTCCAACCCGTCTGAAGCCTTCAGGTTTCTGGTGGAGGAGCGGATTGTGTGTCAGCAGACACAGAAGGCCAAATACACACAGCGGGTGGATTACATCGTCCAGCTGCCCGTGCCCATGGACCAGGCTACCAACACAGGTGAGCAGCGGATGAGGACATTCTCTGCAACGTTAACATTTAGTTCTTTCCAGGTATTTAGACTTGAGCATTTCATTAAAGAGAAACCCGTTGTTATTATTATTATTATTATTTTATTTTTTAAATAACAGAAGAGCTTCAGGAGGCTGAGCGCCGCCGTGAGGAGGGGGACTCGTCAGCTCCGACAGTGCGTGCACAAATCCCCTTCACAGCGTGCATGGCGGCTCTCAGCGAACCAGAGATCCTCACGGACTTCTGGAGCTCGGCTGTTCAAGCAAAAACTACTGCTACCAAGTATGAAGAGAGACGCCCTCATAATGGAAGTAGTGAACTGGAACAGATTTTAAAAGATCTTTAGTAATGACAGCCTTTCTCTCATTTATCAGAACGACCCGCTTTGCCTCTTTCCCCGACCACCTGGTTATCCAGATTAAGAAATTCACTTTTGGTCTTGACTGGGTGCCTAAAAAACTGGGTGAGCAAAGATATGGTTACATTTTTGTTTTGAAAACATGTTGTTTTTTTTGTTTTGTTTTGTTTTCTTCTTTATAAATTTCTGTGTACAAAAATGCACGCCAGAGGGGTTTACTATGAATCAAGTTTGTTGTATCCAGGCTGTCTTTGAGTTAATTGGCTTAACAAAGCATAAAACTCAAGTAAGGGATTAGGGGTATGAACGCTTTGTGAAAGTAGGTGTTTGAAAAGTATTTTACCTTTTTTATTTTTTATTTTTTTAGCCGAACTGAGTGTCACCTGCTTCAGTCAGACCTTATTAGAAAAAGAGGTGATGGAGATCCTACAAAAATAGGCTGTTTATTTAAAAAAAACAAAAAAAACATTAAATGTAATAAGCCTACGCTGGTGCTGCAAAATAAAATAAGAGAGCAATGCTACATTGTTGAGATTTCAAAGGCCGTCCATACATCTGTTCATCCCTCCTATGTGAAGTCATGTTATGGTAGTGGCAGGCTAACCAGGGTATTCCAGATGTCCTTCTTCCCAGCAACACTTTCCAGTTCTTCTTTAGTGATCTGGAAGTGTTCGTAGGCCATATGATATATACTGCTTCCAGTTAGCTCTTGGTCTACTACGGGGTCTCCTCCCAGCTCGACGTGAAACTAACTCAGCTGGTTCCTTTAAACACGAAGGAGATCCTTCTGGATGTCTGAGCTCCTAACCCTGCAGACAAAACTCATCATTTGATCTTTACACAAAACCCATAACTCATAACAGTAGTACGAGACAGTGCCTACATTACTACTGACCCCTCATCACTTGTGAATGGGAACACTGTCGCCACTCTGAGGATGAGGGAGTGCAGTGTTTTTTTTTGTTTTGTTTTTTTTGTTTTGTTTTGTTTTTTTGTTTTGTTTTTTTGTTTTTCTTTTGTTTTTTGTTTTGTTTTGGTTTTTTTGTTTTTTGTGGGGGAGTGGTTGTCTGTTTGTTATTGTTTTCAAATACTTGCTGCTTCCATGCTTCTGTGTAAAACAATATTTAAAAATTGTAGATGTGTAACATTTAAAATTTTGCAAAAAAATGCTTAAATTATTTTGATTACTGAAACTGAGATTTCTCACTAGGGAACAACCACCACAACATTGCAAACTGCAATAAAATCAAAATATATTGTTTAAAAAAAAAAAACAACCCACACATTATTAGCCATTGACAGGAAGTTGACATTTTGAAATGTACTTGATGATGAGTGACTTCAGGTGGTTTGTAATGGTGTGACTTTTCTCTGATGCAGACGTGAGCATCGATGTTCCTGATACTCTGGACCTGAGCGGGCTACGTGCAACTGGCCAGCAGCCAGGGGAGGAGCTTCTGCCAGAGGTGGCCCCGCCCCCACTCATGACACCAGATGTGGAGGTTAAAGGTATCCTGGGTTCCCATGGCAACGAGGAGGACGACTCGCTCTACTCCCCACTGCTGTGTCAGTCTGTCATTTCTGCTCTTTCCCTCCTCCCTCTCACTCATTCGCCCACCTTTGTTTCCTTCTGTTCTTTTTTTTTTTTCTGCCTTTTCTGTTCTCACGCGTCCTTCAGTTGCCTTTTTAAAAAACATTTTTTGGTTCAAAACAAGGTTTTGGTTCGGTTTCTTTCTGAGCATCAGTTTAAGTTTACATTAATATAAGTTACAACATTTCATTTTCGAAATTTTTTTTTTTTTTTTTCCTTTTGTAAATCTTGTGCTGTTGTACCAAAAACGACATCCAAGTAATTCAGCTGTTTTCAACTCTCTCTTAGCTCCAGTCCTCGATGACTCCACTGTGTCCCAGTTATGTGAAATGGGATTCCCACTAGAGGCCTGCAGGAAAGCGGTGTATTACACGGGGAACACTGGAATTGATGCTGCCATGAACTGGACCATGAGCCACATGGATGATCCAGGTGTGTAGACCAACAGTGATTTGCCAAAAATCAAACCATCTCACCATGACTGTTGCTTTTCACATCTTCTTTTACTTCTGATTGGCTGCAGACTTTTCTGCCCCCTTGGTGTTGCCTGGCTGCAGCTCTGGACCTGGAACCACACCCACAGAGAGCCTGTCTGAGGAGCACCTGGCGACCATCGTCTCTATGGGCTTCAGCCGAGACCAGGCAACCAAAGCACTTCGAGCAACGGTCAGATTTTTTTTTCTCTCTTAAAGGGCTTGAGCCTTAAAAGAGGGGATTTTCTTAATAACATCTGAGGCACACAGTTTCTGCTGTCTCCTTTTTAATCAATGAGAAGAAAGTTAGATTACAGAGAGAGGGAGGATGAACTCAGGGCTGCAACAAGTGCAGTAGTAAGTAACATCTGTAGTATATAAAAACACCAGACCAAAGCTGCCTACATGCAGCATGAAAGCTGTAGCTTGACATTACATGATCTATCTGTCTTGGGGTGGGACATAGGGTATTGTTTGAAGTTCACTGACACACCTTGATTGTGAGCACTTGGTTGGATCGATCTTCCTCCCTCTTCAGGGACTCCTGAAAGATTCTTGTAAATGGTGACGTAGTTCTGACATTACCTCATATAGCTTAGCCTACCTAAAGGTGTTTGGCACACATTTGAGCTTCGGGAGATGGTTGATGACTCGGAGTGCAGCCAAACACAGCAGCTACTTCTCCCCAGAGCAAATACTAACAGCGTGTTAAGAAATCTTTCTGTGCTGCTGCTGTCCTCTAATGGTCTTTCATCAGCTGTCTTTGCTCTCTAACAGTTAGACTCTTGGAAGTATTTGTGATCAACAGAGACTCAGCTTTAAGCTTAGAAAGTATTTGACTCTTGACTGGTGTTTGTCACACAGAGTAACGTCCTGGACCGGGCAGTAGACTGGATCTTCTCTCACCTGGATGACCTGGAGTCCATGGATGTGTCTGAAGGAGGGCGCTCAGCTGCAGAGAGCGAGGGTGGCAGGGATCCTCCACCTGGACCCCGCGTCAGAGACGGACCAGGAAGTAAGTCCATAGGAGGAGACGGAAAGAGGAGAAATAATCTTTATAATCAGATTGTCTGCTCACGTTAGTTTAGACTATGTTAATAAAGTGCTTTAATGTGTTACAGTCAATCTATTTTTCTCTTGTTTGTCCAGAATATGAGTTGTTTGCATTCATCAGTCACATGGGGACGAGCACCATGTGTGGCCATTACGTTGCCCACATCAAGAAGGACCAGCAGTAAGTATTTTAGACACATTGAGGTTCGAGACGGTGGTTCCTAACATTTCTCATGAGTCTCTTTCTGCTGCGTATTCAGAACTTTTGCTCAAACACGATCAGTTCCTTAAAATGTAATTTCATACTTTTTCAGATTAGCTCAGCCAGTCTTTCATGTTCTTATTGGCTTTTACAAGACTTCTTGTTGTTTAAGGAATATTTCACAGTTTTGGTTGGAAATTTAAAATCACCTGTCATAACAATAAAAATACCGCAACAAAATAACTGTGATTTACTGCATTCATGTCCCCACTTGCACAAAGAAATTCCTGAAGAACTTTTTATTAAATGTGCTTCCTGGTCCCTGAATTTAATTTATTTTCTAGTGCAGGCTAAACATCTGTAAAGAATTGCATTGAAATGATAAAGTAGCTTCAGCAGGGGGCACCATACTCCACATCTACTCTGACAAAACTCATTTCATGGCTGCTGATGTGCACGGTCTGATGTGTTAATCTGTCAAAGAAGTGAAGGTTTGAAGGATTTATATCCATCTGTCACCAACATAACTAAAGGAAAAATGTTTGTTTCATGTCTGAATAATGAAAATGGATCAATTTCTACTGACTACCTGCTTTAATGTGTTATTATGACATCTGTACCTGAGTTGTTCATTTGGAGGCAGCAGGTGCTGTTAAACAGGCCTTTGTAAACTGCATTTTCTCTTTGTGTCTCACAGATGGGTGATCTTCAATGATCAGAAGGTGTGCGCTTCAGAGAAGCCTCCCAAAGACCTGGGATATCTCTACTTCTACCGCAGGGTGGCTGAATGAAGCAGAGCAGCGTTACACTTTAGGTGAACGAGAAGATACGTGAACGCTAACAAACACCCATGACAAAATTCATAGTTGCACTCCACCAAGCTCTTGCAAAAGTCCTGGCACGCTTCACAACTGACAAAAGTGTAAATAAGTCTCTCAGATTGCGTATTACACACTCAATTAATTGGTGCAGATGTACAGATGAGATGTTGGGCTGATATTTTTCTTGAAATCCTCTGATTACAAACCACAGGTCTGTTCAGAGAGCAGGTTTGGTTTGTTTCCTGGGCCTTGATGATCGGTCAGCCATCTGTTCAAGTTTAACTCGCAAATGATTTCAGAAAACCTGCTTCAGGGAACAAGTCCCAAACATTAGCGACTTTGAGTCCCTTCACTTGTTTTGTTAACCCCGACTATTGATTTCCACTGCCATCAGTAGTCACTGCCGCCTCCGGTCCCCTCTTCTTTCATTGGATGATTGCAGCTTGGTGTCATCACTCCTCTACCTGTTAGTGAGGACAAAAGAGTTAAACACCCACAATAAGAGAAAATGTCAGTGAATAAAAAAAGAATAAAAACAAATGTGTGTTACAAAAAGGAAAAGCACCAAATCAGCTTGTTTTCCTTCAGTTTGGTGAGGGTGATATCTGGGTGATTCTTGTTTTATTTTGTTTTTATTTTTGAACAGAAATGCTTTGTTACTTCTGCTGTGGCAAATAAATAATTGTCTTTCTGTCAAATAAAGTGTGGTCTGTCCTTTTGCATTATGCAGCTTCTCTTTTTTATTTTCACATCCTGATTACAGACAAAAGTATGATGAACTGCCGTTTTCTGGTGACAAATGTGCAGTTTAAGCATTTATAACTTGGGTTTAGAGTGACTTAAACTGCACCCACCACTACCAAAGAATGGGTTTCTCTTCAGATGCTCTCAAACCTCTTTAGTATTTTTGTCTTTGTGCTCATGTTGTTGAAGTGAAGCACAGAGAGGATTCATTAACTGCTAAAAGACACAGAACGTGCTCAGAATTAAGGTAAGTGCTCAACCTTTTATTTAATTAACCCCAATTAAATCTCATTTTCAACCCTGGTGCATATAGATGGTTTAATATTTGAGGGTAAAAGACTTAAGTTGTAAATCTATGTTTTTGTCAGTTATGGGGAGTAAACACAAAATATCTTCAAATGATCCAAACTAGTTTCATGTATAGCTCTAGATGAGTTTTGGCATTCTTTGATGTAAATGCGATTTTATTTTATGAGAATTTGACTCTCACTTTACTCAATTTTAACCTTCTTTTTAAAAGCTGCTCCTTTCTGCTGAACATACGAAGTTGAAGCAGTTTTATAGGAAACAGTTTAAATATTGTTTCAGACAAACTAAAAGCCACAAAGAGGTTTTTTTTATTTTTTTTTTACAAGATTAATATTTTTAATAAGTGACACAGGATGGAAGTAGATCAGAGGGTGTGGTGGTTTCTTGGTAGAAACTCTGTGGCCATGTATGAAGTGACATGTTCATGTTTAATTTGTTTCCTAGTTTAATCTCAACGGTAAAACATTTTTTAAACCCTCAGAATGAAGATGCCGGTGTGGTTTGTGTTTGGTGAGTAAAGATACTTCTGGAAAAATACTGTGAAGGCCTGAACAGACTGAAAGTGACGTCTCAGCAGTGAGAAGGGCATGAAGGAAAAGTGAAGCTACAGAATGAGTCACAATGGGAAAGAAGAGGGCAGTGGTCACTTCGGTGGCCATCACCTTTTAAATTGTTCCCGTTTTGGAAGTTGCCTTGTTGTTGCCTTTCTGGTGTTTCTCATGTCGTTTTGATTTGGACCAAAGCTGGTGAAATGGCTTCAAAATGGTTTTTGCTTTCAAACGGGACAGATTAAAGTTTAACTGACTTCGTTATACTGGGATTGTCAAGTGTTCCCTTAATTTTTTGAGCAGTTTTGATGTAACTAAGCAGAGTGTTTGTTGACTCCATTTGTCTTCTTTTCAGTGCTGGGTGCACTCTCTGCTGCAGGTGAAGTTTTTGTTGCAAAAGTCGGGGGGAAAGTCACATTGAAGTGTGGGGTCAGCAGCTACACACGCTCTCTGCAGTGGCATCATATAAATGACCTTCTTTTTACTGTTTATCCGTCAGGCTTCACTCGCAAAGGTACTTGAGTATCTCAGAACACTTAACAGTAAAGTATTTGATGGTAACATTATATTAGAACATATTTTTATATTCTGTGTTAGGCAGTGCTGAACTTGTGCAGAGGTCAGTCGTGAGACGGACGAATCTGGAAATCTCCAGTGTGAGAGAAACAGATGCTGGACGGTTCACATGTTTGGCAGATGGGACACGTCATGAACATACACTTTCTGTGTTCTCAGGTAAACAGTTGTGCGATTTACTCTTGTAGGTCAGTTATAATGGAAAATAATATACATCAATTTAAAATCCACTTTTTACAAGTGCGCACACACACCAGCAATTTTACCATGATTTTTATCATGGCAATTCAAAGTAGCAGAGAGCAAAATCCAGATTACAGTACTGAAAGTTCAAGTCTTGAAACCATAGAGTCCTACATTTCCCATATCCCAACATCCATCACAAACATTTAACTTCCTGTTAAACGTTTGTACTCCATATGAACTCCCTGAACAGAGGTAGACTCGAGGTGGGCAGGGATGGGCATGGCAAGTGTTTAAGTTAACTTAGCTTAAAAAGTTTATGGGCTATTTTTGTGTGGTCGTCATGCCTGTGTGAGAAAATATTAACGGTGAGTAAACAAAAAATTGTACAATCTGGCCTACAGTGATTTGCAGTGCAGAAAGATATTATGAGCCTTCGTTGTCACAATATCATACAATTGATTGTCCCAAAAATCAGAACAGAACTGGAGGAAAAGGCTTTTAAAAATGCTGCCCCTGTTTCCTGGAATAATCTGCAGAAGGAACTGAAGTTATCAGAATTGGTTACCTTGGGAGACTTTAAGTCTATCTTAAAGGAATGAGAGAATAACTCTTTTACTCAGTGTGATTATATTTAATGCCACTCTTAATTTGATCTGTTGTTGTATATTTTTCACATGTTTGTACAGGATATTGTATTTGTTTTAAATGTCATACACTTATGTGGTAGGTGTATTTTGACTTTTGTTGCCACAATGCCAGGCCTCTCTTGAAAATGAGATTTTTAATCTCAATGAGATTTTTTTACCTGGATAAATAAAGGACTAATAATAATAAGAAGAAGAAGAAAGTTTACCATGTGCCCACTTAGTTGTAGTAAACCATCGTCTTTTTCTGATGTTATGAGGTTTTTCATGTGTCTAATGAATTTGGATCAAGTCCCTTGTTCATCATGGCCTCCTCTCTCTCTTTATGCTTCTCACTGTGTCCTCACCTCCTGCTGACAGTGTCGGTCTCTGTGACTCCCTCTGCTGATCTCCTGCTGGGCAGCGAGGCAACGCTCCAGTGTGATGTGAAAGGTCTCATTGAAGGTTGTGAAGTGAAGTGGAGGAGCCCAAATGTAGATTCACCCGAGTGGTCACCAACAGCTCAACTCAAACCTGTAACAAGCTCACATAATGGGATCTGGCAGTGTATCATCACCTGTGGCAGCAATCAGCTTAGTGAGCATCTGACCATCACAGTCCAAGGTAATACACAGATACTGGAAATGAAGACTCCTGTATTCCACTGTGATCAAAAGAAAAACAAACGTGTGTTTTCCTTTCCAGAGCCGCCTCCTACAACATCAACAACAACAGCTTCACTGTGCAGCTCGAAGGATAGCCCAAAGACCACCTTTGCCATTGTGTGCTCAGTTTTGCTTTCCTACTTCCTGCTGTGATTAATAAATAATTGTTTTTATGTCAAACTGTGTTCTTATGTGTTCATTATGAATTTCCTAAGTTTTTTTCTTATTCTACATAACTATATTTAAAGAGGCAAAATCTACTCAAAATTAAGGGCACAACCTACATTTTAATAGAGGTAATATTTAATTTAATGTGACTATCCTGAAAACACTTTGGACTGTTTTAGAACAGAAATAAATTACTGGCCGAGCCACCAGTTTCAGAACAGACTGAATATTTAACGTCTTTCATGAATTGATCCATGTAAGGAGTCTTAAGCTAGAAGTTTTTAAACAAGAAGAAACATCTGTCAGACAATCTGAGGATGAGATCAGGCACAGTTAATGCATCACTAATATAAGTATTTCCATCACAAGTACACAAGGAAAAAATAAGAACTTCTTAATTATTGTGTTTGTCATAATTCTGACTTCAGTTTTGTTAAAGCTATTCTACTCCTCAAGTGAAGCTGGATAAGTATAAACATCTACCTTACCTGGGAGACTGGCTCAGCTAGTATACTATGAACCTCGAAATTGTGGCCCTTTATATACACAGTGGCACGCACACACTATGGAGGGTATGGCCCAGTATGGTTCTCCTTAGGTCTAGTTTTAAATAAAATAGTTCCAGTTCATTTCTCTGGAAAATGTTCCCTAAACTTGATTGATTTATTTCTGGTGCACAATCTGCTGCCTGACTGCAGATAATTTATAAAGTAATAAATAGACACCGTTGAGACAACAGCCTAAACGTGAAGCAAGAAAGTGTTTCTGCACAACTGCATACATTCATTTACTTTGCACTTTGAAGAACATGCCTCTGCATCTCAGGAGCTTTATGTGGTGAGGTGAGGGGCAGGAAGTTGATTTACTTAATGCATAACAGAATACATAAGTCATGCATGGGAAACTAACATTTATTATTGTATCTGTATTTTGGATTAAACAGGCTCTGGGGTTTTAGTTTATAAAACATTGTTTAGGGTCATTGTATGAATGTATAAAAACATTTATTAAAAAAATCCAGTAAATTTTCATTTCAACTGATTTCAATAAACTTAATATTTTACAGTGTACTTATGTAACAAATCTACATGGAAACTTTACATCAAATAAAATACTTTAGGGAGAAATAATACTGATCAGTCTGAAAGCTCACTCTCTAGAAGCCACAAACAGTCACTGCACAGGACACCATCAGCGTTTATGCAGGAAATTTGGTAGCATCATTATATTCACATCAAACACTCTGATCTATGGTCTTCCCAGATGATAAGAAATAAACGATGCAATAAATAACCCTAGGATATCATTTGTAAACTAAACTTCTGTTAAAAGGATTTATTTATTAAAGTTTTTATAAGGAAATTGTGGAATTTATGACTGAAGTTATGCAGTTTAATCAATGAGTGTGATGATTAATTTCCAGACTAGGCTAAATTTACACATATGTTAGATTAATTTTAAAACTTCGGCTCAACCATCCAAAGTAATGAACAATGGACAAAAGAGGTGAAGAAGAGAGTAAGGGCAGGGTGGAGCAGCTGAAGGCAAGAGTGAGGGATAATTTGTGACAGAAAGACAGCAGCAAGAGTGTAAGGGAAGGAAAGGCAGAGCCTAAGTTGTTAAGATTTTCATTGGGAGGGACCAGAATGGAGAAGATTCTGGTCCATTCTGAGGGGCAGCTCAGATCCAGTGGTTTCAAGACACAGTTGTTGGGACAGGGGAGGATGCTGAGGGTGAGACGGGAGTAAATCATGTGCTGCGGGCTGTACGACAAAATGAACAATCCAATCTCAGCAGCTCCTCTTCGGCCATCATAATCTTGAATCTTTACTGTATACAGATGTTTCAGTGCATCACTCTATTACAAGGAGACTGGATTGTTCCATTTCCGTTTATACATCATATTCTATTTAACTGTCAATCAGAGCAGTGTGGTTGGAACTGATAATGGTTAACCACCACAATTACATTCACCGCTGCCTATTGCGGTTAGCATTGTGCATCACGAGTGCGTCACTGTGGAAAATGTGCTTTAGTGAATTTTTAGTGTTTGCAGTTTTATAGAAAGTAAAACACAATAAACCACTGATGATAAATCAGCTTGAGCAAATGTGATGGAGAAATGGTTACTGAGAAAAATGAATTTTGAAAATTGAATTGGAACTTGAATCTTATAGTTATACAAAACTTATAGTTTTGTGGCTTATCACTGAAACAAGTGTCATAATAAAGTGAGTCTATGAGTAACTTGTGGATGGAGATGTGTGAGGGTGGTGGTGTAGGCTTCATTCTGGCTTCATTCACCACATGAACCACCAGCATTGCTGTTTTCCCTTGACTTTCCATGCAAGTGCACACAAGCTGACACAAATTTGATTTATTTATTTATTTTATATAAATGTTACATTTTTGTGTGCGAAAGACTTCATGAATATATGATATAAAAATCATTTAGCATGGAAAAGTCTTAAAAGATTATCTTGCATAACATTATTTTGTGTTCAATTTAAGTAAACTTGGACTGTGGGATGAAACCAAAACAGCTGAGGAAACACACACAAGCATACTGAAATTTCAAATTCTGCACGGAAAGGTATTTTTAAAAAAAATACAATTATGTAAAACACCACAGTCTGTCTGTTCCTTGGAGGATGCAGTCCTGTAAAATATAATGTTTAAGCTAGCTGTGTAACTGTAACAAGTGAGGCACATATAAATTTCGCTCATAATTAATAAATCATCAAGTCAGCTTTCTGTCTGATGCATTTATTTAATAGTTCACTACTTTCTTCAGTAAAGAGTCTGTGTGTTGGTAAAGCAGCTGGTGGCAAATCCATTTCAACATTGTTCTTCTGTAGATTTGAAATCAGAAGACAAAAATGGAGGAGAAGATAAAAGGTTTCACTGAAAGTAACACATATGACAGACTCAGACACAGTAAATATAGAAAGAAGTTGACATTCAAAATCTAAAAATGCAGCACACAGTAATTCAAAGTCAAGTGGCTAACACTCAAATACAGTTTTTCAGAGAAGACAGATTTTCTTTTCTCAAAACTACAGTTACAACACCCCTGACTCTTGTGGCAAAACGTCACAAACATCAAAATCGTTGGATCTGCCCTTGATCTGCGTTTTACCATGAACACCACAGACGGCTCTGTAAACTGCACAACAACACTGGAAACCAACCAGTTTAACATGCACTAAACTGAATAACCTAGTACAATATCCTTATGGAGCATTTAAATGACACAAAATCATGTTCTAATCTTATATCAACGCAGGTTTCCCCTTGACAGAGTTACGAGTTTTTCAGAAAAAATAAGATACTTTGTTTGTTGGGGGGTTTTGCAGTTTTTTTCCTTTCTTTTTACAATCTCCAGCGGGTCTTGTCACCCAGATGACCAGATTAAACAGGAAAAGATTATGTGAAGATGATAATAAACCCAAAGCAGGAGAACACTTTAACTTTAAATACACGAAAAAGACAGTCAGGGAGAATGGAAACATAAATGTACCAAGACATAGCTGAACTCAATCTAGAGAACAAGTCACAGGGAAGTCAAACTAAAGACAAGGCACAAGAGACAAAGAACTCACAAAATAAAACATGAAGTAACTAAACAAACAAAAAAGAATCAGCAAAACAGAGAAACACAGAAGTTTTTTACTAAAGTCAAGTAAAACAAAGACTCAAATACCAAATTATAAGGCTACATATTTCAAAATTATAACTCTAAAACAGAACTCAGAATGCTAGAATAATCTTAAAATAAAATAAGGAAACCCAGTCAAATAGTAATCAAAACTCAACAATACTGATCTGAACAACAGTCTGTGTAGAAAAAATACAGCACAATAAGTCAAACAGTGGTTCATGGCTTTAGCTTTACATTGTTATGCATCACTACATCAGATAAGAAATGCAATTTTTTTTAATTTTAAATTTTAAATTTTTTAAAATTCCTTCATAAATCATCATTAAGATGCTTCCTGTGAAGAGTAACTTCTAGTAACTGAGTTTCAGGTGGTCGACAACCAAAGAAACGTTAGCTGAGAACACACTTCTTATATACATCAAGTAAAACTCCCTGTCAGTTGTCTCCTTTACAGCAATATTTGTAAATGTTTTTGTTTGCATATTTTATCCACATCTTTCACACAGTTTGTATCCTATTTTCTCTGTCCCTTAGTATTTGCGACATCACCCAACCTGGCTGCCGATGTTCAGCTACGTCTGCTGCAGTGTTGTCGAATCTGCATCTTATACGCATGAAACAAACCAGAATCAAATCCAGAAAAGGGCCGAGAAGCAACAAAGTAAAAAGTTTATCAGCGATAACTTTAAAGCAGGGGTTATCCAAAAATACTCCAAGAGAACAGATGACACCGGGAAGGATCATCAGAAAATAATTAAAGAAGAACAAAAGGAAAATTCGTACAATTCTTTGTTTTTCATCAGTGGTCACTAAGGTGTCAGCAGCCAAGGCGTGAAAGGTCCATACTAAAAACAGGATGAACAGGAGAGCTGGAAGGAGGGCAAAAATATAGAGGATAAGAAACTTCTTGAAGACTACAGTAGGAACTACAGTTGCAATACAAAGGATCCAAATCAAGAGAGAAACCAGCATGGACCCCTTAGTTTGTCTGCTGCACTTCAACTTTGGGCAGGTGATAACAAAACACCTGCAACACAAGAGAGATATCACAATAGTATGTTATTCTGTATGAGGATAGAGAATACAATGTCAGGGAAGAACACACAGAGACAGACATTCACCTTTCAATAGCAATGTATGTCTTGAAATACCAACTAGCCGTCAAACCAGCTATGCAAATAATGTCATCTTGTTCAATTACAGATCCTCGCTTCAACTGCCAGGTGAACATTATGCTGATGTGGACGAGATTGGCAATGAGCAGGTTAGTGAAATAGATCACATGCTCCTTTCGTACCTGCAGGAGAAATTCGTTAAAGTCAAATTACTGCAGTAATAAACACAAATTGCAGAATTACACATAGAAATGTTTACATCAGATGATGCATGAACAAGGAGGTTGATTTGATTTTGCTTTCTCTGCTGTTATTGTATTAAGCATCAAGCAAGTATTTACAAAAAATAATTTAGACTTATAAAAACATTTTTTAAAAGATGAAAAACTGAGTGTTACAAAAGTGTACAATGTAATTAATAATCAATGCAGAACTGAGTGTTTTAACAAGTGTGAGAAAGAAAAAGAAAGTAGTAAGTGTGACTGTTTACGTACCAAGCAACACAACCAACAGATGACCAGTAAGGTCAAAGGAAGGCAGAACATGAAGTTAGTCCATATGATAAAATCGGAAAAATTCATCGCTTGCTGACTTTCTGTGTGGAACTGCTGTGAAAGATCCTTCATTCCTTTTCAGGAAAGAACCTGTTGTGTGGAATAGCAGGTTGTGCAACAGTGAGACTGTGGAATATTAACCAAATGATATTCATAAGAAATTAAAAGAGAATAAGCCAAATCTGTTTAACTAAAAACAAAAAAGAAAACAGATGAATTTGTCATGGATTCCAGAGTTCTGGACCCAAGTTCGAAAACACTGGATAAAACCAAGAAAAACACTGCAAGAATAGCCCAAATCCAAACCTGACCAGCTCAGACACACAGGAAATTATAAAAGAAACTGAGACAAAAGACTGAGTTGAAGACAGAACAACATACAAGCAGAAACGCAACCTGGGGAAATGGACATGGCCGGGGGGGAAACAGGACACAGGTACAGACAACACAGACAAAGACCCAGGTGGGGAAATAAAAGTAAACACAAGACACTAACTACTAACTACCAACTACCAAAATAAAACAGGAAGTGAGAATCTTAATCAAATGTGAAAATGTAGACACATAAATGAACTTAACACAGGGGAGTCGACACAAGCGCATCAGGCAGGAGATACTGAGGAAACAAATTAAACTCCAAAGCAAAAACTTGATTTCTCCAGCCAAGACAAAATTTTCCTTCACAAGTTGTTTATGGAGACAAACCTACATGAATAATTCTGTATTTTTTAAAAATGAAAAAATAACGCCAGAGTGATTCTACTCCAACCAGATCACACTCGATTGATCCATAAATATTTAATCAACAGCACATTAAATTAAACCCTCTTGTGTAATTATAGCTATAATTGTATAGTTTAGATGTTTAGTAGCAAAAAACATCTCTGTAGTAAAAAAAAAAAGGGAATGAGTATGAGATCAAGTTATACGTCACTAGTAACCGCATTTCCATCGAGTTTCCATTTGAGCAGCTTTTGTGCTGTTAATGTAGAAACTGTGCAAGCACAAAGGATAACGACAGAAAAAGCTTCTAGATCTTAAGATTTTGACTTGGCCTCTCCAACTACTCAACTTCTCAACTAAAGATAATATGAATAAGTGTAAACATCAACCTTACTGGCTTCAGGACGACTTCCTGCTCAGCTTGTTTAGTGATTCAGTGATGTGACGCTGAAGTTTAGCTTCAGAGTGAAGCAGAACAGAGCACAGAAATGTGGTTTATATACTTCACCCCACCCACTGATGGGTATACACACACACACACACACACACACACACACACACACACACACACACACACACTGCTCCTTTGGGTGTTGGAGCTGTGTTTCTTTCAGCTTGTTTTGTGTTTTGAAGCTCTTCATATTTTTTGAATGTGAATTCTGCTGTCAGTGGATTGGTTAGATGCTGATGAAGCCACCTGTTTGATGTGGACATATGTAAGTGTAAATGAAGTCAGATAAGAAAAAAGAATATTGTGAGCATTTCCTGAGCTTTTTTTAATTGCACTTTTCAATGATGTGTATCTGAGACAGGTAAACGCAACATCTGAGGGAAATACATCTAAGCTGTAATCTTTTCATGTTCAGTTTTACAGTCTTACACTTCTGGCCTTTTTTGTTCTGTTTGTAATGTTGTTTGATGTTTTCTTGATTCAGTGATTGAAAATCAACTGTATTTATAATATTTAAAAAGTCATGAGAAACAAGTGATAGGAACCACACTCAAAAACATTTGTGGCTGGAACATGAGTCATAGTGTTAGCTGTGATGTCTGCCAGCTTGTAGGTGTTAAAAACATTTATTACGTAAGCTGGTGACATTTTGCAGTGCTGGGGTTGTTACATATACCAGTCTTTCTAATCTGGCTTTTTCACTTCTGTTGAAGTCTTTTTAATTTCTTGTCTTAAATATTTTTTTGTTTTTTAGTGTTGCTTTAACAGCCCTTTGTGTTCCATCAAAATGACAAAAGTTTAGCATTTGGAGCAAAGCTCAGGTCATCACCCCGAATATAAATATAAATGATAGTACTTCCAGATTTTTTGAACTTATTTGTGAAAGTGTTTACAGGTATAAATAGAGCAGGAATACAATCAGTGCCTGTTGAAATAAAAGTATATCTTTCAAAGTTTTTATTTGGACATATTCTATTTTTTGCGGTTTTAGTACCTGGCAATTTTTAAACAGAGATGTTGGAGATCTTGTCAAGATTGATGGAATTATTAACACACAAAAGTGCCATTAGGTTTTCAAATAACAGTTTTATTTTTCAGCATTACAATCATCCCAAACAAATCATCTTTTGGCTTTATGTGACATATTCAATATTCAAATTTAAAAACAAAATAAAATATAAAATAAGTGTAGGGAAAACTTTTTTATTTTTCTTGTTTCAGAGAAGAGTGTTTTTTTCTTGTCCTAAAATTAGCACTTGCAGTATTACACGTATATGCAAGACAAACATTACATTACCCATTTCACACAATAAATAGCAAAACCTTTCAGCAAAGTGAGACAAACTGTGTACAGATGGCAGAAGAGGTGAATATTTTTTTTATTACTGCAGTGTGAAGCTATTCAGCCAAACTGATAAAAACACTTAAAACTAACTCCTGCTGAGGTCTTCTTACTTTCACTTTCACTTTAATGCTCCTCATGCTTTCATACTATTGTACATAGGTTTAATTGTTGTATATTTTCCCTGAAGTGTCCTTTTTTCTTTTTCTTATTTCTTCTGTTATACAAAGTTCAGAGAGAAAGGAAATGAGTCTCTCACATTTCACTTTACACATTTTTATAAATAGGTTTTAGAATCTAATAGATGGAGGGAATTTTAAAATAATAAAAATAAATGTGTTACAAAAAGAAAATAGAGCAAAAAGTCAGCTTGTTTTTTGTGTTTTCTGAAGATTTTTATCTTGAAAACAAAAAAAGAAATACTTTGTTACTTCTGTTGTGATAAATAAAAAAATGTCTTTCTGTAAACCAGTGTTTTGTGTTTTTCTTGACATGTTTTTCTCCATCTTATTTTACTGTCCTGGTTATAAAAATAATTGTGATAAATTGGCATCACTTTTCTGTGAGAATAATCTGAGCGCACGTCTCCAGTTGAGCGTTTTGTAAATAAGCTTTAACGTGACTGTTCAGAACTTCATTCAGTTTTTTTAAAGAGCTGCACTGTTTTGAAAATGCAATGCTTCGATTGCAGAAAGTGCAGGCGTGAGTAGCAAACCCACAAAGATCTGGGGTTTGCATCAACCTGCAAATTTCCAGAGTGCAGCTCTCTCTTCAGAGGCCTTCTGGGTTCTGCACTTCTGCATCCTTGAGATCTTTGTTTTTGTTGAAGTGAAGCACGAGAGGATGAAGAAAGATTTTTACTGAACTAAAAGACACAAAATCTGCTCAAAATTAAGGTAAGAGCTCAAGCTTCATTTTCAAATTTAGTTTCATTTGTTTCTTTTTGTTTTATCTTGTAAAATGGATTTAATGTGGCTATCCTTTCTTTTCAAGCTTACTGGCAGAGGCACCAGTTTAAGAGCAAATACAGATGAGTAGTGTTTCAGAACGAGCTGCATAAAAGAGTCCAAGTTAAAACCATTTAAACAAATAATAAGAAAAAAATGTGTCAAACTCTGTTTCCAAGGCTTGATGTGTAGAATAACATTAATTTATGATGTTAAAGACATAAATTCACTCATTTTGAGATGTGAATGTATTTATTGAAATTAAATACAACAATATTAATGACAGAACTAAGAATCAATAATTTAGTTTTTGGTCTCAGTGTGTTGTTTGGAGTAATTGATTAACTTAGTTTTAAGCAAAAAAAAAAAAAAAACTTAAATGTTAAGTGTTCAATATGACACAAATTAATAAAAAAAATAAGTTATTTTCACTTCTTTGTTACAGGAATCATTGTGATCACATTGTGACAATTGATCCATGAGAGTAGTCTAACTGAGTGTGTGCAGTTGAGCCTGTTTTAAGACAGAACTTTCTTCAGCTTTTTGTAAGAACTGCACTGAGTAGAAAATGCCAGGCCTAGATTGCAGGAAAGTGCAGACCTGAGTAGCAAACCCACAAAGATCTGGGGTTTGCAGTGGTTTTCCGCCTTCTACACTTTTGCATCCTTTAGATCTTATTTTCTTTTTTCTTTTTTTTTTCTTTTTTTTTTTCTTTTTTTTCTTCTCATCATTTAGATGAGATCTTATTTTCAGTGAAGTGAAGCACAGAGGAAGAAAAACGATTTTAGCTTCAAAAACTGAACTAAAAGACACAGAATCTGTTCAAAATTAAGGTAAGAGCTCAACCTACATTTTAAAATTTGGTTTTATATTTCAAAATAAATACAAAGGATTTAACATGACCATCCTAGAAACTTTCTGTTTGCTCCGTAATGGAGTTCAAAGTTAGTGCAGAGGGACCAGTTTAAGAGCCAATACAGATGAAAATGTTTTAAGTGTTTCAGAAATTGTTGTTTGTACGGAGTCGAAGTTAAAACTGATTTAATTTGTCAATTTGGACTCACAGATTTAAGTTTGAAACTCCAATGAAAGCACCTTTTTGGTGGCAGCAAATTCTTAATAAGTGTTAATATTCATTTTGACGCTATTTAATTGGACGTATAATGATCTCAGTTGAGCTGTTTTTTTAGGAGAATTTATTTAAGTCGGTCCAGAGGAAATACATTTTTATTTTTCTTCTTAAAAACGTCTCATTTCTGATGAGCAGTCAGGTAAAGTTACAGCAGCTTTACAGGAAACACCTTCACATGAGCTGTTGGTGAGATTAAATTAAAGAGCCACAAGAAATGTTTGACTGTTTTTCACTTTTTAAGTCCAACGCTGAGTTTTATTGTTTTTAACATACGACACAGAGAGAGGACGGAAACAGAGCGAGGGCTTGGTGGTTTCTCTGTAAAGTGTTCATGTGAAGAAGAATCTCTCTGTGGCTGTGTGTGAAATGAAAGTGTTCACGTTTAATTAGTTTTCTTGTTATGATTTCGTGTTAACAGTAATGTTCATTTGTGTTTTATTTTAAACCCTCAGGTCGACTTTCAGAATGAAGGTGATTGTGTTGTTTGTGTTTGGTGAGTGAATATACTTGTGAAGACAATATTGTGAATAATACTTTAAAATACTGCACATACATGTTGTAGATGGTGTGACCTCATGTTTAATCTAATTAAAAAATAATTTATAATCTGATCTCAGGTTCTTTAATGTCACTACAAGTTTATGACGACATACAGAGAATATTACTGGTTTTGTCTCCATGTAAAGACATTTGTTATATCCTCCTTTAAATACTCATTAATACAAGATGAGTATTTATTTAATTTATTTGCCTTCTTCTCAGTGCTGGGTGCACTCTCTGCAGCAGGGGAAGTTTTCTTTGCAAATGTTGGGGATAAAGTCACATTGAACTGTGGAGTCAACAGCTACAGAAACTCTCTGAAGTGGTATAATAGATATGACTTTCTTCATAGTGTTGATCAGAGAGGCTTCCCTCGCAAAGGTACTTGATTATCTTGAAATAGTTAACATCAGTATATGACGATTACATTATATAAGAACATATTTTTATTTTCTGTGTTAGGCAATGTTGAACTTGTGCAGAGGTCAGTTGTGAGACAGACGAATCTGGAAATCTCCAGTGTGAGAGAAACAGATGCTGGAGAGTTCGAATGTTCGGCAGATGGGACACCTCGATACCATTCACTTGTTGTGTTCTCAGGTAAACAGCAGACCCTGGAAAATATACATTTACAAATAAATGTTCACATTTAATGGAGCAGTGATGGGTTTAATAAAAACATCACTGCTGTGAAATGAGGGGAATTTTTTCAATGTGACTAATGGTTCTGTAACTATAATGTATGAGCTTTAACATAAAAGTGTCCTTATTTTCTGTTGTATTTGTTTTCAGTAAACTGCTGCTTAGAGAAAAACCTATGGTGTGTTTCTATGTGGCAGTCTTCTCTGTATAACCAACAAACTTTACAGTCTGGCCTTCAATTGTTTGAAATGCAAAAATAAGAATCAGTTTCTGATGTAATGAATAGTCCAAGCCTGATCCTATCTTCACCAACTACTTCCTGTGATTCTGTCACTGTTAAATTTTTGGTGGTTTTATATCCATAACATTCTGACAAGTGTGTGAAATGGTTATTTGTCTATTAACATGCAGTGTAATATGCCGTTTTGTTTTTTCTTAACTCTTTCTCTCATGTTATAAAGCTGTGCCATGTGTCTAATGACTCCCCTTTCTCTTTCTGATTCTCACTGTATCCTCACCTCCGTCCTTCTCAGTTTCGGTCTCTGTGACTCCCTCTGCTGTTCTCAAACTGTGTGATGAGGCAACGCTCCACTGTGAGGTGAAACATCTGCTAAAAGGTTGTGAAGTGAAGTGGAAGAGCCCAAATGCTGATTCACCTGAATGGCCATCAACAGTTCAACTCAAATCTGTAACAAGCTCACATAATGGGACCTGGGAGTGTATCATCACCTGTGATGGCAAACAACTGAGTAAGAGTATTACCATAAAGGGTAATACACGGGTGCATGGAATGAAGGCCCATGTGTACATATGTGGTCAAAAGAAACATAAAGATTTGTGTTTTTGTTCTTCAGAGCCTCCAACTTCAACAACTCCACCATCCACCCGAAAGAACATCACATTATTTGTAACGAGTGTTCAGAAGACAACATGTACAACATGTACAACATGTACAACATGTGCGTCCAGCTTTTGAAAATGTCTGCAAATTTGATCCTTTGATCCTTTGCTGAATGTGTAACTCATTCTTGTCATTCTCACGTTCTCTTTCTCTGTGTTGCATTCAGGTACTGCCGACGATTGCCCACTGGGACTCTCCTGTTGGATGTGGATTGCAATAGGGGTGTGCTGCCAGTTTGGGATGTTCCTGATAGTTTGTGTCACAGTCTTGTGTAAGTGCATGAGTGGAAGGATGGTATGTGAGGAAAGGCGTTCATCAAGTATTTATGTATAGTGCTGATAGCTGTGGTTACAGATTATGTTGGTCTAACCTCTTCGCCGAATGTGTAACTGATCAGATTCATAGTTTCACTACACCAAGCTCTTACAAAGTCCTGGACATTTCACAACTGGCAAAAGTCTAACTGAGTGTCTCGGATTATCTATTACACTCTTCAGTAAATCAGTAGATGTACAGATGAAGTATTTGTTTTGTTTCCTGGGCTTTGCTGAGTAAAACCGAGAACCACCTGAAATCTCTCAGACATCTGTTCAGGCTTTTCTCCCAAATTACACTTTATTGCCAAAAGTATTTATTCGTCTGCCTCCAAACGCACATGAACTTGAGTGACACCCCATTTTTAATCCACAGGATTTAATATAATGTAGGCCCAACTTTTTCAGTTATAACAGCTATAATTCTTCTAGGAAGGCTTTCCACAAAGTTTTGGAGTGTGTTTATGGGAATTCTTGACTGTTCTTCCAGAAGCACAGTTGTGAGATCAAACACTGAGATGAGAAGGCCTGGTTTGCAGTCTCTGCTCTAATTCATCCTAAAGATGTTCTGTTCAAAAGTTCTTCCTCACCACAGTCACTCATCCATGTCTTTATAGACCTTGCTTTGTGCTGTCTTGTAGAGGAACAGGAAGAGGCCATCCTCAAACTGTTCACACAAAGTTGGCAGCATGGAGTTCTCCAAAATGTCTTGGTATGCTGAAGCAGTAACAATTCCTCTTACTGGAGCGACCAAGCTCTACTCCAGAACAACAATCCCACACAATAATCCCCTCTACACCAAACTTTACAGTAAGTCCAATGCAGTCAGACAAGTACCGTTCCCCTGGCAACCTTTAAGCCAGACTCATCCACTGGATTGCCAGATGGAGAAGTATGATTTGTCACTCCACAAATCATCTATCCACTGCTCAAGAGTCCAGTGGTGGCATGCTTTAAACCACTGCATGTGATGTTTTGCATTGTCTTTGTTGATGTGAGGCTTGGATGCAGCTGCTTGGTTGTGTAAAACTCATCCCATGAAGCTCCCTGTGCACTGTTCTTGAGCTAATCGTAAGACCTGAAGTTTGGAGGTCTGTTGCGATTGACTCTGCAGAAAGTTGGAGACTCTGCACACTATGAAGCTCGGCATCCACTGACCCTACCCTGTGATTTTACACAACCTATCACTTTATAGCTGCATTGCTGTCATTCCCGATCGCTTCCACTTTGTTATAATGCCACTAACAGCTGATTGTGGAATATTTAGTAACAACAACATTTCACAACTGGATTTGTTGCAAGATGGCATCCTATCATGGCACCACACTGGAATTCAATGAGCTCCTGAAAGCGACTCGTTGTTTAACAAAAGTTTGTAGAAGAGGTCTGAATGCCTACGTGGCTTATTTTATACGCCTGTGGCCAGAGAAGTGACTAGAACACCTTGTTCTACTGATGTCAGCGCTCTAATGGCAGCCAAACATTAGAGCGACTTTGTTGTAGCTTCACTCTTTGTGCTAACTCTGACTGTGGGTTTCCACTGCCATCAGTAGTCACCTTCAGTCCCCTCCTTGACCTGTTAGAGTGAGGAGATAACAACTAATGTGGTTTACAGAAAGAAAACAAAGCACCAAAACAACTTGTTTTCCTTTGGTTTGGAGATCGTGATTTTTCAATGATTCATGTTTTTTTTTTAATTTTACTTAAAAAAAAAAAAACTTTGTTACTTCTGTTGTGATAAATAAATGTCTTTCTGTCAAGCTGTGTGCTCTTTCAATTTTTGTTTCTGATATTTTTTTTCTAGTTTTTGCTCTATATGTTGTCAAAAACAGTGGATAATCTTCATGTTAATTGGTCAGCTAAATAGCTTTTAGGGTTGAGCACATAAGCCCCACTCTCCTACCATTCTAATCTTGTATTTGTGAGGGGCAGCCAATCAGAAGAAAGTTTTCTCAAGGTGGGTAAAGCTATCTATTAGATAAATATTAACTAAATATTAGATAGTATTACACAAATAAGGCTCACCTGTCAATCTAAGTGGTCAGTTGGTGTGTTTTGGAGACGTTTTAATGGATTGTGTGACTAATATTCTGATATCTAATAACCATCCCAGAGGTTCGTGCTTCAGTTCAGGTGAGTGAAATTCAAGTGTTTTATTAGTTGTCAAAGGAGCTTGCAAAGAAAAGCGTCTGGACTTCTTTAAGTAAGTTCTTTAATAACTAATTAAGTAATTAGTTATTACTTTGAGCATATAGAGCTCAAACACATATCAGTAAGTATGTGTCTTATGTGCGTCATACTGTACAGTTTTTTGGATGCAGCTTTTTAACCAAGTAAGCAGAGAACCAACTGACCACCCTGAAGGTGGTCTAAAAATGATGATGTTTGCCTTTGTTAACACCTGGGGGAGGCTAATGAGGCTTCAGAAGATGGATTTCACAACCATTAATGACATCTGTAACTGAGTTTGTCAGGGTGCATGGCAAGAACGGGACCCAAATGCAGGACCTATCAGTCCGAGACAGTGCGTTTATTTATAGTGGCAATTAGTGAGCAATGTGCAACAGTTTCAATAACGTGGTTCCCGAGTCCTGCTCCATGCTTGTGTTCCTGTGACAGACAAACAACTGCAACACTTGATTTCACAGTCGCTCCACTCTCCTAAACCTGGTAAGACAAGAGGGGAAGATCAGTGACGAAATGCTGAACACAATATTTGAACACAAACACAACACAAAAGAATAAAACTGAGTTTAACTCTTTAAATCAGCTCATTTACCTTCATTTTCTTTTATATTGAAAACTATTACTTTCTTACTTCTGCTGTGATGAATAAATATTGGTCTTTTTTCAAACTCTTATGTTCTTAGTCGTATAAAGCGCTTTGAGTGCTCAGACAGAGTAGAAAAGTGCTATATAAGAACCAGTCCATTTACCATTTTTTCTATTTTTCCTGTTATGACTTACAGACATGAGTAGCAAACCCACAAAGATCTGGGGTTTGCTACTCACATCTCAATTAAGGAAAATTAGTGAAACTGTGTATAAACAAATTTCCATGATGGAGTCAGTTCAGTAGAGACAAATTTCTATTTTTCTTCTTAAAGACTTCTCATTTCTGATGAGCAGTCAGATAAAGTTACATAAAACTCTGTGTTCTTTCTGTTCTTCCTATTATGACTTCCCTGTTTAGTTCCAAGTTATTTTCACTTCTCTGTTACAGGAATCATTGTGATCACATTGTGATCACATTGTGACATTGTGATCCATGAGCGTAATCCTACTGAGTGTGTGCAGCTGAGCCTTTTTTAAGTCACTGTGCAGAACTTTCTTCAGCTTTTTGTAAGAACTGCACTGAGTAGAAAATGCCAGGCCTAGATTGCAGGAAAGTGCAGACCTGAGTAGCAAACCTACAAAGATCTGGGGTTTGCAGTGGCCTACAACTTTGCAGAGTGCAGCTCTGTCTTCAGATGTCTTCCACCTTCTACACTTTTGCATCCTTTAGATCTTATTTTCAGTGAAGTGAAGCACAGAGGAAGAAAAAATATTTTAGCTTCAATAACTGAACTAAAAGACACAGAATCGGTTCAAAATTAAGGTAAGAGCTCAACCTACATTTTAAAATTTGGTTTTATATTTCAAAATAAATACAAAGGATTTAACATGACCATCCTAGAAACTTTCTGTTTGCTCCGTAATGGAGTTCAAAGTTAGTGCAGAGGGACCAGTTTAAGAGCCAATACAGATGAAAATGTTTTAAGTGTTTCAGAAATTGTTGTTTGTACGGAGTCGAAGTTAAAACTGATTTAATTTGTCAATTTGGACTCACAGATTTAAGTTTGAAACTCCAATGAAAGCACCTTTTTGGTGGCAGCAAATTCTTAATAAGTGTTAATATTCATTTTAACGCTATTTAATTGGACACATAATGATCTCAGTTGAGCTGTTTTTTTAGGAGAATTTATTTAAGTCGGTCCAGAGGAAATAAATTTTTATTTTTCTAATTAAAACTTCTCATTTCTGATGAGCAGTCAGATAAAGTTACAGCAGCTTTACAGGAAACACCTTCACATGAGCTGTTGGTGAAATTAAATTAAAGAGCCACAAGAAATGTTTGACTTTCTCAGTGACACTCTTTTTCACTTTTTAAGTCCAACACTGAGTTTTATTGTTTTTAACACAGAGAGAGGACGGAAACAGAGCGAGGGCTTGGTGGTTTCTCTGTAAAGTGTTCATGTGAAGAAGAATCTCTCTGTGGCTGTGTGTGAAATGAAAGTGTTCACATTTAATTGGTGTTCTTTTTATGATGTCGTGTTAACAGTAATGTTCATTTGTGTTTTATTTTAAACCCTCAGGTCGACTTTCAGAATGAAGGTGATTGTGTTGTTTGTGTTTGGTGAGTGAATATACTTGTGAAGACAATATTGTGAATAATCCTTTAAAATACTGCACACACATGTTGTGTCATGAATCGCTGTGTGGCAGGCAGGCAAGCAGGAGTGGTGGACCCAAAATGCAGAACTCAGACACAGAAGTGAAACTGAAAGCGCAGCTTTATTGCTGGGAAAAACCTCGTTCAAACTAAACTCACCAAAAGACAAACAAAAGTCTGAACAGAGGAACCAAGGACTGAAACACTGGAAAAGAAAACTGGAGCAGGAGACTAAACACTAGGCACATAGAAGCAGAACACACAGCTAGTTGAGGGTACAACACAACACTGACACAGAGAAACACAGGGCTTAAATACACAGACGGTAGTAATCAAGGGATGAGAGACAGGAGGGGAACACACCTGGGAGAAATCACAGCTGACGAGACAGGGGAAATGTAAACTGAGCACACTCACATAAGACACAGACCTTCACAATAAAACAGGAAACTCAGACACAGGGAACCAGACAAGATGCTGAACTGAACAGACAGATTCACAAACAGACGGGGTGACACCATAGACAGACAGAGATACAGACGCAGACTCAGAGGCAGACCGAAGAGAACTCAAACAATAATAATCATCATAATAATAAACTAGAAAATGATAATAATAAACTTAAAGCACTGGGTCACCGACCCAGGACCATGACATGTTGTAGATGGTGTGTGATCTCATGTTTGATCTAATTGAAAAATCATGTATAAATATGGTTGTAGTGGTGTTTTACTCAGGTTCTCTAACATAAAGAGAGAATATGACTTGTTTTGTCTCCATGCAGAGACATTTCTTGTATCCTCCTTTAAATACACATTAGTAAAAGCAGAGTATTTATTCACTGTGATTGTCTTCTTTTCAGTGCTGGGTGCACTCTCTGCTGCAGGTGAAGATTTCTTTGCAAAAGTCGGGGGGAAGGTCACATTGAACTGTGGGGTCAGCAGCTACAGACACACTCTGCAGTGGCATCATGGAACTGACGTTGTGTTTAATGTTGATCAGAGAGGCTTCACTCGCAAAGGTACTTGAGAATCTCAGAATACTTAACAGTTAACATCAGTATATGATGACTAATTATATTAGAGCCTATTTCTATTTTCTGTGTTAGGACTTGTTGAACTTGCACGGAGGTCAGTCGTGAGACAGAACAATCTGGAAATCTCCAGTGTGAGAGAAACAGATACCGGAGAGTTCAAATGTTTGGCAGATGGGACACGTCATGAACATTCACTTTCTCTGTTCTCAGGTAAAAAGCAGACCCTGGAAAATTGCAAATTTTTTTACAAATAAATGTTCACATTTAATGGATCAGTGATGGGTTTAACATATTAGGCCTGTTATGTTTTTGTTTTAAGGATCCTTCCACGTTACACTGATAATCAGATTAATAAAAACATCACTGCTGTGATGCTTTAACAAACTCTGTGCTACAGACATCCTTCCTGCTAAAACTTTGTCCTCTCTGATTCCAAACTGCGACATCAAACAAATAATACAAAGTAATCAAGGCCTGCTCTTTTTTCTTACCAGCTGTATAACTACTTATTACAATTGCTCTACAGTTAAATGTTTATTTATGATATTTTCATATCACCAAAAATGTTCCCATGTGTGAAAGAGTTACCACTTTCCCTTTAATACTTAGTGTAAGATGCTCTCACTGTTTTTCCTCTCATGTTATAAAGCTTTGTCACGTGTGTAATGAGTTTGGATGAAGCACTTTGTTTGTCTCCCTTTCTCTTTGTGATTCTCACTGTATCTGTTGTTGTCCATCTGTTCTCCTTCTCAGTTTTGGTCTCCGTCAAACCCTCTGCTGTTCTCAAGCTGAACGATGAGGCAACGCTCCAGTGTGAGGTTATAGGTCAGCACCATGGTTGTGAAGTAGAGTGGAGGCGTCTAAATACATATTTACCCTCAAATACATCAACAGTTCAACTCAAACCTGTAAAAACCTCACATAATGGTCCCTGGCTGTGTTTCGTCACCTGTGGCAGGAATACGTTTATTGAGCGTCTGGCCATCAAAGTACAAGGTAATACACAGTTACTAAGAATGAAGACCCATGTTTACATATGTGGTCAACGAAGCATAAAGATGTGTGTTTTTGTTCTTCAGAGCCTCCAACTACAACAACTCCACCATCCACCCCGAAGAACGTCACATTTGTAACGAGTGTTTAGAAGACAACATGTGGCTGGCAAAATCCCATCACCACCTCCTCGCGGTGCCAGCTGGAAACAACGACCCTCGGGAAGTTGGCTAACGGTGAGGGTCCTCGACGTCAGGTGGAGTGACGCGCCGGTCGATGAAATCCACAGTCACATCCCATGCAATGACGTCTCAAAAAGCTAGGGCGTCCCCCGTCACAGCCGTTAAAAATATGGAGAATGGCAAAGCGACCGGACCAGACGACATACCAGCCGAAGTCTGGAAGCTGCTCGGGCGCCAAGGCGCCTTAGTCCTCGCCAGCCTGTTCAATAGCATCATCAGAGACGGGACCGTCCCAGCAGCCTGGTCAACCAGCATAACGGTGCCCATCTGGAAAGGGAAAGGCGATGTGGCTGAATGCTCCAACTACCGCCCGATCCGACTCCTAAGCCTAACTCCTAGGTTTTCGAACGGATCATCGACGCCAGGATGCGAGAAATCGTCAACTTAACGCCCAACCAATGTGGCTTCATCAGGGGGCGTGGCACGACGGACGCCATCCATGCTGCCCGCCTGCTTTTGGAGAAGCACCGAGAGAAGTCCAAGACCATCCACATGGCCTTCCTCGACTTGGAAAAGGCGTTTGACCGTGTCCCACACGACCTCATCTGGCACTCCCTGCGATCACATGGAGTTCCTGAAGCCTACGTCAACTGGACAAAGCTCCTCTACCGACAAGTCACCAGCGTGGTCAGAAGCCCAGTGGGAACATCGCCGCCCTTTAACATCAATGTGGGCGTCCACCAAGGCTCGGCACTCTCCCCGCTGCTCTTCATCCTTTGCATGGACACTGCGACGGCGGATCTCCAGTCACCCCATCCCTGGACACTTCTCTACGCCGACGATGTCTTCCTGGCCGATGAATCGCGAATAGAACTGCAATACCAAACGCAGCAGTGGAAGACTCGCCTAGCTGACTTCGGCCTGAGGCTCAACACCAACAAGACCGAATACTTAGAGGCTGGCCCCCAGACCGACAGCACGATCAGCGTCGATGGAGAAGATCTGGCGAAAGTACCTCATTTCAAATACCTCGGATCGATGATCAGCAATGACGGCGATATCCTACTAGATGTACGAGCCAGGATCAACGCAGCGTGGATGAAATGGTGTTACGGGAAGTCTGTTAAGAGAGCCTCCGTGCAAAAAGAATAGGAATTCTAGTAGGGACCAGCAACAAACCACCACGCACACACTGCAATGGGTTACACAAAATTTATTTGTTCTTCCTCTAGGCAAACTACCGGCTGAAGACAACCCCGGCCAGGGATCCAAAGCCCAAAGACCACCGCGGTCCGAGTTCTTCGCCTAGTTACAAACAGGGGAGAGAGGGTCACTGCACGAACACGCAACCAACCGTATCAATCCTGCAGCTCCCTAAAACAGGTTTGCCACCCACCTTTTCAGGCTTTAACTTTGTTCGAGGCTGGGTCTCCACATTACCTCCCGGCAGTTAAACTTCCCCGAGCTGGTCCAGTTCTTCTTATCGGGGCGCAGGAGGTCTCCAGTCTAGTGCTCGTTTTCCTCTTTTCCAACACGTCCCTTTTTTTCCAGCACGTCCTCTCTTTTCCAGCACGTCCTCTCTTTTCCAGCACGTCCTCTCACAGCTCCATAGGAATACGTCCTCCTTTCCACGTCCTCCGTTTCGTTAAAAGCAAAAACCAGGCCAGGCTAAAAAAAGAATCCTTTCTATTAAAAATGCGCACACTTTGTCCTGGATCTCCGGGGCTCTCCTGCTTCACCGAGGTCCTACTAAAAACAACAACAACACTTCCTGCTTCCTCTCCCCTTTATAAAGAGGAACTCCAATCAGCCGCTCCCTGTATTCAACTCCGCCTCACTGGCAGCTGGGCTAGAGTAAAATCTCCCCTCCCACACAGGTGCAACAACCGTAAATAAACACAAAAACATGCAATTAATCCAAAACAAACTCAAAAACAAAACCAACAAAACTTAGGGGGGGGGGGGGGGGGGGGGGGTTTCTCTCCGTCCTTTCCCACCATGCTATACTCCGTAACAATGGCGCCAAGTCACCGGCGTCCTGTGTGACCGAAGAATGCCCAATCGCCTCGAGTCAAAGATCTACAAGAGTGTAGTGCGCCCCGTCGCCCTCTATGGATCCGAGTGCTGGCCAGCCACCGCAAAGCACGAACAAGCCCTTCACACGATGGAAATGCGGATGCTGCGATGGTGCCTAGGCCTGACACGATGGGACCACGTCATGAACACCGACGTTAGAAAGAGGATGGGAATCGCGCCAATCACAGATAAGATGCAAGAAGCGAGGCTGCGGTGGTACGGACATGTGGTACGGAGCGATGAGAACTCAGTGGTGAGAACAGCACTGCGGCTCAGCCCCCAAGGACGTCGACCTAGAGGCAGACCAAAGCGGAGATGGATGGACCGAATCAAGGACGACGTGAAGAAGATCGAAGCCGATCTGACCGATGCCCTTGACCGACCCAAGTGGAGACGACTTTGCAGAAAAGCGGACCCTGCAACCGAGTGGGAAAAACGCTAGGAGGAAGAAGAAGAAGTTTAGAAGACAACATGTACAACATGTGTGTCCAGCTTTTGAAAAATGTCTGAAAATTGGATCAAAGTGATCCTTTGTTGAATGTGTAACTCATTCTTGTCATTCTCACTTTGTCCAATGATCTGTGTTGCATTCAGGTGTTGCCAACGATTGCCCACTGGGACTCTCCTGTTGGATGTGGATTGCAATGGGGGTGTGCTGTCAGTTTGTTCTCCTGATAGTTTGTGTCATTGTCTTGTGTAAGTGTATGAGAAGAAGGAGGGTATGTGAGGAAAGGCGTTCATCAAATATTTATGTGTAGAGTTGATCGTTGATGATGAAACAAAAAATGGCTTAAGTCTAAATGACTGTCTCAGTTTGAGTATTACACTCTTCAGAAAATTGGTGCAGATGTACAGATAAAATATTTGGTTTATTTCCTGGACCTCGCTGAGTAAAACTAAGAACTGAAATCTACCTGAAGTCAGACATCTGGTCAGGCTTTACTTGCAAATGACTCACTAGTCTACCTTCATACACATATAAACTTGAGTGGCATCTCATTCTTAATCCTTAGGGTTTAATATGATGTAGGACCAACTGTGGCATCTTAAACTCTTATGGGAAGGCTTTCCATAGGTTTGGGAGTGTTTATAGGAGTTGACCATTCTTCCAGAAGCACATTTGTGAGGTCAGACACTGATGTTGGACCTTGCTCGCAGTCTCCACTCTAATTCATCTCAAAGGTGTTCTGTCAGGTTGAGGCCGGGACTCTGTGCAGGCCAGTCACGTTGTTCCAACAGGAACAGGAAGAGACCATCGCCAAACTGTTCCCACAAAGTTGGAAGAATGAAATTGTCCAAAACGTCTTGGTATGCTGAAGCATTAAGAGTTCATTTTACTGGAAATAAGCCGTTAAACCCCAACTCCTGAACAACAGCCCCTCACAATAATCCTCCACCAAACTTTACATTTGGCACAACGCAGGCGGACAAGTAGCATTCCCCTGGCAACCGTCAATTGGATAGTCCAGATGGAGAATCTTGATTCGTCACTCCAGAGAACATGTCTCCACTGCTCCAGTCGTCGTGTGCTTTATGCTGATCTGAAGGTCACATGAAGGTTGGAGGTCTGTGGTAATTGACTCTGCTCTGTGATTTTATGTGGGCTTCCACTTCATGGGTGTGGTGCTGTCATTCCACTTTGGTACCATAACACTAACAGTTGACTGTGGAATATTTAGTCATGTGGAAATTTAGAGATAGAAGTGACCAAAACATCTGAATTTAACGATTTGGATGCTTGAGTGAATATTTTTAGTATAATAACAAGTCCCAAACATTAGAGTAACTTTCCTGAATCTTCTCACTCTTTGTTAACTCTGACTGTTGATTTCCGCTGCCATCATTTGTCACTGGTTTCTCTTCTTTTATTGGATGATTACAGCTTGGTTCACTTCAGCCTTGGTGATTAATGATTCTGTCTATGTCTTGTTTTTTATTTCAAAAAGAAAAGCTTTGTTACTTGATAAATAAATGTTTTTCTGTCAGGCTGTGTGCTTTTTTAGCTTTTTGTTTCAGATTTTTTTCCCACTTTTTCTTCTATATGATGTCAAAGGGAGTGGATAACGTTGATCATGTTGTTAATTTCTCAGGTATATATCTTTAGTCTTGAGCACATAAGCCCCGCCCTCCTGCCTTTCTAATCTTGTATTTGTGAGGGGCAGCCAATCAGAAAGTACTGTGGCCCCGAGAGGCCAAACGGACTGCAACATAAGAAAACATCAGCAATAAGAAAAATGCTGCAAAAGCACACAAAACACAACAGAAATAGGAAAAACGAAAATGGAAATGGAATGTCTGGCCCATTGTTATGGGCCATTCGATCCCTATACAAGCGTTGCAAGAGCTTGGTTCGCATTGCCGGCAATAAGTCGGACTCGTTCCCGGTGGGTGATGGGATTCTGTTCATCATTTTTATGGACAGGATTTCTAGGTGCAGCCAAGTGGCAGAGGGCTTTTACTTCGATGGCCTCAGAATCTCATCTCTGCTTTTCGCGGATGATGTGGTTCTGTTGGCTTCATCGGGTGAGGGCCTCCAGCTCGCACTGGAACGGTTCACAGCTGAGTGTGAAGCAGTGGGAATGAGGATCAGCACCTCCAAATCTGAGTCCATGGTTCTCAGCTGGAAAAGGGTGGAGTGCCCACTCCAGGTTGGGGATGAGTTCCTGCCCCAAGTGGAGGAGTTCAAGTATCTTGGGGTCTTGTTCGCGAGTGATGGGAGAAGGGAGCCGGAGATCGACAGACGGATTGGTGCTGCAGCCACAGTGATGCGGACGCTGCACCGGTCCGTTGTGGTGAAGAGGGAGCTGAGTGTAAAAGCAAAGCTCTCAATTTACCGGTCAATCTATGTCCTTACCCTCACCCATGGCCATGAGCTGTGGGTAGTGACCGAAAGAACGAGATCGCGGATACAAGCGGCGGAAATGGGTTTCCTCCGAAGGGTGGCTGGCCTCTCCCTTACAGATAGGGTGAGAAGTTCAGCCATCCGGGAGGGGCTCAGAGTAGAGCTGCTGCTCCTCCACATCAAAAGGAGCCAGCTGAGGTGGTTCGGGCATCTGACAAGGATGCCTCCTGGGCGCCTCCTGGGCGCCTCCTGGGTGAGGTGTTTCAGGCATGTCCCACCGGGAGGAGGCCCCGGGGCAGACCCAGGACACGCTGGAGCAGGGGTGCCCAATCCCGGTCCTCGAGAGCTACCGTCCTGCAGCTTTTAGATACATCCTTGTTCCCACACACCTGAATCAAATGAATGGCTTGTTATCAGGTCTTTGCCAAACATGATGGCATGCTGAAGAGATCAAACCATTTGATTCAGCTGTGTTGGAGTAGGGATGCATCTAAAAGCTGCAGGATAGTAGCTCTCGAGGACCGGGATTGGGCACCCCTGCGCTGGAGAGATTATATCTCTCGGCTGGCCTGGGAACGCTTTGGTGTTCCCCCGGATAAGCTGGAGGAGGTGGCTGGGGAGAGGGAGGTCTGGGCTTCTCTGCTTAGGCTGCTTCCCCCGTGACCCGGCCCCGGATAAAGCGGAAGAAGATGGATGGATGGAAAATGGAAATAGGAAAAAAGAAAACAAAAATAGAAAAAACGAAAACAGAAATATGAAAAAACTGATTTCCCAAGCACAAGGGAAGTGTTTCTGGGGAGACAATAACCCTACGGACCAGTTGCAGGAACCAAAATATGCTATGTAAGTGTGTTTTAGTCTCATGATTCATATAATACTGATGACAGATTTTTAGGCTAATAGTTAGGCTAACACACTTACCTCTCATCTTTTCTTTCCTCACAAAACTGATAGATAGACATGCATTTCTTTTAAGTGTCTCCCAGCGCACTTCTTAGCATATTTTGGTTCCTGCAACTGGTCTGTAGGGTTATTTTCTCCCCAGAGACACTTCCCTTGTGCTTTTGGAAATTAGTTTTTTCCTATTTCTGTTTTTGTTTTTTCTAATTTCTGTTTTCTTTTTTCCTATTTCAGTTGTGTTTTGTGTGTTTTTGCAGTGTTTTTCTTATTGCTGGTGGGGGTTTTTTTTAAGTTGCAATCCATTTGGCCTCTCATGGCCACTGTAGAAAAGGATTTTCTTACGGAGGGTAGGGCTTCAGATGAAAATAAGATAAATAATGTTCACTTGTCAATTAAAGTGGTCAGCTAATGACTTTTGTGGACGTTTTAATGGATTGTGTAACTAATATTCTGATAAATATTAGGTTTGTGCTTCAGTTCAGGTGAATGAAATTTGTTTATTATTTGGAACTCGGGATGTGTGCAACTAATCATCGATGTTGTCACTAATCAGTCCCAGATTTACTTGTCATTTAATTTAATTGTTAAAATGTATTATTAATTGTCCAAAATGTTGGCAACAGTCTGCAATCAAATGACGCATTGTTGAGAAATGCCAAAAATTTGTGAATGAAGGCCTGATCTTTTTGTTAACTGCAGGAAATGAGCTTTCTATGAAAGGTGGATGGGCCCTCTCTTAGCGACAGGGTGAGGAGTTCAGTGATTATGGATGGGTTCAGAGTAGAGCCTCTACTCCTTCACATCGAAAGGAGACCGCTAAGGCTTTCGCCTCCCGCGTGAGGTGTTTGGTGTTGTGCCAAAAGGGATCGTCTGCCCAAAACTGATTTATTTCCATTTGTTTTTTATGTGTAATGGCATTACTTATTTTAGTAAACAGACTTTAGTAAACAGGATTTACAAAGGATAAACTCAGAAAATTACCTGTTTTTCATTTATCTTTATGGTTGCTGTAACTTTATACCACAGCAGCAGCTTCTCAGCTCGCAGCCGAACACATCACCAAAAACAACCCATGTTCAGGACCCAGTTCCCTATAATGTGCAGGGGAGGCGTGACCAGCTGATGTGGCCCAGGTGTGACAGCCACACTACCAACCATGCCCCGCCACAATAAAACACATTACAATGACATTTTATCAACACAAAATGCACCAGTTTATTGAATATGAATAACGTCATCAATTTACCTCAATTGTTAGAACGTCTATGTACAACCAATGTCCACTATTAAATTAAGTAAATGCAACATGTTCTTTGTTTCAGTGCTAAACATTTACCTGGATTTTCATTCTTAAGGGATATTTCATAGATTTAATCAAATTTTGGATAGAACTTTATTCAAACAATAGCAAAAGAAAAATAAAAGCATTTTATCCTACAGAAAACAAAATAGATGACTTGCTTACAAACTTACAAACTGCTTATTATATATGTGCTTGCTGCTCTCTGGTCATTGTTTGAGTTATTTATTAGTTCAGGGCATGATTACGAACCACAGGTCTGGTCAGAGAGCAGGTTCGGTTTGTTTTCCTGCGCCTTGCTGAGTAAAACTGAGAACCACCTGAGATCAATCAGACATCTGTTCAAGTTTAACTCACAAATTATTTCAGAAAACCAACAAGACCCACGGCTGCTTCGGGTCCTCTCTGCCTTTATTGGACGATTGGAGTTTGGTGTCATCACTTTAGTCTGACGACACCTCCTCTAGTGTGAGGAAATAAGACAAAGAAAGAATTTAGCATCCACAATAAGAGAAAATGTCATTAAATAAAAGAAATTGCAACTAATGACTGTCGGGGGAAAAACAGAAAAAACACCAAATCAGCTCGTTTACCTTCCGTTTCTTTTATTTTGAAAACAAATACTTTCTTATTTCTGCTGTGATGAATAAATATTAGTCTTTTTTCAAACTCTGTGTTCTTTCTTTTCTTTCTATTATGACTTCCTTGTTTATTTCCAAGTTATTTTCACTTCTCTTTTGCAGAAATCATTGTGACAATTGATCCATGAGAGTAGTCTAACTGAGTGTGTGCAGTTGAGCCTGTTTTAAGACACTCTGCAGAACTTTCTTCAGCTTTTTGTAAGAACTGCACTGAGTAGAAAATGCCAGGCCTAGATTGCAGGAAAATGCAGACATGAGTAGCAAACCCACAAAGATCTGGGGTTTGCAGTGGCTAACAACTTTGCAGCTCTGTCTTCAGATGTCTTCCGCTTTCTACGCTTTTTGCATTCTTGAGCTCTTGTTTTCAGTGAAGTGAAGCACGGAGAGGATGAAGAAAGATTTTTGCCGTCACTAAATGAACTAAAAGACACAGAATCTGCTCAAAATTAAGGTAAGAGCTCAACTTACATTTTAAAATTGGGTTTTATGTTTCAGAAGGATTTCTTATTTTTAACATACGACACAGAGAGAGGATGGAAATCGAGCGAGGGCTTGGTGGTTTCTCTGTAAACTGTTTATCTCTCTGTGGCTGTGTATAAAATGAAAGTGTTCACTTTTAATTAGTTTTCTTTTTATGATGTCGTGTTAACAGTAATGTTCATTTGTGTTTTATTTTAAATCCTCAGGTCGACTTTCAGAATGAAGGTGATTGTGTTGTTTGTGTTTGGTGAGTGAATATACTTGTGAAGACAATATTGTGAATAATCCTTTAAAATACTGCACATACATGTTGTAGATGGTGTGTGACGTCATGTTTAATCTACTTGAAAAGTCATACTTGAAAAGTATGGTTGTTGTGGTGTTTTACTGATCCCAGGTGGTTTAATGTCACTCTACAAGTTTACAACAAAATGAAGAAAATATGACTTGTTTGTCTCCATGTAGAGACGTTTCTTATATCCTCCTTTAAATAAGCATTGTTAAAAGACAAGTATTTATTTACTGTGATTGTCTTCTTCTCAGTGCTGGGTGCACTCTCTGCAGCAGGTGAAGATTTCTTTGCAAAAGTCGGGGGTAAAGTCACATTGAAGTGTGGGGTCAGCAGCTACATACGCTCTCTGCGGTGGTATCATGGAAATGACCTTCTTCATAGTGTTGATCAGAGAGGCTTCCCTCTCAAAGGTCTTTGATTATCTCAGAACACTTAACAGTAAAGTATTTGATGGTAACATTATAATAGAACATATTTTTATTTTCTGTGTTAGGCAGTGCTGAACTTGTGCAGAGGTCAGTCGTGAGACAGACGAATCTGGAAATCTCCAGTGTGAGAGAAACAGATGCTGGACGGTTCACATGTTCGGCAGATTGGACACGTCATAACCATTCACTTTCTGTGTTCTCAGGTAAACAGCAGACCCTGAAAAATACACATTTACAAATAAATGTTCAAATATAACCGAACAGTGCAGCGTTTAACATATTAGGACAAATATGGTTTTGTTTTCATTTTCCCTGCACATTACATTGATAATCAGATTAATAAAAACATCACTGCTGAAAAATGAGGGGAAATTATTTTATGTGGCTGATGGTTCTTTTACTATAACAGGTAAAGGATATACAGCAAATATACAAAATGAATTTCTTGCACAGCATGTCTTGTATATGTTTTGAAATTTGGAGACTACATTTCCCAAAATCCAACTTAATCCCCTCCTAGTCAACCTGGTGGTGGGCAGGACCACCACAGTGTCAAGTGTGGCCACCCTGCCATTACTGGAGTCCATCAGGAGAAGGGGAAGCATCGGAGGGGCCACGGACATATGCTGGGCTCTAGAATTACATCCATAGCTATTAAATATTACATAAGACACAACTATTAATTAATAATTCTATTTTTTTATACTATTAACTATATAAACAGAATTTTCTTTAAAAAACTACTTTAGCTTTATTCCTTCGTTTTTTATTTCTTTTTGTCAGATAATTGAATAAAAAGCTTACTTTGTGTTTCTATATGACAGTCATGCCGTGTAAGCAAATTATAACAGTGACCAAAAAAACCAAACCAAACCAAACAGTCCAGGACTGCTCGTTTCTCTCACCAGCTGGGTCACTACTTATTACCATCCCTCTACAGTTAAATGTTTATTTGTGTTTCATTTCACCAAAAATGTTCCATGTGTGAAAGAGTTACCACTTTTACTTTAATTCTTAGTGTAATATGCTCTCATTGTATTTCATCTCATGTTATAAAGCTTTGTCATGTGTAATGAATTTGGATGAAGCTCCTTGTTGGTCTCCCTTTCTCTTTGTGATTCTCACTGTATCTGTGGTTATCTGTCTGTTTCCTTCTCAGTTTTGGTCTCCGTCAAACCCTCTGATGTTCTCGAGCTAAACGATGAGGCAACGCTCAGGTGTGAGGTGAAAGGTCAGCACCATGGTTGTGAAGTGAAGTGGAGAAGTCCAAATACATATTCACTCACAAATACATCAACAGTTCAACTCAAACCTGTAAAAACCTCACATAACGGGCCCTGGCTGTGTATCGTCACCTGTGGCAGGAATACATTTAGTGAGCGTCTGGCCATCACAGTACAAGGTAATACACAGTTACTAGGAATGAAGACCCATGTCCACATATGTAGTCAATAGAAACATAAAGATGTGTGTTTTTGTTCTTCAGAGCCTCCAACTACAACAACTCCACCATCCACCCCGAAGAACGTCACATTTGTAACGAGTGTTCAGGGTACAACATGTACAACATGTGCGTCCAGCTTTTGAAAATGTCTGCAAATTGGATCAAAGTGATCCTTTGCTGAATGTGTAACTCATTCTTGTCTTTCTCACTTTCTCCAATGATCTGTGTTGCATTCAGGTGTTGCCAACGATTGCCCACTGGGACTCTCCTGTTGGATGTGGTTTGCGATTGGGCTGTGCTGCCAGTTTGGGATGCTCCTGATAGTTTGTGTCATTGTCTTGTGTAAGTGTATGAGAAGAAGGAGGGCATGTGAGGAAAGGCGTTCATCAAATATTTATGTGTAGAGTTGATAGCTTATGTTAAAAGAAACCAAAAGAAAATGGGTTAAACGCCTCCTGCACCACTGTGTTTACAGATTATGGTGAACTTCTTCTTAAAGTTCTTCATTGATTGTGTAAGTGATCAGAGTCCTGATTTCACTCCACCAAGTTCTTACAAAAGTTCTGGCACACTTCACAACTCGCAAAATTCTAAATGACTGTCTCAGATTGAGTATTACACTCTTCAGTAAATTGGTGCAGATGTACAGATGAGGTGTCGGTTTGTTTTCTGGGCCTTCCTGGGTGAAACTAAGAACCAACTAAGATCTCTCAGACATCAGTTCTGGCTTTACACACAGATTACACTTTATTGCCAAAAGTATTCACTCGTCTACCTTGACACGCATATGAACTTGAGTGACATCCCATTTTTAATCCATAGGGATTAATATGATGTACGACCAACTGTGGCAGCTGAAACTCTTACAGGAAGGCTTTCCAAAGGTTTAGGAGTGCTTATATGTGTTTTTGGTGCTTCTGTACACCTGGACACCTGTCTAGAAGCACATTTGTGAGGTCAGACACTGATGTTGCACTAGAAGGCCTGGCTCACAGTTTCTGCTCTAATTCATCCCAAAGTTGTTCTGTCGGGTGGAGGTCGGGACTCGGTGCAGGCCAGTCCCGTTGTTCCAACAGGAAGGGGCCATCCCCAAAGAAGAATGAAATTGTCCAAAATGTCTTGGTATGCTGAGCATTAAGAGTTCCTTTTACTGGAACTAACCAGCTGAGCCCAACTAATGGAAAACAATCCCGCACAATAATCCCCCTCCACCAAACTTTACACTTAGCACAACGCAATCAGACAAGTAGCGTTCCCCTGGCAACCGTCCATTGCATTGTCCAGATGGAGAATCTTGATTCGTCACTTCAGAGAACATGTCTCCACTGCTCTAGAGTCCAGTCGTAGTGTGCTTTATGCTGATCTGAAGATCACATGAAGGTTGGAGGTCTGTAGTGATTGACTCTGCTCCGTGATTTTATGTGTCCTACATCTTCATGGGTGTGCTGCTGTTATACCACTTTGGTGTCATACCACTAAGAGCTGACCGTGGAATATTTAGCGAGGAAACTTCAGAAATGGAAGTGACCAGAACACCTGATTTACTGATTTGGATGCTTGAGTGAATATTGTTAGTATAATGCCAAGTCCCAAACATTAGAGCAACTTCCCCAAGTCTCTTCACTCTTTCTTAACCCTGACTGTTGATTTCCGCTGCCATCATTTATCACTGCTTCCTCTTCTTTTATTGGACAATTACAGCTTGACATTGTGATAATTTGATGATTCTTGTTTTGTCTTGTTTTTTATTGCATAAAGAAAAGCTTTGTTACTTCTGCTGTGATAAATAAATGTTTTTCTGTCAAGTTATGTGCTTTTTAAATTTTTGTTTCTGATATTTTTTTTCTACTTCTTCTTCTACATGATGTCAAAGGACGTGGATAATGTTAATGTTGTTAATTTTTCAGGTATATAGCTTTAGCTTTGAGGACATAAGCCTGCCTCCTGCCTTTCTTATCTTGTATTTGTGAGGGGCAACCAATCAGATAAGGGTTTTCTCACAGAGGGTAGGGCTGAATATTAGATGAAAAATTATATGAAAGCTAAATAAGCCTCACTTGTCAATCTAAGTGGTCAGCTGGTGCCTTTTGGGGAAGTTTTAATGGATTGTGTGACTAATATTCTGATAACTAATAACCAGCCCTGAGATCTGTGCTTCATCTCAGGTGAGTGAAATCAAGTCTTTTATTTGTTTATTACTTGGAACTTGGGATGTGTGGGACTAATCATCGTCATTGTCACTAGTCGTAAATGTGAGACTTTTTAAAATTTAAAAATGATGCCCATTGCCAGTAACTTACTTTGTCCTAAATGTTGGCAACACTCTGCCACTAGATGGCGCATTGTTGAGAAATGCCAAAAATCTGTGAATCAAGCCCAGGAAATAAGCTTTCTCCAAAAGGTGGATGGGCTCTCCCTTGGCGATAGGATGAGGAGTTCAGTGATTATGGTTCAGATTAGAGCCACTGCTCCTCCACATCGAAAGGAGACCGCTAAGGCTGTTGCCCCCTGGGTGTTCAGTGTTGTGCCAAAAAGTGATCCTCTGTCCAAAACTGATTTGTTTTCACATGTTTCTTATGTGTAATGTCTTTACTTATATTGGTAAATACACTTTATAATAATAATAGATTGCATTTATATAGCGCTTTTCGAGACCCTCAAAGCGCTTTACATTACATTTCCACTATCCATTCACTGTCACGTTCACACACTGGTGGAGGCAGCTACAGTTGTAGCCACAGCTGTCTTGGGGCAGACTGACAGAAGCAAGGCAGCCATATCGCACCATCGACCCCTCTGGCCATCACCAGTAGGCGGTAGATGAAGTGTCTTGCCCAAGGACACAACGACCAAGACAGACAGAGCTGGGGATCGAACCGGCAACCTTCCAGTTACAAGATGAGCTTCCCAACCCTCTGAACCACGATCGCCCCAAAAGTTAGTGAACAGGATTTACAAACATTATACGTAAAATTGAATAATTACCTGGTTTTCAAGTATCTTTATGACTCCATGTTATTGTTTCTATGTCCTTTTTGGCAACTTAAAATATGTTTACAGAACTATTGTTATATTTGTTGCAATTCCTGCTGTCCACTTGGCCAGATTACTTTTTTTTAAAAAAGACATTTTTAATGTACGCAAGATTTTTTACCTTATATATAAGCCACTGCAAAAAAACTGATTGCAGCTTTTACCTTGTGATAGGAATGTCATTTGTGGCTCAAGATGACTTGATATAATTAATCAGGGACACAGTTGACATATCTTTCACATATTATAGGCCAACAAGTTATTTAAAGCAGATATAATACAAACAATTACTTTTTGGCAAACAATCACTCAGGCCTACCGATAGAAGACCTGGCCCCTACTTGAAGGTAACAACTCTAACATTTAAATGTCTTAAACCATTTAAAGATGAAACTACATTTGTATTAAGACAGAATCTGAATTGATGCAGTAACAAATCAAGTTTACAATAGCAGGATTTAGTCAAAATCATAATTTTTTAACGTAAAAAATGTATTCTGATGTGGAGACAAGTGTCATGCCAGCTTTAATAACTTGTACATTTGGATTATTTTAGGTGGCTCACTACTGCCCTCTATGTGCCATTTCATGTGAGTTCTTAAGTCCTTAAAACTCTGCAATGGAGCTAGTGACAGCCAGTGTTGGTCAAGTTACTTGAAAAAAGTAATCAGTAACTAATTACTGATTACTTCCCCAAAAAAGTAATCCTGTTACTTTACTGATTACTTATTTTCAAAAGTAATTAATTACTTAGTTACTTTTTAAAAACACGATTTACAACCTGAAGAGGTGATAAAGCCATAGATCTGTCAGCCCAATTCTACTTTTTCTACATAATCCATCATACAAAATGTAATCAAATGGAAAAGTCCCTTTTTAAAACTTGTTTTATTAGTTTTAATCTTTTAACTTTATGCATCAAGCAAAAATTTTATTATATGCAACATTCTCTGACTGGAAGAAATTTGTTTAATATTTAAACCTATTTTCTGCACATTCCAGCACATAATTATTATTTTTTTGTGTGTGTTTACACTCACTCTTTCAAATAGATGCAAGTAAAACACAGCAGAAAATAAATAAAGTCAAAGACTAGCGGTCCTGTTGCTCTATTTTCACCTGTAAAGCAGGAGTAGGGTAGGCGGAGATTTACTCTGGTGCAGGTGTGTCGCGGCGGTCAGTGGAAGAATCTCTGTGCGTTTCCCATTAAGTCCTAGCGCACTCGGTGCTTGCTTGGAAGTTTAGGGGTTGTTTTTCCGCTGTAAAAAGAAGTTTTCTTCCCACGCACAACGGACACTAATGTTTTTGTCACTTTTTATGGAATCAAACTTAAAGTAAGGTCAGTGCTTCCACGCTTTAAACGCTGCACGCTCATACTCTCTCCCACACTCCATATATTATCCACTGTTGATCTGCACACAGCTGTTGTCACGATAGTCGCACTTGCTTGCGTCACTGTCATGAGACATTCTCGCAAAAAAATCACGGTTTTAGTAACGCAGTAACGCAGCGTTCCTACGGGAAAGTAACGGTAATCTAATTACCGTTTTGGCAATAGTAATCCCTTACTTTACTCGTTACTTGAAAAAAGTAATCGGATTACAGTAACGCATTACAAGTAACGCGTTACTGCCCATCTCTGGTGACAGCAACATTATCGCAAATATCAGACACAATGTCTGCTTTTATGGGAAACAGACCACGTTTGAAAGTGCAGGATTTATATTAAAATAAGTTCTTACACAATGAAAATAACAAGCACCTGTTCCCTGGTCAAAAAGAGGAATGTGGAAACTGAGTGGAGCCATGTGATCAAATCTGTGCTCAAAGAAGTCAAAGGAGAGACCAAATCAGTATAGTGATTACAAAGACATGAAGTCTTAAACATTTCTTCTGTTAAAAACATCCTTGGAGGATGGAGATGATCTGCTGTAAAGACCCCTGAAGGGAGCAGCTGACAGAAAAAGAAGGGATTGGCTATTTTTCCATGTTCATATTTGTTATTGACAAATCACCCCTGGTTTAAGTGACATTTCATAGTTTTAAACAAATTTTTGGAAGCAACTTTAGTGAAATAATAGCAAAAATCCATCCATCCGCTTATCCTTTTTCAGGGTCGCTGGAGCCTATCACAGCTGTCATAGGGCAAGAGGCGGGGTTCACCCTGGACAGGTCGCCAGTCTGTCGCAGGGCTAACACACAGGGACAGACAACCATTTGCACTCACATTCACACCTAGTGGCAATTTGGATTATCCAATTAACCTATCCCCACAAGCTGCATGTCTTTGGGAGGAAGCCGGAGCACCCGGAGGGAACCCACGCAAACACGGGGAGAACATGCAAACTCCACACAGAAAGACCCCGGCCTGATGGTGGAACTGAACTCAGGACCTTCTTGCTGTGTGGCAACAGCGCTAACCACCTTGCCACCGTGTTGCCAATAGCAAAAATAAAAACATTTATTCCAGAAGAAAACAAAATAGATGACTTCCTTACACTCTAAAAAATGATTCATGGGGTTAGTAAGTAAAGCTTAAAATTAATAGCTTTTTCTGCATAAAAAATTAAGTTTGTTGCATGTACACATTGTAATCAGTTGATAACTTAATTTAATGAGTTGGTCGAAATGAAAATAAAGAAAACAGTCTTAGCTCAGTAATATATCGATTTTGAACAGACATTTCTGTGTTAACTTAACATGAAAGTGTATTCAGTTAATACAACTTAAAAATCTCGTAAGCGTCCTTTAAAAGCTGAGTACAAGGCTGACTTGCCCGGACATGTTGTGCTCTCAGACCACTGATCGAAAGAAACGGAGGCAAAGAGAGAAAGCAGAGAAGCGGCATTTTGTACGGAACATTATCAAACGTTAAAGCTTTGTGGTGAGTACAATTTTTTGCCTTCACAGCAGCTAATAACTCTAACTTTAACTCTATCAACACGCACTGCAAGAAATCCTTTTTACACAACACTAAACTCTTCCTCGGCGAGTGGTGGTGATAAGCTAGTAACGTTACACTTCTGGCTAACTTGTGAAGTAATTCGACCGTAACATTAGTCTTTGTTAAGTTTTGTTTTACGGTGGCAGCCAAATGGTGTTAATTGACACTGAGCTTCTGTAGCAGTAGTTTTAACTCTGCAAAGACAGGGTAATACATGTTTTTCTTCTTTCTACTTTGAAATCGTTGCAGCGTTGATGAAGGTTTGACCAGCAAAAGGCTGGGCCATTTTACATTCATGACTAAACAAATGTAGGTTACTGAGTATACATTCGGTTTAACATCGATGCATTTTGATGTTTAAGTCCTAGAGTTATTTTTATGTGAGATTGAAGTTTGTTAATTGAGCCCTAGCTGAAGAACAGCCTGTGTCAAAGTTCAGTCAAAAAACGCGGGCGAGGAAGCGAACGCCATGTTGTAGAAACGCCACAGGAAAGATCTTAAGTAACATTCATAAACTAGTTGTTTTAATGACATTACATTGAGTGTGCATTAGCACATAAAATATAATTTTGCTCTTTTGGGTGTTAACTGCAGATACATAAGCGCAGTTGTATCACTTAAGAAAAAATATCTTTGATTTGGAAACATAACATAACATTCTCCATTCGCAGGCAGGAAGTTGTCAATCAAGCACCAAAAATCAATGACCTGAAAGAAAGATGGCCTGCTCTTTTTGATGCAGTTCAGGTAAATATTTTTCCATAAGATAATTTGCAGTATGTATTCTTTTAAAGTAAATTGTATACATTAACATGTTGTGCCTATTTGTGCCTTTTTTTTATACAGATAAACCAAGAATTCAGAAGGATCACCACTGTTAACCTGGAGACAACATTCATGGCAAAGCTGGACCAGTACTCTCAGAAAATAATGTCCTTGCTTTCCTCAAGAGGAGGGGCTGCAAAAATGCGCATTCGGCGCATCCAGAACATGCTGCTAGAGGTATGAATGAATGAAATGTAGTTTATTTCAAATAGGATAATCCACTTTTTTTTTTCCAATAGGTGATATTGAGTCTTAAAAGGTAGCTGTTTACAACTCAACTATGTCAAATTATTGTTTAGAGCTTGAGGCACAAATATCAATTAAAACTATAAATACTTAATAATAAAACAAATTATAGGTGATGTGGATCATGATTGGCAGAGTAATTTGCAAGATTTTGCAGTTTTTCTATTTGTTACCTGGATTTTTCAAGTTCATGAATTGATCATTTCAGAGAAATGGCTCTTTGAAATGATCAATTCATTATTTTGATTATCACTGGAAATCTATAATTGGTACAGTTCAGGCCATATAAAGTCAATCCTTTTTTTTTTTTTTTTTTGGATGTAATTATCAAAAACCCATCCTCCTCGAAGAGCAGTTCGACATTCTTTTTCTTATTCACAGGACGATTCTGTGGAGAGAAGGCGAGAGGTCGCTATCCGTGGCTTAGTGGTGTATCTCAGGGAAAAGGAGGAGGATCTCTTCAAAGAGCAGGTAAATCAGACATGACTATACTTTGTATTAGAGGTACGATCTAATCTATTATTAATTGATTTCTAAATTAATCGGCAACTATTTTGATAATTGATTGATCGGTTTAAGTAATTATTTTAGAAAAAGAAGTCCAAATTCTCTGGTTTCAGCTTCATAAATGTGAATCGTTTCTGGTTTCTTTACTCCTCTATGACAGCAAACTGAATATGTTTGACATTTGAGGTCATCATATTGGGCTCTGAGAAACATTGACATTTTTCACCATTTTCTGACATTTTCTGGACCAAACAACTAATCAGATAATCGTCAAAGGAGCTTGCAAAGAGAACCTTCACAGACATAATCAGATAATCGAGAAAATTGTTAGTTGCAGCCCTATTTTGTGTTACTCTCATGTATAAGTATGATTACTTAAAACATTTATATTGATTCTGATCTACCAGGATGGTGGCGGGGATATTACCAATGAAGTGATGAAGATTGTAACCAGAGGTGCCACAACGTCTGATCCAGCCAGCGCAAGGATCATACTTGAAGGAACAGAAGTCCTAGCAGACCTGGATGTACCCAGAGCCTGTGCCTTGCTAATGGGGCTGATATATGCACTCAACCTCAGCTACCCAAAAGAACTGAAAAACACTTTTGAAAAACACTTTTGAAGTGTTTCAAAAGATATTCCTCGAGCTGGATGATCTGAAAGCCAGTCCTAAGGTAATGTCACTAAAAAGTAAACTGTTGTACTAAAAAATGTGAAGAGTGAGGCTATCCTCAAATTAAACGGGAAATGTTCCACTGTTGTTTGCAATGTGTTGTGTTACATACTTTACAGTAGGCAGTAGGTGTAAAGTTGAGCGTTGAGCATTAAGTACACCTAGTTAAAAATAATGCACTTTAAAAGGATAGCTCGGGTCTTTTGAAGTGAGGCTGTATATGAGGTACATATGTATTGTGAGTGTATTACACACAGTAGATGGCAGTCAGTAAGCTCCACCTACGGAGAAGCAGACGGGGCCACCGGCACGCAAGATGAGCCTCCATCCTAATAAAACTGATGTCAGTTTAAATGTACATTATATCAAGAATATGTTTACTGCTTTATTTTGCTATCAGACAGCCTTTTCTGTGAGGAAAGAGAAGTTCTACTGCTTGTTGTTTCAATCGCTCTGGCCCACCAGCGTCCATGGACAAAAACAGCAATTTTACCTGACAGCACACAGGAGTTGCTGGTCTCCTGCTGCCTTGATCAGTAAGTGTAATTGTGTTATTTGGTGACTTTGGTGTTAGTTCGGGTTAGTTCAGATTTACCAAAGTCACACAAACAAACTGAGCCTATCGTGCGTGTTGGTGGCAGGAATGTGCTGACTGCTGTCTACTGTGTGTAATATACTCACAATGTACTTCATACTTAAAAAAACCTAAACTATCACTTTAACACAAACAAACTTGAATCAGAGCATGACTGTCAAAATGTTCAGTCTTTTTGAGACAGATTTACAGGGGTGTTTTATGTCATTTATTTTATGGAGGCAACAATTTTGTCTGCTATTGAAATGTCAATGAGTCTGGAATGGTGGACTGGTGTTCTAATAAACAGTTTGATCATAAAACTGGAATTTCAATGTGTAATTTATTGTATAATTGTAAGTTATAAGTTATTGTAAGTTACTAGTACTCAAAAAAATTAAGGTAACAATTTGCATGGATATTTCTGAGTAGAATAAAAGTAAAAAAATAAGTTTTAATAACTAAATGGAGTAATTTTTTAAACAATTAAAATTAAGTTGGTTCAACTTAATTAAGCTTGTAGAGGACAAAGCAAATCATGTTGTTTGTACGTAAGGAATAGAGTTTGCCTAACTAGAGAACTCTTGTGGCATTTACGCTATAGTGGCTAAGCTGAAGTAACTTAAAAAGATCCATGCAAATTGTTACCTTAATTTTTTTACGTTAAGCCAGCAGATCTTTTTTTAGAGTGTACAAACGTCCAAACTGCTTATTATATATGTGCTTGCTGCTCTCTGCCCAGTGATTAAGTTATTTATTAGTTCAGGGCAAATATCAGGAATGAATTGCATTAAAATAAAATTAGGTAACCTTTGAGCTTCTTCAGCAGGGGGCACCATACTCCACATCTGCTCTGACAACTCATTTCATGGCTGCTGATGTGCACAGTCTGACGTGTTAATCTGTCAAAGAAGTGAAGGTTTGAAGGATTTATATCCATCTATCACCAACATACCTGGAGGAAAAATGTTTGTGTCGTGTCTGAATAAAAGAAAATGGACCAGTTTCTACTGATGAGTCCTGCTTTAACTTTTATTATGACATCTGTACCTGAGCTGTACATTTGGAGGCAGCAGGTGCTGTTAAACAGGCCTTTGTGTGTTTTATCTTTGTGTCTCACAGATGGGTGACCTTCAACAATCAGGTGAAGGTGTGCACCACAGAGACCTATGATAGCTCTACCTCTACTGCAGGCTGAATGAGGTCATATTTGTCTTTAAATCCTCTGATTACAAACCTCAGGTCTGTTCAGAGAGCAGGTTCAGTTTGTTTCCTGCGCCTTGCTGAGTAAAACTGAGAACCACCTGAGATTTTGTCAGACATCTGTTCAAGTTTAACTCACAAATTATGTCTGAAAACCAACAAGACCCACGGCTGCTTCGGGTCCTCTCTGCTTTCATTGGACAATTGGAGTTTGGTGTCATCACTTCAGTCTGACGCCTCCTCCTCCTCTGCCTGTTAGTGTGAGGAAATAAGACAAAGAAAGACTTTAACATCCACAATAAGAGAAAATGTCATTTAATGAAAAAGAATTACAACTAATGTCTGTCAAAAAAGAAAAAAGAAAAAACACCAAATCAGCTCGTTTACCTTCCGTTTCTTTTATTTTGAAAACAAATACTTTGTTACTTCTGCTGTGATGAATAAATATTGGTCTTTTTTTAATACTCTGTGTTCTTTCTATTCTTCCTATTATGACTTCTCTGTTTATTTCAAGTTATTTTCACGTCTCTGTTACAGGAATCATTGTGGATCGATGAGTATAATCTGACTGAATGTGTTCAGCTGAGCTTTTTTTAAGTCACTGTGCAGAACTTTCTTCAGCTTTTTGTAAGAACTGCACTGAGTAGAAAATGCCAGGCCTAGATTGCAGGAAAGCGCAGACATCAGTAGAAAACCCACAAAGATCTGAGGTTTGCAGTGGCCTACAACTTTCCAGAGTGCAGCTCTCTCTTCAGATGTCTTCCGCCTTCTACACTTTTGCATCCTTGAGCTCTTGTTTTCAGTGAAGTGAAGCACGGAGAGGATGAAGAAGGACTTTTGCCTTCAATAACTGAACTAAAAGACACAAAATCTGCTCAAAATTAAGGTAAGAGCTCAACTCACATTTTAAAGTTTGGTTTTATGTTTCAGAATAAATACAAAGGAGTTAACTCGACTATCCCGGAAACTTTCTGTTTGCTCCGTAATGGAGTTCAAAGTTACTGCAGAGGCACCAGTTTAAGAGCAAATACAGATGAAATGTTTTAAGTGTTTCAGAAATTGTTGTTTGTACGGAGTCGAAGTTAAAAGCTTTTAAACAAAACCGAAGAAAAATCAGTTGAATCTTGTTTCAAAGCTTTGATGTGTATGATCACATTAATTTAATAAGCTTAAAGATGCTTTAAGCTGTGAGTTTAGTTCTGTGGTTCAGTCACTGAGATTGAAGTTTTTTAAATGATAAGTTTGAAACTGAGCTTTAACGTTTTTCTTTTTGGCGTCATCGAAGCACCTTATGTAGAGGCAGCAAATTCTTGTGATGCAAATTCCTTTTGATGCAATTTAATTGAAAGTATAATGATCTCAGTTAAGCTGTTTTTTAGGAGAATTTATTAATAAGTCACTTCAGTGGAAACAAATTTATATTTTTCTTCTTAAAAACTTCTCATTTCTGATGAGCAGTCAGATAAAGTTACAGCAGATTTACAGGAAACACCTTCACATGAGCTGTTGGTGAGATTAAATTAAAGAGCCACAGGAAATGTTTGACTTTCTCAGTGAGACTCTTTTTCACTTTTTAAGTCCAACACTGAGTTTGATCATTTTTAACATACGACACAGAGAGAGGACGGAAACAGAGCGAGGGCTTGGTGGTTTCTCTGTAAAGTGTTCATGTGAAGAAGAATCTCTCTGTGGCTGTGTGTGAAATGAAAGTGTTCACTTTTAATTAGTTTTCTTGTTATGATGTCGTGTTAACAGTAATGTTCATTTGTGTTTTATTTTAAACCCTCAGGTCGACTTTCAGAATGAAGGTGATTGTGTTGTTTGTGTTTGGTGAGTGAATATACTTGTGAAGACAATATTGTAAATAATACTTTAAAATACTGCACACACATGTTGTAGATGGTGTGTGACCTCATGTTTAATCAAACTGAAAAATCTTCTATAAATATGGTTGAAGTGGTGTTTTAATCATCTCAGGTTCTTTAATGTCACTGCACAAGTTTACGATGACATAAAGAGAATTTGACTGGTTTTGTCTCCATGTAGAGACGTTTCATATATCCTCCTTTAAATAAGCATTGTTAAAAGACAAGTATTTATTTACTGTGATCATCTTCTTTTCAGTGCTGGGTGCACTCTCTGCAGCAGGTGAAGATTTCATTGCAAAAGTCGGGGGTAAAGTCACATTGAAGTGTGGGGTCAGCAGCTACATACGCTCTCTGCAGTGGCATCATGGAAATGACTTTCTTCATAGTGTTGATCAGAGAGGCTTCCCTCGCAAAGGTCTTTGATTATCTTGAAATACTTGATAGTTAACATCAGTATATGATGATTACATTATATAAGAACATATTTTTATTTTCTGTGTTAGGCACTGCTGAACTTGCACAGAGGTCACTCGTGAGACAGACGAATCTGGAAATCTCCAGTGTGAGAGAAACAGATGCTGGACAGTTCAAATGTTCGGCAGATGGGACACGTCATGAACATTCACTTTCTGTGTTCTCAGGTAAACAGCAGACCCTGAAAAATATACATTTACAAATAAATGTTCATATTTATTGGAACAGTGATGGGTTTAACATATTAGGACAGTTATGGTTTTGTTTTCTGGATCCTTTCATGTTACACTGATAATCAGGTTAATAAAAATGACACTGCTGTGAAATGAGGGGAAATTTGTTTAATGTGACTGATGGTTCTGTTACTATAACAGGTAAAAGGATATACAACAAAAATATACAACGTATTTCTTACACACTATGTTTTGCACTCACATTAGACAATTCAAAGCAGCAGAGACCAAAATCCAGATTATACTATTGAAAAATCAAGCTCAGAGTACTACATTTCCCTTAATTCAACTTAATCCTCTCCCAGTCAGCCTTCAGCATCTTTAACAAACTCTGTTGTACAGACAGCTTTCCTTGTTTGATGTCTCTAATCCCAACGTGGGACACCACTGAAACTTCCTGAACAGGAGATGAGCCACGGGGTGGGCAGGACCACCACAGTCTTAAGTTTTTGGGGGTTTTTTAGTGAACGGCTGCATAAACAAAAAAGCTGATGCTGTGTTTCTATATGACAGTGATGCCTGTGTAAGCAAATTACGACAGTTAGTGACAAAAAAAATACAATTTGGTCTACACTAATTTGTAGTAAAGGAAAAGGACACAAACATCAGCTTGTGATGTAATAAACAGTCCAGGCCTGATCTTTTCTGTCACTAGCTGGGTCACTACTTATTACAATCTCTCTACAGTTAAATGGTTATCTATGATATTTTCATATCACCAAAAATGTTCCAATGTGTGAAAGCGTAACCACTTTTCCTTTAATACTTAGTGTAATATGCTCTCATTGTTTTCCTCTCATGTTATGAAGCTTTGTCATGTGTGTAGCGAGTTTGGATGAAGCACTTTGTTCAGCATGGTCTCCCTTTGTCTTTGTGATTCTCACTGTATCTGTTGTTGTCCGTCTGTTCTCCTTCTCAGTTTCCGTCTCCGTTCATCCCTCTGCTGTTCTCAAGCTGAACGATGAGGCAACGCTCCAGTGTGAGGTGAAAGGTCAGCCCCAAGGATGTGAAGTGAAGTGGCAGAGTCCAAATACAGATTCTCCCACAGATTCATCAACAGTTCAACTGAAACCTGTAACAAGCTCACATAACGGGGCCTGGCAGTGTATCGTCACCTGTGGCAGCAATAAGTTTAGTCAGAGTCTGACCATCACAGTCAAAGGTAATACACAGGCACTAGGAATGAAGACCTGTGTGTGCATATGTGGTCAAAGAAACATAAAGATGTGTGTTTTTGTTCTTCAGAGCCTCCAACTACAACAACTACAACAACTCCACCAACCACCCGTAAGAACGTCACATTGTTTGTAACGAGTGTTCAGAAGACAACATGTACAACATGTACAACATGTGCGTCCAGCTTTTGCAAATGTCTGCAAATTTGATCAAAGTGATCCTTTGTTGAATGTGTAACTCATTCTTGTCATTCTCACTTTCTCCAATGATCTGTGTTGCATTCAGGTACTGCCAACGATTGCCCACTGGGACTCTCCTGTTGGATGTGGATTGCAATCGGAGTCTGCTGTCAGTTTGGGATCTTCCTGATAGTTTGTGTCACTGTCTTGTGTAAGTGCATGAGAAGAAGGAGGGCATGTGAGGAAAGGCGTTCATCAAATATTTATGTGTAGAGTTGATTGTTGACGATGAAACAAAAAATGGGTTAAGTCTAAATGACTGTCTCAGATTGAGTATTACACTCTTCAGTAAATTGGTGCAGATGTACAGATGAAATGTTCGGTTTGTTTCCTGGATCTCGCTGAGTAAAACTGAGAAGCACCTAAAATCTGTGAAACATCTGTTCACACTTTACTTGCAAATGACACTTTATTGCCAAAAGCGTTCACTCGTCTAACTTCATACACATATGAACTTGAGCGGCATCTCATTCTCAATCCTTGAGGTTTAATATGATGTAGGTCCAACCGTGGCAGCTTAAACTCTTATGGGAAGGCTTTCCAAAGATTTAGGAGTGTTTATAGGAATTTTTTGACCGTTCTTCCAGAAGCACATTTGTGAGGTCAGACACTGATGTTGGACTAGAAGTCCTGGCTCAGAGTCTCTGCTCTAATTCATCCCAAAGGCGTTCTGGCAGGTTGAAGTCGCGACTCTGTGCAGGCCAGTCACGTTGTTCCAACAGGAACAGGAAGAGACCATCCCCAAACTGTTCCCACAAAGTTGGAAGAATGAAATTGTCCAAAATGTCTTGGTATGCTGAAGCATTAAGAGTTCCTTTTACTAGAACTAACCAACTGAGCCCAACCCCTGAACAACAACCTCACACAATAATCCCCCCTCCACCAAACTTTACACTTAGCACAAAGCAATCAGACAAGTAGCGTTCCCCTGGCAACCGTCCATTGCATTGTCCAGATGGAGAATCTTGATTCGTCACTCCAGAGAACATGTCTCCACTGCTCTAGAGTCCAGTCGTAGTGTGCTTTATGCTGATCTGAAGGTCACATGAAGGTTGGAGGTCTGTAGTGATTGACTCTGTGATTTTATGTGTCCTACATCTTCATGGCTGAGGTTCTGTTATTCCACTTTGGTATAATGCCACTAACAGCTGACCGTGGAATTTTTAGTAATGTGGAAATTTAGAAACGAAGTGACCAAAACATCTGAATTTAATGATTTGGATGCTTGAGTGAATATTTTGAGTATAATATTAAGTCCCAAACAAGAGCAACATTTCTGAGCCTCCTCACATCCTGTCTGTTTATTTCCACTGCCATAATTTGTCACTGCTTCCTCTTCTTTTATTGGACAATTACAGCTTGGTGTCACCACTTCAGCATTCAGCCTCCTCCTGCACCTGCTAGTCTGAGGAAATAGCAAAATATCCAAACAAACAAAAAAACAACAACAGAATAACAACAAAAGTGTGTTACAACAAAAAAGCACCAAAACAACTTGTTTTTCTTTGGTTTGGTGAGATTTGAAGATTCTTGTTTTGTCTTGTTTTTTATTTCAGAAAGAAACGCTTTGTTACTTCTGCTGTGATAAATAAATGTTTTTCTGTCAGGCTGTGTGCTTTTTCAATTTTTGTTTCTGATATTTTTTTTTCTACTTTTTCCTATATGATGTCAAAAAGAGTGGATAATGTTAATGGTGTTTTTAATTTCTCAGCTATATTTCTTTATCTTTGAGCTCATAAGCACTACCCTTTTGCCTTTCTTCTCTTGTATTTGTCAGCGGCAGCCAATCAGAAGGTTTTCTCACGAAGAGTAGGGCTGAATATTAGATGAAAATCAGATAAATAAGGCTCACCTGTCAATCGATATGACCAGCTGGTGCCTTTTGGGGAAGTTTTAATGGACTGTGTGACTAATATTCTCATAACTAATAACCAGCCCAGAAGTCTGTGCTTCAGTTCAGGTGAGTGAAATTCGAGTGTTTTATTAGTTTATTACTTGGAACTCGATGTTGTCACTAGTCAGTCCCAGATTTACTTCCTGTTCAATTTAGTAGTTAAAATTGATAATTAATTGTCCAAAATGTTGGCAACACTCTGCCACCAGATGAAGCATTGTTGAGAAATGCCAAAAATTTGTGAATCAAATGTGTTAACCAGTGGCAGTTTTTGTTATGGGTGACATGGGCTGCTGTTGCCCAGGGCAGCATTGTGGTGGGGTCACATCATGGGCATTGGCAAAAAAAGTTGCTCACACACATGCTGCCCTGACATCATGCCAGCACATTTTGGGAGTATCATAGGCACCGATTGGTTTTCCATAGCCCATTTGCAGGGAGTAGGGGTGCCCTGCTGCTGCTTGCTGCACAGGGAGGAGAGGGGCGCAACCACTATACCTGCAGAGGGTCAGGCAAGTCCTCCTCAGGAGCACTGACATCAAGACAAGGAAGCTCCTGACAATGCATGGAGGGTTTCACCCCAAGTCTAGCACCCTGAGGCTGTACGCTAAACAGAAGGAAGGAGGCTGGGGACTAGTAAGTGTCTGCACCACAATCCAGGATGAGGCAACGAACATCCATGAATACATCAGGAGGATGGCCCCAAAGAAGAGGAGGAACCATCATGGAAGGACCGGCCCTGCACGGTATGTACCACCAGCAGATAGTGGAGGTGCCTGATATCCAGAAATCCTACCAGTGGCTGGACAAAGCTGGACTGAAGGACAGGACAGAGGCACTAATCATGGCATCACAGGAACAAGCTCTGAGTACAAAATCCATAGAGGCTGGGGTCTATCACACCAGGCAAGACCCCAGGTGCAGGCTGTGTAAAGATGTCCCTGAGACAATCCAGCACATAACAGCAGCGTGCAAGATGCTAGAAGGAAGTGCATACATGGAACGCCATAACCAAGAGGACGGCATAGTATAGAGAAACATCTGTGCCGAATACAGCCAGGAAGTCTCAAGGTCAAAATGGGAGATGCCCCCAGAGGTGGTGGAGAATGAGTGTTTATTTCAGTGCTAAAATTTTAACTGGATTTTCATTCTTTACATCCTGTATTAATTTTTATTCTGGTGTAGAGACAAATATCATTAATAACTTGTATATTTTGAGCATTTTAGGTGGCTGACTACTGCCCTCTGTGTGCCAATTTATGTGAGTTCCTAACTCCTTGAATATTTGCAGTGGAGCTAGTGACAGCAACGTTATTGCAACTATCAGACACAATATCTGCTTTTATGGGAAACACAGCAAGTTTAAAAGTACAGGATTTACATTAAAATCATTTTTTAGATTATGTAAAATAACAAGCAATTGTTCACTGGTGAAAAAGACAAATGTGGAAACTTGGTGGAGCAATTTGATAAAATCTACAAATCGTCTTTGGAGGTCATAGGAGAAACAATATCACTATAGTGATTACAAAGACATGAGGTTGTGAACATTTATTTGGTTAAAAAAATCCTTGGAGATGGAGATGATCTGCTGTAAAGACCCTGAAAGGAGCACCTGACAGAAAAACAGGGGATTAGCCATTTTTCCATGTTCATATTTGTTATTAACAAATCAGCCCTGGTTGAAGGGACATTGCATAGTTTTACTCAAAATTTAAAAGCAACTTTAGTGAAATCATTGCAAAAGAAAACAAAAACATTTTCTCCTACAGGAAAAAAAATAGATGACTTCCTTACAGACGTCCAAACTGCTTATTATATATGTGCTTGCTCAAATATTAGGAAAGAATTGCATTAAAATAAAATGTGGTAACTTTTGAGCTTCTTCAGCAGGGGGCACCATACTCCACATCTGCTCTGACAACTCATTTCATGGCTGCTGATGTGCACAGTCTGATGTGTTAATCTGTCAGAGAAGTGAAGGTTTGAAGGATTTATATCCATCTATCACCAACATACCTGGAGGAAAAATGTTTGTGTCGTGTCTGAATAAAAGAAAATGGACCAGTTTCTACTGATGAGTCCTGCTTTAACTTTTATTATGACATCTGTACCTGAGCTGTACATTTGGAGGCAGCAGGTGCTGTTAAACAGGCCTTTGTGTGTTTTATCTTTGTGTCTCACAGATGGGTGACCTTCAACAATCAGGTGAAGGTGTGCACCACAGAGACCTATGATAGCTCTACCTCTACTGCAGGCTGAATGAGGTCATATTTGTCTTTAAATCCTCTGATTACAAACCTCAGGTCTGTTCAGAGAGCAGGTTCAGTTTGTTTCCTGCGCCTTGCTGAGTAAAACTGAGAACCACCTGAGATTTTGTCAGACATCTGTTCAAGTTTAACTCACAAATATTTTCAGAAAACCAACAAGACCCACGGCTGCTTCGGGTCCTCTCTGCTTTTATTGGACGATTGGAGTTTGGTGTCATCACTTCAGTCTGACGCCACCTCCTCCTCTGCCTGTTAGTGTGAGGAAATAAGACAAAGAAAGACTTTAACATCCACAATGAGAGAAAATGTCATTTAATGAAAAAGAATTACAACTAATGTCTGTCAAAAAAGAAAAAAAAAACAGCAAATCAGCTCGTTTACCTTCAGTTCCTTTTATTTTGAAAACAAATACTTTGTTACTTCTGCTGTGATGAATAAATATTGGTCTTTTTTTAATACTCTGTGTTCTTTCTATTCTTCCTATTATGACTTCTCTGTTTATTTCAAGTTATTTTCACTTCTCTGTTACAGGAATCATTGTGGATCCATGAGTATAATCTGACTGAATGTGTTCAGCTGAGCTTTTTTTAAGTCACTGTGCAGAACTTTCTTTAGCTTTTTGTAAGAACTGCACTGAGTAGAAAATGCCAGGCCTAGATTGCAGGAAAGTAGACATGAGTAGCAAACCCACAAAGGTTTGCAGTGGCCTACAACTTTCCAGAGTGCAGCTCTCTCTTCAGATGTCTTCCGCCTTCTACACTTTTGCATCCTTGAGCTCTTGTTTTCAGTGAAGTGAAGCACGGAGAGGATGAAGAAGGATTTTTGCCTTCAATAACTGAACTAAAAGACACAAAATCTGTTCAAAATTAAGGTAAGATCTAAACCTAAATTTTAAAATTGGGTTTTATGTTTCAGAATAAATACAAAGGAGTTAACTCGACTATCCCGGAAACTTTCTGTTTGCTCCGTAATGGAGTTCAAAGTTACTGCAGAGACACCAGTTTAAGAGCAAATACAGATGAAATGTTTTAAGTGTTTCAGAAATTGTTGTTTGTACGGAGTCGAAGTTAAAAGCTCTTAAACAAAACCGAAGAAAAATGTGCTGAAGTTTGTTTCAAAGCTTTGATGTGTATGATCACATTAATTTAATAAGCTTAAAGATGCTTTAAGGTGTGAGTTTAGTTCTGTGGTTCAGTCACTGAGATTGAAGTTTTTTAAATGATAAGTTTGAAACTGAGCTTTAACATTTTTCTTTTTGCCATCAGCGAAGCACCTTATGTAGAGGCAGCAAATTCTTAATAAGTGTTAAAATTCATTTTGAGGCTAGTTAATTGGACACATAATGATCTCAGTCGAGCTTTTTTTTAGGAGAATTAATATACATCAGTTCAGTGGAGACAAATTTATATTTTTCTTCTTAAAACGTCTCATTTCTGATGAGCAGTCAGATAAAATTACAGCAGCTTTACAGGAAACACCTTCACATGAGCTGTTGGTGAGATTAAATTAAAGAGCCACAAGAAATGTTTGACTTTCTCAGTGAGACTCTTTTTCACTTTTTAAGTCCAACACTGAGTTTGATCATTTTTAATATACGACACAGAGAGAGGACGGAAACAGAGCGAGGGCTTGGTGGTTTCTCTGTAAAGTGTTCATGTGAAGAAGAATCTCTCTGTGGCTGTGTGTGAAATGATCACGTTTAATTAGTTTTCTTGTTATGATGTCGTGTTAACACAAATGTTCATTTGTGTTTTATTTTAAACCCTCAGGTCGACTTTCAGAATGAAGGTGATTGTGTTGTTTGTGTTTGGTGAGTGAATATACTTGTGAAGACAATATTGTAAATAATCCTTTAAAATACTGCACACACATGTTGTAGATGGTGTGTGACCTCATGTTTAATCAAACTGAAAAATCTTCTATAAATATGGTTGAAGTGGTGTTTTAATCATCTCAGGTGGTTTAATGTCACTGCACAAGTTTACAATGACATAAAGAGAATATGACTGGTTTTGTCTCCATGTAGAGACGTTTCATATATCCTCCTTTAAATAAGCATTGTTAAAAGACAAGTATTTATTTACTGTGATCATCTTCTTTTCAGTGCTGGGTGCACTCTCTGCAGCAGGTGAAGATTTCATTGCAAAAGTCGGGGGTAAAGTCACATTGAAGTGTGGGGTCAGCAGCTACATACGCTCTCTGCAGTGGCATCATGGAACTGACCTTCTTCATAGTGTTGATCAGAGAGGCTTCCCTCGCAAAGGTCTTTGATTATCTTGAAATACTTAACATCCGTATATGATGATAACATTATAATACAAGTTATTTTTATTTTCTGTGTTAGGCACTGCTGATCTTGTGCAGAGGTCAGTTGTGAGACAGACAAATCTGGAAATCTCCAACGTGAGAGAAACAGATGCAGGACGGTTCACATGTTCGGCAGATTTGACACCTCACGAACATTCACTTGTTGTGGTCTCAGGTAAACAGCAGACTCTGGAAAAAAATACATTCACAAATAAATGTTCACATTTATTGGAACAGTGATGGGTTTAACATATTAGGACTGTTATGGTTTTGTTTTTTAGGATCCCTGCACGTTGCACTGATAATCAGATTAATAAAAACATCACTGCTGTGAAATGAGGGGATTTTTTTTTTTATGTGACTAATGGTTCTTTTACTATAAAAGGTTAAAGGATATACAACAAATATATACAGTGGATTTCATGTTTTGCACGCTGATGACGTTTGAAGACGTGCATTGGACAATTCAAAACAGCAAAGACCAAAATCCAGATTGTACTACTGAAAATTCAAGCTTTAATACCACAGTACTACATTTCACATAATTAAGCTTAGTCTTCTCCCAGTCAACCTTCAGCATCTTCAACAAACTCTGTGCTACAGACAGCCTTTCTGCTAAAACTTTGTCCTCTCTGATTCCAAACTGCGACATCATCAGAAATTCCCTGAACAGGAGCGGAGCTTCAGGGTGGGCAGGACCACCACAGTCTTAAGTGTGGCCACCCATAATTATTAATTAATAATTCTATTTTAGTTATATTATTAACTATATAAACATAATTTTAAATTTACTTTAGCTGTATTCCTTATTTTTTATTTCTTTTTTTCATATACTTCAATAAAAAAGCTTACTCTGTGTTTCTATATGATAGTCATCCTATGTAAGAAAATTATGACAGTGATCATAAAACGATTTAATTTGGTCTATGCTAATTTGTAGTAAAGGAAAAAGACAAAATCATCAGTTTGTAATGTAATAAACAGTCCAAACCTGGTCTTGTCTCTGACCACCTGGGTCACTACTTATTACGATCCTTCTACAGTTAAATGTTTATTTATGATATTTTCATATCACCAAAAATGTTCCAATGTGTGAAAGAGTTACCACATTTCCTTTAATACTTAGTGTAATATGCTCTCATTCTTTTCCTCTCATGTTATAAAGCTTTGTCATCTGTGTAGCGAGTTTGGATGAAGCACTTTGTTCAGCATGGTCTCCTTTTTCTTTGTGATTCTCACTGTATCTGTTGTTGTCCGTCTGTTGTCCTTCTCAGTTTCCATCTCCGTTAATCCCTCTGCTGTTCTCAAGCCGAACGATGAGGCAACGCTCCAGTGTGAGGTGAAAGGTCAGCTCAAAGAATGTGAAGTGAAGTGGCAGAGTCCAAATGCAGATTCTCCCACAGATTCATCAACAGTTCAACTGAAACCTGTAACAAGCTCACATAACGGGGCCTGGCAGTGTATCGTCACCTGTGGCAGCAATAAGCTTAGTGAGCGTCTGACCATCACAGTACAAGGTAATACACAGGCACTAGGAATGAAGACCTTTGTGTGCATATGTGGTCAAAGAAACATAAAGATGTGTGTTTTTGTTCTTCAGAGCCTCCAACTACAACAAAGTCGCCACCCAAACCGAATGGCAAGAGTGAGAAACCCTGCGACATATGTGTGTACAGTTTATCACGACTTCTGCTCACAGAGATCCTTCACTGAATGTGTATCTGACACTTTTAATGCTTCAATAATCTGTTTGGCTTTCAGGCCTTAACGATGATGCTTCACCGAGGCTGTTGGGGCTCGCCTGGTGGGTGTGGGTTGCCATTGGTGTTGGCTGCCTGGTTGCGATTCTCCTGATGGTTTGTGTCATAGTCTTGTGTGTGAGAGTCAAAAGAAGGAAGGTGAGTGAGGAGATCCATTCATCACATCTTTATGTGGTGCTGTGATGACTGAAGATGAAACAAAGAAGAATGGCTCTCTGTAGCAAACAAAAAATGCATTTTTTTTCTTCTCTTGTTTTTTATAGAAGAGATTTCTGAAGATGAAGGGCCAACAACGACCCAGGCATAAGAAATACTGCCAGTGTGACCAGTAAATGTTCTTATTTTACTCCAGTCTCATAAAAAAAATCCCCTTTTACCCCCACTTCAGCAATCTCTCTTCACTTTACAGATGCTTTCTAATAGACTCTATTCACTTTATACGAATGACTGTTTGACCTTCATTTTCACAGTGGCTTTTACCGAGTGCTCCATTATTATGTTGTAATTAGTGTGAAAACTTCTCCTCTTTGCTCTCTTTATCACAGCCCAACAGCTGCAGCAAAACCGAAGCAAGGACGCCGGAGAGAGAAGCCATCAGCCCTCCCTCTGCACCCCGCCTAATGGAGTGACATGAAAGGCAGATTGAAAGGAGGGGAGATGCAGGAGAATAAAGAGTGAAAGAGAGGAGGGGCAAGGAGGAATAGATGGAGATAAGGAGTGAGTGATGGAGAACCCCAGTGCAGACACGGCGTGAATGTAAATTAGGCTTTTAATGCAAATAAAAATTCAATGTAATGATGTAGGAACTTTTTGTGTAGGCGTTCTTTCTGCAAGTATAATTCCCGTCTGAACACTGTTTGTCCTAAACATTTCACCCCTCCACCCCACCTCCACCCCTCTCCATCCACCCACCGGATGTCCTTGGACTCTCCTCCCAAATCCTGTCACCTGACTCCCCACGCTCACCTGCATGTCTCCAGTCAGTGAGCCGTGACATCCTCGGCTGTTTTCTTTGTCAGATTGTCAATCTTCCTCCAAGCGTTGTTGCTTCTTTTTTTATTGTGTTTTTTTGTGTGTTGGCTTTTTTGTTTTTTTGGCCTGCCTGCCTTTTAAGCACAATTGTAACTAAAGATCTGCACTCGTTTTGCCTCAACATTTATACGTCATTTTAAATGTAACGCATTTATCGAGCTGATTAAAGAGAATGTCTTTCTTGTGTTTTTCTGCTCATATGTAAGATATTTCTTTTCTTCTTGTATTGCTTTAAAATCAAATGTTTATTTTTTCCATTCAATAAACTTTTACTTGACAGCAACATTTGCTCATTTATTTCTATCTGCATGTCACAATCACAGGGTCACATAACACCGTCAGACTGCAAATTCGCTGCAAATCCTCAGTGTTAAGTAACAAAATAATTTAAATACTATAGTTTAAAACTTTTACACCCTTGTTCTTTTGCACTTCTCTGCTTTAGACCATGCCTACACTGGTTTCAAAGCTCACAAATTCCCTAAAACTGGTGCAATACCATGCAGCTGTTGACACCAGAGCAGCACTTCATGATATGGAATAAACAGTAAACACCTGTTTACCTCAATAACACGACCACCCGTGGCATACATACATACCTGCCCATAAATATGCACAAGTGAAGTATTTTCAATCTTTTATATGAGTTAAGAAAAGCCCTGTTTTGTGCACTAAGTTGAGCTTATCAAACCTCTAAAAGTGTCCTCCAGGTTTGTCCCTCAACTTGTAATCTAGTCTGTAAAATGTATTAAGTGCATAACAGAGGGGGTGAGATCATAGTGAACGCTGACTTCCTGTGTGTGTGTGTGTGTGTGTGTGTGTGTGTTTGAAAAGGCACCTGCAGTGCACACAGCCTACCAAGTGTCAAAGCTGAACTCATAGCTGTACTGAGAAGATCCCATGTAAGTACTCTGTAATACTTTGTATGTATACTTTAGTGTTTTACGTGATAGTAGCAGGTTTTAAAAGCTTTTCTTCAAGGGAGATGATACTTTAATCAGGATAACAACATATCAAGGGCTCGAATCATAACTACATGCTGACAAATGTCAGAGACGCTGCGAAAGATCCACTCTGATAGACGCAAAGGGGCACGTAGGGTCAAGATTCAAATGTGGTCCCAACAGAGGCTGCTTTTAAAAGTTTTTTGACTGATTTGTCTTGAATTTGATCTGCTCGTGTTTGTGTTTGTTGCCTGAAAAACTGGCACAATTATTTTCATATATATTTATATCATTAGAAGAAAGTGACGATCCACAGTTCGTAGCCAGCGTTCAGTGTGTCTGACTGTCAACACATGAATTGAATTAAATTCGTCAACACTGAAAGATTTATGGTTGTTTTATCATCAGACTTAAGCAATTCTCAAATGAGCCGGACCTGATCTGTAGATTTTACCCTCTATGGGACGTCTTTCAGCCTTCATTAGTCTCTCTGATGTGCTTAAACCTAATGACAACCCTGAGGAGGATTTCAAAATGTCACATCAGAAATGCCTAAAATAGAATTTTCTGCTCTGCAGTCTCTTTAAACGTAAAGATCAAAATTTATGCAATAACAGCAGCGCCAGCAACACATTGTTGATTTTGCAATAAGATGCTAAATTTGTCCTGATCTTACGCAATCAGGACATAAACTAATTTTAATTTTTTTGAAAAAATGTAAAGAAAGTTACAATATTCTTAACAGTTTAAAATCAGGCAGGTTTGCTTGAATGTTAAGTTTAGTGTGTGTGTTGTTCCTCTAAAATATGATAGTGCTAGCTTTGCTGAGGGCCTTGTGCCATGCAGAACGCTTAATTTTGTAGGTAAATAGCAACGTTAATCAAAAAGCTTCAAATACCTTCAAATATTTTTAACACATTTGGTAAAGTGTTTCTTTTACGGCATTTATAAATTACTAAAACACACTGTAGCAAAGTATTTCTCTTTTTAAGTATATAACATTAAAAATGTTTTCACAAGTTAAAACTTCTGCCTTAAAACAGCCTTAAAAAGTCGAAAAAAATCTCACAGCTTATCTTATTTTTATATTTTTGGCACTGATAGTGTCGACAGTAATGTACTGCTTTTATTTAGTTCAGGTAAATAAGACCTGTAGCGTTCCCACTTACAGCTGAGTGTGGATCGCACCTCATCTGCTGAGTTTTCGTTAACAAACAAGTAACTCTGAGAAGCTTCCAGCGTGCGTACTATCTTTAGAAATACAATGTCAGAAGATGCCAAAAAATTTACTTATAGCAGGGTTAGTTCAAATGCTACGTGTGGTGGGCAACAAATGATTGTAATATAATGAAAAATTTGCTTGTTTAACGCAAATCTCCTTGTAAACTGTAACACTGAGCATAGTTCAGCTGTTATACTGAGGAAATTAACTTTAGATCACACTAAGTGGTAAAATCTCATATTTGCTTTAAACTCTAAACTCAGAGGCATTACACAGGTATCCAAACTAGGTTACCTTCAGAAAATAAAAGTTTTGACCTCTCGTTAAAGACAGGTGGCGCGTACGGTGGTTACATCAATGACGGCCTTGTTTTATTGAATGGTCCCAAAGAGTCGTGAAGCAGTGAGCCTGCGTGGCTTTGGGGTCCTACTGGTTTTGTTTTAGGAGGACCCTGAAACTGAAAATGCTTCCTATGAAAACTGCCAATATAAAATAAATTAAAAAATAAATAAATGAATGAATGAAATGAAATTTACCAAGTGCTGTACTCTCACTCGAATATAAAATATAATAAGTGTAGGATTAAACTGGCTCAAATTTTTTGATTAATATTACAAAAATGGGCAATAATTTAGTGTTAGAGATATCTCACTTGAGATTATAGTGCTTCTTTTCTCATCTCTGAGCATTATATCAGGATAACAGTCTAGATTTCACTAATCCGTGGCTCATAGTGTTTTAAATTTTACTCATGATAAGTACCATTAAAATTAGATCTAGCAAACATGGCAAAGTGGCTGCAGACGCACAAAGATCTGGTGTAAAATACTAAAAAATAAATTTACCTGGCTCTTTCTGCGCGAGCGCTTTAATAGATCGCCTCCTTTCAGCTTCTCCATGTTTTATCTACTGCCAGAGCTTAAAAGGAGTCATATAACTCACAATTTTAAAAATGATATTACAAAATGGTAACAAATTAAAGGAAAATCCTGAAAACCCCCGACCCTGCCAGCGAAGCAATGCGATGCAGTGGCCCCTTTTTACTTTGAGGGGCTTGTCCCTCGAGAGCAAAGCGTCACTAGAAATCAAGCAACCAAAAAGTTGATTTGCACTTTATCCTTTCATGGAGCACTTCTATCCTGAAGGGAGCGGTCTGTTCCAGGATGGAAATGCCCCCGTCCAGAGGGCGCGAGGGGTCACTGAACGGTTTGAATATAAAACAATGTGCTACGGCCTCCCGAGACACGAGATTTTAACCCAGTATGAATGATTTTAGGCTGATGTACTGAACTGCTCTCCCCATCAAATGAGAGAATATCTTGGAAAAGAGTTGCGAGCATCCCCCCCAGCAGAGTCTCAAAGATTTAACGCAAATATTGTAGAAAAGTGCACCCAAGCTGTTCAGGCGGCACGTTGCGGCCCAACTTCTAACTAAGACACTTGCTGGTTTTCACATATCTGTATGATGTTACTTCTGCTGCGTGTGCACATTTTATGTTCCAGTTTGCTCTAAAACTAAATGTTTTGTGACAGAAATTAAATTTGGTAACATACATGTCGGATAAACTCCATCAGTGGCCAACCAGCACAGCGCTGCAGCACAGTCTGAAACAGAAGCGCTACCTTGAGCTTAAAGTGTTGACTGTTTGTTTTGTTTTTTTACACCAAAATGTTAACGTACAGCTGAATGCTGCACCTCACAGGTGTCAGCAGGCACTTCTTACTTGCTGAACTGTCTTCTTGCCTTTCTCGTTTCGAGGGTAGTCTGTTTTCAGTTTGCTCAGTAGGATTGAGGTTGGTTGGCTGATTTGGCCTGTGAATGTCGATCACATGTCCCCGGGTTCTTGGTTGTTTCAGCTTCATGCTCCGGATGCTGTTCCTACAATTCAAAGGACTGAATTGTTTATCTCTGTTTATCCAGGAACACCCATAAAGCTGTTCAGAGCAGTTCAAAGCCATTTATTGTTTATTACTGACTAACTAAAGTGCTGCTGATTTACTCTTTTTGTTGCATCGTGAAGAGTCATTAAATGTACTTGTTTCTTCTTCTTGGACTTTAGCAGTGAGCAAAAAGTCTCCTAGAGGCACACACTGTATGTATTTTGATGTTCTCTGTAGGCGATTACTGAGATGTGTTTCCCTTACCCTGTTATGAAAATATAACCTGTCTACACTGGAGGTGTTCTCATATGAGACATTAGGATTCCCTTTTCATGGGACTGCATTAGTCAGTTCTCTTTTTCACTGTATTACCCAAATGTGCACACTCATAGACACAAACATGCAGTCATACAAAGTGAAACTGCAATTTCTGAACCAGGGTGTGTCCCTCCTTCTGCTATTTCCATTTGTCTTGTCATTCCATCGCTACAAACCATCAGGAGCCAAATTCAGGTCAGCAAATCAAATTTTTTACTTCTTGATATCAGCAGGTTAGAAATGTCACTGTTAAAGGACATTGTTGCGATACATGTATTTATTGTTTGTGTAACCTCCATAAACAGCATATTACTGTAAAATTACGCTTATGTGAAAAAAGGAAGTGGACCGTTTTCCCATTCTGAACTTTTATGTATCAGGACATAATAAAATATCATCTGATCCTCAGCAGGGATCTGCAGGCAACACGGCAACCACATCCTGTCCTACTGTCAGGCCAGTAGAGTTAAAGAAATGTGCATACCATAACAGCAGCTGTATGGCCGCATACCTGTGAGGTTGTTGTAAGGTAGTGTTGCATCTGTTAGTATCAGAGTAACAGTCTACTTCCAAAACTTCTCTGCAGTAAACTATAAAACACAAATATGTGATGCTATAAGGTCGCTTATAGCATCACATATTTGTGATGCTATAAGCGATCACAAATATGTGATGTCGTGCGACACTGGGTCGCACGACCCTTAAAGATTAAAACAACAACAACATGTGATTAAACTCTTTCATTGTTTAGTTAACAAAAACTAGTTGAAAAAGCAGAAACTGTGTGAAATAAAAGATTCGGGAGCTTGCAGAACAACCTTTAACAATAATCATTTTCTGTATGACTTTATCAGTGTCTCACATCATGTTGGCCCACTTTTCTTTGCATTTTTACTTTAGTTCATTGAGGTTTGTAGGCATTCATTTGTGCATAACTCTCTTCAGGTCCCAACACATCATTTCAGTCCGGTTGAGAGCTGGATTTTTCCTGGGCCATTGCAACATCTCGATTTTTGACTTTTGATTTGCTGCTGCGCTTGCGATCGTTGTTCTGTTGCATGACTTAGCCGTCAGACAGATTGCTTCACATTTCTAAAAGTGTTTCGTATAAAGTTAACTGTCAGCTCAGGACAGTGACAGCAGAACAAACATAAATCATTACTCCTGACTGTGCTTGACAGTTGAGGTGTTTGTGCTGATAAGCTGTGGTTCATTTTTCTGAGCGTTATGGCCAAACTTCTCTATTTTAGCTCGATCTGTCTAAAAGCAGTCGTGTGGTTTGTTCAGATGCAAAGCCATGCTGCCATGTTCTTTTTAGACAGTGTTTCTTCTGGCAACTCTTCCGAACAGGATGTACTTGTTCAGTCTTTTTCTGAATGTATTGTCATGAACTTTTACATCTAATAAACTGAGGCCTGTAGAGTCTGAGATGTAGCTCTTGGGTTTTCGGCACGTTCTCTGAGCATTGCTCAGTCTGACCTTGGTGTGAATTTGCTGGGACGTCCACTGAAGATTAGCAGCTGTCTTAAATGTTTTCCACTGATGAACAATCTTTCTCGGTGTAGAATAATAAACTTCACAATGTTAGGAAATGGCCTTAAAGCATTTATAGCATTTACATATAGCAGTTAGTTAGATTACCAGACCGTTGATATCTTTCTTGTTGTTAACACAAACCTGACTGCTCCAGACCTGTAACCTGTTAAAACAGTTAACATGATTAATTAATGAAGTGCATTTGATTATCAGCACCAGGCTGCTACTTACCACTTAAGTCCTATAATGAAGGAATTAAGTGGTGGCTCCCACATAGCAAGCAGGTCTGGCCCGGATCTGGTACCAAGCCGTCACTGCTGGCTGACTTCTGGCATGGTAAGTGGTATGTCATCCATATATGGGTCAGGCTTGGCGTAGATGGCACTGACTATGTGATGGCATGCCACATCTGGCTCGATTATGTTTTTGGTTATGTGGCCCAGGATCATAGAAAAGAGATCTGGCCCGACTGGTGTCATGGCAGGGTGTATGTCAACCAGATGTGGGCCAGGTCTGCCAATCATGACATAATTTATGTTCCTATTTTCCTATTTTAGTTAGAAGACCCAAATGCCATGTTGCAATACTATACTGCTATGGTAGCCAACGTTTCAAATGCAGGTTTGACAGGTTTGTGAGTGTACACTTTATCCAAAACCTACTGACGGTTTACTCATGTTTATCACAGGGTGGCTGTAGCTCAGGAGGTAGATCAGAAGGTTAGTGGTTCGATCCCTGTTTCCTCCAGTCTGCATATCAAGAGTGTGAATGTGTATGAATGTAGTTAGGAAGCACTCAGTTAAGAGAAAGTGTGTGATTGGGTGAATGTGTCATGTTGTATAGAGCACTTTGAGTAATCTGGGAGAGTAGAGGAGCGCTATATAAGAATCAGTCCATTCACTGTCTGAACAGAGTTTCCTCATGTTACTTTTGCACTATTATGTTCCGGCACATGTTGTTATTACACGGCTTGATTAAGGTACACATTAGGCTGACATCTGCGGCCAGAGCTGAAACTGTTCTGGGGCAGCACAGGCCGTCATTCTTTGCGGTATGTGAGCCATGTGTAAGCACATTGTGTGGTCCAGATCCGAGCCATACCAATTTTGCTATGTCGGCTGTAGCTCAGGAGATAAAGCAGGTCATCTACTTTTTGGAAGTTGGATCCCTTTTGATTCCCTCCCTGCTCCAATTTGTATGCCAGTAAGTTAACAGGCTTGTAGAAGTAGAAACAAGCGCTTGTCTGTGAATGGGTGAATGGGGCAAAATGTATAAGCGCTTTGAGTCCTTGAGTAGAAAAGCGCTATATAAGAAACGGATGTGTTTAATTATTCATAAACTTCTTCTTAACTTTTAACGTTTACTAAATAAATAATGACACAATATGTCATGTCACATGTTGCTGTTCATTGGAGGTTGTATTTAAATAATGTTAAGTACTGCTAAGAATCAGATCTCTCTTATTATGTGTGATACATTAAAACTTTAGAGATCAAAGAGGGTGTTTTTATCTTTTCCACATGACTGTAGCAGCATCTCCTCGCTCGGGCACCCCGAGTTTAGTTTCTTGGTTTTGTCATACTATGACAAGATATCGGCTCTGTAGAAGTTCCCCTTTTTCTTCCACAACATGGTTAGGGGAATGCTTTGGTATTTAACTTCAGAGCATCTACCCCGAAAGTGAGCACAACTGAACCCTACAGGAGTCTCGTTGATGGTGGTAAAGCCTCAACACGTAATAGCTTAAAATAACCACCATAACATTTCTGAATTAATACTCTGAACACCAAAGAAAAAGGAATTATATATAACGTACTTTTTACAGTTTACAGTAGCTTCCTGTTAATATTTTTTTGTACAAAGGAATTGGCACAAACTACAGCGCAAAACTCTGTAAACTGTCCTTGATTTCAGCTCCAGTTTGTTAGATTGAAGTATTCGGAGAGGGGTTTTTTTTGCAAACGTACGTGCATACGTAATGACCCTGACACAAGTGCCAATGTAGCCACCATCATTACAAATTTGTTAAATGCCAAACAGCAGCAGATTGTTGCAAAAAACACCAAAAAACACCAAAACAAAACAGTTGCAATAGTAAGCAGGATGATGTGTGAGCTTTCAGAGCAGGGAGAGGCAGCACACAGCAGCCAGCTGTAACCCCACTGCAGGTGCACTCCTTTTTTAAAAACTGAATTTCCTGATTATTTTTGAAATGATCGTGTGCTGGGTGATTTCCCTGCAGTAAACTCCCCTCGTGTTTCACTTCCACGCAGGTTTTAGTGTCAGAGCAGCTTTTCATGACTGGAATCGCTGTTAAAGCAACCTGCAGAGGGTGATCGGTCAGTGACCGGTCGCAGGCTAAAATCCTGTGTTTTCTTGTTTGTTAAAGTTGTCCTCTCATAGGTGGCGTCTCAGCTGCTCCTCTTCGTCTTGCTGTGTGTTGTTGGCTTTTAAAACTAAAGAAGTGAAAGTGTTGTTAGTAGGCAAAGGGTAACATGCAGTGAATCAGGAAATGAAGCATTATGGTTAAATTATGGCCGGCTTTTTAAATGCTCTTCAGCTCTGTTTGTGTAACAAATGTTTTCTGGTTTTCCTGTTTCAGTAGGTTCATATTAATAGAAACTCTTTCACTGTGCACCTGTACTGGCTGTCTAATACAGCTCTAATGTAAGAGATTGTCTTCATTCTTAAAAGACGTCCTAAAGTTGTGACAAATAACGCAGGTACCATTAAGTCTTTCCCTTTTTGTGTTTCTTTGTCAGTGTTTTCTAACATTTAATGATTGCAGCAGACATGAAGGGGGGGGGGGGATTTCGTGCTAAAAAGAGTGTCACTTAATTTGACTACCCACATGGAAAAGAAATAGAAAGTGCTTAGAGCGAAATGTTTATGTTTCATGTTCAGGAGATTGACTCTTTGACGTTTTCCTTATACAGTCGTAAGATATTTAGAGTGAACTGAGTAAACATTGTTTTGTGAGGTAGAAATTAGTAGATAATAATATGAGAGATGACCCACTCAGTCACAGTGAATTATCTCTTTATTTCTCCACATTTTGTAACAAGACTTTGTACAGAACGACATCAGCTGAGTAAGTTAAGCCTCTTTTACCTTATAGAACCGGGAAACTGTGTCTTCTACCAAGTATGTGTGTGTTTTGCTTGTAGTTTGCTACTAAATAACTGTTTGCGAAAAATCAGCAGCAGCCCAGCGAGTGGAAAACTTAACGACAAATGCATCTTTACATTTCTCACTTCCGAATTAATGATGTTTACATTCACATCTTCCAAAAGTCACACTGGCTTCATATTGCCTGTGTTTTATTGTGCGTATTTGCGCATCAGATGTTTTATTAAATTTGTCACAGATACTTTTTAAACATCAGTCTGCAAACTTTGGACTCGTACCGCAGGTCATGATCATCATTATCAAAGGCAATATAAACACTTTTTCTATTTCTATTTCTTTTAGTTTACCTTTAACTTTGAAGATGATTTTTGCCCATTAAAAAATCTGCCTCTCCTGTTGCCTCTGAAGCGGCATTAGGAAGCAGGCTCCTCAAAATCAACGCCGCAAGGCTGAGCCTGCAGCGAACAAAAAAACTGCACAAATGCACATGTGAGGCATATTTTTAAAATGATTTGATTATTTAATCTAATGGCAGCTTAGTGTGTTTTTTAGCTATTGGGCAGATGTAGCAAAGGAACATCACTGAACTCTTCCTGACACTTTGAATGTGGCCGTCTGTACAATGAGTGGCAACATGTGAGTAGTGGAATAGTGTTTTTGTGCCTAACGTTTATGCAATTAAAATGCATTTAGTTCTTATTTGAATGCATGTTGATGGAAAAAAAATTGCAAAACATTTCCATAATTTCCGGATATAAACTGTAGGATGTACAGAAAAACATTACTGACTGAAAACTGAATTTTGTTTGTGTCATTGTTTTGAGAAATGCTCTAAAACTGACATCAAATGTTTTTTGTTTCCATTTTGTTTATTCATTTATTACAATAAGCGAATAATCATATTATCTCGATTACTTACAGGAATGCAGTAACGTGCTTCAGCTACGCTCAGCGCATATGCTGCACACACGTCTGTAGGCGCTGTGGAAATATACAGCAGTGTTTCCACTGCAAACAAACGTCATCATTAACCTCATCATCTTAATCACAGATTTATAGTAGCAGTCGTGTGCAGTCCATATGAATTAGAAAATCTACATGAACTGTGGCAAAATCTACATTTTCCTTTTGATAAAAACGATCATCCAGCGGCCCACAAACCAAAAATAACTTACAGATACTGATGATGGAGGTTTTAGCGATGAGTGGGAGAGACAGTAAACTTTTCTGTCTTTGCGACTGTTTCACAAGTTTGAGGTTTCAAAGAAGCTTGAATGAAGTTCCCCTCATGATGAAACACACTAAATGTTTTCAGGCACTGAGGGAGAATGTCACTTGTTTCTGATTCTTAACATCTTTTCCACTGACATTTTGTTTATTTATGAAACACAAAAACAGCCACAGACTCTTAAACTTCCAGCACACACCCAGCACCTTCAGCACATCCTCCCGTCTTTGGCTAAATCGCACGCCATAAGTCTAACCTGTAATTTTATCAAATACAATAAAACCAGCGCAAGTCAGAGACAGGAAATAGAGATCGATTGCCGAGGGAAACCCTCTGTAGGAGAGATTGGAGGCTGAGGAAGCATGAGAGGCATATGAAAAAAGTGAATCACCCATCTTTCTTGCTTGTGGCCCACACTTTGTCTTTTTCTTTTTCAGTAATGACACAGTGTGGTGCACACCCCCTCGTTAGGTGTGTGTGACTAATGAGGGAGTCCTCACTTTCAAGGTGTTTTCCATCAAAATCACAGCTCATAAACAAATATGCATCCACCGAGGAAAGAAAGGGGTGTCGCGCTGATCGCGGGCTTTGCAGCCGCTTTTATATCCGAGTAATCTGAAAGGAGCTCCATTTAAAAGCTCATTTCATTTAGGCCTGTAAGCAAACGTTTGGCTGAGGCAGCACAGACGTGAAGGTTTTGCTTTACGAGTGAACAAAAGCTTGTTTCATTTCGAGCTCAGAAGGAACAGAAGCAGGTGTGAGCCCTTCATGAAGGCAGTACAGAGGCAGGCAGAGAAACCTCAGAGAGACACATGAGACGTGTGTGAGATGTTTGTTTTGTCCTTGTTGTGGTTCCTGTATCTAAACCACCTCAGCAGCATGTTTCTGCAGCACCAGTCTGATCCCTGTAGCCTTCATTAGCTGTGATGGAAGAGATCATCTGATTTCTTGAATGAAAAATAAGCGATTAGCTTCTATTTCAGCAGAATAAACAGCCAAACGATAACCCTTTACAGAGTCAGTGCATCTGTGTCAAACATGCTGCTGAGCCTCTCAGGCCTGCCTTCAAAGTGTAGTACTTCACTGGTATTGTGCCCAAATTTTAAGCAGTTTTGATTCAATTTAATGTAATCTTCCAGTCACAGGATCTCTCATGTTTTCTGAGGACATCAAAGATGCTCAAATTTTTGTAATTAGTTTGCAGTTTAATGTTTTATCTAGCACATCAGCACAGCTGCCATAGCTGTAAGGCAATACTGTACTCACCCATACAGCTCGTGTGTACAACTTCTGAGAAGCTGAGAAGCTGACAACAGTGAGAAAACACAGAAATCTACAGATGTTGTTGAGTCGAGCGCAGATGTGACTCGGCTGCATTTTAGGAGTGCAAATAAGAACAAGCAGATGATCAGCTCCCTCACAGGTGGACAGTTACTATTATTAAGTAATAAAGCAATGAGTAATCAGAGTGCCGTACAGAGAGAAAAGTGAAATGTGCAGAGAATCTGAAATCTTAAGCTCAAAATTATGATACCGATCCCCAACAAGAGTCATCTGTGGGACTCTTTATATCACTTTTCAGGTCAAGAAGGGAGATTGAGGGAAAGGTGTTGTTATATTTCTCCCGGACTGCCCGAACTCTGCAAGCTATACGTATAAATGAATTTTAGTGGCATGGCAGATTGACTGATGACGACCGATTGCCTTCATGTCAAAGAAAAGAAGAATATCGCCTCTACCATGAATTTGATCACACTCTGGTAAAATGAACTGGATTGATGCTGCGTGCCTTTTTTTAAATGAACAAAGTAGTTTGCTGATAATTACATTTAGCACAGTTACATTTACAGACTAATGTTGGCCGTCATAGACCTCAGTCTGGTCAACCTTTTATTCACGTGTTTGTCTGTTAACCAAGGGTCCCAGATATTTTAGCAACTAAAGTGACCCCTTTATACTTTATACAACAAAACCTAATTTACATGGCTCTATTTGTGTTTATTCTAATGTAATCAGCAACGGTTTTAAATCATTTTGATGTTACCCAACTCAAACGCTTTAGCTATATTTCATCGTCATCGGGCACCGAGTATGTGCTCGACTTTTGCAGATTTGGTTCTCTGAGTCTGTTAGCTACGCTCACTGTAAAACATTGTAATGCAGCGATTCCAAGTAAAAACATTTAAATAAAACAAACCAGAAACATTTCCATCATCATACATGACCCCACACAACTTTCCATTATCCCTGACACACCATTGTTCCAATTCCTGTAATCTATGAAAAAATATGAGTGAAGTAGACCGATGAATTCATGGTAGGAAATGTTTTCATGATTAAAGATTAAAGACAAATATTTCTACACCGCTAACGTCATAAACGAGTCCACGCGGTCATTTGAAGTTAAAACTCACAAACCCAGCATTGTTCTGATGAAGTTCGATCAGTTTTTCTGTTTAATACAAATTTGCTGGTAAGACATAAAGAAACGGGAATTATGTAAGACGGAAACATTCAATAAAAAACTATTGATCGCTTTCACCCGCGCTGACCGTTTGGCGGGTCTTTTCTTGTCAAACGCACAAAGGGAAGATTTTCTTTACTCGACAAATCTTTACATTTCAGTACAGTTTGTTTTATTAAAATCAGTTCATCGAATCTTAGATTGAAAGGAAATTTCAATTTACTGCTAGTTACCGCCAAATAACATGACACAGTGGTTTTTATTTTGATGAACGTTTTCCTCGATGCTGTAGCTTCGGCGGAGCTCCGTAACAAGCACAAACAGATTATATACATCGAAAAATGAGTAACATTTAAGCTACTCAGCAACAACTGAAGAAGACATATTGTGAACATTTATTCTGGCGGGTATGTTTGTACGATTGTGATTTCAGCACCTTTACACGCGCGGCTGGTTGGACTTATAAATTTCACAAAGTAATTGTGTTTGTTGACTTTATTCTACTTTAACATCCATTCATCTTGTTCTGAACTTTAAAACTTAGGCCGTGATTATTGGTTGATTGATGATTCGCTCGCCGTGTTCAGACAGCAATATTTGTTTGCTTTCTGGAAGAAATCTAAACATGTCAAAGATGGGGAAAAAATGAACGATAAGGGCAATTTTAAAGTGCGAAGAGGTTCTGAAAAGCACTGGTCATGGAAGTGAGAGCGAGACCTTACAGAAGAGACGCTGCACTGCACCGTCGTCGATAGACTTGAAGATTTTAAGTCCATGAAGTCTGTTATTCCGTCATATATAAATTAATCTCATATATGCCGCTCTCCCAGGAAAAAAAACATCCCTAAACTTTTTGCTTTTCTCATCCCGTTCTGCACTTTATCCGACTTTCTCTCCAGGAAATGTCGCATTTTTAATTTGCATCAGTCAACTGTTTTTGTGAAGATTGGTTCAGCAGTTCATGCTTGAATTCTGATACACTAATTATGTATCTAAATTGGTACAATTATAAGACCAGTGGAAAATTACAATAAATTAGTTTGTAAGCGGCTCATGTGCCGCTTAGAACGTGCTAAGGATAGATAATGAGTCCGGAGAGACCCTTCACAGAGTTTATGACATAAACAGCATCTCATACTTAATGAGCTAAGACATTTTACCCCATTAAGATTTGTTCTCTATTTGTTATTATAGCCACTGGACAGATTAAAAGTAAAAACAGAAACTCAAAAAAAATTTAATTTTACTGATTAAATGACGACATGATTACACTGCCAAAGCGATGCGTTTCAGTGTTTTGTGTATATGAATCTTAGATATTTTGTTTACTCTAAACAGTACCCAACGGTAAACAGTTTAAGGGGGTAGAAAACTTTCGAAAACTGATCTTGAGTAGAGTTTAACAACCAATCAAAGGTCATTTTTCTGACTTTGGGTCTGATCAGCATCTGTGTGTGTGTCTTCCAGGCCAATCAGTGCTGAGGGAGGTGCAACGGCATTTAAAAAGAGGGCTCGTTTGATAAATATACAACACTTCCGACTGACTCCGGATCACTGAGCACAGAGGGACACTCTGCACTGAGCAGCCGCTGTAAGTATTGTGTAATTTTTCAGATTTTAACCTAATACACACATAATTCAGAACCACGGCACACGTTGTAAAGTTAATTTATACTAGAATTATCAGTATCACATTTTTTTAAATAATAAGTTTGAAATATAAACATGTAAAGCCTCAACAGGCCCAGTGGAGCCAGAATATCACGCTGAGTTTTATGCAATTAGAGCTCCAAGGTAAGTTTTATAAATCGACAGCGCAGTGACGATCCTCTCCAGATATGAAAAAACTGAAAGAAAAAACTAAATAATAAACTTTTTGGAGGATTTTAAAAACACACACATTAAACGTTGCCTGAAAATGTAATTTCAGATCGTATTATTAAAAATGTTAAAATGCTAATCCATTTCTTGTATTTCTTTTTTCTTACATTTAACTAAAACATATAATCGTTTAAGCGCTGAGCAACTGACCCGTACAAAACAGATGACCGCTGAGCAAAAGATGTATGTGTAATTTTCAAATTATACATTTACAATAAAATAGGATATAAACATTTACACCGGTGGATTATTTTAGCTTGAACTAAATATGTTGACGTAGCATTAGCGATAGTTATTTTTTAAGTTACTCACAAATTCACGCTTTATGACACACAACTATTCCTGATTTTTCTGAAAAACAAACAATCTAACACTTTAATTTTTTCTTAAGCTTCATAAATAAAATATGTTTGAGGTGATGGTGAAAAAAATAAAGGAAACTTTTTGTCAAATTAATTTAAAGTCTGGCCAAAAAAAAAGAATAAATAAGACAAATGAAGATTAAAAAAAATGAGATGAATGAAATTAAATGAAATGCTGCTGTTAATCTGGTTTCTCTGTTCATTCAGCTCCCCTCCTTCATCTCTCTGCTGTGTCTGACCCTCATCCTCCCCTCCCCCCCATCTCTGTATTTGTTGTTGTAGCTCCCTCCTGACTGCAGATACGATCATGTTGGTTTCTGGGTTATACTTCCACAGGTGCGATGACTTTGAACGTCAGTTTGTCATCAGTTTCACTCCATCACCGATCTTCCCTCATTATTGTTTCTTACAAACTCTGATACAATTCATATTAAACACTATGCAGTTTCAGTCGAGTGAAATAGATTATATTGGAGCATAAATTCTCTGAGACATTCTCCCTCAACACAAAAACACCTCAGATTTTAATATTTCCTGTTGATTTTCTTCTTCTGGTAGCTGGCTCATCTATGAGCGCTAACAATTAGCTTTTTTAATTCAAGATTTTAAGAGTGAGACCCCTAGAGAGATGATTGCACTCTAAAGCTGTTACGAGAATTTTTATTTTTTATTTTTTCATGTGAATAATGAGGCTATTAGTAGGACAAAGGAGGACTTGGTGACTTTTATATTTATCCCAACACATTTATGCACATTTAGCCCATAAGGACATTGTGCATCATACGTGGAGCTGATTTTCCCTCCAATGGTGAAACTAGTGAAAACCTGTAATATTATTAAAGGTATTTGGGGGCACTTTACTGCACAGAGACATGTAGAGCCGGCGCCCGGGCTGGCCCAAACTAGAGACTCCGCAAACCTTTAATTTTACCGTAAGTTTAAATATCTATTAGCAGTTAAACCTTAAACAATAACTCAAAATAACTGGACACGAGCAGTTATTGTGTGTCTCCACATATTATATACAATAACGCATTAAATTTAGATTTAAAACAAATTCAAATTCAAATTCAAATTTTATTTGTCACGTACACAGTCATACACATTCGGTCGCCGATAAAAAAAACCTGTATTTAGGCGTAAAGTTCTGTTTTACTTCACTATTGAAGAATATTTTGATGAACAATTCTCTGATCTTCGTCTGTTTCACGAATAAAGAGCCCACAGCTTTATCCACGTCTCATAGAGAATCGTGTCATCACAGCATTGCCATTTTTCTTCAATCAAAATAATTTATTATTTTTGATCGATTTATGTTTTGATCTAAAGTGTTTAATCCAAAAAGGAAAAATCTGATGCAGAACTCAAGTCTTATCATTTAAAAGTCAAATAGTTCCTAAGATCTCTGGAAATTGTGGAGTGTTGCACAAATAAATCTGATTCGCTCAATCTGCTCATTCAAAATAAAAAGTCTTTAATGAACATCGGCTTATACATTAAAGAAATATTCATAATCTTACTTTAAAGCTGCTTCCCCTTCAAGAGTGTGTTTGTTGGGAGGGCACATAAATGCCCTCTTTTAACATTTTTTCAATATTAATTTATTTATCTTTTTACACAAACATACATTTAGAGTTTCTGTGTACAACCATAACACAGCGTACAGGCAAAGAGAAGAAAAACAGAGATAAGGGGTGAAACACAGAAAAAAAAAGGAGAGAAACATCTACCTTAAACCACAGTCTAGGTGTGCTGCCGGTGCTGTGGTCTTTTTAAGCGTGGAGAGATCCGTCTTTCGTGGAACACAGGAGGAAGAGAGGGGGTGTGAGAGGCAGAAGAAGGGAGGACTGGGATAAGAATCTGCACCCTTCACTAAATCAAGTCCCACCACAAGCCAGCTTACGCTCTGAGCCTCTTCCCTCCAACATTTGTCTGCTTCTTTTCATCCAAAGCCCACCACAGGCCGCCTACTCTCAGCTCTCTGAACTACTTGTCTTTTATCTTCTCAAATCTCTCAAAATCTGAGACCACCACAAACCCCCCTTTGCTTCCTGTTGAATGATTTCACTTTGCAGCAGACTTCAATATACACAGGACGCTACAACTAAACTAAAGACTCATTTTTACTGAAATGCTTATTTTTCAACATCTACTTTTCTTCTTGTTTGTCACTAAATGATTAAATACAGTACGACATATTTACGATGTATTGCGGACCTGTTCAACAGCTCTGAAAGACCTTCAAGTTTCATTTACAGGTTACATAGAGAGTTATTTATTTATTGATTCGTATGCAGTGAAATACAACATCACTACTAAACACCCTCAAATCAATCGGTCAATGCATTTTTTTAAAGGATTGTATTGAGTTCAGGCAGCAAATCTCAGACAATTGAACAGTAAATTGGATTTGCCATATAAACTGAAGAAGCAGGCTGATGTGGAATTTAATTCCATGGAGATTTTCTTTATGGTTTTCTTCTGTGTTGTATCTGTTTCAAAGAACTACATACATTTGTGATCATATAATATATAACAATTATACCTCGGGCTTTCTGATGTAAAGAAAGTAATACATTTCTTGAATGTTGTTCTGCTCTTTTAAGAAAGTAGCAAATAATCAGGCTTGAAGTCTTAATCAAAAAAGTTAACATTTGAAAGAAGCTATAAAAATAAAGCTTATAGTTACTATAAAAATCTATAAACTGTATTTTTATTATATTTTCCAGACATATAACAAGGATGAAGAACTTCATTCAGTCCCTTCTCCTTCTTATCGCTGTGATTGTGTCAACTACCGGTAAGACGCCCTGACTGTAGACTTATTTATTTTCATTTGGAAACTGGACTGTTTGATATTCCGTATTAACACATAACATCCTTCTCATCCTTGTAGGTGCTCAGAAAGAGATTTATGCTAAGGAGGGACAGGATATTACCTTGGAGCTAACATCCTATCCAGCAAACTCTTATGTGTACTGGTATTTTGAAAAACAGGATGGTCATCAACTTGCCTGGCTTAACTCCTTAGGCGGAAAGGGATTCAGTAATGGTAAACCATATATTTATGTATATATTATTTATTTATTGTTACTGAGCAGGGAAATACAGGTAAATAAAAAATATTTTTAACAATAACTTTCTGCCTTGTAGATGAGAAGTGGAAAAACAGGTTGTCCTTAACTGGTGCCTCGCTGGTCATAAAGGCTTTGCAGGAAGACCTCTTTGGGACTTTTGTCTGTAAAATCAGCGCAGCCGGTCAGCAGGACTCGATCACTGTATTTAAAGTCATTCAAGTCAATGGTAAGAGCAAAAATAAGGTCACATGATTAGTGTGTAAGTTTAATTAATGGTTATTAAAGTTTAAACCACTGTATTTACATATCTGCATCATATTCAACAGTCTTACACAAGTTGTTCAAATATAGCGCATGTTTTTAATTTGTGTCCTGAGATGTTTGATGTAAGAGCAGTTTAACTTATTAACTTCTTAACATGGCCTTTATGAATTCATTGGACATGACAATCTGTTTTTTTAAACTACGTATGTGAAAAAAGTTTATTTTAAAATGTAAAACATATCACTTCTATTCTGTTTCCTTTATTCTGCTTGTTTTCTGTGCTAGTGATTGAGAAATTAGCCTCTCCTCTGTTGTCTGGCGATTATCTGAGTCTGACCTGCAGTCTGGGAAGTGTTCCTCAAAACACAGCTGAGATTTACTGGCTCAGTCCCCAGGGAAACAGAGAAGGAAACAAAGGAATATTCTACTCTCAAGCCAGAAGTGAACACAACGGCCAGTGGGACTGCGTAGTGAAAAAAAATGCCAATGAAAAGAAGTTCCCAGTTTCTGTTACAGTTGTGGGTGAGTTTCTGTGTGTTTGCATTTGTTTCGCAGTTGTGTATCCTCATCTTTAAGATCAGGTTTCTAACAGTTTCTCCTCCTTTTTAGACCTCGCCCCTGTGCCTTCACATCAGTATACATCCACAGACTCGCCTCTCACCATCCCTTGTTCTTTAATTTCTCATGTTAGCTGGGAACAAGTGAAAAAAAAGGAGATTGAGGAAGTTCAGTGGCACTTTGCTCCTAAACTCTCCTCAGGCACCCTTTCTGACAATCCAGAGCAGCTCTTCTCCCTCGATCTGGAAAAACTTACCTGGAAGAAGGGTAAAGACAAAGGACTGTCTCCTGTATATAACATTAAAAACGGAAATCTGTCTTTGACCAAATCAAAGGCAACAGTAGAAGAAAGAGGGCGCTACACGTGCTCAATGAAATTTAAAGATGGCAGGACTCTGGAGACCACAGTAGACGTAGTGGTGTTGGAAAGTAAGTCACATTTTTTTGACAAGACCAGCTCTGTGTTGCACTCACCTCCGTTATATTTAGGGTTATTTTTTCTTTGTGACCGCTCTTGCTGCCTTCCTGCTCGGCCAGTATTTTCATTTCTCTGCTACTGAATTTATTTGCAAGTGTCCACAGTGTGACATGTTTCTAATTCACAAGCTCCTCTTGTTTTAATTGGCTGTATTAAGCATCCCCTCTGCCAGAACAGCGTGCTAACACAGTGAATCTTAATTGGACCGTGTGTTATGAGAATTTATGAAGTAAACTATGATTTCTCAGTTGCGGCTGAATGTTTTTTAAAGTAGAACCAGAAACAAATACAGATCTGATGTATTTACTCACAGGAAATTGCTCCTATAACACAATTTCTCTGGACTGTTCTCAAGCAAACCCACAACTCACATTATATTCAAATGATAAAAGCTATATTTAAATATTGATGTGAGATGTTGAATTTCTACAGCATTCACATGTGGAGGTTTGAAGCCAAACCTTTTGTTTTTTACAAGCTTTTATTTGGGAAAGAAATCAAAATGTCTTGTTTAGACATCATCGCTGCTTTCGTGGCCAAAGTTTTAGTCTGATTTCAGGAAAATGCCGTTACAGACAACTTCTTTGAAGCAATTTATTTTATAAAATGCATGTTTTTCATTTTATTTCTTTGTTCTTTCTCTTCTTCTTCGTCTCCAGTCATCGCCCACCCAAAAGCAGAGCTAATCTACGGTCAGCAGGTCAATCTGTCCTGCAGCACTGGTGACCAGCTGCCCAATGATATGAAGTTAAATTGGACTTCACCTAAAACGTCATCTTACATCTCTTACCCCACCCATATTACTGTCCCGGAAGTGGGCAAAGAAGATAACGGAAAGTGGGGGTGTGAGCTGTGGCAGGGCGGCAACAAGCTGACGTCAGATGAGATACTGCTTAAGATCGGTGAGCACGGGAAGTGAGACGAGCAGGAAGTGTGACATGGGCCTGACCTTGTGACCACAAAATTTTAAGACAGAAACTTCTTTTACATGATGTGTTCTTTCTATACTGTATACTGTTTGATGACTGTCTGTCTCTGTTGTGTACAGAACCCAGACTGAGTGTGTGGATGCTGGTGATCATTTGCAGCGCAGCAGTCATCCTTCTCCTCCTCCTCGTGCTCGCTTTCATCCACTACCGACGCAGAAAAGTACAGTTCAGCCATTCATATTCCTTTCTTTTCAATCACACTGAGTTATTAGTTCAGCTTTAAGAGTTACCCCTCTGTGTCTGCCTCTTTGTCACTCACATTAGCAGAAAACGAGACTCCTCAGGCATCAACTCTGCCAGTGCAAAAAGTACGTACTAACCATTTCCTGAACTGGTAAAATGGCTCCAAAGCCACATTTATAAGCATGCACACTTATTAGCACTAAAATCTGAATGACACTTTGAGCCATGAGATATTTTTTGAAGTACGAACATTACTTAAATAAGCATTTATGATTTGGCTTTTGTAGTTCTGCGTCAGTTTCCATAACTCAAACAGAAACCTGGGACTTTTTCTTTTTCAGCCCCAAACCAAAAGGATTTTACAGAACATGAAAGCTCACAGACCGGATCTTTAAGAAGAAACGGGAACACGCTGAATTTCTGATCTGATATGTTCTGATTTACCTGATTACCTGGATTTACATCTCTCATTTTGCCATACTGGAAAGTACAAAAGAGTTTTGTTGGATTGAGGATCAAACATATCAGGCAATCTGGACTGATTTTATGTATTTTGTGTATGATTATTACCGTCTGTGACTTTAAATCATTTACACTTTGAGTCTATCTGTAGACTAAATTTCCTGTACCCTTATGTATATTTTTGAGGAGGTCTGTAATGCTTTCAGATGTGTAGGTGCTTCTGTAAATTTACATGTGCAGCATATTATTTGTGTAAAGTTTATTGCTAAAAATGGAAAGATGAAAACTGTAATGTGTAAAAACATTAGCAGATGTTTTCAATAAAGCATCAAAATCTTTCTGAGTGATGTTCCTGTAGAGGTCCTCTTGGGCTAATTTAGCGGGATGGCATCCATCTGACAGATTCATCGATACTGGAAGGAGCAGGGAACGTCGTACCAGTTTGTGATTCTGGGTGTCCACCACCGCACAGTCCTCTCCAGCTTCCCCAGCGGACGCGTTGTTATCCGGCTCAGACTTCAGTGTGTTCCAAAATCTTTACAACGCAGATGGAAGAAGATTAACATTACTTTCATTAATATTCTGCTGAAGTGGCATTTCACCTGCTAAGTTTGTGCACTGTTTTAACAGTTGTCTTGGAAGATGCATTACTTTTAAGTAATTCTTTATTCTTCAAGAGCCATCACCAGCTAAAGGACCTGTTTATTTACCGGATGGTTCCTTGTGCTTGTGCACATTTCTAGTTGTGACTATAGTTAGTTTGAAGGATGGAGGAACTGATGCAAAACATGCCTACACCTACATACTAGTTGATGAATTGCTGTGAAGTTTTGCAAAAAACAAAAAAAAAAAAAAAAGATCAAATTGACTTGTCCTCCAGCGCAACCATCAGGTTTTCAGGGAACTGCCGTAAAGGTTATTTAATAAATGTTTGTGCTTTGTACTTTTCATCATGTCTAATATGGTGATGTTCTCATGAAAACAGTGGTAGTTTTCTTCTTCGAACAGTTTTCTCATGGAAAAATGTCATGACGTAATGAGACATGCAATTATATTAAAACATCTATAAATCTAAACACCGTCTGTTGGAGGGAATTCATTTCAGATACACCATAGGCTAGTCCAGAGACTTTAGCAACCTCTTCAGCATTATTAGTAATATGACACCTATAAAAATAAAAACACCCCACATTACTTAAACCAGTAATTATGTACTTGGTGCCAAGAAACCTTTGCTGTGTACAAAAGCCAGATTAACAGGCTGAAAATGCTCTTTAAGGACTTGGCGAGCTCTGTGAACCCATCTGGGTTGATTTTAATCGAAGCTGATCCTCAACTCTGCCTCGATCACCGTTTTCTCAAAAGAAGTACATTTATTGTTAAGTCTTTAGTGAACATGCATGAACCAAAACTCTGTGTAGGTGTCAAACTGTATGTTTCCTTTACAGCATATGAAACCTAAATAAAAGATGATGGCAACGTTACAGAAACACCCAGGCCTTCATTTTAAGTCTCTAAAGCATTCAGTGTGTAGGCAGGCAGGTGCTGCAGCTCCATGCAACAATGTTTGTCGTTAAACCAACGATAGGTTACTCGATGATTATTCAGACTAGCGTGTTCATTTATACATGTTTGCTTTAGGATTGTAAAGAAATGTCGTGTTTGTCATTTGTCATAATAATATAAATATTTGTTTAAAATTGTTTAACTAAGTAAATATGATTAAAGAGCAAAATGGTCAGAATTAGCATCAGCATTTTCATTTTGTTTTATAAACTGAAAATTAATAATTCATATTTTCAGCAATCGTTTTATCTTCATTTTTTGCGCAATCTGCACTACCAAACAGACTCTAATGTGATCCGTACATCTATCTAGAAGTGGCCAAAGGAGTCATTTAACTGACATAAACAACAATCACACAATTTTTTTTTTTTACTGTTTCCCAACTGCTTCTCTACCAACCATAGACTGTATATAAAAAATGGACACAGCCAGCATGGTGTCACCCACTGGTTTGCAAAGTCCTGCCATGAAACCTTGAGTTTAGCAATGACGATGAGCGACCCAAGGAGCACTGCAGCTCTTAAGGCAGCAGCGTATCAATCAGTAACTAGGCCTGAGCTAAACCACACTCTGGTTTGACACAGGCCTAATCCTCATTTTGACTACAATCTGATGTTATATTACAAAATGCATAATTTTGTGTTAAAATAACTATCAATTGAAACAATAAGGCATCAGGAAAGTGTTCATGAGTGATTTCTTTATTGACTTCCATACAGTCTGACTTCTTTCTGCATCTATATGAGGTGCCCCCTGCTGGCCATTTGAGAGAATGCAAGTTCCTGCATCCATGAGACAAAGCCTGTGTGGTCTTCACAGTAGGTGCAGACATCGCACTCGAGTTACAGTGAGGAAAAACTCATAAGTGAAACCCCAAAACTTTTTAGGGTTTTTTACACGAAAGCTATAGCAGCTGAATTAACCTGTTTTAACAAAGCATCAGATGGACATTTTTAAACTAATAGCTTTTACATATTTTTAAATGTCCACAAGCTTCAACATCACACAATCCACAGTGAGAACTATTTGTCTCTCTAACTGATGATCATTTGTAAACTGTATCTGTTAACAACCATCAGAAATGCTTTTTACTTTATTTTTTTACTTTATTTTTTTTGTTAGATCACCCACTTTTTGTATGATGATACCATCCTGAGAAGACCATTGAAATTTGAATCAATCAATTCATACTTACGAAACTTGAAGCATTGAGTTGTCCACCCATTTCCAGTCTCCTCTGTTCTCAATGTCACTCAGCCCAAGCCAGTAGAATGGGTTAAATGTCCCAATCGTCCTGGCTTCTTTTTCAAGAGCGTCCTAAAAATAGGTACAGTCAAATTCTTTAGCACTTGTGAATTCCAAAGAAATAGATTTGAAACTTTTAAAGTACAAAGAAACTCTCACATACTCTTCTTTGGTGGTCAGGATGGCGAGATGTCCGCCTATATCCTTACATTTGAGCGTACTGTTAAGCCAACCGTCGGTATCGTTGCTGAGGAAAAAGCAGTGATCCCCTATGTGAACCCACCCGTCAGGACACTCTGTGCAGTTGATCGCTGTAGGGTGACACGGGGACAGACAAATATACAAGTTAAACATTTATAGAAAGGTGCAGAACAAGAAACAAGCACTGAATTATCATTCATCTGCTGAACATTTGGTACCTGGAGCTGAACAGTTGTGTGCCAGGTCGGAGTATTGGTTACACATGTGTCTGAAGCGGTCCTTCAAAGACTCTAGTTTCAGCTTTAGAAAGGTCAGCTCTCCCTCTGTGTTGTTTGCGTCCTGAGCAGATTCAGCACTAGCAAACAGGCCGAGCACAACGCAGAGGATGGCGAGGCCTTTAATGCCCAAGGTGGCTGATGACAGACAGCAGACTCAGCATTAGCACACATGCAAACAGATCCGGACATACGAATATCTGGAGCTGCATCGGGGCTTCTTACCTTTCTTTTGGATAAGATGCATGTCAGCTGTCAGCTTGCAGGATATCGCAGTCTTTGGTGTCCTCTCTGTGCCCTTTTGATCTTTTATATAGCAGTTTGTGTGTCAAAGAGAAGGGGAAAGTACAGCTTGCACAAATCTTCCAGACAGATTGGACTCTTCATGGCTATCAAACCATGTAAACTCAGATGGTGCAATCTCTTGTAGCCAAACTAGTAATAACCTGCCATGTTGGATTGCACAAACAAACATTTGATGATGGGGAGCTGGCATGTAGGTTCAGTATTATTTACCAAAAACATGAGCAAAGTTCTCTTTCTGTCCCCAACTTTTTTAAAACTGGCAAAAATGGAGGACTGACTATGACTCAGCATTTACCAGCACTGCAAGTGTGTGTGTGTGTGCTGGTAAACATGTGCGTGTGTCCTTAAGGTTATTTGTATTCTCTCCATAAGCAGAACAGCTGTAACAATATCACCTCTTCACCACACACACACCAGATGCCCACTCTGTTCTTCCAGCACACTGTCAACATTTTTTCTGGTACATGTCCAAGTTATTTTTTTCCTGGCACCTTATTCCCACAGACATTGTCAGCTCTTGTGCTTCATGAGGTTTTGTTATTCAAACCAAACTAATTAAAACAGAGAGGAGGGGTGTTTCATGTTTGTGTCTTATTCAGTGACTGCTGTGCTGAAATTTGTGGTTGCACATGACCAGAAATTCTTCTCTTCTGACTTCCTGTACTTTTCTCGCTGAGCCACAGCTTGGCTCTTCTTTTTTAAAACACGCTGTTCCCGCCTGCTTTCCCATCACAACCTTGTCACAGCTCCAGTTCTAGTTCTTGTTGCTTTAATTAATGTCAGGAGGAGTTCAAGTACACACTGTATTTTTTCGGATCCTGTTAAAGAACACGTTCCCCCATTCTGACTCATCCGTAACGAATTTCCAGAATCGGTGGCTCAATCCAAACAGAGCCGAGGAAACTTCTGGGATTGCGCAAGATGGGGCTTGATGGCACAAGATGTCCCACCAATGAGAAGCACACGGTGCCAAAAATGTGAGGAAAGAGCCTCCCTGTTTGGCTTAACAAATTCTCCTTTTTTACAAAACAGATGACACAGAAAAGCTTGAGTTATCTCGTGGAGGGCAAAGAGTAGTGTTGTGCAGTTCTCTGAGCAAATATATTTAACACTGCAACGTTCTTTGATTCAGGGGGACGTGCCTCAATAATTCAACCAGCAGGGACAAATTTAATTTTAAGGAGAAATATTGTTTCTCCAGACAAAAGATACCAAAACCTTTAGGGACCTGAAGAGGTAGCATATAGAAGGACAAAGTGGGGAAGAGGGTTGAGAAGGAAACTACAGACATGGAGCAGAGAGAAAACTACAGCAGCCTGCACGAGTTCACAGAGGAGCCCAGACCGGGAGCGAACAGGCTCGTCCCACAATACAGCGACGGTAATTTGTGTGAACAAACAGATGCGTGAGAGCCAGAGGTGGACTTGAGTACATTTACTTAATTGCTAAACTCAGCTATGATTTACATGGTACTAGACTACTATTTTGTACCCATGTTTTATACTGGATGCAGAATAAAATATGGATACAAAGTACTTACCGCCTGTATTTCACTTGACTTTATTAATGCTACTTTTTTATATATTATAGCAGAGTTTTTGTTACAAATGAATTCATATAAGTTGCTCATTACAGCTGCTGTGTGGTAAAGTTATTGTGTAGCTAGTGCTACCTTATTTTAGATTTTGCTGTTTTAACCTCCTGAGGCCCGAGCTATGTGTGATTAGCTGCTCCTGATAGTCTAGTCTAATAATGAAGCTTTACCCCAGATTATAAACTTGTTACTTTGCTACAAAGTTTTCTTATGCCTTGTTTTTTTAAATAGTATTTTCTCACAAGGGGATAGTGCCTTTATTTTTATTTTATTTTTTTCTTATTTTGCAGCATAAGACAATAAATTTAACATTGCTTAACAAAGCATGAAAAAACTGAGCACATTGAAATTTAAGGTGCAGAACAGCCATAAATGTGATGTCCTCACATGAGGTCGAAGGATCTCAGGAGGTTAAGACTATTTAAACACGTATCCATTGAATGTAGTAGTAAAAACAATGAAATATTAAGAAACACAGTTGGAATCAGTTTTTTTTAGGTGAGCTTACTTTCACAGCTATCATGAGCAGAAGTCCATGTGATGTTGGAAAGAACTTGAACTATCTTTAATTTAGTGCTGCAGTTTTAACGTATCTAAATTTCACTTGAATGCTCGTGTCTATGCTTTCCTGGCAGCTCAGGGACTCCATGCTTCAAACAGCAGGATCCAGGGTTCAAAGCTTGGTGCTGCCTTTCTGTGTGGATTGTGCATCTTCAGCTCATGTTGCTAGGTTATTCCTTCTTATCTTAGTTCAAATTACTCTCATCAAATTCATTTAAACTTTAATTTCCTCTTTATATTAAACAGAGTTGGTCTACAATCTTACTTTGCAGATGAATGTTTTTTACAAACACATCGTCTCATAAAGGAAGTGGCTGCAGATTATGCTTTAAGTCCAACTGTCTTATAGAATCACAGCCAAAAATGTTGGCAGTGGTACAAATTTCTTGTTGCTGCTTCAGCTTTATTTAAACTGTTGTGTGTGTGTGTGTGTGTGTGTGTGTGTGTGTGTGTGTGTGTGTGTGTGTGTGTGTGTGTGTGTGTGTGTGTGTGTGTGTGTGTGTGTGTGTGTGTTTATGATCTAGCAAAGAAACAATCAAACACATTTCATACATTTCATGGGGAATGTTGATCTGTCTTCTTTGTATCTTCTGCAGTGTGTTTAATATCAGCTGCCAGGACAAATCCAGAAGCTCTTTGTAATTAACATATTTGCTTCTGATCATAATAATACAGGAATGCTGAGAGCCACCACCATAAAAACTGGGGCGTCAAAGCACCCTGCCAAAACTTGTGGCCATGACTGTAATCTCTAAGGATAAAATTGATGCACAACTTTCAGTATCTGAAACTCTGTATTTTAGTGTTAGTGTACATATGTGACAGCATGAGGCAGAGAGTATCCACTGGCTTGCTATCTTTGGGGATTTGAAAATATAATGAAGCTAAACTCTGGTCAAACGGTTCTGCCCCACAATTTCCTTTAAAGTCTGCTCTCGCTGCTACACCAGAGGAATTAAAGTGGTGAATTGACAGCTTGCATGCTGTGGACTGTTTTGTGTCTAATCAGGCTCCCAGGGACTGAAGCAAGGCGTCAAGTGTTTGAGGAGTAAGACTTCTCTCCTGATACTTATTGGCTTTTTGGCCTCCATCTGTGGCAACATCGTACTCGCTCTGCTCTGTAAGTATAAATACTGTCTCAGAACCTCGTGCCCCCTCCTGTGTGTGCTGTACTTTGGGTCCAGTGCAAAAGACTTTGGTACTTAAAATAAAAAGCTTAGTAACTAAAAGTCCATATTTATCAGTTTTTCTTCATAAAGAGTGTAGGAAAGAGGGAAAAAAATCAATATTTGCTACAAGCAACTACCATCAGTTCCCCTGCATATGTACACAGCTTCGAAGTATTTAGGATGTATATGTTGGAGCTCATCCCTCAGTTCATCAGAGGATTTATTTTCAGTATCTTCTGTCTCTTCATGAAATCCCAGACTGACTCCACCATGTTGGGATCAGGCCTCTTTAGGGGGGAAACTCATTGCTCTTGCTGTCATTAAAGATAGTCATTTATGACTCTGGCTCTATGTTTGGAGTCATTTTTGTGCTGCAGTCTGAATTTAGTACCAACCTGATGTCTCCCTCAGGTATTGGTTGATAGAAAATGAAACATTTGAAGTGCCTAAAACTTTTGCACTGTGCTCTACATCTGCCTGTCTATGTCTGTGTCTTTGGGTCTCTATCCCATGCTGATTATTCTCTCTTTATTTCAGCTCAGTGGGCTTTTGGACACCTAGAATTGGCAATAAAAAAGATAAAGCACTTTCTCCAGTCCAGTGAGGGTCATGTAATAGAAAAAGCACAAAAGTCCATAATTGTGAAATATTTCTCCTGCAGGGCCAAGAGTCTCTGGCAGCTCAGCCTGATAATGTGCTTGTGAAGACACTCTTTCATTTAAAACAAACACCACTGGGGCCGTACGTGCTTGATCTATTGCCACGCATGCACATACACACTCGTTCAGACGCACACTCCCAAGCTATCGAGTACAATTTTCAGATCTGAAAATGATGACTGGGATGTCTTGCAGCAAGAGGAGGAAAAAAAATGAAATACTTCCTATGACAACAGGATCTCTAACATATTTTAAGACTTTTGAAAGAGAGAGTGCTTTAATTCCATTTCATGACTCTGTAGAGCAAGTCTGCCTAAGTAAAACAAATTAAATGTAATGTAATGGTATATACAGTAGCTGCAGATTAAATCACAACTGCCGTATGAAAAGTTAACACATTTCATTTCACAAACATCTGCAGCATATGCATTTGTAGAAAGGTTTTTTGTGACGTCATGCAAGCCACATTTTACCACAGCAGCACCTGCACCTGTGTTTTGAGAGGGCTTTCCAGGAAAGGATCACATGTCATTAGTGGTAAAAGGTCCAACTCGTTTTTCTAGCACATATTAACTCTGATGTGATTTACTAACCACAGTTCAGCTTACAGTAAATCAAGATAAACATGCTGAAAATAACTTTGAATCAGTTCAGCTGTTGCAAGCACCTTGGCTTTCACTTCCCTGACACATGACCAGTTGCGACACTTCTTCAGGGTAACATGTTGATTGGGCCTGAAGGATGTCACCACTTCTTATGGTACTTCTTAATGACAGTGAGGTAACTATAGTAACCATTATCTCTATTTATGTCATTAGATGAATATATTTTTTAAACGTTTCAGTACTCAAATGGGAAGTGGCAACATAAAAGAGAACAGACACACAAATGGAAAAATATGTGGCAATGAAACCAGATTGCAAATGATAATTTCTTCTGGCCGCAAGGGATCTCATGTAAACACGATCATTCCAGCCAGGGCAGCAATGAAACCATACAGAGTCACAGACTGTAAAGAGAAGGCTTATATGCTTCAAGAGGGAGCGGTTTATTGGCAAATGAGAAACCACAACAGTATAAAAACTGCATTTGTTTATATTCAGTCTTATATTCAGTCCAACACGAGAATACTGGATGGATTTATCCGGTGATCGACCCCGAGATATTGGCTGTGTTGATTGAAATGTCTTCACTGTCTCATATAATTTTGCACATGCATCCGTGTTCTTTTCATCAATATCATCGCTGAGTCAACAATTAGATTTTCCTCATAATGTTCCTATCAACCTGCTAATTTCCAAACATTAGTGTGCGAGCACTCTGATAGCTGTTAGCAAAGCATGCCAGCGGATGCTCCACCAAACGATCACATTTGCTGTGGATTGCTTTGCTGATCGGTCCATCACTTTTTTCCAGACTGATCTTCCCAAGTATCACATGAATTGCCATAAAATTTGGTACATACACTCATCAGAAATTTAGGTACACCTTGCCACTGCTGGGTCGGATACCCTTTTGTCTTCACGGCTGCCCTAATTCTGGATGTGCTGGAAACATTCATCAGAGATTTTGACCCATATTGACATGATAGCCTCACATCAACATTGATGTGCAACATCTCAGCAGTGCTCTGTGTGGAGCACTACAGAGGCCATTTGAGTCCAGGAAAATCATTGTTATGTTTAAGAAACCAGCTTGTGATGATTTGAGCTTTGTGACATGGCGCTGCTGAAAGCGGGATAAGGCGCCATGATCTTTTGACTTAACAACCAAAGTCAAAAGGTCACTGCAGTAACTTAAATCATGCACATATTTCTTCCCCATTCTGATTTTCAGTTTAAACTTCAGCAAGTTTTCTTGACCATGTCACATTGCCTAAATGCAGTGAGTGAGTTGCTGCCACATGATTGGCTGATCCGATGTTTAAATTAGCATTTAGCTGAACACGTATACCTATTGTGGCCTATCTATCTATCTATCTATCTATCTATCTATCTATCTATCTATCTATCTATCTATCTCTCTCTCTCTCTCAGTGATTAGTAGGCCGGTGCCAACAGCCCCACTGGAGTCTTCCTCCTCTTCAGCTCTGGGTTTGAAATCGATGCAGAGGCGTTACATCCAGCTGTGTGAAGACTACACTGCCCTGGGACAGGGCTGTTCAAAGACAGGTGGCAGGAAGTCGTTCAAACAAATGAACACAGTCTTCATTTCCTGCTGTCTTTGATTTCCCTTTCCCCTCATCCCTTTATCTTGCTCTTTCTCATTAACAGTTAAGCAGTGCAGGGAGTGTCCTGAAGGTTGGCTTCACATCGGGAATCAGTGTTACTATTTCAGCAATGACAGGCTGGACTGGGTGAGGAGCAGAGACAGCTGTGAAGAAATGGGCAGCCATCTCACCATACTGCACACCATAGAACAGCATGTATGCAAATTAATGTGTTTTGTGTGCGTGTGCTTGTGTGTGTGAGTGTGTTGAACCCTGCTGACCAGCACAGGTGTTGCTCATTCCCCTAATTGTGTGGGTTACAGCATGCTGTTGGCGAAGGAGTGGATGTGGGTGGAAGGAGCGATGACACTCATATATCTTTGCGAGGCAAGGTTATTTTATCTGCTGAAGTTAAGAGGACCACTGGATTTTTCGGTGATAACATTAATGATGCCTTCCTTCTATTCAAGTGTCACAGTTAACATGGTCAGTGTGGCAGTTAGCTGAGTCATGCACAATACCAGGATGCTGCAATAGGAGCAAAAAAATAAAACTCAGCCCACATTCAACATAATTTGTTAAAAAACAGTAACTAAGCCACACACAAATAATGCAGTCAATTGTTTAAACTCCACAGTGTGAGTAATATTTATGTGATTTCATGATTTCATTTGTGTGATTTCATGTGATCACCATCTTGGTCTTTTGGAACCAGATAAGACCACATTAGCCAACTAGCTGAGTGACTAAGTTACAAAAAAAGAAAAGAAGAGAGCAAAATCTCCTCTTGTCCAGTTATTGTGAAAGGGGAATTGGTTAAATAGGCCAAAAACCTTTTTATATCAGGTCTTTAAAATGCTCATTTCATTGCTGATGTTCACTGATTTGACTTTTTTAGGGCGTCAGCCTCAAGTGGCGACTGGCTGAGTGGAGCCCCAGAAGTTAACGCCTAGTTACAATGCTAATTTAAGAAAATAAACATACACAGGTGATCCGAACAGACCATGTTCGACTATCGTTTTGGCTTTGTTGCACCACATCACAGTGTAAACTGAGTTAATTTGTCAAGAAAGACTCTGGGACATGTCACAAAAAAGAAAGGCATGGATGTAAATAATAAGATTTATGATGGCTAAAGTCCATTTATCACCTTCAGGTTCCATTTCCTGGCATTCTTGCATCATGACTGATGGTTTGCCGGACACAACAGAGACACTGTTAGTCTTATATGCTGTTAGATTTGCTGTTGTGCTTCTAGCTATGTGGGTTTGGTTTACTGCATTAACTGGAGATCATTCTCCAATAGTGCAATATTAAGAGAATGTATTTTGAGCTTTCGACCTTGCGGGTGTACGTTTTGCAACATAAATTTTACATCAACAGTTTTCAAGGAGCACAGCTTCTAAGTTACGGTTAAGGTTGAGTTTAGATTTTAGGTGTAAGAAAGGACTCTGAGTCATGTATGTGTGTTCATTTTCTCCAGGATGCTCTGGAAAAGGAAGCTAAGAGAATTGGTGGATTTTATTACCACTACTGGATCGGCCTGTCTGACATAGAGACTGAAGGAGAGTGGAAATGGGTGGACAACACGACACTCGAACACAAGTAACAAAATTTAATGCATGCATTTATTTTCTTTTTTAAACTTTTATTTTCGATTATGACACCAATCAATCTGTCCAGGAACAACCTATATAAATTCAAATGGCAAACTCTGCCCACACTTATATCAAAGCCTCAGGTATATCAAACATTTCATCATCAATAAATCAGGTTGCTGGCCAAGGTGAACTTGTTTTTATCATTTGTCAGACATGTTTGGTGAGCTATAAATAACAACTAATCTATCACACTTTCTGCTCTCTCCCTCTGTCACAGATACTGGGATCAAGCGAGCTCAGAGCCAGATAACCACCACACAGGAGGGGAACACGGAGAGGACTGTGCCACCTTAGACAGCCACTCCAAGACATGGTTTGATGTTCCTTGTGATCACATTTATAAACGAATCTGCCAGATGGATGCCATTCAGCTCAACTGAATCCCTACACCACTAAAAATGATGCAGACCTGCGAAGGCTGGATATGCAAGACGTGAAAATGAATGGGGGCATGTTTGGGATTACTGAAAATAGATGTCGGCACTAAAATAAGCACAGTTTTGCTTTTTTGTTTTTGGGGTTTTTTTGTAAGCTCACGGTTGCTGAAAAGCTGCACATTATGTTGAGAAAGCTTGTTGGAGATTAAGCTGTTCACTGAAAGATATCATTTGCTTAGTGGTGCACTGATTGTACACAAGGACGTGAATATTTTTAAAAAAATGTGAGACCATGACATCAGGTGGCAATTTTTGACTTTACAATGAACTCGTGTAGTTTCAGAGTTGCACAGTCTGCTGGGAAATGAGCATGAATGTTGTCACTGTGTCACATTTTTTTAATCTGTCTGCTGTTGAGGGCTGCAAAATGGTTTAGAAACAGCACTGTAGGGTTTGTTGGGTGCCAAGCAGCGGATGTCCTATTTTGACCTTATCTTAGAAATCCACCTTACCTTATCACACAAAACCCATGACAGCCCGTAAAACCCTGTGAAAAAAAAAAAAAAGTTAGGGAGGTGATTTGATTCTGTTGATCGAGTTTTGTGCGTACACAGAAGTTGCGTTTTTTTAAAACTGAGGATTTCAATTGAATTTCAGTCGAAAATGGCTGCAAAACAGGAAATGAGATAATATCTCGGCAATTCTTTGTGTAAACATGGTCAAGTGTTTCGACTTACATCTGAAACATCTGGTGTGTGTGTGTGTGTGTGTGTGTGTGTGTGTGTGTGTGTGTGTGTGTGTGTGTGTGTGTGTGTGTGTGTGTGTGTGTGTGTGTTGCTCTGCTGAACTGGCCCTTCATATCTGCTGTCAGCTAAAGTATAATTTCTTAGTATTTTCCCTTTAAGATGAACCATGTTGCTTGTCTGGAGTATTCTATATTTGTATGTATGTACACTTGTAAATCAATAAACTATGTTTTATCATCTACCTTTTTGCTTTCTGTCTATTCCATGCTGCTTGCAGACAAATGAACAAATAAAAAAGATATAACAGTTTACAAACCTTTTTTTTATTGTTTAAAGCTAAATTACTGACCTCTTGTTAAATGTTATGGCCTTCGTGTAGATATGAGTTTGCGGACCTCTTACAGACTTTACATTCTTTGTTTATTTTTGATACATTTGTCGACTATTACACAAGAATTGGAGTATTATGAGTTGCAAGAATGTCATATACAAGGCCCCTAGTAAAGCACCTTTTAATAAACAGACAATATAACTTTTAAATAGATACAAGCCCTAACAACATATACTGGAAAACTTGTGCAATTTAAAAAGGCACGAGTAAGTAAATCCTAAATGGTGGATTCTGTTCATCTGGACGTAGCGTTTTCAATTGGAGAAACGTTTCGTCACGCTACGTCCAGATGAACAGAATCAACCTTTTGGGGCCATGAATACTTAAATACAGTTATATCTACTGATCAGTTATGTAATTTAAAAGCACGTGGTGAAGGGTATGGGGAACATTTTGTTGTTTCCAATGATTATGGACAGGTTCACAGGTGAGGTCAGGCAGTCTCTATGGTGGATGCTCCTTGCAGACGACATTGTGGCTTGTACTTAGAGTAGGTAGGAGGTAAAGTGATGGAGGCATAGTCTGAAGAGAAGAGGAATGTAAGTCAGCAGAAGCAAGACAGAATACGTGTGTGTGAGGGATCATAAAAGGAGTAGAGATAGTAAAGATTTAAATACCTGTGGCCAACCATTCAAAGCAACAGAGGGTACATAAGAGAGCTGAGATGGTTTGGTTTATTTGCAGAGGAGGGAGTGTGGATATATCACTGAGAAAATGTTGAATATCAAGCATCCAGGCAGGAGGATTCAGAATCAGAATACTGTATTAATTCCTAAGGAAATATCTTAAAGGAAAGAACCAAACCAGAGTGTAGGTTCAGATGTTGTTTAAGGAGGACATGCAGTATAGCTGTATAGCTGTATATCTCAGATTTCTGTAAAGTTATTTATTTCATATTCTGTATAGTTTTTCATATTTATATCCTGTTCATAGCCTGTACATAGCTTGTACTCACTACAGCCTGTACATACTTATAGTTATAGAATATTCACAACATACTTCATACCGTGTACATTATAACATACCATAATAGACCCATTTCTGTAATATTACTCACATATCTATATTATTGCTAATATATATTGTAATATATCTATATCACTAAAGCACTTCTGGATGGATGCAAACTGCATTTCGTTGCCCTGTACCTGTGCATGTGCAATGACAATAAAGTTGAATTCTATTCTATTCTATTCTAATAGAGGAGGATGCTAGGAGCTAGCAGATGATCCACTGTAGCGATCCCTAAAGGGAGCAGCCAAAATAAGAAGATAAAGATATCATGCTTGTCTTGAGTTTCCCTCTGAAATACATACATAGACTTTGGGAGATGTAGAGTAATATTAAAGAGAAAATAAATATTAGTAAAGGTTATTGAAGATAATAAACAGTTGAGGCCTTTTTTTCATATTTATGTTCCTAAGTTGAAAGCATGCTAACTGTTTTATTTGGCTTTGTGTTTAGCAGGAATAAGCATTTCATCACTGACTGCTGTTCATGAGAACATTGACACTCGGTACAGTCCGCTAACATTTGCGTGGAGTATACCCAGTCGCCGCTAAGTGGTGCTCTCCTCTCTAATCCGCTGTAACAAATCGTGATTGACAGCTGGCTTTGTCCCGCCTGCTTTGAGCGGCTGTCCAATCACGGATTACGTCACTTTGTTGTAGCGGAACTGAGCGCTCGAAAGGGAAACTGTCTGCCAGAAACCAACACAACAAGGTAAATTTTAACACGCTAATCCGCGTTTTACCATTTTTGTTTTAATATTTCAATGCATATGTAGTTTATTGGCTATCTGAATACGATGGTGGCATGTTTGAAGTCAATATAAAGCCTTAAAATGGACTGAGGCCTGAAGTCAGCGGTTAGATGAAGCCTGTCGGCGGCTAATTAGCCGCTAGCAGCCGAGCTAGCATGACACATTGAGCTTGAATAATAGGTAATGTTTACGTAAACAGTGAGCTTAAAGTCGGGCAGCTACCCAAAACTACAGTTATAATGTGTATCTTTAGCACTTTGTCTGACAGCTGATTTGATGTTTCGCCCCGGGTAAGCATATAAGCTTAATATCAGTGCACCCTAAATTTAACTACTTACTTCAGGACAACACATGACCCTTTAAGTCTCTGTAAGCGCCACTTTATGTTTTGGTTGATTTTTGTTTGAATAAATAGATCATCATCATCATCATCATTATCATTATTATTATTATTGTTGTTGTTGTTGTTATTGTTATTTAATATTAACAAGTTTAAAATTGAGATCTTGAATCAGTACAGAATGACAGAGACGTTTCTGTTTACTGCTTTAGACTTGAAAGACGAATATTAATTTAATTTTAACAAAGAATGTAACAAAATTAACATGGTGATAGAAGTAAAACTTCAAGCAAGGAAACAATAATTTTTTAAAGACCCAATTTCTGGGCAAAGTCTGCCATTTTAAAGCAGTCAGGTTGACTGCTTGCTCTGTAGATGCAGCTTTTGTGCTGCTGAACAATTAAATTACAAATAATTATAGATAATGCTTGGAAATATACGCACGGATAGGTTTCAAGGTGGCTTCCAAGTGGTGAAGGAACTTTGCTTGAAGTAGTTTCATATTTAAATGCAAACTTTATGCACACAAGTTGATTCAAACAGTATTGTATTAATGACCTGAAAAGTTGCAGATTTATTTGTGACTTTGACCGAAAACTGTCAGCAAAGAAGGCTCTTATTTATGAATGTCAATTAGTGCTAAAATGTATTTGTGCTCCTTTTTCATGCAGAACAGTCAATTTAAATATATCCATAAAACAAATATGACAAAAATGGTTTAGTTCCCAGAGGTATTTATAACACTTTAAATATAATTTGTGGGGTACACTGCTCGTTTGACTAAACAAGCTATTTGAAGGTGTCACCCTTATCTCTGGTAGAGTGTGAATGACAGTTTCTCAAGGGTACACTGATAAACATGAAGTGAATATTAGTAAGCGCTAGTATTAGCCTTATTAAGGGAATATCAGTGTATTGGCAAGCACAAACTCACTTCCAACATTGTGTAAAATGTGACTAAAAACAGAATGGAATGATTTTAAAATCTCACAAACCCAGATTTTATTCACATGGAGACACTGTTTTATGAAAAATATCCGTTCATTTTTAATTTCATGTCAGAAACATGTTTCCATAAATTTGGTTTGGGAGCAATTAAAGGTTAAAAAAGTAAGCAGTATGAAGAAGAAACAGATGGAGGAACATTTTGTAACTAATTGGATTAATTGGCAAAAAGTCAGTAACATGATCTGTTGCCAAAAAACAAAAACTGCATCTACAAATTGGAGAATAGTTTCGGAGTAATGTACCTCGATAATAAAGTTGTTAAGACTTTGAGTATCTCATCATCTGCAGTCCACAACAATATTAAATGATTCAAAGTGCCCAAGGGACAATGTCGACAATCACTATTGGATGCCATTGCAATTTAGCCCCTCAAGCAACACTGCATTAAAAACAGACAGGATTATGTTATTCTGAAAATCACTGCATGGGTTCAGGAACACTTGTTGATATTACTGTCTTTTAACACACTTCAACATCACATCCACAAATGCAGATTAAAGCTCTATTATGCAAATAATAATCCATATGTGAACATGATCCAGAAACCTCATCTTCTCTGGGTCACAGCTCATTGAAAAGGGACTGAGGCAAATAGAAAACTGTTCTGAGGTCATATGAATTGAAATTCTTTTTGCAAAACGTGGACACTGTATCCTCTTGACTAAAGAGGAGAGGGATTATCTGGCTTTTTTTTTTTCTTCAAAAAAGTCCTTCCATAAATCAGTAAGACAATGTGAAACTGCATACCGCTGCTATGAAAACAGCGTGACTTCCTGGTCCGGGTGCTGAACTGGACTGCCTGCAATCCAGCTCTTTTGCTGACTGAAAACATTTGGAACACTATGAAAAAGAAGAACTTTTTTGAGACGTGTTGCTACTATCAAATTCAAAATGAGATAATAATGATAATTACCACCAATATGGGCCCATAATTCCACAGTTGGTTAATCTTTAATTTTCATATTCCGAACAAATGAAGCCAATTGACAGACTAATAGTTATGGCCTTACTTCTAAATAGTCTACTAGTGTTTTAACTCTCACAGATTTGATACGTAGATGATACTTAAAATGCTACAAAACTGTTTTTAACTGTTTTTAAAAAACAGTTAAAAACTCTTCTGTTCAAACAAGCCTTTTGTTGATCTACATATTTTATTTTATTTTATTTTTTTTACATTATTTACATTTGATCTTTTACATTGTATATAATGTCTATTGATTTTATTGTTTATTTTAATATTTTAATATTTGTGTACAGCACTTTGTGATTGCCTGTCTGCGAAAAGCGCTTAATAAATAAAGTTTACTTACTTACTTACTAAAATTATAACACAAGTAATCTCAGGGGATTTCAGAATAGTAACTACCATATTTTTCGGACCATAAGACGCACTGGATTATAAGGTGCACTGTCGATGAACGGGTCTGCTTCCATACATAGGCGCACCGGATTATAAGGCGCATTAAGCGAAACAAGCGTTAGCATTCCAGCTTTACTGTTTATGTTATGCTAGCATAGCTGTGCCGCTAGCGATCATGTAGCACATCATTATATACCATCTAGCCCAACTTCAGTAACGCTACAAACGTCACTGCTGTTTAGTTTTCTGTCTTCACTTATGTTGGAAGTGATAGCAGAGCTGTACATTTTAATTTTTTCAGAAATCTCTCTGTCAGAACATGGTATATCTTGTTTAGGTGGAAACTAGCGAGCTAACTTCCTGATAATTTCTAACTCCGTTAAATGTAATAAATTCTGTTTTCATGGATGCCTGGATGTTAAACTTAACTGTTACACCCGGTAAAGCAACAACACTGATCATTTTATTACAGAGGAAAGAATTTAGACAGTTTATAACTCTCGGTGATGCTGCAGTGTTCGTCTGACTTTGGGACCTGATGCGGACGGAGTTTTGTACCCAGATTACTCTGCGAGGCTACTGACTATGGTAGCCATAATGCTCCAACAATCCATCAAGCTGTGCGGCTTCGTAGCTTAAGTCATTCTAAAACATTTTTTGACAGATTTTTGAGCACTGTGTACCACATAAAATCGGTTCGAGGTCCGTAAGCACAACCAGAATTCATACATAAGGCACACTGTCAATTTTTGAGAAAGTTAAAGGATTTTAAGTGCGCCTTATAGTGCGGAAAATACGGTAGTTTAAAGTAAAGCATAACAATTTTCATTTGAGCAAGCACAGTAGGGGGTCTTATTAGCAGGAAGAAACCTCAGAGAGAACCAGACTGGTTCAGTGAGGGCTGCCATCTGTCTCTACTGGTTGGGGAAAGGGTAGAAAGAAAACATTAGCATTGAGAAACAGCAAACATGCTAATCAGGTTGGTGGGTCATTCAACGATAAATTCAGTGAGTGTCTCCCACCTGAGCCTCTCCGAATAAACAGATTCTTTTTTATTAATGACCATTCAATATTCTAAGAACATATGCTAAATTTACCTTCACACTATGAAAAAGTCTTTTTTTCAAGCCCTCAGTGGGTGAAAATTTGCACTGACATAAAGCATGTAGTTTGAGTAGCATCTAAAAATGAATCTGGTACCAAAATGTAGGTATATAGCTTTCATAGCTTGTTTTCACCAGCCAGATAGCTTACACAGTGGTATAACCCTTGAGAGTTTATCCAAAATGCACTTCCTGAAGTTTCTTTCTGGGTACCAGTGTTTGTTTCTGTTATTCTATGTGATAGACATTACATTGATACAGTTTAGTTATTTGAACAGTGATATATCCCATGATGATCCTCAAAGTTGGTTACAGAAGAAACTGTGCTAAACAAAAAATTGATTTTAGCCTTAGATGGTGACACTTGGAGTGGGTGTAAAGTTAATTTGGTTGCAGTTCTTCACTCGATGTTAAATTTGTTTTTCAGCCCAGAAAATTTCATGCTACAGCTCCTCCTGTACTTAAGAGATTATGAGGGCTCAAAAATGCTGTTAAAATGACACAAATCAATGTGTTTATATGCAGTGACCCTGGTCTAGACAGCAGTCAAACATAAAACATATGCAGCTCCCAAAGTTGCCTGCAGAAAGGTAAAGAGGACACAAACCCCACCTAACCAAAACAAGCAACTTTATTGTCACATCGTGATAATTTCTGTCCTCTGTCCATATGGTCTTAGTTAATCTAGAACCAAACATCTCATCAGTTATTTTCCTTTAAGTAGCTTTAAAATGATTTAAGCTTCTGTTCTTTGTTTTAGGTTTTTAGTATTTGCACAGGCTGTAACCTCTGTGTTTTTATGGCTCAGTTTGCCTCAGCATTTAATAAGAAGCTGACTATGTGAAGTGTCAAAACAAAAACTCAAGCCTTAGCAGTGGTTTGCAGTGACCTTCAGCATGTGTCTTGGTTGCGATGCAAAGTCTATAGCACAGGGAGCTGTTTAGTGAGTTCGGGGTATTAGAAAACAGTGGAAGCTTGCAGCTCCAAAATTCAATTTTGTATTTCTTCTGCTTGCAGTATAGACTTTTTATTATTTAATAAACTGTCTTAGTCACTTTGATTTTCTAGCTGTCCAAATATAGAGCTCCTCTCAGCAATAACAATAGCTAAAGAACTGAATGTTTTGAGTAGGACTTGTAATGCCTGAATATGGTAGGACAGGGACATTGTATTAACATTAATACACAATTAAAGTAAATGAATAGGCAAAATTAAGGATACGTTGTTAAAAAGAATAATACAGGCATTACCTAAGGTCTTTGTTAAAACCACGTATCTTAATTTGCAGCTGTCTGTCCATTTAAATTTATTCATGAATGACAGTGGGGTTTTTTCTGTTTTATTCATGTTTATTATATCACAGTATCTTGTGTCTGGACAGCTGCATCTCTCATATTGAGCAGATCAACAAATTCCTCATGCCACCTCTCACTGATATGCAGCCAGTTTTGGCCATCTTTTAAATTCAGTTGAGGTATACAGATGGATCCAGTTCAGCCTCACACTTCGAGCTTGATTTGACTTTTAGAAAGCCCTGAAAGTACGAGAGGCGGTGTTTCTTTAGCACGGTGTAGGTTAACTTGTTTGATTAAATCGCATGTCCACTCACCTTTTCAGCTCATCTGGGAATGTGCACTTTGGACCTCCTCAATGATGATGCGATGGGGCGACATACAGAAAATGTGCATCTAAATGTGTCCAATTTATGGGGATAAGATACTATATTGGTGCCATCAGCAGAAGCAGGCAGAGTAGTATTAGCACCACAATGGGTATCCAGACACTGTTGCATAAATTTTAGGAAGTGGCCTAAGGTAATGATGCCAGTATGATGCAACTGCAATAATTTAATCATGCATCTGTAATACCAACTTCCCTTGTGTCCCAGGATGTGTCTGCTGGGATTAAGATCTTAAAATATCCCATCAGTTGCTCAGTTGAGGCTCATTTGAATCAGGAGGAAGTGGGATCAAACTGGCATACATTTAGATTTTTATAACTAGAGAATGTAAAGAAAACATTAAATATGACGGGTTAGATCGGGGTATGGTCCTGGATGTTTATTAGGTTGTTTGTTTTCTTTCCAGATTTTAAGTGTCTGCTTGAGGCGCAGATAGATTCATGTCAGTACTTAGGTAATTATTCTGGTGCTGCCTTCAGCCCAAAGTGCATTTGCATCGTATTTCTATTGAGGGAGTGGGCTGATGAATATACATGCCCTGCTTCACATTCGTTTCACTTGTTGCCTGCTTTGGTACTGCCCAGTTAAGCTGCTCTTTCAGTGTCTGAGGAGCTCTCCAGGCAGTTTGAGGGTTAAGTGCTTTGGTCAAGAGCCCTTGGCTGTTGGACATTAAATTAGAGTGAGTATTGTTCATTTATATAGATATATTTTCAACAAGTGACGAGTGGCTGCAAGGTTTGACAAGGGCATGGCATTGCACGCAGATGCTGTGGGGTCTGAGGCTTCATTAATAGACCATTGTAGTTCTTGTTCTTGTGTTTTTCAAAGATTTTGATATGATGTCCCCAGAGGGCTTTAATAAAGTGGCAGAGCTAAGGCAATAAGAGAGGATATCTCTTTGATTCTTATCGTGATTGCTCTGCAGCTCATCCTTGTCTCTGTAGTATCCTTGTCTCGTCTAACCTGCTAACTGTGTTTCTGGTACCTGTGTCCTCCCGGCATCAGATGGAGGTGGAGCAGCTCCTGTCTCTGTCAGGCTCAGCACTGGCCCAGGCTGTCAGCTCTCTGCTGGAGACCCCAGGCCTCTATGTTTTCTCTGACATCTTGGAGCTGCCTAATGTCAGAGAGGTAAATGCTCTTTCCTCACGCTTTATCCACACACTCTGCCCTTTGGGATATTGTCAGTCCTGGCATGAATGAAAATCATTATTAGTTAAGTCTTGTGTTTAAATGCACCATCAATAAATTCTTCCAAAACTAACTAAAGATACCAACAACACCACAGAGAACAACCACACTGATAATTTTATTGGAGCTGAAAGAATTTGCACCATTTTTAACTCAGTGGTGCCTCAGTGCTTGTTTGCTTTTTGGACCTGAAGGAGCTTTTGGATCCTGAAGTGATAATGATGTCATACTTAACAAGTCAATTTCCTGAAGATATATAAACTGAAGATGAACTAGAGCCAAGCTGGTCCCACAAGATTATGCAGTAAGTCACTATAACCTTTAAGCTTAATCACTTAACCAGAAAATGATTAAGCACAGTCTTATTTACAGTTTTGGCCAGGTAAATGGCAGACCTTCCTGTCTTAATGCTGCCCCCTGGTGGTGAGAGTTTAAGTTAAAAACTGCAGAGGGAAATTACAAAAATGTCCTTTAATGAATACAAGAAGAAGCTGATCAGCCAAACCAGTGGCTGCACAGCTTGTGTGTAGTATGATTGCAAGTGTTTACAAACTGAATCACATTTGCCATCCGTGCAAGTGGAAAAACACCACAGTTATGTTCCAGTGACTGAAATCAGAACTCACCCTCCGATCAACACAACAACACATAATAAGCATCGAGCTCCTGAAGGCACCATAAAGTGCAGGATAACACGTTACATACACACAGCTAATACCCTGCTTTTGAAGCGAAATGCTGCTTTTAAAGGAGAGTGTGATTTAGCAGAAACATTCATCCATTACTTAAGTTAAGCCGTGAAAAGGATGGAGAAAAAGCCAGACCAGCGGGAATATTTGCTAAGGATTTGAGACACCCTTTTTTAGGAGCTAAACAGATAAATTGCATTTGTCCTTATTTAATAAAGAACCATACCAAGGTGAAAAAAAATGAAGACAAGCAGTCCTAAAGAAATATAGCAGAGGACATTTTAACTAACAGATTGCAATAAAAAGACAAGAGAAAAAAGCTAAAGTTGAGATTTCTGAACAGTTCAGACAAAGTGATAAATACCACAGGAAATTAAAAATGTCGGTTTGGAGTCAGTTTAGACAGAAGAGCAACAATACAACAGCCTACACAAATATTTACCTCTGTGTTTTTTCCCCTCACTGTTTTTTAACTGTGCATCTATTTACACAATAATCTATTCCAAACATCCTGTGTGAGTTTATTCAGTTCTATTGTGATTTTCCTCTGGCAGGACAAAGACAAGTGTTCTCTTTTCATCAGACAATATTTGTATTTTTAACAGCAGTGAATATTTTCCTTTCCTCTTAGCTACTTTCCAGACATGCACAACACTCAAATCGACGTAGGCAATTACAGAAGTCAGACGAAGGGCCACTGCGGTCATTCCTTTCCCCCCTATAATTTCTGTTAAATTTAATAGATGGCCTCCAGTTATTTATAAGGACAGGGAAAATGGTTTGAAATGGAATAGGATTTCTGCAATAGAGCAGCTGGACATTAGCAAAGAAGAATTTCACCTGCCCTCTTTCTTTTTTTTTTTTAAAAGTTATATTAAAATATTTTTTTTAAACCATGGGGAAGCTGTGCATCAGGAGGTAGCGCAGGTTGTCTGCTAAATGCTAGTGGTTCGATCCCTGTCTCCTTTAACCTGCCTGTCAAAGTATCCTTGGGCAAGAAACTGACTGCAGAGTTGCCCTCATCCATCAGAGTGTAAGTGTGTGAACGATGAAAGCACTTGTATGAATGTGTGTGTTTCAGGTGGATGAGGCTTGGAGTAGCAAAGAGTGATCAGATTTAGTAGAAAAGCACTATGTTAGTACCCGACTGTTTAACATGCATGTTTTAGCCAGGTTTTTATTAATTAAAATATAATTGACACGTTTGTTTATTAAATGGCCACATAAGGTATAAGGTAACTGTACCAGGCGATCTTCCTTATCATGCTGTGTGTAGTCACCCAAATAGACCACAGTCTGTCAGACTCGGCCCCCACCGGTCCAGCACCATCACACTCAGCACCGGGTCTCCACAAGGATGTGTTTTGAGTCCCCTCCTGTTTACGCTCTACACATCCGACTGCTCCCCTACCCATCTCTCAAACACCATCATAAAGTTCGCGGATGACACCACAGTGGTTGGACTCATCTCAAGGGGGGATGAGTCGGACTACAGAGATGAGGTCAACAGACTGACTGAGTGGTGTTCAGTTAACAACCTCCAACTGAACACCACGAAAACTAAAGAACTTATCTTGGACTTCAGGAAGGGCAGAGCAGACCCGGCCCCACTTTACATTCACGGGAGCTGTGTGGAGAGGGTACACTCCATGAGGTTTCTGGGCGTGCAGATATCTGATGACCTCTCCTGGACTGCAAATACTACAGCGGTGGTTAAAAAGGCCCAGCAGCGTCTCCACTTTCTGAGAGTGCTCAGGAGGAACAACCTGGAGGAGAGGCTGCTGGTGACATTTTACAGAGCCACCATAGAGAGCATCCTAACGTACGGCATAACAACATGGTATGCAGGGTGCTCAGCTGCAGACAGGAAAGTACTGCAGAGGGTCATCAACACAGCCCAGAAGATCACTGGCTGCTCTCTGCCCAGCCTGGAGGTCACTGCAAACTCTCGGTACCTCAGCAGAGCTGGCAATATCATCAAGGACCACTCTCACCCCAGCAACCAACTGTTTGAACTATTACCGTCAGGCCGACGGTACAGGTCACATAAAACCAGGACAAACAGATTCAGGGATAGCTTCTTTCCCAGAGCTATCACCGTAGTAAATAAGCACAAAAACAATTGAACCTATTCCATACCGTCACTGTCATTATATTATGCTGCTATTCATACTGTCATTATATTAATGCTGCTATCCTGTATATATTGTACATACTATTGTTTGAGTACTTACGATTGTTTTTTTTGTACTTTTTATATTTTACATTTATATTTATTATTGAAACTTGCACCAAGGGAGTGGCACTCCAATTTCGTTGTACTCTGTACAATGACAATAAAGGCTATTCTATTCTAAGGCCAACTCTGAGCCAAGAAAAAACCCTGGTGAGGAAATGGATGGATGTGATTACTATTTAAATGTTAAGGACCAGGAAATATTAGACGGGGGTCATTCTGTGTCAGTTCATCATATGCCTCCCACCTGACCATCTCAGATTTGCCAGGGCAAAGATAGTCTCTTAATAGGAATTATGCTAAATTTCAGGTCCCTGCTGTCAGACGTTTTTCTGGCATCTTTTTTTGAGGGGATATTTTAAAGTTCATTTATCTAGAAAATTACTTGAGCTAGATTTTTCAGAGGAAATATCTGGTACCATGACGATATTAATATGGACTGTCGGGGGTGTAGCTTAAATTAACATAGAATGATGGCAGCTTGAAGTGTCATAAATACTTGGATGTCTAATCTCTGACAGCAGATTTGAAGGCTTGTAGAAACTACAAATTCTGGAAGGGGAGAGTAGAGGGCTGATAATTTGTTTATAGCTTCTCATACACAAGGCATATAATATTCTTTAAAAGATCGGGTGAATGGTTTCACTGATGTTCAAGCTTCAGTATAGGTGGAGAGGGAAAAAAAACACATTTTCATCCAACTTCAGTGTGACATTCCCCAGGTATGCCTCCATGTACCAAAATCCAAATTACCTTTTTTAGAAAGAGAAGGTTTCTGTTAATAATATATCAAAATTTGTGATGGTTTTCTGTCTCATTTTCTCAGTATGAGGTGTTTTCTTTTTTTTTTTTTGACACTCTTAAATTTATGTACGGGAGCCAAAGATTGTTTCAGAAGCCGAGCAACATGTTTTAATTTAATTTATGCACCTTCAGGGCCCAGCAGGAAGTTTTTTTTTCTAGCCAAGAAGAGAGGATGTGTGCTCAGTACCATAAGCACATGATTACAGGCAGGAGTTCCTGGTACACTGGATGCAGATATGTAATTAAGGAGGATGACATAAAAAGGCTGAGACTTCCATGAAGGAATTCAACTTTTAGTTACATTCTGCTATTGAAGATAACTTGTTTCATTAACGTTGATGATGCAAGCTATACAGGTAGCAGAATTCATGCATGTGAATGCATGTGGTGTTATATTATATTTCTTCAAATGAATTAAATGCTGTTGGTGTAGTATTTATAATTTCTTTGAAAAAAAATGTCATTAGCTGAATTACTGAGACTTTATGATCAAGTGATTGAAAATTATATCTTGGAAATACTTAAATAAGAATGTTAAAATGCACTTTTGAAGCCCGAGTATCTCTGTAGCCAATAATCTGATAAGGACAATCTCTCAAATTTTATCTCGGCTATTAAAAATGAAAGGCAGCGGGTGAAATTTAGGCCCTTTGTCTTAGATCCAGTAAATTTTAGAAATATTTGAATTTATTATAATCCTCAACTGCCATACATAAAGATGAGTATTTCAAAATTCATACTGGGACAAATTTTGATATGTTATTAGCAGAAATGTCCTCTTTCAAAAAAGGTAATTTAGATTTGGTATATCGGGTCATACCTGGGAAATATCACAGTGAAGTTGAATGAAAATGTGGTTTTGTTTTCCATATTCAAGCTTGAATATCAGTGAAACTATTCAGCTGATCTGGACTGATTTAAAGAATATTTTGTGTCTTGTATATGAGAAGCTATAAAGAAAATATAAGCCCCTACTTATCCCTACGTGAACTTGCAGTTTCTTCAGGACTCCAAATTGAAAGCGATTAGGCATCCAAATATTTATGATGCTTCAAACATCCATCATTCTTTGTTAACCTGAGCTTCACTCCTGAGAGTCAGAGAGTCAGCACCAGATATTTACTCTGAAATATTTGAAGGACACAGCTCAAGTAATTTTCTAGAATTTTAAAGTTGCCGCTCAAAAATTATGCTATAAAACATCTAAAACCTTTCATAACTTAAAGTATTTTTTCTGCAAAAATTAATGTCACTAGGGAGCTGAAATCCAGCATAATTCCTGCTAAATAGTGCATCTTTACCTGGAATCTTTTCAGGCAAAACTGTGAAACTGTCATGTGGGAACTTCTTTTTTTTATTATAAACTGAGATGGAATGACCCACAGATCGCCAGAGATGGATTTTGGAGCCTGGTATGAATGCAGAATAGTCCTAACACATTTGAATATACCCGTCAGGTCTTTTTTTGTGTTTCTTTCTTTTTTACTGACTCACAGAAACACCTCTGCTCTGTCCATGGATAAAATGCCGTTGAATAGCTCTTACGTAGAGAGTCTCATTACTTACAATATTCTGCCACATCATTTTCTCTTTCATCTTCTCTCCAAACCACAGCTGGAGAATGGTCCTCATGCACCGGTGTACCAGCTCCTGAACCTCTTTGCCTATGGAACCTACTGCGACTACAAAGGTATTGCAGCGGCAGCACAATGTAAATAAGTAATAGGGTGGCCCTGCAACTCTTTTATTATGAGCCGTATTTCTTTGCTTCAAGGCAGGCACCTTGACACAGAGGCTTTAAACACCCTCACCTGAAATGCTGCAGGCAGGTGGTTCATGGATAAAAATTGCTGGAGCCTATTTAGACTGATGATTGTCTGTGTCACAAACAGACTGTAAACAAATCTTTTCCAACTTAAATTGCTTTCTGCGTAACACACCAGGAAGCTTCAAGTAGAAGTGGAATCCTAATTATGACTAATTATGTACTGAAGATCAACCAATAGCCTGGAAAAAAAGATTGTAGCCTACTTTATTGTTCTTTCCCTTTTGAGACTTGCCGCCAGGGAGCACATTTACTTTCATAGAGCTGTGTAGTGGATCCCTTAGAGGAGCTGTCAGAGCTGCCGTCTCAGGGGGCGTGAGTCCTGTCACCAGGGTAGCGAGTCAGCAGGAGGCACAGTTGCAGGAAATGGACTTCCTCCCGACTCTGTTCTCTGACTGCTTAAACAGCTCCACACTCACCTTCACCTTGCTGTGTTACATTACACCTCATAGTAATAAGTTTTGCTTCTATTATGTGTGGCTGTTTGACCCTCTGTAAAGTAACACTTACACACTGTTCTGGTAAATGTTTCCCATTGTGTTTCTATTTGTTTTTTTGTGTATTATTATTCTCGTCTGCTGCTGCAGAGAGAGCAGCCTCACTTCCCGAGCTGACCCCGGCACAGAGAAACAAACTCCGTCATCTGTCAATCATCAGCTTGGCTTCCAACCTCAAGGTACAGGTCCATTATTCTCTCGTCCAGGTTTTACATAAAAGTGCAGATGAGCTGTGGTGTTGTATTGATTTTTGTTTTCTTTGTCTCAATCTTAGAAAATAAATTTGCTGCAGGCGTCATAAAGCAAGCCCTGATATAAATGATATGTGGGCAATTCTGCTTTTAGATGGCTTTGCTATTTTCCTCGGGCTCATAATCAGATTTTTTTTTTCTCTTTTTCTTTTTAACACTCGTGTGAGGTTGGCTGTGATCCTAAGCTTGTGGCTGTAAATATATCAGCTAAATTTGGAGGAAAACAACAGACGAGCCTCTTAATTTCTCAAGAAAAGTTACCAGCACAACTTGTACCCTTCGTGTCATTTGAAATTTCAGTGCCAGCACTCCATGTCCACGATAAAGTATTCATCTTATGTGGTTTGTTACAGCATCTCTCCACTGTCCTGCACCTCTCCTTGTGCCCTTTTCTTTTTTCTGCTCCTGATAAATAATAGATTCATTATTCTCACCAGTGCTGTCTTTTTTTTTTCTTCCTCCTCTAACTTAATATCTGTGTCCGTTAACATCGCTCTTTTCACTCCTGCCCCCTTGTTTTTCTCCTTAATGTGTCACCGCTCTCCCTACATGTGGGTTTGAACTCACTAATTGCCCAGTGAAGGATTGTAAAGATTTAAGCTCCTTTCATCTTCCTCTGGCAGTGACATTTACACAAATGAGCGTTTTCACTGTAACATTTTTTTTTAGTCATTTTCCATCAGAGCACTGAAGTGGAATCAAATTAGCTGCCTGCTTACCTACACTTTCCTCTTCTCTTTATTTTCCCCTCAGTGCCTGCCGTACTCGCTGCTCCTGCAACAGCTCGATTTGAAGAACGTGCGGGAACTCGAGGACCTGCTGATTGAAGCTGTTTACTGCGACATCATCCAGGGGAAACTGGATCAGAGGAACCAGCAGGTGGAGGTAGACTGCAGCGTGGGTCGCGACCTCGGCCCTAATGAGCTGCCAAACATAATCAACACGCTGCAGGAGTGGTCAGTATCACCTCTAAGTGTCTGTGGACACACTTTAGATTTATGTCTCAATTATCTGTTTTTCTTACTCCGTGCTTTTGTTCTCTCTCAGGTGTGCAGGTTGTGAGGCAGTTCTGTGTGGTATTGAGGAGCAAGTCTCGAGGGCAAACCAATACAGAGAGAGCCAGTTAAAGGTCAAAGTCCAAGTGGAAACAGAAGTAAGTCCTTCCTCCCTTCAGTCTTCAGTTCTGTCTCTTTTCCGCTTGGCTACTATCTCCCCTTTTTTCCCTACCAGCCATTTGTGGTATTCTAGTTTCACCCTGACTGCATATTTCGTTATTTGCAACCTCATTTCTGTAATCAGTCTGTAATCAGTGGGAATGCGATTAACAATTTCATAACAGCCATTTAAAGTGATTTCTTTTCTAATGCACTTTGTGTCAGTAAAAACCTGCAGTCCCTTAAATGTCCAGCTGATGTTAAACTAAACATTTTTATTCTCTGTTAGCGCAGCTCTGTGAATTGCTTGGTGGGGTTAAAAAATAGAAAAGATAATGAATGCATTTTTATTTTACATTTTTTCGAGATTTGCATTAAATTGACTGACATGAAGCCACGGTGCAAGTTTGTTTACTTTTCTCATGTTCCCTTCATCAACACTCAGGCAGCCTGCTAGATGCTGTCAGTCACACAGGCACTGACACACCCCTCTATTATTAGTATTCATGCCAGATTTAGACAGTAAATTCACTGATGATGTGTGATTGCTCCAACTAGCTCGAGCTTGACAAATCAAGTGGGCATCTTCCAAGGTTAAAGCTGTCTTAGTACAAAACTCCCTCTCCGTGCAAGAGAGCAGCTCAGCAAGGTTAAAGTCCTGTCTGTGGAAAAGGGGCCGAAGCCTCACGTAAACTTTTCACTGCAAATTTGCATGGAAAAGTGAGAGGGGACTTTCAAAGGCATTCATGGGCAGTGTGAACAGGAACAGATGCAGCTACGCAAACATGTTTTTGTATTCATGTAGGTACCTCACTGTTGTTTTAATGTAGACTTACAGATATTTGCAGACTCATTGGGGGTAACTAGAATAGTTTTACATGTTCACTAAACAAACTGTACATGTGTCATATGTAAATGGACCAATAATAACATAGTACTCCTTTACTCCATCTGAGCACTCAAATCCCTTTTACATTAAAACTACATTCAAGCAGCAGAGGCTTTGAGAGCTTTCTAATCATAAAACACATCATCTGACTGTATGTGGCAGTCTGGGCTTTAGTGTCTTGTCCAAGGACACTTCAACAGGTGAAATGGAAGAGCCCGGGATTGAATTTTTGACCTTCTGTTGACCCGCTGGGTGACATTTGCCACTCCCCTTTCACATCTGTCCATACTCTGAAACCTGGCCAGTCTCCCCAATTAGGAATTACTTACTTACCAAATCAACATTTCTTCGCTTTCGTCGTGCCAGCGAGCCGCTCTCTTGGCACAGACGTACCCTTTTACAAGCGTTCGTTTGCTCACAAAGAGTTAAGCTGCATCAAGCCCTCAAAGTGTTCTTAAAGTGAAAGTGTTCTCAGTGTACTTTAACTATAAGATGACCTTTGAAAGTGTTGACTTTAGTATGGATGAGACAACACCACTGTTTCTGCCACTGCTGCATATTTAGATGTGGCTGCTTTATATGAGGCTGTTCTTATATCTATAGAAAACAGTTCATGCAACGATAGGAAAATTAGTTTGATAAAAGCTTTACATACAAAATATAAACAATGTTCACAAGTGTTCGATGTGTTGCCCCTCTGGACTCACAGCATGCGTCAATACGATAAATAAATCACGATAATTCTTTCTCATACACCCTGTATGTATCGGTGGCAGTGGGAATAATCTCTATTCCCGTTGACACCATCAGGGTTATGAGGGGCGCTGGAGCCTATCCCAGCTGTCACGGGGCAAGAGGCGAGGAACGACCTGGACAGGTCACCACAGGATGTCTGTCACAGGGTCAACACATAGAGACAGACAACCATGGATAACGTGCCAAAAATGAATGAATGTGTATTCTCTTTCCATGCTTGGTCTCTTTTTTTTTTTCTCTTGAAAAGGTCTTAAAACATCCTAAATTTAACTTGCTTCTACCTGCAGTTCACATGAGTGGACTCGGACTGCTTAAGTTAACAGCGTTTTCATAAGATTAACTAAACGCATTCCTCTGAGAGATTAACATGTAAATATGGACAATATCGCAGCTTATACATTGCCGTTAACTTTTCTGAATTGTGGTTTTGTTACATCATTGTCGTTATAAAATCAGGATTTAGCAGTGCAGCAGCTCGGATAATGGCTTGTCAGTTAAGGCTGCATAACATCAGTATAATGGGACGTGTTTGTGTCACTATTTCATGCTTGTCCTGTTGTCTGACAAGAGAAAAATAGAGGTATGTAAATGAGAACTGCTTTATTGGGAACTCGGCTCTTTTAAAATACAGTTTATGGAAGCAGAGAGAGTAACAGAAGAAGTAAACAACACTGCAGTGTTAGCCACATTTGCCGTGCACTGTGCTGACAATTATTACATGCGGTTAAACTGCTCGAGATGTAACATTTTATATTTAAGTGCAGAAGAAGAAACATAATAAAATAGCACAACAAAGAAAAGAAGAAACAAGAAAACAAATTGCAACCTTATAGAAAACAAATCATCCAATAAATCACTCCACTAAAAGAAGAGATGAAGAAAACTGATTGAATTACTGAAAGCATAAGTAATCTGGTTTGAGGTGACAAAGCAAAGCATGTTTGAAGAAGTGAAAAGATGGCAAGGAGTGGATATTTAAAGGTAACTTATTACAATCAGTGGAACATAAAAGCTTTTATAAGTTTCCTTTGATACAAAATCTACTTTAAAGCTTCTAAATGCAGGCTGTTCCCTCCAGAAGTCATCCACGGGCTCTTCATTACCTTAGAAGACACAGATAACCTCTCCCCGAATTTAAAGTGATTGATTTATCAGCTGAATCGCTCTGAATCCCATTGTTTACAGCTGGTTGCTAGTGGATGTTACAGGTTCTGGTTCAGGATAAATGAGCATCTTGTGTTGCGGTCATTTCGGCAGTCATCTCTACAAGTCTCTGAATTTGGTTCTCTCCACCTGTCCCACTTGAAGAGTCGGGAGAACTGGAGCCTGTCATAGGTTGTCGTAGGAGAGGGGTTTGGTACCTCCTGGTCAGGCCTAAGAACTCACTGTCCATTGCCTCTCACCGTCACATCCATTTGTATATCTTCTTGTCCTTAGCGGGCGACCAGCGGCGGTGGTCTGCCGCGCAACCAGTACGCTCCTGTAGGTGCCGCAGGTTCTCTTGCTTGACCAACGATTATCTTCCACGCTTTTCGATCTAAGGCGATGGTTCTTGCCTGCTCGAGGTCAAGTCGAAGGGCCTTCAAATCATCCTGGATTTGTTTCATCCATGTCTTCTTTGGTGCATTTCGATGCACCCTCCAATCGGTGGGGCGGGTCAACCAGAGTAGGCCATGGGGGTAGCGGCTCAGGTCCATTCGACAAATGTGGCCAAACCAAAGGAGTCGGCGGCGCTGGATTAGGTCGCCGATCGTTGGTTGGCTACCGCAGCTGGTGAGGATGGTGTCATTCGAATGACGGTCGCGAAGGGAAACGCCGAGAATGCATCTAAGGCAACGCATTTGGAAAACTTTGAGCTTGCTCAGGTCGTGTTTGAGCATTGTCCACGTCTCTGCGCCGTAAAGTAGAATGGGCAGGGTTCAGTAAAGGCGGATCTTTGTCGCCAATGAGATGTTGTTCTTCTTCCAGACGCACCAGCGCAGGGAAGCGAATGCTGCCGCCGCCTGCCCGATTCTGGAGCATATCTCCGCTGATGATGCCACTTTCTTCTCCTCGACGAGGGACCCCAGATATTGAAATTGTTGGACTTGTTTGATCTGCACACCATCAAGGTGGACGATCGTTGGTGAGCCGTCGGTGGTCAGGACTTTGGTCTTCTCAGCGTTAACCTTGAGGCCGTACAGTTTGGAGTGCCGGGCGATGTCATAGAGGATGTGAGTTGCCTCGGTGTCGTCTTCGGCAAAAATGGCGCTATCGTCAGCGAACATTAGATAGGTGATAAATCGGTCAGTCGAGGCTTGGACTCCGCGGCAGCCCTCGAATGCTTCCGTTTGTATATGGCCCTTTAGACTAATGTGGGACCGAGGCAGTTGTTCATTCTTATCTACAGTGATGTAGATAAGTAACAGGAAGAAAAAAATCCTCAACTACAAAAGAGACTTTTCAGCTACACGTTTTCTGAGGAAGAAAAACCTGTTATTAAGCATTTGTTTTTTGTGCGTCAACTGTGATGTCACCACAGTCCTGTGATCGTTGACACTTCTTGGTTCAGGTGCACCTGACACACTGCAGTTGTCACTTGCATGTTCTCAGCATCAGTGCTGTTATGGGAATAGAAGAAGTTAAAGTAGGAAGCAAGCTTTCAAGCTGTTGCAGCATCTCCTACTCTGTAATCAGACCATCTCTGAGCTCCTGTACTGTTATATCATTGAAATGGCGCTAAAGAAAGAAACGGTCATACACTCTGGTGTCCAACACGGCCAGTACACCAGCCTACAAAATTCAGCACGCGACCATAAAAGGATAATTAGAGTGGAGTTTGGTTTTTGTAACTTTTTACATGCACAAAAAAAACAAGATCTGCTCCCTGACGTGTGTTTGTCCGCTTGTGTAGATCCTTTTCTTCATTCTGGGTGTGCAGCCGACAAAGACATGTAGCAGTGACGCTGTACGTAGGTAGAATGCTGATTGGTTGAAAGTTTGGCTTGAACAGGACAGCAGAGTTCAGCGCAATGGGGAAAGAAGATGGGAAAAATATCAAAGACCAAACAATCAGCACGAGACACACAGACAGCAGCCGCAGTGGACCGTCTTAATCATTTTTAACTCAGTTTCACTTCACTACAAAGAAGTTCTTTGTCTGTTATGGCTGCTGTCTTCTCCACAGCAGGCTGAAGGACCAACAGCAGCCCAGACACAAGAGTTTTACGTTACCAGTTGTTCTAAATATTTTTGACATGGCCTCCTGGTGTCACTAAAACAAGAGGACACCCACGCTCGTCCCTTTAATTTTCAGTTTTTACCCTCTCTCTTCACTTCTCCACCAGGTCTCAAATCTACAGAAGACGTTAAAGGCCAGCGCCGCGTCTCCATCGTCAGGCCCCGCTCCAGCTGGAGCCGCCTCCAATCAGGACGCAGACCAACCCGCCGAGCCACGAGACCCCGCTTCCTCTCAGGAACCGAGACAACCAGGCAAAAAGAGCTCAAAGGTGAAAGGGTGAGTGGCGTCCCGCTGTGTTTGTAGTGGTTGCACGTAGCGGGCAGCAGAGTATTTTGAGTGAGCTGCTTTCATATTTATTTATTTTATTATACAAAAGCACCCACCAGGAGTTTGCATAGAAATTGCATTTATTGTTTTCATGGCTAAATATTTTACAGATTGAGCGCATTTTATTCAAATTGGTTGGTACGCTTTTAAATGAAGTTTCTGTTGTTGAGGTTCTTCCCTCCCCCATCCAAATAAGAAATTCATTTTTACAAGTCACAAAATTGGAACAGAAAGCTTCATATGGAGGTTTTTTCCATTACGTTTGTTTTATCGCTGCACCTCCTTTTGTTCTTTGAAGCACTTTGTAACTGTGATTTTTGAAAGGTGCTTCATAAATACGTATATCCCTACTTATAAGCATGAAACTATAAAGACTACTTCAAACACTAAATTAAAGCCATTAGTCCGGGTTTCTTGTAGAGAGCAAAACGTTAATTCAGCCGAGAACCACCGTGTTTCCATTTTTCTAATAAACAGTAAAAAGCCAGCTGCTGCTGTAAGTGGCTTGTCTGTGCAGAGCGTGTGTCTGCATGAAGTAGCTTTATTATCAGATGCACATTAGTGTTTTGCAGCGGTACCATAACCCCGCTATCAGGAACTCTCTTTCTGTTCTGCTTCCATCCGGCCTAATTACCAGTGGCTAATTTCACATCTGTCCTGGATTGTAAAATGTCAGTGGATATACAAACGCCCCGCGTGTTTCCTTCCTGAAAGAACCATTTCCCCCCTCCAGTGACCGGCCGAGATGCTTTGCTTGGCTGCTGTTTATGTTGTTCTTGTCAAACAGAGAGCAGTGATTATTTTCTGGCTGCCTGTCACATTTTGACGAAGCATAGAGCCCTGTAATTTCCATCACTCAGCACCACACATCATTCAAATGAAGATCCACTCAGTGTTTTAAAATCCAAATTAATGATAGCTTAACCTCAATCCTCAAATGAAAACAAGTTTTGACACCATTTCTTTATGAAGCTATTTAAAGGATGGGACTGATACTGCAGCTGTTATTATTAGAAATCTGCTCTTTGCCGAAATATGCAGAAGAAGAAAATCCACTGTGATCAGTGCCACTGCGAAAAAAACAAAACTGTAAATACTGGTGTTGGGAATTTTAGCATAAAGACACTTTTGCACCCAGGTTGCATCAGTAATTTGTTGCTTCAGTAGAGCAAGCAGAAAGTAAACATGTAAGTCATCAAATTATTTAAATAAAAAAAAGAAACACCAGCTGAGTTTTGTATTTGTTTTCTGTCCAGGCTGCGAGGCAGCGGCAAGATCTGGTCCAAGTCCAACTGAGGACGAAGGGACAGCGGCACTGATGGACACTCACTAATCAACGGGCACACACGGTGTTGACAAAAACAAACATTTAAATAAATAAATAAAATGTGATCACAGTTCATTTACCACAGAACAACCAGGGAGCTTCACGGGAACTTTTTCTTCTAACCAAATCTCACCCTGACGGATTGAGAACCACACACGGAGCTGATGGATAAAGCAGGCGTGACATCCTCTCCTGCAGTCGTTAACGGGCGGACTGTTTGTGTAAATACACGGAGACAGAGCAGTCTGCAGCAGGAGTCAGTTGCCTTTGACCAGAAACAGGATCAGTGTATTTGACGCCTGTTTGTTTGTGTATGCGTGTGTGTGTGTGTGCATGCGCGAGTGTGTGTGTGTTTGTGTGTGTGTGTGTGTGTGTGTGTGTGTGTGTGTGTGCGCATTTTTTTTGGTCTAAATTGTTCTCTTGGTTTAGTTTAATTCTATGTTGCTTTGTATTATTTGTCTCGCTCGCTCGCTTCTGAGGTGAGACGTGTAAAAAAGGAAAAAAAATCTGAATATAAATTGTTGGAAAATAAAACGAAGCCCTGTACTTGTCTCGACTGTCTCATTAATGTCACTGTCACTTCTTTTATTAAATGCGCTTCAGAGTCTAACTCCGGAGGGTGCGCTGCTAAATGTTAACTCGCAGAAGGGGGCTACCCGTTAGGAGGTCAAGCCATTAATTAGGGCATGTCCCCAAAGAGACTAATGTATTATAGAGCTGAGGCTTCCCCTGTGCACTACCAGCATGGCTACACAGACACACACACACACACAGAAACTCTAAGAGCATCCATATTTCATATGAGAATGTTTTGCCCAGAGCTTCTATTTCAATGTCAAAATTGCCTGTTGAAATTGCCTGCCACCCTTTCTTGTACCTCCATCACGCAGTCAAAATTGCCTTCATCTTCACCGTTCTGTCCTTCTCTCACTCTTTTGATTCTGTTTCCTCTAAATTCTCCGCTCATCGTCCCGTGTGACAGTAATGGTTGCAATTAGCTGACCATCAGCAATGGAGAAAGGGCAGCAGACGGAAATTGTGAGGCCCTTTTCATTTAACCTCCCGTTTTTCTCCGTTCCCTCCTTCCTGCCACTTTTCTCCTCACCTTTATAAATAGTGGTGTTAATTTCAGTCAGTGCGATTCAGTTTCATCGGTTCAATTTTTTTACTAGATTGGATCTGTGAAATCTAACAGCTGCACACCTTTGGAGGTGTTTGCGAGTGAGAGATGAGTTGACGGTGTCAGCTGCGTGCTTTATTATAGGTGTGATCATGTGACCAAGAGACCGCATGCACGAGTTCACACCTGTTATTTTTTAAACTTATGCATTAATGTTTGTTGTTTACCCATCATGGTTCCTAAATTGCCGCAACACCTGCCGGTACGTCTCATAACTAGACCACCATTAAAACTTCCACGCGGAACCGAGCCAATCAATTACTTTGATTGATCAGTAAAATGCCCAGAGGAGATGGAAACGCTGTGCGGCAATGCTGCCGCAGAATCTCAATACACTCCAGTGGCATTTCTCTACTCGTGCCCGCCTTGATTTTATTGACATTTGTTTGAGAAACTACACAGAGGAAATTCTTGCTTAGCACCCCGTTAATCTTTGTAAAGCGCAAGAAATCCGTATGAGGTGAGGAGATAAGGAAGAAGTTTCAGACAAAAGCAAGCGCCTTATTCTTCACCTCCTTTCATCTGCTCCTCAATGGTGTAAAAACAGCCAACCGTGGCTGGCATATTCAAGACTTTTCAATGCCAAGCTTGTGGTTTCAAATCAATGCAAGGCAGTGGACTAAATGTTCACTTCAGGGAGAAAAAGATTAGGATACAGGGGTAGCTATTAAAATGCACGGTGTAAGCTTTATCCTTCCCATAAAGCATTGCCGATCGCACCGCTCCAGGGGGAATTTATTCAACATGCACAGAAATAAACAGATAGGCAGAGCTAAAACGCCAGTATTGAGTCTTTATTGAACTTCCATGGTACAGAAAGACCACATTTCTACAGGAATGCTACTAAAAATCACAAGACTGGATATCTGGAGGATTGCACGAGCTACGCATGATGCCACCAGCACTATGTGTGTAGTGGGAATCTGTGTGTGTTTGTGTAACTGGTAGGGGGAGGGGAGGAGGGGGTCATGCCTCAAAGCTGCTTAGAAAAGTTGCCAGACACAAAGTGACATTTGGCTTTGAAAGGGTCTAAAAGACATCACTCACTGATAGGTAAAATAGACATTTTATAAATAATAGATTCAAAGCAACTCTCACAGGTGTATACATGCAGATTCACAGGAGATACAGAAACGATGCTCCTTGATGTTCTACTTTCCTTTGGTACACCCAAGACAGCTAAAAAAATGATGATAATAATGTGAGAGGGAACAATGGTGGTTTTGTTTTCCAGATTGAGATACTTGGCTGTCGGGTGAAGAGAAGAGGGGGGGAAAAAAGAAGAAAAACATCTTGTTGTGCTAACATCAGTCCTTTGATCACATGTGCAGTTCACTGATACATCAATCTGTCTTTGTAGTGTACCATCCAAACCTTTGGGAAACATCGATTTTCAGCAGGAACGGTTCCTCGCTTCCATTCATGTCCTGAATATTTGAAGTACCTGTGCAGCGTCCGGCAGAAAAAAAGGTTCGCCGAGAAAAGGTGAACGTCGGCCAGATAATTAAGAGAACAAATCATGAGGAAAAACTGAAACAAAAACAGGCTCCTCTGCATAGTGCAGAGGGATATAGCCACACTATTTGCATTTTGGGCGCTCAAAGCGGGGAATAAACAGCAGTTTTTGGAGCGTGACATGTTAAACACATTGGCTGCTGGCTACAGCCGTGCCAAACAGCTTTGTGAAATGCCCCGTTCAGTGTGTGGAGGTGCTCAGAATGGCTTTTTAACCATCTACAAGCCTGTTAATCTGAGCCAAATTTGAGTGTCATGTTATGTAAAAAGAAGACTCTGCCGGGATTGCCATTAATACTAAACAGCTTCACATGTGGGGCTGGATCGGTGAGAACGGTTGTGGAAGCACAGGTAGGGCATTTCGGGGATAATGGGATGCTTCATGGTTGTTTAAACTGCTTGTTTGTGAATTAGTCGTGGCGGGTCGAAGCTTAGCAGAGCTCGGGGCCAAATAAAGGCTGGAAAACGGAGAACATGTCACAGTGACGCAGATCCACATTAACAGAAATTTACACCAAGCCAGAAGGAAGGAAGGACGGACGGACGGAGGAAAGGAGGGAGATGAGTTCAGATGTTCCTTTTTTTTGTTTTTTGTTTTTTTAGACCTCAGGGAAGCAGGAGTGTTTTGTGATGGCTGGATACCTGGGATCCCTGAATTCATTTCACAGTTTAGAGAAAATAAAAACGGTGCTGCGGGCGCACCCTCCGGTCTTGTTGATGCTCCTCCTCAGGCCCCGTAGAAATGTTTACCATATGGAAAAACAGTCACCTCAGAGGTTCACAACAGGGATCCTGACACAGCAAGAGACACAGAGGAGAAGAGTGAGAGGGATAGAAGGAAAGGAAGAAGCTGGGGAGGCCCGGCGATGGAAGGAAAAGGCAGAAGAAGAGAGGAGAAGTGGAGCACAAAAGCCTGAAGCTGGAAAAGTTGTGTACATGCAAAAGGAACGCTGCGTCGCAGGGGGACGGAGAGGGTGGCGGGGGGGGGAGGAAGAAACGGAAGAGCAGCGAGGAAGGAGGAGAGGAAGGTGGAGGTGAAGCTGATGGGAGGGGAGGAAGTGAGAGGGGGAGCACTGGAGTGTAGCTCTATAATTATCCTGATTGAGATTAACTTTAAATACTCTCGAATATAAGCATCATTTCATGGATGGTGGTTGGGCGCCTTTTTTGATAGGCCCAGGATGACTCATCCGGTGAGGGAGTTTAAAACACTGATACATCTTAGAGCAGCGCCAACACTTCAGGCCTGAATACTCCACAGAGAATAGCACCACCGTCCAATTACACTCCAGGTACGTCCTTACAGTGCATGCGAAAAGGTAATACGGGTGCTTCACACACAGACACGGAAGAAAACTTCAATCCAGGGGTTGCACGGAGACTCGCACACGCACATGCGGCTTAGAGACTGACACAAACACGCACGCACGCGCACACACTCGGGCCGTGTAGAGCTGGTGAGGCGACTCATTACCTCTCCCTGTCGGTGAAGGAGGAGGAGGTGCTGTGCAGCGTCTGCCGGCTGTCCTCCGAAGCAAGGGAGCGAGGGAGAGCGAGGGAGAGGGGGGGTGCTACGCCACGGGAAAGCGGGGGCGGATGCTGGGAACAGCTGCGATCGTAACTGGGAGAGAAAGGATAGTCAGATAGATAGATGGAGGAAGAGGAGGGGAGTAGGGGGACAAGATTTGCAAAGGATGAAGAGTTAAAGAGGCAAGCAGTCGGCATGGAGTGGGACACAAGTGCAAGGACGAAGAGAGATAAGACAAACGAGAAGAGAAACGGGGCATAAACAGATGCAATAAAGTTAGTTTGAGTTTGAGACAGATATTACAGTAAGAGAGGGCGAGACGGATACGAGGAAACGACAGAGAGATTGAAATGAAGAGAGGCGCGGAGAGGAACGATAAGGAGAGCGATCAGAATGAAAGACACAGAGGGAGAAACAAAGTCAGAGAACATCAGGAACAGCCGATCCATTTAGCATCAGCGAACACATTATCCTGCCACTGTGAGAGAGAATTAGTGCACTCATCGGACTCATTAAAACACTGTCGGAGAGGGGAGAGAGGGGGGGGGAGGGAGGCAGAGCGAGAAATGGGGAAGGAGACTTCACTGTGAGATGTGGGGAGGGAGTCAGAAGGTTGGAGGTGGGAAGGATGCAACAAGGCGAAGAAACGGACGGAGCAGTGGCGCGTGACTGAGGTGTCGTGCCATTACTCCTGTAAGGAGAGGGGAGTTCTGGTGAAGACGCAGTTGAGAGGCGCAGGTTCGGGCTCTTTGGAACACTTAGATGCACAACAAAGCTGTTCTCACCGCCATAAAAGCCCTCGTGCACCCTCATCGTCCCTCAGTAACACCTGTTCTTTCCTGGCTGACTCCTCTCACTGTACGCGCACACACAAACACACACCGTCACACACTTGATGACATTAGCCACACTGACGATTTTAGGGCTGGGAAAATCACTGAGCACATATGCCGCTCTTCTATAATCATAATGAACTGGACTGTGGCCAATTTCCACTATAGGCTATCATTTCGGTCCATCTGTACCCCCTTCCCGTTCCTTTCTCCCTCTAACACATGGTGTTATTTACACATTTATGACACTGAAGTACGAGCCAGTCTATAGAGAGGAGCTGCTGCCATGTCTCCAGACTGACTCCCTGCAGTTCTCGCTATTCTAATACCACTTGGGATTCACTAAGCAGTGTAGGGTTTTTTTGTTTTTTTGCCAGCGCCAGGTGAAGTAAGTTATCGAAACAAGAGCGAAGGCCAGTCTCAGGAACAGAGAGAAAGGGGGGCTTATCATGTATCAGCTCACGGCAAGCTGGAGGATTATCTGTGGATCTGCAGCCGGACTGGCGGTGCTGGTGGGGGAGATAAGAGAAGTACCGGCTGTGCAGAGACAGGCAGCTTTAGAGCAAGGCACTGACGATAACTGGAACAAAGCGAGGAACCTAAAAGAAGTGTGTGTGTGTGGGGGGGGGAGAGAACAGGTATTCAACGAAAGGAAGAGAAAAAAAATCCAGTGGGAGCCGAAGGGGAAGGAGAAACGAGGAGGGGAGGGGTAGATGGGGTATGAGGGGTAGATAATGTACGAGTGTGGGAGCAAAATTGAGATTAAGAGAGAGCGTGAAAAGGGGATATGGGGGAGAACAAATCATACCGATGCAGGCAATGAAAAAAAAGTGATACAACAGAAATTCAGGTAAGATGTGCAGATGAGATTACAGTAAGGAAGAGGAGGAGGAGTGCGAGAAGGGGGGGAGGGAGTGTGAGAGTGGGAAGAGAGGGGTCCCAGCGGTCAAATAAATGAGCCGTTATTGGTTTGATCAGCAAGGCGAAGAAGTGCTTCACTACATCGCGGAGAGATAATGGCCATGTGTGTACGGATCACCTCCTACCTGCCTCCCCGGCCTGAAAACATAACACATGCGCACACACACCGCCCACTCTGCGTCTATACGCTCGGGGACGCCACGTGAACACCCAAAACTATAAGACAAGAGATCACTGGTTATAGTTAATGCTTAATCACTGCAACTTTAATGGCTCTAAATGATACATCTGTGCCAATCGTGACTTTTGGGAACACAAGTGCTGTTAATAAAGTCATTAGTGAGCAATTACTCAGCTCTCATTTAGGCCCGTAACATAATCGGCGACAGGCGCACAGACAAGACGGGCAGGCCAGCGTGTGCGGGCAAACACATCTGCAGCCATTAAAGTCTCCTCTTCAAGAAAAACCCCACTCATCTAAACCCCATGCATCTGTCCCATTACACACATGTGTGGGGGAAAATGGTGTCTCTTGCTTACTCGCTTTATTTAAAAAAAACAACAACAAAAGTCTAAATACTACTACATAAAAAAGCAAATTCAGCACTCTCCTAAACTGTCTATAAAACATGAGGCATCTGGGTTTTTATGATGGATTTGACTTATAGGTCTCAAAATTAAAGACAATTAGGTGGTTATTAAAGCTTGTTTATGCCAATGAAAAACACCCATATGTCAAAATTTTGACTTACTCAAAAGTTTGAGTTAAAAATCCAAAGTTAAGTCAAAATGAACTCTGCCTGGCAAAAAAAGAGAAAGAAAGAAAAGGGGAAAAAACTCAGTGATGGAAACAAGTTCCATAGATGGTGCCATAAACCTGCATTTTTAATTTATTTCCAGCAGAGGGAGACTCATCTGGGTCCAAGAGGAAGCCTGGCTGTACAGGAGTCTAAGATAAAGTGGTAATGATGCTCACCTCAGAGCTGAAAAATGAAACCAGTCCATAAACTGCAGTTCCTCTAGTGGCCACTTGAGGCTGGCTACAAAAGTGAGTCAGTCGCCACTGACTTCTATGTTTAAATGGCCAACATACACCATTAAAAGGAATATTTGCAGCCTAGTATTAAATACAGTTTTGGCATCTATGGATTATTTAACCTTTATAACAACTGTACAGCAATGACATGTTTTATAAGTCAATTGTTTTGATGTTTTTAAGGCTTAAAAGCTGTGGCAACACAGGTAGCTTCAGTCAATAGCTGCCTTTAAGCTTGAGTCACACAAGCCTAGATACCAGTGTGTTAGCACAGGCCCTGAAAGAAAAAATGTGTATTATGCAGTAGCTGGAGGTTGCTAGCAGTCGCTAGCATAAAACTGGTTGAAATAGAGATACACAGTGCTACACCAAAAACTTCTTGTAGTTGCTTTGGTTGTTAGCAAGTTACTGTGGTACCCTCAGTCTGCACGGAAAACAGCAGGTTGCCTGTAAATGATGCAAACCAGAAATAATGATATTCTGCCTTTAGAGAAGAAGTTGTTTGCTTAAAATGTGTTGGGTGGAGCAGTAAGGCATAACTTTTACAATGAAGGCGAATGTTTTCTGTTTGTGAACTCCATCACATTTTTTCGCAATTACTGCTCAGAGAGTAAATGTAGAGACCGCAGACAAGCGGGCGTTATTCATGTCAACTGTGGGTGACTGTGGTAACATGCTAGCAGGCAAAGTAATCACAAGGAAGTTTCTGGTGGAGCACCGTCAGGAACTTCCAGCGACGGTGCAAGTCTGTGCTTCAGTTTTAATGAGTGAAATTCACAGCAGTATTTTAATCAGTCTGTTAATTAAGACTAATTAGCAGATGTCTGTGTCTTTGTGTTGCTCACATACAGTTTATGGATGCTACTTGCTCAGCTTGCTAACCCGAGTTCGTTAGCCTTAGCCAATTACTCCGTCCACTTGCCCAAATACAGCAAATACAGGCTCCACAAACCAATATGGTCAGCAGCCAAAATGCTAAATTTGAAGCTTCCACCAAACAATGGGTGACATCATGGCTTCATAGGTATGTCCACTTCCTATGTAAAGTCTATCCTAACGAGTTTGTTTTTGGTCTTATTAATTTAAGAGAAGATTATGAATTTTACTTAGCAAATCATGCTGCCATTCGGAGTAAAATAATCAATAAAGCAGGCTGTGATTCAGCCCATGGCTAGCATGTGATTAACACAGTGTTACCTATTAGCACGCATACTTGCTTACTGGTTAAAAAAAACAAGAGAGCGACATCCGAAAACACTCATCTCAAGGACTCAGCACAAGTGAAGACTTTGTGAACCCACCGGTGACATCACAGTTTATGGCCTTGTTTTCTTTTACATATGCTTTACTCTGTTAACACTTATGACCTGTCCTGACAAGTTTCTGAGTCAGGTATAACCTACAGTGAAGATTAAGCCAAGATTACGATTTTGCCTTTCTGCACCCTCTCCTCACTGTCTTTGGATAACAACCAGGTCATCAAATCGAGATTAGTCCACTTACAATTATTAAAATATTAATGAAGTGCAATTATCTAGTAATTAATGAGATAAAAGTCTGAAGACAGAAAAAAAATTTTTTTCTGTAGCAGAATATTTTGTTTTTAATCATCTCATTATGCCTCAGGTTTTTCTTTCAACTCCTTGGTGGGGTTACAAATCCCCATGTTGGGACTGTTCTAATCAAACATTCAGCTGGCCTCAACACATCCCTGCTTTAATGGAAAGAACCATGATTTTAAAATAAAGAACAAAAACAAGATGATAATTAGCAGCTCATACACCTCTCTCAACATTAAAGTGTCCAAGATGCTGCTACATTCATATGCTTCCACTGAAGTGTGCAATTTCAGTTTTTGGAAAATACCCAGTTTCTATTTCTTACCATTGTAAAAAAAAAAAAAGGCCCTGAGGTATTTTAACCAGAAGAATCCAGTAACACCACCCTGCTGCGTGTCAGGCTTACACAAGGAAAGTCGCCTCATCCTTACTCAGCAATGCCCACCTCATATTTATGTGGTCATGGACACAAACACACACACGACACGGTGGAGGAGAGAATTTTGGTTCCTACCAGAGTTTGGCTGTAATGATGACTGCTGTCAGGATGAGCAGCGAGGAGATGGTCACGGTGACATAGAACTGTGGGTCCACTGTAACACACACATTTACACACACACTCACGAAGTTATTCATCTCAGATTGTTTAGCTGTAGCCAGAACAAAAGAAGAAAACAGTGTAGCCAGCTGAAACATCAAATTGGACGTGCAAGACTCTAGCCTCCAACTATCACACCCATCCGATGACGTCTCCTCTGTGTTTTGCAGTTATGACAGCGGCTAATTCTTCCCTGTGAGTGATGAGAACTTTATTAGGCAATCCCCGCCGCAGACACAGCCGGGTGCACACAGCTGGGTGTCAGCCTTCACCCTCATGACAGCTAATTCCCTAGAGGACTCCTGGCATGTGAGTGTGTTCGCTCACTGCAACTCATGGACACCTTTATTTAGAAATCCTTCATCTCTTGATGCCCACCTTCCTCAGGCTCTGTCTCCTCTGCCTCAGTCCCACCATCCTCCACTCCCTTCTTGGGCTCCAGTGGTGGCTGCATGCTTTCGTCAGGGTAAAGCCAGTTCTCAGGCGTGGCGGTGCTGGCCTCTTGCTGGTTCCCATGCAGGTACAGGTGATCGGTTTCCTGGCTGGAGAGGAAGTGGTAGGTCTCGTCCTCCAGCTGCTGCGTGGGACCCCAGACCACCGCCCACAGAGGGGTGGGCGTGACTTGGGCGGTGACGGACAGCTGGACCGACAAGGCGTCCACCTGCTCCTCGGCCTCTCTGTCGTCACGGTTACAGGTGGAGGGCTGTGTCACCAAAGCAACCAGGAGGAGAGAGATGAGGCCAGTCAGTCGTGCGACAGGAGAGATGGAGCTGGAAGGAAAGGTGAAGGAGAAAGGATGAGAGAGGGTGGAGTGACAGGACAGTTATCTGAGAAAATGCATTGTCCGCGGCCGCCCTGCACGACCTCAACAGCTTAGACATTGATTCTCAAGCCGGCCATCACTCAGAATGACATTTTATGCATCTGCGTCCCACACATCTCTCCACCTCAGAAACTATCCATCTTACCATCTCTCCATCGCTTCACTCTGTTCACTGAGACTCCTCTTCTCCGATCATCTCTCTCTGTAAGATAAAACAGAGGGGCAAGAGAGGAATAAAAGCCAGAAAGGGGGGAGGGTCCTGCTTTTTGTCGCCTCCTTTCTTCTTCTTCTTCTTGTGTTTTGCCACATAAAATCCATGTAAACACAGACAGCAGCAAGAGTGCTGGCGAAAAGCCAACTCTGTCACATTTTGAAAGAAGCACACACGCGGACTCCCCGGGGCATCACAATCTAAAGCTCAACTGTCCGCCACATGTTCACACACATCTGCATGGTAAAAAAAAAAAACATCCAGAAGTACACACCGGTCGTCTGCTCTGCCCTGTCACACACATCCACAGCGCACACACACCTGAGCACGGCACATTAATCATCATTAGAGTCGTCATGCATGGAGCGAGTACTCTATAAGTCACTTTGAGCAGAGAGAGATAACTTCCTATCAACAACTACTGCATAAATGCCACAGAAATGTCACTCAGAGACACACGAACACACGCGCTCCGACACATATCAGTTATCATGCCTACCTCTGGCTGTGGAGAGAGGGAATGAGAGAGGGAGACAGAGAGAAAGGGGGAGATACAGGGAGAGAGAGAGAGAGAGTGAGGGAGGGAGGGGAAAAAAAAGCATCGGTTGCCTTAGCGACTGAGACATGCAGAGTCTGGTGGAGTAAGAGAGGGGAGAGAGAGCGACGTGGGGAGGGCAAGAGACTGTAGGAAAGAGATTTAAATGCTAATTATGTGTTTTTTTTTAAATGGGTTCAATTAAACGGACACAGAGGAAAAAGAAATGAATTTGACGAGCCAAACAGAAATGATACCGAGGACGACATTAATAAGCTCATTTTGGAGGCGGAGGTTAAAAAAAAAAAGAAGAAACCTCTCCAATTGTGTTTACAAAGACAGCAAGGACACCCCAGAGAGAAAAAAAGAGACAGAAATACAGACAGTAAAGAGGAAGAGGCGCGAGAGAAAGGAATGACGGGAATAAAATTTAATTTACATTCATTTACGCTGGCAGAGGAGGCTAAAGAACTGGTGTTTCCAGAGGAGACGGGGTCAGACGGAAATACAAAAAGAGCAAAAAAGAGATGCAAATTTGTTGGTGAGAGTCACAGTGTGACAGCTTTATTGTATGTGAAAATAATATTTACACAGAAAACAATCTGCTTATCGCGCTCACACGCACACTCGCTCACTTTCTCCTTCCAACACTGATACTCGGTCTGTCACACTTCACACCCCTGCACCCTCCCTCGCTGTCACTTCGCTCCCACCCTCTCATTTCCTCTTCATGGCTGCAGGCCGTGGTGTTCTCGGCACGAGAAAGCGGCGCTCACTGGAGAGCGCAGCGGAGCCACGAGCCGGACCCTGCGTCCTCCTCCGCGGCGGCGGACCGGCTGTCTTTTCCTTCATCGCCACCTTCGTCGTTATCCTCGTAATCTAAATTAGACGAGGGGGGTCATAACGATTTTTCACGACAAGCATCACCTAAAATTAACACGACCGTATTCATTTCGGCAATTCCACGGTTGCTCATTAAACGTGTGAGGCAGCAAATGAAGATGTGAATGTGTGTGAAATTGCAGCGTGTGTGTGTGTACCATCAGTCTCCTCATCATCTTCAGTGTCTCCCTCTGACTCCAGTAAACAGGAATCCATTAGACTGTCTATCCTTGCCGTGACATCACCCCTGTAACATTTACACCCGCAATTAAATAAAGCAGGCACTTTGAACTCGTTATAGTTCACAGAAGAGCCCGATTTCATCTCAAGTGGACCAAACAGTAAAACTACTGCATAGCAACCTATAGATCACACTCTGGCAACACTCGCATTTAGAAAACAGATGAAAAACAGCCTGAGATGTCTGAGGAAAAAGGTGCTGCTGTAGAAATACGTCTCAATTTTGCATGTTCACTCAATCTATTCTCATTAGATGTGCATTATAATTTACACAGCTGATCTACAAAGGCACAAAACACTTCATATGTGGAGTAAATCACAACTGAACAACCACAGTATGTTCTGATTAATGAGTCCTCAAACTCGGTGTGTCGTGGAAATACTTTCAACTTTTCACAGATTTTTACTCCCGGTACAGTCAAGCTGGTACCACTGCACCGAGATTTCGTGAAAAAATTGGAAGTATTCATGACTTTTCTTTGCAAACCCGTCCAGTGGACCAGTTTGAGCCCTGTGGCAGGCTGGTTCTAGCCCCTTATATTCGCCTTAGATTTAACACCCCCTGAACCAAAAGCATGATATCAAGATAAATGTGTGTGTCAAAATCAATTAAACCCATTAGCACATTAAATCCAATTATAGCTTTAGAATTAAAAGTGCAGCTGACCTCAGAACAAACAATGAATATTCAAATAAGGAAGATAATTGAGCAGCTTGGATCTATAATCTTTTTAAGCCAGTGGTGTTGACAAGTATCGCTCCCACCTTTGCCTCCCGGAACTCGGGAGCTGCTCCCAAACGATGAGGTCTTGACCTCCGGTGACCCATCGGTGGTCTCCGCTCCCAGTGGTCCATGCTGCAAAGCAGATGATTCTGGGAGCGTCAGGCCAGGTCAGAGAGGCCAGGTACCGACACTGAGGCAGAGAGAACACTAGAGAGAGGAGAGAGACATGATGGGACCGGAAGTCAACGGAGGAACATAAAGTGTGTAAAACTGCGTTTTTACATTCTCGGTAAATTAAAATTGGTTTGCTCGTTTTCCAGCAATACAGCACTGGTCCCCAGTCTAGAACCAGTTCCGCATATTTCGCCTCCCCTAAAAAATAGCTGGCAGAAACACACCATCACCAATCTGCTGGCCTCAAAGCTGGAATTGCTGCGGGATGCAGCCCCCAGACTCTGTCCACAATGATCTCCTTCCCACGGTAATTATCCCAGCTTCTGTTAGCAACACTGCATAATTATTGGTTTTCAAAGGTGCCAAAAAATGGTCTGGTTCTCTGAAGATACCAAAGCAGTGCGGGCTTTGCAACAGCACCTGCAATGGTAAAAAAAGAGAGATGTGGGACTCACAATTTAGCCTGCTCTCTCCATTCGCCAGATCGTAGCAGGATCCAATTAGGAGGCCTCCCGTCTGGTGAATACAATCTGTTACTCCGGTGATACTGCTGTGATTGGTCAGTCTGGTCATCGTTCCTGTGATAATTGGAGAGATGTTAGGTGGAAGGATTATGCAGATTTCACTAAATCTGCCTTCCTTTTTGGATCTTCCTCTCTGACACACACACAGCCTACCGGTCCTCCAGTGCAGGATTTTGAGCCAGGCTCGACCATAAGCCAGGAACACTCTGTCTCCCCGCGGGCTGAGGGTTAGACGCCCGCACGCCTCCCCTCCGCAGCCTGTCACCTGGCTGTTCCAGTGGTGCAGCAGCCTCAGGGGGTCTCTATCCGAACCCCGGTTCTCCCACACAGACAACCCTCCCTCAGCCGAGCCGCTGAACACCAGTGGACCCTGAGACTGCGGAGGGCACAAGAGACACAGTTGTCATGGTGATTTAAGTCTTTACCCTGTGTGTGTGTCTGTGTACACGTGTCTTAGAGTGAGTGTATGCATGTTAGTGCAAATGCAAGAGAAGTGTGTGAACAGTTTTAAAATGTCTCTGTGCTTCTGCTGCTGGTTATAAATGGATTTTGCGTTTTGCATGATAAACAACACAGAGGATGACAATGATGTGCTACGCTTTAATGCTTCAGGCATATTATGATGATTGCAAATTGAAAAAAAAATGTGCATATCCAGCTCTGGGTTTCAATATTCATAAAAAAGCCTTTTTTCGCTCAAAATATATACAGTATGCTCTAAAATTGGACGAGCTCCACAGCTTACATCTTAACAAATATCTTTGATTTCCATTTGAAAGCAATAAACAAGGAAAGCTTGCGTGAGGATGATGTGAAGAAATATAGCCGTTTGATTTCCGGGGAAGAGGCTTTTTCACAAATTACTAATCAAGAGTTTGAAAAACTACGTTAGACAGCCACAGAAGGGAAACAAAAAAACTCTTCAAGTTAAAAATAGGCTGAAAATGAAAACAGCTTGAGCATCCTCCGTGTGAAGAGAGCGTGATGGTCAGCAGGTGAGTGACCCACCCACCTGGATGGAGGTGACGGCTTCCTGGTGAGCATTGACTGACTGGCAGTTTTGGAAAGTGTCCCAGCTCCAGGCTTGAACTTTCCCCCCGTCTGCGGGGTGACAGAGTGTGAGGTTAATACGCGCTGACAGGCGACTGGCAGTCATTATTGTGGGTTACGGTTGACCCACCTGAGCCTGGCTGCCTAAACTGTGTGCCTCCATCACTGTGATTCAGCTCGATAACTCTGAGCTGCTCTCCCTAACTCACTGGCAGATGATGCCACATTGTCAGACTCTGCATGCATATTAGTCCCATAAACAACAACAACAACAACAAAAAACGGGCACATACATGCACAAAAATAGGTATGTCACCAACACATACTGTCCTCAGGAAAACACACCTGATCCAGTGATGATGTAGCCATCCTCCTCCGGCACAAAGCAGAGCGCGGTCACAGCGTTGAATGTGTAGATAGACTTAACACACTGCCCTGAAGGAAACAGTAAAAATCGAATTTAACTGACAGGGCGCAGGCCATCAGTCACACAGGCAAACATTGATTACGATGCACACATTTCCCACACACAACCCTCAGGCTCCATCTACCTATATATGTATGTCACTCTATGTCGCTGTGTGTGTGTGTGTGTGTGTGTGTGTGTTTGTGTGGTTAAGCCTACCAATACTCAGGGCCCAGATCTTCACATAGCAGTCCACTGAGCCACTCAAGATAAACCTCTCTTTGTCGGACAAAGACAGGGACCAGGCTGTCGAGGGGGTACGCGCAGACCAAACAAAGAGCAGAATGGGGACAGAGGAGGGGAGACGGAAAGAGAAAAGAGATTACGCTGGCAAAAAGCTGTAAATAAGTGATGATGCGCAAAATAAAAAAGAGGAGACCGCAAGACAAAGACTGAAAATGACTAAAAAGGAACCATGTAATTAGTAAGAGAGACTATGGTTCGACTGAGCTGCGTCATCAGTTCACTTCTAGACTTGGTATTTTAAGTTGGGGAAGCAGGTGGGGAGGGGATGTAGGAGGAGAGCCGGAGATGTGTTGGAGTGCAAATGATGGAAGGCTGCCTGCTTCAGACAGACAGTGAACTCTCTAAAGTGTCCACTGTGGTTACCTCTCTCTGGGCTGATCTGATGAACTGCTCCTATAATTACCAAACCGCAGGACAGAGGCATTACTCAGCTCTGCTCGGCCCACATGTTAGGATGTGTGTGTGCGTGTGTGTTTCCTCACCCAGCCTCTTGCAATACTCAGGGGGAGGTGCTGCCAGACAGGTGACCCCGCCGGTGTGACCTCCTAAGTTCTTGTGCTCTGTTGCAGTGGGAACGTGCCACACCTTCACTGTCGTATCTCGACTTAAGAGTGAGAATGACGGACGGGAAGAAAAAGGGAGGGCTCAGGAGGAAAGAAAGAGAGAGGGGGGAGAAAACAAGCAAAGTTAAAAGGCGTTCCACATAAACCGCAAGAGATTTGCGCCGAGTGATCAGGCGGAGGAAGAAAACCAAATATATGTCAGACAGCGAGGGAGAGAGCAAGAGCCTATTAAGTGATAAATTAGGTGAAATGTTCACTTTGCATATCCATTATGCAAATCGAGTCTTCTTTTCCTGCTTTACCTCCCAGAAACCACCAGGTTGTCAACAGCAACCACGCAGGTGACTATGTCACTGTGACCCTGCAACAGCCTCAAGCGAAACTTCGCCTTCTCCCACGACGCTTTGAGGGATGTAAATTCAGCTTCTGTAAAAGAAATGATTTGTGCAATTAGCAGTGTTGACTCATCAGCACCCTGGCTCGTTAATCTACACACACTTCTTCAATATGGATTAGTCTGCCACTGCAAAGCGTGGGGCTAAATTAGCTCCAAGGATGCAAAACGTGGGCCCTGTCTTCAGGGAAGCATATGCAGCCAGTTGGTTTTAAAACTGGCAGCCTCGTGAGCTTGTTAGGACTCCTTCGGGGCAAAGAAGAATAATCTGATTTTAGATGTTAATCACAAATTAGGGCACCGCTTTGTGCTTTTAACTGCCAGTGACAAATCGTAACGGCAATCTCTCCAGCCACTTTTCTTAATTATCCCACCTTCCTGCCGTAGTAGCCGCTCCTCGTCAGAGCCCGCGCAGTCGCCTGACACGTCCCGACAGTTATCTGACACCTTGGCCGCCGCTGTCCTTTCCCGCTCTCTGCCCATCTCCGCCTTCCTCTGCCTGGCAGCCGGGGCTGGCGCTGCTTGAGCTCTGGACTCCTCTTCTCCCTTAAGGATCTTGGAGGCTGGAGGCGTCTGTGATGGAAGGGCCTCAGGGACATCCTCCCTGTGCCAGTGCAGAAAGCAGGTGCTGAATATATAATCGAGATGCAAACTGCACACAGTCACAGCTTGGTGACAGTGAGGATACCTGCGGAGGATCTCCAAGTGTCATACAAACTAAAATAATACTCCTGTAAGAGTAGTAGTCTGTAGTCTGCCTGCCAGGAGAAAATCAGCGTACTTCATTCAGTTTTATGTTAATGTCCACACACATGCGGATTTCCCTCCTTAGGGGCTCCAATAAGGACAACGACATCCCTGAATGATGTTTACACATGACGAGCAGGAGAAAGTTCCAAATTTCCTAAAGCATGACAGTATTTGACCTGCAATGTGTTTGGATAGACATACAAAACAGATCAAAGGCTTCAAAGTGAATGTTGTTGCTTTTGAAGAATTATGTTTCTCTTCATCTGCCCCCCCACCCGTGGCTGGTACCTCGCCCTCACTTCCTTACACTTGTCTTTTCATCTTCTCCTTTTTTCCGTCTCCCACAATCCCAAGAGTTTGCTGCGGGCCAGAAAGCTGCAGCTGAAGCTCAGCCAATCTGGAACGAAGCTCCGCCTTCCTGGAGATCTGAGAAGGGAAGAGGCACGAGATTGGTTGTAAACCAAGCTGCTAAATCCACAAGTTGTTTATATGCACAACCAACATACCCGGCCTGTCTCGATTTATTAGACTGCAGCCCGCAACATACAGCATACTCCTGTTAGATTGTGAGCTTTGAAATATGCATGAATGAGTGAATCAAGCGTGTCAATTTTAGATTAGGTGGCTGGTTCCTCGGTTAAAGGAGCACCCCCCTAGTTTTTATTTCTCAATTTATTTGTCAGCATTTTACTCTGCCTGTGAAAATCAGTGTTTGTATCTTTCGTGGCTCTCGGCGGAGCTTCGAAATTATCGTGGTTTTTACCAGCAGGAGATTGCGGAATACAGATTTTTAAAACACGGGTTCAGGCATTTGAAAATCTCCAAGGCGCAGTGCATCTAACACGCTTTTGCATTGTGGGAAATGTATTCTTAAAACAGAACAATAAAGTGTTGCTGTGTAATCGTAATATTTGATCATCAGCTGTGGAAGAGCCACTTTAATCTAGGTAAGACTAGTTAAGACTGCCGTCTACTTTTCTAATTAAAAAAGGAACCAGCAAATAGATCTGTCAGATCAATTATTTAAAGAAAAGGCACAACGTTTCACTCTAAAACAGGGGTATCAAACATGCAGCCTCTGCAGGCCACAACTGGACCACCTATTGGCATGCACGTATATATAAATACCTAGAATGGACAGGAGGGCAGGCTAGAGGTAGCAGAGCTGAAGATTTTCATTAGGAGTGGATTAGATCAGAATGACAGCTCAAATAAGTATCAAGGCAGAGATGGTTTGGAGTTGTGCAGGGGAGGGATAGTGGAGATACTGGACAAAGGATGCTGAACGTGGAGCTGTGTGTAGTGAAGGAGGACATGCAGAGGGCTGATGTGAGAAGAGGATACTAAGGATAGGTGGGAGGAAGATGATCGACTGTGGCAACTCCTAAAGGGAACAGCCAAAAGAAGAAGAAGAAGAAGATTGTATTTTGTTGGATAAAAATTGTTTTGAAAGAGGTTAATGATTCAGACCTCTAAGATCATGACATGAGCCATTCTTCTCATTTTTACAGGCTTCTTATAAACAAAGACATTCCCTGTGGCAAGTAGGTTTTGGAATGAAGATCCATGATCACAAAGTTACAGGTTTCTTTGTAATAACAGAACGTGGAAAAACTGCACTTATTTTTCTAAAACATCTCAGGTTGCACTTCATCTGTTTTGTGAATGGGAGGCTTGTTAAATGCATTCAGAAAGTCGATCTTCACATTGTATAAGAAAAAAGGAGAATTTAAAAGTCTGCTATTATTACATGATTACTATGAAGTGTTTTCACCGGTAGGACCCACCTGAGATCAAACTCGGTTCCTAGTGGCCTATGAACTTAAATGAGTTTGACACCGCTGCTCTAAAATGTAGCGAAGTAGAGAAATAAATGGTAATGCTGAAGGAAAGCACATCAAAATTAAGTTTCTTCTCCCACACGGCAAAGTAACACTTCATTTTTCACCTTTATTGGATTATTGTGATCTGCTCTTTATGAAAGAATCCCACTACGTTGGATACTCTAAACCATTGTGCCTTACCTTTTATTACTAGCTGTGAAAACTGCACATAACACTGTTCTCTAAAGTGATAAGAAGCCAGCTGTATATGTCCAAAGACTAAAGCAGGCTGTTATAAATGAATCTCTCCTTGGCCTGGTTCCTTCCTCTGATTGGTTTAAATACACATGTGTTTAAACCACGAATGTTTGCTTGCAGAGTCGAAATAAAGTCAGACGCACCTGCTCCTCTTCCTGGTTTCTCCTATGGAACAAGCTGAGATGTTTGAACTGGTTAGTATGGGGATTTTAAAGCTATTTTTTAAAAGACTGCAGAGGCAGCAGGTGCATTTACTCCTAAATTTGCACTATAATTGATTTGAAATTGTACCCGTTTTGATCTTTTCCTGCACATAAAGTCGATATCATCTTCCCTGTATTGGTTTTTTAATCTAAACTTTCATCACATTAAGTAAAGGACACAATAAAGCCACTTTCAGCTGCTTCCTTATCCACGAGGGGTCGCCACAGCAGGTGGCTTTGCAGATGTTTTTTTTATGCTGGCTGCTTTTGCTGACGTAACCCCCAGGGGATTGGTTTCTCCTCCTGGGATCAAACTGAGGATCTTTCACTTGTTAGGCGAGTGTGTAAACCACTACATTGTGAAGCAAAGGATGCAATACTAAAAACTCTGAATATAACTGCATTTTAACAACACTGCAAGGAAAATGTTGCTACTCTTTTATGTTTTTCAGTCGCTTCATCACATTTCAATAGAGAGACGATCTGTTTTTATAAATAAGAACTGATTTAATTTGCACAATATGTTTGTTATTGTCACCGTTTCATATTACCTTTATGTTTTGATTCGTTTTTTTATGACGTAAAGTGTAAATGCTCCCGACTGACTTCCTCATAATCAGCTGATTTTTTAGACTTTATCATTTGGGTTTGCTCAATGATACCGTCAAATATGTCAGTGGTTGTTCCTGCTGCATTTCGTTGCCTCAATCCCTGTTAATCTTGTGTCATTTTTCTTTTTGCATAAGATGGCGTGTCCCTTTCACTCACTTTATGAAACTTTAGAGGGAAGCAAGGTCATTATGCTAACAGTGAAACTAAAAAAAGAACTAAACTGATACAAGCTAAATCACTCTTTGAAACAAAATTGAATTAAAAACAAAATGTCAAAAAACTCCGGCGGGAAGCATCCAGTTGCTGTGATACTTGTAGTGTCCTAATCTGCTGGCTCATCTCAGATCATCCTCTGTGATCCAGGTCCTACTTCATTTTCAGAATAGATATATTCAGGATCCTCTTTGTGATATGTTTCCAAACTGAGGGTTTTACTGCATATACATAATTCTGGCAACACAATATTATAACCAGTATTTTACATAAGTGGGGCTCATTTATTTTAGTTTAACATCCATTTCTGTTTCTTAAATGGACAGGTATGCATAAACTTCTATTATGTAAGGTAACAAAAACTTTTTACCCTAACTACAGCTGGAAATATGCATAGTTACACCATAAAGGTCAGGTTTAAGCCAAGAAATTATACAGAATCTGATTATACAGAACATGTCAGTACCAATGTTGCTTCTTCATTTCACAGCCAAACGCTGCATTCGTAAGTGCTGAAATGTGACTGTATTAGAAAATGCCTTTGGCACAGAGGGAATCACGGCGAGATGATGGAGATGAACCTGGTATCTAAACGCAGGTAAATATTACAGCTTTCACGTGCTTTGACTGGCCATCTATCTCAAATGTTGATATGACCCTTGAAGGTTTACCCAGCATGCAATGTTTGACGTTTTCTCCAGTGAATGATGAGAAAACAAATCAAACATGAAGGATGCCATTGCTTGTTTGTGTTACTCCATGTCACAGAGATTAAACTGGTGTCATGCAATTGAAACTATGATGTACAAAGTTTGTCTTTAGACTTTGACACCTGCAGTTTTATATATGTTATTATATATACAGTTATAGATAGAGAGAGAAAAAAAGCTCCAAATTTCAGCCCACCTGAGGCCCTGCAACTCATAAAATGCTTATATAGTAAGAAGATAACAACTTTCATGGATTCATTAAATAGACTAAAGTTACTGCACAAATCAAATGAGCTGGCTCTGAGGGGTCAGGTGGGAAGCACTGGTTGTTTTTCATTGAATGAAGGTTCTCAAACTGACGGAACCAGCTAAACTTAAGGTTTAAAGCTCCGTCCAGATCCTTTACACGTGCTTTTAAACGTGCCTTCATCTAAGAATATATAATTAAAAGAAAAACGATCCTATTTCAGATGATGTGCAGGCTATTTTCGACAACTATGAATGCAGGTGTGTCTTGAAATTGAAATTTTGGCTTGCATTGTTTATGCACAAAATGTTTGGGAAAAACGCTGCCAAATGCCTTTCAGCTGGAAATGTGTGTCACGCCATGCATGCATGCATTTACAGTCCTGCTGCCAGAACCAGGGGCAGCTCAGTACACGGAAATCACTGCTGTGGGGCTCGGCCACTCTCTTATTGCATTCACATTCTGGTCTTTAACACGCAGAAGCTCTCCTGAAGTTTCTGATTATTATATTTTCCAGATGCATTCGGCTCAACCTGTGATCTTCTGCTGTTCCTGGGGCGAAAACTGTCAAATTATTCATTGCACGGTTATTATTAATGCATGTTAATCATGGCTTTACGATGCCAACACTGTTAGTTTTAAGAAGCCTTACTTCACACCTTTTTGCAGCTGACTTGTACTGTGTGGCAAACCTCTAATGCTTACATTGACTGTGTGGTCTATTGAATAGACAGCTTTGTTGTAGTGACTGTCAGCAGGTCAATATCTATCTGATGTTTTTAATTTAGGCTAAATGTGTGTCTGTGCTGCTCTTGCAGGTATAACCTCGTGCTTCACCTGAGGGAAATTTATTCAGGATTTACACACAGGCCACACGGAGATGTAATGAAGAGGGAAAGGCGAATGAAGTGTTTCTGTACCTTGAATCTTTCCTCTGGGGTGAGATTGATTTTTATTTCCAGATTTTCAATCTGTCTCAACTTCTTCTGCAGCTTCCTCACCTCCCCCATTGGCGTTGTCTAACCCGGTTAGCTACACTTTAAAACTGGCTTTCAAGTTGGAAGAGAGCGTCAAACAAACAGCATTTCCTTTAAATAAAGAGTCTGAAGCGGTTTAAATAAATAAAGATGCATCGAGAGGCTTAGCAGGGCGGCTCAGAGACGTGTCGCCGGATGTTGACGATGTGTTAGAGGTGTATTACTGTCCTTACAGCGCCATCATGTGGTCCGTTCAGAAAGAGGTGCTAAATCCCGTTAATAAATAATAAAAGTACACCATGTCCTTACTTAAAAACACTGTAATGCGTATGTACGGTTTCGCATACACGAAATGATATAACTGTGTGAGGCTCTTCTTCAAAATCCAGGCCCTGAAGGTCACCATGACAACCGGAGGACAGAGCTGTAAAACTGTGCTGCATTCAAATGTACTCCCCATAGCTTGTATTTCTGAGCGTCCGACGAGTGAAAGACACTCGTTGAAAAATAAATGAATAAATAAAAAATTTAAGGAAACACAAAGTCGGTTAAACTTCATTATTCAGAGATAACAATGTGTCCAGTTAGGAAGCACTAACCACTGTGGATCATTTAACCTGCTTTGGTGCAAAGAAAGTGACAACATGAATAGTGGAGAGGCAACAACAAACAGCACTCCCCCACAAAAGTGTATGCATTTTATCCAAATGCTTTATTAATCCCAGTGGAAAATTGTATTGTTACAGGTGGTCACTTTAAATATAAATATGAAAGATTAAAAAAGTTAACTCTCTATAAAAAATAAGTAAAAATAAGTGCAATATTAATTTTAATATTCCAAAGTTAAAATGATACTATGCAGAGTATAGACAGGATATTGCAAGTGAAAATAGTCCATTTATGATAAGGAAAGTTGTAAAGATGGCCAGAGGTAGGAATGATGTCCTGTAGAATTCTGTAGTGCATGTAGCTGAATGAGTATTTCCTGAACACGCTCCAGCACAAGATGAAGACAGCGTGACGGATTGTGCAATATTGACAATAGCTTAGACAGTATCCTCCTTTCTGACACCTCTGTCGGAGAATCAGGCTCCACACACACAACATTATTGGCCTTGCGAATCAGTTTATTCACTCTGTTGTTATCCACTTCCCACATTCTGCTGCTCCAGCACACTACAGCACAGCACAGCACGGCTCACGACAGACTCATTTTGCATGTGGTGTCCATAGATCATTGCATTCAGTTTGTGTACTATTTTTCTTTCTTTTTTTTCTAATTTGCTTTTTCCTAGTGTGCTTGTCATTAATGCATGAGACACTATCTGCAGGCCATTCAGGTTGCAGAGGTACTCCACCTCCTCCTCCTCGACTCAAGAGTGGTAGAAGTCGTAGATCCCTAGAAGGGCATTAACCCACCAGGTCTGGTACCTGCTCCTTTACTTGAAGTGGAACAGGAGGAGCACTGACAGAGCCCTACAGTGCATATTTCACCTGTGCTCACAGACCAGCACCATGCATCTTCATCGGCATTTGCCAGAGAACTGGCAGATCTGTCTGTTTCACCTGGGCAATTAATTTGTTTCTTATATACAAATTAATTGTGTGTGTGTATATATATATATATATATATATGTATGTATGTATGTATGTATATATAGATAGATAGATAGATAGATAGATAGATAGATAGATAGATAGATAGATAGATAGATAGATAGATAGATAGATAGATAGATAGATAGATAGATAGATAGATGTTACCAGATATTCACTTTTTTAAAATCATTAAATTTTGAAGATTTGTATGGATTTATCCAAAAGCTATGAAAGTTCTTGAAACATTGTCAGAATCTTTACTGTTCTCGTATTATTACAGTGAGCTGCAATGTCTTAATGAGCACAATGATAACAGGTGGAATTGGTTGGCCTGCAGAAGCTGGCAAATTATAGTCTTCCTGGTTCTTTTTTGCCTCCAAATCCCACAGACCTAAAACAGAAATAGGGGCCAGTGGGGCAAATTAGTAATCCAGAGGCCCAGTAGCCCATAACCATTATGGGCCACTGGGCCTGTCCAAGTTGGACCAAGTAAGATGGTATGTCTAGTCCAATTTGGACCCCTGCTGCATGGACCTCTGCAGTATCCACTGAGAGCTGGAGGAGGTCAAGTGCAGATGATTCATTAAAATATTTGCAACATAAAATGGCTAAAGTAAGAGATTAAGTTAAGGGGGAAACATTAAGTGAACAAATGGGTATTTAGAAAAAGACAACAAGTTAGTTTGGAAGTTAACTTTTAAAGCCATAACGCTGGGACTTTAATGAAAAATAATTTGAACTAAAAATTAAAGGCTGTTTCTAAAAACAGTTTTATTTATTTCTATTTTACAGAGCAACAGCTGACACATACTCATTAAAAGTTCTAATATTCACCAAAGTCTAACAGTACAGTCGTCGCCATAGGTTTTGAGAATGACACAAATACTGGTTTTCACAAAGTTTGCTGCTTCAGTTTTTATAATAGCAATTTCCATATACTCTAGAATGTTATGAAGAGTGATCAGATGAACTGCGAAATCCTTCTTTGCCATGAAAATGAACTTAATCTCAAAAATTCAATTTCCGCTGCATTTCATCATTCAGCATTTCATGCCATAAAAGGACCTGCTGAGATCATTTCAAAAAATTTCTCATCAACTCAGGTGAGAATGTTGACGAGCACAAGGCTGGAGATCATTATGTTATGCTGACTGAGTTAGAATAGCAGACTGGATGCATTAAAAGGAGGGTGATGCTTGAAATCGTTGTTCTTTCTATTAAACATGGTTACCTGCAAGGAAACACATGTAGCCATCATTGTGTTGCATAAAAAGGGCTTCACAGGCAAGGATGTTGTTGCTACTAAGACTGCACCTAAATCAACCATTTATCAGATCATCAAGAACTTCAAGGAAAGAGGTTCAATTATTGTGAAGTAGGCTTCAGGGCCCCCAAGAAAGTCCAGCAAGCGCCAGGATGGTCTCCTAAAGATGATTCAGCTGCGGTATCAGAGTGCCACCAGTGCAGAGCTTGCTCAGGAATAGTAGGAGTCCATCTGCACGCATAGTGAGGCGAAGACTTTTGGAAGACGGCCTGGTGTCAAGAAGGGAAGCAAAGAAGCCACTTTTCTCAGAAAAAGCCATCAGGGACGAATTGATATTCTGCAAAAAGTACAGCGAGTGGACTGCTGAGGACTGGGGTAAAGTCATTTTCTCTGATGAAGCCCCTTTCTGATTGTTTGGGGCATCTGGAAAAAGGACTGTCCAGAGAAGAAAAGGTGAGCACTACCATCAGTCCTGTCTCATGCCAACAGTAAAGCATCCTGAGACCATTCATTTGTGGGGCTGCTTCTCATCCAAGGCAGTGGGCTCACTCACAATTTTGCCAAAAAACAGCCAAACATCCTCTGAAAGCAACTTCTTCCAACCATCCAAGAACAGTTTGATGAAGAACAATGCCTTTTCCAGCATGATGGATCACCATGCCATAAGGCCAAAGTGATACCTAAGTAGCTCGGGGAACAAATCATCTTGGGTCCATGGCCAGGGAACTTCCCAGACCTCAGTCCAATTGGGAACTTGTGGCCAATCCTGAAGAGGCAGGTGGACAAACAAAAACCCACTAATTCTGACAAACTCCAAGCACTGATTATGCAAGCATTGATTCTTATGAAAGAATGGGTTGCCATCTGTTAGGATTTGGCCCAGAAGTTGATTGACAACATGCCAGAGATCTAAAAAGACTCAAGCAGCAAACTTTGTGAAAACTAATATTTGTGTCATTCTCAAAACTGTTGGCTACGACTGGATAAGGCTTTTTTCAAGTAAATACTGTGAGTGTTTCTATTTCTTGCTCTATTTATTGTCTGAAACGCAGTGAAGCCTGTTTAATCATTAAAATTGCCAAAAAGAGCAGTATCGGTCAGATTTTATGGAAATATTAATTGGACAAAACAAGACATTTATGAATGTTATTTTAGCCCCGCTAAACATTTGAATTTATTTATAAGCCAAACTAATCAAATTATAAAACCGGTATGCAATATACTAATTTTCTCTGAGATAACATGTTCCTGTCTGCATGATTAAGAATTACTTACACAATTATTTACTACTGAACCAAATGCTCTTTGAACTTTGCTGACTATTTTTCCACCTACAGGTTGTAATTATGCCTGTTGGAATGTTTTAGAGAAGAACATTTGGCATCGTTCACTGCTAACTGGGGTATAATTTTATTTATAGGGAATCTTACCCGGTGTTGCACGGTAACAGTAAATTTTAAAAAACAAATGTCAATGCAATATTTTAAGCTGTTTTCAGGATGTTACAGAGGCTTGAAGTGACAGATTTTGTATATTTCCCGAAGACATTTCCCCGTGATATTTTGAGGATGCGTTGGGACAACAGATTATAGCCGTTCAGTCTTAAACTCTTGGAAAGTGCTGGTTAGATTTCATCTGGTGATTGCATTCATGGTCCTTAGTTAATGAGCCCTGACCACTTTTGGTGCACAGATAACCATGTTTTTTGTTATTCTAGGAATATATTGTATATACACAGACAGCTCCATATCGTTGCTTACATATTTGTCTAATGAGTGAAACATTCCTGGTTTCAATCCAGGAGACACAGAGACACAAATATCTTTGAGTTTTTGTATGGAAAGGCATTCAGTGTAAAAAATAATCTGCCAAATCAAACATGTGGAGCTACCTGCTGTGGGCATCCTTTGTGGATAAAGGCGTAGCCAAAAGTAGCTACACAGTAGTGCACATGGTTATAGGTTTGCGCTTCTTGCTTCACGGCAAGAAGCTCAAACCTGCTGGTCTGCTGGGATCTTGGCACTTGCATGATCAGTCTGTTACCTATGTGGGTTCTCTCCAGGTTAATTAGTAATTCTAAATTGGCCTTGAATGGGAGAGTGAATCACCATCTTTCCATCTCTGTTAGCCCTGCAATACACAGGCAGTCTGTACTTTTAAAGGTACAGGAGCCTCAGGGAGCTTTGTGGGGTTTCTCACCAGTGCCACTGGGGAGTAACAGTTTTGAGTTTATATGTATATATAGAATTATAATAATAATTATTATTATTATTACTGTTAAAATTCTGTCTTCAAAAACCTAGGAATCATCAAAAGATATATATGTGGGATATATTTTCTTTATTTTTGAATTTATGTATTTTGGACTGTGTCGTGAAATTAACACAACTCATAAAGGGATCACTGTAAACGTTGCTGTATGCACTGGTAAAACTGAACAAATGATCTAAAAAAGTGAATCAAAGTGTAAATACACACAGTGCCGGTTCACCCTCTTGAAGAGATTTATGGAAGCTTGTTTCAACTGCTGTATTTTCTTTTCTTCTTTTTTTTTTGTTTCAGAGCTCAGTTGAAAATTTGTGTTATTATCTAAAAAATAATTTAAAAAAAACCCCTGATAAATCAGTGCTTCCATGAGATTCCTCCAATAACCGTTTATCAAAACTGCGCTGTCAAGATTGCTTGAATGACCACAGATTTCTTTAAAGCTCTCTTAATACTGAGAGAGCATCCAGGTGTACCAGACCTCTTTCCAAAAAAACTCAGTTGGTTCATTTTAAAAACATGTTTATAAACCTTTTACTAATGAAACATCCCTCTGGTAACATTTCAATTCAATTCCGTTTTATTTATGTATCTTCAAATCATATCAGCAGTCATCTCAGGGGGCTTTATATTGTTGGATAAAGACCCTAAAATAATACAGAGAAAACCTCAACAATCAGATGATGCCCTTTAAACACGCACTTTGTGAAAGTGGGAAGGAAAAACTCTCTTTTAACAGGAAGAAATCTATAGCATGACCAGGCTCAGGGAGGTACACCCGTCTGCCTCGATCGATTGGGAGTGAACAAAAGACACACTTTGAAAGAGAGACAGAAATTAATAAAAACAAATGATTAAATGTGGGGGTTTTAAGTGCCACTAGCAATGTTATAGCAATGTTATTGATAAATATTTCAGAAAGGTAATAATTTGGAAGAATAATTTTAGGGAATATTACCTTTAAAAATAACCTTTTGGGAACAAAAAGTTTTGCCGTTATGGACAGTGATAATATAGCTATTTAAATGTTTGCTGCTGCTGTCTTGGCCAGATCTCTCCTGAAAATTGCCTTTTTTTTTTATGTCAGCGACTCTTACCTGGATACACAAGGATAAATGAATGTCTCTTTGTCATCTCTCATGTTCCGTCTGGCTCAAAAGGAGTTGATATCATTCATGAGAGATATGTTTGACAGATTATAGGCCAACAACTCATTTACAACAGTTTAAATACCAGAAATTACTTTTTGTCAGGAGATCCCTTTTTGCACGACACCGGTTCTGGTCCCCAGGAAGAGTGACAAAGTAAAGTAATCATGTGTGTATATTGTTTAATAATGGAACAAAGTCATTTGAGTCTAGTGCCTCACAAAAAACCCCAAAAACATTAATTGGGCAGACCGGTTCTGGCCCGCGGGCCGAGTGTTGGACACCCCTGACAGTACTGACTTAATTTATATTTCTGACCACAAGTAAACGCACCACTGGGGACTTATTCACTTGGTAAGTAAAAGCTGGCATGCGATACAGTGAAATAATTATTTATTTGTTTATTTTACTGCTACCACTACTACCACTCAAAAAAACACGACCAGCTGATCGCGGACTTTTTAGATTTTTTAAATTAACTGCCTGACAGAAAGCGGAAGTGACGTCACTGCACACGCTTCTTTTGTCTGACAACCTTATCAGGAGGAAGTGAAGCTCAGACGAAGCGACTGGCTCACCGGAGGGAAAAAAACGAAAAAAAAAAGAGAGCGAGAGAAAAAAAAAGAGGAGGAGGGGGGGAAACTTCACAGATTCACTGGAATTTGGACAGATTTGGAAACTGTGTCCAAACTATCCCGGCCTGCTGGAGCTTCGCGGAGGAAAGCGGAGTCGTCAGCTCCGGTAAACGCCACTCTTCTCCACGCAGTCGGTAGTAAATTTTGATAGATTCGGTCGACTCTGCTGCCGCCTCTCCACCCGTCCCCACAGCCGGAAGTCTGTGAGGATGGTCTATTTTTTTTTCTTCGCTTCAGTTTTTTTTATGCTTTTGGTTTTTTTCATTGCTTTGCGTTTATTTTTTCCCGAGCGGGAAGGCAGCACAGGCTCACACTGTGTGTCTGCTAAATGTATGTTAATCAGCACGTCGGGCCTGAATAACTGCAGGATGCACGGAGGCCAAATGGAGACCTGCTGTAGATATGCGCCTTACATTGTTCCGATATGTGGCGTTTTATGAAAGTTCATGTTTTTGTAGTTCTTTTAGGTCTACTTTATTCCGCAGAGCAAACTTAAAGCTAAGTAGCTGGATGTGGATCCCCTTTAATGCCGCTAAATACTGACATATAGGAAAGCGGGCAGGAAAGTTTAACCTCATATTATTTAATAGTGCTTTTTAACACATCTGGACGCTTAATCAGAGCTGCAGTTATGGAATTACAGCTGTATGGAGCCAAACACTTGCACCCAGACAAGGCTGTAATAGGCAACCAAACTAAAAACTAAAAGTGGGTGTGACAATACATGTTAGTTACACGGAAATAATAAAAAGTAACACAAATTCTCAACAAAACAAAAAAGAAAAACTAAACTAAACAGTATTTCATATATTCCTTAATAATCTGAGTGCAATAGGAAATATAAGTTACAAGTCTTCACTTTTAGTCTTTTCTGATACGTTTTAATTGTGAACACATTCAGTATGTGGGATATCTGTGCACACGTTTAGTCGAGTGTTTTTATTGATCTGAGCTTCTAAAATTCTCCCTTGTACAAACATCCCTTGTATTCTAATAGATCAAAACATTACTAAACATTTTCCAACAAAAGAAACTAAAATGTAACCAGCAAACTTAATATGGAAATTAATGAACAATAAGACAACAAACAATTAAGACAAAAGTAAAAGCTAATTGAAATATCTCTAACGACTCATCCATGAGACCAACATGCTAGTTTTGCTTTTCTTATCATATAAATGTACCAACTATCTCAAAAATCTATTACATTAATCTGACAAAAAAAGTAGTTTCTGAATTATTGACATCTCTTAAAATCCCCCCAGTATAGCCTCTGTAATATTAAACTTCATGAAAACAGTGATGCGGTACAATTCTGTTTTCTTTTAAGTTAGAAAAATTGGGTGATACCCACATGTTCATGGATTGTCTTATATGTTAAAGATCCTGGAGAAACAATGTAATATCGAATTTCCCAGAGGAACCCACCCGAGGGATTAATAAAGTTCTATCTTATCTTATCTTATATCAAGCTGATAAACAGTGTATTACAGTACCATCTATATTACTCATAGACAGCAGTATCTCGCACTGGTTCAGACCTGAACCTAAAGAAAATTGTATTAAATGAAGCTTAATTAAACATTAATGCTTATGAAGTGAAACTTTTAAATCAACAGAGACTCTTTTGGGATTTTTAGTCTGAGCAACAGCACATTTTCTTCTGCGACATAATTATCTCATTAATTAAGAAAAACAGAATCTTTCTCCCCCTTTCTACTTTTCCCTTTTAAACTGTATCTGTAGCAATAACACGTCACAGGAATGAGCCTAGTGCTTCCCCAAGAGACCCACACCTTCAGGGACCCTTTAAAAAAACCTCCACCCTCACACTGGGGAGTTAGTGTCTAGTAATTTGATTAACTGGGTCTTTTATTTAGTGCCCACAAAAGTTTTTGCCAGAGCCAAAAGAAAACAAACAGTGGGAGTGCATGTATTTCTACTCAGTAATATACAAAGCTCTTAACTGTTTTTTTTTTTCTTTCTTGAACTGGAAAACACCCTGTCAACCAGGTTTTCTTACAGTCTAAATATTTCGTATCACAAAGGAAAAAAAGCAGAAGTGTAAGTTATAAACTTCACATTGGCCTCATTCAGGGCTGATTTTGACCCTGGGGCCATATCGGCATAGTTAAAGTAACCACAGTGCTTCACACAGGACAAGTGAATCAAACCTGGTTACAGGTGAGAATAAAACAAACAAACAAACAAACAAAAAGTGTCACCACAGTGTTAGAACCTCCATCGTGCCGTTAAACAACCCCTCAGACTCTTTGCAGTCATTTGCTGTGAGTTTCTTTAAAATAATTTTGCCTCCTATTGATTTTTGGAGGATTGTTTTGTTTTGCTTTTAGCAGCCAGAATTACATGAATTTCATTTCTCTACTTTAGTTTCAATGTCCTGGTTTGGCTTGTTGGTACACTGAGGTTAGAAGTGAAACAGTCTTTGCTTTTTATTCTAAAACATGTCACAACAACATGTGCTGCGTCAACACACTTTGTCTGCTTTACACCCGCCCCTACGGTGAAGCGACTGATATGGCGAGGCTCTTTAGGTCCAACCTTATTACCTGATCCCCATCTCGAAGAATGTCAAGATTCAGATTTGTGGTTTTCATTATTTCTCTTGGTTTTGCTAACAAGGTGTATGTTCTTAAATTAATTGGTGCTCTGCAGTGTGCAGTCAGCACTCAGGAAGCCATGTCATATTTTAGGAATAAGGTGCACAAATGAACTGAGAGGGTTGACAAACCATTACTAATTTTTGTTAGAAGGCCCGGAGGCCTCCTAACAGGAAATCCTTGTAGTGGGTGAGCCCTTAAAACAGTAATGCATTGATCTGGTATTTGTCTTGTCATTGATCTGCAGGAGAATAATGTAGTACATGCTCTTTGGTGTGGGAAACATTTCATTAAGGTCTTTCTCATTAGACATAGAAACACACTGCATGAGCATTTTCACTACAATTTTTAATTACTCTAGTAGAAATGTCTTCTCTTTTTTTTTTAGTCCTAATGTACACAAGCAGCTGTGAGGGAAACAGGCTCCACTGCCACTTCATTAGGTACACCTAACTCAAACCAATGCTTTTTTTTTTTTTTATTAATAAGCTATCCAGTGAATCGTAAAGCTAAAAAAATTAATTTTCTGTTAAAATAGTTTTATCGATGGGTCCTCCCTCCTACTTTGAGTGTTTTAATGTTAGACTAAATGTCATATGGCACAATGCATGTACCATTATTACAAATGTCAGCTTCCAAATCAACTCTAAAGTTAGACTTTATGTTTTATATATAAGATACATTTAGCTCATTTTAATAAATAATAATACATTCTAGTGTTGGCCAGCTGTGATGGAAAGTTTTTAAATCTTGCTGCTTTTGTGTCGTTGCAGAAATGATGGAAGACTCTCATTTTAATTCATCATATTTCTGGTCCCCAGTCCCGACTATGCCCGGACAGGTTAGGCTACAAAATAATTTACTGTTCAATCAGTTGATGACGGGGAGAGAATGTTTCCGTCAAAGAAAAATCTCCTTTCTCCTGACAGATTGAGAATGCCATGTTCCTAAACAAAGTAAAAGAGCAACAGGAAAAAAGCGCTTCCTTCTCTGCTTCCCCTGCATCTCACTACCAGACGACTCTTCTCACCATCCCCACGCCTGGGGCCAAGACAGATGGAGGAGGCCAGGCTGGTAGTGCGGCGCACCTCCACCCTCCGCACAGCACCCAGAACATCACAGTGTTGCCTGTCCCCTCCACAGGCATCATGACAGCAGGTGGGCTTGTTTCTGTGTTTAGAAACCTTTAAGCGTCTCTTTCTCAGTTTTGAGGTTGAAAGACTTAACATATTTGGGGATTGAGTTAAAAACACTGAAACACCAAATATTAAGGCCGTATTTAGATCCCATACCCTCAGTTTTTGAAGTATAATGTAACAGCAGTGTGTTAAATTATTTAGGTTATGAGAACAAACTTTGTAAATAGAGAAAATGGGAGTAAAATGAACAATTAATTCAAGGTTTTCCTCAACTGAGACAACTTTAGCGCTGTATTACAAACATTCTGCTTTGTAGTGCTATTGTTACACTTGGAGATGTAGATTATAGTTTAAAAAAATGCCTTTGGCAACATGTTCTTGAAGCTGTAAATTGAATTCCTCAACCTCAGTGACACTGCTCATCTTAGACAATTTCTCATCTCTGCTCTTGTCTCTCTCTCTGCAGCTGGTCTGGTGATCACGACTCCTCAGGGAACTCTAGTCTCTCCAACCTCCTCTCAGTCGTTTGTGTCCGGCCATCCAGCAACAACCATGATTGTTTCAGCACTCCATTCTTCAGGTGAACAGCATGTTATTATACACACACACTGGCTAACTTGTTTCTAAGTACAATATTGTTACTATGTAAATGATTAAAACTTATATGGGTGGATCAAACAGTGTTATAGATTTACTACGATTCAGAACTCAGGGTATTGTGTAAAGCCTGGTTTATGGTCACCTTATTGGTTTTGGTATGTGTCGACTGTGATGCCGCTGCAGCCCCATGGCCGTTACTTACTGGCGCTTCAGTGTGCACTGAACTAGAGATGGCACGATACCACTTTTTTATGTCCGATACCGATACCGATATCATAAATTTGGATATCTGCCGATACCGATATGAATCCGATATAGTGTTTTTTAATCAACAAAACTGTTTTTTAAATATCTTGCTGCATTTTGTATAAGTTCATACTCAAGTTTAAAACAACAACTACACTAAAGCTATTCTGTTATACCTGTATCCAAAAAAAATATTTCATAGTTCAGCAATACTGATCAATCTAATAAACTTAAACCTACACCATCCTCCCTATTCTGGTATTTTAAAGAGTACTTAGCGTAAATATTAAGCAACCTAACTAATAGGGTTCCAACTCCCAGCAACAACAAAAATAAATAAATAAAAAATAGGGAACCACCCCTCACGCTCCACCTCATGATGCTTAATCGACGTAATCAACCTTAATTTGATGCAGTGTGGAGAAAAAAAATGCACAGAAATCAATTATTTTTCAAGAAATATTAAATAGATTCAACATCTTTCTTCAACAAAATTGCAGACTGCACAGATGGTACCTTCCCAAAGGAAAAAGTACTATAGCTTACTAGGGTATATATATATATATATATATTAGACTTAATAGTTACTATATACAGTAATGGACTTCTATTCATTTTGCATCAAATTAAAACTTTGGCTGTCAGATAATTATTTATTAAAAGCTAGACATTTTAAATGAGAATAAGAAAGAAAAGTATGTCTTTGTGCCCCCTTTTCCCTGTTAATGCCCTATCGGCCCCCCTGGCTAAACTTTGCTAGATCCGCCCCTGCACAGTTACCAGCCGTCAGCTACGTAGAAAAAGATCCTCGAGTAGAAAGTAATAATAAATACATTCTAACAACAGCTGATCAAGCTTAAACGTGCTGCTGTTGTTCAGCCGCTGGTTTCCTCTTTCTGGTGCAAAGTGGGCCAAAAGCAAACAAGAGAGACGGACTCCCGACAGAAAAGCCGATCAGCTGATCGTTAAGCAGTTTCATGATTGAAGTAGCAGCAAGAAGAGGCAGTCGCTCCATATATCGCTTGTTAAGCTTAACGCAGGAATGCTTTACAAACATTCAGAGATGGACTTACACACTTGCTTTACTTCTCTCGGGATAACTTTGTCGGAGATGAAATGCCGGGTTGCTAGCGAAGCTCCACATGCTATCCAGACCACCGACAGGTCCCGCATGCCACAGCCGCTCTATCACGTGATGCATACTGCTCGACGTGCTAACGTTCTGAGGTGAGTTACGGCGTGTTGCAAGTTTTGTGAGGTGCTTTCGTGATATTTAATGGATCGGATTACATTTTTTATTTTTCTCCGATATCCGATCCAGTAATTTAGGTCAGTATCGGACCGATACCGATACGTAATATCGGATCGGTCCATCTCTACACTGAACTCGCTGAAGTCCTCTCCTAGATAATAGGTGCAGCAACTTTTCATCAGTGCTGGTACATGAGTAGAAGAATTAGAAAGAAGAAGCTAAGAATTCATAGAGATTTCTCCAGAAAGTCTCATTTTGAAGGTCTTGCTGCAGCTCCTTCTTTGTAATCTGAGAATGTCTGAGCTTTAGTATATATCATTGAGACCAGCACAGTCGTATATATGTATGTACAGTATATATATGTATGTCGATGGGTGCGCTAAAGGCCCATTCTCTTCTGAGCTACCAAATGAAGTTTCATTGTGTGAACACGTAATGACAATAAAGGATTCTTATTCTTGTGTCTTCATAGCTTCTCAGCAATGCTGTGCACACTGGGTTACAAAAGTTGTCAGGTGCACGACACACTGAAACAACACTTAACATGGTTTGTGCTTTTAGCACTTTCATGAGGGCTACTATAATGAGCATAAACCAGGTTTAATATGACTAATCACTGACTGAATCCCTCATCTGTGAAATATTTTGGCTTTTGGGGGGCATTCATATGTTCTCTTATGGAGCTATTGAGACTATAAAAGAAAATTCTTACACTAAAAACTCAGGAGACAAAAATGTCTGAAGCATTTAATGATGACTTGATTACCTGGAACATGATCAAACCTGACTGAGAGTCTTTCTTGCAGTGCTAAGTTAGACTTTGTTCAGGCTGTTCGTAAATTACATCTCTGAGCTATGAACACATCTGTGTCCTTGTCCACAAAGCACAGAGTGATCTGATGAGTAGCAAAACCAGATTATTTTATTACTAAGCCTGTGTCAGTGACTTATGGTTCTGTCTTTTTAAGTAAATTTATGTCTTCCAGTACAATAGATGCTGTTTGAAACTGTTAATAAATTATTGGTGTCTTTGCTTTTAGAAAACAAACATAAATACAGATTTTCAGTATGAAAAGTGCCCATATTTATAAAAGAAGCACATCAATTTTGATCATGTGTCTGATGCTGTCCAAATGTATTCACATGTCGATTATACTGAAACACATTAGACTTCCTTCAGCATCTTCTGGTTTTCAGTTTGATGTCAATGCACCTACAGACCATTATGTAGATGGTATTTAAATATGGGATGGAATTATTACAAACTTGTTCCATCTTCTGCTTTCAAAACTCTGTTCCATCATCTTAACCTGTGACTGTCGATCTTCTCATAGACAAAAAAGAAGCGGACGGGAATCCACATGTGGTTGTGATGCCAGCGCCCTCCAAACGAGGGAGAAAGAAGAAGACCACAGTGTCTCGGGTTGGTCCTCTGGGCATGCCGGGAAATGAAACTGTAATACTGGCTCATCTGACGCCAGGTGGCCAGGTAAGAGAACAGCTACAGATGTGAAAAAGGAAGCGTGATGCAACGAACTGCTCATTAAATCAATTTTAATTTTATTATCAATAGGTGACAACTTTGCAGCATCATGCTAGAGATCCATATGATCTCTCAAATGAAGACGAAGACCATGCCTCGAAAGATAGCACGAAAACATACAGGTATTTATTTATTTGTTTAATGTTTTTAAATACTTGCTGCTCATCTCCATTTGTTCTTGCTCTGGCTGTGAAATGTGCATACATCTGTTTCTCTGTTCACTTCTGGAAATTAGCATTGAGATTTTCAGCTTTTGTAGATGACCTTGGCAGTGCTGGATATTAGCGTCTGACACGCCGACTCCTCAGACAAACACTCTTCACTGCATGTTGTGGCTGAACACACCGGCTTTGTGATGGATGCTTAATTCTTTACTAAAAATGTATTTGAGAAAACAAATACATGCTTTGTAGTTGCTCTCTCCGTCTGCACACACTGGACACAAACCTGTCTTCTACTCTCCCCTTTGTCCTTATATAGCATGCTCTTTGAGCTGTGATCTCACTTCTGTGTCCTTCTCTTCCTCTTTTTTTATAGTACCTGTGTACCTTTCCTCCTCAGTTTTCACTGATTTCTCCCTTGACATTTCACTGTGTTGTCTGGTTGTGTCGTCTTTATTTGATTTAACCCGCCTTTGTCTTCATTGATTTTTTTTTTCTTTTTTTTTCTTTTCATTTTCTGTGATATCTTATTTCTCTCTGTGGGTCATTGCTCCATTACCCTGTCTCCTAATCTTCTTCTGTCCCATCTTCTCTCTTTTTTTTTCTCCTCCTCTTGTACATCTCCCTCTTCTTCCTCCTCCTTGTACTTCCATCCCGTCCTTCCATTTCTCTGTCTCTACGCCTGTAGGTGCCGGATGTGTGCGGCGACCTTCTTCAGTAAGTCTGACATGCAGATCCACTCCAAGTCGCACACAGAGGCCAAACCTCACAAGTGTCCTCACTGCGCCAAGTCATTCGCCAACTCCAGCTACCTGGCCCAGCACATCCGCATCCACAGTGGGGCCAAGCCTTACACCTGCTCCTACTGCCAGAAATCTTTCAGGCAGCTCAGTCACTTACAGCAGCACTCACGGTACTACAGACCCCCCCAACCCCATTACCCACCCATACCATATACCCTGTTCTCTTAACTTGTCCTGCTAAGACCCCTCCTATGTTCTTCTCCATCCTGGTGAAGACAGTGAAGTGCAGACCATATTACGTTGCCTTGTGGATGTTGGCTCGCATGTTGCCAGTTCCATCCAGTGACCTTTTCAGCATATTAAAATTCAGATGACACCTTTGAAGTCTGGCCTTTGGCCGTAAATTTTTTTCTTTTGTTTTTTTCCCCCCTGCCTTTGTTTCTGTCTTTGCTGTGTTTGTGCAGGTCTTGCTCCTTTTTGCACTGCACCTTCTGTTCTTCTGTCTGCATGTGCTGTCATGTCTTCCGACACTGCTTCTTCCATAAACACACATACCTATTTCAAATCTTTCAAAGTAAACTTCTAAAAAATAAAGTTGACAGTATTGTTGCTCTTTACCATTGTACAGCCCTTTGTGTTATTGATTTGATGGTTCATATCTTTGTCAGTGCTTTTCTCACCTTCAACACTCAATAGTGATGTTCTGCCATGCTTTGCTTTCATGCTCTGTTATCCTGTTTGTTTTATCCTTTTTGGGGGGCTGTGCTCGTATCAATTTTCCATCATTTCGGGAAGCACGATAAACTGATACATTTGTAAAACGTGTATTTATTATTTTATTGTTTTAAAGGGGACCTGTTATGCTTTTTTTTATTTTCCGGCATATGTATACCATTAAAATGCTGGATTTTCATATTAAACAAGTGAGTGTAAGGTAATTTCTATGAGGCAAAAACACAGCTTTTAGACTGTTCTTTTAGTTGTAGATACTTTGTTCAACTCTTAGCTCTGTATGATATCAGTGAGAGTCAATATCCATAAAGTGGTCACCTCAGGGACACAGCTCTGGCAAGGAGCATAGATTCCCCACCCACCTGCTGTTCAGACCTCCTGTCTGATGGAGAAAATTGACTGAAGGGGAGAGAGAAGGAGATAAAACGACTTGTTTCAGACAGCTGAGAGGCTGCATCAAGGGGCTGCATCAGACCTGTAAGGCTTGAAAAGCTACTCATGTTAAATTCAGCATTAGCTAAAAATTACATAACATAATGGGTCCCCTTTAATATAATCTCTTGTGTTTAAATCTTAAGCATCTAATCGAGTTGGTCCAGACAGATAAAATTGTTAAATTTGTTGGATGTTTGTGTGAATTTTGTAATTACTGCTGGCCGTAATCAGTAAAGCGTATTTTGTTGGGGTGTTTTCTTCAGAATTTCCAAATGTTTCATTGCTCTGTGCTTCATCGCCGCAAGCTTTAATTTCCTTGTGTGAGATGTTTTTCCCTGAAATGATAAATTAAGAGGATTATCTTAAAATGAGGCTTTTTTTGTCTTCAGTTTATCCTTACAGTCCTGTTTTCATTTCTCTCTTTTACCATCTTATCTGCTCTCATCAGGAACCACACAGATGCAAAGCCCCACAAGTGTCCCCATTGTACCAAGTCATTTGCCAACTCTAGTTACCTGGCCCAACATATCCGCATCCACACCGGAGTGAAACCCTACACCTGTTCCTACTGCGAAAAGTCCTTCAGACAGCTGAGTCACCTTCAGCAGCACAGCAGGTAAATCACCCACTGGTCTAGGGTTTCTCATCTCCTTGCGGTCAGGTTAGGTCACCGTGAAAGTGATAGGCGCCCGTGTTTGTACATGTGTGTGTTTTTGTGTTTTATTCAGGATTCATACCGGAGATCGGCCATACAAGTGCAGTCACCCAGGCTGTGAGAAATCCTTCACGCAACTCTCAAATTTACAGGTGTGAATGAGTTTGGTTCTGTTCTTATGCATGGAGTGTTTGGGTATTAACTAACTCTCAAAACATTTCACTGTATTGTTATGCCTTTTTTTCCCACCAATAACAATTTTTTCCCCTAGTCTCACCGGCGTCAACACAACAAAGACAAGCCTTACAAGTGCCCGAACTGCAATAAAGGATACATAGATGCAGCGAGCCTGGAGGTGCACATGTCCACACACACTGTCAAACATGCCCGGATCTACTCGTGTGGTCTCTGCAACCGCACTTACACTTCAGTAAGACAAATGTCCATTTCTGAAGAGCATTACTACATGCAACACTATGAATCGCCTCACTGGCATCAGACACCTGGCAGCTACTTTACACCGTGTAGTCATGTCTCCACTGTTTCCCCTCTACCTATCCTCCCTTCATCTCAGGAGACGTATCTGGTGAAACACATGGAGAAACACAACCCAGAGCAGTTGACTGCATCAGCAGTCATGGCAGCACAGCCGGCACAACAGAACCAAAGCCAGGCCCAGGGCCAGGCTGGAGCTCAGAGCCGGGTAGAGAGTGCAGATGGAGCATCGAGCCGACCTGGAGGAGCTGGGAGTGGAGCGGCGGGCAGGGGCCAGCAAGGACAGAGCCAGAGCAACTACCCTCAGACAGAATCCATCTCCTGTCCGTTTGACCTCCATCAATATAAGACGGTGTCTGCCAACGACATCCAGTACAAGTCAGTCAGTGTGGCGGACATTAGTACCCACAAGGACCTCTGTCTCACTGTGTCAGCATCCACCATCCAAGTGGAGCATCTCAACTCTTAGAGAAGATGAAAGGAGAGAGAGTGGGAGGTTGGCAAGCTAAAATTTATTCATAATAACAAGAGATGGAGGATGAAGAGTGGAAAAATTAAAGCAATACTAAGATGATGCAGAAACTTTGGAACAAATGACTGTGCCTGAATGATTTTTTTGAGGCAGACAGGAGAAACGATACCATGACACAATAAACTGAAGACTATAATTTTAGTTTTATTTTTTTAAGTTTTATCTCTTCTTTTTTTTCTTGCCTTGTTTGATTTGTTTGCTTAGCTGTCCAGTCTGACGTGCATGTGAAGGCTGCAATAAAGTATGTTTCAGTCCATCACAGTGATGGTTTTATAATAGGAAGCATCTAAGAGATACTTCACTTTACTATTAACACCTCCTGCTCTTCCCTACAGATACAACTGTGGCCATCTCAAGTTATTGACTTTCTTTTATTGAAATTAGTAGTTGACTACGGAAGTATTTTTTTATACTTTCATACAGAAACTTTCAGTTTTTACATCAACGTTATTAACTCTGCGAAGTTATAACAACGGATGCTTGTGATCCTTTTTTTCTGGAAAGAAAAAATAGCAATCACATATATAAAGTTATATCCTACCAGTTTATAAAGTATGATTGCGTGCTTAAAGGTTATGGTAAAACACATAATGTATTTAAATCGATTTGCAGGCCTTCACGTAACCTTTGAGAGAGAGTGATGAGCCTGTTCATGTAATCCAGTTGTACTGCTTTGTATGTATGTCCTGAAAGTAGTGTTATTCAAATGTGCTTCTGCTATTATACTTCCATAGTAACAACATTTATAACACTTATTCATAGACATAATGACTCATGAGATTTTTTTCTGCTTATAATAAAAATAAAACCCTCTAAGTGATTACTTCTTTTTAATTTTTTTCTACTTTATTACCTTTTAAATTATTTTCATATGTGCTGTAATTGCTTTATGGGGGAACTTTAACTTTTTATCCTTTTTCCCCCAATTCCTTTCACATAGTCTTTATTTTTCTTAAAAAATAAATAAACACATTTATGTTGTTTATTTTATGACAATCATGCCCGTGGATCAGGTATATTTGCTGGAATGTGCAAATTTGCGAGGTGTTTACAAAAGTGGACTGTACCATAAGAGCACAGGGGTGTCGTGATCAATTTCTCGGATATTTTCAGATTATATTTCTACGTAATGATACACAAAGTAAAGATGTTTAATCGTTTGAAGTGTAATCGTAAAATGAGATTTAAATAAAGCCCCACAAATGCACAAAATGATCGGTTTTCCAACACCTAAAATTGGTTTCTTCCGTCATTCTCCGCAGTCTGCAGTGGATATGGCGTCACTGAAAAGTGTACGAGTCGAGAAACTTCATCCATGTAAATAACGCCAATAAGAAAGCTGTGTGAGAAGCTTTACGCAGCAAAACATACTGCATAGCTTTCTTTATATATAAATATATTAATCGTTTTGTTTGTTTTTTTAAACTATGCCCCGGAAAAAGCCATTTAGCAACAAACAAAAGAAGAAACAGCTACAAGTCAAACGGGAGAGAAAGAGAGGTAACAGTATTTTGCCGTTAGCATGCTAGGCTTAGCAGTTTGCTAACGGTCCGTGCTCCATTGCTGAGTTTAACTGCAATGACTCTTTGTGTCTGCATGTTGTCGGGGGTTCTTAAGTTGATTATCAAATCACTCATTTAGCCCGTAAATCGAGGCCAGTGCTCGTTTCCGCTAGCAGTCATAAGAAGCAGTGTGGTATAACTTTGCCTTCGGAGTGGGCAAGTACGTGAAAATTAGCGCACAGACTTGCGTTAAATGTGTTAAATAATGCAAAGTCGTGTGTTTTTTGTTTAACCATAGAAACTACTAGAGACAGAGCCACTTTAACAGAGGTCTTGGACCGTGGTGCTATCAATAGGTCAATTTATTACCACTAATAGCATACTGGGTTTAAGATTTTCCATGTGCTGTCTATGTTTCAAGTAATAATAAGTCGGCGTGACAAGTAACGTGATTTAGTATCCATCAAGGACGCCATAAAATGTGACATAACTTGTCAAAACTAGGCATGTTCCAACTAGGCGCTTCCTGAAAAATCCTGCCTTTCCTTTAGGTGTTGCTGAGTCCACTTAAAGCGTGATTAACAAGAAAAGTATTAGTTTTCATAGCAATGTTTATACTCAAGTGCTTACTGTAACCAGTAAACCCTTTAAGACATGCACTGAAAGTCTTTTCTACCAAGGTCAGGTCATCCACACAGGGTAGTCAATGAATTCTGCAGTGCAGGACAACATTATGGATTTATTGTACCCTCCATTAAATAATCAAGAGGTCAGGATAGTTGAATGTGAATTTCATAAACATTATCACGTTCCAATTAATTTATGCCTGGAAGCATTTAACATTTCCACCAAAATGAACCAATAAACCTGTTAATAAGCACAGTATTTAAGCAGCAGATAAGTTAAAAGAAAATTTCTTGGTATTGGTTTGTGATCTTCCAGGTGACACAGGCTCTGGGCCAAGCAGTCGCAATGCCAGTGTGGAGCGAGGAGGAGAGCGGCAGTCAGATACCTCAGACAGCGAGACCACTGATATTAGAAGAATAAATCAGCAGCCCTTCAACAGAGAAGGACGATATGACCCTAACAGGTGAGTTGTAAGAGTACAGCACTGTAAATGATTCTTGTTCTGTAAAACTGAGCGAAATCCAACAGCCTGTGCTTGAAGTCGCACATAAAAAAGATGCTTAAGTAGGAAGCAGCTGCATTTTGATAACTAATTGGAGGTTTAGAAGATCATGCAGAAAATAAGATAAATTCACATGTGTTGAATTTTACAAAAATAATGTAATTTGTGTTGGACATGATTTGCAGTCAAAATGTAATTAACGCTTATAATCTCATTCCAGTTATAAAAATAAAAATTCTACAACACTTAGAAGAATACAACAATAAGAAGGGTTTTTAATTTCACGATTTTAACTGCTGGACACAAACTGTCTCATGCTTCAAGTCCATTCTTAATATTCACTGTAGAATTGAAGCTTTAACACCCCCTTTTTATGCTGATTACTCAATCGGGATCGGTTTCCAGGTCAAATGGTCAGTAAACAAAGAGAAAATTCAAATTGTTGAATTTGTTGCCTTTACGTACACACATCAAAAGTATTTAAAAGCCACTGACACTCAGCAGAAGCTGTTCAGTCATGGAAGCCCATGTCACGAAGCCCCTCATACACATTTATGCCAGAGGAGGTTTTGAACACTGCAATGAATGGGTCAGCAGAACGTCGGTGACTTTTACGCACTCAGCACTAAGCGAGCCCATTCTGTTACTTTACTTTGTCTGCCACTTTGTGGCTTAGTTGCCGTGGTTCCTAAACCCTTTCACTTTGCAATAATACCACCTACAGTTGATTGTGGAATATCTAGGAGGGAAGAAATTTCCCAGACTGACTTGTTGTAATAGTGGCATCCTTTATGGTACTATGCTCGAATTCGTTGAGCCCTTTATAACAACATATTCTCTTAAAAATGTTCGTAAAGATGGACTACATGGTTTGGTGATCAATTTGCCTGTACTGAAAACACCTTAATTCAAAATTAAGAGGTGTGCCCAATACTTTTGTCTATACAGTCTTTTTCTTTGTTTAATTTTTTAAATTATTATAAATATCCAACAGTAAATATACAACAAATTAGAAAGTGAAGATACCACAAGAGAGAAGGGAAAAAGGAAACAAGTAGAGAGTGATCTTCTAATCCTAAATTAGGTTAAAATAAATTAGGTCTGTAGGACGTTACATAGTTGACCTGTTTTTTCCCCCCAGTATAAATCAATGCTCATATAATGTATTTGTAAATAATGTGGTTCAACCTTTCAAATGTAGGAAAAAGAAGAAGGCACATTTTTCACTGGATAGGGGCTTTCATCATTAATTTGTCATAACAGCAGACAGTCATACAAAGGATCAACAGGGGGTTTTCTCATTTTTTAGGTTCCGACTGCACTTTGAGAAAGAGGGTAAAGAGGAAGTGGAGAAGAGGAAGAAGCTGGCCAGGGAAAAGGTGCTGCAGCAAGTCTCGGACAAAGAACTTGAGGTTGACATCAATGACATCTACCCCTCAGAGAAAGGTCTGATTCATTTTGGTGTTAATCCTTTCTTCATCCTAAAATAAACCAAACGTGAGCAGAGTAGGCTAATGGAGTGGGTCACTGCTTGACACACTAACACTTGATTATTCACTGCCAGGCCTTGGTTTCCCACGACGGCCGTCCTGGAATTATGAGATGACACGGGAGAGCCTGCTGAGGAAAGAGGAGAAATCGTACAGAGACTACCTGGATGACTTGCACTCCAGAAACCCACCTGGCTCTCTCAGCCACTTTGAGCACAATCTGGAGGTAACTAAGTAAAGGAGTTTGTTTTTACTGTAGAAGTGCCACTGCACAATAATGAACTGTAAAAAGTTTTGATATTTATGGGGGGTTTTTTCACCAGCATTTGTGGTGAGTTTTGCAGGTCAAATTCTGTTTTAAAAGTTCCAGGAGTGCATTTGCTGCCTAAACTAACTCAGGCTGAAGTGCTGATTTTTAGGAGAACCTTTGTACTATGAAGTTGCTTTTATTGTCGCTGAGCACTTAATCAGATGTTAATCTCAATTATTATGGCTTCCGATGATTATGAAAGCAAAATAATGGGCATAGAAAACAACTTTGTGCACTTTCACCCCTACGTAAAAGCTCAAACTCATGCACTTTTTACTGTAGCTGGAGCCAAGGCAATTAAAAGAGAGCTAGTTAATTTAGTTACCAGGATCTATCTAAAAGAAGTAAATATCTCTGTAGGTGAAACTGTGGAAGGATTATGGCTTTTGGGACTAACAGATGCCCTTGTGAGGCCCCACCTCCCCGTGAATCTGTGTTCAACACCACCATCACATTTTAATTTATTTATTTATTTTCATAATTTAGTTATTAATTAATTTTCATAAGTCTTAAAGCTAAATAAATTATGGTCATTAAGTTAATGACTATTGAGGTTAACTAATTTAATTTAATTAAGGAGTGATCCTTCAAAAGACATGAATTGAATTCATTAAAGAACTGATTTTGAATTAGAAATTATTTGGCCATTAGACTCAGACGAAGCTACAAAACAGTATGAATCAGAATCTGAAAAGGCAGAATGACAGAGGAGATTTAAGCACACAGAACTGAGGCTGGTTTGTAGAAGGTGTGCATGAACATGGTTGGACCTGAGTGATAACAACATAATTAAGTTTGACAGCACCGCTAAGCAGAAGAATAGCTAGTATCCCAGTGACCCAGGATTGCAGGCAGATGAGTGAACACAGATCTGTCTTATTGAACATATGCATAAGCTTAAATATAATATTAAGCCTAAATAATTATGATTCTATCTTCACGGGGCTTTAGTTTATATAAATGTAATGCTTGTGTTCAGTCTAACGACCTTTGTCCAGAATCCAACAAGTCAAAACACCCTCCACTTTTTCAGATGAATCATCACACGCCACACCACTGTGGTTAAACTTCGTCATTTTCACACTGATCCAGGGCTAGTGACTAATTTAATGAAATTCTCTGCTGTGCCACTGTGCATTCATGCGTGTCTTTTCTCAATATCGGTCTTCATTTTGCAGTCATGGAGCCATTTTAGTAATGTGGTAACTGCTTTTTGGGGGGCAGAACACTTCTGCAAAAAGTCTGTGTTCTTGAATCATTCCTGACTCTTTGAGAACAGATGAAACATGAAGTATTGCTGCTTGTTAACACATTTTTAGGTAAGCTGACGATTACCCAGCAGACCTGCTGTGCCATATTTGTCTTAAAGGCATAAATGTTCAAGCTGTTATCCAGCATGTGGCTCCAGGACTTACCACAGACTCATTATATCATTTCTTAGCTCAGGATGATGTAGGGATCACAAAGAGTTATAGAACATAGCTTTGTATTGTCTGATATTTCCCACTGGTAGAAGCACCATTATATCTTCCTTGCATGCTGTGTTATTGTTCAGTTTTGCTCCAAGTATGAAACCGATAACAATATTGTTCAAAACCACAAGCCCTGCAGATCATTTAATTTCATCGTGGGGGTTCTGGAGCCATATCACAGCAGAAGCAGGGCTGGTGTAATAGGTGATCCTCAGTAGTCTGAAATTGTCTGTTTATTTTTGTTTTGTTTTTTAAATGGAAGTCAGGATAATAGAAAAATATAATTTAGATTAAAACGCTGATTGAACATGTTGTTTTTCCCGGATAGGTTGATTACATTAGACTTTAAATGATGTTATCTTAAACCTGCAACTTTTTTTTTTTTTTTTAATATTAATAGAAACATCAGAAAGCTGTCTGTCATTTCGACAAATATAAACACTGAGGGTGGTCTTTGGACAGTACATGGTAAAGTGGTTAGCGCAATCACCTCAGAGGTTCAAACCTCCCTGAGGCCTTTCTGTGTGGTGTTTGCATGTGAAACCAGCTTCTCAGTTTGTAAAATATACCGTACTGCAGTGTAAAGAATATGACGGTGTAGGAAGCACTATTTGAAATCTAAGTTTTAAGCTCTGGGACTCATTTTTTGGTTTAAATGGTGTTGGTTATTCCAGTTTCCATAGTGGAAGTTGATTAAGTTAATGTTGCCTTTTTAAGCACTGTAGCTGGTTTTACTGCCCTTCACTCTTATTTCAGGGGAAAAGCATAAAGCTGCTTTGTGTGGTTTTGACTGTGCAATGACCACATGTGTCACATGGTGATTATTTTTATACTCCTTCCTCTCATAAGTATGCACCCTCCTCTGTCATTATTGTGATAGAGATTAAATGCTGTTAAATACAGGTCACTAACACTGACATGTTAAAATGACAGGTAATAAACCTGAAACTTGTTTGTTTTTTTGTACTCTTCTGGCTCTCTGAAAGCAGTAAAACAAGTTGAAAAGAACTTTAAGAAAATAGTTTTGCATTGAACCAAACCAATGAAAGTTTGGTTCATTTAATTCTCTGCAGCAACTAAATTCACATTATCACCCTTCTGTTTTAAGAGTTCGCCACTGTCGCTTGCTGTTGTAGGGCTTTTGAATTGAATGTGTTCCGAGTTGCTGTGTCACAGCGGTAATTTTTAAAGAGTATACTCCTTCCTTCACAACTGCTACACATGTGGCAGTTATGAAGCATCATTCAATTGCAGAGTGAATGTTTAGGCCACCTGGGAAATTTAGGTCCAATATTCAGTCCCTGTTCTTGGTTCCCAAATGAAGTCTCTGCAAATTAACGAAACATCTGGCTCTTGAGCTGCTAAATGCTCCACCATGTTCACCAGCTAGTTAATAATTACATTGGTCTGCTGTTTGTCAGCTGTGGAGGTCTGGTGCATTGTGTTATTTAGAGCTTTTTCTCTGAAAACAGCTGCCCACTGCAGCTGAACCTGCTGAACAGTTGTGGGTCAAGCAGCTAATCAGCTTGAAACTCGGTATCCATCTGCGCAGGTCAGAGCAGAGCTTTCTATTTGTTAAATAACTCTCTTTATGTACACCGTTACAAGCAACCACTCTGACTTTGTCTTTGGGTTTTTGTATTTGTGTGTAGTCACTTGGAAAATGTTCGAGTAGTTTCTAACACATCCTCAAGTTGAGTAAAAAAGGAACTAGTGGATTTGTTTTATTTACAGTATTAAACCTCATTCTTTTCCCCCCATTTGCTTTCTTTCTTTTAGACGTGGAGGCAGCTTTGGAGAGTCTTGGAGATGTCGGATGTGATTCTTCTCATTGTTGACATCAGGCATCCGGTAGGTAGAGGTGGTCTCCACTAGATGGAGACACAGTCAAAAGTTATTGTTTATCTGTTTGTTTACCTGATGCATTTTATCCTGAAAGCAGGTTTTGTTAGAGAGAGCCTCGAATGGGAACAGAGGGCGCTGAGTAGATAGCAAGATTTCTATACAGCTATTACTACCTGTAGGTGCACGCTGGCAGACGACAAGAAAAGATATAAATTAGAAAATTATCTCATGCTGCTTTGGCATCAAACGCATATTGTCATTTTACCCACTTTTTAGATGTAAAATTGAGTTTCCTGAGTTGCACCAAAACTGTCTGCTGGTTATTTGAGAAGAAAATAAATGACCGTATTTTATATGTGAATAAATTTGACCCTTCATTCGTCTCTTCAGTTTATCAGAAATTTCACTGGAACATTTTATCAGCATCTCATTAAATTGTATAGATGCTGTGACCTTGCTGATGAAGTGAGCTGAATTCAGTTACTGCTGTGTTCAGTGTGTGTCTGTGTGATCTGCTCCTGAAGATTCAAGTCAATTCAGTTTTATTTATATAACACCAGTTCACAGCAACGTCCTTTCCAAGGTGCTTTATATTTTAAGGAAAATATATTTCCATATTGGAGAGAGAAAATCTCACTAATCAGATGCTCTCCTACCAAGAACTTGGTAGCAGTAGGGAGGAAGAACTCCCTTTTAAAATGAAGAGATCTCCATCAGAACAAGGAGCACTGAGAAGATAAAACACAAATCTACTGGAAATAGAAAACAAAAGTTAATGGCATCAGTAGTGGCCCATAAATGAGGAGAGGAGAGATGAGGTGCATCACGGGACGCCTGAGCTTATAGCAGCAGATCTGATTGTTCAAGGTCACCTGATCCAAACTTAACTATGAGCTTTGTCAAAGAAGAAATCTTAAAAGTAGAGTTTTGTCTGACTCCCAAACCAAAACTGGAAGCTGGTTCCACAGGAGAGGGGTGAGAAACTCAAGGTATCACAAGTAAGCCTGCACTCTTAAGCTCTTTTTGCATCAGTACCTACTCATTTTCCATTTCAACTGGATACCACCTAATGTGCGTGGGACCGTTATAGCAATGGAGCCGACTGTCCTGTGACGTCATTTGTATGCGACACAAACGCTACAATGAAGGTGGAAGTTAAGGTGGTGTTATACCTGCTGCTCGGTCTGTGGCTTTATGTCAGACTCGGGGACCACAGTGTTGTTTCCATGTAGCTGTTTCCCTCGTTGCTGGGTTTCAAAAACAGCAGTTTTTGAAAGGAGGAAACTCTCATGGGTCATGCATGCAGTCTGTTGATGTCACATTTTCAGATTGCCTCAGATTGCTTGGAACCCCAGTGGAGAAGCTACTAAAATGTACCCTGTACCAGGTACTATCATCTAATGGAAAACCTTGAAAAACATGTCAAGTCGAGTCAACCTGACCTGAGTTGGTATTAATGGAAAAAATGGTATTAGATCATAGTGTTTTATTGGGCCAAGGTAGTATGATGGGGTTTGATCAATCCAGCCTAGAAGTAACAAACACATGAACTAGTTTTTAGCGTTACTCTAAGAATGTTTCTAAACACTTTATAAACATCGGAATTCACATTAAAAATAAAACCTAGTTCCGTGCTTCTGGCATGGTTACATTTCCCTTTTAATGCAAATTTAAAAACGGTACACTTATACTTGTTTCTATTTATAATGATTCAATCTAATGGGTTATTTTTTTTAAAAGGCAGTAGTTGTTATGGAATGCCTTTATCACCTCTTGAGTGGACTACTGCAACTCCCTGTATATGGGATTACCCGGTTCCATTCACTCTCATTTGCAGATGGTTCAGCATGCAGCTACTTTTAACTATCAACAAAGAAAACAGAGCAGATCCACACTGGTCAGCTCAGCGGCACTAGCTACCTATAAAGGTTTTCATTAATTATTTGTTTTCAAAGCCCTCCATGGATTAGCTCTGCGATACACTGCAGGTCTTTAGCTCAGTATTTTGCCTCCAGGTCAGTGAGGTCATTGTTCCAACAGCTTCTCTCAGTGCCCTCTTCTCGCCTAAAAACCAAAGGTTTTTGATGTACATAAGGTGTACCTATTTTCTGTTGGATTTGGTTAAGTGTGAGCTCCATCATTGTTTTGTCAAACTACCTATGAATGTTTCTATTGCTCTTGACTTGACCTGTATACCACCCAGGTGCTGCAGTTCCCTCCAGACTTGTACCACTACATCACTGGAGAGCTACAGAAGCATGTGGTCCTGGTATTGAACAAAGCCGACCTGTGTCCTCCACCACTGGTAATCGCTTGGAAACACTACATGGCCTCCCAGTTCCCCCACCTGGAAATAGTTTGCTTCACCTCACACCGTGGCCAGCCATACAGCACAGGTGAGGAGAGGGAGAGCCGATGGGGGGGAGGGGGTTAGAGAGAGAAGAAATACATGAAAAATAAAGTCAGACAGACAAACCTGTCACTTATTGAACTTATTTCAGCACAGTGTAATCAGAATAACCTGCTGTGTGTCTGTCCAGCCCCTGTAGTGACTGCAATAACTGTTGTACTTTTCTGTTCTGTTCTGACTCACAGTCCTCCAGAAGAAGAGGATGAGGAGAAAGGCTGACTGGAGTCAGGCTGGAGGTCCTTTAGATATCCTAAAGTCTTGCCAGGAGATCACATCAGGGAGAGGTAGGAGAAAAAGTCATTTCACTGTTCTTCTTTTATAATAATAATTAATACATTAAGTTATACACACGATGAATTTAAGCAGCTTTTCATTCAAAATGTTATTGATCATCTTTTTGTTTTTTGTTGCTTTGTTGTTTTGTCAGTTGACCTCTCCAGCTGGGAGCAGAAGATTCAGAGAGATGCCGTTTCTGAGCGGCTGGACGGAGAACGGACAGATGAAGGAGCAGAGTCTGTCTTGGTGGAGCATCAAAGTGATAGTGCTTTGGAGATGAGCAGTCCATCACAGGAGCTCTACAAAGATGGTGTACTTACATTGGGCTGCATAGGTAATCATTTTCTCAGAGAACAACAATCTTTGGCCAGAATCAATGAACATTTTCTTTTTAATTATAGCAAAACAGGTTCTTGTTAAGAAACTTGGAAAGTATATCTTAGTATTTTCTCCAGATATTGCTTTTTTGGTAAGAAATTAGAATAGTTTTTTCAGATAGGAAAAAAAGTACCTCAAATCCATGCTTATCTGGGAACACAGTATTATTTCACTTTTATCTGATTAGGAAAGAACATTGTCTTACCAGTCCACAACAATATAATTCGATTTTCAGATTAAAAACTAGAGGACAAATAGGTTTAGCCTGAAGGCCATAGAAAGGAAGTCATGGTATGTCTGTTATGTGTATCTTGATTATAATCGAGTGTACCATTAGTAGATCGGCCAATCTCAATATGCAGCCTCCTTAGGCTAATAGTTTAGCTTGTAAAGTGACCTAGTTTGTCTCCAGACCTCAGTCCTGTAGAAAATCTGTGAGGAAGCTGAAGCTTCATTTTCCAAGCAGCAGCCAAGAAAACTGTACTTTCTGTAAAGAGCAGTGGGCTACTATTCCTCCTGAGATGTGTCTAAACCCAGTGACCAACTACAAGAAACGTCTTACGGCTGTGATCATCAACAAGAGTTCCAGCCAAATACTAACTAATGTTTTGCTTGGGGATCAAATATGTATTTCACTCAGTGACTTGCAAATCAATTTATAACTTTTATGTTATATTTTATGTTATGTTATTTGGTTGATATTTTTATCTTCGTCAAAATGAAAATACTAGAAAAATTAGACAGAGTTTATTTCTTTTCTTTAAGCAAATATTCATAAAATAGGATGTCAAATAATGATTTCCCCCACAGTACCTTCTCACATTGTTATTGTTAATGGTCAGTCTTGCTCGTAACTTTAGAATTCTCCATCTAGATCTTTGGACGTGTCTGTGAGCGTCACAAGGTCATAGCTGTAGGTGCTCCTTCATGCAGAAGAAGTTACTTGTGTGAATTCCTCTCAGCAAAGTGAGAAATGTCAGTAGAAATATTGGCCGACTGCAAAACTGTGGCTGAAATGATGGTGGTAATTTCAGTGTCTAGTGTAGCAGAAGAGGGAGGGTTCAGCCTTCAGAATAAAATACAACAAGAAAAGTTGTCAGGGAAAATATTGGCTCTGCAGCAACCTCCCATGATGCATTTCATTGCGCTCAACCGAGCACCCAGCAGGTCATTTGAGTTCATATTTGCCTGTTATAGGCACAGTGTTTTTATTCCTCTGCTTCTTGTAACAGATTCTGTATGTGGGTGTGTGTTTGTGTGTGTGTGTTTGTGTGTGTGTTTGTGTGTATATTGTTAAATCAAAGTGTGCATATTGGAGCTTATCTAAATTATCTCTTCGCAAAGTTAATTGAAAAAAAAAAACAACAACAAAAAACACCTGCTCGATCTGCTTCTTGTGGTGTTGATGTGCGAAGTGACCGTACAGTTGGTGTTTCTATCTTTTAATAAAAGACATTGCGTCATGCACTTAAAACATGCACCTCACTCTCATTAAACATTAAGAAGTTTTTACAAACTTCCTTTTTTGAATCTAGTGTTCCTGACTGAATGTAGTTATTGGCATCTGAATATAAATTCACAAACAGTGACTCTTAAAAAGAATTTATAGAGCTTGAATACTGTTACATATGAGTGCCTTTGTAACCTCTCTTTGTTTTCCAGGTTTTCCCAATGTTGGTAAATCTTCAGTTATAAACAGCCTGGTGGGAAGGAAGGTGGTAAGCGTGTCTCGAACCCCAGGTCACACCAAATACTTCCAGACCTACTACCTCACTCCGACAGTCAAGCTCTGTGACTGCCCCGGGCTGGTCTTCCCCTCCCGTGTCAATAAACAGTTACAGGTACAAGTTCACTGTTGTGTACTCCAGAGTAAATGTGACTTTCACTTTACTTGCCCGATTGGATGCGGTAGAAACATAATTGTATTGAGTTGCACGCTCTCCAGGAGTATTTTGTGTGACTGTCGCTTTCATTTTTAAATAGCTCTTAGTTGCTATCTTGCTGTTACCAAAGGTAATTTCTGACCTGTCTTTATTTTGTTCGTGAATTTCTTCCTCTTGTTTTTATCTTTAAATGAATTTTCTATAGATTCTGGCAGGCATCTACCCAGTGTCTCAGCTACAAGAACCTTACAGCTCAGTGGGTTATCTGTGTGAGAGGACCCCCTTCCTTTCCATACTGAAGCTCAAACATCCCAGTCTGCAGGAAAATGAAAGAAACCAGGAGTCTGAGGAGCCCAGCTGGACCGCCTGGGATGTGTGCGAGGGTAAGGTGGTAGTTAGCGTCACAGCATCTGAGTTGTTGTGGTCGTTGATAGTTTGGAAACTTCAATACTCTAAAATATTGAGAGGATAAATGGCAAGCTTCCTTTAATGCAAGTCACAGATCTTTATTGATTCTAAAATAACAAAATCAGTACAATTCAAAGGAGAGCCAATCCCCTGCTGCAGGGCCACTGCCATTATTTGCTCTCTCTTGTCAACACAGCCCTGTAGTAAAAATCCGCCAACAATGCACTGGTCCATTTATCAAGTCGAATTGAACAAAGTCAATTTTTTATGTAGCACATTTAATCACAACAAATGCTGACTAAAGTGCTGCTCAACGTCACGAAAATAAAAATGAGTCAATAAAACAATTAGAAAACAAATACTGACGTGCCCTAGCTGTCTGTGGCACCCCAGGCACATTGTTTAGACTAAACATGTACATCACAAATATAAACTCTGGCCTTTAAACGGGCTTTGTTATTTACTCAGACAGCTAGATGTCCATGTCACTCAGGCAGTATTAGTTGGGCTGTTCTCAGCTGTGGATTCAGTGCTCTAACAACCATGTACAGTAGCAGGGTGGTGTTTTAGTAAAGCACTCAAAATAAACTACAACAGCCTCATTCATGATAATGAAAGAACGAGTCAGGCAGTTTTGTGGTGTTTCTAATATTATCAGTACAACAAGTTGTGCACAGGAATAGGCAGACGTGATATTTTGGATACACAGACATTATTACCAGTAGGAAAATAAATATAGACTGTGCTCTTTTAATTATACCTTCATTTGATAGATTGTCACCAATTTATGCTTCCTTCTTTCAGCTTGGGCGGAGAGAAGAGGCTACAAGACAGCGAAAGCAGCTCGCAACGACGTGTACCGTGCAGCCAATAGCCTCCTTAGGTTGGCGATTGATGGCAGATTGTGCCTCTGCCTCAGACCGCCCGGGTACAGCTGCTTGAGAGGTAAGAGAAGGCCCTCTGTGTCTCTTCATTTCAACTCTGAGACTATTCGAAAAGTTAAAATGCCAGGTGGGTGGAATTAATTTATTTTGGGGATTATTTATGGTCTGCAGAGCACTGGGAAAATCACCCAGACTTGCCAGAGATTATGGCTCTTCAAGGAAGAGCAACAGAGGAAGAAGGAACCGCAGAGAGGGACGATGAGGAGGATGGCGAGTCCAGCACCGAGCCAGAGGAAGAGAGAGACAGGGATGCGGACGATGACGAGGACGGAGATGGGGACGATGAAGATGAGGGGTTCGGGCACCCGAGACGAAGCGACGATAAGCCATCTGGCTTTACGGTCAACATGTACAACGTCCTTCGGGAAAATGAGTGCGAGTGATAACAGAAGGAGACGCAAGGAAGAAATAACCTGTTCCTCTGCTCTGACTTTTACCCATCTGCCCCAGTCCACTCTTCGTTCCTTGTTTCCCATAGACCTGCATTCCTCCTCGTTTTTTTTGTTGCACCTCCGCCTCCTCGTGTCATTACCTTCTCTGTACATTAACATGCTCGATTCTAATCCATTCATATAAAGCATATTCCATGCTGTGCCTCTGCTCTGCTTCTTCTTCCTTGAAGCCTTTGTTTTTTAAAATGGAGCTTTTAGGAATGGGTTTGGTTTGACTTGAGCTTCACACATTGCATGTAGTTCTCAGAGACAAAATGAAGTAACTTCCCTCAGCCTGGAATGATCAATCTCTTCATAAATGAGTGACCTCACAGCTGAGATGCCAAAGTTTGGAAAAGTATGATGAAACAAATCAAATGCACTGTTGATATGATGTCATTCACTGAAGCAGCCATTTGGCTCTCAGAGCAGCTGGAGATTAAAAGAACACAACTCTAAATCCTCTTCATTGACCACAGCGTGTCTCAACTTTGAGTAGAGGGTGTGGGAGGGTACGTGGGAAATGTTAGGCTGTATAACTAGAACTAATAAAGTAAACATTTCACGCACAGTTACTGCTATTATGAGTCAGAGATAATTTATCTGATCTGAATTTACATTATTCTGCGTCAGAGAGTGATGTGGGTTTTTTGGGGGTAGTGGTGGGTGTTTACACTCCTGTATTGCTGGATGAGGCTGTTTCAGGAATTAAACCTGTAGTGTTTTAACTACTACAACTGTTTTCCATAGATGTTGATGGGGATTGTCAGTATTTCGTCCAGGATTCGGCTGCGCTTATTTAGCATGTTTATATGCTGATGCCAGCACAGTGAATTTTATCCAACCGAGACTGCTTAACAATAATTGAAGGGATTGTTTAACATTTTTTTGATTTTTACTTTTTTTGCCAAAAGGTACGTTTGAAGATTGAGCCCTTTGTTAAATAAAGCTACAGCTAGCAGCTGATTAGCAAGACTGGGACTAGCGTGACTCTGTCGAATGCTTGTAAAATCAGACCATAATTGGCCAGAAGTTTGTTTAATCTGTTCTAAAAGCTGCAATTTGTAATCTTCTTTTTCTTTCTTGGTTGTTCTTGGGCAGTGGATTCCTGCCACCATGAGGTTTTGTGAGCAGAGAAACTCTCCCTCATCAATAAAATCCTATTAAAACTGCAATTAATTGTTACATTTCAGTATTTTATAAAACTAAAAGAAACAAGATTAAAAGTGTTTTATTTGGCTTAGAGTATATTTAACAAAGTGAGTGTATGATACCTTAGTCCTCAGTTGCAGAAGAATGTGTATTCTGCAAGTGGTTGCAGATGTTTGGTGGCTGTCACTCTTAAAGCCCCGTTGATGCAGGCCTAGAGACTGATCAGTGACCCCCTGATCACCAGTGATCCTAGAGAAAATTTTGTATTCAGCAACCGCTGCTGGCAGTTGCTAGCATCAAAATGGTCGCAAAGAAGTATGTGGTGCTGTACTGAAAGCCTCCTTATGATCACTTTGATTTCCAGCAGGTTGCATGGAAGACACCAACTTGTCTGCGAACACTGGCAAACAAGTCACTCAGCTATAATGGAAAAAAAACAATCCAGTGCGTACCAGACAGAGTTTGCCTCGAAGTTTAAAAGTTGTGTTTAATTTGAAAGCAAATGTTCAGGTTTCCGGTTTGCACTGCACTTTTCACAGTTGTACTACAGATCGAAGATCCATCTGCTAGTAACCAAAGCAACCTCGCACGGATGCTTGTGGTGTATCATCGCCACGACCTGCAATAAATACTAACCAGCTGTTAGGATTATGCATTTTTCTTAGTGCCCTGGGATCCCCGGGGGGGTTGCCGACCAGTCTGTAGTCCTCATGAGGCCTTATTTGATAAATTAATATAAACTCTTTTATTTTAAAATATTTTCCGATGGAAAAAACTGAGATATAATGGCCTTTGAAGATAGTGGAAGTCTGATTTTTTTAAGCTTTTGACGTCTCCTCGCTGGCTGGTCCTTCTCTGTGCACTGCTGACACCTTTATATGAAAACTCAAAACACTGTTATTAAAAAAAACAAGCGATAAAAAATTATCAAAGCTATTCCTTTAAAACACAGAAGGAGATACTGGCCATTACAGCGTCCACCTGTCCTCCATTATATATAACATTATGCTTCACCTCTTCTCCAAAATTTCAAAGTGGACATTTCTCTGTAATGTGCGATGGCCCCGCTCCAATCCTGAGTACTGTATTATCGTGTGCTGTTGTACATCATTCATGTGTTCACCGAGGGAATCCCACGGCACGGTGTTGTGTTACTGTGTAATACATCACACTGCAGCAATGACACGCTGTCATTTCTACTATTGGTACAATGAAAGTAGATGCTAAACACTACCATGCTGTTAGAAACACAGCAATGTTTTAGTTGTTTTGATGTTGGAGTTTTTTTCCCTGGAAATATTGAAACTGACAGCGTCTGGAGAGTGTAGTGTGAGTGTAAAGGCTCAAGGTGTGTTCAGGCTATTTGCTGCATTCCTCATTTCATTCCTGGTATGCCTAATGATGATGACTGGACTGCTTTCTGCAATAAAAGAAGATAACCTTCAGAAACTCTCTTTCTTTTTTTTCTTTTTTTAGTGCATTGTTTAATGATGTGTTTATGATATTTGCTTGTACCCAGAGCTGTAAAGGACAGTCTTTCTACGAAGTCCCCCGTCCACCACATCCTCCTAATTTCAGATGCACATAATTATGCTTTTCCTTTGAATGGCTTGACACAATCTTCCAGGAGGTTTGCGATCAAAGTGGACAGCTCAGACATGTGATTGAGCATTGTCAGACTAATTGCTGTTGGTATACTTCCTGAATGTATAATAGACATAGATACATGTGACTTATCATGGCGATCTGGGTGCTTTATAGTTGTCTCGTAATTAGTTGGGGGACTTTCTTTTATGAGTACCCGAGGGAGATAATTACGATGATGAGATTCCGTGACGATAACGATCAGCTGCGTGTTGCACAGATCTAATTAAAGTCCTCCTAAACTACTTAATTGGTAAATTTCCAGATGGCCAATATTTAAAGCAGATACCGTGAAATGAAGTTAAAGTTATCGAACCACAAAATCATTACAGCGTTATTAAAGTTGTTGTTGAGGTTGAACCCCTGTGAAATGTCTGAATGTCAGTGGAGATGCTTTAATCAAACCTTAAACATAGTAATTGTAGTTGTAGCCATCTATTTCATACTGTAATATGATAGGTGGTTAGTATTAGTTGACAGTGCATTTGCACATGTCCAACAAGAGGTTTTAAAATAATCGTATGCATAACATATGCTCACTGGCCACTTTATTAGGCACACCTTGCTAGTATCAGGTTGAATCCACCTTTTACTCCAGAACTGCTTCAGTTCTTCAAGGAACAGATTTACTGAGGTGCTGGAACCATTCCTCGGAGATTAGGGTCCAAACTGACACGACAGCATCACACAGTTGGTGCAGATACTACAGCTACTCGTTTATGATGCCAATATCCCGTTTCAGCAGCCGTGCTGTGTTGGATTGAGATCTGGTGACTGTGGGGATGATAAACTCAACCAGTCTGAGATGATTTGAACTTTGTGATAGTATGTTATCCTGCTGGAAGCAATGATCAGAATATGAGTTCACTGTGCTTATGAAGGCATGCACATGGTCTGCAACAATACTCAGGTGTGCTGTGATGTCTAAGTGAGTTGGTGCTGAAGTGTGTGTGGGGGCAGTGTGGGACAATGGTGAGAGGTGGTTTTGACATTTTCATATTAAACTTAATTGTGCATGTTACTAGATGATCATTTGGCATGTCCGGGCCAGATATATCATATTTCAAGTGTCTGCTAACTACATGTAAGGATAAAAGAAGCTTAAGTTTGATCTTTGGTCCCTTGTGACAGTCCTCACATACTCCCTTATTCTTTTCTTTCACAGTTATTTCAGCTGCTCTTCTGTCTGATTACAGTTTGGATGTGTCCACATCCATATCTAATTATGACACACAAATACTTCGCACCATATTTTCCCCTGTGCAAACTTGAAAAAATAAAAACTGTATTTCTGAGAATATATTGTCTGCTGCGTTTTCTATCATATTCACCAAGCAAAGCTTGTGACTTTTTGGTGACTTGTAACTTCCCCCCATGAGTGTGGCATTAGGCTTCTTTGAACTACAAAAAATAAAGAAATCAAAACTTTCCAGCATGGATATTGAGGAAAAAACAGACTTTAGAAGTGCACATCCTGCAGAAGCAGTCACAGTGTGGGACTTTCTCTCAAGATGTGGGAATAAAGAATAAAGATGCTGTGTAGTCCCAACATAAAGAGAGTCATCTGGTCACCCTACCCACAGGATTACACCAGCAGCAGGCTGCACTATTGATACAAGGTTTGAATGGCCCATGCTTTCATGTTGTTTATGCCAGATTCTGCAGATCCTACTATCCAAATGTTACAGCAGACAATGGAAACTCATTGGAAAAGGCAACATTCTTCCATTCTTCTGTTGTCCAGTGTTGTTGACAACAGAAGATGGGAAATTTTGTGTGAATTTTTGCCTCGGTGGGACCCTGTGTGGTCTTCTGCTGCTGCAGGCCATCCGTTTCAAGATTTCGTGTGTTGTGTGTTCAGAGACCAGCTCAACTGTCATAAACTACCGTGATGCATTCAAAGTCCCTTAAATCACATTTCTTCCCGATTGTGTTGGCAAGTCTGAACTTGAGCAGTTCGTCTTGACCATGTCTACGTGCCTGAATGCATGGAGTTACTGCCATGTGATTGGTTGATTTGGTATTTGCATTAATGATGTAATCCAAATATCGATTAATTACAAATGACAAATGAAGTGGCTGTTGAGTGTATATCGTTTATATCTTCTGCAGGAAAATGCAAAATGTGTGTATTGGCATTATTTTCCATATTATCCATACACATTTTAGATTTTTGAGAACTCTCTGGCCCAGAGTAGAATTTTAAATAAAGTTCTGCAAATCTGAAGAGCCCACGTTGGTAATAACTTGTTCTCCAGGGTCAGTGAGGATGAGATGTGTTTTGGTTTGTGCATGATTGGATAGACTCCAGTGTTGCATTAACCTGCGTAGGAGGTGGGAAAATAGATAGTTGCACTGCTTTCTGTTATCGTCAAAGTATAACCATTTGCTTTACTGGAATAAATCACACATTTCATTATAAAAACAAAAAAAGAAGTATGAGTATTTTTATGAGTATGGTCTGGTCCCTCGAGAGCGAGGAACAGGATCAGCAGTGTGGTGAAAAGATGCTGCTTTCATCATAATGCTGTTTGTTTATCAAAGTACATCCATTTTTCAATTTCACTCCACTGTGTGTCTTACATGACAACGTTTAATAAAGCGGGATATGTTTGCGTGGAAAAAACGCTGCAGCTCCACGCGTTGACCACAGCAAAACTGCTTCTATTATCTGTGAAGGATGTTGAACAGATTATCATCCGTGCCAGCTCCTAAAAAAATGATATCCATAGTCATCTGATAAAAATCTCAAACCTTTCCTTGAGATTTATGCTCTGCTTGAGCGCCGTTCGTCACCATCCTTGTGGGACTGACAGTGTTTGTCAAATCAAAATCACTCTCGACGCCCATCCAATCCTCCTGACGGAGTAAATCTGGCTGCAGCTATTATCTCATTATGTTTATCATGACCCAATGGGCACCATTCACGAGCAAGCTGAGACAGTACAATGATAATCACCGCCGAGAAGTGCCATAATCATTATTTACTGGTTGGAAGTGGGTGGAAATCCCCTCATTTCAGCATAATTTCGAATCGGTGCCAACTTGTATGGTGCTAAGAGAAGCTATTTGCTGACTAGATAAACTCAGAGGGGGGAAGTAGAGGAATCATCTGGAATTGTTTCCGATTTGCAGCTCCTTAATTTCCCCAGTCAGAGCTCTAACTATGTTGTGGCCCTCAAACCTGTATGGCAGTAATTACAGCCAGACAAAGACCCCAGATTTACTGGTGCATGTCGCCATAAATTTCAAAAGTGTTAATTAAATTCTGCTGTGCTGAATGTGTTTGCTGCCAACATCAGTCACGCCAATCATGCCCATGTGGTTTGAATTTGATCTTTCTTCCTGTTTTTTTTTTTCTGGTGTGGAAAGCTTTCTCATGACGTGATCAGGTTGTTGTGGGGATTCTTCTCCCCCTCTCTGCTCAACTTATTTGCCCCACTCGTGCTCTCCGTGTGACCCAGGCTAACATTTGGGCGAGACCGGGGAATAATGAAATGGCTGCGCGTGAGAGCTAGAGCATAAGCAGAGCAGAAAAATTCATTAGTCTGGTTTTATACTCTCCCCTGGGCTGTGTAGACACACATACACGCATACAGGTGAGATAGAGGGCGGACGGGGAGTTGTAAAAAGCTTTGCATGATGAAAAAGCAACAAGAACCACAAGTGTGTTAGCGTTGAAGACGGGGAAAAAAAATGCCACACTTGGCTCTGTAGAAACAACCAAACTGCAAAGAGTCTCATTATGGTGAATTACAGTTCTTTATCTCAGCTGGCAGGTACACCTCTGCGGTCACTAGAGGGCTATCAAAGCCAGCATTAACATCAAGAGCCTTTTGCTACGGTTAATAGTCAGGTGCACCGAGCTGCCTGTCTACAGGCGATATGATATTCCAGCCGTGTTCAGCTTTACTGTCTTCAGAAATAGTCAGGACACAATTACGTGGGTGTTATGTCCTTTATAAACACATTTCCTGTCTGTGAGCGTTATCAGAGTGTGAAAAGATCAGAACTACCTTTTTCCTGGGGTTTTCCCTGCAACAGGCAATTTCCTTTTCCTACGCTTTTCAGTGAAGTTGTGTAACAAATCAGAGAGCGACACTATTCTCTCACATACAGAAACCACACTGGTAGTAACACACACACACACACATATATGCTTTCTCATTTTCTATCACACACACTGATTTACAGCTCTGGCAGTTGTCCCCCAGTCGGCATCCTGGTGCTGCAGCAGCGCTGTGGGGGGTGGCGAGACCTTAACACTGAAGATTGGATGTCCTCCGCCGCTTCCCCTATCATCGCCTCCTATTGCCATAACCAACAACTGTGTGAAGTACACACACTCCAGCGCTGTCTGCACGGTCAATTTTAGTATCTTTGATGTAGATGTGCCCAGTTTATCCTACAAAATATCATTCTTTGTGCTTTCCCACATTTTCTGACTTTAACCGAGTCTGTAAGACATGAAGCGACATGAAGCACCATCTTGCAACACAATGGATTTCAAAGTGACTTCTTGTTGACTTTGCAGAGAGTCTTTGGTTGAACGTCTCTGCATTTGGAGTAGCTGCTCAGAGCCCAGAGAGGTAAAATTATCCAATCTATCAAAAGCACAATCTTAGATATGAAAAATGAATAAATGATACAAGACATAACTACAAATTTGTCTTTCCAGCTCCCATTAGTCATCTTACAAACTCAGATTTTATCTCCTAAACCAACCATCAGAATAGAAAGAGGGTGAAATCAGTCTCCCTGTAACAACAACAGGGGCTGTTAGTCTGCAGGATGAGTACTTTTACTTGGTACTTGCCAATAAACTCTATAAACTTTATAACAGGATTATTTTACTGGTGATTTTTATGAAGTTAAAAAATGACCTGAGTGCATCTTCCCCCAATGACACACACACCAAGGCCTCAGAAAATGTGTAAAATTGACTATCTGACATCCATTTGTCAATTTCCCCTTATGTCCTTGTGGATGAACTCACAAAAAATCTACACAACTGCTGTAGAGGAACTCACACCACATAAAACATGTTGTACAGTAAGGTCTCTGTTAACTGCACACAGAGAAGAAATCAAGCTGCAAGCGTTTCTTTTCTTCAGGTGATGAACGCTCTGCAAACTGTCCCAGCAGCATGTCAGCGTGGGGTAAACTCAAAAACAATATTTGCCACAGCAAGCCTTCAACACGCTGTGTACAGAGCAGCTTTCCCATCTTCCTCCTGTAGAGGGTCACAATATGGCAGCTGGGTTTGTTTGTTCTGAGGACCTGTGCTCGAGTGTGGAAAGAGGCTGCTCTCTGTTTGATTCAGAGCGCTCCAAAATACAAAACGCTGCCAGTGCAAACTCGGAGTGATTCATTGTGGAATAGTCCAGTTTTACTGTAAGTAGTGGCAGCAGCATTATCGGTTTAATTATTCAGTGTGTGAGTTTGTGGTTTAATGTGTACGTATGAGTGTTTCTGCCCGGTGATGCATGAATGACACCTCTTTGGTTACTGGCTGGCGTGTTTGTCTCTGACCCTGTTTGTGAGTCGGAGCCCATGTGTCAATAGGTATTTTTAGCGCCACCTCTCACTGCATTGCAATGTCACTCATTCGCACCCCTCCGAGTCCTCCCCCCTCACCTCCTCCCCGTCATCCCCGTCTCTGGGGCCTTCCAGTCAGCCACAACAGTCACTCTCACTGGAAGCAGCCAGCAACAGCCTGCCTGATTTAAAACAGGGCGGGAAATTTTGAGATCCAGGCGTGGAGACGGGGAAGGCAGATCATCAAACTTGGTGTTCAGAATGACTGCAGTGATTTAGCTGAGCTTTGTTTCTCCCTGGGGCTTTGGCCAATTTGAATATTGATTAAAATAATTAAAGGATAGCTGTAATTATATGTCTCTTCATAAAGGCTCTGAGAACATGGCACTGATGTTTTGAGGCGGTGATCAGTCAAGTTAAACTGCTGTCTGAGCAACAGACAAGGGGTGTGGATGGGCTAAACATGTAATTGGTAATGACAGTAGGGTGGAGGGCAGACAAAGACGACTCTCACATGGATAAACAACTCCCGAAATGTTATTGAAAGCAGCACAAAGAGACTGGAGAAGAAAAGGAGGCATTCAGGCTCAGCTGGCCCAGACAGGTGAGGAGAGGAGGGAGGAAAAGGGAAGTAAAATAATACAGGAGCTGTGGTGGCACTCTGAACAGAGGGCAACAGTTGTGGAAGAGCCTCCCAAATGCCATAGCAGAGGCTGCAGCCCTCCACACTGTCAGATGTATGTGCATGTGTGTACAGATGAATAGCAGGGGCTTTCTAAAGAGGAGGAAACATGACACCAAAAAAGCGTCTGCACCCCCTCCCTCCACCTCTACCGCCTCCAGATATGAGGAAGAGGAGGCACAAGTGCACGGCTACAGCTGAGAGGATCTCCAGAGGCTCTGACCGCATGAGGGGTCATCTGGAACATGCCTGATCCGACACTTGACAATGCCAACTCCTCCAAACCCAATCCTGCCTCACCTCTCTCTCTCTCCCCTCATTCCCCCGACAACACCGAGTTCATCGCATTTCACACACATCCAGCTGCGTGATCACAGGGACACCTCAGGCAGGGTCGGATTTATCCGGCAGATTCTCGCATGTCTTTGAGAGAAACTGCTGCAAGCCATGAAATGAACCTGTGAAAAGCACTTTTAAAAAAATGTGTAAGCTGCGTTTCTCTTTCAGAAGCGCGAGTCGAATTCTTCAAAAAGGAAGACGGAAAATTCAAGCGTGAAAGAAAGGATTAAAAGCTGTAGGTGTATCTGACGATGTAATGATACGGTTTTAGTCATTCTAGCAGCGTGCGTTCAAGGACCAGCCTGAAAATTGGATGGATTGCCATGAAATTCCATTAAAGACCCCTAACTCACTTTGGTGACCCCATGACCTTTCCTTCTGTGCCACCATTATGTTGACATTTGTGATTTTGAATGAATTATCACCATAACAATGAGACCCGAATCATGTGAGATTATGATTTTCCCTTCAGCTTCAGCTCTGCGCTTTGCGCTAATTAGGAATTGTAACTAATGCATATTAACATGCGTTTAGCCAAAAGCACCGCTGTGTTAGCTACACCCTCCTAGAGCTCAGAACATGACTGTAAAGTTGCCACGTTAACAAAATACATTAACAACCTTGATTCTGAAAGCAGGAAATCAACAATGAACAAATGAGATCTCTGTGGAACCTCCATTACACCATTACCAGACACCTAAGAAGAGAGCTTTGGGACATGCAACGCCCACCTTTACCCTTCGCCCGGGAACCTCCCCCTGGAGCGCACGCTAACCCCGTGACCTCCAACGCTCGCAGATCCTCTTCAGGGGCCAATCAAACACAACCTGCCGCAGGCCTGCGACACCGATACTGACTGAGCACAGATAAGACACACTAAGCAGACATCAAGGGAAAGTAGGGGTGCGTGCACACTCTCACACATCCACACACGTGTGTTCAAACCAAACAAAGGCCTGTGGTCACGTATGCATGTGAAGAAAGGAGGTATGCTGTTGTAAAATTAACTTCCTGGAGGATTTGTTGACCCTTGTAAATTGGAGACATTTATCGGTTTTGAATATTCCCAGTGAAAAACACACTGGTGGAGATGTTTGAGGGGGTAGAATGTTTGGTATGTGGTTCAGCGCTGGTTCCCAACATACTGCAAGCTTCGCATTCTGCAACTGATCTGTGTTGTCTGAATCCTGCAGCACTGCACAGCTGTCAGACCACAACAGGGGGTGGACAGGCTGCCCGAGTGAGTGTGTTTGTGAGTTAGTGTGTGTGTGTGTTCTCCCATGAAATGCCTCTGAATTGAATGCTTCCATTTCTAATTCAGATGTTTGTGTTTTTTGGACCAAAGTGATGTCAGAGAGGTGATAAATTCAAGCTGCATATTTACAATGACGGGCAATAGATCATCTGTCACTGCTGCTGAATAGAAGCTTTGGGTGAAAATGGTAATTTTCTACTGAATGCAATCACCTTTCGTAAAAAAGTGAAGACTTTTAACTTTGAACACAGCTTTCTTTCACCTGAAAACCCTTTCTTCTGCTTGACAGACCACTGATGTTTTGAGTAACTCATTCTTTTCCACTTTCTTTATCTTTAGCACGAAGCGCTTTCTTGTCCTTGCTGACTCATAACTGTGATACAGCTCAAACTCCTGTTCCCTTTCTTCCCCCCCCTCCCTCGTTCATCTCTCTCCCTTACTAAGAGAATTCCTCACAGGATCAGACCTGCTTTTTATGCTCTACTGCTTTTCACTCACAGCAAGTAGCGAAGGGGGGAAGGGGGAAAGGGGGAGGCGTTTTAGTAACAACAAACTAAAACTCTTTGGAAGAAGTGAGCATAAGTGAGGGAACGAAAAAATATATAAAAAGGAGCAGTGAAAGAAGAAGTGAGACACGAAAAGAGTCAACGAGAGGCGGCACGGGGCAGAAAGGAAATAATGCTGAAAAAGGTCATAATTTCTGCCAGGGGATTTGCAGTTGCCTGGACGACGAACAAAGCAGAGGCAGTTGGACGATGTGCACAACAGAAAGGGTTGAAAAGAAATGTGAACAGCTCTGGGGAGCGAGCTGGGAGTTGCTGCACTCTTCAGCCGGGTAATATCTACAACTCGGTTAGCAAAACAGCACAGAAATACACGCAGTGATCCCTCTGTCGTCCCTTTAATTTCAGATTAAGTATACCAGCCTTTTGATTTGCTTAACTTTACTGAAAAACAAAGTCTATAAAGTGGCTGTGCTTAGAGAAACCACTGCTTAGAAGATTAGCGATATGTCTTTACAGAACTGCGAGTGGAAAGTTTCAACGTTAAACACAGAGAATGAGGAGAGTCTTAGTTTGGTTTTAGCTTTCAATTGAAAAGCGATGAGAGAATGTTAATGATATGCAGAGAGAATGAGGCCAGATGAAAGCCGGTCTAAAGTCTGAGGCAGAAGCAGAGAGGGAGGAGGTGAGGGTGAAGGGGGAAGGATGGAGGGGTAGACGGGGTGGTAAAGGTGGCACGAATGAAGCAGAGACAGGAAAGTTCAAGATTAAGCAATGTTCAGAAAGCCGAGTGAGAAATTAGAAAGTATTTACGGCTGTGAGCATACACGTTAGGCTCATGTCATTTATTTGTATCTTAATCCCTGCATCTAATCATATATACACTCACTGACCACTTCATTAGGTACACCTGCTTGTTAGTGCAACTAATCCATCAGTCAGGTGGTCAAGATGACTCGTTAAAGTTCAAACCGAGCAACAGAATGGGGAAGAAAGGCGATTTGAGTGACTTTACATGTATTATAGTTTTTTGGGGCCAGACAGGCTGGTAGTATTTCAGAACCTGATGATCTACCAGGATCTTCCCACACAAACATCTCTAGTTTACAGAGAATTGTCTGAAAAAGAGAAAACAACCATTCAGCAGCAATTCTGTGGGCGAAAATGACTTGTTGACGCTAAAGGTCAGAGGAGAAAGGGAAGTAGCTTGTAGGAAGGCAACAGCTGGTTACAGCCAAGCTATTGCAGAAGAACATCTCTGAATACACAACAGTTTGAAGCAGAAGGGCTACAGCAGCAGAAGAAGACCACACTCTGTCCCACTCCTGTAACCTACCTACAAACAGGAAACCGAGGCTTCAAGTTGCAGAAGGTCATCAAAATTGAACAACATAGAAAAAATGAAAAACATTCTTGGCTTCCACTTTGGTTCATTTCATTTAAACATCACAATCTACAATCACTAGATCTCAGGCCAACAGAGACCCTTTGGGATGTGATGAAATAGGAAATTCACATCATGGAGCTAGAAAGAGTTCAGTTTGCTCATTTGTAAAATTGGCTGTAAGTATTGTGGTTTTTTAAGCCAGGAGGGATGATGACGGTACTTCTTTTTCTTCTTCTTACTATTATTACTGGAACAAAAGCGTGGACTGTTAAATTACAAGCTAACACTAACGAGCTTGTTTATCAAGCTGTACAGACACACATACTATACCTGCTAATTATGACTAAGTACCAGGATAATAAAATAGCAGAATTTCCCCTCACCCAGACAGAAGCACGAACTTCTTTTACAGGCTGTCGGTACAATTAACTGCACAGCAAGCCATTTTATTTGTCAGATAATTGCAGCACCACTACAAATTAGCAAAGATTTAGCTTAGCAGAAGCTACCACATACAGGTAAAAGATTAAAAAGTAATCCACAGTTGCCAAGCCTCTGATCTGAACCTTTAATAACATCAAAGTGGTTGATTTATAAAATAAAACTAAAGGGAGATTATCCAGAGAGAATAAAAAACTTTTGGTACTGGGCTGTGAACATGTTCATCCTGGCTGTAGCATTCGCCATTTTAACATGAGAGTCTATCCCAGGGGTCAGCAACCTTTAACACCCAAAGAGCCATTTGGACCCGGTTTCCACGCAAAAGAAAACACTGGGAGCCGCAAATACTTTTTGCCATCTAAAATGAAGATAACACTGTATATATTGTTTTTTACCTTTATGCTTTGTGTGAACAACTAAGGTGTGTTGCTTATGAAATCCATGAAGTGCTACAGAGAAAATTACATTTTATTTATGTAATTAACACATTTTGAACTCTTAAAGAAATATAACAAAAGGAAAGACACCCAGCTGAACTAAAATGATCCATGTAGCAAACAAAAACTGTTGTGAGCTGCCACCCTTGTATCTCCTTTGGGTTTTTGGAGCCTTGACCTGCCTTTTAAAAAACAATTGGAAAAAAGCACTATGCTGCTAAAAAAAAAAAAAAAAAGATATTTGCAAAATTCTGCCTAAATATGTATTTTACCTGGTTAATGTGTGTGGAGGGGTGTGGTCTGCAGTGCCGCTGCAGAGGAGGCGGACGCACCTGAGCGGCACCCGCAATCACGCCTCGCCGCCTTAACGTCTGTGCTGTCTCTGCTGTTGTGTTGTCGTGCTGTGAGCTGAACAGCTGAAAGAATTTAGACAGTTTGTAACTCTCAGTGATGCCACAGTGTTCGTTTGACTTTGGGACCTAAAGCAGAGTTTGGACCTGGGAACGGCTAATGACGTCAGATTTAAAGACTGAGAAATTATGGTTCAGCAATGCTAGCACCTGCAGAGAGCGGCTACTGTCAGATGGGGGCAGTATCAAAAACATGTGCTAATAGCTCCCAGAGAAGATGTTTAATGTTTATTTTTTCACGCTTCTCCCATTCCTGGTCAACTCCGCTGTCACTTCCACCAGACTTGTCAACCAATCAGCATGCGACTAATGTACAGTAGAGATGCATATGAATCCAAATATTGATAGCATCGATAGCGACATCGGATCGATACTAGCACATAAAGTTCAATACTTGGTTTCTATTCTGTAAGTTCAAAATGGAGCCCAATAATTTTATTTATTTTTTTTATGAAAAACTATACCTCAAACATGTTCTGTGACAAATGTCTGAACCTTTTTGTGTTGACTCTCAGGTCTATTTTATTGATAGCCTATAAATATAGCCTTTTTAAGCACAAATATACCGCACTTTTTGTACATTTTTTTAAAAACTTTCTCCTACTTACTGTGCAGTCTCTACAGTCTCTACACTTTGAACAACAGAAGCTGACCCAAAGTGCTTTACAGACAGGCACATTAACATGTACAGCTCTCCTATAAACCAAGTTTCAAAATACACAAAAAGCTGAGAGGTGTGTTTTGTTGTATTAACTAATTATTGTGGAAAATAAAAATCACAGTTGTCTTCAAAATGTGTTCAGAATTTCAAATCGATGATGATTCATCTCATAATATATAAGCTGCATTTATATGTTAAAAGTATCGGTAATGTCGTTACTTGGTACCAGATCAATATAAAAGGGTCCAATATTTACCCAGCTTCAACTGGCTGATTGAGGAACTGCTGTTTTACGCTTATTTTTTATTATTATTATTATTTTAGCTTGGAGAGATGTTCTCTCTGTGTGTTTTGAGTATTTGAGTTTTGTTGTTTTTTTTTACTGTATGGTATGAATCTACGCAGCCTTTACAGCTTCTTCAAGACTAAAAGCTCATTTGCAAGTTTAAACTACAAGTGCAAGGGAACATTAGACAGCAGAGAATCCATGTTCCCTTTATCTGTTTATCCAAGGTGGAGCTTGGAGTCTGTTAAATGACCTTTATTGTCTGTGCCTGCTGATTGAGCACCAGCTAAAGTTTCCCTGCTCTCACTCTTGGGCAAGTACCAGCACATACTGTAGCTGCTTTACAACCTTTGTTTCAGCCTCTCTGAGTCGGACTTGTTCAGTTTTTTGACGTTATTAAGCATAAACGGGCACACATGTGGCCCTTTTTCAGACATGAATTCACTCTTCCCTCCTGCTTTGCCTCAAGGTCCCACATCAACAAATGTCCTGATTCAAGTTCAGTGCTGTGTTTTACTGCAAACCCTTCAATCTGAGTCATTATAGCCCAGAGCCAGTAATGGTATACAGTTACACCACCAATACTCTGTAATAGAGAGGTAAATACTGAGGCAGAGTCCTGGGTCTACATTAAATGGGCCTGACCATCTGTGAAGAGGAAGAACAGATTATTTAAAGAGTTTACAAGTTTATTTTCTTTAAAACAAAATCAGTTTCATAGCAGCAGGAAGGCCTGTTCTGACAAGCAAAGGGTTAACAAGGTGAAACTGTCTTGCGTGCAGCTGTATCGTGGGTAAGCTAATATCCCCCAGATCTCTGTGTTGCTGTAACGCTGAAACTCCCACTGGCCCCGAAGACTTCACTTTGGATTTCATTTTACAGCGTCGTTGAGGCCACAGCGCCCTCCCACGGGAGGCGCTGATTGGTCGAGTTGCCTGCTGGAATATTTAATCAGACACCTTGCTCGCGGCTGTGATTGGACACAGCCGGTGCAGTTATGTAAATGAGCACCTGGTGGCGCCTGCTGGCCCGGCTGCTGAGCCCGGACTGTGGAGGAGCGGCTGAGAGAGGACGCAGAATCAGAGAAGGTCCGAGAAGCAGAGATACTTTGCGTGTTTTCCCTCCTTTATCTTATTATCCCCCCTCCATTAACCACAGGCTGAAAAATATTCCTCTCAAGTGAAAGTCAGCCTGGGGGTGTGAAATCAGCCGGTGCGCGCAGCCCGTACGGAGTATTGCGCTGTTTTCTGAGTTTTGGTGGAGGTCGTTCACTAAACTCAGCTGCTGCTCTCGGAGGTCAGTTTGGATTATTCGGTGGACGCGTGTTGTATTGAGCACAATTCTCCACAGAGTTCATCCCAAAGTTTGGACCGCTGTCACAGCACACTTCTGCCTGTCTTTTAGGTAAGTACTCCCAACCTGCTCTGCGCGTTTCTTCTCCGTGCGCTTAGCTCCATAATAAGCGGCTGTAATAATATTGCTGTGGGTATTTCCAGCTGTCTGTGTGTGTGTCTGTGCGTCTCTCACTCGCTGGCTTGGCGTCTATATGTCTCGTTGTGATCCGGGAGCGCTGCAGCTCTGGACGCTGGCCACGGACTCCTTGGAAGCGCATATGAGGTGTAACGTTGCGCCCCGGACTCTGCGCGTTTGTGTGGCAGATACATTGTGGTATTTATGCTGCCGACTGCGTAGCTGAGATATTCTGACATCGTACATCATGATCTAGACTTATTGCAACATCGTGTTTAAAAGTGGGTGCTTGGCACCGGAGAAAACGTTATTCAGAGTCCTCACTGCTTTCACGCCTTTTATATTCAGTGTGGATTTTTCTCGTTCTCCGACCTCCGACTCATTGCCACTAACTCTCAAACAGTTACACGGGTTTGATTAAGTTGTACAGTCATTCCTCTTTTGAAAGTCCTTGAGTGTCATTATTCAGAGTCCACCTCATTTACAACATTTAAATAAATAAATAAAAAGTTAAAGAAAAGTAATCTGAGCTGGCATGTGGAAGCTTTAAAACTGACTGCAGCGGGCGTAATGACGCACTGAGTCAAACGTGTAGCATTTAAAAGGACCTAGTGACATCCAGCTGATGGTCATCACACAGACTGTTGACCCTGTGACCTTATAGCAACACATGGGGACCCTTAGTGGGACCGGCAGCTCTGGTTTCACTCACCCCTGGTCCCTGGTTCTCCAGTGGGGAGCTAATCAGTCACCAGAACCAAGTCAGAAATCAGTGTGAAGTTGCCTGGAACTCGGATCTGTGTTGATGAAGGAAACATTTCAGACTCTGGGGACGAGCTGCAGGAAAGTTTGGACTTTGAACAGGATGTACATTTTGTGTTTGCATGAAGCAGAAGAAAGGGGGCGGTGATAGCTGATCAGTCATGTGGTGTTACGAGTGATTCTCATATTGTCTGACAACAGGATGGTGCAGAATTATGTATATTTCAGCATCTTGTCTCTGTTAATTTCTGTATAACAGAGAACAAAGAGAAGGGAAAATGTGGGTTTGATTGCGTGTGTTTGTGGTGTTGTCTTGCTCCTGTGTGTTTGTGCATGCCTCTCTGGGGGCCGGTGACCTACTGGAGGAGTCAAACAATGGGCTTTAGTGGGTGTGAAGTGCAGTGAGCAGTCACCTATCTGACTGCATGAAAATGGCTGATGTGGGTAGTTTGTTGGCTAACAGACTGAGAAGGCAGTCCAGCGTAGAGGAGGTGCACCATTGTTATAAACTGCTGTGTGGGGAGGAGTGGGTGGGGGTGCTTGTGCTATAGAGATAGAAATGCAATAAAATGCCATTTTCCCTTTCTCCGTCCCTCCCTCTCTGCCTCTAAGGCAGGGGCATAAAGTGAGGAGGATCCCTGAGTGTTGATGCACATGTTTGCTGGATTTCAGTCTAGTAGGCATCTGGCCGCTGATTCTTCCACAATGTCCCGAGAGAGCCATTGACTTGGAGTAGTTCATTTTTATCAGCTGTGCAGTTGAGCAAAGAAGACACAAGATATTTGAAATAGTTGGATGGCCCAGTTATGTGAGTATAAGTGTTCACGCACAGACTTGGAACAGCTTTTTATTGATTTGTCTTCCTCTTGGCAGGCTCGTGACAAAGCAGCATTAATTGCATAATATGATTTGTGGAGAAGTATGCACGCAGCAAAATAATTTGTCTAACATTGTTCGAAGGAATGGCTCTTATTTGATTTGTGTCTAAGACTCGGCAACAAAAGTCTTGGAAAGGTTTTTTATGTGCAAGACAAGAAAAAAAAAAAAAGAAGAGTGGTTTTGCAGTGGTGTTGTTTTGTGATTGAAAACACGCTGCTGCGTGCCAGTGCAGGCTTTTCTGCAAACATAGAAGCACGGTGTAGTTTCTGCCATGGGAACACTGGTATGTATGGTCTGGTTGATCATTGACTCCAGTCTGTTATCCTCTATCTGGGTCATTGTTTTGGGTTAAAAGACTTCAGCAGGTGGATACAAATTTGAACCTTAAAGGAGTCGCAGCTTGAACAGTGATTGAACTGCACGTTTGGCACAGTTGCCTGGTCTGTCTCTCGCTAAAGGGGCTACTTAACAACATGAAAGGGCACAATGGCAATGAAGAACTGTCTTTTATGTGACACCTCTCACAGAGATCATGCATTAAACAGAAAGTCTGTCTTTGGTCATAATTGGCTCAGACAGACTGAACAGGAAGGCAAGTGGAAGAATTCATTTAAGTCCAAAGACACGACATGGTTACTTGCCTTCCCTCTCGACAATCCCCCTGTAATGGGAAATGAAACCGATTGAACGCGGGACTCCAGCGTCCAGCCTGTTTTCCCAAACCAATTTCCCTTCAAGTCTAGACAGCTGGACTTTTCAATTGCATCTGTGTATGTGTGGTCACATGCAGAGCGAGCTCAACCAGACTGTCGGACAAACAAATTAATCGTGTAATGGGCGGTGACACTTCAAAGCGGGATCTGGGCTGTTCGTGGGCTTTAGTTGTCAGCGAGTTTTCAAATCTATTTGGTTTCCTCTTCGCGAATCTCCATCCCTGAAGTCCTACCTTTTCTCAGACTGCCCTCCCCCTCCCAGATTCCCTCCCCACCATCCTTCGTTTGGCATCGAGCACACTTTTGATCCTCTAATAATTAGAGGATCAAAAGTGTGTCTAATTGATCATTCTGGCAATCTGTCTCTTTCCCTACATGTAACATGGAACGCAGATTTTTCTTCTTCATCTTCTGTATCTCCCCATTCCCTTTGAAGCAGCACTAGACATTTTATTTATCTTCCTCCTCTGCTCATACATCTTACCCTCAGCCTCTCTCTTCTCCTATCGTCCCTGTGAGTCTCCTTATTTATCTGTTTGCTCTTTCAGTGAAGGGTGCCCTTGTTAGATAGCGGTGTTGCTTCTTGGATGCAAGTACCCTTGGGTTAAGTTTTCTTCAAAGATTCTCACAGGGTATCTTATCAAAGTATCTAAGACATTTACTTGGTCCCTGATATAAGCTCGGAAAACTGCAGAAATGCCTCTGCATGACTTCCAAAATTACAGGTGGCCTATTTTTGAAGGTGATAATGTACGAGTGTGTGACAGCCTGTGGTAAAGTACAGAAATCTAGAAGCTTGAAGGTACTGCCATATCTCCCTAATATATAATTTCTCAACTCTAGTACATGTTTTATGACTTTATGAAATAATAAAAAAACTCTTATTAAAAGAGAGCTTCATTTATTAGCCATTGCACTCCTATAACATTGTGAAATTTTGATGTGCAATTTAAGCAGCAGGGAATCTTTTTATACCCAAATGTGTGCTGTTTTTAGTTGAATGGACTAAAGGAAAAAAATAACCTTGAGCTAAATATTTTGGAGGATGCCTTCTCAGTGTTTATGCAATGAGTGGAAGCAAGGGACACTGCAGTCACACTGTAAAGTATACCCTACTTTTCCCTTCTTTTTGAATTTAGTGGGGACTGTATTTCTGTAATTAACACGATTTATTATTTTTTTTTAAAAAACTTAAGTTATTGAGGCCATAGCTGCATTAGGAGGGTGTTTACTGAGGTCACAGATCCTGGGAGCCGAGGATGGTTTTTCCATTTACTTTTATTCAGCTCAACGTCGCTTTGCAACCAGGGGAGTCGCCCCCTGCTGGGCATCAGAAAGAACACAGATTTAAGGCCCTTTCAACCTTGCTTCAGTTTCAGGTGTATCGTCAGTCACAGCCTGGTATCGCCACTATTTACAATGTAATTAAACCCTCGAGAGTCTAGCTGGTGATCTGAATAAGTTTTGCCACCAGCAGCTGTTGTCACCTCATGAAGAAATGTCTCATTTTTCCTAAATCCACACCTCTGTCTATCAGTTTCCTTCACCTCGTCCAATTCGGGGTCACACTGAGACCGAGAACCATTCACACTCACAGTCACACCCAATTTAGGATCACCAGTTAACCTAACGTGCACTGTGGGAGACCGTGCACAGGCTTCGGGACAAACACCGAAGGACCCAGGCTGGTGGATTTGAATCCAGGACCTTCTTACTGTGAGGAGGACAGCACGGTGCTGTCCTCCTCACAGTGTCTTGTGGTCATTAAGAATTTATAAACTGATGATGATTAATCATGAGTACACACTGCTTTCCCTGCATAAGCTGCCTCTATAATTTCAAAGTATATGTACTGGCAATACTGGCCCTTGGTATCAGATGACACAGCACTACATTTTATACAACTTTTCTTTTGTGTAAACCTTATACTCTCCAAAAATACTCTCTCTTGTAAATGAGATTTTTAATCTCAATGACATTTTTACCTGGATAAATAAAGGATTAATAATAATAATAAAAAAAACCTTAAGACTGTGTTTAATCTGCAAAATTAGCCAAGGTCATTTGTGAATTGGATGATTAGGATGGTCTAATTAGAAGTGGACGATGGTGAATCCTGTGATTTAAAAACAGCTACACACTTTGCCAACTTGTGGAAGCTGAAGTTATCGCTGCTGGAAAAGAACCTCATAAAAGATGGAAACCAACTTAAAAGCCAGTGTGCTCCCTTCTCTGCCTCTTGCTTTCTATCTTTTTAGGTTTTTTTTTCTCACCACTTTTCAAATCGTCATATTGCGGTTGGTGTTTTTTAGCACCCACAGTGCCTCTTGTGGCACAAAGCGCCACTAATAATTACTAATGGCTTCTGGCAAAGTAAGTGTTTTGAAACCTTGTTGGAACATGGGAAGAAAATTGTGTTAAACATCAAAGGTTACTTTCTTTTTCAATATGTCTTCTTTGCGTATGATGAATTTGAGTTGCAATGACATCCACGCTGAGTGGGTTGGACGTGTCTGCCGTTTCCGCCGAGGGGTTTGTAGGGTCGCATTAGCATCAGGAAACTGTTGTGTGATGTGTAATTTAGTTCTTTTGAGACTGTTTTTCACTGCTGAGAGGGAGGAGGAGGACTGAGAGTTTGATAGAGGTATCAACCTGTGCCTGAGGCTTTTAACAGAGGTAGGTGTGTGTGTGTGTGTGTGTGTGTGTGTGTGTGTGTGTGTGTGTGTGTGTGTGTGTGTGTGTGTGTGTGTGTGTGTGTGTGTGTGTGTGTGTGTGTGTGTGTGTGTGTGTGTGTGTGGTGGTTTCAGCAAAAGCCCAGGCTTTATATTAACCAGGCCACCATATTTTCAGATCCTAATGTGCTTTTGTGTGCATATTTTTTTATTTTGTGCTGCAACATCTGAAGACCTCTACGTTGTCCTCAGCTCTTATTCACTGGAATTGAAGACTGCCGCATTGCTCGGTTAGGCCAGTTAAGTTCCTCACATTGACTCAAAATGTTGAGTCTAGCTGAGCTCATTCCCGTTCGCCCTGATCTTTTTTTTTTTTTTTTTTTTTTTCTTCCTGTCATTTTCTCTCTGCTACTCTTGAGTTCACCTCTCTCTCACTCCTTTCATCCCTTCTCTTGTTCCCTCTCTCTCCTTTTCAATGGCTTCTCAGCGGATGAATAATTCTCAACCTCCTGCGGCAAAGAGTTGCTTTTGTCCCACACTTGCTCTGCCAGTCTCTTCGTTCGATTACTGGTGGGAATTTTCCTTCATGGCGTTCTTCTGTCTGTCTGTCTGTCTGTCTGCTTCAGTCTGCGGCTGTTTTTCTCACTGTCCCGTCACATGCCTCTCCTTTCACCCTGTCCTCCCCTCTGCTTCTCACTTGTTCTCTGACAGGTGGTAGTGAGACTGTGCAAATTGAATTCAGAGAATTGGGCTGTGGCTCTCCATCACACTACAGCCCTAAAGGACCTTTGGTGTCAAACTAGAACCAGAGGTTCACATGCACTCAGCTGCGAGGTCATCGTATTAACATGCTAATGGTCCCTCATGCCTGCTGGATACTCCTCACGAGTCTTACAGCCATGCTTCAGCTAAGGTCAAACTCAGAACTAATCTTCCCTCAGAGTAGCAGTGATGGTTAATCTTCAGGCAGCACATGAGCTTGCTTCGCTTTCAAGTGAGACGCACTAGAAAGTGAAGTGGATCTCATCTCATTCCAGATGGATTAAACAGAGCAGAAAAGGAGCTGAGGACAGTCTAACTACATGTGCCGACAAGTACGAGGCTTCGAGCCCCGAGAAGCATAATAGTATTCCAGTTTCTGTCGGTCACAACCACTTTCCCAGAAGAAATGCAGACAAAACTGAACACATGTTTTTCCTTTGTAAACTGAGAAAGAAGACTTCGCTCTGAGTCTCACGATAATAAACAGCCGACTCCGTGTAGATCATGTTCACTGCCAGAGGTGTTAACAAAACCTTCATTTTCTTTTTGTGTGCAACTTTGTTATGCTCTGTTCTTTGTCTTATTTCAGCTTTGAGAACATCTTCTTCTGATTTGGTTTGACTCTCTCTTGTTGTGTCGAGCTTACCAAACAGGCAGTTTACCTCCTTCTGTCCTGTGTGTTGTTGCTGTATCTGATCAGGCTCATTTCCTTTTGATTGCCTTTGCAGATACCATAATGTTGGAGCGCAATTATAGGAACTTTAATAAAAATAACAAGAACGGTCCAAGGTAAATATTATGGGTTTATTGTAGGACTGTAGTCATGAAGACAAGTCTTGGGACTACCTGCTCTGCATGTTGTTTCAATTACTGATTTCTGTGACGACTGACAAAAGACAAACCTGCAAAGTTCCTTTTTTTCAATATTTCACAAGCTTTCATTTGGATTAAAGTCTAGACAAGTACAAGGAAAAATGCAAATAATGTAAAGGCAAGCATTGCCCTCAAAGCATTGAAACTTCAGAAGGGGCTCAGAATAAAGGGAACTTGGAAAAAGAGCGTTATCTGTTCATTAATGTGTGTTAACTGGAGTCTTTTCTCAAGTAAGCAGGACTGACAAGGAAACAGTGTTGGAAAAAGTACTGGATTTTTGTGTTTGACAGTGTTTTTGATGTATGTGTGTTTAAGATTTGTTATCTCTGTTTGTACTAGGGGTGCTTTTTTGCCTTTATCTGACAGTTCAGCAGGAAAGAGCAGCGGAAGACGCCCAGCAAAGAGCTACAGTTTCTTGTAGTGGGTTGACAAACAAACATAAGGTTAGGGTCTAGCTCTACCGGAAGCCATTAACATGGAACATGGAAAAACAGCCAGAAGACTCGACTTTTTTTTTTTTTTTTCTTTTTTCAATTTAAAATAAAATACATTTCTGTGTAAAAGTCTTGCTACCCCTCATTGCTTTATATTTTGTTTCCAAGGAGCCAGATTTTCTTGTAAAGTTTAAAGCGGTCTTGAGCAATACTTCTCCAGGATTTCTGAAAGTCGTTCAAAGATTTTCTTTGACATATTCAGCCTTTCTGCAGTCTTTGTACCTGACTGTTTTCAGAGGAATATTTTTAGTTAAGCCACTTAATGCTGACCTATGAGTTATTCCTTCATAAACACACCGAACTAAAGGGATGAACCACTGTTGTGTCTACGCATAACAGACGACTTGGCAAAGAATTTTAAATTGTGTCTTTAGGCACTTTTTTTCCAGCAGCTTGTTGGAAAATTTTTATATAATTTTTTTCTCCATTTCTTTAGTTGAATCCACAAAAAATATAAAAAAAGATAACACAGTTTGACATAAAATAGTATTTTTGCACCAAAAAGGTGATTCGCAGAGAACTATTGGCCGAGAACTTGGAAACTGGACAAGTGGAGGACAAAAGAGGACATGGAAGGTCTAAAAATATTATCTACAGCAGATTAACAGTATTTGAAAGTCATGTTCTTAAGACATAAGGCAAAATCCAGCAAAGACATGGGACCTGAGAGATTCATCTGGCCCTCCAGCTGGTTCATCTGCTGTTCACTGAAGCCTCATCAGATATGGAATCAATAGAAGGATGGCTGTCAAGAAGTTACTCTTAACTAAGAGAAACGCGGAGAAAAAGCTGAGGTATGTAGGAGAGAGGTACAACAGCGAGTGCCTACAGCCTGTAAAAGACAATCGAGGCTCTGTCGTGGTTTTGGGCTGCATTTCAGCCGGTGGTTCTGGTGACTGATGAGCTATGTTGGAGATCTAGGAATGCAAAAAGCTACGATCAGAGTTTGAGCCACAATTCAGTACCATCTAGAAAGCATCTCATTGGCAACAGCTTTATTTTTCACTATGAAAATTATCCCAAACACCCTGTCAATGCAGTGAAAGCTTATATGAAGAAGTGGCCTCCCCAGAGTTTCAACCTCATCATTATCAAAGCATTTTGACAGAGAACAGAACAAACGACAGCCAACATCCAAAGAAGAGCTTTGAATGTCCTTCAAGAAGCCTGGAGAACTATTCCTGAAAACTACTTAAAGTTTGCCTTTTATTATGTATTTAAGTTTGTGTTTGCACATGTTTCGATAAATCGTCGCGCCTATTAACCGTTTTCCTAGTAACATGTAAAGAAATGAGGAGTCTCAAGACTTTTGCACAGTACAAGCTTATTTACATATGCATCTTTTGGCTGGAATATGTGTCACGTGTCAACAAACCAAGAGTCCGAAGAAAATGTGTTCCTGGTTTTAAACTTGAGATATTTTCTCAAATAAACTCAGGAGACAAAGCCAGGACAGTAAAGCTGGGACATTGACTGAAGCGGTCACTCAGATGCAGCACACAGCAGGAAACGGTCCACTTCGATGCATTCTTAACACTGAAAATACTCCCTTTGGTGTGGGTGAGGGAACTCTTAGGTAGAGGTAGTAGGCAGGACGGATGATGCCCGCTAGCTTGCTTTAAATTCACCACACATTTTCCTGCTCTGTTCTCACAATCGGACATCACACTGACTTCGTACTCGGCAGCTGGCAGATTAAACCTACGTAAAAGTTTGATTTGAGACATTTGAGTTCTCATATTCAGCTGTTTTCAGGAAGGTTTAGAGCTGCAGTGCATGCGTTAAAAACAGTTTTGTTGTGACATTTTGTCCCCTGCGCTTACAGCAAGGTTTGTGTGGCTGCTATTGACGAAGGCAATCTGCGGTAATCAGTCAGCATTTGTCTCTGTCCACCATGAGGATGAGCAATGCTGCAGCTGCTATGGACTGATGAGCCAAGTGGACCTGAAAAGGGAGCCGGTGGAGGTTTCATTCTGTTGCTATGACTGATGTCAGCTTTGTGTAGTCGCATGCTAATGAACCCAACCTTATTATGTTTTGTTTTTTGTTTTTTTTTGCGCTTTTTGCTCTATCCTTGAGCCTCGACTCCTGTGCCTCCCGTTTCTGTCTCAGTAAGGAGATTTTTTTTAAATTGGGCTTCTTTTTTTTTTTTTTTTTAGGGGGTGGAAGCTGAGCTGTCGTAATGAGTCATCTGGTGTTATGCACAATTCAAATGTTTCTGGAAGCAGGTTTCATCTTTAACAATTCCCTATCTTCATGACTCACCACCTTCCTCAGCAATTGTTCACATGGTTTATGGTCTCCGTTTCTTACTGATGCAGATTTAATTTGTTTTTCTGACTCCACTGTCTTGCCGTTTCCGTTTCCAAGTGAGTTATCCGCACTTTCCTTCTGCTTCTTCCTGTACACTCAGCAAAATCAGATTCCACAGACATGACTGGCACTTCCTTGTAAGGGTGAATTTTGTGACACACAGATTTTCAACTGGATGCCTAGTGCATGGCCCAAATCCATGATGAAGAGCAGGGCATAATACCACTCTTCACCTGAAGCTCCCAGTCATATATTTGATGGCAAATGTCACAGTTGTGCTGTGTTTTCTCAGTTTAAATATCAAATTAGTTTGCAGCCTCAGTAAGGGTGTAAAGCTGTGTGGTTTCACCCACTCGAGCAAATATTGTGCTGAGTAAAGTTGTAATATTTAACACAGTAAGCTGTAGGTAATGTTTTCAGTAAAACAGATCCCCATGGACATATTGCTATAGCCAAGCATCTCAAGCCAAGCATCTCAAGCCTGCCCTTGGAGTGAATCCTCAGTGAAAATAAGAAAACAGTGGCCCCGCAGGGATCAGCACTTTACTCACACCAGTCCTGAGTCACACAAAAGCAAGGCTGTATTCAAGGAAGCCATCAGATGACCTTGTTTGTGTCACTGGCACAGTCTCCACAGTATCACCCTTTAAAGTGTTGTGAAGACTGAAGATAAATTCATGCTTCATTCTCTCCGGGACTCCGAGCGTAGCAGTGCGTACACCCAGCTTCCTCTCTCACACACACACGTGCGCGCACACGAACAGAAACCCAAAACAAAGAGCTCACTACTCCGTGTCTCCCCAGTGGCCATTAGTCATGTCTAACTGGCAGTGTTACTTTATCTGGCCGAGACTGGAGACTTCACATGTCGAGATCTGTGTATAGAACAAGAACGACATTGAATAAGCGACATTCGAAGCCTTTTTGATGTTTCAAATTATATGCATTGCACTACATTATTGCTAAACTTTCCCCAAAAACCTCACACTTTTAGACATTTTATCAAAGCTTGTCAAAATAAGAGTTAGTAGCCATGCTGGTGATGCAGCTCCTGGTTTATTACCTCTGTTCTGTCTCCTGTACACTCAGCAAAATCAGATGGATAAATTATTGTTATATTTTAAACAGACTTTAGCGGTGCCCAGAGATGATGATGATGATGATGAAGAACTTTTTGTATTTTCTCTTTTCACCACTATGAGGTTGATTTTGACCAAAATGTTTCACCAACTGAGTGACGTTCATATTCTTACAAAGCCAAGTTCTTGGTGATTTAGACGAACAAAATACAAGACGGTGAGAAATAAACTGTCCGATGTGCAACGCTGGGGTCAGAACTGCCTTAATTCTCTGTGGTACAGATTCAACAATGTACTTCCTCTGAGATTTTTGTCTATATTGAAATGATAGCCTCACACTGTTGCTCCTGATTTACTGGCTGCACATCCATGATGTGAACCTCCCATTCCAACACATCCCAAAGGTTCTCTACAGGATTGAGATCAGGTGACTGTGAAGGCCATTTTACAGACAAACCAGTTTGAGACGATTGCTGCTTGGGATATGGTGTCTTATCTTCCTGGAAGCAGCCATCAGAGGGGGGAGACATTGTCTTTTCATGGTCAGAAACAATACTCAAGTAGATCGTGGTGTTTAAATGATGCTCAATTGTTACTAAAGTGTTAAACGGCTCGAAATGTGCCCAAAAAAAATATCTCCCAGCAGCCTAAACTGTTGAGACAAGATAGGATGAACCCATGTTTTCATCTTGTTTACACCAAATTCTGAATTTTTGCATCAGAAATCAAGAATCTTCAGACCAGGCTTTTTCCAGTCTTATATAGTCAAGCTTTATTTTGGATTGTAACATCTGTTTCTGTGGCACGGAGTGTGGTCTTCTGCTGCCAGAGCCCCTAAGCTTCAAAGTTGGTCATGTTGTGAATTCAGAGATGCTTTTCTGCCTACCTGGGTTGTAACAAGTGGTTACTGCCGCCTTGGTGTGAACTCAATTCAGTTTAACCATTCTCCTCTGACATCAACAAGTCATTTTCACTCAGAGAACCACCGCTTACTAAACGTTTTCTATCTTTCAGACTGTTCTCTGTAAACCCTAGAGATTGTTATGTAGGAAAATCAGAGTAGATCAACAGTTTCTGAAATACTCAGACAGCCCATCTTGCATCAGCAACCATGCCACATTCAAATCACCTGTCCGATGGTCAGTTTGAACATCAGCAGGTCATCTTGACCATTCCTGCATGTCTAAATGCCCTAGGTTGCTGCCATGTGAGTGGTTGCCCTAACAACTTATCTGAGTGTGTAACGAATACCACTGCTGCAAAGCGCACTACCGTTGTGATCATTTTATTGATGTTAATTAAATATGAAATGTAAAGAAACATAAAATAATAATAACTCTCACATCAACGTTAAATTAATTGAAAATGTTGTAATTATCAATTGTTAATCAGTCACGGATCATAAATGAATCAAGGAATATCTACACAGGCGTTCAGTGCACCTTTTTTGGAAACATCACTCCCGTGTGTTACCTAAAGCAAGTCTGTGTTTTTAAAATTCTCAGAGCTTATTCTAATTTAGCTATTTGAGTGTCCAGAGCCTTCAAAGATTCGATCATAGTCTCAAAATGGCAAAAAATAAATATTTCTTATGAATTTCATCAGCGTGTTATTGCTCAAAGACATAAAAAGTGTGCTGCATATTTTATTCAGCAGTGAATTATTCTCTCTATAGAACAGCACAGTCTGGCTTTAATTATAACTAAGCAAGACAAAAAAAATACACCAGCGACTGAAGTCTGAGAAACATACGCCTCGCAGGTTCCAAACTGGCACTTTAAATGGTATCTGCAAGGTGACTCCAGGATGCTTGCCTTCTGTGAAAGATTCACAAAGAAGGGGAAAAGCCTCATATCTGAGGTGAACAAAAGGTGAAAATTAGTCTGAGGAGGGAAAACAGCCAGTGGAAGACATGTGCGTTTTTTTTCTCTTCAAAATCTTTTCTGGAAGCGCAGCATCTTGGAGTCTCCTCTCCACTGTTGACGTTAAAACTGCTGTTTTGGTGTAACCTTTCATAAAAACGCCAATTAAGGACCTGTGAGGTGTCTTTTTCTCTAATGCACTTGTCCTTTTGCTCAGAATTGCACTGTGGCCTCCTACTTCTTTCTATTCTGGTTAGGGCCAGTTTGTGCTCATCTATGGACTGAGTGGTACACACCATCATATAAAATCGTAATTTTGTCTTTTATTTGTGACAATTTCCTCAATAAAGAAGTATCCTTTCTTTTAGAGCAAAAATACTCTGACAAATTTGAGAAGAAAGCTCCTTTTTTCAGGTCAATTTGAAACTATAATCGAACCCATAAAGGCTAATGATCCAGACACTCAGGTAGCCAAATGTATTCCTTGTGTAATCAGCAGAACAGTTTTCAGCTGTGCATACACACTAGTGAAACGATGAATCGGCCTTTTAACATCCGAAAGCTGCAGTAGGTACTTAAATTTGTTTCAGTGGAACACGGGGCTTTACACCTACGAATATACTCCAATAAAAATAATGAATGACTCATAATTAATGGCGCCATCAATCACTGATTGTAATTTGGAAAATTTATCATCAGTTAAAATAGAAAAGGGGGGAAGTGTGCTTCAAAAATAAAGACATTTCTAAGCGACCCCAAACATTTTGAGCAGCAGTGTTTTGGCAAGTGTAAATGATCATATTCATCAAGTTGATAAGTTGATGCATTCTGCTCCAGAAACTTGAAAGATAAGCAAATAGTAAGCAAACATGGCCAGTATGAAAGGCATGAAATGAAATTTGCTAAGGTTGCTGTTCGGCAGAACCCTTGACAGGAAAAATGGATGACGTATCAACTGTGATTGATACCTCTCTTAGGTTTCAAGCCTGTGCAGCTTTATTTTTTCTACTATACTGACACAAACTGATACTAATGGCTGCAACCAAAAAAGAGCCTACAAGTCAAGATACACTTTAATAATAGTCAGCGGCCGGTGATGTGAACCATGCAGAGTTTGCAATTCAAGTATTAAAACATGCAAAATAATGTGCAGAAAAAAAAACAAAGCAAACTTTTACATCATTTCTGATTTTTTATTTATTTTTTTTGGGGGGGGGGCTTTATTGGACAACTGGAAAGAATAATGAAGGCTAAAATTTGGGCCCAAGGCGAGGAGTTCCGGAGAAAAGACGCTAACCAGAGCCAAGGAAGTCGCTCCAGCGAAAGCTGGCGAGATCTAATTATAGAGACTGGCACGCTAGCTTTAATGATGCAATGGCTGCTCACTTTAAAAAAAGTTCTCCCGTGTGTTCGTCCCTGCTCTCGTCTGTTTCAGACATGGTTTTTTTGGGATTTTTTGCTGTGCGGGACAGAAACAGCAGCTGCTCATAAGTATTCACAGTCCTGCTCGTGGATTAGCAGAGACAAAATGTGAGCGTAGATTGGACTGCACACTGCGCTGCCTCCTCCAGAACACAGCGGGCCCTTCTCATTCTCTCTGAGTGCTAACCACAGCTGTTCAACACCACTTGACTTTTCCTAACAACAATGTTCTCAGATGGCTGTGGCCACTTTTGTTCCTTCTCGCTGGAACAGTTGCTCTTCTGGTTTTCTTTAATGTCTTTGTCTCTTGGTGGTGTGTTGGATGAGAGCTCGTTGCCTTGCTGACCAAAACGGTGATGAGACTCTGTTCAGGTTGATGTTTGTTGATATCACCGTGGTTGTTATAGTGATTGCCTTGGATTTGTGGCCCCACTCATCAGTTTGAACTCTTGAGTGTTTTTTGCACGCTGAGCCTAGTCCAGTAAGCCCCATATTTCTGCATTGTGTCATCAGTCGTATGTGCATTCAGATGAAGAGGGAGAAAAGATGGCACTCTTTTTTTTTTTTTTTTTTCCTCTCTCTCTCTTTCACTTTCTCTCCTCTACGTGAACACGTGCACCGTGTATCGGTTGCGTTGTGACTGCCATTCAGGACAGCTGCACCGGCTCGGTCCCCACACACCCATGCGTACGCGCACTACGAGGCCATAAGTCACCATTTCTGCACCACCTCCCAACTACTCACATTCATGTAACCGTGTCATCGCTGCTCTTGCCCCTCCACCCCGTTGTGCTTGAGCAGACTCTACTATTCCCTCTGTTTCCATACATTCCCTCTGCCTGCCTCTCTCCCTCCCCTCCCTCTGATCCTCTGTCACTACAGCTGTGTGTCAGCTGTTGGCCTGTCCCAGTCTACTCAGAGATGAAGCTGAAATGTAAAGGGTCTGCAGGGAAGACAGCCTGGCCCCTCTGTTTCACCCAGCTGTCACTCCCACTTCAGACTTCCACTTATCATTAAGGCTTCTTTCTTCCTTCTTGCTTCCCCATCGGAAGTTTTTTTTTTTTTTTTTAATTTCTGTAAGAGTCACATGCTTGATTGGTTTCTTTGGGCTTCTAGTTTTTCCTGCCTTTAGTGTTCCTCTGTCTACGTCTTGGTGTTTATTGTTGGTCATTCTTTGTGTTGCTTTGAGGGTTCGTTTTTTCTGGTCTTCAACATGGATCCAAATTTCACGAGGATCGCTCCTACTCCTACAGTGTTGGTCGGGATTTAATCAAACACGCACACACTGATCACCTGATGGGGCTTCACAGAAACGTTGCAGAAGGTCAATATCGGATTTGTTATTTTATGTGCACTTTTCCATTTTCACAGCATAACCTTCATGCACACCACCCACAATTTCACCAAATTCTCACTTTTCATTTACTGAACAATATTCAGTTCAAACCACTTAGTGAAGCCTTTAACATCAGATTCTCTGTGTTGATCCATTTGGCACCTTCAGATCACTTTACCACGGGTGGTGCGTAGCATTTATATCCTGCTCAGTGTCGTTATCTTATTGGTCATTAAGAGTGAGGGAGTGGCCCTATTGGTCGACTCCCACGTTAGGAAGGTTTAAGCCTTTGTATCACCATTAGACATCAGATCAGACATGATCATGCTTTATTTTTACCATGTTTACTAATGAGCATGTAGTCATAATGCTCATGAAGTCAAACACTTTTGTTTGGTGGTGAACAAGATGAACAAGACTCCAGAATGACCGTATATGTATGTATATACTAGGGGTGCAACGATACTCGTATCGATATTGAACCATTCGATACAGTGTTTTCTGTTCGGTACGCATATGTATCGAACAATACAAAATTTGTAATTTATTTTTATCAACTTTCCTTCTGACAATGCTGTCTGTGTTGAGCGCTCAGTGAATCTGCGTTCGACTACTCCGCCTAGGCTGCACTGTCGAGCGCAGATCCACTGAGCGTTCAACACAGACAGCATCGTCAGAAGGAAGAGCGCAGGGCAAGCTAGCGAGACAGAAGTTAAGCTCTCCTTGCAACATGGCAAATTGAACCTCCCCCACCCTCATTCAGATCTGGCGTTTGGAATTATTTTGGTTTTCATGTGACGTATGACCCTGAAGGTAAGCGCGTCATGGACTAAAGTAAAACAGTATGTTGGATGTGCCACGCAATGCTCAATTACATGGGTGGGAACTAGTGTGTTAGCTCGTTAACGTGTTGGCCGTCTAGCCCCACGCAGGGGTAGCTCGTTAACGGAGATTTGCCGTGTTACGAATATGACTGCACATTTACACCGACATCATCCTAGTGCAAAGACAAGTGGAAGCAGACAAAAACAACAAGCATGCATGCTACAAACTTTACCCGAGTCATTTAGACAGCCGTTAGCACATGATTCTCCTTATGGGGACCTGATATGTTTAATATTGTGGCGAGCTCAGACAAGGAGGAGACGGAGGTGTCGTTTGGTCTTGCTTCCCGTGAGCTAGCCAGGGAGCACAGCCGTTTATTGACATCTGCAGAAGAACACTGCCGCTAGCTAACTGCTCAGTGGGGCAACCGCACAGCAACAACAACACACAGAGCGCCCTCTGACCAAGGAAGGACACACCGTCGCAGCGAGAAGGCGTCACCCGTCACTATGGCAACATAAACAAAACATAACTGTACAAACAGACCCCCGAACAGCCCTGACCCGCTACATAGCCCCCACCTAAGGGGTCAGTCGTCCCCGACGACCCCATTGCCCCACACAAAGTCCTGCAAATGTCCAGTTGCCTTCTTTTGGCGCACCGGCCGCTCACGACCGGCGGGGGAAAAGTCACTCGGGTCAGAACATGGGGTGCCACCATCATCCCACTTCTGACACCAATGTGGCGAGCTCAGACAAGGAGGAGACGGAGGTGTCGTTTGGTCTTGCTTCCCGTGAGCTAGCCAGGGAGCACAGCCGTTTATTGACATCTGCAGAAGAACACTGCCGCTAGCTAACTGCTCAGCGCGGCAACCGCACAGCAACAACAACACACAGAGCGCCCTCTGACCCCGGAAGGACACACCGTCGCAGCGAGAAGGCGTCACCCGTCACTATGGCAACATAAACAAAACATAACTGTACAAACAGAACCCCAAACAGCCCTGACCCGCTACAATATGCTGCTGAGAATATAGCCCAGAAGAAGCGTATAGTATAGCTTTTATTTTGGAAAGAGCCATTTCTCTGTAATAAACTCTCTTTTCCAAAGATGAGTGATTCCTCAATCAGATACAGGTTTTACCGCGCCAGATCCGCGGCCCCGAACCGTAGTAAGGAAACCTCTGGCAGTTACTTGAAGGTTCCATAACTGACTCGTAGCAGGCAACAGCTTACTATACAGGTCAACTCCGCTAGCAAAAAGATCGAAGGAGGCGTAGGAAACTGCTTCACCGAACTTTATTTCTTCTCTAAGGCACGAACACCGCGTACAGTGGGCTGAAACAGTTTACTCACAGCGAGCATCGCCGACACAACTCTGGCTGTCGAGGGAGTTATTATATTCCTTTTATTTATTTTATTTTCGTCTCTTCTGTAGCTAACCGTTACTTTTCCCCCTTCTCCGCTCTCTCTCTTCACACACACACACACACACACCAGGCAGTCCCGCTACACACATCCCGAATACATTTCCCATCAGGGTTCATCCTTAAAGGGCCATGCCTGTAACACGGGGCTTGCAAAATCGCTAGCCCGACGTCCCGGGCTAGCGATTTTTCCAGTCGGGCTGCCAAAATCTATCTCTGCCCTGCCCGTCGGGCTATCATAGGAAGGAAAAATATATGTCAATGCTTTTGCATTCTTTCGGAAATGTAGCTGGGTAATTATGTCATTGGCATCGGTGAGCCACTGTCAATATGTGACATATTGAAATCGCGTTTGAATTTGCGCTTGTTTTTTGCTTTCACTTTGCAAATGTCCAGGTGCCTTCTTTTGGCGCACCAGCCGGTCACGACCGGCGGGGGAAAAGTCACTCGGGTCAGAACATGGGGTGCCACCATCATCCCACTTCTGACACCAATGTGGCGAGCTCAGACAAGGAAGAGACGGAGGTGTCGTTTGGTCTTGCTTCCCGTGAGCTAGCCAGGGAGCACAGCCGTTTATTGACATCTACAGAAGAACACTGCCGCTAGCTAACTGCTCAGGCGGCAACCCCACAGCAGCAGCAACAACAACACACAGGGCGCCCTCTGACCCCGGAAGGACACACCGTCGCAGCGAGAGGGCGTCACCCGTCACTATGGCAACATAAACAAAACATAACTGTACAAACAGAACCCCGAACAGCCCTGACCCGCTACAATATGCTGCTGAGAATATAGCCCAGAAGAAGCGTATAGTATAGCTTTTATTTTGGAAAGAGCCATTTCTCTGTAATAAACTCTCTTTTCCAAAGATGAGTGATTCCTCAATCAGATACAGGGCTTGCAAAATCGCTAGCCCGATTTTGCAACCCCAGTCGGGCTACCAAACTCTATCTCTGCCCTGCCCGTCGGGCTATCATAGGAAGGAAAAATATATGTCAATGCTTTTGCATTCTTTCGGAAATGTAGCTGGGTAATTATGTCATTGGCATCGGTGAGCCACTGTCAATATGTGACATATTGAAATCGCGTTTGAATTTGCGCTTGTTTTTTTGCTTTCACTTTGCAATGGCACGACAGCACTGATTGGTGAGTGATGATAATTTGCGCACCAATTCCTCTGACATCGTCTTATCAATCGTTAGCTTACTATGCAAACATGACAAGTGAAATCTCCCGCAGCAAGCTTAAACATATGAGAGGTTGATCGCGCAGAGAATCGCTGACCTGTGTGTGTGTGTGTGTGTGTGTGTGTGTGTGTGTGTGTGTGTGTGTGTGTGTGTGTGTGTGTGTGTGTGTGTGTGTAAAAACAGCAGGATATATATTTTATTTCTGCTGAGCCAAATAAGACAGGTCAGGGTGAAGAAGTGACAGCCAAAGAAAAGCTTACCACAAAACGGAAAAGTTATGACAAATCAGACTATAAGGCAAAAAGAAAGTGCAGCTCTATGGTTTCATGGACAAAAGAATTTCTGTGGCTGCAATATGACGAGCTAAATAACCAGGGCTGCACATAAGTGGTCCGCAGGTGCGCATTCGCTGTCAAAAAAAAAAAAAACTCGCACAAGATATGAAGTTGCAACGCGTGTTTGCATACATAAGATTTTCTGGAGGAGGACAGACATTTGTTTAAAACTCTTAAAGATGTCGAAGAAGCTCCTTTAAGCAATTACTTTGGTGTTCCTCCACCTCCAAAGAAATGTCAGAAGGAGTCCGAACCACAAAAGAAGCGCGTATTCTCGGAAAAGTGGTTGCAGGAGGTGAGCTGGCTTCAAACAAATGATGAACGCACAGAGATGTGGTGCGGAATGTGCCGTGAAAATCCCACTTTAGCGGACAAAAACAGTGCTTTTTATATGGACGCAAACGCGCGTTGCAACTTCTTATCTGGTGCGTGTCTTTTATTTTGACAGCGAATGCGCACTTGCGGACCACTTATGTGCACCCGTGTAAATAACATAATGTTCTGCCGGGTGTGTTGTTGGTTTTCTCTCGATTTCTGGGTCGACAAGCGCCTTTGTTACTGGGACCAGTCATTTTAAGAAAGGCCCCCATTAGAACCCATGAGAAATGCAAGAAATGCATTATTGCTCAGTCTGCAATATCTTTCCCAGAACAAACACCAATTGCAAATAACATACTAAAAATAAACCTGAAAAATCTGTTTAGAACAGCGTACTATGTTGCAAAGAGTGAACTACCACTGGCAAAATTTAGTAGTCTTTGCAAACTTCAAAAAGCAAATGGCCTCGATCTTGGTCCCACTTGCCTCTTACCTGTGACTTCAGCGGAAATTTCAAATTCAGGATCTGACACAGACTGATTCATGTCCTACACAGTTCTTACAAGTTCATAGAAATTTCTGTTCAATTAGAACAAAGTATTTGAGTTGATGATTGTAATTTTTATACAATGTTGTAATTTGTTTTTCAACAATTTTTTGATTAATGTTTTGTTTCCTTTACAATATTATACTTTAATGTATAATATTGTAAAGGAAACAAAACATTAATCAAAAAATTGCTCTCTTTTTTATTCGGGCTACTTATATTTATTTTGGGCTACCAAAAACTGAAGAGTCCCTGCCCGAAGGGCTACCAGGGATTTTGAAATTTTGAGAGCCCTGAGATATATTTATTTTTTAAATTACTTTTTGTTTCAGCAACATTAAATTTAAAAACTGTACTTTTGAGTTAAAATATATATTTATAATTTTAATAAATGACAAATTAAAAAGGCATGAACAATTTTTTTTTGTATCGAAAAAATATCGAACCGTGACACCAAAGTATCGAACCGAACCGTGAATTTTGTGTATTGTTGCACCCCTAGTATATACATATATAACTGTTGCCTTAAGGCACATTATTTTGTAAGGCAGAGCCTACAATGTTACATTAAAAAGACTCCAACAATCACACTATCCCCTTTGAGCCAGCAAAAGTGGGAAGGAAAAACTGCCTTTTAACAGGTTGTTCTTTTCCTCCTTGGTGGTCAGCAGCCCTGCTCTTGTTAGTATTTGTTTCACTGAGATGTGTTCCCACCTGTATATTGGCCCTCTGTGCATATACAGTGTTACTGTCTTTCATCTGTCTGCTTACCTCTCACTCCTCGTGCTTCCTGTGCTCCTTTTGTGGTTTCCTGTTTTGTTTAACGTCTGGAATTCTGGGACTCTACAATCAGCCATTTACAAAAAAAAGCTCATATTCTGTTTGTTTTGCCGTCTCCTGTGTCTTGTATTTCCGTCCAAAATCTATACTTGCACGATATGCTCTGGTACCAGTTTATTAGTCACTAGCTAAAACTGTATAAATATAGCCCAACTGTTAACACAGGAGACCTGCAGTAAATCCTGCCTTGATGACGGGTATAATGTACTGCTTTTGCTGAAACTAGGGAGGTATTTATTGAACTTTATTGCCGTTTTGGAAGCTCCATACATGACAGTGCAGTTCAGCACCACGGACTAAAGACTCCAGAATGACCATAAAGTAAAATCCACACCTCTGTAAAACAGTTTAGACAAAAAATAAACATGCTAACTTTCACAAGGGAACGATTCATTACAGCTTTGGAGTTTTTTTTTGCTTTTTAAATTTTGAGGTGTACCTAATAAACTGGCCACTGAGTGCAGCTGTTTTAATGTTTAATGATCTTTAGAGCCTTTCTCTCTCTCGGTAGAATAAAACAACGTCTGTAATAAGCAAGTAATTTACTCAGTACTAACCTATCACAGGCTGCGTTTGAGTCCTCATTAACTCCAAACACTGACATCTGTCCTGTTCCCTTTCTTGTTGGCTCTCATTTCTTCAGCCTTAAAGTTTCATCTGTTTGTTATTTATTACAAACAAGCGTCTGTAACTGGCTGCTCCAAATGTGCTCCATCTTGTAAAGTAGGTTTGAAACCAGTAATTTGGAGATATGAATGGCATTTCAAATACAGAAGGAATGAAATTCTCTTGGAGTAGATGGTTGACGGCTAATTATACCATCCTTGGATACCAGGCTGTTTCGTTTGTAGCCTTCATACAGGCAGCTTAGTATTATTGTATCGTGGCATTCTGGTGCCAGAGAGAAAAACAAATTAGCCTGTGAAAGTGGCCTTTGTTATACGGCTTTGTGCTTGCTCCTCTGGGGCTTTTGGCTCATTTCTGCATTTGGCATTGAAATTGTTGAGAAACAAATGATTGTGAGACACGCGACGTGCTTTGGAATAAGAGGATTTGACCGAGGGTTGAGTTATCGGTGGCGATGGCGGGTCTGTGAGCTTTACAGTCTGGGGGTAGGGCTGTATGTGTGCATGTGAATGTATATATATGTATATGAAGTGAAATGATTTGTGGTCTGATGGTGCTGCCTGGTGTTTTTAATGGGCTTTTTAAAAAAAGTTTTTATAGGAGATGTGGTTCTAAATGCCTTTTTCTCTGCGACAGGTATGCCTTTGGTCGTCAGTCTGACTCCCGACAGGTAACCAGGTGTGTTGCTGCTCTCATGGCTTTGACAACCCTGCGAGTGTTCCCTGTCGCTGTGGTCACCATCCTGGCAGTGCTGGCGTCGTCTGCAGAGGAGCATGAGTGGCACTTTGATCCAGGTGGGATGTCATCTATACATGTGTAGAGCAGAAAACATCGTGTCCTCAGTTTGAATTTGTTTTTGTTTGTGTCCTACTTTGTCCCCCAAACTCAGACATGATTGCATTTTCAAACCTGTTACCCTCTTCCTCTCCTTGGGCACAGCAAACGCCTTCCCCGCTGCTCTGAAATTCTCCTCACATTCTCAGATCAGTCAGCCTCATTCTCCATCCACTATCAACAGGCTATCCTGTGTCCTCTCCCTGTCTGCCAGCCAGTTGTTTGAAACAGGAGAATAAGATAGCTAGGCAACCCCCCCCCCCCCCCCACCCCCCACCGCAACCGGCAGCTTGTCAAGACCGCTAATGCACAAGCAGATCGTGAAAGTGTCAATCAAAATGTCGGAGAAGGGAATGCATGAGGAGTTAGTGAATGTGTGCCAGCCAGGTGTAACCAGAGGAGAGTGTCTGCAGGGCGGCCAAACTTTGGACCGGAGCAGCTGGTCTGTGAATAGGAGAAAATCTGTAACTGTCATTACTGTCTTAATTATACATTTAGTATTTGTTTAATTCATTAATTATTCTTGAAATGATCTCCCGGCTGCCAGCATGTGACATTTAAGCAATATTTAAGCTGATATAAAACAAAAAAACCCAGCAAACATTTGAGTAGATTTATGAGTTTTTGCATGAAGTTGCCTAAAGTGTACCCAAAGTACAACTGAAACAAGTAGTCGGAATTATTAAACATGATATTTGCATGGGCGTATCTTGATTAGCATTGCTCTGGATAGCAAAACATACTCTAGCTGTGCTGTTCTGTCCTGGACAGTCTTTTGGTGCCAGAAGATTTAAATCTGTGGTGGACCTGATTGGATGCAGGTAAACAGTCCACATAGTTTTTAGTTTTTTTTGTTAAGTATCTGTGTTCATAAGAAATCACCGGTGCAAGGGAAAGGAAATCTTGGCCCAGATATCTGCTGGCTTCACTGAAAGTAAAAATCAGGTGAGATGACTAGCCAATGAGTTCCCAGATTTTGTTTGTCCAATGCTTTAATTGCATGATTACCAGACACCTGAAAAACTGAGAATATCTCCAACATCCTGAAAAATTAAGAAATTGTAACAAACAACTTCAACTAAAACAGAGAAGGGTAAAGAGAGTAAAGTTTGTGGCAATTGCTTCGTTAAGTTTTTTGGTGCAGGCTTTGAAATAAAGTGCACATCTTACCAGTGGAGTACCAGAGACCCAAAATAGAATTGAACAGGTAATGGCTAACAGTAACACAGCCAGTGTGAGTCCTTGAAAGGCCTGATGGTGTTTTTGATAAACTGAATATTTGATTTTAGTCATTTGTGTCTGCATCTCCTGCACTGACTGCTTTTTAGCTTTCAAATCCCATTAGACAATGGCTTGTTTTTCCCATAGACTGTATATAAAGGATGGCCTGAATCACCAGGGCATTACTCGCTGATTTGTGATGTGTCGTTTAGAAGCTTTGGCTGGAGCCATCTTACTTTTGTGAAACCATACATCTCAAGGATGGACATATGCTTTATATGGTCAATTTACTCCTCGTGGGTGTGTAACTCACGAAACAAACACATTGTTTTATTTAAGAACAAAAGACTTAAAACAAGCTATTAAGATCATCTGAAAGTATTCACTAACAGTCTTTTTTTCATAATAATAATAATAATAATAATAATAATAATAATAATGGATTGCATTTATATAGCGCTTTTTCGGGACCCCTCAAAGCGCTTTACAATGAACAGAGGAGTCTCCGTCCCCTGTTGCCAATGTTTCTTCCATCTTTTATGTACATATTTTTATAAATATATCCTTTTCTTCTTGATCTTACGTTTTCTTGAGCTCTCGGTTGAAGTTTAGCTGCTGGTAGACGGCGATAGACCACGATCAGGGCAAACATTGTTCTCTGAAAGTAAAGATTCTTTTCCAAACAGTTTTCAAGAAAGACTTCTCTGATGGTCTCTGACACATAAGATTAAGCTCGTTCTGGTTGTGCTTCTCTTTTTATTATTTAACTGACAGAAAAAATTATATAGTAAAAACTGAAGAGGAGTGATTGGTATTGGAAAAAGGTTATTATTTACAGCTCTAATTAAAAAATTGTTTTGGGAGGAGTAATCGCCTGTTAAATGACTGTTTGATTTATTACTTAATCATATCCGTGAATCTAGATAAATTAACAGGCTGTGTAGTGCAATAGAGACGCTCGCATTTTGTCTTGTTGAAATGATTAAATCAAGCTTGGCAGTGTGAGCAGCAAGGTTTGGTGCATGCGCTAAAGTTTAATGTAAGATGACAGACAGAGAAAGTGAAGCCAGAGGACACAGCGGGGCAGAGACGAGAGAGCGAGAGGTGAAAAGACTGCAGATGGCGGGCTGTTGACTGGCGATGTGGTATAATGATGATGATGTAATGAAATGGGCACCTGTCCTCAGGGTGTGTGTGTGTGTGTGTGTGTGTGTGTGTGTGTGTGTGGCGTCCGTTGGGAGGTTTTAGGGTTTGTCATGCGGCCCGACATTCCTTTTCACTGAGTCAATGACAGAAACTGAGTTAGACGCCCACCCAACCCCCGCCTCTTTATGTCACCCTCAGCCAACCCTGCATATCGCTGTCAGTAACCCTTTCCACTTTATCACTGCCCAACACTCCCGCAGCCTCTCACCCCCTCACCTCGTCCTCAGATAGCGCCATCGTTGGGTAATCCCTGCCTGGGACCGCGCTATCTGGATCGGTTGATAATGCTGCCGCTGGAGCAGAGCCGGTGCAGATATCTGAGACCTGTCTGTGTTCATTCCATCGCCCTTAGTTTCTTTCTCGCTTTAGTTCTCTCTCTGCAAATGCCCAACAGAAACGGGCACTGAAGAAATGGGAAAGGTGTATTCTCAGAGATGACAGGTCACAGTATTTCACAGCGGGTGGCCTCATAAGCTGTGAGCATAAACTTGGAGGTGCATACGGGTATTACTGGCAGTCCGTCTAATGAAGTCACTTGTGACTAGTGAGAGAGGTATTACCGGAATAAGTGACAGTGACATTACGCATTGCATGAACAGTACCAACGGACATTAAAGCAAATAAAAGCAAAGGTAGGAGCGTTACATTTTTCCCCTTCCACTCACTGTCTGTGTGAGTTATGAAGCATAAAGTCCGGAACTTTTCCCAGAAATGACATAACAACATTATGCTCCGTGACCAATGATGACCACTCATGCTCTAATGGAAATATTAAATTTCCCCTGGACATGTGCTCCACACGGAGGAGAATTTTTCTCATATCTTTATCCGGCCTCTGTCTTCCTCTCCTTCTCTGTCTCTATCTCCCTCAACCCTTCCCTTACAGCTCAGTGTCGTTACGCCCTGGGGATGGAGGATGGCACCATCCCAGATTCTGACATCACTGCCTCCAGCGCCTGGTCAGACTCCACAGAGGCCAAACATGGAAGGTGGGAAGTGTGTGTCTGTGTGTCTGTTGTACCTGGAGTTCAAAGGTTACTCTCAAATACCTAAGCACATTTCCACAAACACAAACTTTTGTCTAAAATCTGTAGTTCTTCTTCCGCTTATGCTACAGTCACAACAAAAGTGATCTTTTTGCCTTTTAAATGGTTACTCTGAAGATGGCCGCAGTCAGCTGAGAGAGCAATAAAACAGCAATAAGATGAACTCAATGTGCAGCTGAAGGTGATCAAATCTGTTGCAATCTACAGAGACAGAAATTCACAATACCTGTTTAGATTCAGTCGAGCCAGAACCTCAAAGAAAATGCAAAATGGGCATCAGTAACCAGTATACAACCAGTTGGCAACCAGTTGCACTGAGTAACAGTAAGAGACATATTGCAGATGAGTTTCTGACTTGGATTGATTACAGTGTGTTGAATATGTTTGCATTTATGAATTAGATGGAAGTTACTTTCAAACCTTTGCCAGTCTTTCTGATGTTCTGACTGCAATTGTTTGGAGACAGGTTGCCTCCCACCATGCAACCTGTGCAACTGCCTTGTGATTGAAAGCTGGTCGCCACAACCACCTGCAGTCACCAGACATCTACAGACTTTTCCAAGTTGCAAGCAGGTTGCCATCCCGTTTTTAAAGAAGAGTTTTTGAAGAGTTACGCTTGAATTCTGCTTCAGCAAGAAATCCACTTCATGACTTGATGATGTAACCGGAAACCCCTCTAACCCCACGTTGTAACCTCCAATGTCAGTCAGACTCAGTGAGGGCTGCATCGACCCAAGATGAGTTACGTTTCTCTAAAAAGGTGCATGCCGGGTTACGTGGAAAGTTATAACGCAGGGTTAAGAGCGGTTTCTGGTTACGACGGCTGAAAAACAGTTTTCAACAGCAGTGATGTCACCGTGCACCAACACACACACCGTTGGGTTCACATCTGCATCAGAGCAACTAAGTGAAGGTTTCAGGGGATGATAAATTGCTTGCTTTTTGTCCAAGTGCTATACTCTGTTACTATTAGAAAGTAAAAAAATGGCAGATTTACAAGGTTTTTTTAGGACGGCAGCAGCGACTCGACTTATTTTGGATGTGTGCTGTACAGTAATTAAATTCAGAAGTTCTTTTCCTATTATTCCTGGCTGTCACCGCTTTGATGTGGTGAGATAATACAGCTCAGACAGCAGACATCACCATGCAGTGAAAGTGTAACAGTGACAAAATGAATACAGACTTGATGTTCGCTGTGACGGATTACGTAACTCGAATAACTTCTCAGAGCGTGCGATTTGATTTTCACACCGTATTGAGATCAAAAAGAACAATTAGACGCCTGGAGAAGTAGGGAAAAATGCTAATGGATGGTTTGAGAGCAGAATGATTAGGGTTGATGTGAGGTGTAATGGATTGACGCACGCAAAACCACAGGTGTGGTGCTTCTAAAATTGGGTTGCTTTTTCTTTCCAAGCCAGCCACGGGAGAAAGCTTCTTATAAAGAAAACATAATCACCTCTTTGAATAGCAGCACCGACTGGGATCTCAGCTGGTTTCTACTTGATAGGGCGGATTTAATAGCCTGGTAGCGCCCGTCTGAATTGCCGCCCACATTTCTGATTTGTTCAGCGAATCGTATACAGAGTCTTTAAGTACAGCAAAATGGTAATTGGGCCCAATTATCAGGCTGCGTTATCATCTCTTTCAGGAGTCAAGATGTCACGCTGGCCACTTGTCATACTCTGTAAAAGAGCTGCTGTTGTATTTAAACTTGCTGAGCAAAATTGAAGCGATCTCTCTTCCACAGGAATGAGATATTCCAGTGCTCATGCCAGGCTGATGTGCTGTCTTATTTTCAGTCTGTTGGCACCGTGCTAAAGTAATTTTTAGCAGGTTTATTAGATTAAGGTGGAAGATGATAGTTTGTGTGTGTCTTCTTAAAACCTACTTGGTAATTAGATCACCACGGGCCCAGGTGGTAATTAGATCACCACCTTATCTGTCTGGCTGTAAGGTCTGCAACATGTTACCGCCACGTGTAATCTGTGGGATCGTGCATGTGTGTGTTTGGGTTCACTTGCCTCCATCAGCTTGCTGGGTTGGGTCTCTTGGCAGAGCGTCTAACCATGTGGAAATGATTATTAGTGCAGCCTCTTTTTAAGGCACATCAGGGAGATCCAAAAAGAGAGAAAACAGAGAGAGCAGCGGACATGAAGATTAAAAAAAATAAATAAATAAAATAAGTGTGAGGTGGATCGCTGCAATGGCGTGCTGAAAGGTAGGGGGGAAATTAATCTGAAAGCAGGGTTTTTGAGGGAGGGTGGTGTGTGGAGGGAGAGATGCAGAGCTGGTAGGTGATTACTCTTGGCCAGTGGAATACCAGCTTATTGGTTGGAGTGAGAGAGGAAATGATGGAGGGAATGAGTGAGCTGTGAACAATGGGAGACGAATGAAGAGTTGGCTGGTATTTAGGGAGGAATCAAAAGACAGACACACAGTGAGACGGGAGAAAAATGAGTTACTTGGCAGAGCGCTGTTCTGTAATGTTATCCATGCTGGCTGGTGCACGCTAGCTCTCCCTCCTCATCCTCTCTCCATTAGAGGACACTTGGTGGAGCCCTAATGTGTTGATATCATCTTGTGGTTCCCAGCAGCATGATCTCACCCGCTGAGGGGAGAACGGGAGTGATTAAAGTCCAAGCATGGCTGTCAGTGCGACCGAGTTGATCCAGTGATTTGTTTTGGTGGTCTGAGCAGCAGCTTTCATTTTGAGAGAAGCCCCACGGTGGTCAGAGCGCGGTTGTGGCCTGGCGTCTGTTCCAAAGCTCCTCGGTACGAGTCGGAGTCGCACACAGCCAAATTTGTGGTCGTCGTGCGGCTGCTCCGCGGTGCTGCTATGAACTTTTCTTCTCAGGGTTAGGGTTTGGGCTGAGTGAAAACCTTTGGTGCGTGTGTGGTCGTGGCAGGCCTGCGAGCAAAGATTGGTCCTGACGCTCGACACCACACAGATCTTGTTGTGAGGTTTGAAGAATGTGGAGGAGCCGGTAATTTTCACTCTGCTCCTTTCATCTCGTTTCCTCTCTTCATGAGCCGCTTGTGTTCTCTGCTTTTTCCATGAGGTTGGTTAACTAAACTAAACGGAGTGCGCAAAAACATTTCAAGATAAAAACTAGACTTTTGAAAACTGAAACCACATTCTAGACAAATAAACAAACTCTAATGCAAAATACATAAATATATATGCATATAAAAACTATATATAAAAACTGAAACCAACATTTTTAAACACTGAAAGCAGGAAATTCACTCTGGACCCTAAAGTGAAATTAAAAACAGATTCAACATCAACTAAAAATCAATATACAGTAATAACAGGGCTCTGCAGGTTTTCTCAGTCTCTCTGTCTTTAGCCATTTCCAGTTTTTATGCATCTTTCTCTCTTTTTCAGAGAGTGTTGTCATATTTATATGTGAATGTTTGGCTGCTGTAAAATCCAATTTGTGCTGGTGGAGGACTGGACTGTTTGTGCTGAATTCTCACTTGTACCTCTGCACACTGCCGGCACTCGGGGATTTGATGCAGTCTGCCGGTAGTCATGTTTCTATCTGCGTGCGAGTGTTTGCGTGTGGGACTGGGATTTCGTGAGCTTACGATTTGTGTTTTCGCTTTAAACAACTTGCAGTTTGTTTTCCTTTACTGTTATCTGACATTATCATCTCTCTCTATCTCCGTCTCTTTCTCAGGTTGAGTACTGGAGAGGGGGACGGAGCGTGGTGTCCATTAGGATCCGTGTTCCCCAGCGGATCAGAGTACCTTCAGGTGGGATGCTCATCTTTTTCTGCTCTGATATGCAGGTGCACTTATTGCTCACTACGGCTGCTGGTTTGGTGAAAGGTATTGATTGATATTTAATGATTAACAAGGTGTGAGTGCATTTGTAACCGTTATAAAAGTCTGTTCAATAATTCAGACAGATTTTTACTTTGAGGTGGTTTTACAGAAGCTATAAGGTTTCGTTGGGCATAATAATAAAGTGCAAATATACTGTTTAAACATTTAGGAAAAAAAATGTGGAGTCTGCGTTTTCTCCTTGTGCATGTGCGGTTTTTTTTCTGCTTCCAGGAACTCTGGTTTCCTCCCACAGCTACAAACATGAATGAATGTGAATGCGAAGGTTGCCTTTCTCTCTGTGTTAGTCCCTGTGATGGACTGGTGATCCGTCCGGGCCATACACAGCATCTCACCCATCACAGTTAGGATAGACTCCAAAGGTTAAGAAATCGGGTGGATGGATGTTTGTTACAGTTGTGCAAAAAGTGCAACAAAGATAGGATTTTATTTTGCCAGTCGTTATGTTTGTTACATCTGGGCAGAAGCAGGGTCGCTGTTTTCCTTTTTCTTCTCCTAATGCATGCGTGTGTCACTCCCAGCTTTTAGTAGATACTGAAAGACAGATAAGATCTCTTTATGCTCTTCATGAGTTCTCCTTTCTATCTTTAAAAATCATTGAAATTGCAGTGGTGAAGAAGCTCTTAACTGTAATCCTACAAGAACACATATTTGTCAGTCTAGACCGCGCTAATCATCTTTTCTCTACATCAAGGTCATCGATATCCTCCCAAATCAGCTCTTTGCATTCTGAGCACACACTTTTTAGACTATCGTAAGCATATGAAAATAAGTCCTAAAATATATTGAAATTGAACAATATGAGTAAATGTAGGTGAGTTTGGAAGCATCCCAGTACTTTTAAATCTTGTTGGCATTTCCAGCTTTCTGAGTGACATACGTTATGATCATCTGTCATCTGTAGATTGACCTGCGCAGACTCCACTTCCTGGCTCTGGTCGGCACTCAAGGTCGCCACGCTGATGGGCACGGTCAGGAATTTGCACGCAGTTACCGGCTCCGCTATTCCCGAGATGGAGAGAAATGGATCACCTGGAAGGACCGCTGGGGCCAAGATGTAAGTGGGATTTTTCTCACGTCCTCGCCTTGATTACAAATGAACTGGATCCCTCTGTTTCTGTCACAAACAAATGGAGCGAAATAACAATTTGAATGTCATTAAATGAGCCAGTGGGGTGTCAACACAAGAAACATACTGCTGAGGGCGACTCCATTATTGATAGGATACGACTTAATATCCTGGGGCTGTTGAGTATAAATGAAGTGTTAATCACAGCTATCTGTATAATTCATTTGCATTTGATTTACTTATTATTCATTGTGAAGTTGAGCAGTTTGGAACTAAGCCAAGCTTCCGGCTGAACAATGCAACGAATGCATGTGCAGAGTTTATATTCTTTTAAAGCCTCTATTATTGCATCTGTTGAATATTTGATTTGGTGATACATGGTACTCTGTGTTTTGTACCACTCTTACATGGCAGCTTGGGAATTACAAACTCCGACAACAAAATGTTTAAGGAAGGTTACACTGTTTGGCTCTCACTTGCATTTACTATTCTGGACCTTATATTGACACACAACAAATATTGAGAAACTGCAAACCGAAGTAATTTTTTTTGCGTTAATGTGTTTCATCTAAAAACAGCCTGCGGCTCTAACCTCTCAAATCAATCATTCTTTGCACCTTTATGTATTAAAGAAAAAGTTCAGTCGGTTCATTTCAGCTCCTCTTGGATTAACAAATTCAGAAAATGCACTCTGAATAAAATCTGGGCGCCTTAAGGTGTGGATTTATTCAACCTTACAGTTATTAGCAGAGGCGAACAACATGCTGTGTGATTGAATATTTGAACTGCTCTCCCCTAGGTGGTGTCTGGTAATGAGAACACCTATGATGTTGTGCTGAAAGACCTCGGACCTCCCATTGTGGCTCGCATGGTGCGATTCTACCCCCTCGCCGACCGGGTTATGAGCGTTTGTCTTCGGGTGGAGCTCTATGGCTGCCTTTGGAACGGTGAGTGTGTATGAGCGTGGATTTGATGGACAACGTCCCCGATTTTACGAACACTCGTTTTGTCTGTGCTAGGCGATGCGTGCCCTCCAGTTTAGATAAAATATTTCATATGGTGAAGATGGCTTAGCTGGCTGTCGTCCCAGATTTGATCCTGTATCAGATGGTAATGATCACAAGTGTGTGGGTTGTTTTTTTTTTCCATGCATTCCATACATCGAATTGAGGCATTCAAATTTACAGCCTTTGTGGGATTTGGCCAAATAAAAGAAGCCCCATATTGATGAATGGTGTTGGTCTCCATGTTTGCTGAAGCACAACACTGACTCACTGAGTATTTATGTCTCCTATCCTGCCCCACCCACCTCCCTCAGATGCTCACTGGGTTGTCAGTAAATCACAACTGCCACTGGCACTAAAAGACCAGTTCCCGGTCTGTGTCTTCAGGGACACCATCCCTCTGAAATATGCTTGAATGTGGCTTTCGGCTCTTTTCCCTTTTCGTTTTTCCTACGGGCTGGAGATTATGCAGAATCTACACAATGTAATGCTGCCTCTCTAAAGTCTGATATGGAATGAAATAAAAGGTCAAATTATACATATTTGACCTTTTATTTCATTCCATATCAGATTTTAGAGAGGCAGCACAATGTCACCCCATTATTATTCCTTAGCTTTAACTTTGGACCTGCTTGGCTCTCAAGCACTCGCACACCGGTACCTGCAAATACTCACATCTAAAGACACATGTTTATGTGCAATCAGGGTGTGCTGCACATATGTTATGTGAAGAATTGTGTTTATTTTGGGTAGCAAAGCACCGGGCTGGAGTCAGCGTTACTGACGTCACCTCTGTTCTCAGGGAGTGGGCTGATTAGGTGTACATTAGAGGCAAGGAGGCTCGAGTTCCGCTGGTGGATGGCCTTTTAGTTTGTTTTACTGCTTGAAATCCAGCTGTAGCAGTTCTTCCCTGCAGCTGGGATTTCTGTTGGCTCTGTACATGTTGAACTACTCACAATGAAAACGGGAAAAAAAATGCTTGTTTCAAGGACCTCTCGACTAATATTTCTTCCCGTCTTGCCGTGTTTCAGATGGGTTGAAGGCTTACACAGCTCCAGTGGGTCATGTCATGCAGCTGCCCGGCATGTCTGTGTATCTCAACGACTCCACCTATGATGGGAGCACGGAACAAGGGTAAGACGTACATCTGCTCCGAGCATCTTTTCCATTTTCATTTTTATGCACAAGTATGCTGGATTTCCATAAACGCCTGGATTTCGCTTTAATGGAAATGTGCAGGCATGGCCTCGTTTATAAATCACGGCACTGCAGCGGCAAATGTGAAATATGATCATGACAACAATTCACACCACATTAGTGACACCCAGAAATGTGGGGTGAAGCGCTATCATGATGATATTTGTGACTTCATCAATGGAGTAACAAAAACTGTGCTTATCACATCTGCTAGCTCTGAAGCCAAATCCTCTCATGAGGTTTATCCAGTCGGCCTAATCGAAAGGGAATGACATTATTTTCTTTAGTTGTTCGGGGATTTGAGGCATGTTTCCTGGCCGTGAGGTTTTTGGTAGGGAGCCATGGAGGGGGGGAAATGGGGGTGGTGTCCACCCTTGCGTGGGCTGTGCGCTTAATGGGGCTGAAATGTTTTGTTAGCCAGTGATGTAGCACTTTTGATGTAATCCAGACGCTCCCGTAGCAAAACGCACGGGCGAGGGCTCATATGGTCGGCAGTGGGGGGAACTGTTTGGGGATCCAGTTCTGTTGCTTAGTGTTTGCTGTTTGCTGAGGTGTGTGTTTGTAGGGGGAAAACGAAGTGGGGTTAAGGTTTGTGTTTGAACTTGTGTTAGTGTGTGTGCATCCTCGTGCACACAGCTTTATTTCTGCTTTAAATGGTAAATGTACGGGTCCTTACAAAGCACTTTCTTTTCTTACTGAGCTCTAAAAGCCACACTCAGACACACAATTGGTGCTTTATTCTGTGCCATTATACACTTTTTCTCTCTCTCTTTTTTCTTTTAACCTCTGGTACGCACAAAAGCCAATTTGGGGTTCAGTAGCAATGCAATAAGTGCCCGAGGACACTTCAACACTTTGCACTACCTCTTTAGCTACAGCTACCTGTTGCTTGTTTGTGTGCAGGATACAGTTTGGAGGGCTTGGTCAGCTGTGTGACGGTGTCCTGGGAGGAGACGACTTTACAAAGACTAAGGAGTTGAGGGTGTGGCCTGGGTATGACTACCTGGGCTGGAGCCGGGAATCCCTCGGGCAAGGCAGCGTGGATATTGAGTTCCACTTTGAGAAACCACGAGTCTTCCACCACATGCAGGTAGGCACTCGAAGTTGTGCTTGTGTGCAGTAGTGCGTGTATAAATCTGTGCAGGGCGTTGTTACCTCTGCAGATAGTGTAAATCAGAGATGCCGTTGCGGCTAAAAGCGATAGTCAATGGTCTGTGCCTTGGAGGAGATCCACCTTGTAAGAATGATCATCTTTAGAAATCGTCACTCATTTTATCGCAAACCAGTTTTTCATGTGTTGAGATAATCTCATATCAGGTCACATTTCAGTGCATTTCCTGTGTTTTTGTTTTGGGTGAATGGTTAAGAGGACATGGCAGGACTTTGTTCATGGAGATGTGAAACTGCCATAGTAAATGAAAGAGAGTCGGTAAATATCATTAAAATCTACATTTTTACAGTTTAAAATTGAACATAGACCTTGACTTATTAAAGAAAATGTGGCATAAATGGTTTCCATTTACTTCCTCCTGCTCTCCCCTGTTTATTCACACGTCCATGTATTAATATTAATTTAAGAAATACTCATTTATTTATGGATTTATTTCTGTATTGTTTTTTTCTTTGCGTGTATTCCCGCTGGTAGAAAACGAATAGCTTTGTTCTGGCTGGTGCAGTTACACTTTGAATAATCCCCCCTTTATAAGCAGAAATGCATAAAGAACGAACACAAAAATAAATACATTTTGGGGAATAAATATGAGGGAAAATACAAAGGAAAAATCATACATGTATAAACAGGGCAATCAGTACCAGGAGGGAAAGGAACACAGGAGCTTATTAAAACTGAGATTTCTCTCTATATATAACAGTTAAATTGATTGGTGCATTTAAGATCATATAAATGTATTTATGTAGTTGATATTTATTTTTTTGGCAGTTAAACCCTCCACAGTTTCCATCCAACAGGAGTCTCTTTGTCTGTGTGATACATTTCAAAGCACGGCTCAGTAAATGGGGCGTCTTTGATGCATATCATCCTTTTCAGCTTAAAATGAAGATCTTTTTTTCTAACTGTCTGCCAAAAAAACCCTCCAAAACTTAAGTTGAGAAAACCAGACAGCAGTCGAATCAAACTTTCTTTTTTATGGGCTACAGTCTGAACGTTCGAAGCACCTCGATGCGTCCAGCTTCTCGAAGGCACAAAAATGTTAACTTTTGTTAACTGCTCTGTGTCTGTCTTCCTGTCTTCCTGTGTTATGAGCAGGCCATTGACTTGACAAAGAAGTATTTGTAATTAATACATTGTTTTGGTTGATTAATTATCTCATTAGCCCAAAACAATCATGTCCCATTTCTCCATCTGATGAAACTGCTTAGAAATTCCTTTGTCTCCAAGCAGCTCGGGCCCTAAAACGAACTCCATCAGCACCGTTATGTGTCTGTGTGTCTCTCTTTTTAAACAGCACTAAGTTCCTTTATCTGCAGCGTCAGGAAGCAACATTTTTACTGGAATAGCTCTGCAGCCATTTAATTAGTTTGAATGTGCCATTGTTTATGATGGGACAGTGCATCAGTGCTCGTCTCTCTGGGAGCCACCAAATTGCATCACAGTCTGTTTGTGCGTCTGTGCGGCTTTTGGGGTTAGTTTGTGGAGCAATGAGGGGGATAATGGTGTGAAGCAACCCAGTTTGAATTATAACTGTGTTGTCTCATTGGACGCGGACTGGAATGTCGGTTTGGGTGAGAAGCACCATATACATCTCTGTGGATTGAACAGCCTGCATGCCTTAAAAAGGGCACAAGTAATTACTCTAAAATCTCCTGACAGTGACTGAACATTTTTTGAATCTTTATTTTCTTTTTCCACGTGTTTTTCCACAGTTTACCTCTGTTACCTTTTAAAAATCTCTCCCAGCGGTATTCGTGGTGTTTTTCCTACGCTTATCCTGTTTTTCTTGCCTTTTCCCCAGTCGTTTTCATACACTAACCTCAACTGACACGCAGCGTTACACTAGCCTGCCCGAGCGGATATGTCAGACACACAGGTCAAATAAACAAGGAGAGGGAACCTGAACCTGATTCTGGCTTGACCCGTCTCTGAAGACCGCACTTCCTCAAACTGTGTTTAATAAGAGAAATCTGCCCTTTGACATTTTGTCAGCCATAACCTGCACTTCTTACACATTTTCTAAAGTTTCTGTTCTGTTCTTTGGGCCTTTTTGTCCAAGATTTTTGCCCGTGCATGTGGACGTAGACAAATATATCCCTTGATTTCTTAACGTGTGTCTTACATTAAGCTTTTGCAGCTGCATTCCCTGAAGGAGTAGTAAATTTCCTTATTTCTGTTGACTTATCAGAGCTCTACCTCTACCACCAGCTTCCAGTGCATACCCACACACCCCATTTTGTCCCCTTTCCAAACAGAAACACTTGCACGCCGTGTGTGTGTGTGAGAGAGACTTAACACGTGGATTAGGTTAGAGCAGCTGGCCTTTCAGTGTGTAAGGTTTACAGCTAACCTGTCAGAACAGCCTCTGCTCTCTAAGAGGGGATTTTTTTTTCTATCTCGTTCTTAATTTTCAGTCTCTTAGATCTATACTTTTGACCTCAATTGACCAACCTCCATCTTCCCCCACATCCTCGTCTCTTCTTGTCAAGCTCCTCTTTCCGCTTCCAGCCACAACGACTCCTCGTATATTAATTCAGCTTTTATGGATTCTTCCGTCTTTGGCCTTTCCCTGCTTGTAAAACAGAGAAGATATATCCTCTATTCTCTTCTCTTCTGTCATACACTTTCTTTTCTTCTACCCTCCTTCTCTCCTCCTGTGTTCTAATTTTGTTAATTTGCAGCCCGGCTCTGCTCTAAGTCGTGCCAAAGCAATTATGGCTCAACAGAAAGAGAATGTGTCATTAATTATGTGCGTTAATTTAATCTCTTCCTGCCTTTCCGCGGATAATGAATGACAAAGGTCTAAAGGTTTTCCAGATATTTCCATGAGCTATAGGTAGTGAAAAGATTTTGTAACTGATTGCAACTTTTTCTTTCTTTTTTTGCTTCTCTGCACTCACACAATTTTCTCCTTCCTCTAGGTGCACAGTAATAACCGTCACACACAGGGTGTCAGAGTTTTCAGCAAAGTGGAGTGCCTTTTTAAGCCTGGCATCCTCCAGCCATGGTCCTCTCCTGCCTTCACCTTGCCTGTGCCCCTCGAGGATCTAAAAGACCCCTCGTCACGACCCATCTCTCTCCCACTGGGCGGCCGGCCGGCTCAGATCCTCCGCTGCAAATTCTACTTTGCCGACCGTTGGCTGCTCATCAGCGAGATATCTTTCCTCTCTGGTAGGAAACACAATTGAGTTTGTCCATTTTTTTCATCTGTGAGATGTGTATTTTAGCCACTCTGGCAGGCGGTTATTGCTTCTATAGACGCTAGGCGCTTACATCACACATATCCTAGCAACTTGCACTATCGTGGAAGTCAAGCTGAGATTTAGCTTTGTCTAGGGAAAGGCTAAATATAGATGGCACCAAAACAAAAAGCCAAAAAATACCGACCTGTGAGAGATTGGATTTTCATCCATGCTACAGCAATCAGCTTTCCTCAGGTGTTCAGTGTAAAATTTAAGTAAAGTGGAGCTGCTGTGGCTTTTAGAGTGAAGCTTTCAGCCTTTTAACTGATCAACATGTTCAGCATTTGAGAGTCCTCTTTTGGACATGAACAGAAAAATCATGCTATTCTCTGAGACATTATCAGTACTTTCCTATTCAGAATTTTAAAAACCCAAAGCAGCCCATCTGTGAACATAATTAGCGTTCATTCTTTTCTACCTGATCTAAAACACTATTTTTAAAAAAGTGACTATTTTCCCTCCATCTGTTGTCTTCATTATCTGTGTCTAGGTTCCAACAATCAGGCGCAGCATGAAGGCGAACAGAGAAAGATGAGTTTCATGCCTATCTGAGTCAAAGTCGGATAGAGGACTCCTCTGCTCTCAGCTTCAGATTACTGTGACTAATTAAGCTGTCTTTTCTAGTTAAAAACACTGTCAGGTGTAGTTGGATAAGAATCAGCCGAGTTATCTCACCAAACTCAGGTGGCTCAGATCAGTGGACCCAGCAGTGGCCTGACACGTCTTGCTGCTGGACTCGAGCCACACTGGTGATAAATGACCAAATGAGGTTTGGTTCAAACGTCTGACACGTAAAGAAAGGTCGCACGAAGTCTGTAACGGACTTTATTCACAAAACTACCGACAAATGCAGCTGTATGCTGTGTTAGTTAGAGCTGGCTCACATCTGGCATCACAAAGCGGTCGGCCTGGTTGATAACCTGTTACTCAACTATCCACCGGGCTAGCATTGCTGGCTTAGAGGTAATTTCAGAGTCAGATGTTCCTTACACCCTCTAATCACGTATGTCTACAGTCTATCTCTCACATTAGGGGGTCCATATAAACATTCGGCGCTCATTCATTCTGCATTCAGCAGCTGAGAGTATGCTCAGAGCTCCTCTGCTGTCAACTTTCACAAACCGAACTCCTTCCAGCTCCCCGGTCGACTCCTGCATTAACATTTAGTCATACGTGAGCTACAAGACCGAGATGCTGGCTGTGTTGTGCAAACAAAGCAGAGTATGTTATTTGATTACCTGCCGAGGGTTAGTGAGCTAACACAATCAGTCATGCTAATCGATAAGGAAAGGATCAGTTCCCAGTCAAAAACAAGGTAATTAAATCCAATGAAATGAATTGGCTTTCTCTGGAATAACAACCAGCTGTGACCACAGTCACTGTTTCCTCACAGCTGAGGGCTACCAGAAGGTGTGCTGCGTCACACAAAACCCTCTAAACACATAAAACATGATTTATTTTCATTAAATTGACTTCTCCCCCTCCCCTCTGTCTCTTTTTGGTTATTCAGAGCCGTTTGAGGAGGATGTCACAGACACTGATTTATTTCCTCCAAATATTCCCAAGATTCCTGGCACCAAATCATCTTCTCCTCCTCCTGTTAATGTCACCTCCTCTGCTCCCACATCGAGCCGCGGTGCCTTCAATTCCACTACCGGGCCTACTGGTGAGTCCTGCGCTTCCCCTCTATCCCTCTGCTCATCACCCCAACATTTATCTCCCCTCTCACTCTTTCCACTTACCATTCCTTCTCTGTTGTCTCCTTTTATCACCTGCCGTGCTCTTTCATTTACCCCTCCGTGGTCCATGCTGCGCTCTACCACATCTCTAATTCCCCTGATCTCTCTATCATCTCCTATCTCTTATTTTCCAGTTGCCATGAGTGTAAGCATGTTGGCAGTGCATCTGTGTCATGCGTATGAAGCAGATCCAGAGGCATGCAGCGCCAAAGGAGGCACGTGTTTGACTGGCCTCTGTCGTCATCACGAGCTCTGAAATTTCTTTGCCTGAACCTCTGTGCCCGATCCTTATCTAACACAGTGTGTTGTATTTAAAGGAGAAATCAGGCTTAAAATTAAAGGTCAATTGTTTCATTATGGTTTTTTTTTAATAACTTTAAAGATTGCTGTATCGGAGTAAAAGAAAAAAGGCAGAATTCTGCTTTCCAGGACTTTTTTTCCTCTGCTCATCACTCTCTTCTGAGTCTCCATCACTTTTCTTCTCATGCCTTCCTCCTTTGTCCATCCCTCGCTCCTCCAGAACCCCCCACCACCACCACCACCGCTGTCATGATGGACACCACTGGTAACTGGACGCTTTCAGGTGAGAGGAAAAAAAGAGAAGAGGGGACGATCAGAGGGGTGGGGAAGCTAACTCCATCCACTCTGGCCCTCCTCCAACATCTTAAAACTGTCCCATTGCTCGGTAGAGAGTATGAAGTATAATGGGAGAAGGATTACAGGGGCAGTCTTTGGCACCGGGCTCTCTCCCCTGGGTTTGAAGATATACAGCTGGAGGAGAAAACACTAACCGAGCTATAGTAAAATTTATTTATGTATGAATAACAACTGGGCTTCCTGTGGTCTCACAAACTGCATGTTTTTCGGGAACTGGCTCTAGTCTCCACAGCTAGACAATAACAGGCTTTTTAGAAAGCTGGAAATGGTTTTCTGTGGCGTGTATGCTGCTTTGTCCTCGTTACTGGCTGCGGTTGAAGGGCTTTGGTTGGGTTTATTTATTACCCGCATGGTGTTGAAGTGACAGACAGAAAGGGGCCGTCTTCTGATCTGACATTGTAATGTATCAATTGGTGGTAAATGTGCGCGCATTAGCGTGGGCGCAGGTGTGTGTTTGTTGATGATATGCATTTATGTGCGCACATCTACGGAAATGCATTATGCACCATATTGCATGAGTTTCTCTGTTGCCTGTAAGAGTTTGTTTATGGGCAAAAGTTTACACTAAACTGTACCGAGGAAACTCTTTCATTCATCTTTCAAATTACACGCCACGCCACCTTCAAAGGAGAAGAAATAGCTGCTTGATTCTGATTAATAGTTGACTTTAAAGCGCTGCATAAAGCCAAACAGTGTTGACATACTGTTCTCACAGCAGCGGGCTCTGAGAAGCTCTCTGGTATGAGCGGGCATACTAAATGCATTCTCACACAGGCAATCCCTATCAGATGCTTTGTAAGCCTGATGAAACCGCGACCTCAGTGAGAGCGTGACTGTGCCGAAAGAGCAAATCCTCGCAGTCTGACCAGAGCATTAACTCAGACCAGCGTGCGGTCTCTCACAAACACCCACACACGAAGACCCCGGTGTTGCATGGTGATCGATAGACATGACGTCAGACCCACATGCAACTTTTAAGAAATCAAGGAAACATGCTAACATTTCATCCTCTATTTGCCTTCTCCAGGGCCGGCGTTTGCTGCTGTTACTCCAAGGGCGGGGCTTCCCGTGGCTAAAGACGACAGCAGCAATACAGCCATTCTGATTGGCTGCCTGGTGGGCATCATCCTTCTGCTCCTGGCTGTGATAGTTGTCATTCTTTGGAGGCAGTACTGGAAAAAGTTACTGGGAAAGGTGGGTCCAGACTCGGGTCACATGGCATTCCTTTTTAAACTGGCGCTCATGGAGGATCAGCTCATGAAACATTTTCTTATTTATCCCAAGTGGTTTATATTCATCCGATCTTGGGTTGTATCCAAAGTCAGTCATTCGTTCACAGTTCCCCTATTCCCTGTTTTGGGAATTTTATGTAGGTTACTGTGTAGTCAGTTAAACTTTCCAACATGACGATGATACAGGACAAAGGTACACCGTGGAAGAGATACAGAGGTTAATAATGACTAATGATTAAATGCAGAGTGGTGTATAAACATGCAGAAAGTGAAAAGGAAACACTCAGTGCATCATGGGAAGCCCCCAGTAACCCAGGTGTGTTGCAGTATAAGTAAGGGAGGGTTTAGGGTCACCACATCCAGCCCATTTTAAAGTATGTGTGCACTGTGGGATACTTTTAGTGCACGAGTATAGTAATACTTCAAATGAGCAGCTCTACAGAAAAGCCAACTCATTATATACGCATAATGAGCAGTGTGGGCTTTTTCTTCTTAAACATAGTCCTGATTTTATTAGCCAAACTTTTGAAACTTTTGTTTTTTCCCACGCTCGTTCCAGCTAAAACATGTTTGTTTACTTTTGCAGAAAGCCTTGAAAACCTCAAAAATTACAATAATTTTCTAGAGAACCGAAAATGGTAAACGGTAATTTTGCTGTTAACAGATTCAAGGGGAACTACTTTCTGCTGAATAAATGGCTCTAAGCGAGAAATGTGATTAGCCTGAGCTGTTCCTTTTACCCAATTTTAAGTGATTGATGGCATCCTGAGATAACAACTGCCAGTCTTTTGGCAGAGACACTCTGCATTTCCATCTGGATGTGTAGTGGGAATCATTTTACATTTATTGCTAATTGTGTAACGATCAGTGCCCGTTTTCACGGTTTGATCACACATCTGCTCCGGAGACTCAGATGGTGCATTTATATTGCCTGAATACTCTGCCCTCCCCAGGCCCAAGGCAGTCTGTCCAGCGATGAGCTGCGGGTTCACCTTTCGGTCCCCTCAGACAACGTGGTCATCAACAACACCCACAGCTACTCGAGTCGCTACCAGCGCATCCACACTTTTCCAGATGACCGAGACCACGACAGAGAGGCAGAAGGGGAGTATCAGGAGCCCAGCGCCCTGCTCCGGCCCCGAGATCACAGAGACAGCACAGGTACCTATTCAGTTATGTAGGATATGGATGGAAATGTTTGATTCATTGAGGGGTTAAAGATTTCTGTTGTAGCTGCTCAATCCAAAGAAATCACTCTTAGTTTTGATTGATGCTAAACATGTGGTGACAAAGATTGATCAGCCACTTGCAGCTGGCTTGGAAACGATGCACTCTTCCACATGTACAGTGTGTAAATTTCTACAATAATGTATGTGGTTTATACGGATTGCTTTGTTTATCATATCAGAAAGCAAACACATTTGGAGACGGGGGGGAAAAAAATGTGGCATGAATGTCAAGAAAACAATAGTTTTACAACACGTTCCACCATGCTAAAGTAAATCAAACTAAACACCCTGCCAGGGAGAGGGCCTCCATGAAGATGCACAGCACAGAGGGGGCACAAAAGAGCTATTGTTCTGGGAAAAGGGAAGAAAAGCAACAAGGGAGGGGGGAAAAGACGAGTAAAGAAATAAAAGGCATTCCTTTGCTTGCATTGTACCGCAGGAGGTCGGCATGCCATCTTTACTAGGCGCCTGTGTGAATTTGAAATAACACGAGTAACAGAAACATTATTTTATCCACTGGTTCTTGTTATGTTTGATTGTTGCCTGAGTTACGTTAACTTGCCTGTTTTTGCAATGCACTTTTGTTCTGTGCTCCATGTGCCAGCGCAACCCCACCTCATCCCTTTTATTATGATGGATATGCTAACATTGTCATGCTAATCATTGGTATTTTGTTTTGCTGTGTTTGTACTTTGTGCCACTTTCTGTGCGTTGTACGATCCACTTTGTGGTGCCTGTGTATACCCCACCTCGCCCTGTGCATCCTCTTGTGTGTGTGTGTGTGTGTGTGTGTGTGTGTGTGTGTGTGTGTGTGTGTGTGTATGTGTGCACTCCCAGCCTTGCTGTTAAACAACCCAGCCCATTACCTGCTCCTACCAGATCACAGAAAAGGCTCGAGAGCATTAGTCGTCCCCAGCTCCACACAGGTTCGGGAAAAGAGCCTCAATGTGCCCCAGGGTAAGAGACCTCAGACTGGGCCAACAGTCAAGAGGGGCCCCTGCTTCATTACCTACCTATCCATCTGTGACTACCTGAGTCGAGACGGCAGATGTGCTGTCGCAGTCGAGACACAAACATTTCTTCCTACATAGAATTAGTGTATTTTGCATGTGTCTGACCTCTCCACTCATTTCTCATTCACTCACCACTCACATTACTCATTGCTTGTTTGAAGGGATGGTTTGGCTCTTGGGTAATTCTAAAAGTGTTCACTGACTAACAGACTCAGACTTTTTTCTTTTTATAAAGCTTGCAGCGAGCTGAGCCAAGCTGAAAGCATAGCTGTCACACTAGCAGTCATGCTGCTGCTAGATGCACTAAGCAGCATGGCTGTAATGATCAACTGGATGGTCCCCCCCTGTAGTTTGTACCTTTCACTGAGTGACTGAGCAACTCAAAGCTTTTATTTATGAAGAGAAATTAAGTTACTGACCAATTTATTAGGTTTGCACCTTTTTATGCCTTCAGAAGTGCCCTACTGGCACCCAGTGTGGTCTTCTTGCTGTAGCCCATCTGCTTCAAGGTTTAAAATGTTGTGCATTCAGAGATGCTCTTCTCTCTTCATTCTTCATTCAGAGGTGCTCCTCGCTTATAACGAGTGGTTATTTGAGTTATTCTTGCCTTCCTATCAGCTTGAAGCAGTCTGGCCAGTCTCCTCTTACCTCTGACTTCAAAAAGGAGTCACTGGATATTTTCTCTCTTCGAGCTCATTCTCTGTAAACCCAGAAATGGTTGTGTGTGAAAATCCCAGCAGATCAGCAGCTTCTGTAATACTCAGACCAGCCACCAGCATCCGTGTCACATTCAAAGTCAGTTAAATCACATTTCTTCCTCATTATGATGCTCTGTTTGAACTTCAGCAGGTCTCTTGACCATCTCTGCATGGCTGAATGCAGTGAGTCACCGTCATGTGATTGATCAAGCGGTGTTGTTTGCTGGTTTGCAAATATTTATGCTCACTGTTGTTAGTGAGCTTGCATTTTTAACTTCATTTTACAGAAAAAGAAAATACATCAGAGGACAAATGTATACAAGACATAAATCACAAGAAGTATTGTGACAAACTTTATCAGACGAATAATTCTAAGCGTCTTACTTCTGAGTAGGTCACAATTTTTGTTGCTGTGTACTAAGTGGTATTAGAGACAAAATTAGAGAAAATGTGAATTATTATTTTCAAAATTTCAAATGACATTTCACAAAAGCAAAGTTTGAATAGAACAATGTGCATTTTTTCTACCTCACCCACTAGTTTCTGTCTTTCTGTTTCTCTACTTGGTGCTTAATTAAATGTCAGCCTACATTGGTCTTCACAATCCACAGCAGAATAAAAATCACAGCATTGTTTTCTTAACTTTACGTCTATCTGTTTTTAATAAATAGAAGCAGCATTATTAAAAACACTGAATTAATAATTAATTACAAGGCTCAGTCCTGGATCGTAATCCTGGCGCCACGTCTGCAGTCGTTCCTGGACTCTTCCACAGTTCCCACCATTGACTTCCACATTTGTGGGTTTGATTGAATCATTAATTATTGGACGGACCGCAATAAAACTAGCCTCGACGGCTAAATGCGGTGATGCCTTCGCTTCACGTCATCTGGTCACAATTTTAATTTGTCTAATAATTTGGTTCATGGCCAAAAATCGGTAAAACTAATCTTGACCAGTCTCGTGTGCACGTTGTGTTTTGCTACCTGTTTAAAATTAACATGTTAGTCCTGCCGCTGTGAGCCTGTTAGCATGCTGCTGTTTGCAATCAATCACAGCTGTACAGAACTGCAACGTGGCTTATTTTAATTTTTACTTAATTGTCATTAATTATTATAAAGTCCAAAATGCTGAATTTAAGCAGTTGTTTAAAACATAATTAATATTCATGGGGCCGTGGGTGCTCAGCTTGAAGCGGACTAAAAAGTCTCTTATCGTTCCCATTATTATTTTAACAAAAATATAACAACTTAGTATTCAAAGGCCACACTCCCCGCAAGTGTTTGACTTTTATGAACTGTTGAAACCTCATGAGAGGAGTTTGTGTTGAATGTAAAGTACCCCTTGTTAAATTAAATATTTCAGAGCTGTTTAAATTCTATTAGTAAGCGCAGCAGCACATTTTAATTAGGTTTAAATCTAAGCAGAATAGACCGATGCTGTGCAATACATGAAAGGGTTTTGGGGTTTTTTAAGTAAGAAAGTTTAGCCTTCAGTCACTGATTTTGACAGCACCTTCACGCCTTTCACGTCACAGACCTCCGTGATTTATTTCTTATGGGGGTGATTCAGTGTGTCCGCTTAAGCAAAAGTCTCCCCTGCCATCACTGCATTGTGTGAATGAGCATACCAGACACAACCGCAGTGAGAAACGAGCTCACAAATTTGTGATTGCTGATGACTCTTAATAAATTAAGACGATCTAGAGATCCCCAGTGTGCGCTGGAATTTCTGTTGGATGACAGTTTCTGAGTTATTCTTCCTTTAGCTCAGCGTCCAGGCAGATGAATGACTGCACAGCTGTGTGGGCCCATCATTTGCTCATTTACAACGGTGAATTTGTGAGGTCAAAACACCTTTTGTGTGTGATTTCACTCAGTTTGCCTGTTTTACTCTTCTAGTAGATGTGCTGAACGTTATTGAACAAGTCTCAAATGATCCAATCCATCCCTTCACAACAATAATTCCCAAACTGTTTAGAGACAGCTCTGTTTTTAAAATGTATTTGATTACACATTTCTTCTCTCACAGTAGTTTCTCAGTCTCATCCAGCCTCTCTGCATCTTCCTCCTCTCTTCAGCTTGTGGTCTGGACTTTGACATGGAGAAAGGTTTCCCCCCAGCACAGGATGAGCCTCCTCCCTACCCCGGGTCCCCTCCTTACCCTTCTCTCTCTCCGCCCGTGTCTCCCCCGATGCCCCCCAGCGTCCCCCACTATGCCGAGGCAGACATCGTGAGCTTGCAAGGTGTCAGTGGCAACAACACCTACGCTGTTCCGGCCTTGGCCTCTTCAAGCCCCGGAGCTGATGCTGCCCCGCTTCCAGAGCTGCCGCGCCAGTGTCTCATCTTCAAGGAGAAGCTCGGGGAGGGGCAGTTTGGAGAGGTGAGAAATGAGATGAAAAGTAACTCCAGTGGGTAGAAGGGTGAGTGTGCTTTAACAGTGCCTGCCTTTTTCATTTTTTGGGTGAAAGGTACACCTGTGTGAAATCGAGAGCCCTCAGGACCTTCCTACACTGGAGTTCCCCTTCAATGTGAGAAAAGGTCGCCCCCTTCTGGTAGCTGTGAAGATACTGCGCCCAGACGCCTCCAAGAACGCCAGGTCTGTAGCATCATATGTGCCTCACCCTGGACTCTGGCTTCAGTGTGATTCACAATTGTTCTTTCTGTTATCCCACCCTAACTTGTCTTTCACGCTTCCTCCTGAGGTCCTTGAACCTAATAAGTTTCTTAATTATCAAGGAGTATTTAGTGGTCATTTGAAAACAAATCATTGGATATTCTCAGGTTCTCTGTTTTATTTGAAGTGTTAACCTTTAGTAGAAGTTTGTTGCCATTTTTGTAAAGCAAACCTTGTTTTCATGTACAAATCACTCACAAGCCACTCGCTGGTGACAGCGAGCTGATTACTGCCTCTACAATAAATGCCTGCTTCTCTCTCTGATCTCTGTGGATCAAAAGTTAATTAAGAGAATTCAACTGCTTATTTGATGCCTATCACTGTGCAGACATCTCTCCCTGTCTGTGACCTCTAATGACATGTTTCTATCTTGGAACTAATTGTAGGTTTTTTTTGGCCATATGTGCACAAACTAGATGAGGTTTCTGGGTGTCTGTAGACTTGTAGGTGTTTGACTCCCTTCACCTGCTGCTCTCCCGGAGTTTTGCTCTGAGCAGATTAAATCAGCACGTGTGAGCTTATGTTCAGGGAACATCTTCCCACAGATTTATATTTGAGGTTAGTGAGAGCCAGAGCTACACAAACATATTGAGCAGCAAAAACAAATCAATGAAGTGAAAAGTGTGGAAAGCCACAAGGAGCTGCAGGCTGGAGGTGTTGATTATTGACCACAGGGGGTCGGCAACCTCCTCACTTTACCCAGAGTTAACATTAAACATGTTGTTTGATAAATATTTAAGTATGCTTTTTTTTTAACAGTAAGCCTGAGAAGGAATTGTTTCTCTTTTTTTTTTTTTTTATCTCTGATGTAACAACTTCTTCTCACCTCGACAGGAACGACTTCCTGAAAGAGGTGAAGATCCTGTCTCGCTTGAAGGACCCGAACATAATCAGGCTGCTGGGAGTGTGTGTGAGCAGTGATCCGCTCTGCATGGTCACCGAATACATGGAGTGTGGAGACTTGAACCAGTATTTGTCCCAACGAGTGCTTCTGGACAAAACTGGACCTTCACACAATACGCCAACCATCAGGTAGGACATGTGAACAAATGTACACACATACTTAAAAGCACACACAGACGCACACAAAGCAACAGTTTTTATTTTCTTCCATCTGTAATTTCCTCCCTCCAGTTACCCAGCGCTCATTTCCATGGCCAGCCAGATTGCGTCAGGAATGAAGTTCCTCTCCTCGCTTAACTTCGTGCACCGAGATCTGGCCACACGTAACTGTCTGGTTGGGGGTGAGAGGGGCGAGAGCGGAGAGGACCAAGGCGGTGAGCGTCACATCAAGATCGCAGACTTCGGCATGAGCAGGAACTTGTACGCTGGAGACTACTACAGGATCCAGGGCAGGGCCGTGCTGCCAATACGCTGGATGGCCTGGGAGTGCATACTCATGGTGAGAGCACAGGAATGTTGTCTTTATATTGGATTAATTAACAAACGTGGAGATGACTGTTCTTTTTATGCAGTTTCCTAGACCACATTTGACTGCAGTGGTTCACAGTTTGACTTGCAGTTATGGGGCTTCAGTTTCCTAATGTTTCCTATATGCATCATACACATGCAGTCATGTGGCGGCAAGTGAATCATATTAGATTCAGGAATTTTTGAGGCCTCGACATCATCAGTGTACATGGGGTTTTTTCCCCCTGAATTTATACAATCAAACACATGCAGTGCTACAGTGAGGTACATTAAAACTTATATATGGAAACTGATATTTAATTTATTCATCAGAGCGTTCAATATAAATTCAAGAAATTCGAATTTTCTGGCTTTTTGGGTTAAATTAACTTAATGATGATAACAGGCCGGTTTTTCGAGGCAATGAATGATCACAGAAAGGTAGCCGTACAGATGTGCGTGTAGGTCCACCTCCCTTACACACAGAACAGTGCTTCGCTGTCCACCTTGGGGAAACACCAGTAACAGAGCATAAAGTTTAGCCAAAATAGAAACAGGAAATTACCGGCCAACTGTGAAATGTCTCAAATATCCCGTCAGTAAATTTTAAAGAACAGATCCACAAGCTGAGCATAGATGATACAATGTGATTACTTTTACAGTAATGGAGTTTATGATAACGAAGGTGACTGCGTCGGTGTGTGTTGGTGTCTGATCACAGGGTAAGTTCACCACGGCGAGCGACGTGTGGGCGTTCGGAGTCACTCTGTGGGAGATGCTGAGCGTTTGTCAGGAGCAGCCGTATTCCACCCTCACAGATGAACAAGTCATCGACAATGCTGGCGAGTTCTTCAGAGACCAGGGCAGACAGGTACATCTCAAACGCAAACACACTAAAACGAACTAAAACAGCATCCATCCTTTTTCTTAACTGTTTGTCCCATTCACCATCCCAGCTGGTGAAACCACCTCTTTAACATGTTTTTACTGTTTAGTGATCATATGCTGAAATATCACTTTCGAACTGTGAACTTAATCGTGATTTGAGCAGACCTGGGGAAAAAAAAAAAAGCACAAACAAACTGCATCAAATGACCGATTTCATGTAAGGTTGCAAACACGGCCACCCTGCAGAGGAAGCTGCACGGGCTGGCTGGACTAAGCCTCAGAGGTAGGAGCTCAGACATCTGGAGGGATCTCAGCGTAGATCTGCTCTGCATGTCAAAAGGAGCTACTTGAGGTGGTTCAAGCATCTGGTTAAGAAGCCTCCTGGGCGCCTCCCTTTAGAGGTTTTTCACGAATGCCCAACTGGGAAGAGTCCTTGGGGTAAACCCAGAACCTGCGGGAGAGATTACATATCTTGCCTGACCTGTGGATGCCTTCAGATCTTCATACAGTTCTTCACTCCCATAAAGACTTGCTTTGATGACCCTCTTCGCCTCACTAACTTCTGCCACTTTGTTCTGAAACGTGACAGAAACCACTCAGTTCAGAAAAGAGGAACCGGGGTTACCCAAGAGAGGGGATGGGTTAAATAGTGCTCACTTTGTGCTTTTGTTGGATTTTTTTATAATATATAAAGTTTCCCCAGTAACCGTTCTGCCTCGGCCTGCACATTTAGAAAAATATAAAGATATGAGTCTGCTGTGTGCTGATTTTTGTTGTTCTATTATTTTTTTCAATATTTGATTAATCATACAAGACTTTATCAGTTCCGTCTCTTTTCTTGAATTCTTCCACATATTTCCACTTTAGCTTATTTAATTTTTGTGTAAAGTGATTTGAAAGTATAAACTCGTCCGATATCTGGCGCCCCCTAGTGGTCGTTCATTGGGCCAAATCTTTTCCTTGAGTTTAAAAGGGTAAAACTGCATGCACTGGTGAAGTTAGACTACACTTTTATGATTCACATAATTCCTAAACAAGTAAAAAAAAAAATCCACAGGCTAAAAATATAAATTGCACTCCAGATTAAATCAAAATAAGAGAAAACTCATAACTTTTGCATATGTTTAAAACAGGGGATTTTTGTACCGTGTGGAAACGATATACTATATAACAAAGCAATGCCTCTGATCTCTAATCTCTTCCTGCACCTTTCTCCCTCTCCCTCTCTCCCACAGGTGTATCTGAGCAGGCCGGCCGTGTGTCCTCAGGGTCTCTACGAGCTCATGTTGAGCTGCTGGAACAGAGACTGCAAGGTCCGCCCATCTTTCGCTTACATCCACTCCTTTCTTACGGAGGACGCCATGAACATGGTGTAAAGTAAAGCAGAGGAGCAGAATAAGAAGAAAAGGCTTGTGCGTTCATGCATACTTCCCACAGTGGGAAGACGTGGTGGTGGCTACACATATGGGGCAGACGAAAAGGGAGACCGGGTTGCTCGCTTTTATATTTTGTACTTTTTGGGTGGATGGGGCTGAGAGACCGCTGGTTCGGTTTTAATTCCACATCAGACCCCAAAGACAAAGCTAACTTCCTCTTAACATAGTTTAAGCTACATTTCTCGCGGGTGGTGGTGCTGGTACTGGTGGTGGGTGCGGTCTGCATAGGATCTAATTTCTTCATGGAGGGTTTCTGTGACTGGTGATTATGTGCTGTAGAGTTAAGGAGCTCAGTTACAGGAAACACTCTGTAAACGTAGGAAATCAGGAGCAGTTATGAAGTTTAATGATTGTGTTTTTTTCAGCATCTCCACACAGGATGACAGGTGTGGGTCACATGACCCGCAAAGTTTTAAGAGAATGCCTCATGTCTAGAGAAGAAACACACACAAACACACACACACACAGACAGGTATTGTGTCAGTACTTATAGTATGTATAAATTACTGCACACAGACATGGCTGAGCTAGAACCTCAGTGATGGATTTCATTTTTATCTCAGCTCCTTATCCGTACGTAGCGACCCACATCCAGAGTTGTCAGTTTTAGTGGACTAATGTGAAATGATGTGGACCAGACAACAGCAGCCCTATTTCTGCAATGTGATCAAGTCAACACCAACAACGTAGTCAAAAACCCCAAAAATAAATATTTGAACTTCATCTTTGAACCACAGTTTAAAAAGAAAAAACAAAACAGGTTGTATGAACTTCTCAAACCTGAGAAAAAGGTGCAGAAGAGGAGACTCTGCTACACCTTTGCTGCTCCCACAAACTGGAACAGCTTTTCCAAGCAGATGTAACACCAGCCAGGCAGTGGACGGGACTTCAGATGCACCTGCTCGGGTGTTTTGGCTGTGACTCATCAAAAAGGAAAGACTTTTTTTTTTTTTTTTTTTTAAATTCCAAAAACCAGCTGCACTTTAAACCCTTCACGAATCCCCGGCTGTGATGAAACTCATCTCTGTGATGATTCCTTTTGATGTGGATTCTAATGCTTTTTTTTTTTTCCAAAGTGAGATCAAAGCGAATCACAGAAGCAGGTCAAACATGCTTTTTTTTAAATCCTCTCCAACAGAGCGTCGCCAAACCATTAGATGTAAAATATTTTATTTTTTAAATGGAATGGCATCCTCAGTTACTTCAATTTGAAATGTGTGACAACCTTCTGTTCTTTTTTTTTTTTTTTTTAATGCGCTGACATGTTTAGTCGTCCAGTAATCTGTTTCCATTCATCCAAATGTATCACTGTGTCGTTGTTCAGAAGGATATTATGTGTCTTATCCGATATTAAGCGGGTCATTCCATGGAAAGTAATCAGTGCCTCCCACCTGAGCCCATCAGAACCAGCAGATATTTTTGTACAAAAAATGTGGCATGCATGCTTATCCTGTACATACTTCATACTATGAATATTTTCCAAATAATAGGAACTCAAAGTACATAGGCGAGGGTTCAGATGTTACACTTTTTAATTTAAATTATCGTTTTAGCATTTTCGAGACGTGGAAATGCTAAAAGTGCAGGGAATAGTTACAAAACACTGTCAAACCTGAAAAAAATTGATTCCAACTGTCAAAATCTGAGGTAAAAAACTTGGATCGAGTAAAAGGAACATGTTGTCCTGCGCCAAAACAAAACTGCCACAAGCTGAGCAGACAATGAAGCAACAGCAAAGAAAAAAGGAAATCTTTCATCTGTTATAACCACATGCTTATATGAGCCTTGAAACATTACCCAGAATGCACTTTTTTTTTTTCCTCCTGTGAGCAAATCAGATCCAGGCATCCAGGCTGCTTGTCATTATTTCTGTTTCTCTATAGCATACAGATTATGAGTGTAGTTTTGCTTTGGAGCTACGATTGATCCAGCGCCCCTATAGTCAACTTGACTGAGCAGGCAACTCATGTACCAAAGACTAGAGTCCTCACCAGTGTCAATTCCAACCAGCGTTTCATTCTACCTTCACTCACTCACACGTTCTTATTTAATAAATACAAAAAGTTAAACTAAATTAAAAATAAAAACATTTATCTTCTACCACTTGTTCAATTGAGGGTCGATATAGGGTAAAAGTAGGGTATACCCTGGACAGATTGCCAGTCTGTTGCAGGGCTAACAGAGAGACAACCATTCGTGCTCAAATTCGCACCTATTGTCAATTCAGGCTTACCCAAACCCACGCTCGTCTTTGAACTGCTGGAGAAAACCAGAGAGGGGAGAGAACACGCAAACTCTGCACAAGGTTCATCTTAAAATTGGTTATACAAAAAGTTTGCTAAGTAAATACTAGAGATGGCACGATACCACTTTTTTATGTCCGATACCGATATCATAAATTTGGATATCTGCCGATACCGATATGAATCCGATATAATGTTTTTTAATCAACAAAACTGTTTTTTAAATATCTTGCTGCATTTTGTATAAGTTCATACTCAAGTTTAAAACAACAACTACACTAAAGCTATTCTGTTATACCTGTATGCAAAAAAAAATATTTCATAGTTCAGCAATACTGATCAATCTAATAAACTTAAACCTACACCATCCTCCCTATTCTGGTATTTTAAAGAGTACTTAGCATAAATATTAAGCAACCTAACTAATAGGGTTCCAACTCCCAGCAACAACAAATAAATAAATAAAAAATAGGGAACCACCCCTCACGCTCCACCTCATGATGCTTAATCGACGTAATCAACCTTAATTTGATGCAGTGTGAAAAAAATGCACAGAAATCAATTATTTTTCAAGAAATATTAAATAGATTCAACATCTTTCTTCAACAAAATTGCAGACTGCACAGATGGTACCTTCCCAAAGGAAAAAGTACTATAGCTTACTAGGGTATATATATTAGACTTAATAGTCACTATATACAGTAATTGACTTCTATTCATTTTACATCAAATTAAAACTTTGGGTGTCAGATAATTATTTATTAAAAGCTAGACATTTTAAATGAGAATAAGAAAGAAAAGTATGTCTTTGTGCCCCCTTTTCCCTGTTAATGCCCTATCGGCCCCCCTGGCTAAACTTTGCTAGATCCGCCCCTGCACAGTTACCAGCGTCAGCTACGTAGAAAAAGATCCTCGAGTAGAAAGTAATATTAAATACATTTTAACAACAGCTGATCAAGCTTAAACGTGCTGCTGTTGTTCAGCCGCTGGTTTCCTCTTTCTGGTGCAAAGTGGGCCAAAAGCAAACTAGAGACACGGACTCACGACAGAAAAGCCGATCAGCTGATCGTTAAGCAGTTTCATGATTGAAGTAGCAGCAGGAGAGGCAGTCGCTTGTTAAGCTTAACGCAGGAATGCTTTACAAACATTCAGAGATGGACTTACACACTTGCTTTACTTCTCTCGGGGATAACTTTGTCGGAGATGAAATGCCGGGTTGCTAGCGAAGCTCCAAATGCTATCCAGACCACAGCCGCTCTATCACGTGATGCATACTGCTCCGACGTGCTAACGTTCTGAGGTGAGTTACGGCCTGTTGCAAGTTTTGTGAGGTGCTTTCGTGATATTTAATGGATCGGATTACATTTTTTATTTTTCTCCGATATCCGATCCAGTAATTTAGGTCAGTATCGGACCAATACGTAATATCGGATCGGTCCATCTCTAGTAAATACGAGGTATTGGCTCCAGATTGTGACGGTGGTGGTTTATTAATAACAATTTAATATTTACATCACAACTAAAATGTTTTTCACCCATTTCATCTGTCTCTTTTACTTAAGTGGCTAAAAAAAATTAGAAAAAAAGAACAAATAAAATAAGCACAGAGTTTTAACCAACTCTTAAAATATTTATGGTATGAATGTAATATTTTGCATGCCTTTGTTAAATAGAATTATTGTACCAAAAATATATTGATTCAGAGGGGTCAGGTGGAAACTTTTTATATATATATAGCTATATAGATTTGGCTGACTTTATATTGAATGACCCAGTCTGACTGCGGTAGAGTCAGTGCATCTACCTAACCGACAGAGCAGCACTGTAAATCAGTCCTGATCAACATCATGAAGTAACAAATTCACCGGTGGTGAATGGTTGTGCCATACGAGTCCTTTTTGATACACTGTAGTTTAACTAAACCCATATTTTTTTATATATACTATACGTACTTAGGCTCTCCTTGTTGTCTGATTTTTGTCCCGTTCTGTCTGAAGCTGAAAAATCACAGTATGTACATATTTTAAGGACAGAATTACAATTTCATTTAATATATAAACTCTGTCCCAACTGGGGGTCTTCTGTGTTTGTGTAGAACGCTTGCTACGTTGATGCTATTGTAATTCACTGTGTTGTCTATTTTTGTAGATGTTTTAATAAAGTTAATCTTTTCAAAATCAGTGTGTGCTTGTTATTAATTACATCTGTCAAAAAAAAATCAAAAGTTTCATCGATTGAAATATATTTTATTATAAGTCTAACATAGATGATGTTTAATATTTGATACAAGCAGCCAACTTTCACACTATATCAACGAAGGCTGAAAATGCAACATTAAAAAAAAAGAAGAAGAAGAAAGTATTAGTCACTAGGAAGCACCAAAGGAGACAGGTGGATTCTGGCTTTCGTCCTTTTTTAAAAGTGACAAACTGGGCTAAGACCAGTTTGATATGAGGAACTGTTCCCTGATTAGTTTAACTAGTCTTAAACTGATGCCTGAGGAGTTTAACCAGGCACTTGGTTGCAAAATGCGGAGTGATTCTAAAAAAAATAAAAAATAAAAAAAAAACTAGGAAAAAAAATTTCACTACTTTAACGCAGGAAAAAGACAAGGCGACTAAACTCAAGGCAGCATGCATAACAAAGCAGTAGTACTTCGTGATGGTCCTTCTTTACTCATGACAGCTGTATAAAAAGGCAGTTACAGTAAAGAAGAAAACAAAAGGTTCAACATACTTTCATTGGCTTTAACAGGAAACCTAACCAAACCATAAATTGTTCCAACCACCCACTTCCTCCCTCCTCCTTTCAAGACACAAAGAAACTCCTCCCACTTGCAGTTCCAGCCAATAACATTGTTGCCAACAATGTAATCCATTATTACAAAGAGTCTCACATATGTCTTTTTGCAATGCACTAGTAGACAAAGAAGAGACATTCAATCTTTTGTGATTAGTACATAAAAATATTAACAACATTTCAACACACAAAACTCTGAGGTGATTTGATAAACGCTCTCAGCAAGATTTCAGTCAGTGGTCTAAATGTAGAATGTACATTGCACTAACGTTTGTTTTTTAGGGTCTGACTTTGTCAGAACCTCCTTCTCTCGTGCTCAGAGCCTCCAGGTGAATGAACAGATTTAATAAAGGGGTGTGTAGCAGTGTCAGAAGTGTAGCAGCATACTCAGTTGGGCTCCCTGAAAGTGTATGTTTTGCATTATTTGATTAATTGAAAGGCACAGAAAGAAAATAGAATAAGGCTATAAGCTTTTCCTACATTCTCAGATTAAAAAGTAAAAAAAAACAAACAAACATAATAGTTCATTGACCTAGTCCCTAAAAACTGGGCTTCTACGTATTAGCTGAGGCTTTTGTCAGCCAAAGACAGAAGTTGTGCAGTCGCTGTATCATGTGAGGCTGGTTGCAATGTGACCTGCAGCATGAAGCACAGCAGCACAGCTCAGGGACATGAAAAGAAAACCACACAACAGGGGAAGAAAAACCTAGCCTTGTTTAGACTGGGGAAAGGACATGAGTGAAAAGCATGCATTCACACAGACAATGAGAAAGGTTTACAGTGTTTACAAGTCAGTACAGTCGTTACAGGTACGAGGAGATGTGGAGCTCTTTGTCTAAATATTGTTGACACCTCTCCTGATTACTCTTCTCAATGCGCCCGGGTGGTTTTCCCTGCAGCCTGCGAGGTCAAAAACACAAATACGAATGAAATAACACGTGTACTTGTTTTGAAGTCTGTTACAAAGCCTATTTGCCTTTCATGCAAACTGCACCTGGGAGATGTCGACTCCAGTGAGTTTCTCTACAGCATTTGGCAGCTTGGTCATGATGTCCAACACTTCTCCAGCAAGTTTGGAGGCTCCTACATCTGCGCCACCGCTGGACACCATGGTAATCTTCTGTGTCGCTGACAGTGGCTTGCTGATTTCCTCTGCCATCTGCAGAACAAGAAAGATCAGAATTGGTATGCTTGCACCTTCAAAGTGTGCCATCCGTGAGCTAAGAAGCATGCAAGTCAGCTAATTCTTCTGAAAACTGAGCAGAGAATCACAATTTCAAAGAAATCTCAAAGGTTTAAAGCAACAATGTATCAAGCTTTGGGATATAAAGGTATATAATTAATATACCTTTTATGAATAACAGTTGAGTTGTGATTACTGAAATATGGTTAAAAAATATTTTAAAATCTTAAAGAGGCCTTGGAGTTGGAAAATGTAAAAAAAAAAAGAAAAGGGGAAAAAAAACTTTTTATGCAAAGAGAAGTAAAATAAAATCAACATTAAGGACTAGCGCTGATGAAAATGGGTTGAAAGGCTAATATAAAAACCAATATTCATGATATTTTCATCCATTAGAGTCCAACTGACCAATGGCAGTTTCTCCAGCAGCATGTCCACCATGGCTCCTTCTTTGTACTGCTTGAAGGCCTCTGCCTTCTTGTTCATCTGCTCGGCCTCAGCACGGCCCTTAGCCTCCACGGCAAAAGCCTCTGCCTCACCCTTTATCTGCATGACAACACACAGAGCAGAAAAGAGTGACGATGGCAGTAGTCACATGAAGCAGGAGAGAAAGGAATGACACATTATATGATGCAAAGTCACAGGAAAGGTGACGAGAAAATTAACAGTAGGAAAAAACTGTGACAGAAAACGGGCGGTTCTCACTCTGATGGACTCTGCCTCAGCCTCAGCTTCCATGATGAGCTGCAGACTGCAGTAGAAAGGAAAAAAAAGAATGAATTTTTTTGTTGTTCAGTTCAAACTATACAGAAGCAATATTATGATTTAGTGCTCACCGCTGGGCCTCAGCCAACTTCTCCAGTCGGTATTTCTCAGCTTCTGCAGGTTTCTTAACCTTGGCCTCCAGCTCCTTCTCCTTGCGTGTGATCTCCTGCTCCTGCAGAGTAATCTGCTGCGTACGCTCCACCACTTGAATCTGCATCTTCTCCTCTTCGATGCGCTGCTTGGTCTTGGCCACCTGAAATGGAAATTCCAACAATTCTCAGCTTTCCATCAATAAAAACACAACATTTTGGACTTGGCCAGGCATTATGATGAGCGTACCTGAAGCTGATAGGCCATTTCTGACTCTGCCTTCTTGGCATTGACCTCAATGTCATAAGCCGCTTTCTTCAGCTCATAGTCTCGCTGGGCTTTCGCCATTTCAATCTCATTCTTGTACTGAGCAGACACCTTCTCCTGCATTGCGTGTGCCTCCTGAAAATGAACAGTACAGGAGAGAAAGACAAATTTGGTACTGCTCATCGGCATTATCTTGTCAGTACATGTCATTGTGCCGTCTTTCTCCCCTCTCCCCAACTGGTCCTTGCAGATGGCCGCTCCCTGAGCTTAGTTCTATTGGAGGTTTCTTCCTGTTAAAAGGGAGTTTTTCCTTCCCACTATCACCAAAGCGCTTGCTCATAGGGGGTCATATGATTGTTGGGATTTTCTCTGTTTTCTTTGTATAATTGTAGGGTTTTCACTTTACAATATAAAGTGCCTTGAGGAAACTATTGTTGTGTTGTTGTGGCCCAATCTAGATAAAACTGAATTGAAATGAACTGAACTGAACAGGCAGAATGACATTGACGATTATTTACCTTAATGACAGCATCTCGTTTGTATTGAGCCTCTCCAATCCTGGCATCCTTCTGCACCTGAGCAGTTCTGGCTTTACCCAGCGAGTGGAGGTAGTCCTGTAGAAGAGACAGAAAGGAGAGAAAGTGACAACCGACTACCAGAGAGCCTTATTCAGGCATTGAAAAGCAAAGTAGTACATCAGACAAACGAGTAATGTCGTTACCACAGAAGCACTTAGGCCTCATTTACGTCTACTGGGATGGCTCCAGGCTGAGAGTCGGGTAAGTCAATATCAATCACTTAAGAGCATTACAGTAACAGAGGAAATCATCAAAGACTAAACGCTTTGAAAACCTACATATTTCTAATGAATTTATCACAAGTCCATCAGCATTTGGCTTTTTTGGGGAGGCAATTTTTTGCATGAATTTGCTTATTTTTAGTGGTCTGTCTATCACTCAACGATACATCGTTTCCTGTTGCACCAAATATAATGCTCTGACAGAATATTCAAGATCTCATGGTAGATAAGCTGTCTGTTGACCCCAACACACGTTACAGGTTTTCCACGCAAAGCTTGCTTTATTTCAGCTTGCCATATTTAAAACAAAATCCTATTTTTCCTATACATGCACATTCAATCACCCACTGAGGAACTGACAATGGCCAGCTGGAAAGGTTTAGCATATCCCCCATGCCCTTCCAGCGTATTTTGTAATGCTTTTACAGTCAGAGTCTTGTCACCAGTGTTGGAAGAAGAAGTACTCAAACAGACTTGGCATACCTGATCGTCATGAACATCTTTCAGCGTGTAGCTGACGACACCAATCCCCATGTTGACCAGGTCAGAGGAGGCTACTTTAAAGACCTGCTCAGAAAACTTCTTACGATCCTGGTAGATCTCCTGCACACACACATAAAGATTTGCACACGTCAAGTTACATACTGTAAAAAAAAAAATAAAAAAAAAAAAGGCATGCCCTGTGCTAGTACTGAGTAATAAAAGTGCATAAAAGTTCTGCAAAATGCATTTTAGGGCCTCAATGAACCAACCTCTACAGTCAGGTGGGCAATGATGGCTCTCTGGTGTCCCTCTAGTGTCTCCAATGCAATCTGAGCGATCTCAGCCTCAGACTTTCCCATGAACATCTGACAGGCAGCTGCCAACATCTCCTTGTTCTGGCCCTGGATCTTCACCTGGGGAAAAAAAAAAAACACAGGTTAATGTGATCTCATTAAGACACTGCTATGAATCCTCCATAATGCTTCCTGTGTGGCCCGTGCTACAGACAGATGTTTATTTCACCATGAAGAAAATAGTTTATAACCTTTATAACCTAAGACCCAGCAAATCATTCTTGTCTTCTGTGGAGTTCATGTGACATGTCAAGCATAAACAATGCAGTCCTACAAATTTATGAGTCCTACTGTACTGTGAAAAGGAAATCCTTTCTAGTGATGCCACGGACAACATGGCCTGTTCTACAGCTTCCACATTTTATGGCAGTAGGTGAGGATGTGATACATGTTTTGCAGATATTGTTTTTCAATTGCTATGGATGAAATTGTTTCTTCAATATGAGATTCTTGAGTTTAATTTACCAGGATTTCAAAAAAAAAAAAAGTACTGTAATTTCAACCATTTCAAAATAAACTTTTAATCAGTGAGACTTAAAAATGTGTTTTCAACCCATGCTGATACTTCAGGAAGCAGAGGGCTGAGTGTGGCAGAGAGGATTCTACTCAGAATTGTAGAAGTGGAGTCAGACTTTTTGCTTTCAGAGCATGAGGCAGAGGAAGGAAAAATATTAGAGCAGGAAGTTGAGAGCTCAGGAGGACATACCAGCTTTTCTGGAGTCTGAACACACACGCGCGCACACAAACACACACACCTTTTATATCTTAGTGAGGACATCTGATTGACATAATACTTTCCCTTGCTGCTTACCCTAACCATCAAAAATAAATGCCTAACTCATACAACTCATACCCCTAGCCTAAACCTAACCATGAGCTAATTGTAACCCTGACACAAAAAACAAATTTTCAGCCTCAAAAACTTCCTTCCAAACTTGTGGGGACGGGCATTTTGTCCCCATAAGTGACACACACGCACGCACGCACACACACACACACACACACAATCAGCTAAAAGTTCTTAAACTAGTTACTCTGTTGATTTAAATAACTATTAATATACTGCTAAAAGTGAATTAAACTGTACCTCGCCTTGTACCTTTCTTTATTAATTCTGTTTTAATCATAATGAGATTCACTTGAACTGTGAGAGTTGATTTTAAAGGCAGTTTTGTGCCATGTGACATCTAATTATTCCCAATCTGTTGTAACTTCAAATTCTGAAAAAAAGTTCTCAAACCATACCTGCGCAATGCCGGTGACAGAGATAGGGACACCATGGCGGGTGTAGACTTTGTCACTCTTCACATTTAGAGTCAGGGTGTTGAGTGTGATCCTGATTAGACCAAAAACAAACAAACAAAAAAAGACCAAAAGGAAGGGTGGAACTGATGAGATTCAAAACGTGAGAGCAAGGGTAACAGTAACATTGGAGAAACTAAGACTGCTTCCCTGATAATGGCAAGCTTCCCTATTTGCGGTCTCTGTCTTTATTTCACACTACGATGAACTGCACAGCAATGTTGTAGCTATAAAAACTACACAAGGGAAATTAAAATGAAAATGGGAATGACCTCTGGATTTGTTGAATACACGGCAAGACAAACACTCTTCCTCCAGCAATCATTAGAGGTGGAGAACGGCCGCAGCCTGACAAAAGAGGGGAAAACAAACATTAACAAATCCATCCAATAAGAGTCACTCATTCAGGAACTGATTCAAGAGAGCACAGCTGAACTTGCAACCTTTCATGACAGTGCGACTTATGCAATTCATCCACAACAGCTTGCGCCATTGGAAAATTCCTAGCTTACTCTAAACTGTCAGCAAGTCTTGGCCTTATCACAAGACACATGTGACACTTGTACACAACACTTCACTCTAACAATCCAATTCCAGGATTACTCTGTCTTTTGTTTATTACACTGATCTTCTGAGCTGCAAGTTTCTAAACAACAATAAAGCTTGCAGATGCTATGGTGAGAATATTCTCATGTGTTGTTCACAGAAACAATAATTAATCCATTACCAGACACCACCATCGCTTCATTGGGTCCACATGTGTAAAACATCCTGAATCCTAAATTTGAGACACACACAAAAACTTGTGAGAAAAAAACCCCCAATGGACTTGATTTGCCCTGTAAAAATGTTTAAAGTAGAAAATAAATGTATGACATGTATAAAGAGACAGGTGGATGTATCCACCAGTACAACACACAAAATATAGATTAAATCATTTTTTATTACAGCGTCTCATTGCTAATTTAAAGGCAATGAGTCCTATGCTGCCAACTATATTTTATTCATGTCGGTTTAAACCATTTAAACCTAATTAGGTTTCCATGTTTTTCCCAGCGACCCTCGGGGCTCCTCCCACTCCCGCCAGCCCTAATCTGCACACGGAACTCGGACTTTCAATGTAATAGCTGGAGCAACCAAAAAGCACATGAAGCACAAAAAAGTACCGATAATGGCAAACAAACACGGGTGTTGGATGTAAAATTAAAAACTTTAAAGAAAGCGACCTAACCTGCGTATTAAAATTCGCTATCTCGCTATTTAATCGAGTCTGGGTCGATAACGTGGGGGTTAAAAAAAACTGCCCAGTGTTTACGCTACAGCACCGCGATTTAACACGTTAAAACGAGCACCCCGGTTAACTTACCGTTATCCGGTCAGGTCAAAAGGAAACCTCCTTTTTTATATAAAAATAATGATAATAGTAAAATAAAGTCGGTTTTACTGTTGCGACAGTGAGAGCGTTGCTGCCCGTACACTGCAATCACACTGCAAAAAATGTCTGATGAGTGGGAAGTGCTCTGCGACCACGCCCATCCTCACGCTGACAGTGACGTAAGTGTGTCTGTTGTCATCTGGTGGCTTAGAGCGACAACTGCACCTCCACCATATCTATTTATCTATCTAGCAAAGAATTTATGATATCATGATACAAGGTTATAATAGTTAACTTAAAGTAAAAACTAAAACTAGAACTAAAGAAACAACTTTTGAAAAATCTACAAACACAGAATAAATATTCTTAGTTTTAGTATTTGTAATTTTGGTTAAAAACATTACAACTTGCCTGATGAGGCAATGATGAACATGTTTATTCAGACATTGGATGTCTACATGCTGGTGAGTCACCCACCTTTAAAAAGTTGTTTTTTCACAGTAATACCTGTGATGACCAGTTTCTCTTTATTTTCAGGACTATTTACATTCTAGATTTTCACTGAATGCATCAAAACTATGAATGAATACATATGGAATTATGTAGTAAACAAAAAGTGTGAAATAACTCAAAACATGTTTTATATTTTAGATCTTCAAAATAGCCACCCTTTGCTTTGAATGCTGCTTTGCACACTCTTGGCATTCTCTCGATGAGCTTCATGAGGTTGTCACCTGAAATGGTTTTCCAACAGTCTTGAAGGAGTTCCTAGAGATGCTGAGCACTTTTCGCCCTTTTTGCCTTCACTTCATCCCAAACCATCTCGAATGGATTTACGTGGATTTTAGTGACTGTAGAGGCCAGACCATCTGGCGCAGCACTCCATCACTCTTCTTCTTGGTCTTACACAGCCTGAAACTATTTTAAAGATGATAAAAATTAAAACAAGTTAATAGTCCAGCTAGTGTTTCTCATTTGCCTTGATAAGTTATCAAATACACCTTAATTTTTGTATACAATATAATATACGGAGAGCATCATGTGAGGAATAACCTGCAAAAACCCATAACTTGTTCATAACCTTTTGTTTGTCTCTTAAATGTAAATATTAACCACCATGAATATCCCATGGCTTTCAAAATGGCAAATACTTTTGCCACTACTTATAAACATACAGTCTATGGTTTAAAAAGAAGATGACGAATTCTTAGCCATGTAATCTGTGTAACAGGCAATACTGTGTATTCTGAATTCAGACTATTCCTACAAGAGCAGCTGGCATGTGCAAGCTGTTGCCCCTGTAAATGTTTATCTAAGCACATTTGCACTTGTTGATAAATTGTGTGTCTGTTAATCTCATTACTTCCACTAGTGGGCAGTGTTTACCATTGCTTGAATTAAGATGTGACAAAATACCCAATCCTAAATTTTCAAATACCAACAAAGGCATCTGTTAAGTAGACTCTATATTGATGCATTTTATAAAATGTGGGCTTCAGAGGTGTTTCCAGAGGCAGGAATATATGGGTGGCACTGTCACACCTGAAATATGATTGGACAAGAGTACTGTTAGGGTCAAAGTTGAAATTGAGTGACAGTATAAATGTGACTAGACCAACTTATTAACTTTATTCATGGATTTTACTGAAGTACAGTTTTAAAGTACTTTTACTGCATATAAGCATCGGTGCTTTTTACTTCTGCTCTGTTATAGTTTGGATAAAAATGTTGTACTTTGTAGACAGGGTAACACTATAATATGGCCTTTGACTAAGGGCTTAATTGTACTCTAATTAAATGGAAATTCAATGTATTTTATGTAATTATATTTACCTGCAAATCCTTAAAGGTAGGCACACTAGTAGAAGTGCTTAACGAGTCAGGTTTTAGAGCAAACAAAGAAATAATGACACTGTAACTAAATATAAGTAGTCTCTAAGTAAATTAAAGTAATGTGTTGGTAAATGTAAGTAGTCTGTAAGTAATTTTAAGTAGTGCCTAAATTCTGGGTATTTTACAGAAAATGAAACACAGATTATACTGTAATTGATAATGACTACCGCATAAGCAATTTTAAGTACTACTTTCTTGATAATTTTGTGGAAGCACAAAAAAATATTTCCCCGTCTTATATTCTATGTACACTGTACTTTTTCAGGCCACAGGCCATATTATGGAGTGGCTCCATCATTATAATGTCACATAAACCTGCAAACTTTGATGGTATTTCTTTTTTTTTTTTAGTCCTTATCAGATTATTATTGCTAAAGTAAAAGGGCAATTTAATAATAGAAGATCTGTCAGGTACATAATGGATATTAAATAAAGAGGTAAAACAATGAGATGTTAAGATGTAAAACGGCAAAGTTAAACTACTCCATATTGCAGCTCACACCCCAAAAACATATTTAAAATGTGAGATCAGGAAATATTAATATTACAGTCAAATTGCTTGCTACTTAAAATTACATATGCAGGATGTACATTTATTGTTTTGTTTTTGTTTCCTGTAAAAACCTGATTTGTTACCCCCTTATTCTAGTGTGCCGACCCTTAAGTATTGGTAGGTAAATATATTTACATTGTAAATTCAAATAAAATACATATTAAACATAATAAGATTTTATGTAATTACAGCAGAATTTTGCTCTTAGTCATAGGCTGTATTATAAAATGCTACTATACTGCATACATTTATGTTAAAGTTTTAGTTACTTATTAGTTTGCAGCTTTTAAAATATATATTTTGCCATTGGGGCATAATTATGGACAAACTACCCAGCCTCGTGACAATATAATGGGGATCTACATATTAATAAATCAGTAATGATGAATGATCTGATTAGAAAATGTATATGATTCTGAAAGGGGGCATTGTGCATGAGTACTTTTAGTCATTGTTTTGTACTATTATGTAAGCAGAATTATTACTTTTAGCCAAGTAAGAGACCTAAATACTTGTTTGATCACTTTGTGATACAGATATTAAATTAAAAAACACATTTTTCAGGCTCTTGTGCAGTGCAACTTTTCCTATAATATCTTCATGAAATATCTTTCCTGTAAGTGTCCAAGCAGTCAAAGGATGTACAGGCACAGGTATAATTTTCAAAATATGTGTTTTAATATACCCCCAAAAGACAAAAATAATCTCAAAAACACATAATAAAGAAAATAAGTTACTCTGAGAAAGAGGTACATCCATGAAACAGACGTCTACTCAAAGCTACTGCTTAACAACGGAGCGAAAGTTTGTGGTGTCCCCGGGATTCCCATGTGCTTGTTTGCCATTCACCTAGGGACCATTTTTGATCCGAGGACACCACAAGGGGTATTACATTCAAAGGCAGACACCACAATAACTACATTTAATATAAAGAAACCATGCGGTCACAACAGGCAGTTCACTCCCTTTGATTAGTCTCTGTATTTAATCCAGCTCCACCCTCAGCCTCCTCTTTTACTCAAACAAAGAAGGATGAAAGCAGCCTGCAGGTAACTCAAAAAATAGAGAAAAATAATACAATTTATTATGTATATAGTGGTTGCTGGTACAGTGTTCAGTGCAATCAGTGTAGTGTCATAATGTGTAATAAGAATAGATTAAGCAAATGAATCAACTCACTTTTGGTATTACAACTTTAACGACTACTTAATTAACTTAAATGTTAGAATGTAAGATATAAGGTTTTACACTCCCACCTCAGGAGTATCTCCACATGCAGTCTGAACAAATATTACCACATTTTTTCAAGTGTGTGGTTGTTGGTACGACCATCACACATCTATTTTCTTAATTGCTTGTGCAAGTCAGGGATGCATGGGGCTGTAGAATATTCCAGCTGCAGGGTGAATGGACACCCTACACTGTAAAAACATATATTTTAGCATTTTTACAGATTCATTGCAGGGCTAAGTAACTATTAATCTAAAGTGAAGCTAAATTTGATTGCAGATGCATTCACAGCTAGTAACAATTATGCTTAGTCATTTACCCAAATGTGCTGAAAGTGTCCTTTCTGTCTTGAACAAGGAAGAAAATAAAGAATAGAACCAATGCAATGGAGTAAAAATATCAATAAAGTGTGCCATTTTCTAAAGATCTGTCAAGACTATTTCATAGCCTATACACATTATCATTCTTTAGAAACAGTGTTTAGTTTATTTTCTGCAATCCATTGCCAAACATATATAGATTTGCTCCTGTTTTCCTGAGATCATCTGCTGAGAGCTTGGATCAGAGGCCTGGCACACACCCCTCCTACACAATAATTCCTACCCTTGCATTTTCACATTGTCTTGTGGTGGCTAATAAGTACAGCAATGCACACATATGTAAACTATATGTAAGGTATTGCAGCTCGTTTGAACATGAAGCTAGAGAAAGGCTTCAACATGCTGTTGTTTCAGCAGCTAGTCCTGATGAACCGGCTGACCCCATCTTGTCCCCACTTCATCTGTTTCCTCTGCAGAAGCAGATACAGTAATGGGTTGTCGTCATCCTCTGGTAGCTAAAACAACTGTAATGTATCTTTCTGGCATTTTTTTCCAGACACCAGCTGGTAACATTCTGGTCAATCCATATATCTAATTTCCACTCCCAGATCTGCAGCTGTGAGGCTCCTCCTCCTCCGTGCTACTCCGCTCAGCCAATCCCCGTCTGCGGCAGCGGTGTCTGGCCACGCCCAACCCTAGCCTTAGCTCTGGAAACGCTCCAGCGATATAAATCCATTGTCCGGCACATTCACACCAGTCTGCGGTCGGCTCCTCGTGCTCACTAAACAGCTGCCTTTTTTTGCTACCCATTGTAAAACTTTTGCATCCATAATGAGGGAAATCGTGCACATCCAGGCCGGCCAGTGCGGTAACCAGATTGGTGCCAAGGTAAGAAAATATAATGCAAAGAATGTATGTTCTTAAAAGAAATAGAATAAATTCTGTGTTTTTCTGTCACAATTCACGTTTAATAATCAGGACATAGTTTAATCATTCGGCTTGTCTGGAAAAGAATTCTCAGTGAAGACAAAGGATACCCTTTTCTTTTCATGCACCATATATCTTTTAGCATATAAATATAACTGTAAATGTCAAGTGATCACTTTTGTGTGCGTCTATTTTTTTTTTTTTTTACTAAATATTGTGCACTGCGGTAACTGGTGGGTGGGTGTGGAGCAGCAGAGCGCAGCCGCTCGTATTGAAGTAACGGTATAACGGGGGGCTCTTGTGTCTCGACTGGTTTTTGTTCACACAACGCCGGGCGTGTCTGCGTCCCCGGCACTTCAGATTCAGCTGACCTCAAGACACTGTCTCAGGAAAAGAGACAGAAAAAGGGAGAGAGGGGAAAAAATCAGTCTATTCTTTACTTGTCAGATCTCCCCGCACTCGAGTTTCTTTGTCTTGCACAGCCAGATATGACTGGTATTCCAGACAATGAGTGGGGAGCTGGGCTTGAGAGGCCTACTTATGCCCCCCGCTAAAGACTGATGGATCAATAGTCCATACTGATTAGATTATTGATTTGGCAAGCTTTAAAGGAAGACTGCAGTTTGGGGTGCTTGGAAAGCAGAAGAGCTGTTGAAGGGTGTGGCATGGATAATTGGTCAACAAAAAATTCTCCCTTTATTTATTTTTTTTAAAAGCTGCATATTAACAAAGACACGATCTAAATACTTATAATCAAGATTCACGTAACTGCTTTTTTAAAAATCAAATTGTATATGTTTTTGCTGCATTTTAATTCTATATTCCAACAAAAAAGGGGGAGGGAGTCAAAGTCTGCATAGGCTCAGTTCATCACCCACCCATTTGTTATAGCAACAATTGCAGTCAGCTACAATAGGTTAGATAATGAGTGGCCCATTATTATCCCTGTTTTACTATCTCCTTTTGTTCTCCAGCTGATCATTTGCCACAGACAGCATATGTTTAAGTAGAACAGTAATCTCGCCCTGCTATTTAGATGGACTGTAGTTTAAAGACTACACTAACAATGGCCCATATTTTGCAGGATGCATCATTACTGCCATGATGTGCTGCTGACAGATGTTCTGTAAAACAGGGCCTTCTTTGCAATCAATGTCTTTCCTCCCCTAACCAAATTAGGAGAAGGGTGGGGGAGGAATGGAGGAAACAGCTGATGCACAGTGGGTGAAGTCACTGGGTTCTCAATTGACTTAATGTGCAGTTGCTGGCAATGTCTTGGTAGACTAATTTTAGGAAATAAATACAAATTGTGCCCATTATATGTAATTCTATTTAGTATTTATTGCAGTTGCACCAAAATCAGTTGCAGTAAAAAAAAATTAATTAAGTTACTAAATTCAATTTATAAGTGCCTCCTTATTTAAGCCCACTGCTCCATTATTTCCTTTGTGTTAATGATATATGATGTAAAGATAGCTGCTTGTAGCCTGGAAGTGAGGATATTCTGGATTCCACCCCCCAAGGACTCATTGACTCAGATGTCCAGCGGGTATGATTGACAGAACTGCTGAAGGGCTACACTGTGGTGAATTAGGTCAGGGTGTGGCATTGCTTTTCTGCTTATTGTCCTCATTCTTTCACTGTGGTTATTTTCAGTCTTTATCTACTCTCGTGTCACTGTAGCTGTCCTAGCATTATTTTTTCTTTATTCTTGTTTTTGATTTTGTGTTTCTTTGTTCTGCTGTGTTGATCTTATCTTCTCCATATTAAGGTCACTTAATCATTTTTGCTTTACATGGCCTTATTTAGATGTCATGATACTTGGTCCACAGCTGACTCCCAATCTCTTAAGCAGTGCTCTGCTATACAGCCAGCTTATCCAGATTATTCCAAATCCTCGTATTGCGCTGTTAGCAGGAAATCACCGGCTGTGTTGAAAAGAAATGTCTGAGTTGGACGATATCAGTAAATATGGTAGAGTAATACGCACTGACAAGATTTATTACGACATAAACACTCTAAAAAATCTGAATGTAGTCTTTAAACAGTGAACAAGACATGAATTCAGATCTGAAGGGAGTCAGTATCTTCAGTGTCGTCTGACTGCAAATGGATTTTATTTGCAGGTTGTCCCGCAGACGGATCTGTAGCGCCTTTGTTCCTCCCTCCTTTGCATTTTACATATGAAAGAACCGCATTCTGCTAAGTCATCACTCGACACTTACGGAAATCTCAAAAGCAGCGTTGTTGGGAATGGGTTCAGATATGGCTCGCTGAAAAATGGAAAAATCCTGTCATTTCCATCAGAAAACAAAAATGCAAACCCACTGCTGTTTTCCTCATTTTCACCCCCACCCCCCGATCCCATGAACCGCACATCTAATGGGTAGATGTGTACTTTCGTTGCAAGTAACTGTCATGTGATGTCTTCCATTTTGTGTCTGCAGTTCTGGGAAGTGATCAGTGATGAGCATGGCATCGATCCCACAGGGACTTACCATGGAGACAGTGACCTGCAGCTGGACAGGATCAGTGTTTACTATAATGAGGCCACAGGTTAGCTGTCTTCCTAACTCATGTTAATAAGTGAGGGTATATTATATATGGATTCATTTTTAACTTGACAATTTAATTCCAAAGTATGACACTACATCTCTTCTTGCATTCTCATCTCTACTGTACTGTTACTACACCTTTTCACCTATATCCAAAGGTCCTTCCTGTATTATTGAGCTGGTGTTTTTTTGCCCCCTTTTCTTTCTACTTCTCTCTCTGTCTTGCTCTCCTCTTCTTCTCTTTCGTGTGGAGGAGGTAAATACGTGCCTCGGGCCATTCTGGTGGACTTGGAGCCTGGCACCATGGACTCTGTGAGGTCTGGACCCTTTGGTCAGATCTTCAGACCTGACAATTTCGTGTTCGGTGGGTGCCTTAAAGACATATCTCATGCTCCTTTTTGATTTAAGGAAAAATGTTACTCACTTGAATGCCACTCTTTTTCCGTCAGGTCAGAGTGGTGCTGGAAACAACTGGGCCAAGGGTCACTACACAGAGGGAGCCGAGCTGGTGGACTCAGTCCTGGATGTGGTCCGCAAAGAATCAGAGAGCTGTGACTGCCTGCAGGGTTTCCAGCTCACCCACTCACTTGGTGGAGGAACTGGATCTGGTATGGGAACCCTGCTCATCAGCAAGATCCGCGAAGAGTACCCAGACCGTATTATGAACACCTTCAGTGTGGTGCCTTCCCCCAAGGTAACATCTCCTTGTGATAGCACATGATAGATTTTTGGTTTTAATTATAGTTTCTTTGGCCTGAGGTTTCTCCTAAGATCTTGAAACTAAATAGAAGTTCTGTGTTCGCAGGTGTCAGACACTGTGGTCGAGCCTTACAACGCCACCCTGTCGGTCCACCAGCTTGTAGAGAACACAGATGAAACCTACTGCATCGATAACGAGGCTCTGTATGACATTTGCTTCCGCACCCTGAAACTAACCACACCCACCTACGGAGACCTTAACCATCTGGTGTCCGCCACTATGAGCGGGGTCACCACCTGCCTCCGCTTCCCTGGCCAGCTCAATGCAGATCTGCGCAAACTGGCCGTCAACATGGTGCCTTTCCCTCGTTTGCACTTCTTCATGCCTGGCTTCGCTCCTCTGACCAGCAGGGGCAGCCAGCAGTACCGCGCCCTCACAGTTCCCGAGCTCACCCAGCAGGTGTTTGATGCCAAGAATATGATGGCCGCGTGCGACCCACGCCACGGCCGCTACCTGACAGTTGCCGCCGTGTTCCGTGGCCGCATGTCCATGAAGGAGGTCGATGAGCAGATGCTCAATGTGCAGAACAAGAACAGCAGCTACTTCGTTGAATGGATCCCCAACAATGTCAAGACCGCAGTTTGCGATATTCCACCCCGTGGCCTCAAGATGGCCGTCACTTTCATCGGCAACAGCACTGCTATCCAGGAGCTGTTCAAGCGCATCTCCGAGCAGTTCACAGCCATGTTCCGCCGTAAGGCCTTCTTGCACTGGTACACAGGGGAAGGTATGGATGAGATGGAGTTCACTGAAGCGGAGAGCAACATGAATGACCTGGTGTCAGAGTACCAGCAGTACCAGGATGCCACTGCGGAGGAAGAGGGTGAATTTGAGGAGGAAGCTGAAGAGGATGCTTAAAGGTCAAGATGTGAAGGTCAAGAAATCATCGCCAAAACAGAAAATAATCAAAACGGAACAACCACAAGTAACCAAGAAACCAACATAGTGTCAAGATCACTGCTAGAATAAAATTTTAGTGTCTGTTAGTTTTACCTTGTCATTGAGTGCAAATAAAGTTGTCGACTGAGAACTCATTTGCCTCTCATTCCTCTTCGCACATACATGCTTTTCATCAGTTTAGCCAGTCAGAAAGTAAGATCCAGGCCCTCTCGGTGCAGTATACAGTAGGCTAGATAGAGCTGCGAGTTACTGGAAAATCTAATGTGATGTAATGAAAGGGTTTATTTCTGCTCCATAAGCATTATGATGGCTAAGGGCCCACATCCATTTGCAACATTCTGCACCAACCCACATTCCCACAACTATCTGGCGTTGAAGAGATTGCACCCTGCCAGTTTTTAGATGACAATAACATAACACCAGAGAAAGTAGGAGGGCATTTGCTGGTTGAGTAACCTACTAATTATATACATGTGTTATTTGAGATGTTTACATTTTGTAGGGAACTCATAAGAGCTATTTCATTTTGGGGATTTAAGATAAGATAACACTTTATTGATCCCACAACGGGGAAATTTTTGCGTCACCTCAGCTCAAGTACAGATATATGAAGGAAATACAAAAATACAATTAAGTACAATCAATGAAAAAAAGTAAGATAATACACTATATACAATGGTAGCATACACAGTATGTGATTATGGATATAGTTGGAAATATGGAAGACATAAACTATATAGCTTGGAAGGTCCATTATGCATGAAGTGGTGACCGTGGATGTTCACAGTGTCCAGTGACTTATGACATCGTGATTGAGGAGTTATAGAGTCTAACTGCTGTTGGGATGAATGATCTGCGAAAGCGCTCCTTCCTGCAGTGAGGGTGTTTCAGTCTCTGACTAAAGGAGCTGCTACAGTACAGTAAAGGTTTTGACAAGAGGACTTCTTTTTCCCTGGAAATACAATTAAAAACAGTTTGACAGGTAAACTCCACATCAGGGGTGGAAATTACAATATCTTACAATAGAGGACAGTTTGCTACAATACATCAAGATATTGATGTAACTGAAGGAAAAACATTTAAAACACAGAAAGCAGGAATTACAGATTTCTTCATTGCATTGAGGTGTACAATAATGTGTAAATTTCTTGAGCCACACCTCTTGAACAGGGATGGGCAGTAACGTGTTACTTGTAACACGTTACTGTAATCTGATTACTTTTTTCGAGTAACGAGTAAAGTAAGGGATTACTATTGCCAAAACGGTAATTAGATTACCGTTACTTTCCCGTAGGAACGCTGCGTTACTGCGTTACTAAAACCATGATTTTTTGCGAGAATGTCTCGCGACAGTGACGTAAGCGAGTGTTCCATTAGTGACAACAGCTGTGTGCAGATCAACAATGGATCACATATGATTGTGGGAGAGAGTATGAGCGTGTAGCGTTTAAAGCGTGGAAGTACTGACCTTACTTTGAGTTTGATTCCATAAAAAGTGACAAAAACATTAGCGTCCATCGTGCGTGGGAAGAAAACTTCTTTTTACAGCGAAAAAAACCCCCTAAACTTCCAAGCAAGCACCGAGTGTGCTATGACGTAATGGGAAACTCACAGAGAAACTCGCGGATTCTTCAACTGACCGCGGCACACCTCCACCAGGGTAAACCTCCGCCTACCCCAGTCCTGCTTTACAGGTAAAAATAGAGCAACAAGACCGCTGAGTCTTTGACTTTATTTATGTTCTGCTGTGTTTTACTTGCATCTATTTGAAAGAGTGAGTGTAAACACAAAAAATATTTTATTTTATGTGCTGGAATGTGTAGAAAATAGGTTTAAATGTTAAACTAATTTATTCAACTCAGAGAATGTTGCATATAATTAAATTTTTGCTTGATGCATAAAGTTAAAAGATTAAAACTGATAAAACAAGTTAAAAAAAGAGACTTTTCCATTTGATTACATTTTGTATGATGGATTATGCAGTAAAAGTAGAATTGGGCTGAAAGATCTATCGCTTTATCACCTCTTCAGGTTGTAAATCGTGTTTTTAAAAAGTAACTAAGTAACTAAGTAATTAATTACTTTTGAAAAATAAGTAATCAGTAAAGTAACGGGATTACTTTTTTGGGGAAGTAATCAGTAATTAGTTACTGATTACTTTTTTCCAAGTAACTTGACCAACACTGCTCTTGACTTCCTTCTTAAAAAAAATTCAAATTTGGATACACCACTCAGTAAGACTGGTCACTGATTACATCACCTTTTTCTCGCTGTTTCCCTTCCATAAGAATGCCACCAGCCATCCTTCTATTTATAATTTGTTTTTCTATAAGTAATATATAATAAATCTACAACACAGGAAGGAATGCAGTTTATTGCTATCAATATTATACCCCACCCCTACAGTGCACATCATCCAGCTCTGTGACTTAAGGTCACATAAGCACTTTAGTGGACTTTCGTGGCCAAGGCATGCAGCAAGAGTTGGATCCCAAAGCAAAACTGTGCTGCTGGGCCACTAATTCTCCTACTCATGCACCTGGGTTTTGATGCAATAATTTCTCTATGAATATAAAACATAAGCACAAAATTTATATAACTGAATTTAGTTAGACCCTACTTGGGACAAGGCCTCAATAAAGCAGCACCAAATGCTTATTTTAACTCTTGTATCATGCAAATTTTAACTTTTGCAAAACATTCAAAACTAGTGTCATGAAGAGGGAAAGATCTTACATTATTTATATAAGGATATGTGATTTCTATATCATTATATATCTTATGGAGACAGTTTAGCTCAGAGGTGTTAAACTTATTTTAGTAGAATAGAATAGAATTCAACTTTATTGTCACTGTACATGTCACAGGTGCAAGGCAACGAAATGCAGTTTGTATCCATCCAGAAGTGCTTTAGTCATGATATAGATGTATTACAAATATATATTAGCAATAATATAGATATGTAAGTATATTACAGAAATTGGTCTATTATGGTATGTTATAATGTACACGGTATGAAGGTATGTTATGATTAAGGTATGTTATGTTAGTACATGGGATACATGCACTTGACATTTTGACATCTCTCAAAATGTGTATAACTGGTAGAGATGCTGCCTCCATACACGCCCTTAGTTTTTTGCATTCAGTGGATCAGCTGTCATTACATGGACATATTCCAATTCATAAAGGCAGAAAACTTTTACCCGTGGAGTTTTGCTAAATAAACAATATTCATCACTCAGATTTTTAATGTAAAAACATTTACTTTTAAATACTAATACTGGCATTGCATCACTAACACGATCCTGATATTATTTTATTATAAACACTGAGTAATTAACGCGTTTACATCATTTTAAATGATATCCAGTAAAGCAAATTGGTCCCTGTGCGGCACCACGGCGGTATATTTGACACCCTTGGTTTAGCCCATATTGGTATGGACTAAACCCACATTAGCCCATAATGGTATCATCCAGTCTGCGTGGTTAAAATGGTGCAGGGCGCCAAAATTAATGTATGAACGCTGAAGTCCAGAGGACATGTGGGCCAATCACAGACATTGAGTGAGAAGTTAGTGTCCAATGGCAACATATTATAGCTTGAGTGATACTTATATTGGCCAATCGTTTTCATCGTTAAACGCCTATTGTGGGCGTGGTTAATCACTTCCAGGACGCTCATGACATTTTTTGTTTATCTACACGGGACAAGGCATGGCGTGCGAAGGTGGGTGTCCGAGTACGATCTTTTTCTTAGGTTTAAACTTAATGCACCTTCACTGCAGGCTAACACCGGACGTCAGTTAAAAATTTTTTAGTCAAGTCACCCGTACAAATCACTTTACTTCTTTCATAGATTTCAAAGTAATTAAATTCGAAAGTTGGGATTATAATTCTCCTGAAAGTAGGAGCAGAAAATGGTTTTCTTACATATGCCTCGTTGCTAGTAATAATCAATTTGACAGCTGGGTTGCAGACACATAAAATCTGTGATGTCGATGGTTGAATCACACAAACTAGCGGTTAGCAGATTTTGTCTTCATATTGACCGGAAGTGGTATTACAGGGATGCGATTTTAGAGGAGACTTGTCCATACACATTTGATAAAAGTTGCCTCCGCGTTGTTTAAAGCTGTTTAGATCACTACACATTGGGTGTTTGCAGGAATACAACGGCACAGGTACAGTTAGCGAGTCAATAAGTACCGATGAACTTTATCTTAACGCTATGGTGGGCGGGAGTCAATTAGCCATGCAGGCTAACGTTAGCTGCACAGGTTTCTATTTAGGCTATTCGATCTTTCTTTTAAAGCCTTGTTAAAACTAATGTTACCTTAATTATACGTTAACATTACAGTTTATGCATTATGTTACCCGTGTTTATGTGCAGCACTCTTCCTGTCTTGCGCTTTGCCAGGAATGGATGCTACTCAGATGATCAGTGACTCAATCTTGGAGTCAGATGAGGAAGATAATGAAGAGGAGATCGAAAATAAGAGGGGACGACCGTTGGCTAAACTGTGCATCTTGAAAAATAAACACATACCTGAGGCAGGTGAGTGGCTAACTGATGTTGTTTTTACACGTGATCTGCACAGTCTGGTACTACTTAAGATAGCCTTTATTAGTCCCACATGTGGGAAATGTGTAAATCTTGCATACAGAGGGGGAAACATTTGATCCTTTGGAGAATTTGCAACTTTGCTCAGTTACAATGAAATGAACAGTCTCTAATTAGTATGCTAGTTTCATTTTAATAAAGAGGGACAATATAAACATATTACATAATATTCGATCCCCCTTAATAGTTAGTGATGAAACTCTTGTTGGCAAAGGATCAATATGGTCCAGTGCATTGACCCATTAATTTGGTGAAGTTGTCCAGTACCTTCGCATTAAGACAGCCCCAAAGCATAATTTTTCCGCCTCCATGCTTGACTGTGGAGATGGTGTTCTTTGGGTCGTACTCTGCATTTCACTTCCGAACTTCACTGCCAAAGAGCTGAATTTTGGTTTTATCTGACCACACCACTTTGTCCCACACCTTCTCTGAATCATTTAGCTGTTCACGGGCAAACTTAAGACAAGCCTGTACATGTGCCTTCTTGAACAGGGAAGGCAAGATTTCAATCCATTACAGTGTAGTATGTTATCAGTGGTGTTCTTGGCTGCTTTCAGATCATTAACAACCTCCTCCCATGTAGTTTTGGCCCAGCAGTTGTCACTTTCTCATCAAGCTTTTTGCTAAAATCTTGTCCAGGACATTCTTTGACAGCTCTTTGGTCCTGCCCATGTTGGTGGAGCGGTTGGAATGTAAAAAATGCATTCTTCTGATTTATTGTAATGTTGTACACAGCCAATCTGCAGGTGCAAGAATTCTGGTTGGATTCAAGAGGATCAAATACTTACTTCACTCAATGACATCCAAATCAAAACTTGTAATGTTTTTTTTCCCTAGATTTTGGTTAATGTTCTGTCTCTCTCAATTAAATTATTTTATAAACAAATAAAGTAAATTAAACTACACAAATAGGCAACAAATAGGGAAGCCAGTTTGGGAGTATGCGGTTTCAATAGTATTTGCTAGTAAAAAGCTGAGCTGCAGCATTTTAAACAAGCTGCAGTGACACACTGACACTCGAATAAAGACACTAAAATGGAATGAAGGAATAAATAAATAGATCTGAACCAGAGAAATGACTTCACCTTTCTGACTATATATCTAAGTATATTGTTAATGATGATGCTCTCTTTCACACAGAGTTTCCCCTCTTTTTGGGTGATAATGTGCTTGGCCGTGACCCCAACTCCTGCACTGTGCCCTTGCCGGCATCCTCAGTGTCCAAACAGCATGCTACTATCTGCCTTTGTGTGTACCGGAGACGTGCCTGTCGCAGTGAAGTGGACATGGAAGCTTTGGTTTGGGACTTAGGGAGCATGAATGGGACCCGCAAGGGCCGCTTAAAGCTGACTCCTAATGTACGCTATGCCCTCAGTGAAGGTGACAGTTTGGTGGTGGCGGACATCCCGTGTCAGTTTGTCATTTGCGGCGTAGACTCTTCTCAGGGGGACGCAAGCTCTCCTCTGAGACAAAATTCAGGGGTAAAGACCAAGTTGCCAGATGCCTCGGGAGAAAAGGGAGATGACACAAGCACAGACAGCAAGAAATGTGTCAATGGAGGGACAGAGACTCCTGTCAGAGCCAGCTGCCTGACCTTTGAGCAAACTCCCCATCAGCCACAGGGGACCTTGGTCCCAGAATCAGACTCAGACTCAGACAGCGAAACAGGAGTAAGAGGAGAAAGAAGACGAAGGACTCTAGGTTTGTACATTATGTAAATATTTATAACTATTGAAGCTATGCTTTTTGGACCTGGTGTTTACAAGTTCACTTTTATTCTCTTTGTAGTGTCTGATTCTGACTCCCATAAATCCAGCCCCATCAGCTCGTCATTCTTGAGTCCCCCAAACAAAGTTGTCCCTGAAAGGTATACCCATAAAAATAAGCTATTTATTGGTATTCTTTTTGTAACTGTGATTATACTACTGGCTTAGCCATACCCCATTAATACATATGTTTGACTTGTTCATTGTAAGACCTGTTAATTTGTTTTTCCCTGTTCTACAGTGACAATGAAAGCCCCATGACAGTCTCGTCTTCCTCTAAAAATAAACCAAACAGACATGACAGCTTCACCACACAGGAGACAGATGTAGATGCGGCGCGACAGCAGTTGGAGGAAAAAAAAGTGGTTGCACTTGTGGAGGACAGTGAAGAGGAGGAAGAAAGAGCAGTGCAAGCGGGGACAAAGTCTCTGAAAGGGGGTTGGCATATGCCAGTGGAAAAGGAAAGCAATGCCAGTTTTACAGGAGACGGTGAATTGTCAACACCAGCAGTCTCTACAGACGCAATCCCTGCATTTAACATGGACAGTGACACTGATGTGGAGGGAGAGGACGAAGAAGTGGCATCAGCGGGGCCTGTGACCTTGAATACAAACCAACAAGTTGATCAACCTCCAAAGACGGCCCAGTTTCACATGGACAGTGACACAGATATCGATGAGGATGATGATGCTTCAGGTAAAGCTCCCAAAGCTCTGCCTTCTTCTGATGAGAACGCCAAAACTCCTCATGCTGTTTCAGTTATTCCACCTGAAGGCGTCACCATGGACAGTGACACTGATGTGGACGATGATGGGGTCGTGTCAGACGCTGCCACAAAAGCAGGACCGACAGTATGTCAGAGTGCGCACACAGCAGACTCTGCTTTTTCAGTGCAGGCAGAAGATTTTCACCTCCACAGTGACACTGATGTAGATGAGGACGAAGCAAAAAATACAACAGATGAAACACCTAATAAATCAGATATAAAGCTTACAGCTCTTAAATCTGCTCCTGTGGCTCCTGACAACCTGCAGGTAGAGAGTGACACGGATGACGAGGCTCTCCCTGTCCCTGCCACCAGTAAACCCTCAGTGGTCGCTGCTGTTGCAGATTCACGCCCCACTGCAGTTGCAGATGCTGATTTGGAGATTCTCTCTGACAGCGACACAGATGTGGAAGATGCATCTCTTCTGGCTATACCTGTTGGTGTCACAACCTTGTCAGCTTCTCCTGGCCCAACTTTAAAGGCTTCTCTGGCAGATTCTGATGCAGATACAGATGTGGATGAATCTAGCGTGCCCCCTGTTGGGGATGAGGCTAAACCAGCTGATGTCAGAGTCGACGGCGATACAGAAGATAAGAAGTCAGATATTGGAGAAGAAGGTGAGGACCAGGTGCCCAGGCTGCACAGGGAAACTACACCTGGGTTGCTGGCTCCCCTTCTGCAGAACTGCTCCACTCCTGTGCAGATGTCAGGTAATCGATCAATCTTCAGAATTCATTTAGACTGCAAATATCTACTCGTTTGTTTTATTGCATTACCTTTCTAAATACTTTCTAAAATTCAGTAATTGATCATATATGACATACATCAGTGGCACAGTTTTAGGTGAGGCGCAATCTGAGGATAGAACTAGCCTGTGATGTTACAGTGGTCTCTTTACAGGATATCACAATGACTTGTAATGCAGTAATTGCAAAAAATACAATCTAAAAGAAATATAATCAAAGAAAATAATACAAAATATGTGAAGTGTATTGTTGGTGCTCAAAATAAAGACGGCGCCTGCAGGAGAGAGAGGTTTGAAATGAAGAAATCGATCTGTTTTTAAGTGAGTGGACTTGAGATTCTGTGTTAACTTCTTCGATCCAATCGTGTAAAGTGTTTGTTGCGTTGCGATGAGAAAGCATCAAGTTTAAATTGACTTTTACTTTGGATTTCAGATGAAGAAGTGGAAGACATGGCAACTCAAGCCTTCGTCAGTCCCTCTTCAGGTTCATTAAGGCGTGAGTAAATGACTTTTAATAATGTCAAACGAGTCTGTTTCAAAAACATTAGTTCATTTTTTTTCTTTTGGCCAACAGGAGCGGCAGTGCCTGCAGTAAGACCTGTAGTATTGTCGTCCTGCTTAGACATCCAGGAGGAGGAGGATTTTGCTGTGGCTGAGACGCAGTCCTTTACATTTCAGAGCCGTGACCGTGTGAGCAGTGAGGAACCAACCCAAGCTTTTGTACTTGAGTCTTCTTGTGACAATAAAAATGACCAATCTACCAAAGAAGAGTCTTTCCAACTGGGACTGTCTGACAGCAGCCACCTGCAGTGTCCAGACCAAGCTTTAGCTATGGAGAACACCCAAGCTTTTGTTTCTGTGGAGAGGGGTGTGAACCTGGAAGATACCCAAGCATATGCAGCCATGTCAGCTGCAGACAGATCCTCTGCAGAAAATGACGCGAACCTGGAGGCCACACAGGACTATGTAGAAGATAAAGAGACTGAGCGATATCAAGTAGATGTGGCCTTAGAAGCAACACAGGTATATGTGGCAGAGCCGTACAGTCACGCTGAGGATGATGCAGATGATGATGCTTGTGAGACACAGCCTTCAGACTTTACTGCCTCTTCTACTCTTGCCATAGCAGAAACCCAACCAATGTTGCCTATTGCAGGAGAGGAGGATCTGGCAGCTGAAAATCCAGTTTGCTCTGTTCAACAAATTCAGCCGAGATCCCTCAAGGAGGATGGTCCAAAGGCAGCTCAGCCTCAGGAGAAGGGCCTCAGCGACGCTCAGTCTGTAACTGAAACTCAGCCCATGTGTACAAGTGACAGTGAAGCAAGTGATGATGAAGGCTCATTTCCAGCTCAGCGAAACAGAACAGCAAAGCCACTGCCACTTGAAGAAGCGCAGACACAAGATCTCACTTGTTCAGAGTTGTCGGTTTCTGAAACCCAGCCAATGCACGGTGGAATTGCTGAAACCCAGCCCATGGCTACATGTGACGATGATGATGAAGACTCAATGCCAGGCCCGAGAAAAAGGAAAGCAAAGCAGCTTCATCTTGAAGAAGAGGAGACGCAACCTGTCGCAGACTCTGAGCTCTCCACTGCTGAAACCCAGCCCGTGGCTACATGTGATGATGATGATGAAGACTCAATGCCAGGCCCACGAAAAAGGAAAGCAAAGCAGCTGCAGCCTGAAGAAGAGATGCAAACCCTTGCTAGTTCTGAAGTCTCTGCTCTGGAAACTCAGCCCTTGAGTACAAATGAAGGCCAGCAAAGTGATGAAGAGGATGTGATTGCATGCACTCGGAAAAGAAAAGCCAAGCCACTTCAGCTTGAAGAGGAGCAGACGCAGCCCCTCACTAGTGCTGATGTTGAAACCCCGGCAGTAGTGACAGGTAAATGTGATGATAAGGACTCAATTCCAGGTCCACGGAAAAGAAAGGCAAAGCAGATGAAGCTTGAAGAAAAGACACAGCCAGTCGATAATTCTAAAATGACCCATGTTGAAACTCAACCCTTGACAACAAAAACCGGATTATCGCCTTCAGAAGAATCTGAAGCGGGAACCAGTGGAGCTTGTGTTCCAAATTTAAGAGTGACAAGAGCAAAACCGAGAGAAGAGGAAGATCAGGTGGCGTGTCCTGGACCATCCAAGAGGCAGACTAGAGGAAGGAGTGGAAAACCTTTGTCTGATGGTGACAACAATAAGGAGATGGTAAAACGGGCTAGAGGGAGAAAGATAACGAAGCAGCAGAAACGTGATGGTGAGGAAGAGGATGAAACACCGGTAAGAGAAAGAAACAAGCAGGCTGTGAATAAGAGCCTGATAAAGCAACAAGATGGGAAAGATAGAGAGGAGGAAGATGGTGCCGATCTCAGACAAGAAAGAGAAGAAAATGATAACGAAAGGAGGACGACTGATGAAAGAAAGAAGCATCAGGATGAGATAGAAATGCAACTCATGGAAGAGAAGTTAGAAACAGAAAGAAGAGTAAATAAAGAACAAGAAAGATTGCAGGCTGAAGATGCAGCGAGAGCAGAGAGAGAAATCAAGGAGAAGGAAGAACAACAGAAAATAGAGTCTGAAAGGATTGAAAGAGAAAAGCGGGAGAGGTTAGAAAGAGAAGAAAAAGAGAGATTAGAAAGGGAACGAAAGGAACAAGAAAAAGAAACTGCAAAGAGAGAACAAGAAGAGAGGCTTGAGCGGGAGCAACAACTGCAAGCAAGACTCGAGAGAGAAGAAAGGGAAATGGAGGAGAGAGAGAGAGTGGAGAAAGAAAAAGAAGCCCAAGAAAAACAGTTGAAAGAACTGGAAGAAAAGAAAGAGGAACAAGACAAATCCAAAACGCCTTCAAGAGGCCGAAGAACAACCAGAAGAACTATTGCTTCACAGAGCACAGCAGAGCCAGACCAAGACTCAACTGTATCAACCAATGACGATTTCCCAGCAAGGAGAACCAGATCACGCTCAAACTCCTCCAACTCGGTCAGCTCGGAGAGGTCTGCTTCAAGTGTCCACGCCCAGGAAAGCAAGGGCAGAGGGCGAGGGAGAGGGCGAGGGACGAGGGAGACCAGTGAGACACCCCAGAAACCCGTCGCCAGAAGCAGCAATCGAAGGACCACTGTGGCTGCAGGGGCCGTAGAGCACGAGCCTGACTCGTCCAACTCACTAGCCCCTGAGGTTTCAAGCTGCAGCGTGAGCTCTCATAACAGAGGAAGAGGAGGCAGGCAGCGAGGAAGAGCGAGGAAAACAGAACATGACCCAGACTCTATCCCTTCTGTTAGTCAGAGTCAAAGTGATCAGAATTTAAGCCCTGCCAGGGGAAGAAAGGGCAAGAAAGCTGAGGAGTCCTCCAATGAGGCTCTCCATAAAAATGGTAAAGAGGACTCTCAGCCGGCTACAACCACTAGAGGGCGACAACAACCCAGTGCAGCTACAGATGAGGAAGACCAGTCGAAGCAAGAGGAAGCATGCACCAGCGAGGAATCGCTACCTAAAAGAAATGTCAGGGGCAGAGGTCAGAGAGCAGTGAAGAGTGAAACTGTGGAGAAACCAGTTGCTCCTGCGGTCAGTGATGATGATGAGGCTAAAGATAAAAGAAAAGCAACGAGAGACTTGGAGGCAAATACTGGAGCAGATCTCAGCTGCAGCAAAAGGAAAGAAAGATCTTCAAAAACGGCAGAAACAGACGAGGAAGAAGGAAAAGGCAAAACAAACGATGAGATTCCTGTTAGTTTACAAGGGAAGAAAAGAGGTAGAGCATCCACCGCTCAGGCAAAGAAGAGCGCAAAAGAGTGTCTCTCAGAGGTGAAGGAGGAGGAGAGAGAAAAGATGGAGGGTGAGACTGTGGAGAAAAAAGTCAGAGGTCGACAATCAGCGGTCTCGAGAAAGAAGAAAGAGGAGCTGGAAGAAAGTGGAACATCTTTAACTGCCACAAATCAAGATGCAAATTTGGAGGCATCAGAGGTGACTATTGCTTCACTTTTAAACATATGCAGCCAAATGGAAACCATAAAGATGCGGTTTTGATTGAAACAAAAATGCATTAACATTGAAGGGTAAATCAGATGAAATGGAAAGCTGAGTAGTAAATAATTAGTGTCGAGAAGTTCTTGTTGTGAAAGAAGGCTTTTACCTTGGCTCAAGGCCATGGTGCATTTTCCTCTCTGAGTCAGCCTTTTCAATATTGATGAACTACCATCAACATGAGTTACTCTCTCTGTTTCCTCCACTTTCTCTAGAGCAGTCTAACCTGCTCCGCATCACTGCTAATGAATTAAGTGGTTTAGTGGTCATCCAGTCACTTCCTCCACTTACATTTTATGGTGTTTGCTTTCTGGTGCAAGATGTTGTACCATCTTCTTTGCATGTTCCATACTTTGCCCTTCGCTGTCTTCAACCTGTTTTGTTTTCCCTGTCTTTACCTACCCTCTCCCCTATAACAGCCCCAGACTCCAACCAGCAACGCATCCCGGAAGCGGCAAGCTCCTGCAAATTTCTCTCCCGTGGCAAAGAGTCCTCGCTCCTCCTCTGCATCCCCAGCAGCAAGTGGTCGACTACAAACTGAAGGCCAGGCATACAAGGTCTCTGTGGTTGTGTTAGCAAAACACGCATTTTGTGTTTAGGAAAGAGACGCTCATACGGTGGTAGCTAGGCTGATCAAACCTAGCCTAAGACATCGGAATCATAGTGGCAAATCCTATACTTGTATTCTTATATACTAAACATCATATTAAGAAACACTATTCTAAACTATCTTAGCATCTCGACAATGCTCTCAGTCATATTACTGAGCTGTAGCCAGTGAAACGTATTATTTATGGAAAGTCCACCACGTGGTGCTAGCATCACATGCTCTTCCAGTTTTTTCCCAGTTTTTCCTGAAACATGCTGCTGGCACTACATTTAAAATGAGTGCACATGTATGTTTACAATTACAGTTTAATATTGTGTTTTAATCTTTTGGCAATTCATCAGGCTTTAGCCTTATAAACATTTTACTCAGTGTCCTAATAGAATTGTAAAATTCATGTTGTGGTTTTGTTAGCATCATATTATCGATGAAGCTTTCAGAAGTCACCGCTCCTGCTCGAAACTTTTGGATATTTGGACCCATTATAATAAACTAAACACAAAGCCTCCTCCATCTAACCTCTGTGCACAGTGGTCTATTATAACAGCAGTATCTACTCATCCAAATCATTGAAAGTAAAAGGATTTCACTAAGCGTTGCATTCACACTTAGAGCTGCGTAATCAATTTGTGCAGGGTTAAAGTTATTTTTGGTTTGTTCGTGCAGATGAGAGCAGGTGTTTTGAGCTCACGAAATCATTGTTCCACTAACCTCCTGCAGCTTGTTCTGAAATTTCAATCGACTCTCGGGCATGACTGTAAAATGCATGACAGTGCTTTTCTTTGAGAGAAATGCCTAATTTCACACCTCTATTTTGCCTGCATGGCAGATTAAGTTGACTTGAGGCTTTTGCTTTCACAGGTTCTGTTTACGGGGGTGATGGATGAAGCAGGGGAGAAAGTGTTGGCGCGCTTAGGCGGCAGCTTGGCTAAAGGTGTGGGAGACATGAACTGCCTTGTGACTGACAAAGTGCGCAGGACTGTCAAATTCCTTTGTGCACTGGCCAAAGGCATTCCAATCGTCACTACAGACTGGCTGGAAAAGGTATGTTTGAAAAACTGCAGTCAGAAAGTTCTCTCTTAATTTATTGCAGATGTATATTATGATAATAGTCACCCTTCTTGTCTGTTTTAGAGTGGCAAAGCTGGGAGCTTCCTGTCTCCCTCCTCCTTTATTGTTAAGGATCCTGAGCAGGAGAAGAAGTTTAATTTCTCCTTGCACGAGTCTCTAAGGATTGCCAGCAGCCAGCCTCTCTTAAAGGTACTCACTCATTTTTCCTTAGAGTGAGAGGTTGACAGTGTGCCATTAACAGTATTTCCACTAGCAGACGGCACGGGGGTGGTGCATGATGTTTTCGTGATGGGAGCCCATAAACGTTTGAGTCATCCTCAGTCTAAATCTGGTTTAATATTTCCCTTCGAGCATTGTTTGAGCCTCTTTATTGTTAGCAATGTTCAAATCTTCAAAACAGCAGCCTGTGGATTGTTTATCATCATTCTGTGGCTTAGGGGAAAGTAATTTGATATTTGCTGTAAATATACTGATTATATTGCATGTATTATGTTTCTCAGCTTGCGCTATTTCATAGAAGCTTGTAAAGGCATACCTTGTTACAACATAATACCAGCTAAAATTAGACATATAATATCAAATTTCAACCCCAGGAGGCTTTTACTAAATTTCTTGAAGAGATTAAATAAAAATAGATTCACTCATCCATCTCTTTTCTTCCGCTTATCGGATTCAGGGTTGCGGTGGAGCCTATCCCAGCTGTCCTAGGACAAAAAGCAAATAGACCATTGGATGTATTCCAAATAAAAGTAGAGTAAAATGCTTTGCCTTATTTCTGTCTCTCAGGGATACGAGGTCCATGTTACTAGATCGGTTAAGCCAGAGCCAGTTCACATGAAGGACATCATTTCCTCCAGTGGAGCTACCTTTCTACCAAAGATGCCCTCTTCTAATAAGGTGCCAGTTAAGCTGAGAGCCCTTCTCCGGCCAAAACGTTACATGAAATAAGTCTTTGCTTATGATGTTTATTACCTACATTTTAATTCCTCTTCTATTTTCTGTCACCCCCGTCTCCCTCTCTGGCTCTTAGCCTCACACTGTCGTGGTTTCCTGCGAGGAGGACTGGTCTCTGTGTCGCCCGGCTCTGTCTGCATCTCTCCCTGTCGTCACCGCTGAGTTCATCCTCACAGGGATCCTGCAGCAGAAACTCGATTTTCAGTCCCACACACTCTCGCCTTCCACAGCAAATGTACAACCTGCAGGTGGCAGAGGAAGGGGCAGGAGGAAGACTTAGTACTCCCGGAGCAAAAATACAGTGACTGTCTGTGTATGAAATCTTTAGCTGTGAGGTTTGTCCGTCATTTCTGGATACACTTTAAAACTGTAGACCGGTAAAACACCTGTTTAGCTATTGGACTGTGAAAGACTGTATTGAATGTATTGTCGATTGTCCACTGATGTAAATGCGTAATTTACAGACGTCTGTGCTGGAAGAATGTGAATTATTTGACTGTCCATCATCAAATATTTAAAACTAATTTTTAACTTTCCAAGAGAATGAACTGAGAAACAAACAGAAAAGTAGTTAACTTAAGACATTTTGGAAGAATGGTGAAAACTTTCTTTCTAAGCTTGTTTGTGCAGTCTTTTTCTTTTGCCTTATACACACAAACACATTGAAACTGTTAAAGCTACCTCCCCTCTACTTCAAACCCTTCTTTTTTTATGTAGAAACAAGCAGAGCAGGAAATTAACACTGCTAAACTGCTGGTACCCTCCATGTGTGCTAACTGCTTCAGCTCAATCAGCCTGTTTGGCAGGTAACCAACCTTGAAGAGGGAGTTTGTGTAAATCATGGTGGATGGGAGAATAGATGTGGAGATGGTGTCTGTTATGGTATCCAACAGCCTTGTAGTCAGAGGAAAAAAGCTCGTTTCCAGCCTACATAAGAAGTTCATAGTGCCTTTTTAAATGGAAATAATGACGAAGCTACCCACGTGTCTTTCTGGGGTTTTTTTCTGTCTCCATTAACCACCACCATCTACTCCATTAAGGCCTTATCCCATCCTGTTCCTCCAGAGAGAACAAGACAGACTGCGGATGTACCTTCTGCATCAACACCTTTGTGGTGTTTGTTCTCGCCATCGATGTCTGTTTGCTTTATATGTGGATGTGTATTTTTTGTGTAATGCACAAAGCTTGATTACTGACCCACTGTCACTGCTGTGTCACTGGTGTTTTAAAGATGGTAGCTTGTCATTTTTAGAACTGTTAGCATGCTAATGCCTTAACTTGAAGTCTGTCTTCGTATCAAATAATGAAATGTCTCCATTATAAATGAAAAACATTAAATATTTTCCAGCTGCAACCACACTGTGCCGAGTTTAAAATTTCACAGACTGAAGCTTCTAAATCCAAAAATTGACTTTCAAGTTAAACCTTTTTGTTTTTCAGTAGATTTGATTGTAATTTTAGACTACTGAGGACGTCATAAATGAAGAAGGGGGTAGATAAATTGGGACGAGCAGAGGATTAGTGAGGAAGACGTAAGGGCAGCTATGCAATGAAGAGTGGAAAGGTGGTTGGTCCACCTGTGGAGGTGTGGAGATGTTCAGGAGAGAGGGCAGTCAACTTTTTGACCATATTTTTGACACGCCCTTGGAGAGTGAGGATGTCTGAGGAATGGAGATGTGTACTGATACTGATTTTAAAGAACAAGGGTGATGAGTGGAAGGGTTTTAACTACAGAGAGATGATGTGGAGGAAAGCCTGGCGAAGTGGAGGTATGCTGCAGAAAGAAGAGGTACAGAAATCAGTAGAAGCAAAACATGACCATGAAACGGAGAGGTGGAAAGGTGAAGTGGATAAAGGATTTTAAAGACGGAGCTGCCAACAGGCAGGAATATAAGAGGAAGACCACCAAGAAGATGAGTGGATGTAAGGTTTGGTGGGGAAGAAGAGGATACCTGGAATAGGGTGAGATAGCGATGGATGATCTACTGTGGTGACCCCAAATGGCATAAGTGGCTCTCCCTTTTCTGGCATCTTCTTGGCAAAAAAGCAAACAAAGCAATAGCTTGAGGAAATGATGGACAATTTTTTGTGTTTATATAAAAAATATGTGGTAAAAATAGGTAGATAAAGGAGGTAAACAACAAATACTTTAATAAGGTAAAAGCATGTCTCAAATTAAAGATAATATAGCCTATTAAAAAATTAAGTACATATAAACATATCAACGATTTATACCCTACAGACGGACAGCATTTGGGCAGAACGTCCTTCTGTCCAGGGTGGCCATCTGTGGAACAGTCTTCCTCAACCCATTAGAGAATGCTCGACATTCAATTTGTTTAAGGCAAAGGTTAAAAACTGGTTATGGACAAATCAAGTGTGTGATCATGTATGCGTTGTATAGTTTTAATGTTTTATTTGGGAACAGAATGGTGTGTATGTGTAAGTTTGGTGATGGAGTTTTTATTATGAATGAATGATGAATTTTTATGAATTATTATGTCTATTTTTTTATGTTTAAGGACAACAGATGGAAATGAGCCCTTGGCTATAATCTGGCATGTTTACATTCATGTAATTTTTTTTTTTTTTTTACATTTATGTTCATTAACATGCACTGTCCTAAATAAATAAATAAAGTATAACGAAGTAAAACCATAATTGTTTTTTGTTTTAAAAAAAGCTTACTAAATGCAGTAAAAACATTAATGACATTAAAGTGGATCAGTATATGTACAGGAATGTGTAGTGGACAATGCTGTGCAATAAACAGCTTTGTGCTCTATCGGTATCCTCGTGTATCACCTGGCTGGTACCTCGTTAAATACCCCCCCTAGCTGTCAGATGACCATAGGTATCTCGCGGATGAAGGGTGTCCGGTGTTTCCCGACACGAGTCGAGTGGCTCCGAGAGGGAGCAGAGCCCGACATATTCTGAACATCTTCCAAATGTTGAGCCCGAGTCGTGAAGTGCTGCTCTTGAGGGGGGCGAGGTTGCAAGGGAGGGAGACGACGAGGGAGAAATCAGGCGACGTCCGCACAGATTTTCACCTCTGAAAGCATCCCGGCAGTCTGCTCCGTGAATGCACCGCAGCTCCAGCCGGCCACTCAAAGGTAAGTGCGCTGCAGAGCGCCGTTTTTCTTCACATACATGTACGGATGTGTGCCTTAAACGTGGCCGGTACGTGACGGGTTAAATTCTGCAGTTTTTTGCCTGATGCGCTGTCCCGGCTCTGAGGTGGCTGATAAGACTCCGAGCTGCGGGGTTTATCACCAACTGCACGCTTTACTGGGAACGAGGAGAGGTGTGAAAATATGTTACCTGTTAAACGGTCCCGGCGTGGAGCTCGGGCTTTGTGGATATTTATTGTTTTCAATATATATATATTTTACTCATCTTGTTTAAATTAAAATTCAAAAAAATTTCAGAAATGTAAATTGTGGATGGGGAAATGTTCATTTTTAACAACATGCAGGCTCATCTAAGCAGGTTTAATACAAAGACATACTTGATTGATTTCATTATTGCTGGCAATATAATCATTATATGGAAATTATATAGATATATTTATTTTAGTGTCTCATGGTACTAGTTGTGTGGTCTATTGGGTAAATGTTCTGTTAAGACTTAAAAGCTTGGTTTATAGCTTCATTTCTCAGAGGAAGCCTTGGCCTACAGGCTGTCTCTGCCTTGCTCTGCCTGCAGTCCTGCTCATAAACTGTGGCCATTGCTGCACAGCATCAACACCCAACAAATCCAACCAGTCATTGTTTTCTATCACTGCACAATTATTTCATCTTAAGCATGAATATATCTCACATCTTTTCTTTCATCACCTCTCCTACCATGTTTGTCAATGCTGCACATAGCTCCACCAGCTCCCTCCTCCTCCACCTCCCCGCTCCTCCCTCATGTCCATTGATTTTAATGAATCTGACAGGTGCAAGCAATATGGTGGAAACCTGTCTCATCCTTTAGTTCACTGCAGCAGGCTTTGTAAGAAAATTGGTTGTCAGCTGCTACAGGCTTCCTCTACTAAATGGTACAAAAATGATACTCTCTGATTTCACTTGGACGAGATCTTTGAATTTGTTTTGTTTTCTTTTTCAACAAGAGGAGATCTGCAGTGATGTTTCACCATTCTTTGTTTTGGTGAAGGGGAAACCTCCAAGCTCGTTTTTGACGTATGATGCAATCAAATGCACCATTTTCATTCACTCCCACACGTGTCTCTTGATGCAACAATACTTCTTTCTTTCTTTCTTTCTTTCTTTCTTTCTTTCTTTCTTTCTTTCTTTCTTTGATGCCTCATGATTTATAAATGCCAAGCTCTGTGAAGGCATGGTGCAGTACGTACTTCTGTGTAAACCTGCTTGAGCTCACTTGAGCTTAAGCTAGCTTGCCTACTCAGCACGAGGGGGACGTGACCCCGTGTTCCCCGTGCAACGAAAACGAGTTAAGTGAAAATGAAGGAGAAATGATGGAGGTTAAAGACAGAGTTTGCTTTGTAGTTGCCCCACATTTGCAGTCACTGAAGGCATTTCCGCCTCTTTAAAGGCCATGGACAAAGATCTGACTGTGTCTCCGTAAGCGGGGAGTTTGGCGTTTGAAGGAACAGGCACGGGCTTTGATTTCAGAGTGGGATGCATTGGCTTGGATTATATAAGATAAGGAGGAGGAGAGGATAAAAGAGACACGATAAGAGAGAGAGTGAGAGAGAGAGAGCCAGAGAAAATTCAGAGAAAGTGGCAAATTAAACAGCTGCCCTGAGACAGGAGGCATGGGATTCGGGTTGAGAAAAGTCATAGTGAGAACACAAAATGTAACGGAGAGACACTGAGAAATGACACCAAGCTGTCAAACAGAAGCACAGAAAGTTAAAGAAGGCAGCTGAAGAGGACAGGGTGAGTTGAACAAGGTCACGGTGGTAGAAGGTAATATCTGTAGATGCGAAAATTGTGACAGAAGTGAGAAAACAGAAGAAAAAACAGAAGGAGGCTGAGCGGAGAGGCCAGTGAGGTGGAACGAAGACTGAATGAAGCTTGGGGAAAGGAGAGAGAAAGTCAGGCAAGGGTGGCAGATGGCATGCTAGTCTGTGCCTATGTTGGCATCCCACAGGGCAGTGTATAAATAAGATTATATTATAGCTTAATGCCCGTGTTGTCATGTGCATGCATGTTCATGCTCAGTGAAGCAGGCCTCGTCTTCTCATGTTTCGCATCAAACGCTAAAAAAAAACAACAAGATTTTTTATTTTTTTGGTTCACATATCCTGGTTGTCCGTTGCGACTCCCTGAGACTAACTGCTGAGGCAAACAGATGGACAAACGGTTCCCCTTTCGTTCTCTTCACAGCCAACCAATCCTACGTCTCGGATTGCTGGATTAATTAAATACTGACTTCTTCAAGGGTCAGTCTGGTTTCTTTTAGTTAGATGTCACAGTCAGTGCATGATGCAGCAGCTTCAAACAAAGGGTTCAAGCAGAAGAAAAACAAAGATGGGGACTGTTGTTATACAATTACAGTGTAATTTGAGTTTTAGTGATGATTGGACACCACTTATTCATTTGCCATGAGACAGTGTTCTGTGTGACGCAGCTCTGTTCCATATTTTATTTCAGATACAATAAAATCAGTGGGCTTTTAGGCTTTCTGCCCAGAGTGCTGTGTGAGAATGTGGCAGACACACTGCAGAGGGTTGCATGAGGCCTTCTGGGTAACAGCAGTTCTGGTTGTCAGATTAATACACTGTGAAATGCTAATTACTGTAATTAAATAATAAGGAACAACAAGAGCCTTTTTAGTATTTGGCTTTGAAGAAATATATTCTCCAAAGCCAGTTAGATGGCCGGCATACCGGAAATACACGATCAGCCTAATAGACTGTGAAGATGGCTGCGTGCTTCATCACTTCCAGCAGGAACGGGATGTCTTGTGATGTCTGCAGTGTTACAAAGCGACACTTTAATCCTTACTGCATGTTTATTATCTGCTGCTAAGTGTGACTGTGAGCACTGCAGGTGTTCCCTCCCAGGCCCCTCCTGGGCTTTGTAAATGAAACTGCAGCAAAAATCTCTTTTGCACAAACTGTCTTGATGTGCTGCCTCTGTGTAGCAGAAGGCACTTCACATCACAATAATCCCTTCAGTGTTTCAGCTGAATTCTTCCACAACAGAGACCTTTTTTTTTTTAATTCCTATGGGAAAACCAGTCGAACTGTTACCCAGATCACCTTTATACTGTGGTCACATTCAGACATTCGGGCATGTTATTAATGAGCAGCTCTTGAAACTGACCCAAAGACATCTGGGCCTCATAAATATTTACATATTCCTAACAAGAAAGAGCCTCTCTTCAGGTTAGACCTTTAAGAAAAGCTTTAAAACATAAACCTAAAACCCCGATTTAAAGCTTATGTACAGTACTGAGCAGAAATCTCGAACAACCCCTCAGTGCTCTATGGTTTGCTTCAAAAATACAAAAAAGGGCAATAATTTATTGAAACATAAATTGTAATTTAGTACTTCAGTAGAATTGTAAAAGGCTTGAAAGTGAAATTCAGTGTATAATACAGCCTGAACTCTCTTAGACAAGCTTTCTTATAATTTCTTTAAGTAGTCTTATGGAAGGGTTCTCCAGATTATTGAACGACATTAAAAGCTTTTCTTTGGATGTTGGCTGCCTTCTGTGCTGTTTTCTGTCACAGCGACCTCACATTGCTTCAGTGAGATTGAGATCCAGGCTCTGGGGAGGCCAATCAATGACTGATATCTACCCAGGTATACTTTTAGTGCATTGGCAGTGAGTTAGGGATCATTGTCATGCTGCAATAAGCTGTTTTATGGATTAAAATTAAAGAAATGGGAACAAATTATTTATTATAGCTATCATTTATTATTATCTTTATTACATTGTAATGTTGAGACACAACACTGGCTAATCCCTTGAGTTAGGCCTTTTTTATCCTTGGGTTGAGTCATAGGATACGTGTTAAGTAGCCTAACTAAAACCATTGAAAAAACTTGAGATCTGAAAAAAAGGGTGGCTCAAGACTTTTTTATACAGAACTGTGTGCTATTATATCCTATTTTGTCAACAAAAGTTGCATTTCAAGCACCAATTTTGTGTAAAACCTGTAATTAGAACCAAGAAAATGAAGGGACTCCAAAAGCCCCTGCATTCAGTCTCTTCTTCGCAGACAGTTTTTTGGACGGTTAGATCTTTTCTAATTTAAGTCTTTACCTGTACAGAATAAGATAAAAGAGAGGAAAGGCACTTTCAGCCTTAGAGGTATTGCGTAGAGGTTCAAAAGACGTTCTTTTACATAAATAATTAAACAAGGTCATACATATATTATGAGGTCAAAGATGTACACATTTCAATTTATCATGATCTTTTTAAAGTATATAACTAGTGTGCTACTAAACGCTGCACTGTCAAGCTGTGGTCACTGCAGGTGTTTCCTCCTGGTCCTCCTGGGCTTTCAAACACCATAGGATGGTTATTTTTGCTGCAGCCCCCTGTTGCGTTGCTTCTGATGTGTCGGCATGAAAGCCAGCCATTCAAACCATCAATATCAACTGAGCAGTGCTGTAAACCTCCACAGGGTCTCGTAAAAATCATCATTGTCTTGTTGATTTTCTGTTTTTAGATGTTTCCTGTTTGAGGCACTGAACTTAATGGGTTTTCATGATATCCAAGTAATTTTCCTACTTAAATATAAACTATGTTCAAGTATGAAGGAAAATAAGTACCTTTGGCTTTTATTGTGATTTAATCTGAAGATAATTAATCTTCCCTTTTCTTTCCAGACGCTAAAGAATCGACTATCATGGGGACATTCAGAGTGATCGTGCTTAGCCTTCTGGTCACCACGGGTAAGGCCATTGTCAGCATGGTTTGTTTTTGACAAGACATGCAATTAGATGTTATATTAGTACATTTTATGCTATAAGGGGAATTAGAAATTTTTATTTAAGTTTAACTGATGAAAAGGTTGTAAAATATTACTCATATCAGTTTAACTCTAATGCTCTTTTGTCTTTGTTTGCAGCTCTTTCTGCCCCCTTAAAAGGTAAAACGTGTGTCTGAGAGATACTTTTTGATTTGTCTCATATATATTGTGAGCTTTTACTCTAATGTTTGTTTGTTTCTTTGCTTTATCCACCATAAAAACCAGCTGATGAGGAATCTTACACGTTATTCCACGGAGAGGATTTCCACATCCTACTACCCTCCCAAAATGTGGAGGTCACGTTTCATAACAAGTCTGCTCCTCGGTCAAAGGATGTGCACCTGATGAGGGAAGGCAAAGTGGTACACAGTCGGCCTAAACTCGACCGCAGCAACACCCATCTCCTTATAGAGGCTGTGGGTGAGGGAGATGAGGGCGTGTACACCGTGAAGAATCTGGAGAAGCCAGACGATGTCAAACGCATGTCGCTTACAGTCCGAGGTACAGAGTAACAAGACACACATTAAACATGGTGACAGAATTCCTAAAAACCCACAAAATCACACCTAAATTAAATACTGTTTTTACTGTATTTTTACAAATACAGTAATAATCACATAATTGATTGTCATAATTGATATAATAACATAATTGATACTTGATTAGGAATTAAGACGGCGAGTAACACCAAGCTGCTACTAATCACATGCACTTGATTAACTGATCATCAGTAAGTGTGAACGCTTCTACGAAGGCAGAAGTTTGCAGGTCTGCAGCATCCAGGTGATTAACACCCTGCCATGGAGGAACGACATCAGACAAGCATTCTGAGGTTTATTAGTGAGAAAGATTATTCACAAGTGGAAAAAAGTCAAGACAGTTGCCAATTTTCTCAAGAGAGCAAGCTTCAACAAGTTCACTCCGAGGTCGGAGACACTCCAAAAAACCCAAGAGCTACATCTCAGATTGTACAGGCCTCGGTTAGTTAGCATGTTAAATGTTAAACTTCATGAAGTACAATTAAAAAAGACTGAACAATTATGGCTTGTTTGGAAGGGTTGCCAGGGGAAAGCCTTTTATCTCTACAAAGAACACGGCAGCATGGCTTTGGTTTGCAGTGGCATCTAATCAAAGCACACCTCGTGCCAACTTTCAAGCACGGTGGTGGAGGGATGATGATATGGGTTTATGTTGCTGGTAGAGGACCTGGGCACCTTGCAGTCATTGAGCTGACCATGAACTCCTCTGTATACCAAAGTTCCCTAAAGTCAATCTGTTTGATAGCTAAAGCTTAGGTGAAGCTTTGGTCAAGCAACAGGTCGATGATCCCAAGCACAGCTGCAAATCTGCAACAGAATGGCTGAAAAAGAAAAGAATCAAGCTGTTGCAATGGCCCGGTCAATGTCCTGACCTCAATGTTATTAAAGTACTGCGGTGCATAAATGAATGCCAACAAACCTCAATGCTCTGAAGCAACACTGTAAAGAATAGTGGGCCAAATTCCTCCACGATGATGTGAGAGACCGATAAAGTCACGCAGAAAACAATTACTGCATGTTTTTACTAGTGCTCTAAAACAGCATCTGAACATCGTCAAAGACGATTAGTCACATACAATTTGTTAATATTTCCAAAACACAGACAGACACGCCTCCTTATCCCCACTAAATACCTTTAATACAGATTTTTGATACTAGGTATATCTCGCTGTTGCTACTACTTGTGCTTTCAATAATAATTTCAGCAGCTTAATAAACCTACTGTTAGCACATCCTGTTTGTCCTGTGAGAATTACAAGTTGCAGCAATGTTGACTCTGTAGAGATTAGACTTGCACACAAATGTGAAGAAGGCATTTTGGGCTGGGAGCAGGAGTGGTGGGCTCAAACCCAATATTGATAAAAGCGACCGTAGCGCAGCGCTGTGTACCATATGTTGAGAGTAAATGTGAAATCAAGTGATGAAGAGGTATGTGTGTGTTTGTGTGTAGAGAGTGAAGCTGCCCTGCAGTAATTATGCAGCTCTTTTACCACCAACCCACTCCACTCTCCTTCCCCGCCTGCTGGTGTCCTGTCGTTATCTCGTCTTTACTGTCTTTCACTTTATTTGGTTTGTATTACTTCCCCTTCATTCCTGTAACTCTGATATTTTTGGATCCTTTGTCCTCTTTTTGCAGCATCTGTCACATCATCCTTCCTGTTCTTTTTTACTCCCTTCTCAAATAAACTGTCACTCTGTCGCTGTTCATCTCTGTGAAAATTTCAGACAGTTTTCTGTCCACTTAATCAAGTGTTTTTTTCTCCGCTTTTATCTTCTAGATTGCACCGTTGAGCAGATGGTCAAATATGGAGACAAATTCAGTATTCATTTGTCGGGGGTGAATCCTCCCATCACCCTTGAATACAGACCCAGAGCTACAGAGGCCAGGGAGACATTTAGGTAGGTGATATTTTAACCCAAGAGAATATGTAATGACATTTTGCAACATTGATGTACATTCAGTGAGACAGAGGTAACAGGAAAGGTTGAGAAAAAGCTCCTCCTCTTTGACTTTCCCTCCTGCAGACCAGGTTTGGTGGTGCTGACTGCTGCAGGGACATCACCGGAGCGCTATCAGGGTCGCGTCAGCACCGGTGGTCCTTATGTCACCCTCAGTGGTGTTACAGATGCAGATGAGGGTAGCTACACTGTCAGGGATAACAAAGGTGGTATTGAACGGAAAGTCTGTCTCAATGTCAAAGGTGAGAGCACATATGAAGACACCTCATGCCTATGTTCTTCTCCTACACTTGGCTTGCTTTAAATGAGCTTCTAACCCCCCCTTCCCCTGCTGCCATAATGGCTTTTTAAAGACGGAAACATTAATGGGCTCCTGCGGGCTGATGCATTTCAGATGATCCATGGAGCTGTAAACAGACTTGTGATTTATTTATCAAATGTCCCTCCTTCTTTTCTGCCTCTTTGTGTCTCAGAGCACAAAGAGTTTGTGAAACTGCAACGCGGTAACAAACTGAAGATCAACCTGATACTCAACAGCTCCTTGGTGTACCTCTACTACAGCCCCAAGAGTGACTCCACACTGCGCCTGCTGCTGGACAAAGGAGAATTTACACCTGTAATTAGAGCCTTTTTCAAATCAAATCAAATCAAATCACTTTTATTGTCACATCACATGTGCAGGCACACTGGCACAGCACATGCGAGTGAAATTCTTGTGTGCGAGCCCCACAAGCAACAGAGATGTGCAAACACAACAACACAAGCGAGCAAAATACAAGAATGGCCAACCTGAAACTAATAAATATATGTACAATATATAATAGTATATGCATTTCTGGATGTGTATACTAAATATTTTCCTACGTGTGTGTGTGTGTGTGTGGTGTGTGTGTGTATGCACATTTTTACAAATTAAATAGTTAAAAAAAATAAATAAATAAATAAATAATAATAATAATAATAATAATAATAATAATAATAATAATAATAATAATAATAAAATATATAAAATATACAGAGTTGAATATGTGCAAAACAAGTGGCATTTATATACAGTATGTAGTGCATAATGTTAAAGTTCCAGTAGTGAAGCTGAGGTGTCTATGACGTGTTCAGCAGTCTGATGGCCTGATGGAAAAAGCTGTCTCTCAGTCTGCTGGTACGGGACCGGATGCTGCAGAACCTCCTTCCTGATGGAAGCAGTCTGAACAGTTTATGGCTGGGGTGACTGGAGTCCTTGATGATCCTCCCCGCTTTCCTCAGGCACCGCTTCCTGTAGATGTCTTGGAGGGAGGGAAGCTCACCTCCAATTATCCGTTCAGAGCACCGCACTACTCGCTGGAGAGCTTTGCGGTTGTAGGCGGTGCTGTTGCCATACCAGGTGGTGATGCATCCAGTGAGGATGCTCTCAATGGCACAGTGATAGAAGGTCCTGAGGATGCGGGGGCTCATGCCGAATCTTTTCAGTCTCCTGAGAAAGAAGAGGCGCTGCTGCGCCTTCTTCACTGTTTTGTTTGTGTGTACTGACCATGTAAGATCCTCAGCCAGATGTACTCCAAGGAACCGGAAGCTGCTCACTCTCTCCACAGCAGCGCCGTTGATGGTGATGGGGGTGTGTACTTCTCTGCACCTCCGGAAGTCCACTATCAACTCCTTTGTCTTTGCGACGTTGAGGGTGAGATGGTTGTCTTGACACCAGTGGGTCAGGGCGCTGACCTCCTCCCTGTAAGCCGTCTCATCACCGTTGGTGATAAGACCCACCACTGTAGTGTCGTCCGCAAACTTCACAATGATGTTGGAGCTGTTAGTGGCTGTGCAGTCGTAGGTGTAGAGTGAGTACAGGAGAGGGCTCAGTACACACCCCTGTCCCCCACTATAGTCCAGCTATGACTCTTTCATTTTTGTACGTCATTTCTGTTCCTTGTTTTCTGCCATATACTGTTACAAATGTGGATGCTGATTTTAAGTGTCTAAGTCTAAGTGGCTGCCCTTTGAGTATCAGATAAATAAGGATTATTTTGAAGTAAGATTCATACCAAAAAATATGGAGCAGAGCATGAAATGAGCATAAACATCCACTTTAATTTAATAATGTTAACAGGTTGGCTTTAACTTTAATAATTAAAACTGAGCTAATACATAGGTATTAATACAACATGATTAATGGGATTTATATTCACTCTATATGTAAAGGCAGACTGCGCGAGTCGGTCCTTGATTTTATACACCTGAATTCAAAGATTAAAAGCTGCGGCTGATTATTTTTTATCCACAGGTATTGTATCTACACACTAGCTGCCATTTACAAATACCCTATATTGTGGTGTATAATATAAAAATATATACATATTATTTTGCACAAAAGCATAAAAAAGCATTCATTTTTCAAACATATTGTAAAAGCAAATTTTATAACTGCTATTGTAATTATGTGTGCCTTGTTGTTTATGACATTTGCCCATATTCTTCTTCTCATTATTTGCAACCTGCTGAGTAATTGCAGCTTTTCTAAGTGCCTGTGCTGAAGTTCAGGCTGTTTTATAGCTGATAAATGCTTCTAACAGACTGTGTGTGCTGTTTATGTTACTTAAGAGCTAAATCCTTGTATCAGTCAGTATGAATAGGTTTGTATTCCATTTCTCATCAGTCATTCATGTTTAATGTTTATTGCTCTAATCAGGATTTCTGTATTTGATGCCAAGTATGAAAATGTTTGTTTTTTCACGGTAGGCCCAAACAGAGCTGGGTTTCGAGAACCGTCTGTCTCTGGAGGGCTCACTGGTCATTCTGGATGACGTCAATGATAAAGATGAAGGCCTGTTCACGATTAAGGACCTACAGAATTTCACTGTGTCTACTGTCTTCTTGGAAATGAAACGTAAGCAAGGAGTGGGGAAAACACTAATAGTATATGGTATTGTATTGCTGTTTATGCTGGTAAAAGGTCATTCCATCTAAAATGCACTGGATCTGAAAAATCCCCCTAGCTGAACCCTACAAAGGGAGCTGATTTGTTTAAAGTCATGCAAAATGTTAGCTTCAAAATTCAAGTTCAAAATGTGTAAATTCAAATTTGGTGTTTTTTGATTCGCCTTATTTTCCTGAATTTTTAAGCCCTCAATGATAACATTTCTAACATGACTTTAAATTAGAAGACTGTGAAGACTGTCTTTGGATGACTGTTATGTTAGTTAGTAATTCTAGGTCGACCATAGGTGTGAAAGGGAGCATAAATGGTTAACCGTGGATGTGATCTTAATTTTACAAGTGTTTAATAAAAGTAAAAATGCTTAAAAATATGTAGAAATTAGACATTTCATATGCCTTACCCTGTTTTGACCAGCCACCTCTTCCACGTGATGATATGACCCTTTAAAGTTTACCCAAAATATAATCTTTTAAAACTTTTCTCCAGTGAATTATCGGAGAACAATAAGTCTACTCTACACCATAGGCAATACATTTTTGCTCATTTTTGCTTAGATTGTGAATTTAAGCCATTTAAGCTTTTTAAAATTAAATGTGCAATTCAGCCCTTAAAATGTCATGTGGCCGTCTCCTGTACCTGTGAAGTAATGAGGGCTGAAAACTTCTGGAATTTGTTTTCTGTATGCAATAGAATTTCAACACATCAATGAGAAGTCGGTTGAAATATTAATATCTCTTTTCTGCCGTGTGTCCTTGTAGCCTATAAGCTGGAGACACTGTATGTGGCCATCATAGCCCTGCTGGGCCTGCTGGCTTTCCTTCTGCTGGTCTGCCTGCTGTCCTGTCTGATCAAAGTGAAGAAAAGGGCCAAGAGGGCTGCCGCCCTGGAGAAGATTGCCCAGAACGCTGGAAAAGAGGAGGAAGGAGAGGCCTTCAGACAGGTTGGAGAAAAAAATACACTACTGACGATGTGATGAAGAGCATAAGGATAGAGTGTGCTCGGATATAATGACAAGTTCTGCTCTGTGTACGTCTTCAAAGGTGGTCAAGAACATCACCAAAATGAGCGAGGAATCCAAGCATTCCCAGGCTGACAACACGGAGAAGTCACAGAGCACTGAGGTGGATATTAAAGTAAGGAAATGTGTTATTTCCCACTTAAAACTGAGTCACTGAGGTTTCTAATGATGTCTCAACTCTTATGCTGTTCTAAGCGTTTACAGAGAGTCGCAGCTTATTCAGAACGCTACTGCTAGAGTCCCCACTAAGATCGAGAAAGCGGATCACGTCAGTCCAGGTCTCCGATTTTTGCAGTGGCTTCCTATCTGACGAAGAATGGATTTTACTCTATCACTATGATTTTCAAAGGCTTGAATGATTCAAGGCCAAAATACTTTTCTGATGTGCTGCTGTGTCATGAGTCGTTCTGACTCCTCAGGTCTTTTGGGATAGGTCAAGCAAACAAACAGCCAAACATGTCAAAGCATCTTTGAGCTTTGCTGTTTTTATGCGCCACATCTCTCGAACTATCTCCCAGAAAACCTGAGGTCTGCCCAAACTCTGTTCTTTTAAATCAAGGCTGAAAACATTTCTTTGCCACTGCATTTTACACCTTACCTTAAGTTACATTTGTTAAAACCTCGCATTGCACTGTAGCTTCGCTGTGACATGTACTCTCCTATTTTATTCGATTTTAGCTTATTATTATCTTCCAGTTTACTTTGTGGTTTTAAATCTTTTGTATATGTGCCTTTTTATGTCCCCTTTTTATATCGAATGCAACTTTGAATCAATTTGTTGTTAATAGACACAAACAAACTTGCTTGACCTTGTCTTCCTACCCTCAGGGTCTCGAGGTTTCCTCTAAAGAAGTTGGAGTTGGTAATCTAGAGACCAGTGACTCCGGCGTTGGCTTTAACACTGCTCTCCCCCTGGACACTGACACTGAGGCCCCTGATCAAATCCCTGACTCTGAGGCTGTAAGCATTTCTATTGCTCCTGAAACCAAACCAAGTCCTCCGCCTGCTGCCGAATCCAAGCCAAGTGCTCCACCAGCTGTGGAAATTAAGCCCAGTCCTGTACCTGAAACTAAAGTGACCCCAGCCCCGGAGACCAAGAAAACTCCTGATAAACCTGTGGAGGAAAAGTTGGATGTGCCCAAAGGAGCAGCTGTTAAACCTAGTCCAGCCCCTAGCCCAGAACCCAAGGCCGATAAAAAACCTGCGCCCAGCCCAAGCCCAGAGCCTAAACCAGCTGTTCCCAAAGCCACCACTCCAACACCTGATAGTAAGAGTGCCCTTACTCCCACCCCTGAGCACCCCAAGCCAACCACACCAGAACCAATTACCAACGGCACGCCCGAACCTGGACCGGATTCCAAACTGAGCCCGGATCACGCCGATATTATCAAAGGCTCAGCTCCAAAAGCAGTCGCTCCTAAAACCCCTGAAGTGGAGCTGAAAGCTAGTGGTGCCATATTGGAGGCGGGCAAAGATGGCACGGTAGCTGAGGATTCAACTACTACCACCTGAGAAGTGCAAAAACACAAAGGAAGCCCCACAGATCTTGTCCACCGCTCACCACTACTGTAGACAATCGAACACCCCTTACCAAATGATGAGGAAACCACTGCAGCTGGGGCGAGGACCTCGATTTAACATGTCTAATGCCTGAACACAGTATTACCTTGATAATCTCACTTATCTGTAACTAACACTTAAACCTTTGAGACTTTCTGGCTCAGAAACACTTCACATAACATGGCTTTTGATTGTTAAACATTTTAGTTGTACACGCCTCGCAGCCTTGTTTTTCTGTTCATTTTTAAAGTTAAACTGCCAAACTGCAAGTTCAATCCTTTGCAGAGTTTACAACTAAAATGTTTACTCCACATGAGGTCTTTTTCTAAAGTATCCTGAAAGGTTTACGACATTTCATTGAAACAGCTCACTACAACAGCTTATTTGACCCTAACTAACCATCATTTCCCATTTCGACGCTTGTTCCTCTAGCAGCACATGAACAGCACATGGATGAAGCCGATAAAATCTTTCAGCTGGTGTCATCTTAAGCCTCCTAAAATATGTGATGGCACCGATATCATCTAAATGAACTAAAAACCCCATCAGATCACACTGCTGGTGAAGTTTTATACATAGCTCAATTTTGGATTTCATTCACTTGAGCCAGTCCTCTAGAAACATCCGCAGTGCATTATCACATTAACCACACACCCACACACACTTATACTAAAAATACTAACCACATTATTTCTAGTCTTTGAGATTGAGATTCACACTCCCAGTGGAAATTTCAGACGATTAAATTGTGTTTTGCGGGCTGATCCCCCAAGTCCGGATCATCCACTTTATTGTCTTTGATCTGGATTTCCCCATAGCTCCATAAAAATCCCAGCACTCTTACAATTTAATGGGAAACTCACAACAGCTAAAACTTCCAGCAGCTTAAAGGGACCCCCCCGTGCCTGCAGTATGAAATATAAAATCAAAGTGTGTGGTAAGTTCACATAGTTAGAGCATGATTCTTTTGCTCTTTTTCTGCCGTTATCACCACCTTCTTTTTTCTTTGCCCCTGTTCATTCTTCTTTTTTTGTTACTACGACCACCAAGGAGGCTATATGACTGATTTGGTTGATTGATTAATTTACAAAAGGTATTAGTGGATTCATGTGACAGTTTTAAAAGAGCTGGGCTTGGTCCGTCTTAGAAGTGATCAGTTATTGAATGTCATCCAAATCTGGATCCAGGGACTTTTGAAAAAACAAATTCCTCAGCATTTTTTGTATTTCACCCCATATCGTCACAAATGAAAACTGCGAGACTAATTCGGAGATAATCATGCATTATGTAGAGGGGATTTTAGCCTCAGTGGAGGTCTTTCACTTCTCCTTCCTTTCTTTATCCTCACGCCCCTTTCTTCTTCTCCCTCATTCTGCTTTCATTTGCTTGCTTTCGTTTTTGCTCGCTTACATAAATGCTGTAAAACTTGGCAGAAACTAAATATTTATGCCTCACTGGCTTCAAAAACCAGCAGTATGGAGCCTTCACCAAATCCATGACACTGTCTGTGTTGAGCTGACCTGGTATTCAGGATGTCCAGTCAATGCAATTTCAGCTGAAACTCTTTTGGTACTTATGGTAAAGAGGAGGTGTGCAGGTTCGTTTTAATGTGCACGTCCCTACTTCATGTTTTAACTGACCAGTGGCAAACCAGTGACTGTCAGTGTTTGATGTACACACTGACAGTGTGTACATCAAAAAAAGCATGTTGGATCAAATGGTCAGAGGAATGTAGGGAAACTAAAAGTAGATCCGTATACAGTCAGCTGGCCTTTCTTTATAGCTTTCCTTACTAAAAGAGTTTTCTTATGAGTAAATGAATAAGAGGTGTTTTGTCAGCATCTGAAAAAGCCATAAAATGAGCTCGATTTAGATGTCAGATTTGATACCAAGAGCAACAGAATAAATAAACTAAAATTACAAAAAATACAAAATACAAAAATACAAAAATAAACTCAAGGTGCCTCAGCATTAGATGGGTTAACAGCGTCAATAAGTCAGATGTATTACACATGGACAAAGGTCTTTTAATGTAATATGTGTACAAAGACGTATACGCCTGCTCTCCAGCCTGCATCTGTGTGGGAACCACAACGCTATTTGGCAGTACTAACAAAGCTCTTCATATAAATACACACAGATACAGACACACACATGTAAAACACAAACATGGACTCCAGCCTTGTAAATACTGCATGTGTATGCAAGTGTAACCCCTCCCCACCATGAGGCTGAATGTTTTTAATGTGTCATACTTAATATTAAAAAAGAAAATCATTTAAATTTCTCTACAAACTTCAATCTAATATATAAATATATATATATAATTATATAAATATACACACACACTATATATACTAATATTCACTAATGTATTGAACTAAATCAACTTCCAAATATTGTAAATTCCCATCGAGACTGTATTAGCCTATTTTAGACCAGTTATTATCCGCTGCTGTCAGCACACCGTATCTCTCACACTATTTACATATTAATAATGTTTAACCAGTGTCATTTACAGCATTGACTGCAGCATGCCCACGGCACGTTCCGCTTCTATCGTCCAGACGTTGTGTCAGTGTGCGCGAATACAGCAGTGGTGTTTTTAATGTCGCCATCGTTGTGTGCGTTTTAAAGTCCGTATGCCTATGATGCATGTATCTATAAGTGTGCGTGTGATATATGAGCGAGTGTGTGCTGAATCTATGCACAGGGAGTTTGTACAGAAATGAAACTCTTATGTGTGCTTCTCCATTTGTTGTGAGCAAAGTATCCATGTGCCTGCTTCAGTCGTCTTGCAGTGTGAAGAGAAAAAAACAAAAAGTGCAGTGTTTTAAATCATGAGTGTGAATGTGATGGAAGCCACAAGAATATTGTAAAAACGTATTGTAACTCTGAGATATTCAAGTGACTCTTTGTCTTTGTTTTAGTGCCTAAAATGTATATTGGATAGTTGGCCTGTGCTCTGTCGTTAGCCGCATTCTAATGGCACCTTTTTAGTGAGGAGGATGTTCACTGATCCAGAATATGCAGTTTGCACACCTGAATGAACAAAGCAAAAATTGCCGGCTAACCTACGATGTGTTAATGTGAAAGAAATGTGTGTGATCAAAGTGATTAGAGCCTGACCGACATATCACCAGAAAGATTTTTCTTCAGTATTACTCAAAATCTGTGACTGAGTCATAAAATCAGCAGGAAAGTGTTTACAGAGGTCAACCCAGAAAGCTGTTGCTTAAATACAAGACAGGAAACAGAAAAAAAAATCAAATTAACCAGTCAAAACTTCATAGATAGGTCAGCTGACATATAATAGGTATTGGTTAATTGGCTAAGTTACGCCCAAGTAAATGATCTAGTCTGGTATTTACTTGGGCGTAACTTAGCCAATTAACCAATACCTATTATATGTCAGCTGACCTATCTATGAAGTTTTGACTGGTTAATTTGATTTTTTTTTTCTGTTTCCTGTCTTGTATTTAAGCAATTTTTTACAATGATTTACTATGACCCTGATGAAGGCCACAAGCCGAAACGCGTTGGTCAATTATTAAAGTTGTTCATCTTCCCTCAAGTGTTACTGAAGTTCCTGCTTTATGATTGATGTGTCTGAAAGAAAAAAGCATTTTTAAATTACCAAGTATTGCTTCCGGTCTTTAAACTCTTTTGTTGGTTGGGCTCTAAAAGAGATGAAAAGAGTCTGATTTAATTGTAGGCAGCATACAAGCAAAGCATGTTTCCATTAACAGTGTCTATGGGTTAGTTTGGAGTTTGTGAGTGAGTTCATGATAGCAGCAGATGAATGACAAAGCTTTGTGTGGGTTTGGGTTATGTTGTTGTGAGTGGTTAATGAGAGGTGGCTAAAACTACATTTCCACACAACGCCACTACTGTGTGCTGTCAGTGATTGCAATAGAAAGCCACTTAGAGTGAGTATGAGTGTGAGAGAGGCAGACGGTGAGTGGAAGGAAGAGTTATTACAGCTAATTGGTGCCAGAGGGATTGTGGTTTCATACCCACCTCTGATTAGAGAAAACCCCCACCACTTTTAAGACCACTGGTACTCCTTGCACTATGTGAGTTGTCTCTGCTCTGATCCTCTCTAATTCCTGCTCCTGGCCTGGTTGTGGTGTGATGTCTCACATGGTCTCTCTCTCTCTCTCTGTACTCCCTTTTTGCACAACACTTCACACAGATGTTTTGTAAAGACAATATCTTTATTTCATGTCTAAAGGAATACTAAGAATAAACAAAAGATTATGACATCTGCTGCCTTGCTGTCTTAGTTTTTCTTTCTCTGCAATTAACAACCTTTCAGAAGGACAGTGCCGTCTCAGGGCTATCCCACCAAGCGGAGATCTCACACAATGCCAGCCGTGATTTGTTGTGGGGAACACATGTCACTTTCTGACCACATTAATCCCCTCTGGTGCGTTTTGAGCTTCCATAGCTGCCCCAGGACACAGGACACAGAGCTATTTATATGTAGGCCAAAGGTAAGAACATCACAGCTCTGTTTACACCTGCTGTGGATCCTGAAGCTCCAGATTGGCTGCAAATGACAACCTTAAAGAGTGAAGGAAAGTTACAGAAGCAGTGACCTGTGTTTATTTCATAAACTGAGTTTTTCCATTTATACCCTCTTTTACCAGGAAATAAGTGCATAATCAATGAGAGGGACTCTCTTCTTCTTAAAATGAGAGACACAATAGAATCACTGTAGCAACTATTAATTTTATTTTTGACTCATCTAGCTATTATACTTTTGAGTAAGATGTTAAGTAATCCAGTTGGAGAGGTGCTTCAAAAATGAAAAATCATGATGAAATCATTGGCAATTAATTCTGCAAATGTCTTAATGTTCGGTTCCAGCTGAACAGCTTCTTATAGGGAAGGGATAAAGATGTTCAGTGGTGCCATATTCTTTCCATAATCTGTGTCACATGGGTTGTAGAAGGGAAACAGAGGAACCTCCACAGTGCCCATGGAGAAGGTGTAGATTGGTGCCATGGTAAGGGCATTATAAAAAGTCACCTCCTCCTTTTCACAGTCCAAGAACACGCCAATGCGGACGAGGCAGAGCGACACCTTGATCTTTATCGGGTCTGGGTCAGTGCAGGCTAGGATAGAGCCGCTCTTCAGTGCCAAGGTCCACAGGCCGTTGGAGGTGCCTGTGGCAGACATCTCCCCTCTTGGGACGTCTTCTCTTGCCACACCCAGCCTCCACGCCGTCTTGCTCCCAACCTCGACCTCCCAGTAGTGTCGCCCTGTGGTGAAGCCCTCACGGCCCAGCAAGCAGTAGTAATAGTGAAACTGCCGCGGGTTGGCCTGGAAGTCTTTTGTGTCTTTATCCTCATCGAACCAAACTGAAGTGCAGGACTGGGAGAGAGTCAGATTCGGGTGTGCTGTTTCAGGGTCAAAGGTCACTGATGTAATATCTAGAAACAGAAACAGATTGAGGACAGTGACTGATGCTGCTTATTCACATGTGTATTGCATCGAATGAATGATGCTGTATGGAAATACTTGGGTAGAGGCAGCTTTTCATGTGTTTCCATATTCTGTACTGGATGGGACCGACAAACTGGCCAGAGCGAACCTCTGTGTCCACCTCCGCTGGGAGAACAAAGCTGACCTGAGATCTGTTAGGACACAGAGGGAAGGACTAAATGGTAGGAGGTCCATCTGTAAGACAGTCTCACAGATGCTAAACGTCCATACACACAGGATAAATGAGTTAAGAGGCAATGTCAAGATTCAGATTATTTACTAAAGTCACGCTACTGAGAAAACGTACCTTTTAATGAGATCTTGAATTTCCTACAAGAAAAGAATTCAGCCTTGATTAGTTAAAACAACATAACAGAGCACTTTTCTCATAGAAAGCTTTGTATTTGGACACGGGTCTGCTGTTTGGGCTTTTGTTTTCTAAATGAGAAACTGCTTTTTAATCAAATCAATCGAATCTAATGTAATACTTATTGATCAAATAAGTGCCAGTAAAGTGGTGTTGTGTAAGGGTGGCCCTTTGTAAACATGCATGCTCTAACTGTGAAAGTGTTTAAAGAGGATGAACAATTATAGAAAGTTATTTTTACTCTAAGGCGAGTGTGTCAAAGGAGCAGGGTGGAAAACAGTGGCTCTAGATAAAGCACTGTATTGCTGCTGCTCCTCACCACACACATAAACCCTGCCTATCAACACACCACAGCTTTGCAGAGTATAATTAGAGTCAAGTTCATAAAAGCCCAAGTTTAATTAACAATCACATGTCGTGTCTTCTTATTCAGTGACACTCTTCCTCACTTTGATCAGCTTAGGACTGTCCTCCTCAGTCAGCTTGTTGTTGAGCACTGCGATGGCTTTTTCCAGGTCTCGCCCTTGCCCCGCTATCTTCTTCTCTCTCTCCTTCAGCTGTTTCAGTTGCTTCTGTCTCTCCCTCCTCAGTCGCTCCAGGTCCCTCCACTCCTCCTCATCCAGGAAGCGGTGGAGGTTCTGAAACTCTGCTCTGATTTCCCTTTCTAGGTCATCAAACCTGTTCTGAAAGATAAATCAGGGAAAATGGAAAGAAAGAAATTTAGTATGTAGGTCAAACTGAAGGGTTTCTGTGTTTAACCAATGCTGGCTTCAGCACACTCAATTAGTCTGCAATAAACTGAAATAATTGTGTGTAAAAAGAGATAAAAGATAATGAATAAGGCGGGGATGGTACCTCTACTTCCACTGATTCTATGTATGTCTCTCTTTCTGCTTCTCTGCACTCATCTACCTCATGCTTGATTCTTTTAATAGCCTGGATGAGCTTTTCCTGTAACACACACACACACAAAGGAGACATAACCTTGCAGATAAAATACAAAGAGAACAGGAATCCTACTGCAAACAGTTTAAAAAAACAGGAAGCTAAAAATAAAGAACGTTCAAGAGGTAATGTATCTGCTCTCAACTGTTCCAAACACAGCAGCAGGTGGAAACCATAGAACTCGAAGCTTACCTTTTGACCACAGAGAAGGCTTTTTTGGCAGTTGTTGTTGGTGTCTTTAGCGTGGTTTTGGTACATTCCAGTTTTCTGTGTATAGGACAGAGCAGGAACAAAAAGACCTCTGTGAAATTGAAATAAGAGCGAAAGACGGCGTTAGAAGGAGAGAAACAAAATTAATGACATACAGCACAAACACATCAATATGGGGAGGGAGAGCAAAGGAGCGAGAGAGGGAAAACACACATGCCAGTACAACGAGAACAACAGTGAGATACAGTCAGACTATTAGAGCAACGAGGACGTACATCCAAGCAGAAAATTAACAAGAGGAAACGTATTGACAAGCACAGATCAGCAGCCACAGCCTGACTCGAGAAAATATGGCTCCATTAAAAGTAAGGGAAGAAATGGAGGGGTGGGAGAGAGGCAGATGACTGGAGCTGCCAGGAGGGCTTGCTGGCTGGCTGGCTGGGTGGTTGGCAGCAGCGATTTATGGCAGCAGACACAGAGGAGTCTATTTCTGTCTGCCAGTGTCTTTGGAAACAACGAGAGGGGCGGCAAGTCAGTGAGATATTGTGTTTCATATTGGCAGTTGTTTTGCCTGGAAGGGAGACAGTGTGTGTTTATTTTTGCAAGGTGGCTCTCTGATATCTGCCTGATCTGGAAGGTGCATTAAAAGATGCTGTTTCGCTATCGGTGCCCTGCCGGGTTCTATATCGACTGCAAGGGGTGGCATCTTGAAATGTGCAGTCAGCGTTTCCCTGCCCTTGGAGAAACACTATCTGCGCCCACTGCTTCTTCTCACTTTCTGTCTTAAAAAAATAAATAAATAAATAAACCTCCCTCCAGCCTGTCCACTTATCCAAACTTTTTTTTATATATATATATCTCTGTCTCACCCACACCCCATCAACTCCCCCACACACACTCAAGGGTCTGGCTGTGGGCTACGTGCACTGAAGCAGCATCTCTGCAAAATGTTCTTCATCTATAATTCATGGTGCTGGGTGCTGGCCAGTGACTGTGCTGAACTAAGGTTGAGCAGAAAATTCAGTGCACCGCAGGTGGAGGGGACAGGGAGATTTAATAAAATGCAGAGTCTTGACGCGCATGCATGCTACGTAACTCTTGACTGAGGATAAAAGTAGCTGTAAAGCATTGCTGGCTAGCAAATTTAGATATTTAGAATATAAAAGGATGTTTCATGAGCTTTGTGATCGATTCCTAATAAATCAGGTCTAGTTTCACAAACTATTGTGTTACAATACTAATACAGATAATGCTTAATACATAGAAAAAAACTACTACTAGTAATATATGTCTAATAATTTATACTAAAAGAAATAAAAGACATCTGATGCTTGCATTTGTTCATGTGGAACTTTTCTTTCTCTAAATGTGTATTTATAAAAGCTTGAAATCTGCACATATTTGATTTGGTATGGGTTTTACTCTGGATGACCTCCCTAACACAATCCTCCCAGGGATTTGCGTCTCCTCTTCGTGTTTATTTATACATTTAGAAAAATTTGAGAAGTTCCCACCATGCAGAAAACAAGGGAATAAACACACAAGAGAGCATACTATGTCAAACCCAAGTTTGGGACATCGGGCACAGAAAATTGCAGGGAGACATATCTAAGGGAGTTCAGCAGAACCCCAGTGCAAAAAGAGAGAGAGATGAGGAGGAACAATATGAGGAAATTTGATTTGCAAGAATTCACATTTGGATTACTCCTCGTAGGCCAGAGAGAAAGGTTCAGGCTACGGAAGACTGGGCCAAGGTAAGCCCATATTTTGGTTTTCTGCCCTACACTGTTCCTTTCAGTGACTACTCCTGCTTTTATAAGTTGCAACCAGAAAGTTGATCCAAGTCTGCATAACAGGTCTTTAAAAATATGCACTTAAGAGGCTCAACTTAGTTCCCCAATGGGGCTGAAGTTTCCACTCCTGCAGATGGAAAATATTTTGTCATGGGCACAAATGTTTGAAGGACCTATGCAACTTGATTTTAATGGTCAGGGAGAGAATAGTTTTAGAGCACTGTGCAAACGTTGTGAGCCATCCCTAACTTCTCTATGTTTTGTGTAAAAACATGCAGACATAAATGAAAATTTGGAAACAAGAATTCTAATAAGCTTGATAATTAATATGCATGTAAAAAGGTATGACCACCTTTATTCTTCAGCACAGCCAGAACTCCCTGTAATTGAGAAGCCTTTTTGGATTAGTTTCCCTCTTCTTTAAGTTCATTCAGATCTCTTCTTTGGATGTTGCCTGCCTTTTATTCTACTCTTTGTCAAGATGATCCCACACTGTTTCAATAATGTTGAGGCCTGGTCTCTGGGGAGGCCAATCTCTGACTGATAGTGTTCCATTGTGTGCGTTTTTTTGTTTGTTTGTTTTTTTGCTTATGCTTTCAATGCGCTGGCAGTATGTTTGAAATCACTGTCATACTAAAAATTAAAGTAGTGTCAATTGAGATGTTTTCTAGATGATATTGAATGGCTATACTTTTCTGGATTCGTAATTTCCCAGATCCCAAACACCAGTAGTTGAAATGCAGTCCTGAAACATGACACAGCCTCCACTGTGTTTTACAGATGGCTGTAGATACTGTTTAGAGTGTCTACAGTCATACCTCTCTCAATTAGAACCAAAAGTTTCAGTTTGGATTCATCACTCTATAAGACCTGTTGCCCTGTTTACCTTCATTAAAATGTCTTCTTGACAGCTGCCCTTCCACTGATAAGGCTTCAATGAATAGTGAATGGATCAGCTGAAGGTCCAGATGAGGATTATGCTAAAAAAAAGTGCTTTGAGTGCTTAAATTCATTCATTCAAGCACCATTTATGTACCAGTCCATTTTAACAAACAAAAACACATTCCTTTGAGAATAGTCAGCTACAAGGACTGGACTGAAAATGAGCTAAAACAAGGTAAAAGGAAGACTTTAGAGAAGATGCATGTGTGTAGTAAAGGAGGACATGCAGAGGGCTGGTGTGACAGAGGATGCAGGGAACAGGGTCAGATGGAGACAAGTGATCCGAAGTAGTGACCCATAAAGAGAACAGCTGGATGACGATGAAAAAGAAGAAGGGGATTTAAATATAAAATATTGTTGGGATTTTTAAAGTTGGTACTTCCACTCCTGCCCAGGAGGTGGCGGGAAAGCACCGAAATTGTGAATGTCAAACAACTGTAACAGCAGAAGAAGAAAGACGCACGAATACGACGTCAGATAGGTAAACAATAGCACGTCCCACGGCAAACTCAAGAGAGAGGTGTCATGAGATAAATTCGCTTTAAATTCACCTGAGTCGTGCTAGCATATTTTGTAATAAGCCTTCGTAAACATTTGAACTGTTCGTGGCGCTCTAGCTATAGGTAGCAGGCTAGATATCGGAGCTAGCTGAAGGTACGGAGGCTGGTTCCGCTGGAAACGAAGAATGTGCTTTTACAGACACTACCTGCTATAAAACAATTACAGTTAGTATCCACTGCTGCTAACAAACTGCAGATTTCATGGTTTAATTATTTGCATTTTAGACATGAACGGCCAAGCGGACGTCGAAGTCGACTACAAGCGGAAATACAAAAATCTCAAACGGAAATTAAAGTTTCTTGTTTATGTGAGTGTTTTCATTTTAAACCGTCCCGTTTCCTCCGCCGTGCTATAGTTGCGTGTCTGTCTTTGCGCTGATTTCGTTTCGCTGGTTTCCTTTTCCAGGAGCAGGAGTGTTTTCAGGAGGAGCTGAGGAGAGCACAGAGGAAACTTCTGAAAGTTTCCAGGGACAAGAGGTTTGTGAGGATTGTGTCTTCATATAGGTATGCTTTGTGCATCCTAATGGAAATGCAAAAAATAATTTTCTATACATGTTTTCCAGCTTTCTTCTGGACAGATTGCTGCAGTATGAGCGAGTAGATGAAGACTCATCAGGTAGACTAGGAACATAAAACCTTTATGAGTAAAAACAAAAGCTGTTGCTTCTGAAGTCCTGTGGATCAATTTTGTCTTTGTTTTCATCATCAGATTCAGAAGCAACTGTTTCCTCGGAAAACAGTGAAGGGGAAGGACCCAGAGAGAGGGAAAGGGAACGAGAGGGAGCAAAGAAGTAAGTCGGCTATTTAAGTAAATTAATTACCAGGTAGATCAACCAGAATCATTCACTTTTGAGTAGGTTCATATTTAACCTTTTATTTCCACCCTCCACAGACGTCTTGTGCAATGCGAAGTTACCTGTTTACTTTGCATTGCACAACACTGTGTGTTATAAGTATTCATAGTAGTTGCATGCTCCATGAATCACTCATTTTATAGTTTGAGCCCAATGAATTCTGGTGTTGTCATCTTGGAATAAGCCAGTGTATTCAGGGAAGAAAAAATTCAGTGATGGAAAAATCCTGGGCATTCAGTATATTCCGGTAGTTAGCTGATCTCATTTTCGGACAAATAACACTACCAAACCAACCCTAGACAATCTGAAGCAACTACAGATCATAACACTGACCAACAGGTTCCCATCTGAAATCGGATAAATCTGGGATTATATGACCACATGATCTTTTTCCACTGTCCAAGATTCTAATCTTTATGCTCCCTAAACTGAAGCCTTTCCCCCCAATTAAACACCAAGTAGTTTTCTTAAGGCTATGTGTGGAAATACCCTGTCTTTCAGTATTAAACACAGCCATATTGTATGATTTGATCTAGAGTCATTCAATCATCACCACTTCCAGGTTTAATGATGTATTGAACAGTTCTTAACCCAATTTTTGTAGTTTCAGAGATCATCCGGAATGCATGCAGGCCATTAATTTGTCCCTTTTGAAATGTAGCTCCATAAATGAAGCGTGTGAATTACCACAGTAATTATTGGTGGAAGGCTCTTTCCTATTCGAGGTGTTAAATCCAGGTGGTGACTGGATTTGGCCAGTCAGTTTATATTCAAGCATTAAATGATATTAAGGTACAGGTTAGAGTAGTGATTTCCCTTTGTTTAGTGTGAGTCTCTAGCCAACACTAATAAATCATAAAGTGAGTATTTTTACTGTTTTACAGTGGCTGAATGTTGTTTTTCTCCGTTTTCTTAACTGTGACTAGCTAGCACAAGAACGGTGTTTTCACAATTCTGTATGAGAAAAAAAAAATTCAGCATAATCTTTCTGTCACCCTGTCTCTGAGGGAGAAGGTGGCTTGCCCTCCCACTTAGTGACAGGGTGAGAAGTTCAGTCATTTGGGACGTACTAGGAGTAGTAGTAGTGAAATGTTCCATGCATGTTCTACTGGGAGTAGGCCCCGGGGTAATCCCAGGACACCCTGTTCCACCGAGTGAGCTGGAGGAGGTGGCTGGGGAGAAGGAGGTTTGGCTTCTCTGCTGCCCCAACGTTCCGGCCCCGAATAATCAGCAGAAAATGGATGGATGGATATGCAATGAAGGCAGTAGGGGGCATTTTAAAGCTAGGTTTATTTGGGCTTACTTTACATGTCCAAGCCAAGTAAGCCTGTTAGGACAGTTGAGTGAAACATTTGTGCTTTCTAATTGTTAAACAAAACACATTCATATTTCTTTTTATTTAATCCATGACCTTCTTTTCAGGCGAAAAAGTAGTCCCGGTGCGTGCCTCCCTTCATCATCATCTCCTCATCTCTCCCTGCTTTCCCGTCCTGGTGTGAACTCCCTGCAGTCATCCGGCTCTGGGGCCTACCTCAACGCTGTGAGTTTCTTTCCCCTCTTATCTTATTGCAACCAACAACAATAACATTGCCGTCATATTCATCTTCTCATCAAAGAGCATAATCTGTTTTTTTAATTTTGCATTATTTTATTCACAAGTCTGTTCCTTGCTTTTTGTTTTTAGATTTATAATTGCTCCACTGTCTTTTTATTGTTCATTCTTCTGTGTCTGTTTTGTTTGTTTTTCTGTGTGTCTGTCTTATAAACTGCCCTTTGACTGTGTGCATGCATGTTTGTGTGGTCATTTGACAATGATTTGGGGCCTGCGTGTGTGTTGGGCAGATGCCCTTCCCACCAGAGTATTTGGCTCCCCCAGCTGAACGAATGAAGAAAGAGAGAAAAACAAAGACGGCAAAAAACAAGAAAGAGACTACGGGGAAGGTGAGAGAGGAAGAGGGGAAACAAGATGTTCAGAGATAAAAATAATTATGATCAAACACTTCACGCTTTATTCTCACAAACTGTACACAAACCAGCTATTTATATTTGATGGCCCGGCAGGCTGTTTCCAGTATTTTCAGTTTAGATGCATATTTATAACAAAGTAAAAAGCATCTAAAATATGTATATTTCATAGTACAGTTTTTCATTTTTATTGCTCTAACAATGGCATTTCAAGACCCTTTTGTTGAGCCCCAAAATGAAAAAATATATGAGTGCATATACAGTTGTGATAAAAAAGAAAGTGCACCCTCTGTCAATTGTAAGGTTTTACATATCAGGATATAATATTTAAAATATGATCTGGTGTTAGGAGGTTTTAAATTGAGCTAAATACAACCTGAGATAAACAACACATGGTCTTTACCAAAAACATAAACTGCAGAAGCAGTTTGTGGAAAAACAAAGTGCGCCCAGTGACTCAGTAGCTTGTAGACCCACCTTTAGCACCAATAATTGGAAGTAATTTTTTTCTGTGTGACTTTATCAGTCTTCTTCAGTTCATTGACGTTTGTTGGCATTCATTTATGCACAGCTCTCTTAAGCATTCCAGTCAGGTTGAGGTCTGGACTTTGAGCCATCACACCTTGATTCTTTGCTTTTTCAGTAATTCTGTTTTAGAGTTGCTGCTGTGCGTGGGATCTTTGTCCTGTTGCAGAGTTAGCCAACAGATGATGTCACATTTGACTGTAGAATGCTTTGGTGTACACAGGAGCTTATGCTCCACTCTATGACTGCAAGGTGCCTGAATCCAGCGGCTGCAAAGCAAGCCAAGTCATCGTCCCTGCACCACTGCACCTGACACTTGATATAAGGTGTTTGTGCTGACAGGCTGTGTTTGGTTGTTTTGTATTTTTTGCCATTTCTCTGAGCATTGTGTGTTAAGACCCACTCCTGTGAGGATTGGCAGCTGTCTTGAATGTTTGCCCCTTGCGAATAATCCTTCTCACTGGAGAATGATGGGGCAGATTGTTTGGAAATGCCCTTGGGCAGCAACAGTTGCTTCTCTAAGATTGCTGATCATTGCTGATGGCTTGTGTTAACACACATCTGAATGCTCCAGATCAGAAAACTGCCAAATCGTTTGCTTTCATAAAGGTGCTCACATTTGCTGATTATCAATTAACCAAGTGCATTTGATTAGCAGCATCTGGCTGCTACCTACACTCCTAATGACACACTGTAATATGCAATTGTTACGGTTGTATTTACCTAATTTTAAGACCCACTAAGAACCAGGTGAATTTATTTATTTTTTATTCTATCCGGATACATAAAAGCTTAGATTTTAAGTAGAGTGTACTGTCTTTTTACCATGACTGTTCATGCTTTGTCCTGATTTACTCCGGTCATCTGTGACATTACCATCAATCCCCACTCATCATTCTTTTACACTCCGTCCATCCCTCGCTTTGTCGTTCCAAACAACAACTTCTTCTTTCTGATCTTCTTAGGTCGTTACTTCAATGGCAGCTAATTACCCATCAGGCCCTGCAGCTCCTCCAACAGCCAGTGGCCACTTCAGCTGGGTTCCTAGACAGATGTTTAGCGGAGATGCAGCTGAGGAGGAGGGCGAGAGCGACGGAGACAGTGACAGAGGTGACGAAGACAGAGGAGAGGGAGACGAGGCTGAACTCGTCATTGACATCCCTAATGAGTGAGCCTGAGTGTGCGATTAGATTTATTTATAAGTGAGGGAAATGTATGTGGATGTAAGGTTGAAAAATAGAACAGGGTTCAATGTATTTCTGCATTGAACAAACAAGTCCACACTTTTGAAAGGAGGGTCAAGCTCCCCCTTGTGGACTTAAGCTTAACTGCAGCAGCGCTGTCCAAACAATATCATCAGTAGTGCGTTTGTGTAAAATTATGTCGGGTTATTGGTCTGTGACAAAAGTGCAGTCTGCAAAGGATTAAGAAAGGTCTGGAATCACTGAGCTGGATGGATACTTTACTTTGTACAGCGGTTTCAAACTACCTGCTGATTATTTTTGTCAAAACATCCACACAAACTGAATACTAGGTGTGTCCTTTGTTTTTTTTATTGCTTAACAGCTGTCTCTGACTTTGTATTGTAGAAGTGCTGCAGTCCTTTTAAAACTGTTCAACTGTGACATAAATGTGTGTGCAGCTTTAAGTTTTGTTTACTTGTTACAGTTTTGACATTTCTCATTTGTACTCACAGTTTATTTCATCAAATCGGTCAAAAATTAAAGTGTTTCTCATGAATGGGTGTGTATAGTTTTTGTACCCATCCAACTGTGTGTCAGATTAAAATAATTTCAGCAGACTAAAAGTTTTTATTTAAACTTCACTTGTGTGTGTGTGTGTGTGTGTGTGTGTGTGTGTGTGTGTGTGTGTGTGTGTGTGTGTGTGTGTGTGTGTGTGTGTGTGTGTGTGTGTGTGTGTGTGTTATTCACAGATTCCACCGATGCAGCTTTACTTAAACAGAAAGTGTTTATGTGTTTACCAAAATGCATTTGTAACATATTTTGTAAAGTGAAAGTGTTAAATTGCTCTTATGTTGTGGTTTATTACCCCACCCTGAACTCACACCCTGAAACTCCCATTCCACAGCTCCACACAGACACTGAAGTAGGCAGTCCTCTTTGTACTGTGTTGCATTTGGCTTTTTTAAATATTTACAACACTAAAATACTGCGTAAACTTCATGTCCATGTCACTTACTGTGTATGACTGTCTTTGCTTGCTTGACCTCTTTGCAAAGGAATCCTGATACCGTTGTTGACTGAAGCCCAAGGGTACATTTGGCTCATGTTGGCCATAACTTTTAAGCAATGTGAAGGGAGCGTGGCGCGACTCCAGCTCTTCATGACTAAAAGGGAGTGCAAGATATTTTTTTCCTTTGACTCTAGAGCTGTGGTATTGCATGCAGATTTCTGTTTTTGCGACATAATGATTTTGCAAAAAGCACTCAGTGCCAGCGTCATGCCTCAACAGGCACGGTTCTGATATTTAGGAGGGCAAATGTGCAAGCCATGAAAGGGAGTGTGTTCAGATTTCAAGAATCGCTGCACTCTGGGAGAGACAATGACCCGTGAAACTGTCGCTATCCAGATTTAGCTCTAATAAGGAGTTCATGAACAGACCCTGCTATATTTAGAGTTCACTTTCTCTCATTTATCTGGACTTTTAGGTGTGAAATTCTTCTTGATTTGGAAGCAGTTCAAAGCAAATATTTGATCTGATAGAGAGTCAGCACTTTAAGGTAAGCGCTTTACCTAACAACAAGAGTTTGTCAATCAAATAACCTTGCACAGAGACCATTGTTTAGGCATGCAGACATACAGGTAATTGACAGTCCTGAATAGGTGTGGGCTTTCCTTGTGTACTTAACAGAAATGGGAGTTAAAGGTGTAACCATAGAGAGTATGAGAGGGAGGGGTGAAGTGGAGGTACAGGCAGAGGGAGAGTCACAGAGGGTGGAACTGACAGAGGGGGGCGAGGCTGTCAGGAAAAGGGAAATGAAGGAGTAAGCAAGATTGTGCCTGCAAACACAGACTCACTCTCACAGAGTGCAGCTAACATTACCAGCGGACAGACATGGTTGCAGAGAAACTGGAGGAGGAAACAAGGAGCGAGTGAGGAAAACAACAAGCCATCAGCAGCCAACCTTGGCCACATTATCTTTCTCATCTATATACGGAAATCACTGGGTAATTTATAAGCCTTTCACTCTGTGTGTGTGTGTGTGAGTGAGAGGAGGGGGGGATCTGCTAAGCTCACCACCATCATGCTGTGTCCTGCTGCTGTCAGTGCAGCTGCTGCGGCTGTCTGCCTGCTGGCAGTGCTGGGCCTAGGTCTGTCTCTCCCAGCTGAGGACAACTCGGAGGCAGACTTCACCCTCTGCAGCAACTGCTTCTACAGACAGACGCCTCCTCGGGGATCCTCTGCAGGGCCGCTGCTGCGCCCACGCTGCCACAGGCTGCCGGGAGGGCAGGCGTTTGCCACTCTCTCCAGACCGACCTGTGACACAGCTGTCTACTCTGCCTTCCATCTCCGCCAGGGATGGACTGAGAGGGAGGGAGAGGAGGGGAGAGAACCTGTGGTAAGAGTTCATCTATCACATTTCTTAAAGTAGAAGTGCTTAGTTTTAAAAGATTAAGTTATAAGTAAAGAAATGTGGTGGAGAGTAACTAAGTACATTGTGAGTGGTAACCACTCAATTTTCTAATAAAGAAAATTAAGTAAAAAACGCAGAAAATTGAGCCCTGCAAAAGATTGGTGGCGTGTCCAAGGTGTGCCCAGCCACCTGCCCTGTGACAGCTGGGATACGCTCTAGCCCAACCGTGACCCTGAATTGGATAAGCAGAAGAAAACGCAAGGCTGGATTTGATGGCCACCCCTTAAGAGGGGCCTGTAATGACTATTAACTCTTTGCAGTTGAAGTTTAGACAAATTTCATCTCTAAAAAACTTTCAGGTGTTTACATCTGAATACCAGCTCAGTGCTGAATTAATTAATTAATTAATATTTCACACAAAAAATCATCATTGGTATAGAAAACATGATTCATAGGAACATTTATGTACAGAATGCATTCTTACATATGTCTTACATATTGTTATTTAATAGTCAAACTAAATGTTAGTTTTTATATCTAAATTTGAGCTGACACACTGGAATTAATCAAACATAACATTCAACCACTAAAATACATTTTTCATTTCAGGAAGGCAAGTAAATAACTGCAATTTGGCATCAAAAATAATAACATGTTTCTATCTTTTTTCTGCTTTTTTGCAAAATAGTAAATTAGAGAATTTATGAATGACAACAATAATGATATTTTAACATTGGATTGACCATTAGGAAACATAAGAAATTATTTTCGTAATTACAATGCTGTTAATTTAGGGCATCTGTGGCATAAACCTTATATTGGTTGGTGAGCTAATAACTTTGTTAAGCACTCTACTTGGAATACTTTATCCCAGACAATAGAAATAATCTGGGATAATAATAAATAAGAAGTAGTAGTATAAGAATAAGTCTGGGGATAACTAAAGATTTTTAATGCAGAGCCTTTGAATAATACAAGTGTATTCAATATAAAATAAAACACCTTTGAAACTTTTATTTTTCAAACATTCAGCTCTCAGGCCAAACAAAAAGTTTTTTTAAATTAGGAAAGGAGTCTGATTATTTTTTCCACATTAAAAATCATTTGAAAATGGAGCTTAAAGAAAATGCAAACAATATAAATTTAAAAGATGGATTGGATCTTTATCACACTCATAATTATCAACACTGAACAGCTGAGCACAGAGAAACAGGAATTAGAGATGTTTCTGTTATTGTTGTGTCCTTATATGGGAACATTTAAAAATCAGAGTGCATAGATTGAAGAGTTTGATGGACTCTTTCTTAAACTGCTGGTTTTGGTTCTTTTTCTGCCAGACAGAGCAGGAAGAAGACATTAAAGTGGCAGCACCAGCTCTTCTCAGAGGAGGTGTGGATCCATCTCATTCTTTCTCGCCCACAGACTCCCCTTTTCACCACTGGGATTCAACAGTCACAACACTGGTCCAGTCAAGCGTGTCTCCCCAGTGCAGCACTGTAGGGGGTGATCTCTACATCCTTACTGGAGCGGGAGGACTCGGGGCTGCTGAGGATGGAGACGAGGAGTGTCAGACGAAGCCGCTGTGGTCTGCGGCGTGCTGTGCTGTCCCGCAGGGGAAGGGTGGCTTCAGCGTTGGGTTAATCAGAGAGACGCAGGAAGGGGTGAGGCAAGTGAGCGTGAAGGAGCTGGAAGACATGCTTGGATTGGCAGAAATGTTCTCTGAAGGCTGCGGAGGAGGAGATGGGAAAAGTGTTGAAGTCGGAGTTGGTCTCCACAGTGAGGGACTTCCTGGAAATACAGATGTGCAGACAGACATTCTGGAAAGCCGAGAGAAGTCGATAACTAAAGAACAGGCAGCTAATTCTCAGTCAGGGAAAGCTGATGGTGCTGACGCCATGCAGGAGACTTCAGCAGATGCAGCAACTTCTGAGAGCAGCAGTAATGAACAGGGTGATGTGACACGTTCAGGAGCTGTCAGGTCAGACTCCGACTCCTCAGCTGAACATGAAACTGCTGAAGAGACGGACACAAACTCCACCAGCACTCTGGTCTCCATCCTCTCCACCACCTTCTCCATCTTCAAATTTCCTCTGCGTCCTGTATTTTCTACAATCACACAACTACCTGGACAGGTAGCTCTAATAGCTCTCTAATAGCTCTAATGTGTAAACATCCAAAAATATACTACACAAAATATAAATATAAACATAATTTAAACTGAATTGCCCCTCTCACCATACTAACAGTTATTTTCTCTGTAAAGGATGTGCAGATATTAAGAGGTTCAGACTCAAAGATGTTTTCTGGGAGTATATCATACACTTCCATAGAGTCGAGTCTATATTAAGGGAAAGGTGCAATACTGGGTCCACTTTCCCATAAAGCATTACTGAGACTTCATGGATTACCTCGCCACACCCTAGTTTGTAAAAACATCATTGTTAACATCATGATTTTGTCAGACCTCTCAGATCCACATTCCAGACACGTGTGTAACACATGTGTGACAATTGTTTTCACAGACTGGCTAATGCTCCCTGAGACTCTCTAATTTCACTAGTTACAAGCAATCCTTGAGAATTAAAAGATATTATGACTTTATATTCATTAAACAGTATAATGACCTGTGGTTCTGATTAATGTTTTCAATAGGAAAATAAAACCATTACAAATCATTAGAAATAGACAATTTTTCTTTCTACATTTGAGCCTCGGGTTAATAAAACTGTCTCAAGAGTTTGTGTTATGTATTAACCTGTTATGTATTAACATATTCAGGTTCAGAGTTAAATAATAAATCATCTCATTCCAGTCTGCTCCGCCCGTAGACTGGAATGAGGTGTGGTGTACAGGTGGAGTTAATTCTAGGTGTAGTACATTGCCTCAAGGCTTTCTGTCTTTTTGTTGTTTATACTTCCTGCAGTCACACTGTGAAATCGACTCACTATTCTTATCTGCGTTCAGGTCACCTATGTTCTCCAGGAAGACCTCGGAGTTCTCTCTACCCTGCCTGGAGAGACCTTCACCCTGTTCCATCTACTGACCTCTGACCTCCTCTCCTGGATGGGCACAGCAGGAGAAATGCTGCTAGGTATTGGGGAGACCTGCTTCTGTAGTGTTTATTACTGCACCTCCTCTATGATGGGGGAACTGCTGAGCAGCTGCCACACTGGGGTCACTGGTCTGGGCACCCTAGCTGGAGACACGGTGGGGGTATTTGGTGAAGCTTTGGATAATGCTTGGTCGGTGACCAAGTTCTTTGGAGGGCGGCTGTGGGAGCACAGTGAGGGTTATGTGGGAACAGTGATGTCAGAGATGGGAGGTCAAGCACAAGCTGTAGGAGGAGGTTTTGGGAGACTGGTATGGAGAAGTGGGAAGGGAGTGATCAATGTGTGCAGGCTGGGTGGAGGGGTTATATTTGGAATGGTTGATGTAGTCTTTGGGGGTGTAAGAGAGGCCTTTGGGCAGGAGTCGAATGAAGAATGAAAGAAAAAAATAAAACTCAAGATGACACCTTTAATAAACTTTAATAAAGTTTCAGTTTTGGTTTGTAAATTTCTTCCAGATATGAATGTGTGAAAAACTAATTAAAGATGATGTAATTTGATATGCCTTAGTTGTTACAGATGGTTTGCTGGATTTATTTTTGAAATAACATAGTGGTGGAGTAAATTTCACTGCATTTCTTACACTGTAGATCTTACAATTCACTGTGGAAAACTAGCTGCCCAAATAGTCTGCTGTACTTGAGAGCTTAACCAACTGTGATTTGAATAACACTGTGCACACTCTGCTTTTGGATGTAATTACTCAAGACAACTTGTGTGATAACTGTCACATCTGTAAATCTGAATAAAAGAGTATGCTGGGTTACCAACATGACATGCACCATTTCCTTGAATTCCCTTAATTGAATATTCTTGTTTCCTTCTTCCAGTAGTACAGTTTGACACATATATGTATATTTACCCAGTTACCCAGTCATATTATACTTCTACTGCAAACTGTATTTTTAGACAGTAAAAAATAACAGAATTTTACAGATTAAACCATGATGATGTTGGTAATACGTTTTTACCAGTTCAGTAAACTGCTGCTTTATTATACTATTATACTATATTTATTATACTGCGTTATTTATACTAAATGACGATGAAAGCAAAGCTAATATATAACCTAACCTGCAAGATGACTCTCTACCACAGACAAATTTTTATTATCGAGGGCACATGAGATATAAAACATTTGTTATGCCTATTTGAATGCAAATATATTGTTTTGGTGTAATATATATATCAACAGACATTGTAGTGATTGAGTATAACAGTCCAAATAGCAACATCTGGAGGAAGGAGCGCGAAACAATAGAGTACCAGGGGCTAAAGGTGGAAGGTAAAGTGTAAGAGTCATTATGTGTGTCATTGTATTTAAATTTGAATATATGTGTGTGTGTAATTAAATTCAGTCAACTGATTGTAATTTCTTTTTTTTTAATAAATACTTGCTAATTATCATTTTCTTACTATTAGCTGATTTGATGTAATAGTTATGTACTACAACTACTACTACTAATAATAATCACTATCATCGTCATCATACTTTAACTTTTTATTAAACTGCTTTTAAATTGCTTTTATTAGCAGTTTTAACAGCTTTAACAAGACTTTTTAAATGCAGGTTCTATAATTTTTAATTTAATAGCTTTACACAGTGGCGTTGCTAATCTAATGCAATCTAATCTAATCACCGATCGCTGATTAAAATACCCTCAGTGGTAGTTGTTGCTGATCTGTTCTCGTCAATGGGTTGTAGATAACATGGCTTCCGTTTTGTGCCGGAAGCGACGGCTGAAACCCGGAACTCTTTGCAGTTTCATTGCATCAGACGGGCATTCATGTGGCTGTGTGTGTGTGCTAACTGAGCTGACGTCTCTGTCTGTTTCATTCAAAGGTACGCAGGACTCGCTTTAAAACATTTTAATAGCAAGCCTCAGGTTTCTTAGACGCTTACTTTCTGGTGAATTTAAAGTTGTGGCAGCTTGAATAAAGGTTTATTAAAGTTCACGCTGGAGCTGCTGAAGAAAAACTTCTTTCAGTTTGACTCGTTGGCTTAAGCTAACTAGCCTGCTTGCATGAGTTTTCATCAGTCTGACAGGTGCCACGGCTCAGAGCTGCAGAAAGTGAAACAAAGAGCTAACGGGCTAGCATACCTATCCTTTTTAAAGCTAATCTGATACCCACTGTGACATGCTTAAAGCTGATTTTATTAAATATGTTTAAAACAGTTTGCTTTAAAAAAAAACAAAACTTAACCCACCTTCTGGACATGCCCCTTGAGTGGCATAAAGTTTGGCATAGCAGTGTTTCTGCCAGCAAACACACCCATCCAGTCTGATAAGGAAATGCTCAATTACAGCAACAAAATGAATGTTTCTCTCTTACTTCATGCAACCTGAATGTGTCTTCACCAGAGATGACCACTCTCTACGTGTCTCCTCACCCTGATGACTTCAGGAGCCTTCTGGCTCTCTTAGCTGCAGAATATGGACCGTCCTCCCGGCCGCAGATCATCACAGAGGACCCTCCTGCATCTCTGAACGCCCGCTCCAGACCAGCCCTGGTGCTGGCCGCCGCTGGGGATGGTGACTCTCTAGTGAGCGGGGCCACTGCTGTGTCATGGTACTTAGCCTTTCAGGGAAAGAGGGCTGGTCTGGATGCTAAGCAGCAGAGCCAGGTGTGGCAGTGGCTCAGCTTTGCAGACAATGAGCTCACCCCAGTGTCGTGTGCTGTGGTCTTCCCTCTGATGGGGGTGACAGGAGTGGATAAGAAGGTATTTAAAGCTTTCTTGGACCTGAACGTGTGTCTGATTTGTTCATGTAAAAATGTATTCTCCTACTCTTTGTGCATTCTCAGCTCCAGCAGACTTCCCGTGCAGAGCTGATGCGTGTTCTTAAGGTTCTCGATCAGGCTTTGGCACCAAGAACCTACCTGGTGGGAGAGAGCATTACCCTGGCTGATATGGCTGTAGCTACAGCGGTTTTACTCCCCTTCAAATATGTATGTGTGCTGCGCTACACTTTCTGTCTAACAGGTTTTTCTGCATAGCTTCTGAACAGACGAGCTTTATTATGCTTTTATGAATACTCAGGCATTGGAGCCATCAGACAGGAAGGCTGTAACGAATGTTACCAGATGGTTCACGACCTGCATTAATCAGCCACAGTTCCTGAAGGTACTGGGGGAGATCGTTCTTTGTGAAAAGATGGTCCCAGTCACACCAAAAACAAATGCTGCTACAAATGCTGTTAATGGCAGTCCTGCTGCTGACTCTCCCGGCGCTCCAGCAAACGGTTAGGAACTTCAACGAATCACTTGATAAGTATTAGCAGAATGTAATGTACAGTATCTCATGCCATTGTGATGTTTCCTCTCTCAGGCCCACCGAAGACGGAGGCCCAGCTGAAGAAAGAAGCAAAGAAGAGAGAAAAGCTTGAAAAATTCCAACAGAAGAAAGAAATGGAAGCAAAGAAAAAGACACAGCCGCCATCTGAGGTATAAATACGCAACATGTACAAAGAGAAATTCATTTGTGAAGTTTTGAAAATCGCAAATATCCATGGTAAATCATCTGTTCTTATGTAGTGCTTTTCTACTCTACTTGAAAGTGAAAGTGATTTATATAACATATTAAATTCATACAAGCACTTTCTTGTTTTTCTATTTTTAGTCCTGCTGTGTTCTGTCAAAATTATGATCTCAATGTACTGTGATCAGCTGTATAAATTCTCCATAGACTGCTCTTGTTCAGAGCTTATCTGTTTATTTCTTCATTTCTGTTCATGCCATTTCAGTTATTACATTGTATGTGGTGTACAGTATGACAATGTCTAAGGCAGGATATGGGGGAAAAGGGGGAGGAGGGTGATAGGGGAAGACGTCATAAAAGGACAAAGTACAATTTATCGCTAACTGCCCCACCTGTAAGAAAAACAGAATGTACAGAACACAAAAATTTGAAAATGAAAATTCGAAAGGGTGACTCTGAGCTAGCCGTCTGATTTGTAGTTGATAGTAACTCAGTCACTGAAGACATTACTATTTCAAAGTCTCTCATGGTTTTTTTTTTCTTCTGCTTTTTTTTTCTCAGAAAAAGGCCAAACCTGAGAAGAAGGAATTGGGAGTGATTACATATAACATCACCACCCCTGCTGGAGAAAAAAAAGGTGAGTGTTCACTATGCTTGAGTTGATTTGTGTACTGTAAGCACATTCCACGTAACTTAGTGTTCCAGGCAAGCTTCCCTGAAGCTTGCACTTTAAAGTTACCTTATCTTAGTGACCACAACCTGTAAAGCGGATGCCACACCTAAGTTTCAAGCTGTTTAATTTAAACAGAAAATAAAACAGAGGAAATGGCCGGGCAAAAAAAAGTGGAACAAATTAGGGTCAGTGGGCTGTAGGACCAAGAGCTTCTCTCCCTAAACTAATGAGGTAAAAAAGTAAACCAACAAATAAAACTGCAAAAGACAGTCTACCAGTACTTCCATCTTAAAAGAAAAAGAAAGAAGGAAGTGGAGATCTGAAGATGCTGGAGAGCTGCTTGGTCTGGTAGAACAAGGCCCTTTAGTTAGAGGCAGAACAGTCATTAATGACTGGACCTGATAAAGAGGGAATTGACGAGCAAAGTAGGAGAGTAGGGCAGGAAAGGGGAAACAACACTGACAGGTCTGTTGGCAGCAAAACAACAAAGACTGTAATATCTGAAAAATATGCAAAGTTCAAACAGTGTGGGCTAAAAGCATTACAAGTGTGACGTGTCTGATACCAAAAGCACATTAAATGATTTAAGCTGTGGCCTAGTATTTAAAACTCCCCACTGTCAATCAAGTTAGTTTATAGAGGTGTGTGTGTGTGTGTGTCTGCACTATGTCAGTAAAGGCTTTTTAAAGGCAGGAAGTAAAGCTGGATAAAATAGACCCTCCTGCTGTCTGGGCACGAGGTCCACGTTAATGGTACCACTATATTCCGGAGAATTGATTGATCAGTGGGTGGTAGTTTTGTACCAATTGACCCCCTCTATTGAACTTAACTTCCTTTATAACAAGATGGATCTGCAGCAGAAGTTACCATGGTGATGCGCCATCCCATCACAAGTTAACCACTGTCATTACCCAGAAAATCCAGGTTTAACAATAAAGTTGCCTCAGTAAGCACCAAATCCTGCTTTGTAGCTCAGGCCTGTGGTCACGCCACAGTTTTTAGTTTTTGGATAAATGTGGACATTTCACCAACTAGGTGCTGTGTAAAATAAAAGACACATAGGTTAGACAACCACAGTATTCTTTAGATTTAGGGGAACAGATTCTAGGCTTCAGGATTTGATATTCGTATGTATGCTAGAAAGCTTAACATCCAAGTGTCTTCATACTTCTCATCGTATATTATGTGTGTATTATTGTGCTTTGTTGACCTTTACGTTTAGTCCTTCTGGGTTTTGCAGGGTTTTTTTATTCATTAGAGGTTTATTATTTCACTGAGTGATGACGTGTTTTAAAAAAGTGCACCTTCTTTTCAGGCTGTGATATTAGCTTTAGATGCTTTACTGAACTTTTTCCTCACCTTTGCTGCCAGATGTTGTTAGTCCACTTCCTGACTCCTACAGTCCTCAGTATGTGGAGGCTGCCTGGTATCCGTGGTGGGAGAAGCAGGGCTTCTTCAAGCCCGAGTATGGGGTAAGTCCTCAGATATTATAAAAATGGTCCTGAATTAGATTTTTAATTGATAATTTTAGCTTCAAATAACCTGTCTGTCACTATATTCTGTAGAGGAAGAGTATTAGTGAGGAAAATGCTAAGGGCATCTTCATGATGTGCATCCCTCCACCTAATGTGACAGGATCACTTCACCTGGGTCACGCCCTCACCAACGCCATCCAAGACTGTCTGACCAGATGGTAATTTAATAAACTATAATTCTTTTGTTAACTGATGAAATTTCTCTCTGCTAATATGTTTGAGCTAATCTCCCATCCGGTCTGTGCAGGCACAGGATGCGAGGTGAGACCACCCTGTGGAACCCGGGCTGTGACCACGCTGGCATTGCGACCCAGGTGGTGGTGGAGAAAAAGCTGATGAGAGAGAAGGGCATGAGCCGTCATGACTTGGGCAGGGAAAACTTTATCCGGGAAGTCTGGAAATGGAAGAATGAGTAAGTAAAAGAAGTAGCAGGAAAAGCGAAGATTTAAACAATCTTAAATTGGAAAAACACCACAAAATTTCTTTTTATCCCTTGTAGGAAGGGAGACCGGATCTACCATCAGCTGAAGAAACTGGGCTCTTCCCTGGACTGGGACAGAGCTTGCTTCACTATGGATCCTGTAAGGTTTCTAAAATCTTTGATGTGTGGGAAATTTTGTGTTCAATAATAGTTAAAAATAAAATTTTTCTGTTTACCTGGGCTCCTCTAGAAACTTTCCTATGCAGTCCAAGAGGCCTTTATCCGCATGCACGATGAGGGAGTGATCTACAGGAGCAAGAGGCTGGTCAACTGGTCCTGTACACTGAACTCTGCCATCTCTGACATAGAGGCAAGTCACTCTGCGTTAAGCCAAGAAAACTTAGATTAAATCGGCTGAACCAAAAAAAAAAAAACCATCCGTAAACTGACAAAACTACCTCCTAATTCAAGACAAGCTAAAAGCTCAGTCACACAAATAAAAACGTGACACATCTACAAATAAATTGGTGGCTACCTGGAGGTTAAATTGAATTATTTCACATTCTGGCAGATTTCAACTTGTGATGACTAAATGGTTGCCAAGAGGTTGAGGGTGTTGCACAACCATATTTGATCGCAAGCTAATTGCACAGGTGTCTGATAGGAGGCGAGCTTTGTGTAAACAGTTGCAGTCTGACTTGGACTGACTGCAATTTACAGTTGAAAAAAGGGTCATAAATTGCAATATATATTACTTTAACCTTCAACATATCGATAAATGTTGGAAGTCACACTAATATCCTATTGTGAGTTAAGTATTGTGATGTTGCATTGGGGGGTGTCTGGCGTGTCCCACCTCTATCTGCAGTGGTACTCATACTAGGATGGACATTCACAGACAAGTATATAAAGAATATAAATGGAGCTGACTCACATGCATCTTGTGGATTTGCTAAGCTCATTGAAACATGATTATATTGTGAACTCCCCCATGAACAGTTACCCTGAGGAAAAAAATGTACCAAGTCTAGTGCACTCTGCTCAAATCAAACTTATGCCAAACAAATGATACCACCCCAACTTAATAGGGTGATCAATAATAACTAACCAGGCGGAAAGAGGTTTAGTGAGAGTTAACAAAGTTATCGAGTATGGGTTAAAGGTTTTACTGTTTTGCAAAAAAATAAAATAGGCCTGCAAGCAAGATGCTCTCCTGGACGTTTTTCAACTTGAAAAAAAGGTTACAGAACAAAAAAATAACAGTCAGGAACATGAAAGCCCTTCTAGGTGCAGTTAATCTTTCACACCAGGCAACACGCAACCCTAACAAACAAGGAGGAGGCACAAAGCAGACTGCCCAGTTTTTGAAATGGCTGTCGTGAATTACTCTGTTGTGGATGAAGCAGAAGAAAACAGGCTGGTGAACAGTAACAGGGGTCTGCACTGACTTGTCAGAACAAATTAGTAACCGCACATAAGAGTGAGTCCGGCGATCTGTGGCTGTGACAAAGAGGAAACTTCAAAGCTGCTCCTTTATGAAACTATATGATATATGTCAAGGTCCAGATACATCACACAGAGCCCAAAGACACCATCAGCATGCCTTTACATGCAGGTGTACACAGACCCGCCCTCACTCATTTCACATTTATTGGCTGCTACTACTACCTTGTAACCTTTGAAGCTCTTTCCTGAGCTGAGCAGGTTCTGTGATATTTCACGCCTGCTTATAGAACAAAATGACTGGCTCTGCATCAGAAGATAGTGAGGATGGTCTCCACCTATGCAGCTACTCGGTTGCCAAACTACATCTTTATTGATATATGAGGTGTCAGACTAATTGTTAAGGGTACTAGGAAGGTTGTCAAATGTTGTCGTCATGGGGGAAAGAGATAAAAGTTCATCCATCTGAAGTCCTGATTAGTAAAGTCAATGAACAGTATTAACAGGAGATGAAGTTTGTTACTGTTGCTCCATTTCTAAGCTACAGTTTAATATTAGTTTGAGTGTATGGATGTTTATTCCATAGCCAGATATTGGATGTGGCGTCTCTTAATGATCAAATTAACCATCATAATACAGTACAAGTGTTATGGTATGATATCCCTGAGCTCGTGCATTTCATGGCATTAGATGTGCTTTCCAAATATGGTAAATGTGGCGTGAGCACTGCAGCTCGCTCTCATAATGATGTGAGAATGTCTTAATGAAGCCGTGAGGAACATTAGCATAAAACCGAATCACATCTCGATGATAGAGTTGCATTCTTTTAACAGACTGATGAAGCAATGTTACATTAGGTAATATCACCCACTGATTACTAGGACTGGATATCAGCACAAACCTTTAGATTACCTACAGAATTATGTCTGAAATATGAAGTATTGAAAAAAGACTCTTCGATTCTTTGTACTACTTACTGTGATGAGATATTGTATCTTTACTTTGTGTAATGTGGTAATTCATGCAAGTTCCTGCTCGTGTGAATACAAAATGAAACACTTTTGCATTTAAGGGCTCTTGCTTATTTTGTTAGGCTTTTTTGTATAAATGTGTGACTGCATGAACAGAATAAATACCCTGAAAAAGGCTCCACTGATAACCCTGTTATTAGGCTGTAATGGTAACAGAGCCATTTTGGCAGTGCCAGGCATTGTGTGCCCTCTTGATTAAATGTATTTTTCGGCTTTCAGGTGGATAAAAAGGAGCTCGCTGGCAGGACTCTTTTGCCTGTGCCTGGTTACAAGGAGAAAATCGAGTTTGGGGTCTTGGTGTCTTTTGCCTACAAGGTGGATGGATCTGGTATGTAAATTTATGGAAAGCAAAAAATGTTAACAAAGACACTTTGTGCTGCTGTTACGATACAGGTCTCCTTGTTCTTTCTTTGTCCTTCAGATGAGGAGGTGATCGTGGCCACGACTCGTATTGAGACTATGCTTGGAGACACCGCAGTAGCCGTTCACCCTGCCGACGCCAGATATCAGCATCTGAAAGGAAAAATGGTTCTTCATCCTTTCTGTGACCGCAAGATGCCCATAGTCTTTGATGACTTTGTGGACATGAGCTTTGGAACAGGTAGGCCTGGGGTACAGAAAAAAGATGTCATAGCTGCAGGTCTACAGTGTGCCGAGAATAAGTAATCATAACAAGTCGTTAAGCCCAGCCACTTGCCTCATTACAATTGTTCTTTTTTTACTTTTTTCCCTTGTTCTCTGCTTGGCCTGTCTCTCTGCACCATTTTCTGTTCAGGCGCTGTCAAAATCACCCCGGCTCATGACCATAATGACTACGAGGTTGGAGAGAGACACAATCTGGCCTTCTTTAACATCTTGGATGAAAATGGCCTGCTCATTAACGTGCCTCCTCCCTTCTTGGTATAGTGTCTCATTATCGTCCTTCCCCCCTGCAGTGTGTGACACTAAAGTCACGCTTTCTCATAGTTTGCTTCATGAGGCTATCTTATTTTTCAGAATTTTTTATTTTTAATTCGTCCTTCCCTCCCCAGGGCATGAAGCGTTTTGAGGCCAGGAAAGCAGTGCTTCAGGCTCTCAAAGACAGAGGCCAGTTTAAAGAGATCAAAGACAACCCTATGGTTGTCCCAGTTTGCAGGTAAAATTTGTGCACAAGCTGGACATGGGTTGTTTTTGTTTGAGCTTCCTTTATCTGTATTCCTTTAAGCCCCATTGTGCGTGTTCCCTATCAGCCGTTCCAAGGACATTGTGGAGCCGCTGCTGAAACCCCAGTGGTATGTGGACTGCAGAGATATGGGCAAGGAGGCTGCTGATGCTGTCAGAGAAGGCAGGCTCAAAATCATCCCTGACCACCATCTCAAAACATGGTTCAACTGGCTGGACAACATTAAGTAAATACTGCTTCCTGATTGTTTATTTTTTAGTTTTAAGCTTTTAGTTTAAGCATTTTGACACTTTTGGTTTCTGCAGTTTTAGGCATTTAAACAGAAATCTTGAGAAAAGGTGTCAATTTCAGTGTAGGAAATTGACACCTTTTTGTTATCAGTTAATTGGCAGAATATTTCCTTGGCTATTTGATTAATAAATTATTTAAAACAGATGAAATTTTCTCAGAAACAAGCTTGTTTAAGCTCAAAGATATTTGATTTCTCATCACACAGGAAAAAAGGAAATCAGTTAATAGAAAGTGATGAGCCAGAACCGGAGAAAGTTTAATTAAAAAAAGAATATATTACATTATCAATTATTAAAATTGATGCCAGTTAATTTTCTGCCATCGCCTCACCTATTAGTGAACAAATTGGTTCAGGTCTAGAAAGGAGATGATTATCAGAAAGTGTGCACAGAGTTCATTTTCACATCCGTCTCTCTGTCTTCTTTTTCAGGGATTGGTGTATCTCTCGGCAGCTGTGGTGGGGTCACCGTATTCCTGCTTACTTCATCACTGTCAACGATCCGTCTGTGAAACCAGGAGAGGTAAGATGACTTCTCTTTTTGTTGTCAAGGTCTGGAGGACTTCAGATGACAGATAAAAGCTGCATCCGTATCGTGCATGTCATTGTCTGTTTCTCTGATTTATTTCTTCTTCTGTTCTTTTGCCTGCAGGACATGGACGGTCATTACTGGGTGAGTGGGAGATCAGAGGAAGAGGCCAGGGAGAAGGCGGCGAAACGCTTTAATGTGTCTGCAGACAAAATTACCCTCAGACAGGGTGAGATTTAGCTGTTTTTAATTTGGCACTTTTCCGTAGCACAATTATTGTAAAGTTATCTAATAACTTCATAATGCGCCAACACACACATTTGCCTAATTTAATTAATTCTACTCCATATTCATGCAGATTAGATAACTTTTGCTCCTGCGTTTCAGACGAGGACGTTCTGGACACTTGGTTCTCGTCTGGCATTTTCCCCTTTTCTATCTTTGGCTGGCCTAATGAGGTAAAACACTGAGGTTAAATGACTTTCTTTCTGCTGACACAGACGGCACATTGTTTCAGTTGACTGAAAGAATACCTTAAGCAGAATAGAAAAGAGAAACATGGAAATGTTTAATACCTGATTTCTGGTTTCATAGTATAAAAGAAAAAACCCTCCTAAAATATTAATCATTCGGTGTTTTTCCCAATGTGTTTGTTGTCGTTGGTTCTAGAATGAGGACCTGCAGGTGTTTTACCCCGGCACCTTGTTGGAGACGGGCCATGACATCCTGTTCTTCTGGGTTGCCCGCATGGTGATGATGGGTCTCAAACTGACAGGCAAGCTGCCCTTCAAAGAGGTGAGACCAATCACCCACGACACTGACACAGCAGGATGTGATATTTGTAGTACATGACTCACTGATGTTTTCGTTTCATTTTTCAGGTTTATCTGCATGCAGTGGTACGTGATGCTCACGGAAGGAAGATGAGCAAGTCTCTGGGCAACGTTATCGACCCTCTAGACGTCATTACAGGGATCTCCCTGGAGGTAAAGCCTAATCAGCCTTTAATCCACGCTCAGATACACACAAACACTTAGGCAAACATAAATATACATACTCTTTTCTCCCATCTGTTTGGGTTGTCTTTTACATAGTCACCATGCTCTTATGGGTCCCTTGAGGCCCTTACTCTTATATAAACTTTATTAAGCACCTCTTTCTGCTTCCAACAAGCTTTTATTGAGTCCATCAATCTCTTCACCAGCTGCGGGGAAATTGTTCAGTCAGATGAAACGGACCTGTCCTCTAGAGGGCACTGAAGGACTTGTAAACTAAGCTTAACCCTGAATGTTTTCCCTCTGAAGGTCCTTTCCTCCCTGGCCAGTTTAAACATCAGGCAGTCGAAGGAGGTCTCGTATTCTGAAGATGAAAAGAGAAAATTGTTGAAAACCTCCCTCGTCCTCTTACTCTCCATCCTCTAGGGTCTTCATGCCCAGCTGATGGACAGCAACTTGGATCCTGTGGAGGTGGAGAGAGCGCAGCAGGGCCAGAAGTCAGACTACCCAAATGGCATCCCAGAGTGTGGCACAGATGCTCTCCGGTTTGCTCTGTGTGCTTACACCAGCCAAGGTGAACTTTTTACGTCTTCCTTGTTTGTCCTGTTTTCCTTCTTAGATTCCTTTTAATGACCAGTGTTTGAAATTCACTAATATACATTAATTACAAACCATAAAGCTTATCTCTGTCAATCAGAAGTAGACATTCATGAGTGTTTCAGGTAAATGAATCCCTTTATGCCTGAAAATGACTTTGGTGTAGATCTGCACCTTTTCTTTCATCAGACCAATGCTATAGTGCCCACAGCTATGGCCACTAATGCCATTTTCACTCATGATAATTCTTCTAGCAGATAGAAAACCACATTTTAACAAGTATAACAAGTATACAGCTTGATTTCCACTGGAGTCGTTCTTTGGTATTTACTGAAATCTTCATTTCTGAATCTCGCAGGTAGGGATATCAACCTGGATGTCAACCGCATCCTGGGCTACCGTCACTTCTGCAACAAACTGTGGAATGCTGTGAAGTTTGCCATGAAGACTCTAGGAGACAACTTTGTACCATCAGAGAAAGTCCAGGTGAGACCAAGGGAACAGATGAAGGATACAGAACATAAACAAAGTCTGTTCCATGCTTATTGATATTCCTCGAGTTAGATGCGTAACACATTTTGACCAAATCTCTGTTTCAAAACAAAACAGTGTTTGTTTGGAGGCTTAGTTTGCCATGATTTGTATTCGTAGATTTGCACACATTGACATTTGGGACATACCTGGTGCGGGGTTGTGTTGCCTGAATCTAAAGATCTCTCTTTTTTTTTCTTTTTTACACTTCTGTCGATCCTCTCAGTTATCTGGAGAGGAGAGCGTATCTGACAGGTGGATTCTGTCCAGGCTGAGCGCCGCTGTTACACTCTGTGACGCTGGCTTCAAGGCCTACGACTTCCCAACCATCACCACCGCCATCTACAACTTCTGGCTGTACGAGCTCTGTGACATCTACCTGGTAAGGATCTTGTAGGCGACTGAGCAGCCCAGAGTCTCATGAAAGTTCCACTTCCTCCTTATCTTTTCCTTTTTCTCTTCTTGTTTTCCAGGAAAGTGTGAAACCAGTATTCAGTAAAGCAGAGGAAGACAGCACGAGCCAGAGACAAGCCCTGGTGTGCAGACAGACCCTTTACACCTGTCTAGAGGTTGGTCTACGCCTGCTGTCTCCCTTGATGCCCTTCGTCACTGAGGAGCTCTATCAGAGGTTACCACGAAGAAAACCTCAGAGCGATCCTCCCAGCATCTGCGTCACATCATATCCCACCACCGAAGAGGTGAGAAAAAGAAGGGGGGGGCAGCTTGTGCTGAATCTTACTGATACTCAAATAGCCTTAAAAAGTTTTTTTGTGGAGAGTGCTGTTTTGTGTTTTTTGCAATTACATTTTTTCCCTGTGATTTGTTGTAGTTCTGCTGGAACAGTGAGGAGGTGGACCGCGACATGGAGTTCATAATGACCATTGTCAAGACGATCCGATCGCTTAGGGCTGACTACAATCTAACCAAGACCAGAGCTGACTGTAAGACACACAAAATAAATTTTAAAAGTGATGCTAAAAATAATTTTTAGTTCATATTTCATCTATTTTCATGTGGAAATTAACCAGCATGTCTGTTCAATGCTGTACTTACAGTTGGAAATTAGCTCAATTCAGCATGTTCACACAAGCCTGCCAGCTTCACATGGAAATCTTTTTGCACACTGCTCAGAAAAATTAAGGGAACACTTGACCTTACAGTCCCAGTTAAGCTTCTGGGATATTAATCTGTCCAGTTAGGAAGCACAAACCATTTAGAATTCACTTCACAATGGTTTGGTGCAGATGAAAGTGACAACAGGTGGACTGGAGAGGCAACAAAGACAGAGAAAGTTGGGAGGAGGGGTGGTGACCACAGAAAATTTTGCCCTCCTGGTTGAGTTTCCTGTAGTTCGGCTTTTTGTTAGTATCCTTGTCACTGCTGGTAGCTCGAGTCGGTATCTGAAGCCCGTTGAGTCCTGTTCATCCGGGTCGGTACATTCATACGTGTTATCACAAGATTTGCTGTCTTTCCCCACCACAGTCTCAACAGTGTGGAGGTGATACCTGGGGATACTAGCAGAGCTGGCTCTTATGCTATCTGTTCTTCTCTGTGGGACAAGGAGCACTGCCAGAGCCCTTACAGAATGACCTCCAGCAGGCTACTTACATCCTCGTTTCAGATCAAACTGTTAGAAACAAAATATGTGAGGACCTGGCGACATTCACCTGATCTGGCGATCTGATTTGTGCTCACGAATCAGCTCCGTGCAGCTTGATTGGAGTTTGCCAGAGAGCACCAGAACTGGCAGGTCCACTACTGGCGCCCTGCTCTCTTCACAGATGAAAGCAGGTTCATACTAAGCACGTGACAAGCATGAAATAGTCTGGAGATGCTGTGGCAAATGTTATTCTGCCTGCAACATCATCTGTGAAGAGAACAGGATGCCAGTGGCGAGCCTGCCAGTTCTGGTTTTCCTAGGAGGATGCCAGTTGAGCTGCATGGTGCTTGGCTGTGAGCACAGATCCCACTTGTCACCCTCGTAGAGTCTGATTCTGACTGTTTGGTTAGAAACATGCGCTTGAATAACCTGCTGGAGGTCATTCTGTCTCCGCTGCACAATGGACCAGATACCGGTCCTGCTGCCAAGTTGCCCAGCTCTCCTCGTGTCCCCTGGTGTCTGTCTGAGAGACACTGTAAATCTTCTTGTATGGATGTGGCCATCCTGGAGCTGGACTCACTGAGTAACCTGAGTGGGATGTAGACAGTGACTCATGCAACCAGCAGCAAGTAAAATCAGGAGGGATAGAGCGAGAGCAATGGTCTGTGGCCGTCACCTGTGAGAACCATTTCCTTTCCAGAGGTTGTCTTGTTGTTGCTTCTTCAGCAACTTTCATTTGCACCAAAGCAGGTGAACATGATTCTGTATGGTTTGTAATTTCTGACTGGACAGATTGATACCACTTAAATTTTAGGGATATTATGTTATACTGGGATGATCGAGTGTTCCCTTATTTTATTTTTTTGAGCAGTCTATTTTTATTCCACTATAGTTTTGAATTTGATGGCAGTAATGCTGCATTTTATGACAAGCAATGATTTAAAGATCTAAAGAGGGGAGCAACTGTAGTGACAGATCGAGTGGACTATAGCAACAAGAGTTTGGCCTGAAACACACGAAGACTTTAGAAGTCTCCAAGAAAAGTTTCTGATTCTCTAAAGAAGTAAACTTGCTATTAAAAGAAAGGATTAGAGTCTAACAAGCAGTTTTCAGCTACTTTACATAATATTTTCCAACCTCTCCTACTTTATAGTTCAACTTCGGCATACAGATATTGGAAAATATGTTAAAGCATTTACATACCATATGTTGTTATTATAAAATATGCTTCATTAAAATGAATTAAACTGCACACCAGTATGTAGAGGATGTGTATGCACTGAATCAGAGTTATAGCTCATCAAGAATGCACTGTTCTGATGCTCGAAACCTTTACCATCTGTATTTTCCTCTCTTAGGCTACCTCCAGTGCATAGACTCTGCAACTGTGTCCCTGGTGCAGAAATACAGTCTGCAGATCCAGACCTTGTCTTATTCTCAGGCCGTCATCTCTCTGACAGCCAACCAGCCTGTCCCAGAAGGCTGTGCTGTGGCTATCGCTTCTGACAGATGTACTGTCAACCTTATGCTCAAGGTGAGGGCCAGTATAATCTGCCCTGTTCTGTTTGTATCCTTCCATCTGTCTGTTATATCAGGTGTGTGTATCTTAGACCCCCTGTACTATGAATGCACTAGTGTTTTACATGTAGGTTTTCTTTTTTTCAAGTTTTGAATTAGGTGAATTCCCCTGTGAATAGCCTGATAGATATGAGTAGATATGCATTTATACTATCAGGGATGCCATTTTTAAATTTGCTCCACCTGAATGGCAGTTCAGTGTTTTGTTTTTTTTAAGTTTCTCCATTGCAGAGCAAAAATAACAGGATCAAGTTTTAGCTGCGATTCCCATTTTCACTTCTTTTCCCCCCCACAGGGTCTCATTGATGTGGAGAAGGAAGTGGCTAAGCTGATGACGAAGAAAGGGGATTTGGAGAAACAGATGGAGAAACTGAGAGAGAAGATGGGGAAGAATGACTACAAGGAGAAGGTGCCGGTGAAGGTGCAGGAGCAGGATGCTGAGAAGGTGGGAAAAGGAAATTGACTCGACAGGATTCTCAGGTTGTAAGAATTCCTTGTAAATAAGAAACTTCCTCTTTCTCTCCACAGCTACGACAGAGCCAGATTGAGCTTGAGAAGGTGAAAGAAGCCATGGACAACTTCAGGAAAATGATTTAATTCCTATTTAGCTTTATGTAAAATCTGCTTTTTTTCATGTCATGTTAATTTTCTTTTTTTTCCCCCAAGTGAATAATGGACAATACTCAATAAAACTCTTGTACCAGACAGCGGTCTTCAGGGATGTGAAGCAATCTATTAATCTAACTCGCTTGTAAATCTGTAAAGTGTTGAGCAGTCGTATCAAATAATGAACAAAAGAATCAAATCCCTTGTCAAATTTTCATTCGGCATATTTAATAGAACATTTAAGAGCATCATTTTAGGATACAGCTTTGTTCAGAAAGACGGTGCCCACAGAAAGGAAATGAACCTGAATGGCTTCGGCTGCATTTTTAAAGACTTAAGTTCTTCTGGCCTGACAATATTAGGAATTTTTTATTTCTACTTACAGCTGCTTTAGAAATACAGCCAAAGAGGGGGAGACTGGAAGGAGTGAGTAATGGCTTGTGCATTTATTTAAAATGCATCTTTCTTTTCTTTTTAAAAGGAGAAACACTGAAAAGTAGAATTCATTACAAAAACTAAAATAAAACATGTTATAATTTACAGGGATTTGTCTGAGGGGGCATAAATAGTAGACCAGATACTTCTAGATGCCATCACGGCAAAACTATACGCGACAACTCGTCTTAGAAAAATCCTAGAACAAAATCACAGCAGTACATTCACGCTGTGCCAGGAACAAACTCTGACCACCGGCCATACGAGTCCTCTGTCTTTGCCCTCGTCCATCATCAGTGGGCTTTCCCCCCCCTTCTTTTACAGTCTCCAAGGCGGGTGGAACTCGATGGCGGGGAGAGGAGTGCAGTGTGTTGCTTCGAAGTTTCGCATGTACTTTCGTGCCTTGAGAGAAAGAAAAAGACAGCAGGGATGGAGGAGGAATGTGGAATGAGAGGTGTGGGAGGGCAATGAACAAAAAGTGCAGAACTTGATTATATTAGGTTTGGTCTATCTGGCTCAGTGCCTTACAAATCTCTCCCATCTCTTAAGGGTTTACACAGGAGGTGAATAAAGCCTAATTTAGAAGGCATTACCAGGGGAGGAAAAGCATAGCATTAGCTGTAATTGATGGCACTCCTCTTGTTTGATGTTAAATGACTTCAATAAGCTGAGCGCAGTGAAATATATTACACCAGTCAACCTGAGAGCACAGGTGAGCTGGTTACTATGGCGACCAGGAAAGTGTTCCTTAGTGGTAATGCTGTCTGAATAGCTGTGATCTTTTTTTTTTTTTTTTTTTTAAATGGGGATGCAATAGAAGGGGGGAAGGTAAACCGACCTAAAACGAGAAGATGGGGCTTACCGAGAAAAGGAAATGAGACGCTGAGCGTAAAAGGAGGAACTTGAATGTATTAAAATCAAACTTGGACAGATCAGATAAAGACAACAAGTGGCTGCCCTTTAAGCCACACAGGGGAATAACTGTTCTCACGGAGATGTAGCACACTGATAACAGCGGATGACTTCCTTACCAAGAATAGAGCCAGCTGCCGCCTTCCCTCTAGAGTCATATCTTCACCTGGTAACATTAACAGTGCATCAGACCGTATTAAAAACACTTTATGTTTGTGGGGAGTTTATTTGCCTTTTAAATGTGAAAGCAGCCCAGGGCTTACCAACACTCCATGGAAACGAAACATCTCTGTCTGCCTGATAGGACTGCAGCACAGACACGCACCAGTCGTCGTCCACTTCATAGCCACTGTACACAGACGCTGCAGACAAAGAGCTGGTGTTATTATACAGTTAATAATACAAATTTACGAGCAAGTTGGTGTCCTAAATATAGCCAAAATTTACACTTTGAATACATTTAGGACCACATGTTTTTGGACAATTACACCAATTTTGTAGCTTGGATTGGGAGTGAAGGGCAGACTTAGCTTGAATTCAAGCTGTTTTTAAAATACATTGCATTTACTGCTAAGGAATAACAGCCACTTTAAAACGCTGTCCTCATTTCCCAACGCTCAAAAGTAAAATGACAAAGTATAATACTTTAATGAAATCCTTTACATTCAGTTAGTACCCGTCCAGATACCATAGGCATCACTAAATGCCGTATTTCCTACCTTGCTCTGCCAAGCCTATAATTGCAGCCACCTTTAGTTACTGCTTATTTATGGCTCTTTGCTGCAGTGAGTTGCATGTAAAAATTGAAAATGATGCTCTATTTGTGTTGAGATCAAATGACTGCCATCCAATTTCTTTAGATTTAACCACTCTGGTCATTATCCCTTTGCACTGCGAAGTGCTACCTGATCGGTTTAACAGCATCTGGCTGAATCTGCAGCTCTGTATACGTCCCAGTTCATGTTGCCATTTCTAGCAGTCAGCAGTCACAAAAACATCAAACATCAGTGACCTAGTTACACTGTCATAACATTCCCTCCACCATGTTTTATAGAAAACATGGTATGCTTCAAATCACGAGCAGTTTCTGTTTCTCCATAGGTTTACTCTTCCTCCCATCATTCAGACTTTTTATTTCAGGACTGTGCACATGTCCTTACTAGTTCTTGTGTGTAACCAGTGGTTTGCACCTTATTGTAAACCCTCTGTATTTACATTCACAAAGGCCCCTCTTGGTTATAGATCTTCACAATGATCTGCCTACCTCTGGTGAGTGCATTCCTTCTTTTTAAGAAAGAATCAGATTGTTTATTTGACCACTTCTAGAGTTTACATTCCCTCTGATGAGTCTGTGTTTTTGTCTAATGATGGTCTATAAACATCTCTCTGGTCTTCTCATTGAGAGTAAAACGCTACCAAATATAACTTCAGCTCCTATTGGTTTAATGGTCACTTAATAAGAAGGGCACAGGCCTCACCAGGCCATGAAACTGTAAACCACTGGTCCAATTACTTCTAAGCATCTGAAAACAGGTGATACAGTACTTTTGGTAAGCGTGCTTTTTTGATTGTTTGATTCAAAATCTCCTGTCAAGTGTGCAAACTGTTTAAATACCTAAGGGCATAACTGTAGATGTCCGAGTCCAACCACCACAAGGCTGGAAATTCCCTCTACAATAAATTCACTCGTTCTTAACGTATTTATGATTATATTGCAGAATCTGCCCAATTTTCTCCCATTTCACAACATTAATGCATCTCTCCTGGACCCAGATCAGGTTATCAATTTTCAAAACTTAATCACTTTAGTTTTTGGGCGGATCGCACCTCCAGTAAAAATTTCATGCAGGGTTGGCCATAATGTGACAAATCCATAAAGTTATCAAAAGTTTTACCCATAAAAATGAATAAAACAATAAAAACCTATTTAATTTAAATGACCTCCGAGTCAAAACAAAGGTTTTCTGCATTGTACAAATTCTGAAGGTGTAAACAGGTGCATGATCATCGTTTTTACAAACACGAGGTTGTGCGCTGTAACTCTGTACCTTGGGGTAAAATTTTCAACAAGGTCTACTGTAATATCCTGAGGCAAACGATCTGTGCTGTGAAGATTTTCAGCCAGAGCAACACAATCTGAATCATTTGTTGAGTAATCAGAACACAAGATCTGTCCAAGGAAACCATCACGAAGAGGAAATGTGAATTATAGTTTTTAGATGTTTAAAAGGAGGAGTCAGACTTTTACAATAACACCTTTTACTGTGCCACATACCTTCTTCTAATGGACTGGAGGCTCCGAGCCATTGTCTGACTACTCTGATCCCTTCATCTGTCATTATTTTGGGATACCTGTCCAGAAAAATGATATCGCCAGTTAAAAAGTGTATTACTCAAGTGCAAATTGACTGAACAGCGAGAACAATGAGAACATTGAAGACTAAGAGACCAACCTGAACTGTAGCAGCTTGAGCAGGAGGTCATTGCCTCTGTTAGACATGATGTCCTCAGGACCCCTGAAATGCAAAATAAAACTCAAAGGTTAATTACTTAAAAAAAAATAAAAAGGTTATTTTAAAACTACATGTGAAACAACAAAATATGAATAGAGTAAAAATGTGACGACAGCCTCTCCTCACAGCGAGGAAACATAGGCGTGGCTGGTGCTACTGACTGCAGGACAATCACAAGGAAACTGCACAGGTCACCCTGCAGGAGGCAACCTATCTCCAAACAACGATGATCCAACTCAGACTGACTGCAATCACACTCAGACAGATTCTAAAGGTTTGCAAATAACTGCTGTCTAATTTATCTGCAGACAGAGCGCCAACAGATTGCAATCAATATGGAAAGGGTTGCGCTGTTAAACGCAACCCTTCGATGGGTCTCTTTGCAACAGGAGACTCCACTCAACTAGTTGCCAACTGGTGGTGTTCTGCTTGTACTCCTATATAAAGTAAGACTGCCGAGTGCCTTTAAGATTTTGTAGTTAAACTAACATCCTGTAGCAACTTTGTAAGAATTTGTGTTTTAAATCCATCTGAATCTGTCTTCACTCAGACTGCTGTATTATTCATATATTTAATCAAACACATTTCATCACATTACAAATTTTCACATTTAAATAATATTTCTTCACAATAAAATAAATAGAAGCAAGCAAATCCATTCACAGACACAAAACTTTCATAACCTTCACTGAAATCATGACTACAGGATGTTATTACTGGAAATAGTTTGGACTAAAAGCACAGGAACTTGTGAAAAATCCAGACAGTTATCATCATCAGATAAATACTGATTTTTAATCAGATTTTTAATGCTGTAAGTAACAAACACTGACTTTCCTTTCACGTTCCCTGTAGTGGTTACAAGGCAAACTGAACTGAAACACCCGGTGCAAGGGCTTCAAATCAAATAAGATAAGATAAGATAAGATAACCTTTATTAGTCCCACACGTGGGAAATTTGTTTTGTCACAGCAGGAAGTGGACAGTGCAAAAGTTATGATGCAAAAATTAGAATACAATAAGAATAAATACAGTACACAGCTGTACAGAATAGAATAAAATAATATACTATATACAGTAGAATAAAATAGAATAAAAATATACAATAAGATAAAAATAGAATACGAATGCTATATACAACTGAGTAAAAATACAACGATGCCAGAAAGGATTATTGCATTTAGTGTTATTGCACATGTGTGGATGTGTGTGTTTGTTCAGTTAAAGTCTTTGTTGTGGAGTCTGACAGCAGTGGGGAGGAAAGACCTGCGAAATCTCTCCGTCCCACACCGTGGGTGCCGCAGTCTCCCACTGAAGGAGCTGCTCAGTGCTGTCACAGTCTGCTGCATGGGGTGGAAGACGTTGTCCAACAGGGATGACAGCTTAGCCGCCATTCTCCTGTCACTCACCACCTCCACTGGGTCCAGAGAGCATCCTAGAACAGAGCTGGCCCTTCGGATCACCCTGTTCAGTCTCTTCCTGTCCCCAGCAGAGATGCTGCCGCCCCAGCAGACCACGCCATAAAAGATAGCAGAAGCCACCACAGAGTCATAGAAGGTCTTCAGGAGTGGGCCCTCCACTCCAAACGACCTGAGTCTCCGCAGCAGGTACAGCCTGCTCTGCCCTTTCCTGTAGAGGGCGTCTGAGTTATGAGTCCAGTCCAGTCTGTTGTTCAGATGAACACCAAGGTACCTGTAGCTGTCCACAGCCTCAATGTCCATACCCTGGATGTTCAGTGGTTGCAGTGGAGAATGCTTGTGCCTGCGGAAGTCTACCACCAGCAAATATCGCTGCACTGAATATTTTCTGCAGTTTGAGTCAAAAGCTCACCTTGGCATTCATGTTCCCTGGAGAAATCTACAATACAGCTATCTCATAACTGTAATGAACCGAACCAAAGGAAGTAAGAAGTTCCGGTTACTGCTTATCCAAGAAATATGTCAATTTGTGACTGAGGGTGAACTTTCTACTTCTCTCTGTATTGTGAGAGTTTGCTTTCGTCAACTACATTATGGAAGTGCTGTGGAAATAAACAACTGTTTGCTTGGTACACAATTGTTAAAATCTTTTTTTATATTACTTACAATCTAATCCATATTAATCAACTTTCTTCTGAATGACTGTCCCTCACAACCGTGAAGCTTAAATAGGAGGGTTTAATGTGGGATCTTGTACTCACAGCCAGAGCTGTGTGCCTGAGAGTCAGCCACGTTACCAGAATCCACTGTCACTGCTATTATACAGACCTAAGAGTAGAAAAAAACCCTGAAGCTGTATTTAAAGCAGTCTGGAGCCTGAGCTTTTTATTTGTTTCTTTTAATTATTTTCTGCATGACTTTATCAACCTCTCAAATCGTTGAGGAGGAATTTTGGCCCACTCTTCTTTACAGCTTTGCTTCAGTTCATTGAAGTTTGTGGGTGTTTGTTTGTCCACAGCTCTTTTAACGTTTTTGCCACAGCGTTTCAATCAGATTGAGATCTGGACTTTGGACAATTGCAGCACCTTGATTATTTTCTTTTTCAACCATCCTTCTGTAGATTTGCTGCTGTGCTTCAGATCAAACCCAATTTCAGCCATGTTTAGCTGAAGAACAGATGGCCTCACATTTGACTCTTGAATACTTTGGAAAACAGAGGAGTTACAACTCAATGACTGCAAGGCAAAATGGTTCTGTGTCTGCAAAACAAGACCAAAGCAGCCCCTTCACCCCTGTGCTTGGCAGTTAGTATGAGGTGTTTGTGCTAATATGCCGTGTTTGGTTTACACCAATCTCCACTTTGGTCTCATCTGTCTAAAGGACATTGTTCCAGAAGTCTTGTTGTTTGTTCAGATGCAACTTTGCAGGCATCTGGGAGGTTTTCTCCCGGCAAACCTTTCCAAACAAGCCACACTTGTTCAATCTTCTTCTAATTGTACTCAACTTTGCAGGCTTCAGCAAGTTAAATGTTACAAGTCCGAGCTGTAGTATCTCTGTAGGTTTCTTGTAGTGTCCCTGAGCATAGAGCATGCCCAGGATGACTCTGGGATGAATATTTATGTTCACTATGTTAATGCCCACCTCTGTAGCAAATTCTATGGATGAAGTAAGGGTATACTATGGGTGATAATTCAGTGTACTTAATAATTATATATTATAGATACTTGTGTGTGTCAGTGTGTCCAGGTCACCAACTATCTGACACGTCTGACACAGTGGTCAGCAGCACAGGAGCACCACAGGGAACTGTGCTGTCCCCTCTTCTCTTCACCCTGTACACCTCTGACTTCTGCTACAACTCTGAATTATGCCATATTCAGAAGTTTGCAGACGACACAGCCATCATGGGGTGTATCTGGGATGATCAGGAAGAGGAGTACAGAAGTCTGGTGAGGAACTTTGTCGCATGGAGTCACACAAACCACCTGCAACTCAACACCTCAAAGACTAAGGAACTGGTTGTGGACTTCGGGAGGTCCAGAGAAGGTCCACTGCCAGTTCAGATAGAGGGGGAGGAGGTGGAGGTGGTCAACAAGTACAAGTACCTCGGGCTGTGGGTGGACAATAAACTGGACTGGTCATGCAACACAGAGCACCTGTATAAAAAAGCCCAAAGCCGACTGTACTTCCTCAGGAGGCTGAGGTCTTTTAACATCTGCAGGAAGCTCCTGAGGATGTTTTACCAGTCAGTGGTTGCTGGAGTACTTTTCTATGCTGTGGTGTGCTGGGGGAGCAGCACAGCAAAGAGGGACTCATCCAGGCTGGAGAAACTGATTAGGAGGGCTAGCTCTGTGGTCGGCATGAAGCTGGACACTCTGGTGACAGTGGCAGAGAAAAGGACATTAAAGAAACTGATGGACATTATGGACAATGCTGGGCATCCTCTGCACACGGCCATTAACAACCAGAAGAGTCTGTTCAGTGACAGGTTGCTTCTCCCCAAGACAAGAACTAACAGACTTAAAAACTCCTTTGTCCCACACGCCATCAGACTGTTTAACTCCTCTCTGGAGGGGAGAGGGAGGGGAAACAGGAGGACAAAGGAGGGGGGAACAACTAAGCTGTAGTGCCTCTTCACCTCACTGTACAATACCTTGTGCAATACTTTTTGTAAATAGTCAACAGTGCAATAGACTCAATACTTGAAATGTGCAATTCACTTGTATTTTTATTTTTTATTCCTATTTATTCTATTTATCCCCTTTGTATATTTTATTTATATTTGTCTCTGTATTTATATATATGTGTGTGTGTGTGTATGTGTGAGATATATATATATATATATATATAAAACAGTTCTGTAACTGTAACTTCGGTCGTTGCTGTGCTTTTTTTGGAAGTCGAATTTCCCAGAGGAACCCACCCGAGGGATTAATAAAGTTCTATCTTATCTTATCTTATCTTATCTTCCCAGGTTTTGGGAAACTGATATGGGGTAACTAGACATGCCCCATCTCCTTCATCTTTGAGCATTTTTAATTTGAGATGTCATTTAGCGCTTTCTTTCTCCTTCTCTAAATCCAGCTTCCCCTAAAAAAGTCCCCGCTTAGGAAAGTCCACACTGGAAATGTTTTATTTGTCACGCATTGGTGGTTGATGCAATTACCAGATATTCCAAGCTCTGGTTACCTAGGTAACCGTATCTCATGTCAACCAACAATACCCTTCATTCTCATTGATAGTTGCTTTAATTGCTCACCCCAGTGGTGAGAAAACCTGCCCACTTCATGTCACCAGCAATCACTGAACTTTCTGTGGTCTGACTGCATCATGTGTGGACATTTCTGCAGTGGGCTGGGCAGTAAAAAGCAAACCTGCCATGCTGAGCCATTTGAAGGACTTTATAAGTTCCATGACATGTGTGGACTTACGTTGTGGTGATGATCTCATCTCTGGTTCTCCTGATCAGCAGGACTGGTCCCTGGTATCTGCACAAAGAGTTGCATGCGCTTGTGTTAATCATCAACCACACAACTGTGAGCAATCCACTAAAAAAAATGTAGTTTTGCTATTGTTAGCGGCTGTATTACATAACATTCAGTGATTCAGAGTTTGACTTTTCATGATTAGTGTCACTGCAATCAGACTGTCCCACTCACTTAAGAACCTGCGCAGCGTTGTTGAGGTTCATGTATTGCCTAACTGTGTGTTGTACTAACGGCCCTGAAAGAGACCAAATACACTCAAGTTACTGACTTCTACAAAAAGTTGCTACATAGAGTTTGAGATCTTTAACATCTAGGACTCACTCCAGCTGTCAGGCATGACCTTGAGGGCCAGAGGCAGGAGGTCATCAAAGGAGGCATCCAACACTAATGATTGGATCTCTGGATATGACATCACTGCCCAGCTGGCTAAAAAGAGAAAGAGACAGAGGAACAAAAAAAAAAAAAAAAAAAAAAAAAAAAAAAAAAAAAAGAGAAGAAAACACAGATAAGGGATAAACATAAGCCCGAGGAGGGACTACATACCATAATTCACACTTAACATTAAAGTGCTGATCATGTTCTGTACTTCAGCTGAATACCCAAGAGCTAAAGAGAGTGCCGCGCACACACAAAGCCTCAGGATAAGGTTGACTAATCTTAATTTTAGCGATTTATTCCAGCCATGCTCTGACGAGGGCCATGAGGCTGAAACATTAGCATGTTTGTTGACATGGTCAGAATAAACAGGTGAAATTAAGATTACTCTACAGTATCCTGAAGCTCTGCGTGGGTGCTACATTTTTACCTCTGGGTATTCAAGGTTAGAATTAAAAAAAATTTTTAGCACAAAAAACTGGAAAAAAAATTAAAAAATTAGCATGTGTTGTTCTTGTCTTTGAGAACCTGTGAATCCTCCAATAGACCAGGCATATATAACAATGTCGCTGAGGCTGAATCCCAGTTTGTGTACTGCAAACTGGATCACCACATCCATGGCGTTGGCCTCATTCTGGGGAAACGGCACTCCCTGAAAGGAAAATACAGGTTTAAAAAAAAAACAAAAAAAAAAAACCCGCCCATCATGCATGACTAAATTAACAGGCTCAACCTACACATAAACAATGACACTTTAAGTAACCTCCCAAATGATTTTATCTTTAATGGGAGTGTACACGTTCCTCTTGAACAATACTCCCTGGCTACAACTAGAATTTCCACATACTGGTATTTTCCACTGAGCTGTTTATTTGTTCTAACTCAAGCACACAGCAGTACAGTATGCAGCACATACATTGTAGACCTATTTTATGATAAAAAAAACAAAAAAACAAAACAAAAAAATCTACCAACACTGCTTACCGTGCTGCCTCCAAAGCCAGGGTGATTCCAGCCCAGTACAGAGTAGCCACCTACAGTGTACATCAGCACAATACTGAACTATAACTGCGACAATTTCCCACTGCACGAAATTTAAATGTCACTACAAAATATTTCAGCTCTTGGAAAGTAAAGCATTCCTTACCCTCCAGCGGCGTATTCATGCAGCCCACCTCATAAAAGCCTGCATTCCCCTCACAGCAGATGACCTGTGGCAGAATTAGAGAACCAGCTGTAACGTGACCAACGCGACAGAAATGATGTCGGACCCTGGAACAAGCCCAAGGCATAAAATAACAAATCACTGCAGACATTTACCAGAGTCTGGCCATTCTGTCCCCCATCTCTCCTTCGATCCACAAACATTGTGTCAATCTCATTACCGTCACAGGCCACCAGCTTGTTTCTTTGGCCGTCAAACTGTGACAAAGTGGGACAAAAATGATTGAGTGTGTGCATTTATTATACTCTATATGAGAAACCAAATATGCTTCTTTCCCACCTCTTCTATTAATTTAGCCTGACCCTGCTGCAGCATTGGTCTCATGGCTTTCTGCAGTAAACCCACAGAACCGGGGTACAGCATCCTCCTCCCAAACGTGTGGGCAATGACAAAACTGCAGACAAAGACAGATAATGACACTGTGGCATAACTGCTAACAGGCTAAAAAATATTTTCAGAAAAAAAAAAAAAAAAAAAAAAAAAGGGTTGAAGGGGATGGAATAGGATGCCTAAGGTTAAGAGTTTGTGCTCCATTGGTGCTCCATTGGTGCGTTGCAATTAACAAATCATTGATCAGTGTTACCCCTTTTCCACAGATGTGGTGTTGGGTCCAGGCATTTTCACCACAAAAGATATTATTTTTTATGGAAGAGTCTTCCACACAAAATTCATCAATTACTGCCAGAGGCTGCACCCGATGTGCCCATGGAAATTACCCAAATTTCCACTTGCTGTGATATTAACAATCCATTCTTAAACATGCAGAAATGGATCTCAACAGGCAAGCCTGCATCAGTACCAGCACAGACACCATGTAGGTGGAAAAGAGATGTAACACAAACTCTGCATTTACCTGATGATGTGGCATGGTAAAGTGCGGACAGAGTGGAGGACACTGTCTGCTGCTCCTCTTAATCTGGGCTCTGGCCTCAGCAGAGAAACGCCAGCCTTGGACAGCTTTCTGTCAGACAGGTAGTCAAAGGCTTACAATGAATCAAGTGAGCCACAAAGCACTTGACATTCAGTGGCTGTATTCATCCAGTGTACTACCCAGTGCTTTGAATTCATATATTTAAAATAAGCAGAGAAGAGAAAAGCAGCGACCTCAGGTTCACTACAGATTAAACAAACTTACGGACTGCTGACTTCAGTCCAGCTGAAATCCAAAGGCCAATGTGAGAAGTCAAAGTCATAGCATCTCAGTTTTTTCTGGAAGGAAAGCAGAAAATATGTCTTAGTCATTTATCTCTCTTAATTCTCAAAACAGTATTAATGTTGAGCTTCTGAGTTCAGCTGCTATGATCTCACCTTGCTTGCTGGGGTGTGATTCTTCTTGGTTTCCTCAAGAATTGTGATAAACTGAACATAATCAGTGTTCCTAAATCTCCCCCACCCTTTGGCGATAAATGAAAAGAGCAAAGGGAGGCAGGGGGAAAGCAAAGACAGATGGAGTTATAGCAAAGTCCATGTGAGACACAAAACACATTTCACTGCAAATCCTCAAGGGTACGTTTAGTATGCCTCGTGGGTGTAGACCTTGTTCAACTGTCTCAATGGTAATAAAATCTTATTGGCATGCAGCATACACAGCATTGGTTTTGATCTCGAAAGATGAATGAACTGAATTACTCATCGTCTCCCAGCGAGTTCAAATCAGCAGCCTCACCTCTAAGACAGGCCACTCCAAGAAGACACACAAGAACAGTTCCCACATACTGACTCACAGGAACCAGTTTACTGCTACAGATGAAGCCTAAAGACAGACAAAGTAACAGTGATGCAAACACCATCATAGTGTACCCCTTCATCTGTCTGCCAGACTCGAGGCTCATTAACAAGCACTGATAAAAAGATTCACAAGCTGACAGCTACCCTACAACCATGTGCATAAATCAATACCATAAGCACTTTACACTAAGGAGTAACACACAACCTCAAGCAATTACTTTCTTGATGCACAGTCTTACTGGGTGTTTCAGTTGATTAGCTTTATATTATTCCCACATGCATGTGAACAGCAGTTCCTAAGTACATCTCCTAATGGTAGTTTTCCCCCCTTTCTCAGCAGAAAGAGAAATATGGCCACATGTGTCTAAGTGGAAATTATGATGATGATTATTTGAAACCATTCTAAGCAAATTAATGAAAAAATAGCAGTGAGAAGGAGGTAATATTCTGTAGTAAAACCTAAAAGAAAATATCAAGTGAATAAAAAAAACAAATCTTAAATTACAAGTAAAAACTTGAATATTCTTTGAGATACACATGAACCCATAAATGCATCTGAAAAAACCCTAAAAATCTGAAATTAACGCCTTTTTGTTAATTTTTTGTGACCACATTTCTTCATTTTGCAGGGTCGGATATCATAGATGGTAAACACTGTTATTGCATCTAACCAGGGAAAGCTTTAGAAAAATCATTAATCTTATGATTTGAGGACAGAAGGGTAAAATCAATATATTAACTTTAGTTAATATTTATTTTATTTCTCCGTGCACTCTCAGTGCTCCAGTTTATTTTTTTAATATGACTCTCTCAGGTTATGCACCTGTTTTGAAGTCTCGCATTTCTTTAAGAGAATAATTAGAATGTTCACATTTTGTACTCATAACCACTTCTCATAATATCTATGTCTTTACACTAGATTAATTACCATGTATTCTACCTTCAGTCACAGTTTCAAATTATAAATAACCCCAAAATGGTCCTAAAGCTTTTGAAAACGACATTCACTAAACCCATGAAGCTCACATTTTAGAAGTACAAAGAATGAGAAAATGGCTTCAGTGCTTCTTTTTTAATTTGCCATTTTTCACTGAGAGTACAAAGGAACAGAACTGGACAAAGAGACTGGTATAATTATATGAATCTATTTAAAAAAAACAAACACGTAATGTAGAAAAAACCAGAACAATGAAAAATTCCCACATTAAATAATCAAAGTGATGCTCAAAGCTATTTTTACTGTGCATCAAACAAAAACTACTTGCTTCACTTTTTTTCAGAGCCAGCAAAATAACATCATCATTATTATTATTATTATTATTATTATTATTATTATTATTATTATTATTATTATTATCATCATCATCATCATCATCATCACAATGTATTATAATATATTCACTAAATTATCATCTGACTCATTTTTAACTGCAACTTGTTGGAGCATCAACATATCTGGCACAAATAACAATTATTATCAATTCATTTAGCAATTATTTACTCCAATCTATAGATTAACTCAGGTCTTTTAAACATCAAACAATAGTGAAAATGTCTATTAAACATTCCCACACCCCGAGGCAGTGGCTTCAAATGCCTGAAATAATTTCAAATTTACAAAAATAACCTTCCCACTGGACACTTCCTCCATTAATCACTTATAAAAAATGGCTGCTGACTAAATTCCAGTTAACCAGATAATCAACACACTGACTAACATTTCTAATAATTTCAGCTGTAGTCACACAATTCATGAATCAGCCTACCTTTCCTGTAAAGATAGCAAAGAAGAAGAGGAGAGCTGTAGTAGGACAGAGACCATAGTGCTGAAGCCTGGAGGAAGAAATCATAAACAAATCACTAATCATTAATTTAATCTACTTCTGTTTAACTCCACCTACTTCTTTCTATACAGTTCATTACGATATAATACTGACCCAGCCAAGAATGCTGTCAGTGTGTCTTTCCAGACCCCTAGGTTGGTAGTTCCATCCCTGGCAAAAGAGAAGGAAATACTGATCATATCATGCATCAATAGTTTCCCTGATGTTACGTAAAATCAAGTTATTAATAGAAAGAGAAAGGTTCTGAGTTATGCGTGTTCACTCTGTACACCTAAAATTTCTATTACAGCTCTGAATCATGCTGCCTGCAGAGGCTTTCTGATGACTTGGTGGTGGTGGTTGGGGAACTGGTGGATAACTTTATGAAGTGGTGTAGCAGGAATCAACTGCTACTAAATGTAAACAAGACTGAGAAGGTAATGGTCAAATTTGAACATTAACATTACGCACAAATACCTGCTGAGCACTTAATGACCTTCTTCACAGCACACAGAAACTGCAGGCAGCATCTTTGTTATTCATCTACCTTTCTTATTATAGCTGTTTGCAAAGCTGCTGATTGCTTTTTAAAGTTTGAATGCAAAGGCTAAATGTAGGCAGAAATATATGGAACCAGGATCATCTGTGGAAGCTCAGCTCAGTCAATGTATGCAACTAGAGATCTTCAAGCAGTCTGTGGTCTACTGGTGAAGAGATGCCAACAGGATCAATAAAGTCATTCACAAGGCTGCAACAATCATTAGGAAAAAGCTGAACACATTTCAGACAGTGAGATGAAGGTGGTCAATGAACAGATTTCTCCCCATAAAAGACAAAACATCCTATTCTGTCTATTATTCATTACACACAGAGTATGGAAACCGAGTGCTGGTTCCAAATTGTCCAGCCCTCAGGAATCGTATCAATAACAACATGTTTTTCTGACAGTTGGAAAACAGTGACATCACATTTATGTCACTGTGGACCTTCTGCACATCTTAATCTGCACATCTCTCGTTTTACTCAATTTACAGATCATAGACTCAAAGATAAAATTGATCTGGAATCAAAAAGCTAATCAACTGCTTTAGTCTGACTTAAAGGCAAAATTGATAATAGCATTAGTATCAATCTGCATTCACATTTCCAACACACTCATTCGCCTCTGCTGACAGGAAGCATTAGCTCTATAGAACTGCACACTTGTGTGACAGGTGAACACAAAGTTGTACTCATGAACGTAAACATCTGTACATATTCATACTGGATATATTATTCACTGCTTTGTTTTTGCACATCTGTTCCTATTGATCTTTTCCCTCTCCCTTTCAATCATCACCACATATAGTAACATGGCCACTTTATTAGGTGCAACTGCAGGTAGAACTATTTAGGCATGTAAACAAAGTGAAGACCATCTGCTGAATTTGAATCTTGTTCACATCTTGAATCTTGACACACATGGCCTACAGCTGCTTTAGACCACACCACGTGCCACTCTTATCAGCTAAGAATAGAAAAGGAGGCTAGAAATTGCACCGGCTCGAGTGTGCGGGATATTTTCTTGGTATACTTTGGGCGACTAACTAAGCTTTATTTAAAAACCACAGCCTACCCCAATATTGATGCTGACCATGTCAATCCCTTTATGGCCACTGTGTACCCTTCTTCCGATAGCTGCTTCCAGCAGTCACCATATCACAGAACTCAGACCTTATCAGTTTGGTTTCTTAAATATGGCAATGAGCTCACTGCACTCAAACGACCTACCACCCGCTCAACCAAAACCTTTGAGATGTGGTGAAATGGGATTCACATAATGCATGTAAGGCTGACAAACTTGCAGCAACTGCGTGAAGCTGTCATAACAGTACGAACCAAAATCCTTGAGGAATGTTTCCAGCACCTTGTGGAATCTGTACCACGAAGAACTAAAGCGAAACAGGGCCCAACCCGATACTAGCAAGGTGTACCTAATAAAGTGTGTAAGTCTATGTAGAAGTGTATGTATTCGATGCTGAGCGTCGAATTCTTTAGATCTCCAGCTCTCATTTAATTTCTAGGGATACTTTTAATTCATTCTTTTGTGGTTGCGGTGTCATTTCCTTCGCATCACTTATTCGATCTATCGTTAATTTCATGCAAGTTAGCAAACGTTAGCTTAGCTGTTAGCATTATAATTTGAAGACAGAATGTATTCTACAATTCTGTCTTCCCAAATGCTTTTTACAGTTTTTATGCCTTTAAATTGTCCCTGTTTGAGTTTAATATATTTATTCAATTTATTTGTTTCTGTTTCGTTCCTCCTGGGTTCTCCTCGGCTCCTGGCTAGCGTTAGCAGAAGCGGTTTGACATCATCGAAGATAGATTGAATTTAAATGACCGCTCCTTAGACGACGAGACGAAACAAAACACAACGAGACCAAGGAAAGCGTGTCGTTGCGTTCTTGTCTTTTCATTCATTTCTAAAATGTCATTGCATTGCAGGGTTTCAATAACAAACACCTGACACTTCCGGGCCGCAGCTGCAGCTAAATGGAAGCGAAAGGATTAATTATTGCTCAATCTTTCGCACTCAGCTGCTTTAAAAATCATGCAAAATACTGTACACATCCGTACCCTCCTTCCCGATCTCCCGTCAGGTCGAGACTGGTCCGGGGAACGATGAATTCGTTGAAGATGAGGCCCTAAAACACAGCGAAGCCACATCCAGACGGCCATTCTTCCACTACGAGAACTACGGAAGCCCGTACCCACCAAAACCTCAAACGCGAAACGCTCTTAAGAATATCTTGTTTAGAAATTAAAGCAAGAATTACACCCAAAGTCTTTATTTAAAAGTTTAGTATACATATAAATTAGAATAAAATTATTGGTACATATATTATTTGCAGAAGATTATAAAATTGGAAAACAGCAAATATGACTGACAGCAAGGAAACTCATGAAAAGATCATTTGACATACAGAAGTAGGGTACTGTATCAACTGCTATACATGGGTGACAGGTTTTGAAGCATTTTAAGTAAAGAATGCTTTAACTTTACTACTTGACAATAGCTTAGAATAGAGTAAAAACATTTAAACAATTGTGTAGCATGTCCCTAAAGCACTGAAGTTTTTCTTTAAATCCAAACTCTGACATTTGGCTGTTACTTGTGTTTAAAAAGGCCTTCTGCAGCAGCTGGGAGCTGAGCGGATGTGACAGCTGGATACGGGGGAGATGTGGGTAGGTGATCAGCTTTGACACTGCTCGTATCTGAAAACAGAATGCAAAGACACACTCACAAACACACACACACAAATCTCCAGTGCCCCAGTCTCTTTTATTCTTCCTTAAACACAAATACAGACAGCCCACGCAACAACAGCACACGGGTGAAGGAGTGCTGCCTGTCAGCGCGTGGCGTGATATTATGCCACAGTGTCAGAGTGATTTTCAGGCTGGGGTGATTGGTGAGTGTGAGAAGAATGTGAAGGGCACATGAGTGGCAGTGCAAACACACAACATACAAAAGCACACACAGGTGATGCAACTGTGTTTGCTTACCGCTCCAGTTCTTTATAGACATCATCCTCTCCTCTTGGCTTCAAATCCTGACATAAAGAAGAAAGGGGAAACGGGAAAGAGAGAGAGAGAGAGTGAGTGAGAGTGAGAAGGAGTGGGACAGAGAGGAGAAGGATAAAGAGATGTACTCAGGCCAGATTTATGTCCCTCTGGTGTGTAATGAGATTGATTTGTTAATACCACTAATGTAAGGGTGACAGTTGATAGGCAATGTTTTTATCTGAGTGAAGGCTGATAGATTAGAGGAGAAGACTGGAAGTGAGAAGGAAGACGTATCTGCTGACAGCTTAGGGAGGGTGCAATAGAGAGAATGAGACTTTGTATGCACTAGTGAAGATGTGTGTCACAGTTACTTGCACAGAGACATGCATGCACAGTGCCTGCATGTGTGTGAGTGCATAATAACTCACCATGTAGACTGGACCCTGGGGAGGGGCCTGTTGGGAGGGGAAAAAACTGGTTTAATGAACATCAAGTGACAGAGAGGGAGGGACACTTGAAGTCGGAGGAAAACAGAAGCAGACGAGGGAAGAAAAAGTGCACTATAGAAAGAAGACGGTAAAGGGGGGGAGGGGAGGGGAGGGGGAGGGAAGCAAATACCAGAGGGGCGATGGAGAAGCGGGGAAGATGAGGGCAAAAATCATCAGGAGGTATTTAGTTGAATTCATCACCTGTCTAATATCTTCAGGATTCTCATAGATGTTCTCTGCTTCACCCGAGTGGACAGACAGAGACTGCTCGATACCTGAGTACAAAAAGACAGTTACTAGTGTACACACACGCAAACACACTCGGCTGCACAGGGATGGAGGAGCTGGGAGTGGGGTGGGGGGCAGATTCATTACAACAACCCCAGAGGATGTCACGGCCCAGATCACTCAGTGGAAGCCAACAGGGGCCAAAGATGGACGGAACACGGAAAGCTGTCAAAAAAGAAAACGCCAGAAGACTCACCGCGATCAGAAATGTGTCTCTGTCTCCATAGCAACACACCGACAGCTGCGGCAACCAGGGGCACCAGGAGTAATAAAGCAGTGAGAGAAGGGCGCGGGGAGGAGGTGGTGTCATCGACACTCTCTACAAAAGGAAAAAGTGAGAGAAAGAGAAAAGAGAGAGAGAAGCATGATTTTTTCCAAGAACGGTGCTAATATAAAACTCAGAGAGCGGTGATGGTGTGCGGTTGAATGACATTAAGGCTGTCCAGGAACTTATTGCTGTTTGCTCTCCAGTTTGTTCTAGTCGAGCGGGGGGGGGGGGGGGACCTTTTTTTCTTAACACTTGGAGCTATATTTTAGGACATTTTGCACTTCCAATTTCCTGAACATGTTACATGGATTTGCATCATACTGCTGTCAGTCAAGGACAAAGGGTGCAGTGAAATAAGGCGAGGAAATCGAGACTCTAACAGACAGAATGAATAGTCTGTAGAGCAGCTTCGAAGACATCGATCTGACAGACCCTCCGTCTGGACAGTAAAGGCTGTCAATTTGAAGCGTGGATGAGAAGACGGAAAGCAGCAGTATCAAGGAGACCAGATACTCTCTGATCATTACAACAAACAACAAAAACTCAGCAAAATGCCACTTCCACACAAAGCTGTTTATGCAAAAACAAAACCCTAATTATTCCATTTCTCATTTTCTAAATATGATGTAGGTAAAGTCTGGAGATGCTTTTCTTTGCACTCCGTTGACATCTGATCCCAGCGACAAAAAGCTTCTAGGCAAACTGACAAACAATGGGGGATTGCAGTCCTTCAGCCAATCCTGGCCGATGCAGTATTTAAAAACAGGTGGTTTAAAAGCGTAGGCATGATTATCACAAACATTACATAAGCACAACATTAGCTCACTGTTGTACAAGTCAAATTTTGTGGGAAGAGCACATGCGTGCGATCAAACTTGTAAGGATTGTTTGCATAATGACGGTGACATCAGTCTTGCAAAACACAGCCACCGGGCAACATGGGAAGCAGCAGGGTGGCGCCTGTTTCCACAGAGATTGTGTAAATTAGTGCACCTGAACAAGCGCACCGTTGTCTGTCTGCTCAACTGTAGACAGAGCACAAAACGGTAAGATCTAACAAACGTCTTTGGGTTACACAAGAGAAGCCTCATTCACTCTCAATCACTGCAAAGACTGATTATGTAATTACATAATTAGCAGAATTTATGATTAACTCCTTCATTTAAGATTCTCCAAAGGACAGAAAAAAGGTGAAAAGTAAAGTTCACTTTCACCAACTTTTCACAAATTTTGTTTGAAAGGGGATTGGCCCTTGGGCTTCACCTTAGCCCCGGTGTCTCAGCTTTTAGCCAGCTTCAAAATAATCAATCATTATGTGCTGTGTGAGGTGTAATTGATTGGTGAGTGAGTGTAGAGGTTGCTAATGGAATATTGTAGTGAGAGCTGACCCCAAGACTGACCTGCTCTGTTCTCCATGCCAGCTTTAACGCATGAATTATGGTAATTGAGCACAGTGAAGTGAGGCGTAACTGCCCCTAGATTCTCGTGACCACTTGTCCTCTTCTTTCTTTCTTTCTTTCTTTCTTTCTTTCTTTCTTTCTTTCTTTCTTTCTTTCTTTCTTTCTTTCTTTCTTTCTTTCTTTCTTTCACCTTCCTCTATATCTTTACTATTTCTTTCCCCCATTGCCACTTCTTTACCTCATCTATTTAATCTCAAATGAGGTAGGGAGTGATTTATATTATTGCAATTGTAGGGAGGAGTGCCTGAAGAACTGCTTGAATGCTTTGCAAACGATGGACAAACTGAAGATAGAAAATGACTGCAGAAAATCCCTGACATTTGAAGTATGTTGTGTGCTCCTCAGCACAATAATTGGTTCAATTCTGCATTCTTTGAACTCTGCCACCGGTGAAAGAATTTTGACAGTGCATTGTTATTTTACCTCCTACACCATGCACTCTGCTTGGCTTACATTTCAGTTAATATCCTAAAATTATAAATATAAATATGGGTTGTTTGGTGCACTAAAAACTTGCTTCACTTACTTCCTGCTCAAAGCACAAAAATGATGATACCCGAGATGTCTTCCAGAGAGAAAAAAAACAGTTCAGAAACCTTGAACTGTCACTACTTATTGTCACATTATCCATTATTAACCATGATTTGATTTTTTGTGCTATCTTGCACTATTGCTGTGTTTGTGCAGTCTGCCACTTTTCAACAGAAAAAAAATGTAGGTCATCCAACACTCACATTATTTGAATTTTCACTCTGTTCAGTCTAAATTCCCTGTGACATGCTGGAAAAATGCAACGCTTGTCATATTTATTCTACACACAGTTGCAAGAAATAGTTTGAATTCCCAGAATTTATGAGGCGATTACTCATAAAATGTGGTCTTATCTTTATCTAAGTCACAATTATAGACAAATCTGATTAAAAATAATAACAAACACAGAGCTACCAGCTAGAGTGCAGGCTGAAAGTTGTTACACTCTTGAATTTATTAACTTGCTGAACCCCCTTTAACAACAACAATCTCCAGTGGATTTTTTTCCTGTGGCTGCTTCTGAGACTTGCGCATCTTTGAGACGCTCTTGTTTCAGTTCATCAGTATTTCAGGGACATCTTGATTGAACAGCCCCCTTCGGGTCAAACCACAACATCTCAGTTGGGTCGAGGTCAGAACTCAGAATTGGTGTGATGTTTGCAGGACGCCCACTCCGAGGGAGAGCAGCTACAGTCCTGATTTTCCTCCACTTGCAGACAGTTTTTCTTGTAAACTCATGAACACCCATGTCTTGAGAGAAATGCTTTTGGAGCCCTTTCTAGCAATATGCACTTCTATGATGCCATCATCATGTGAGAGTTGCTTCAAGCCAGTCTCTCTTGAGAAGAGCAGACTTTGCCAGTAACCTGACTTTGTGTGCATGTATTTAGTAAGAAGAGGCACATCTCCAGCCCACACTTCCAGTCTAACCTGAGCACAGAAGCACCCTAACTTCTCTCAGCCTAGACTTTAAATATTTACTCCGTGTGCTCAATCTGTGCATAAAAAGTGCAACTTCTAGCTACATATTGAGTCAGATTGTGTTTGACTATAAGCATGACTTAGCTTATCATCAGAATATCCAAAAAGTCCAAAAACTTTCTCTTACAACTGTATATGTATCTCAACCTGACCACTCCAATCAGACAAAATCTTGCTGCCTCATCTCTTCTCCTACTCGCCATTCACCCTCCAACGCTCGTTCTTTCCTGTGCATTATTCTTATAGCTTTACCATCACCATGCATCACGATGAGCTCTGGGGGCCTTCAACCCAAGTGATGTATTGGGTTATGGGGAGTGAACTCATCTCTGCTAAGGGATTCATTCAACTGTCACATCCTCCTGTGTTCCTCCACAGCCACCAATACAATAATCTTGAATTATTTAGTTTTTGTGGGAAGAGATGTCCTAAGGTCTTGTCTTCTTATACTCCGATAGCTGGGTGAGTTTGATGAGAAAAAAAAATAGCCTATATGGCTTTATATTTTCTAGAATAAAATGCAGAGTAGAATATTATCCAATGCATTAAGTTATTCAGCTGGATATTATCACAAAGACTTTTTGTACGGAAGCTTTGACCTGTGACCTCTTTAGCTACATTAAGAAAGCATAACATATGGTATCTGTCATGAGCTTTCGTCTCTGTAAACCCAAGGCTCTCTGGCAGACGAGCTGACCTGGGGTTGGCTTGAATACGCCATAGAACGCTTCGTGCAGCAGATATCCGGGAAGCATCCACATTCATGGTTAATTATTCCCAAGCAGACAGGAAGTCTGCCAGGACTGTTGTGTGTTATATAATAGTGATCCTAAAGAAAATCAGAAAACACACCAACCTTTGGACAAATTCTGCACAACCTTTGGAGACACTGTGATAGCTTGTGTTGCCTGAATGGCCTGCCCATTTTTCAGGTGGAGAACGCAGGTGTAGTTTCCTGCTATGTCAGAGGTGATGGGCAAGGGCAGACTGGTGGTGATGCTGCCAAGGCTGCTGCTTGACATCTTTAGCTTTCGACTCGCGTTGTGATGCTTCCACTCGACTTTTCGGACCTGGGACCGCTCCGAGTAGAGGCAGATCAACTCCATCTTTGAGGAATATTTCTTGATTTTAACTGTGGAGGTGATGCAGAGTGATAAGCAGATGAGTGGAGGGCAGCACGGGAAGAGAACGAGACCAAAGAAATAAAGGGAAGCCAGTAGGAATGATGAGTTACAGAAAAGGCAGTTGCGGGGGGGAACAAGGTGTGTTAAAGGGTAGTGTGTGAATATAGAAAAGGGCAAGGACAGATAGAGAGTAATGAGGTAAAGGGATATGAAAAACAAAGAACAATTCAGAGAAGGGTCAAAATAATATATATTCATTAACTTGATTTGCTGCTAATGCATCGCTTGACTGTGACTGATGTTTAGTGTCTCATCAAAGTGGAATGAGAATCCATCTGGGTGTAATCAAGCTCCACAGACCCCATCCACACACACATAAAAAACACACACATTTCACTCTTGATTAGCGTGATCAGTGTGGGCCACCTACAGCCTTGGTGGGAGGGCAGCAGGTATAATCATGCATAATGATACTTATAATGAGGTGGGGTAAAAATATGTGCATCACATGATTAGTGCATTGGTGGTGCATGGTTGGATGTGTGTGTGTATGGGATGCAGATGTGTAAAGCAGGGTGACAGTGACAGCGACAGTGACTGATCGGCCGGTCATGTCTGGACAACTGTGATGGATGCCAAGGGGACTGTGATTAGTAAAACCCTCCAAGGCCACCATGACAGGGCATGGTGTATGCGTGCATATTAGCTTTGGTGAATGTGGGTGATAATGTGTGCTTCTGCAAAGTGTGAAAACTCCTCAAGGCACACTCATAAAAATCAACAAGCACTCTGCTTGATTTTTTTTCCTCCTTTAAATTTATGAATTGAGCAAATGTTCTTTTTCATGTGTGTAAAGTCAGTGTATTCCTTTAATAATGTAATTTATCAGTGGCTGCAGGAAATTTTCTCTTCCTTTATTCTGCAGTCAGAGTGCATCGTCTGTAGGAACACTGAACTGGGTTAGAGAAAAAGTCGGTGTCTTGCTCAAGGACAATTCAGCAGGAGAAATGACACCTTGACACGGGCCTCCTGGAAGGAAGTCTCTTTTCACTACAGCACTCTTTGAGCCTGCACTGACTTTGCAACTAAGCTGCACATAGTTTAGTTTCACAATTTATATGGTTTTTATTCTATGGTAAGTTCAACACCATTGTCCAGTGTCATTGTGAAATGTATTAGCAGAGGAACAAAAGAGGCATTTATATTAGTTTAGTATAAAGACTTTAAACAAAGTTTGTTTGTTTTTTCCAGTGAAAAAATATCTAAGGTTTGCCAAACAGCCTTAAACATACTCGGACTTATTGTGCAGCAAGCAAAGACGCTGCAATGAGGCTGATTTTATTAACATATTTTAGACTGATCTACGTTGTTAGAATGGGCTTAACCTCACAGTCTAATGCAAACTAGACAGTTCTCAAAAAAAGAGGACCAACTTATTTTGACCCTAAAAAGTTTTCCTCCCACATCCAGGGTAACTTAGAACTACGACAAAGATAAAAAACAATGACATTAACTAAAAAAATGGCAGCTAAAATTGTGGCGTAAAAAAGAAGGAGGTTGATTGTCTGGAAAAACTGTAGCTACTTTTTGTGTATTGCTATATTTTGAATTTTTCTGTAACAATATCCTGGTAAATGTGAAATTTTCAAGCCGAAAAAAGATTTGTGTTAATCATCAGTTAGATACTAAGCCAAACAAAGCAAGTTATTTTGATCTATGACGTCACCCCGAGCACAAAAGTGAATAAGCATGTTTCATTTAATGTCAAAGTACTGCTTTAAAAGTGTACAGAAAATGAAAAAACATAATAATAAAAACAGAATAAGTAGGTGGAGAAATATAACAAATGGAGATGCCACCAGCGATTACATGAAAGGTCACTGAATGAATTGATGAGTATGAAAATGATGAGTGAGTCATATGTTATGGCCTTTGCAGGATTTCAGCTCAACACAAAAACATATGGCATACTTTATGATGAAAAGACCAAATAAAACCCATCCATCCACCCATGCATACCTACATATATATACACACACATACATACATCAACTGTTTACAAAGCTTGTAGTAATATATTTTGAAGGCAGCGCTTAAATTCGTCCAGCAAATTTAAAAGTCTAAAATCTCTCTAGAATCTGTGTCAAGGAGAATAAAGACAATTTGTCTTTCCATGTATCTCTTTTATCACAGATGCTTGCATAACAGCATCCTTTATGTCATTCTAACACATGTTACACTAAAACCAACAGTCCTAATCTCCAGTGACCCACTGGAGCTGCTCCTATTGTTTTATTCCTTCCAGTCCACCTCTTTCTACTGCCTCCTCCCTCTGACCCCGATCTGTACCTTTCAGCACGCTGAGCGACGTCCTCTGGCTGAAAACGTTGTCATTGAGCAAGACTTCACAGACGTAGAGGCCACCATCTTTCAAGTCAGGAGTAAGCAGAAAGGAAAAGCTCCCAGCCTCTGGGTTGTAGGGTAGACCAGCCATCTGTAGTTTCTCGTTTTGATTAGTCATTAGAGTACCCCTCCAACGGTCGTAATCGAACACCTTCTTCGTATTATTTTGATTTCTGGTGTCTGGAGGAACCCAGTGCACCTGCACATAGTCCCCCACAACACCAGGACAGGTTAAGAGGAAGGATGTGTGAGCCTGAATGGCAGTGGAGATCAGAGGACCTGCAGGAAAGGGTGGAGGAGGACAGATATGGAGACATTACTGTCCAAGAAGACACGTGGATGGGGAATTCAGACTTAAAAAGTGGATGCATGAAGAGTGGGGTAGAGAAACTATAAACAGAATAGCAAGAAAGTGGGAAAATGGAGATACAGTAGGGGAAAAAATTCCTTCAACAATAGGGATTACATTCTTATATGCTGAGAGTCACTTCTTCAGCTCTGCTCTTGCATTCTGCTCTGCCTGATTACCAAGCTGCTGACACAGGACTTTCAGACTGCTTGTGTTACAGAGTTACTTACCATGTGTTATACGGGTGAATGAGGCCACTTTGTCAGCTGTGGGGATGGGGTTGGGTGGGGGGCAAAAAGCAAATAATGAATAATACATAAATGTAGCAACTATAATATTCACAGGAGGACTAGCTGGATTTTAGTGCAGATCTACACTCTGCTTTTGAGTCTTGAAACTGGTCTATAAAAGTAAATACTTTGAAGAACTGTAGCTACAAGACTTCTAAATAAATAATGCTGTTGCTGGAGTTTCTGGCATTGATGCCCACTTGCACCATCAATAAAAGCAACAACAAATGCATTCTAGCTCGTAATGCTTCTGCACGGCTTCTCTTCTTCCAGTCAGCCTTACCAGAAACTGTTACATCCACATTGAAAGCAAAGAGACGGCTGCTGCTGTTACCCCGGGGGTAAACCATACAGACATAAGCACCATCATCGTTGTTCAGAACTTGTGGTAGTTTGGCCACAGTGTTGGTCTTTGACTTTTTTTCGCTCTTCAGTGTAATATCACCAGGTCCTGCCCAGGTGACCTTTGTGAAGGCAAAGTCAGGAGTGACGCTGGCAATCAGCCGCAGGGTGCTGTACTGAGGAATGGGTACATCGGGGACGACGCTGACTGGAGATGAGACAGGAAAGAGTTAATTTGTGCAAATGCACTTAATTCTCCAGCCATTTAAACAAACATTCATTGTGGCAGGCAAAAACAGCCTTTTATTGCTGTATCTGGATGATGTGAGGCTCATTTCGATTGCAAGTAAATTATTTATCTGCTGTGTAACTATCAACATAAATCTAGTGGGTTTTAAAGTCCAGTGTTTCCCTCTGGAATGCAGTGGATTAAAGGTTCAAATAAAACAGTGTAAAGCGAGCTGCATATATAGGTGCACTACTTGACTTAAGAAGATGTGCCAGATGTTACGAAATAAAAGTGTGGTTGCAGAAAAGATCATTTCCTACATATACTGTTTGCTGTCATTTATAAATCAAGCAAATAATATTCTTTTAGTTATGCAGCATTGTGAAGAAGAGCTGTGTATAAAAAAGACATAGAGAGATTTAAAAGAAAAGGAAAGGACAGCATGGAGGAGCCGAAACGCAGAAAAATCAAAAACAACTAAGTTAAAGTCTCCCTACACTAAAAGATTTAGTTGGTATTTCTTCTCCTGGTTGTGGGACTCTACAGAATGATGGATGTTCAGAGACACATGAAAGCTCTTCAAGTGGAAAGTTTCTCTGAGTGTACCTAAAATGTATTCTTAAAGATGAGTACCCAGAAGACTGATCTGGGACAGACATCACAACTACTTTGAAAGTCAGTGGTCCAATAGGTAAAATACACTGTTGAAGCCCGGGCTCACAAACACTGAGAACAGACTTTTTCAGTGGCAGCTTGTGTCCTGTAGTAACATTTGGAAATTCATCTATCTGTTTTCTTAACTGCTTATCTGCTAGGTGTGGTGGGCTCGAGCCCTCGTCATGGTCTGACAGACCACATTTTTCCTTCCCACTGTCACTCACTAACTGTTTGCTCATGAGGGTCATCTGATTGTGTTATTGTAGGGTCTTTACCTACAATGTAAATTTCCTTGTGGTGACTTGGAGAAATGGTGCTATATAAACAGAACTGAACTGAATTTGGAGGGGGGGAAGGTAAACACAAGGAGAACCCTCACATCCACACCTACAGTTGATTTAGAAGCACCACGAAGATGGAGTACCTGAGAAAACCCCATCCAAACTTCATGTAATCAAGCAGGAGGTTTCAACCTACAGCTTTCTTGCTGTGCTAACCATTGCACTGCCATGCAGCCATGCTGAGAATTCTTGAAAACCGCATTACAAAAATTATTATTTAATGATGAGTGTGTTTAGATCTCACAAATTACCTGGTGGGGAACTTTAATCATTTATAGATCTGTATAAACACATATGCATACTTTATATATCTGAAAATCTTTGATGACATGTTAGTAGGAGTATCTTTCAAATGCACAATAACGTCTTGTTATTCCTACCTGTAAGGATGACTAAAAGGATAATCTCCTCCTTAAGTATCTTCTCTTTTTGTCGTATCAAGCATGAGTAGAAACCAATGTCTGCTGCTTCAGGCTTTAAAGACAGTGAGAAAACCCCACTGTCTTTAAAGTTAGAGTCAGTCAGTTGCATGGATGGCTTCAAGGCACTTCCAGAGATCCTTTCATTTGTACTGGCTAACATGATCAATTTCCACTCATTTGTACAAAATAGCTTCACCTTCCAGTTAATGGTCACAGGCCCTCTCACACTTGTGTCATTGCAGATCAAAGTGGTAAGCATTCCTTCTCTGACCACCACAACATCGTTCCAATCTGAAGGAGAATAGACACGTTTGCCATTATAAAAGATTAATTCCTGAAGCTGAAATGCATTGAAAATATAGTCTTGCTTTACTGCTCGAGTTTTTTTAATCTTGTGCGCAAAGGACAGGATTATGTTTTTCAACTCAAGAAATGACTCTACACATGGCCATATGTAGAGTAAAAGCAACTATTACAGTTAATCCTCATCCCTATTTATGAGTAAAAATGATTTAGATGAGTTTAGCTGAGGCTATTATGAGGCTTCTGTTGTTAGAGTCAGTCATACATAATGGTTATCTTTCAAAGTCTTTTTAGCACAGAATTCCTCTCTTTGTTTCCCCAGACGGTACAGTATTTCCTTGTAGTGCTGCTGTGGATGGATAGTAAGAAAAAGAACTTTGCACTAAAAAGACTACGGGAGATAACAACTCGATTTATGTAAAACAGACAACTAAAGCTTCACATTTGCTTCAAATGAATTTAAAATGCATTTCAGAAAAACAAATACTGTGGATTTTTCCATCTTATGATAACTGTGGGCATATCGGTGCTGCATAGGATTAAATAGCAAGGTAAACTGGACCAGGTGGCAAAAACGGCAAACAGCAAAAGGAGAGAAGAAAGCGTTTTTCCTTCTTCTTAACTTGGTAAAAGATACAGTAGGTATAGTTGTTTTTTTTTTTTTAAATTGACCCTCTGGGACAACAAAACAAGCCTCGCTAGGTGTGACTCATCATCGTAATTTACATTCAGAGCTGTGAATTCATTAAAGTTTGCACTACAAAAGCTGTAATTGCTGGGAAATGAAGGCAGTGTTTTCAGCATGAATAGTTTCAAGTACAGTTAAAAAATGTGCTTCCAAAAATCACAGAAATCGGTTCGTACCTGTGATGCCGATGCGACAAGAATATACCACAGAGAAGGAAGCAAGAATAAAGGTGAGAAAACCAGCCTCCATCACAGATTTAAAGAAAAGAAAAACCACTCTCACTGCACCAGTTGTCTCTGTCTTTGACACTGTGACCTTTCTTACTCTTCTTCGGAACAGCAAGAAGTATTTTTCCGCATCCTCCAATATTATTGGTTTGCCTGAGTGGCATCTTAACAACTTTGCTGCACATCTTTGAGCCGAACAGGATATGGAGCAACCAGAATGGACATAATCAGCAGGAAAAGACTGTTATTATTCCAGTCATGTATGTGTGCATGGAGCTGATAAAATACATACACGGGCATTACCATAATGTTGGTGTATGATGTTTTACAACACTTCCGAGCTGAACTTCAGGGCAATTAGTAACAGAACTTCTGACCCCAACGCCGAGTTTGACAAAAGGAACGAGCATGTACTCATGTGCGTATCACAATGTGTGTGTGAAACTGAGAAAATGATAAGAATAACAGAAAGTGAGGGATTGAGGGAGATGAAAAAGCGAGAAATAAAGAGCTTGGGTTGGTGTGGGTGCACTGCAACCCCTAGGCTACATGTCTTTACATCCCATAAATGTCTTTAATTAAGCTAAAGGTATTATCAGCTCCTCTGAGCACTATTACAGATTTTTCCATAATTACCATTGGGTGAATGGGGGCGGTGAAGAGAGATAGTGAAAGAGAGAGAGAGAGGGAGAGAAAGTAGATATGTATTGTGGGTGTCTAATGACGGGGAAAGAGAGAAAAAAAATTAAGAGCAGCACGAGGGGGAGAAATGTGGAAGGAGAGGTGCTCAGACAGAATAAAAAAACCCGGGGAGAGAAGAAGTGTGAGAGAGTGTTGCAAGGAAACAGAGACAGTGTGACTTCAAAGAAGCCTGTGGCTGCTGACAAAGAACGTGGTGCTGATCCTGTGGCCCCTCCTCTATGGGTAAATAATCACCATAAGCCTTGGCTCTGTCTAATGAAGCCACTGCCAATGAGCTAATATCTGTTAACTATGGGCTTCATTATCACTGCCACAGACCCCTGGAGAGCATGAGGATGGAGGACGGGATGAATAGCAGAGAGGAGTGAAGGACGAGTGGACAAAGAAAACTGAATGACATGGGAAGAGGGAGAGAGGAAGGGAAGGAAGGCAGGAAGGAAGGAAGGAAGGAAGGAAGGAAGGAAGGAAGGAAGGAAGGAAGGAAGGAGAAATTAGGAAGGGGAGGAAAGTGAAGTTTAAATGAAGGGAAGGTGTAAGGGTATGAGATGGTGAGAAAAAAGGAGTTGAGGTACTGTGTAAAGAAAGTGGGTAGTGGCTGTTAAGTGGAAGGTGTGAAGGTCGATTTGGTACGGGTATGAAAAATGGATGAGTGTGGGAAGGAAAAGGAATGAAACCCTCCATTTGGTGGCGACTTTCTTTAAAGCTCCTATTCTCCCATGAATGCATAAGATTTAGCAGCAGCAGTGCAGGTATGGGTGGTCTTCGCTCACTTCCCATGACTGTGCTGGTCTTCTAACACTGTGCTACAGAGCCAGGAGGCAGAATTAATTCCTTTTTAGGAAAAGAAGTCTAAAAGAAAGATATACTTTACAGCTGTTTTTTCAGGTGTGCACACCATTGCTTGACCTCTGATCACTATCAGCGTCTTCAGAATTTGCATCTCAGTAATAGTCTGGAAATAAGAAGCTTGAGGGGAACTGAGAAAAGGAAGAGAACGGCAGGAAGAAGGCAACATGGTTTAAACTGTGGGACTTACGGAGATGTAATTACATTGGCTGTAAAACACTTGGGTATAGGGATTAGACCTAAACCAGATAATGCCATTGCTATGCTAGTGTGCACCCTGCTTCAGAGGAAAATAGGGCAAAATGAATTGGAAGTTATTCCGTAGAAGAAAAAAATCTCATCAACAATGAGTGTGCTGGAGTCTGCAAATAGATACATGAGAAGCTGTTTCCTTGTGATTTGATTTTTGTGGCTGCCACTGGTTTCGTATTTTGTCGTTCATTAATGAATGCTTATTGATTTTGGCATCTGCTGTTCTGGGGTTTATATGAGCTAATGTCACGTCTGTGCGCGGAAGCAGACAGCAGAGGGCGTAAGCATCATCTGCTTTATTTCATCATGACTCGGAGGAATTGTGTAAGCTAACTTTATGTTGTTGTTGTTGTTTTGTTTTCTGGCGTGTTTTTTAAAATATAGTTTTAGGTTGTAAGTCACTTTTCTGTTGCAACAATTAGTAGTCTACACAAATTGCTGGTGAGATTATTTTACTTGGCAGCGCCCTAAAATTGGAAGTGGGTCGTGAAAACCGTATCATCCTGATGCTTTTGAAGGAATAAATCTCCCCCTCAAAGTGAAGCACATAAATTTTGTGACTCTGTTCTTTACGCACCAGCTCCACTGCGCATCTGCCCGTCAAAGAAGAGAGATCACTCCTCTGGTGTCTTTCCTCCCATTTTCTTCTTTGGTACAGTTCATCATCGGGGGTCTGTGAACAGCGGGTGCTGTGTGGTGAACAGATTGGAAAGCTCCATGAGGCAAATCTGTGATATTGGGCTGTACAAATAAATTCGCCTTGACTTAAAACCTGCTGCGTAGTTTGGATGGTATCTAGGTGCAGGTTGTATTCCAGGGAAAAATTCTTTCAGCAATTTCAACAAGTTGTTCTCTGAGCCCCCCCGCCTGCCATTGCTAATCTTAATTGTTTTTTTCGGAGGGGGGTGGAAAGGATAAGGACTGTGACGCCTGATGACATCACCTCAGTCACACACGCAGTTCGAGAGCCGCGCGCTCACACGCAGGAAATAGTTGTTGGAGCAGAGAGAGAGAGAGAGAGAGAGAGAGAAAGAGAAAGAAAGCAGCAGTTCTTCACATCCTGAACACCGGCGGAGAGGAACTATTCACCTGTGCGCTGCCAGGACGAATTCACAAGGATTTCCATTCATTTTTAGCCCATTTTGCTTTAAAGACGAACGAGGGACACTTCAAACAAGAATCTCTGTCGGACTCTTGACCTGTCCTGTAACCAAACAAGTTCTGATTCTTTGAGTGAGATTTTACTCCGAAATTGACCTTTATTTGAAGTTTTTTTTTCTTCTCAAAGCCCTATTTATTTCGGCGATCCTTCGTTCCTGGGGTTTTAGCGGACCGTAATCAACCATGGCGAGACATGACTCCCGAATCTGGCCTGAATGCACAAAAATGATAGGACTGCTCTGCTTGGTTTCGTCGATACTTCTACAGCACGGTAAGAAAAGATCACTTATAACAAGTCAGTGGTGTCCAGCTCATTGCCGACACCGGCTTGTTTTCCGTCTTCTTCTTCTCCGAGCTTGAATAATTTAGGAGAAGACCAATTTAAACCTGACTACCACCTGTCAGGGCGGTGACGGGCGAAGAAAATCCAGCAGGTGATTTCCTTGCTTTCTGTACAGGCGACGCTTTAACTCGTCGGATTTTCTCTGAGTTTTGACTATACTAACGCCAAGTGCGGTGGTCAGAGAGATAACTCTTTATTTTAATTATTTCTCTCAGAGGTTTTGATCGTAAACCAGGCCCATCGGTCTTTGACCCGAGTTTCGGTCTGTGACTCAACGCCATGTTTAGTTTCCCTAAGGTGTGGCTCTGTGGAGCAAGGTGTTGAGGCGAGGTGCCTTCTGCGCTTCATTGGTGACTTCCCCTCTTTAAACCTAGGCGCTGTTTCAGTCTATCCTTCGTACTCCTTTTCCCACCTTAAAGCCCATTTCATCCCCACAGCCCCCTCCCTGCTCCTTTTCATTCCTGTATCCACGCATTGACGAAAACTGGTCTGGTAACAGCTCTTAATGTACACTGAAACTGACAGAGGGGGCAAGAACTGGATGGCCCGCTCTGGCTAATATCTAGATGGAACTTGCGCATGATTTTCTTTCAGTGTACCGCTTGGATTTTTTAAAAATGTAATCTGGCGTCTATTACTTTAAACAAAGTGACTGGCCACGCCTGCTCGCGTTAATAATTCAGCTGTTTTCCAGTCTGCTTGAGCTCAGGTAGCGTACAGGTACCGCGACCGTAGGGCTCCCCAAAAATATTCCTGGTATGCACTTAACCTATTAGCATATGAATATGTTGCAGGAAACCAGTTCAACATTCTCGCTGCCTTTCCTCACTAGACCGGGTATTTTGTTGTTCTTTTTTCCTGTAATTGGGGCAGGAATGTAGGACTAGATCTAAAGTCCTGGCACAGCTACAGTATACATTTTCAATAGTGAGCGGGTTGTGGTGTTTTTTAATTGCAGTATTTGAGTTATTCGTGCAGTGGACCTTTTTTGTCCGATTTCATTTTACAGAACATGAAGTGCTCTTAGTGGAGGGAGAAAAGTGGAGAAAACAAAACAAAAGGCTTTACATATTTATGAGTGAGGACAAAAGCAAGGCATTCCCTGTGCAGGCACCAACGTGGCTTTTTCTTTTCATTTTTAGTATTTTTTTTTCGCTTTTTTTTTTCAAAAGGGACTTCTGTCTGATTTCCTTTTGGTTAATATGCTATGGGGAACTGAAACTTTTTACTGGTCTCCTTTTGCATTTTTTTACCTTCACTTTTCCCTCTAGAGGTTTGACAGCAACCACTTACCTCCACTTCTCCAGCTTCAATCTGGGAGCGAAAGAAGTTCATTAATTTTCTGCAAAGTTTTCAATTTAACATGGCCCAGCTTTAATGTAAAAACCTATCCAATTCAATATTGAATTGGATAGGTTTTTAATTATGTTGGCTTCTGTAATATTTCTGAGTTCAGCAGACAAGTGGCCTGCCAGTTTAAGCTCTGAAATTGAACTATAATACCAACCCCGACCCCCAAGATCACCACGAACCATGGATGTGGGTCAGAAAGGCTTTGGCCCATTACCAAGGAGATGTTTTTATTGGAAGAACGGTGGGCTTACGTGAGGGGGAGTGTTTTTTTGTTTTTTTTTTTTAAGTGGGGGAGTATGAGGCTGTGGGAGTATTGTCTTTATGGCTGAGTAAGCTGCGTGTTTGCAGGGGGCGGCTGGCTGGGCGCCCGAGAACCCGGTGGGCATGCAGGGTCAGGGCTGGGGGAAGAGACTCTGTCCTTCTCCGCTCACAAATAAGCCATTGTTGTTGTGTTTTTAATCTTTTGTATACCTGAAAGCATTCAGAAAAGTATGCAAAGCCATTCTTGACGACTCTCCTCAGATTCAAGCAAAAACAGGTGGCTTTTCAGCGGCCCGCTGCTTTTGTGCGTTGGATTGATGTGGCTGAGTTTCTGGATTGGCTGGAAAACGCAACAGGCAGCAACTGATTAAGACAGGCGACGCCCTGGCTACCCTCTTTCCCACCGTCATTTGAAATCTCTCCCCCTCCCTCCCTCCCACCAAGCATGCGCTCCCTCCCCCACCGCTGCTGTCCACTACATACAGAGGCCTTGTTCTTGTCTCCGTCTGTTTTTTTTCTGCTGTCTTTTATTCTTTCCTGTCCAGAGCTTTTGTGTGGGTGATGGTAGTGATTGGGTTATTCAGATGGCCTCCCTCGCTCCCCCCACCTCTCTTCGAACTCAAGGCCGTGCTGTTTATGACAGGAACAACATGCAGCCAGACAGGACAATAAACCACATGACCTTACCATAGCCTGTCATGACTGTAGGATTTCAGAGCTGTATTCTTTTTACAGCTACAATCACACCAGCTAATATGATTATGCTGTAGAATATCAAAGTACTGAAAAAACCACAGCATTTTCACAATCATTAACTGCCCACCCTGTTCAGTCACACACAGACACACACACACAGATGTACTTAGCGTGGATACTGATTGACTCGAATGTACTGATCTTTCTTTTGGCAGTCCTCGGTGTGCAATAGTTCAGACTATTAGGTCTAACAGTTCCCCTCCACATGGTGTGAAACAGTGTATTCCTGCCAAGTCTGGTACAATTCATCATCACAACAGAGGAAGAGCACTAGACTCTGTCTATTAAGAGGAATGTAATTGATGGATCATGAGAGGAGGTTTTTTTTCTTTTCTTTTCTATGCTAATAAAGGGGAAGAAAAAAGTAAGTCCTTAGTATCTCGTTAGTCTCAGTGGAGCGAGGAGTTTTCAGTCTGGCTTTAGTTTTTTGTGTTAATGGCTGTTGAGGTTTGGTCCTATCATTATGTAAATGAGCTGTCCTCACCCTTTTGCACCAGCACCGTAAATGTCAGAAGGATTTTGAAAAGGTCAGGTGTGTGCTTCTGTACGTGTGAAAGAAAATCTCGTCCCGACTGTGATATGTGCTGGTAAAAACACACACACTTGCACGCACACACATACTCGCTGAGGGTTCCTGTTTAAATGACACATCAATAACGTCTTCCTCTCGCTTATGGTCGCCATTAAAGGTTTGTTGATTCAGACATAAAAGTGTTCTTGAATTTATGGCTTAATGGAGACATGAGAGTGATGCCAATTCATTGTATTTCCCTTTATACGTGGGCAGTGTTTGGCAAATGTGTCCCAATTAATTTCGAATAACAAAATTGTGAAATGATTGAAGCTTTGGCATTTCACCAGATGAGCCTAATGATTTAGACAGCTTTTTAATACTACTTGTTATTTTTTTATTTTATTTTATTTTTTTCCAGGTGCAGGACTTGGTAATATTTAATGGTCGCTCAGAAATGAAGCACCACTTATCCCACTATAAAATTGTGACAAATGTGAAGCTTTTTAACTGACGTATTGAAAACATTTTAGCACAAGGCACTTTTCATTTTAAAACCAATATGGTAGCTAAATTGATTAAATTGTTGCTCCTTGACATTTTACCGGATTTTAGGTATACAGCTATTTTGATAAATCAGGTTTTAGTGAGATTACTTTGCTCCATAGAGTTTTCATTACCAGTGACCACAGACACAAAAGATCCATCAAGTTTATTGTTGACTTGGCAAATATTATTAGACTGGATGGATGGAGCGGAGCAGAGGGGGTCGATGCGCGCCAGCCGCTGCATCTTGTTGCGTTTTAGGCCACATAGTATACCACAGAGGCAGGCACAGATACGTGTGCACATTTAGCTGGTGATGCATGGGCGATGTAACCTGAGGCTGCACTGTAAGTCAGATGACATTCCAATAATAGGGCGGAGGCGACACATCACAGAATGACACTGCATGTGTGTATTACTGTTTGTTTCAGGAAGGCAAGTGTTATCCTCATCAGCAACCCTGTTATCTTCTACAGACATCAGATGTGAGGAGTTCCTTTTTTTCCCCAACTCCATGCTCATTTAATTGACTGCCTTAAACGAGGCTTATCCTGCAACTTGTAATAATGATAGTGGGTTTCCTGTGACAAGAGAGCCAAAGCCAGCAGCTCTGCGTCTGAAGTCCCTCCCTGCTCTCTTCCGTTGACTTGTACATGCTGGGTGGATGGAGGTCACACTGGGAGCCCCCAGCCAGCATGTTTGTGTTTGGCTCTGAGAGTTGCCAGACGGCTGAAGTCAGTCCCATCTGATCCAAAGGAAAATGAGCAGAAATCCTTCTTTTGGAAGGAATGCCAAACATTATTAATATGCATGGTGCAGCTAAGGGGTTTCTAAAAACACAACTGTGCTGGGTTCGATGATATTCTTGGCGCAGGTGTTGGGTTTAACTCCTATCTACATCAAATCTGCGTGCATGTGCACACGCACCGATTAAGGTTCGACGCAAGATACCGTTCCATAATGTACCCTACCCACCCACATGCTTCTACATAATGGAGACTTTTAAGACTGTAGCATTTGCTGAAGTTGCATGCCAGGAGCTTATCTTGTATACAGTGGGATTTTTTTTTTGTTTGTTTGTTTTTTTTCCAGTCACACACAGATTTCCACACCATTAGTCAAGATACCTTCTGCCAAATCTGCATTTTCCTATCTGTGTTTTCCTGACAAACCCCAGATGGAATTTAGGGAGATGCAGGTCAAACCCATTCCAGCTCAGCCGACATAGAGAATGAGCGGTAATTACAATTGAAGATCCATTGAAAGGCAGCCAAACTCTTTAAAATGAAATCCTCTTAATTAACTAGGCTTGGGAGATGGGTGTCTCTGTGACCCTGCTGTAGAAAAAATCACAGAGGATGAGCAGCGGAGGCAGAGCGGTGAGTGGGGGGGTTGAGGTTGTCGACATTTTCAAATTCCACACCGCAGCGTCTTGGCAGAGGTGCTGGAGGAGGATTGCAGAAAACTGTGTGAGGGAGTGAACCAGGGAGGCCAGGAATTATCAGCTCATTTGTAATTTAGTCGCACCTCCCTCCCCTCTTCTTCTCTCTCACGCTCTCAAAGCATTAGGCACGTATTTAATAACTAAAGAGTCTTCATTGCAGACAGTAAAGGACTACCTCCACTAACCTTTCTCTTTTTATTATTGTTTCCTGGCCTGTAACCTCCCTCTGTCATCCTTCTCCTCTTTCTTCTGTCTTTGTCACATCCTTTTTATTTCTGAAACCATCCCCATAGTGCACTCAGCAGATCTCTGTGCAGCTAAGCACCGAGGCCCTTGACTGCGTCCTCCTCACAGTGTCCCTATATACTTGTGCGCACGCACACACACTCTCCTGCTCATTAGCAGTCACCTTAATGTGTCTAAATGGAGTTTGTGAGGTGGAAGGTGGTTTGCGTTATCGATCTGGTATTGAATGGTTGATGATGCAGTGCCCTTATGTGATATTGAAAACATTTAGGGCTTGCACTGTCGACACGGCCGTACCTTGAAACATCTCTCCCTTTGTTCCTCAGCTAATCCCTCCGCGTGTCCTCTCTGCCCCCAGTTTGCGAAATGTCGAGCCGGTTTTGTTGGCAGTACTGCCCGCGTGTCCCCCTTCACAGATTTCCCCAGCTCCAGCAGCACGCGTTACAAGCGTGCTGCATTTAGTTCCTTTTGTTACCTGTCTGCACACCGCTTTTAATACACACAAACGCAGACGTGTTGCGTCCTCATCGCATCTGACTTTGACAAGGTCATGTCCAATTCACAGAAGGAAATTGAATTTGTTGCGACAGGGTCTTGTCAAGGCTCTGGTAGCCGGGCACAGAGTCGTGCTCCTCAAAAACCGTGTGTGCACACCGACTGCTTTCAATTCAGTCAGCTTTCCCTCGTGATCCTGCTAGTCTTATCAGAGCAACACAGTAAAAATTACACGGCATAATGTGAAAATGTAGTATTCTCGCACAGATTGGATCTCGGAAGTATGAGATAAGAAAACTGATTTCGCTATTGCAGAGACGATGCACAAACAGGTTTTATTTTACTTATTTATTTATTTCACTGAAAGCGTGTGAAGCGTGCTCTTGTGTTTCGCAAGGCGAGCGGTCGTTTCCACAGTCCTGCGGTTCGATCTCGTCGCTGATATCTACTGTTTCACTTATTGGTTTAAAAATGTACAGCCACGCTACGCTGATAAACGAGCAGCAGTCTCGTCATTAGTCCCCAGAGCCTTGAAACGGCAGCTTTTAAATCCTCCCCTGAAGCAAACATCACATTAAGGTCAAATGGAGGCAGCAGGTTTATTCAGTTATCAACCCAGTGTTTTGTCAACAGGGTGTGCCAGGGTTTGCTTGTTTGTCGCTCCTTAGGGAGAGCAGGTCCTCCTTCATTGAAGTGATTTGTCTCATTCATCTGCTAAACTGATTGCCTGCTCTCTAATCGGCCACTTGCCCCCCCTCCTGTCACATTTGTGCCTTTACTTCCACTCCTCCATCTTGACTCATTCTTCCCCTGCTCTTTCTGCCTTCTTTGTTCACGTCCTCTCCTAATGCACCAACTTCCTCCTTTCTGTAATTTGGCCCGCATAATTGATCCATCTGCTCAGCAAACTGCTGTGCCTTACTGTATCTCTTTTTTTTCCTCTTCTCTCATCCTGTTTTTTGTTCTCCTCCACTTTGTTTCTTAGTCATTAATCCCCCCTTTTCCTTCTGTAATTGGAATGTCTGTTACTTTCCTCTATCCTCTTAGGCTTTCTATCTTTCTCTTTCTCTTCTGTAGCTCTCATGCCGTCTCTGTCCCACCGTCCAATTCCCCAGTTGTCTCTTCCACCTATGTCAGGCCTGGAGTTTCTGCTTAAGCCTATCCAAACTGCCTTTGCTACTTTCCTCCTTCTTACTCTCATTTGCTCCTCGTGTCTCTCGCTCTACTTTCTTCTCATACTTCCTTAACAACCCCAACCCTCCCTACAGACATTTGTATTGCAGGCATCTGTACCTTCCTTCCCCTCCTAACGAGTGCTTCTCCTCTCTCTCTCGTTCTTTCTTTTTTCCTTCTTGCACACATCAATCATCCGTTCTCTCTCATGCACTCCTCTCCTCCTTTCTCCTCTAATGGCGACAACACCACCTCCTCAACCCTAGTGGGCATTTTTTTTGAAGGTTAAGTTGCTGTGACACTTTTTACAGTGCGCTGCCCCACCTCACCTCACCCTTCCTCTTATTATCTCACCCTCCTTTCCCTTGCCCAGCCTGCAGAACGACAATCAGCACGAAAACAGTGCGTGCTTCGTACACACACGAGTGCTGAGGGATGTTGGGCTGATTTGATGGTTGAATCACTTGATTACTGTACAGAGGACAGAAAAGGAGAACTGACACAACAAAGTCAACGGAGCGAGAGCTGAGAATGAAGCGAGTTGGTGAGACGGCGAAATGGAAACAGATGCAGGATTTTATTTCATTTCAGCAGAACTAACCTGTCGTGCAATGCTAGGATCAGGATGACGGTGTCCACTCCCCTGCTGCTAGATGCTGTCACACACTCGTCTCCCCCGCAGGCGGTGACTAGGCTGGTAATATAGCTTGACTCATCTAACAAGAATCTCACACTGAGGCTGAAATGGGATTACATCTCAAGAGTTAATTCCCAGAGGAAAAAAAAAAAGTAATACTGTCCGAAACTTCAGCAGAAAATTTGCTTTTTTTTTTCTTCTTTTGAAACTTTGTGCGATTTTTTTATTTTTTTATTTTTTATTTTTGTGTGTGTGGGAGAAGCGAAACACTCTGAATATTTTAAAATAAAAAACAATCCGGTTCATTTGTTTTCCCCAGTACATCTTGCTGCTTATTTACCGTGAACGCTTTCATTTTATTCACACATTTAAAACTTTTTACTAAAAAGGACTAAGATGTGCTGAACCTTCGTGGCATTGAAATGGAAATGTAGCATAAAAGGATCCACACAGTGACCGTGGCGTGTGACGTCGTTGGTCTTGAACTTTTCTTTGTCATGACAGCACCCCCTACCCCCGCTTCCACTGTTGCCACTCCTGCTACCATTACCGCTGTTAAGCTCTTATTAATTACTTCTAGATGCGTGATAGGGCGTTAAAGAGAGCAGATGCCATAAAAGAGCAGCAGATCTCTGCATAAATGTAAACACAGACATAGTAGGAGGATTAACTGCCAGCAATGGCAGAGCAATGGGATTTCTTCACCACTTTAGCTAAGCTACTACCTACTAGATATGCAAGTCAAGATTGTGGCAAAACACAATTTTGGATACCTGTTTATCATTTTAAAAAAGCTTTTGGTGTTGCTACGTGACGCATTTGTGCAAATATAGAAAGAAAGGGCTTCATAATGTGTGCAAGTAATGACACGATACTGTGTGCAGCTGTGGGGGTTAATGCTGGTGTGGTGAAAGTTGTAATGTTTAAAGATTTTTCAGGTAAAGTGAAAATGCACCACAGTTTATTTCATAGGATCTCGTCAGTTTCATGCCTGTGATAAAAATACGTTTGATTTTTTTCACACACTTTTCACGCAGCTACTTTAAATTGTGAATGAGGTGCTTTTCAAGACCGATGTTTTATTGGTCTCTCGTTAGTAATTTTGTTGTCATTTTCGTAAACGAAATATTGTTGGGTTTGGACTGTTGATGAGGCAAAACAGGTTATGAAGATGTCACCATATTATTTTTCCCATTATGTTTGGACATTTTAAAAAATCTAGGAAAATGATCACTGGACAAAAATCTGTGTCTGTAATTAACAATAGATAAATATAGTGAAGAACTCAGTGTTGTCGGAGCAGTATATTCACATGCGTGTTTCCTGCTTTCAAATAATGGAAACATCTTGGGTCAGGAGTCTTGTTTGACAACATTTTAAGTGCTTCTTAAGCGTGCGTTTGCACAAAAACAGTTCAACATTGAACCCCGGGATGATGGTTTTTAGTCCAGGCAGTCGGCTGGCTGATGCTAGACAAAGTGATGCACTCGGTGTTACTGCAAACAGAGACAGCATTGTTCTTAGCCAAGCTTAGAGACCCCCCTCCTCCTTCCTTTCAGCCTCCATTCCTTCTAATCCAGGTGAACTGAGGGAGATCATTGAAAAGGCCATCCATTGTCCCCCTTCCCCTTCTCTTCGCTTTCTCCCTCCACACCACACCTGTATCAATGGACAGAGCTGCTTTTCAGTAGTGGCCCTAGAGGGAAAGTGGCTCTGTAACAAGAGATGATTGCATAGTTTCTCTTGAAATGGAAGCTGACGGAGGGGCTTTTTTGTTGTGTGGATGGAGCACTGTGGTGCCTTTTAACAAGTTTTCTTTGTACGTAAGGTGTTGGTGCGCTTTTCATACAGAAAGTCGGATGTTTGCTATGTGCAAACACATGTTTGTGCCATCCATGTATCATGCACTTGCTTGTTACTTGGCCACTTGCTGCTTTGGCTTTCTGTCTTGGCCTCTTTAGGAAGAGCTGGATAGGGGTGGGGAGGCGGTATCTTCTCTTCTTGTCACCGTGGTCCTCTGGGTGTGTGCTTGCTCCCTCAGGATGCTGGAAGCCTCCTGAATCGTCTTCCTTTTTAGAAGCTTTTAAAGGAAACACTTTCTCCGTTTATTTCTGTCCTTTTTTTTCCCCTTCTCGCTTCTTCCCAGTTTGCTCTTCTTGCAACAAGCTTGCGGCTGATTTGTGCACCAGTGATTCATGAATTATTATTATTTTTTTTCCTCTGGCACAGCAGAGTCATGCGGTGTACGTGTGTGTGCGCGTGTGCGTGTGAGGAGGGTGTGCTGGGTCTGAGCAACAGAAGAAGACTGAATGCTGGGGGGGAAAGGTAGAGAAGGATTGTGCTGTGATGCCAGCCGCGATTAGAGCAGTAGCACTCGCCATTTAAGCACACATTTAAATAGACACAGCCTCGGGAAGATGGGGGGGCGAGGTGAGGAAAGGTTCCTCTGCTTGTGTAAACTAACACAAGTGTTCGCAATTGTTCTTGTTTTTTAATAGGAGACCCTCAGGCTCCTCCTACTAACTTTCTCTTGTTCTTTTGTTTGTCTCCTTTTCCTCCACAGTCTCCTTCTCCAGTGAATTCCTTTCTTTTTACACAGAATTGCTTTATCTGGGATGGATTATTAATGTCCTCCATTGATGTTTTTCCTCTGTGCCTCCCTCTGCTCTCGCCCGTCTTCGCATTCTTTTCCGTGACTCCATCTTGTGTGTCCGCTGATTTGGCTGTCGACCCTGTGTCAGTCAGTCCCCCCCCTCCTCCTTCCAGTTTATCTCTCCTCCTCATTCCTTCCTGATGACTTTGTCCTCTCTCCCTTCCTCATCACCTCAGTCAATTGTGTTTGCTTCCTGCCTCCTTACAGTTTCCTCACTCCTCTTCATTTTACAGCTGTTCGCTATCTAACCCCCCCTCCCGCATGTCTCCTTTCCTTTACATTCTCTAAACCTAACTTGGCCTGCTTGCCTCTACTTTGACTGTCCTACTTTGATTTCCTCAGCTCTTCCCCCAGCTCCTCCTCCCTCTCTGTTGTTTATTTACATAGATGGAGGTAGGGCTGGCAGGATGGATTGATGGATGACGAGAGGCCATGGGTGAGAGGATCCTCTGGGTTTGATGGACGCTCTTGTCACTCAGGATAATACTTACAGAATTGGCTGGTTCGTTATTGTAAAAGTCCTTCCATGGAAGACTTGGCATCTATATTAAGACAACCTGGGCTGCTCATCCTGGTATCCGTTCAGTATCAGTAGATCTAACATGATTACAATATTGTGGACTTAAGGGCCTCACCAGCTAAAAGTAAACCATTTTTTAAGACTCATATTAGCAGTTTTGAACATCTCCACTGACAAAGGCTCTCAGCTGCACTGTGCGTCTGCCCTTTTAAAAAGCTCGTCCCTTGTAGATGACATAATTATACAGTGTCAACGTGTGACAAGCTGAGCCATTAGAAGAATTAATATGTGCAGCGTAGGAGGGAGTCTGTCCACGGTCTTCTAATGCTCACAGCCACTCAGTCCCCTCTACTCATCTTGAAACCATCAGTGTAGAGGCAGTTATCTCAGGAGCCATCTTTTTGGCCCAGTATCTGGTTTTAAGACTCATAGTGGACTCATAACACAGTATTACATTAATATGTCATGAATAATAATTGCACTGTAGTTTTAAATTCTGACTCTGGGGTTAATTGGTCTTAAAATAATACCTTATTGACTGTGATATGATAGTCGTGCCAGACTGATTGTATTGAATGTTAGACTTGATTTCTGTGGGACAGGGATTGATTTTAATGTCATATAATGGTTGGATTACATACAAGTGTTTGTTTTTTTGTTTTTTTTGTTAGTATTGCTCACTATGTTATATATTATCTCTTTAATTATGGATTTTTTTCATCATTTCTGAGGATTTTTATTGGGGGAAAAATGAAGACGCTCTTCATAAACCGCTATGAACACAAAGCTTTTATTTCATTGTTTTCTGCACCGTTACTGTACATGAGGTTGCAGTTACAATGGAGAGACTGGAGTTGAAATCCAGCTGTGTGGCTGCCTGTTGTTTCACAGTTTATAACAGGTTAGCACAGTAAGACTTGTAGCCTGAAATATTACATCCGTGATATAAAGGTGATAAACAGTCAAAGTGAACTTTAACTTAAGGTATTGTTTTTTTTTTCTTTCTTTTTTTTCTATTTCTAGTAAAAAGACACACCATGAACAGATGGCAGGCTGTAAAATTTTTCTTTCTTCTAATTTGATGAGCTTAAAAACATTTTTTTTTTTTTTTTTTTGAACTGTATGAGTGCAAGTGCACAACTTCAGGCACCGTTCTACTTAAAGTTCTACTTAAAGTCTGTGAACTTAATTAGCTCATTAGCCTGTGGCTACACAACACGTAACATATGCGGATCGTTTGCAGAGCAGATGCTGCAACACTATGCTCCCGCTATAATCAATAAAACGGGCTACTCTGGGTGCTCTGAGAACATAAAAGTAGACCAATCTTCCTGTGTGTGTGTGTGTGTGTGTGTGTCCAGTCCTTTTACACAGAAATGGGTCATAAAGCACTGATTTCTTTATTTCTTTGCTAAATGAAATTGTCGCTATACATTAAGCGACTTTAGCGTCTGCGTTTGTTTTGCCAGTACCAGCTGGCACTTTCTTAGGAACGTTATCCCCTATATCATGTCCTGTAGTCTGTTAAAAAGATTTTCTGCAAAGATTTTGGATCCAAAATCCTGAAAATGCAACACGATCTGAAAGTTTTTTTAATTTTAAAAAAAAAATTTTAACCTATGAGTCACACAGCCTTACGCTGAACAAGCACTGCAGGTGTAGCGAGTACAAAAAATAAGAATAAAACAAAACCTACTGTGGCACACCCTGACACAAACAGTCCACACATCCTGTGGGTTCATGTAGCCAAAGCATTAGCCTTTAAGTGACTCATTAGGGAGGAGCTAATGATAATTCCAGAGCATGATAAATTTTCTTGACTCTTCAAACCGTTTGTTAACACTCAACGACCATGGCCTCCTCTGAGCTGACTGATCTGAAAATGAAGCTGGTTGATGCTTTCAAAGCAGGGGAAGGCTATAAAAAGATATCAAAACACTTCTAGCTTTCCACCTTCTGAAATGTCATTATTAAATGGCAGTAAAAGGGAATGGTGAATGGCTAAGAACAATTTCAGATAAAATTGCGCTCCGGCTGGGCTAAAAGGCAGAGGAAAATCCTCCGAATGACTTCAAAGGAGCTGTAGGACGACTTGGCTGACGCAGCAGTGGCGGGTGCACAGTTACACTGAGCAGCACAAACAGGTTCTACGTGAAGAGTCATTATAAGGAAACCTTACCTGCAACCTCATCCCAAAAGTCACCATCCAAACTTTGCAAAGCAACATCTGGAAAAGCCAGATTCAGTTTGGGAACAATTGCTGTTGACAGGTAAAGTTAAAACTAAGCCTTAGGGGCACAATCACAAAACCTTTTCATACAGCAGGATTAGTGTTTAGATTTTTCTGTTTATTTTCAACAAATAAAGACAGAGTACGTGTTTATCTGGAATGTCCTGATAAAATGATTTGGAGGACAAATGCAAAACATTTTCTATTTTCAACATAAGAATGGTGGAGATTTGCTGATATTTCATTCTTTGATTAGTGTGTCCTGATTGTTAACGGAGCTTAATCTGTAGATGAAATGGTAATTATTAGTTGCAGCATTGGAATTGTTCTTACAGTGAAAATATGAGCACTGCAAAGTTAAATCACAATAATGCTGACAGGAGCTTGCATGCTGAAAACTGTAAATGTCCTCTTCGAGTAAAAGGGTGCTTAGAGGAAAAATTGAAGGAATTGATCAGTGTAGCAAAAAAAAAAAAAAATCAGTAGATTGCTTAACAGTTGGCAAAAAACCCCATCCGTGCCAAGACTGTAATGGTAGAAGCGACAGGACAAATGGGGCTGCAGAGATCATGCGAAAGCGGATGAGCAAGGGGAAGAGATGAGTGCAGGCCATGCTGTTGGAGGTAAATGTATGTTGGCAGTAGCTAAAGGGAGGGAAAGAGTGAGAGCACAATGGTGAGCGAAAGAGAGGAGCCTGTTACTGAACCATCAGTGGCGGTAATGAGACACAGGTGCAGCGCATGGAACCATATCCCTTAACAGCGAGGAGGATGGGAAGGCTGCGTGTAAGTCAAGGATACTGTAGAGCTGCAAGACGGAAGACTCAATGCAGCATTTCACTTTGATGGAACATTATTACTTATTAGCATGCGCATCCCCCACAGGAGTATGCGAACAATCGCCCGAAAACAGTAGACACCCCGGGGACGTGTCGTTACTCAGGGCGCCCAGGCTTCTTCTGACTCTCCGTTCATTTGCATCTATTTTTAAGCGCCTAGTTAAAAAATTATAAGTGCAAGAAATTAAAAACAAGCATGACATGCAGCCGCCACATAGAATTAATTCTGGGTCTTTGTTTGTAGTTCATCGAATCTGATCATTTCATTTAGACTTGGGTTTTCAAACATATGCTAATGAATGGGAAGCCAGGAAAAGCCAGAGCTTTGCAACACTGCAACTGATTTCAGCACTTGATTGTTAATGAACTTATATTTGGGTTTGCATGCTAAAAACAGAAAACGTTGGATTAGCTGGAAAAGCTGCTTTGAAAATTGGTTTGCAGAGAGGATGCAATGAGAAATGGGGGCTGCGGGGAGAATGTAAGGTGACAGATTGAGATAAGAGAGGAGTGGTGGAAGGGGAAAGAAGGGCACAAGCTGCAAAGGAAAAGGTGTTAAAGTGTCAGGGGTATTGAATCAGAGGGGTGCTTGTGAGGATGCGAGCGGCAGAAACGCACTCCCTGCTCCAGGCAAGGTGGGATGGCTACTGTTGCTTCTGTGCTTGGTTTTCTTTTGCAACTTAAAGATCAGTCTAAGGCACAAACCAGTTAGACATGGAAAGGAAAGCAAAGGAGGATGTTCTGCAGTAAACAAATGTGTGCGGGCGTGCACGATCTAGAGAGAGGGGAAGTGAGAATAAGAGCAGGTGCAGTCTGCAATTTCATGTGGATGCATAGTTTGTTTGAATGGTAGACCTAAGAGGGGGTAAGAGAATGGCCTTTGTATTCAGCCAGTACTGAGTGAGTAAATATTTTGGAAGGGCATGCTGTGTGGGTAGATTGTTCTTTTAGGCAGCGGGGGTGACAACAAAACAGGGCAAGATAAGAGGAAAGGAGAAGGCGAGCTAAAGGAAACTGTGAAGCAGCAGCTATGTTTATTTCGCCATGCGGAGACGTGAACACAAACTGGGCTTTGTCCCGCGCCCAGGCTAACTTAATGTTAGAGCTAGCTGTGAGACCTCAGAGAGATGCAGAAACGGCTTTGCTCTTTCCCCTTCATTTGCTGCCAAATGACATCGCTTACTCTGCTACGGGGTTGCCCTCGCTGCCAGTGGCTGCTATCATGAATGAACAATGTGCACTTCTCAGGGTCCCTACCTCTCCTCAGGGTGCTTCTCCACAGGCCGTAGGTGTACACTACAGGACACGAAGCTAGGCATAAGATGGTATTCCTGCTGTGGCAGCCTTGTTAGAGCGATGTTTGATGTGTCTCATTTTCTAACGTTGGAACATGGTGTGAGTACAAATAGAGAAGTGAAGCGCACGCAAACACACACACTGCAAACACGGTGTGGTGTGACCTCCACATGGCCCCTGTGGCGTTATATGCATTTCTTTTCTTTTTTTTTCTTTAGTGTAAGGGCAGGATGGCTCTAAAGTGGGGATGAGGGATAGAGGGGTCATTCATTCACCTCGTGCACACGCACACACATACACCTCCCTCACAGGCCTTTCATCTTTACTCTCACAGGCATCGCTTGTTCTGTCAGTCTTGCTGAAGAGAAAGAAGGCGAGGGGGAGAGAGGGAGGGAGACAGAGGAAGGATGTCAGGGAAGGAGTGAGAAGGGTGGGTGAAGAAGGAGAAGGAAAAAGACGGCAAGTGATTTGAGTTTCCTGTTCCATGCAAAGCCATCTACCGACCTGCCCCACCTTCTTCTGTCTGGGGAAAAGAGTAAAGCGTGCTCAGCTTCTGTGCGCAGTCATCCTAGTTTCATCTTCTTCCACCCTCCCTCTCTTTAATTGTATCCTTCGCATCCTTCTCATCCTCTTGTTGCTTGGCCATATCAACACCCACCCGCTCCCCCCGCACTCTTCCTGTGTCCATCCCTCGCCTCCCCCCTGGGGCTTACCTCAGTGGGTTGGTTCCAGTCTGTCTGTTTGCTGATGACTCCACTTGGAGCAGATGTGATGCTCAGCAGCTGTTTCTTTGCTCTGCAGTACCCTCCCTACCCCACACACCTCCGCTCCTCCCTCTTATCTCCCCACACTCACATCTCTCTGTCTCCCCCTCCAGTGTCTCTTATGTTCCTATTTATCTACGTGTCTTTTTGTTCCGACGTTGCTCAAGCGTAAATTGGCGAGTTTAATTTTGCTTTCAGATGTCCTTTTTTTGTTTTTTCCTCCCCTCGTCTTCTCTGACCAGCCTTTCCAATTTGCTTCACTTTCCAGCCTTCCTTGATGCGGCTGTTAATGTTCAAAGCACGTAAGGATTTAATGTCATAACAATAAGTCTGGAATCTGCGTATTTGTCTGCCACATGAATGCCAACTGTCGCACTGTAATCATGTGAAACAAATGTTGGCCATTGATGGCAGCTCTGCAGAGGGTAGAGGGGAGAGTATTGTTTCCTCTATAAATCTGTGGAAACGAGAGAAATGTGAATGGCGAAGGTTTGTTTCTGTTTTTCATTTCGCCAGCGACATTGTGCTGTTCAAAGTCAGGCTCAGCGCTGGAATTAGAATTCTATGTTTAGCTTAAGATGTATAGAGATAAAAATGGGACTTGGACACTTGAAGAGTGATGGAGTGGGTTTTATTTAGGCTGAGTCCCCTCAGTGGCCTGTGCTTCTTTGGATAGACTTATTAGAATCTTTATTAGCTCTCTCTGTGTTCATCTGTTATCTCTGTCTCTTTGCCTCTGCCTCAGTAAGGGGTTGGCTGGTGAACTGAGCATCCTCTGACAGGGACCCTCTCATCCAATATTAGAGAAGAAGCAAGAGGGGAGTTCTTGCCACTGTGATGACTTAAGCCTGGAGAAATCTGTTTCTGGATGGGCGTGTGGTTGCATCGGTGTGGCAGGGCGCGTTCGGGAGTGTGTGCAAATACGTGCGTGTCACATCTGTAATTGGCTGCCTCTGATCTTGTGGAAATCTGGGCTCAGTGTGGCAGATCCACCAGCTAATCAACGCTCAGAGCTTGCGCACAGGAACGTCAACCTGTGCTTTACTCCAGAGGCTGGAATGTCACCACGCTTGGGATTTAATCGCTCCAGAAATCCCTTAATGGGAAACGTTACATGAAGCCTAATTTGAGGATGTTGAGATAAAATGTTGCTGTGTGTGTGTGTGTGTGTGTGTGTGTGTGTGTGTGTGTGTGTGTGTGTGTGTGAGAGAGAGAAAGCTTGTGACAGTAAGGAGGTATGTGTGTGTGTTGTGTGCTCGACTGAAACTCTGATAAAAGATATTGAGCGCCACTTTTCGCTCTCAGATGATAAGATTACAACAAGGCCAGAGGTGTTTCTGTTTGCACTTTAGCCTCTCTGCTCTGCCTTCTCTGTGACCGTGAGTATTCATGGTGGCATACGGCACAGCGTCATTGGGAAATTCATAAGGGGGAATCATCACTCATTCCTGGTTCCCCTTTGAGGACTGCGCTAATTAGCCAGCGTCTGTGATTAGTTGGCTTGTGTTTGATCTGCTTCACTCCTCTCCCTCCCTGTCGAAGGGCTGCCTGCCTGCCTGCGCCGCGATTTGGCTGCGAGGTGCGCCAAACAAACACTCAAAAACAGACACACAAAGATGTACACAGCGCCGCTTTTCTCCCCCCCCCCTCTCCTTTCCCTGCCTTTCGGAGACACTGCAGGTGGCCTCTGAGACACAGTATCATACACTGGCAGACAGCCACATACGCACAAACATGTGAGCCGCAGTACTCCAAACCAAAGCTCACAACACTTCAGTCGAAAGAGTATATCTGTTAATATTTCACTACTGCATACCAAGAACTTTGTTTACTTTCTCTTAGCGAGTTTCAGGCTGCCAGTAAAATTCCCCTGAAAAGCCAGGCAGTACGCCGCTTATTAAGGCAACAGAGGGTGTGGGTGGCTAGCTGAGAAGGGGATTTACTTAACTTAACCCCGAGTGATTACAGCTAAAGATGGGCGAATTATGAATGTAATTAAATTTGTACAAATCCCCCTTTGCTGCCCTTTTTTACGTTAGGTCTCAATGGCAAAGCACAGTAAGGGATACCCATGCTGCGCTTAATATGACACAAATAAAAGAAACTCTTCGGTGCATGACAGAGCACTGTCTAATTACACAGTGGCTGTGATATTGAAGGGCCCGTCTTGTCCTTGAAGCATGGCAGGGACATCTCTGACTGTTCATACCCCCATCTATCTACTCCTCACATCCCAATCCTCTATCTGTCACTCTGCCTTAAGGGGGTAGATGGTAAACAAAGGCAGCTCACATCCAATGTAATGACGACCTGACAGGAGACTGCTCCGGCAGCTCGTGTGTTGGCTGCTGTGCCTGCACCAGTGTGTCTGTGTGTGTGTTTGTTATTGTGCTCCTCTTTACAGTCTCTGAGAAGTGGCTTCAATCTTCTGAGAGTCAGATCAATTTTAGCATCATTGTGACTGCTGAGCCATTACAGGCTTAAACCAGGGTTCACACTGTTATTGAGAGGAAACTTGATCCTCTGGTGTTCACCTCTCAGACGGGTAAAAGGTGTTTATCCTCACTACTAAAATCTAGCTCGGCTGCTGAGTTCTGCTCTCAATATAGAGCTGTATTTATTTATTTTTTTTAAATAGATGGTAATTAATTAACTCATCGCTTCCTCGTTGCGTTCTTTGAAATTGTTTGACTGACAGGCAGCGGAGGTTTTGTTTTGAGTGGCAGTGACCTCACAGGTGCTGGAGCTGTAATCTTGTGAGTTTCTGAGTTACTGTGCTGTTGCCTTAGCTTACACTGGGGAATAGATATGAACTTGTTCACGGTTCATTGAAGAATTATGTCGTAATGGTAATAATGTGTTTTAAGGGTGGAAACGATGGCTATTTTTGTTATTGGTAACAATCTGATCTTTTTTTAGAATGTATATTTGCATTTCGGGGGAAAAACTCAGCAAAATTTCCTAAGGGCAATGTATTTTTGGTGAGTCTAAAATACCAAAATACCCAAGTGATGTTCTCATAAAACTGGGACGTGCAGCAAATACTCCCATTTTAAAGGTATTGGTTCATTGTTGGGGCCTAGTAAGAATGAAACTAAGTTTTCCAAAGCAAATCATTTTACATGGAATAAATGTAATAGGTTAAGACCCGTTAAATTCATTAGTCAAGTAATTGCTGAAAAAGCAATTAAGGATGGGTGTTACTAAGTGCTGGTAGTTGGTCACTTTAAGCTACTTTTCATGTAGCCTTTGGACCTTTTTTATTTGTTTATTGCTTTATTAGATTACTTTGTGACAAAAAAGGGTCAAGAGGAATCAGGATGTTGCTACTTTATTTATTTCAAAGCTTTAACTGCGTCATGTGTGTGCTATTTGAATCGCATGCATGTTTTGTCTTTTTAGTGGAAGGTCCTAGTTTTATTCATTTATTTTTGCTGAATTTTATAGTTCCCGACTTTACTCAAAGTACCCACTTTTTATATATATATATTTTTAACCTCGTGTGTTTGCTCGCTTCCAGCCAGCCACAGCTTCTCAGTGGATTTTGTTTAATTTTATTTAACAGACTGACTCGAGGAGAAATATCAGGTTATGTCTCCCCTCCCTCCCGTTTGATCCGTCTCCTTGAGCTCTATGTCTTTCTGTCTATTAGCTCTTCATTCATTCATCTATCAGAGTCAAAACAATACACCGTGTACCCAAGGCAAGTTGTCATAGTGACTGGAGAATAAGCAAAGTTGATCTCAACGTTCAGTACAAAGGAAAGAGATGGAGGGAGTGCCAGAAAACAACCCTGAATATAACCTCATCAAAAATCCCCACCTGTTTATCACTCTCTTGCTCCAGAGTGCCTTTTTATAGATCTTACAGAGCAAAACTTCTTTCTCTTTTCCTTTCTGCTACAGTCTCATTCCTTTCCTCATCAGTAACACCTCCCTCACCCTCGTTTACGGGAAAACTGGTAGCAGGAATGTATTTGTGTGCAGCGTTTCATCTTACCTGCCTCCTATTGAGCCTTGAAGACAATAGGCTGTTCACCTCTGCCCCGATGGCTCACCACAGCCCTGAAAGACGGCAACTCTGATCCATACAATGCAGCAGTAGTAACATACAAAGAATGGCTTCGTTGTACTTTTAATTGCTTTGGTTATCTTTGTCTTCTCCTCGTATCGTTTTGTTCTGCTTTGCGACATCTTTCGTGCTCGATGTTTACTAATTGTCGCAGTGTTCCCACCACACTGTAGCTCTGATTAATCTTTATAGGGGGAAAAAAATCTGCTTTTAATGGGTCCTCGTTTCACTTTGAAAAAGTGCTAGTGGTCTAATCAGTTATCCATACCTTTGAGCGGCACATTGCAGTCTTGTAGTAAAGCGAGTCCAAAGCTTATTAAATATAACTTTTGCTCTGATTTTTAGCAAAACTTTTGCAAGAGGAGACACACTTAAAAGCATATGGGGGTGTAGAAATTTGGGAGCCTGACTTGCCTGTCCTCTCAAATCTTTCCCTGCAGACTGTTTTTTCCTGTGCTCCTACACAAAACTCCCATCAGTAATTCAATCCAGCTGGTTTTTGCTGTGCGTTATGATGGACACAGTCATCAGATTATCATAATATTGGTACACTCCCCCTTGTTTGTTTGCGTCTGGTGCTTGACCTTCTGTCTTCCATATGGCTGGCATTGATTTGGTAACACGCCGAGTGATCCTCCTGACAGATTGACTGTGCTAATGGCAGTCCCTCATATCACAGTACTGCATTTTAATCCTTTAATGTGTGGCATAAATTAGGTTGGTCTCTCACCCCCTCGACTATGAATAAGCTGTTGGCTGACAGCTTTGTTGACCAATGGGCTCATCAGTAGCAGGCTAAGTGGAAGTGGGAAGCGAAGCTGGGAAATGAACCCCCCCACCCCATCCTACCCAAGGGGAGGTAAAGGTGAACGCTGGCAACTAAAAACCTGGAAACACAGCTGTGTTTCGGTGCGTGGGCGGGGTTGTCATGGTTTTCCTCGCGCTTTAACGTGTAGCTTTGTTTATAATTCAGGGACTGGATCACACCCAGCTTGAAATATCCTCTCCTGACTCCTTGGAAGACTCTCACCTCCAAGTGTTGTTAGGGAGGTGAAAATAGGAGGCATAATCACATTATGTTTGCAGCTGACATGCCCATGGACCGATGTATACAGGCATCTACACGGTGATGGATGAGGTGACACACGCACAGCCTGCCTTGGACATTTGAAGAAGTACCTAGCACTTTGTTTTAGCTGTGCACTTCTGTCTTACCCATGAATTAGAGGCTGTTTCTGAAGCGATGCTGCCATACTCTGTCTGGATTTACGCTTCCAAAGTCATTCACTTTTCGGCAACATACATAATGGGGATTAGATCTAGATATTTCCTAGATACTGATACTAGACCTGTCTGAAAAGTGATTCTCCCCTCCCCAACTCCTCTGATTTACATTTTATGCTCAGGCTCTGACTGCAGATCTGTCACTGTGGTCACCCAGCACAAAGACCCAGTATTGCATGCCAGGATAAAAAAAAAAAAAACAAAAAAAAAAACATGCCCACTACAATTACCATGAGAAGTGATGGCACACAGGGTTGGGATGAAGAAGTCAGACAGAGAAAGAACTGGCGGAATAGGGAAAAAAAAGTAGGCGAGGAAGAGCAGAATGAGCCAGAGGGATGAAAAGGATTTATTCCAAAGTGAAAAGACAGGACAGTGCTATAGCACTGAGAAAAGGATGGGGAGGAAAAAAAACAAAGTGAGCGATGCAATGCAGAGTGAAGGCAAGAGTGGTGGAGGTAGAATGATGTGCACGGCCTGAACAGATAAAGCCGAGCCAGGAGCCGCGGGGAGCTGGGTGTCTGTCAGCCATCCAGCCAGTAAGTTATTCAGTCACTTATTCAGTTGAAGCAATAGCGCTCGCAAGGGAGTATAGAAGCAGCTTGTTTGGCTCAGGAGGACTGTCCTTTCTGTCCACAGTAAACTGCCTGTTACAAGCCAGACTTTACTGACCCTAAACAGGCCCAGCGCCAAATGAAAACATGTGGTACCATAAAACCGAGCTTGTGCCTTATGGCTTTTGCCATTTTCCTTTTTGTGTTTTATGCCTTATACACCTCTGCTTTATACAGCCGTTTTATTTCTTTGTGTCCCGGAGTCATTCTCTCTTTGACCACCTCTCTCACTCACTCTCTTTTTCTCTCGCTCTGGATCACCCCCCACCCCCTCCGCGTCAGGTACAGTGTAGATGTTCTTATTTATCAATAATGAAGAGAGGCGGAGGAGAGCACACTGCTTTCGTTCTTAACCGTGGATGAATTATTCACCCTGTGGAAGAGTGCCTGTCCACCCTGCGTGTATGCGTACACACATTCATGTGCGTTTTTGTTTCTGCCTGTCTAAATATGGTTTTGCTTTACATAGTAGTTGTGTGTATGGAAATGTTTTTTTGGGGGGACTTTTCCTCACCACAACCACACAGCTCTTTCTTTTTTTTTCTGCTTCCTGTATGTGGCGCTTTGGCAGATGCTAAGTGCTTCAATGTGTTGTGTAAGGTTCATCCTCCTGTTGCAAAGTGTGATACGGTGCAGTAAAGCGAAAAATACCTCCACTATCATTTCTAATGACTAACTCCTGTTTTTCCAATTTCATCCCGACACACATGATTCGTATTTCAAACCGGTTCTCCTGGCGTAGCTCGCTTGACCCGAAACATTCTTTATGTATATAACTGAGAAAGGAGGATGAAGGAGTGTGAGAAAGGGAGAGATAAAGAGGGAGAGAAGGGTCCATAGAGACATACATGCATGAGCTATTGTTTATGTAATTTCATTTTAAAGCCCGTGCAGTTTAATGGTTTGGAGATCCCACCGTGAATACTTCTACGCTGCTAGTTCCTCTTACTCCTGAACTCATGCATAGTGCATAAACCAGTCTCAAGGCAAGACTAAGGTCACGGTCCAGCTGTGTATGTGGAGGTTTGGGGTTTCTGAACTAAAATGCACGCAGTTTTAAAAGTGTATAAATTGTATAAATATATATATTTATTTTTTGGTTTTTATACTTCCCTGCTGGGTCTCTTTCATTAAGACGATACACTTAATTGAATTGGCAAATGCTTATTTTTGCAAATGATATTCGCTCAAGTCCTAGGGCATGTTTGTTATAAACAGGCAACTAAATAGGAATATGCATCAGTATACAAATGCATGTGTGTATGCACTCGCTTACTAAACACACACACACACACACACACACACACACACACACACACACACACACACTTCCCGGTGCAGATTTCTCCTCCAGCTGTTCATTTCTCCTTGGCACTTTGAAGCCTATTCGTGTCTCTCTGTCCCTCCCTCCAAACCCCCATTTTATTATTTTTTTCCTTCTCTCCTCTTCTGTTACATTTCATGTGTTTCTGCTTTCCTTCCTCTTTCTGCCTGTGTGTCTGATTCCCCTTTTTCTTTCCACAGTCAATGTTCAGAGTCAGTTATCAAATATTTCATCATGTCACTGTGAACAAAGTGAAATCTAGTACTCTCTTCTTCTTGCACCTATTTTTTTTTTCTTCTTCCTACTCCTGTTGCATCACAGAGGTTGGTTTTACCTCCTGTCTCCGGCATGCAACCTTGCTGTAACACCAAATGTTTTTCTGTGTTAAATTTACAAGTTAGTGGAGTTTTTTTAAATGTCGATCTCTTCTGATAACCTTAAAGTCTTTGAAGTGTGCCTCCTTTTTCTTTTCTTTTAACACTGGCGTCTTTGACTCGGGACTTCCCACTGGAAAAGCAGCATGAATAGAATATTAGTATGTCATTGGAGATGTCCATAATGCACAGTGGCTACTTCTAAATGTAGCTTTCTCATGTGCTATCGATTGGCTCCTTATAGTAAGCCCAGTGGAAAGGTCAATGAGAAGACGAGACACATCTCAAGTCTTCATTTCCTAGTTTTATTCTTGGCTTGTCAAACTGCCTCGCCTGTTAAAGCTAAGCCGTCCAGACAATGCTCCCTGCATACCAAAGTGCCCGTGTATATGTGTGTGTGTGTGTGTGTGTGTGTGTGTGCGTGTGTGTGTGTGTGTGCGCGCGCGCGCGTGTGCGTGTGCAACGTGTGGACGTTCATTGTAGATTTGCGTGGCTGTATGTGTGGCCGCGTTCATTTAACTATTCGACCATAAGGCAGAGAAGGCAGTGATGTCTGACAGCAGTGGCAGACAGCAGGTTTGGGTTGGTGCTGTTCCAGGCTCCAGCTGATAACAGCTATTAAAACAGACCAGAAGCAGTTAGGACAAGACACACATCCACTGCAGTGTTGCCATTTTGTTATGGACACAACAATGGGAGCACCACACAGAAATCAGTTTTAAGGGCAGCTACACTGGCAGGTCATTTTAGCTAAAACGTCAGATGGCACCTCTCCGCTTTAATACACGTTCGACTGTCTCTGCTTATGAGTTTTTGCCACTCAAACAGAGTTTGAAGAAGATGAACAGTTGGTTCCCAGTGACAAAAACTGAAATATTACAGTCTTTCATCTCAAACAATAAAGGGAAGATTTTGTGAGGCTGAATCTTAGCCAAGAGAGAGAGAGCTCCTGGTGAGGAATAGAAATGAAATGGTTTGTTATCACGTTGCATACCCAGGCTCAAGCTCATAGTGTACACATGTACATCAACCCATATCAAAACCGTGTTACTGTATAAAACAAAGGTAAATAGTACACGACCTCACATGCATGAAATGCATGAAAGCCACTTTGAATCTGGTCATTAGCTTAATTGTAACAGTTTCTCACTCTCAAATCTCACTGCCCTGATGTTATAAACTTCACTGTACAAAACAGCCTCAGTAATAAATGTAGAATTGAATCTGTGTTTCTGTGCCAGTGTCTCAAAAAACAAAATTACACATCAGCAACTTCAGAAAGCTGCTATTTGGCAGCGCGCCCATTCAGAAGCCAAGGCCAGCGCAAAAACTGGAAGACGCTGTTGCATTGAGAAATATAACCCAGATCTCTGAACAATGAAGAGGCAAAACGATCTGATGGATGGTGCGTAACTATTTTGTAAACCGCTAAGTTTCTTGTTTTTCAGGAAGTTTGAATGCCCCAAACCTCTTCTGGATATTGTTTAGTAATGTGGTCAAACAATGTGGCAGTGTGAGTCATTTTTACACACGTCCAGTCTATTGTAGGGATCCACTGGTTGCTTTATTGCAGCGGTCCCCAACCCCCGGGCCTCGGACCGGTACCGGTCCGTGAGTCGTTTGGTACCGGTCCGCGAGAGTTGAAGCTCAGGTGTGAAATGTATGGTTTTTATCGTTTTTCAGCGTTATTTCGTTATCGTTTTTATCGTTAACTCGGTTTTCCTGGGTCTTTTCACATGTGTTATAAATAAATCTTCTTTTTTTCGGTACCGGTGCTAGTTTTATTTTGTTGTATTTATCCGCGACACCTTAAAGCCCGGTCCGTGAAAATATTGTCGGGCATAAACCGGAAAAGGTTGGGGACCGCTGCTTTATTGGATATGATACTGGTCTGATCCTGACTTAAGAAGCTGGATCAGATAGGGTGATAATTTGCCACCAGGTGAGCAAATATGGCCTGTAGGGTCAGTCTGGAGGCTGTTCATCCAGTTACAACAGCAGCTTTTCTCGGCACGTCTTTGACGCAACTGAAAACTCCGATCGCTTGAGATGACCAATGAGAAGAACTCATCAAAGCGTCTCTCTTGCTTTCTCCCTCTTATGTTTGGTGTAACACTTGCTTGAATGCACTCAGGAGGTGCACTTAGACTAAGAGAAGGAAAAGGACAGCAGTGTGTAGTAGTCTTAAGGCTCAAATTGAGCTGCAGTGACACTAATGCAAATACATTGAAAGAATAACATTGACATTTATTATTTCACTAAAGCTAGTGTCGGCTTGTATATTTTTGCAAGAGATTTGTCTCCTTTTAATAAATCGTATACATTAGCATATACTTTTTTGTTTTTTAAGTAAGGAAAGTAACATTCAAGATAGATAGATTTATATATATATAAAAAAAAAAAAAAAAAGTGATTCCCAGTCTCTTCCCCAGAGTGAGGATTACAGTCTGTTAATTTTAGACTTTTAACACTGGTTGTTCTTGCCTAATATAGAATTAGAATAAAACCTTTATCATGTGGTGCGATGTGCGTTAGCTCCCAAACACTCTTTTCAGGCATCTCCGTCACCTCTCCCTCCCTTTTCAGTGGTGCAAACATATTTGAAGTGAAGTGTAAGAAAGGGTAACTGTGGCAAATGTCCCAAACTTGATTTGTGAAAAGGGCTGTGGATCTATCTTCAGTTTACCTGCGACGGGGAGTGGGAGAAAGTATTTAAAAGGAAAATCAAATCAGAGAAGGCGCATGCGGCGACAGATTCTGTCAGGACAGAAAAGTGATGACGCTCCCTGTTTCCCATATCAAAGCTATTATGCTGAAGGAGTGGAAAGCCTGGGCAAAACAATAACAACCACGGGAGAATAATGGAAATGGAGAAATTCATAAAGGCCTTGACGAAATATGAAATCCCAGAGTGGTTACTGAGACAGGAATGTGTTAGAAAGGCCAAAGGAAAAGCCACCCACATTCTCTGTCTCCCACAAAAACGCACAAACATGCACAGTGGACCAGTGGGAAGCAATCTTCAGGAACATGGACAATGGGGAAGCTTCATTGTAGCCCACCTGACAGGGCATAGCTCCTAGTTTGATGAAATGACAGCGTCACTGAGCTCTGAAGGATATTGGATATTTTAGTTGATGGCCTGCACTCCCGTCCCCTCTGACGCTCTGCTTTTCTCAACTATAGTGAGGATCAGACATGGAGGACATGAATGCCATTAGGCGTCAGCCAGCCAGGCAGCGAGGCAGGCGGACACAGGCTGATAAGCGTATGTTCGTTTTATAAGCCACGACTGGCTCAAATGGGCTGCAGAGAAAATTAGGATTTGGCTTTTATTCGCTCGTTCTCGCTCTTCCCCCCCCCCCCTCTTCCGCTCGTTTATTCATACTGTTTCACTGTAGTTTTCGCTCTCTGTTCACATCCACAGTGCTTCTCACAAGGTCAGGTGTGGAGTGTACCTGGCATCTCACAGGTCCACGCCTCCCGTTCTTCTCCCCTCGTCTGCCTCTTCTCGCTCTGTTTCTCGTTACCTGCGCCCCCACCTCTCCATTTTTAGTTGGTCCCACTGCATTTCCCATGGCCTCTTTCCCTCTGCTAACCCCCTCTCTCTTCTTATTTCGTCTGCTTTTTTTTTTTTTTTTTGTCCCTCAGCTGTCTCCTATTAACCTTGTTCATAGCTCACACTGTCTCCCCTTTAAGATCCTCCTCCTCCTCCTCTCCTCTTCTCTCGCCACACTCTCTTCGCTCCCTCTTTCATTCTCTATTCCTGGCATCGCGTTCTCTTCACACCCTTTCATCCCCACTTTTCTTGCACTTCGCCTCCCCTCCTCCGCTCTCATCCTCCATCACTTTGGCATTCCCAGCCTGTCTCTCGTCTCCTCCTTTCATCCTTCCGTCCTCCCAGCATACTTCCTCTCCTTCTTCCTCTCTGATTCATTTCCCTCTTCACTGATGGACGGTGGGAAATGTCGGCGTGACCAGGCAGAGGATCAGAGAGGACTGTGTTAATATGGCAGGGCTGTCACAGTGCCATCAGCAATAATGTGTGTGTCTGTGCGTGCACATCATGTGGGTGTTAAAAGACATAATGATAGGTGACAGTACTTAGGATGCCGACATCTGACTACTTAAGGATGTTGAGGAGGGCAGTTTGTGTGTGCATGTGTTTCGTTTGTTCATGTGCATTTGATGATGCTTGTATGTCACCTGCAGGCAGCAGAGCTACTGTAAAGTAGAGCAGCAGTGACATAAGGCTTCTGTTCTTACTCTCCTCCCCTCCAACCCTCTTTCTCTCCCCTATTCTTCTCACTCTTACCCTTGAACTGTCTTCTATTCACTAATTCCCTTAGTTCTTGTCCCCCTCCGCCTCCGATCTCTCTGTCTTGTGTTTTAATGTGACTGATGCACTCGAAATGTGTCTCGATTACTTTTTTTTTTTCTTTAATGCTGCCTTGTCTCATCATTTCCAAAAGTCTGTTTGTGTAGATGAACATGCACACACTGACTTTACTTTCTCCCCGTCTGCTGTTCTAATGACACGGAGTCTGAGCCTTTGGGCTGGGCTTTGGGGACTCACTAAGAATGAGGTTGTGCAAGTCTCTGTATGTCTTGTGTGTAATATTCATTTCCCCGTGGCTGTAGGAAGTCTCATAAGGCTGGCCCTGTCTCTCATCTGAGCTCTGGCAGGAGTTGACCCGTGGTGGCTCTCCTCTTATTGCCTCCAAATGACAGGCAACAGGCCCGGCTCAGTTTGCCCCCACATTTTTGTGTGGACGTAATAGATATGTGTGTGTATGAATTTGCACATAAACGAAATGAGGAGTAAGTTATTGTCAATCCCACGCTGTAATGACCTATGACATGCCGCTTGGTCCTTATACTACAATCAAGACTAGTAATCAAGGTATTCAATAACCTTTTATCCTCTTTTCTCCTCCTCTGCTACATTATTTTTATAACCAGTCAGGCTCCCACTCCCAAACCTAATCTGTATTAGTCTGACTTGTTTAAGTAGGCTGACAAAGGAGTGTAGCGTGATCTTTACATAATGCTCTAGACATTTGAAACATTACAGGCCAGGTGCTCGACAATAAAGCAGTAATTTGATGCCCCCGTGTGTGTGTGTGTGTGTGTGTGTGTGTGTATGCTCGCCGTGTGTCGACTTGCATAGCTATGCTCGTGCATGAGTCTTCAAGCAAAATGAAATTAAAAAAAAAAAAACAACTTGTTCATCTTTTCAGCCCAATAAGGCTCGCTGCTGATCCCACGGGCTGTTTAGTGGTTGTCCAGAGGTTCCTCTGTGGCTACAAGGGGGTTGTTTTGTGGTTGTAAATTGGGCTGGTCCTGGGAGAGCTGGTGTTATTCTAGGAAAGGCTTGCTTTCTTCCACTTTCCCACTCGGTTCTTCACTCATTCCTGCCTCTTCTCTTTCTCTGTATTGATACCTCAGGTCTCCCTTGAGAAGAGAAGGTGTGGTGTTTATTGCTCGTCAAACGAGAAAGACAGCGTTGCCCTTTCCTCTTATCTCTTGTGTACGGGTTTCGTTTGTGTGTGGGTGCCTTTATATATGTGTGTGTGTGTGTGTGTGTGTGTGTGTTCTGCCAGTGCAGCAGATCATATTAGTTTCAACACAACAGCTTGAGCTCAGCACAAACTAGTGGAACTAGTTTTTCAAGTAATTGTTTGTCTTTAGGGGAAATTGTGTTTTGCTCATTCTATGTGTGTCTGTGTCTGTAGCTTCCCGGTAAACACACTGCGAGCGCACACACTCGTATGGAAATGTAGGCCTGGCTGCAGACATTTGAAGTTGTGTATCCGCCGGTAATCCACTCTTACTTAAAACAGGTGCCATCTTGCTGACATACACTAATGCGCGCTTACTCATACAAGTAATTACATTTTTCACAGAAACCTGGATTACACACACAGAGACGGACACACACACACACTTGCACAGATTGTCGTTCTAAAGCTCCTTCGCTCGTTCTGTTTCTCACACACCCACTGACAAAACGCACTAAGAAAAGCATATTTATTTTGACTCTTTGCTGTTACACAGGAATGTGTCGGCACAGAAAATGGCAGGCTATAGAAAAGCATAACCCATCCACATGATTTATGACCTATGGGTAAAAAAGAACTGGCTTTCCTCCTCCTCCTTTTCTTTTTTTCTCTCTCCCCCAACACACAACTTCGCTTCCCCCCACCACCAATCTGTCCACGCACGCACTGTCATGGAGAGGTACCAGACTCTTGGCCTACTTGCCTGAGTTCAGTAATGCTGTCCTGTGTATCACACACACTTCCATAGTGTCCTCATTTATCTTTGCTTTGTACCAAGACTGTTCCTTTTCTTTGCTTTCTCCTGTAGTTTGTGTTTAAAGGGAAACATTGAGAGTAATGCTTTTTTTTTTTTTTTTTGTCTCTGTCTTTGTTTTGTTCAGGAGCTTCAGGTCAGCGTGTAAAAGTAGACCAAGAGGTGACATCGTATCCTGGCCAGACAGTCAACCTGCGCTGTGCCTTCGCTGATCCCACTGGGGTACAGCTTTCAATGGTAAGATATACAATCCCATGATGCATCTGTGTTTCCCCTTGGTTAGTATTTGATTACCTCTTTGCACCACTATACTCTCTCAACTGCAAACTAGATTTGTTGTGTGAAATTCAAATAAAAATGTCTGTGTCATCCCAAAACTGGAGCTCATTGTGCTGACTTGACACAATACAATTCAGTGAAATTGGGACTGCAGTTACAATTTGCTTTTACACTTGAAGCCAGCAGGTATCCGACTTGAAGTGGATTTGATATTTAACTCAAATTATGACAATTTTCCTGTAAATAAAGTAGTCATTTACTCACTGATTTGATTCTGCGGGTCCGTAAAACTGTGTCTGAGGTGGAAAAAGCAATTCTCTTCAATAAAATTAACCAAGAAAAATCAGAATATTGCTCTATGTGCCTTGTTTATTTGCCACATTGTACCTTAATCTAACAAATCATGGCTCACAGAAATAATCTAGAGGCCAGCAATAGGTTTTTGTCACATTTAGGCTTAATGTTTTATTACTCCAAACAAACAATGCTAAGCTACATTTTGCTTTAGGGGATTGAATATGGTAATGGGTGCATTTCTTAGCTGCATTTCAATGAAGCTGGAAGTGCACAGCTCTGCATGGTTCTGCTAAGAACAGTCGAGAGAGTACTTCTCCTGAAAAACTCGCATCCATATTCATACCTGCTCCCCACTTAATTGTGATGCCGTGTACGCAACCCTGTGGAGTTTACATTAAAATGTGGATATCTTAAAACGCTGTCGCGGTGTCGCTTATCAATGCCATGATGAATGAGGTCTGCTGTTTTTCATTGTCTCTCTATGCTTCCCGTCCACTGACCCTCTCGGTGTGTGCCATCATAGGTCACATGGATGTACGTGCCAGAGCCAACCCAAGACCCAGTCAACATAGCTGTGTTTCTCCCCGGGAATGAGCCCAGCTATCCTAACTCACCTGTGAAAGGCAGAGTCAGCTTCGTGCCCAGTCCTCCAAAGGTGGACAGCCCTTCTATCCAGATTACTGATGTTAGGATGACTGATGAGGGGAAGTATGCCTGCGAATTTGCTACCTACCCTGGCGGAAATGTCCGTGGCACCACCCAGCTGGTCATGCTAGGTAGGTCACTAATGTACTCTACGCACTAAGCTTAAGAAAAGATGTGATGAATCAAGGAAAAAGCCTCGGTGCTTAATGGCACAGAGGCATGAATGCTTTATCTCCAAGAAGCTGAACCTCTGAACCACTTAAAAAATTGGACATGTGGTTTGTGAAGCAAACAGATTTGTTAGAATTTAATAAGAAAGAGGGATTTTTCCCATCTCATGCTTTCATCTTTACTCTTAAGACTTCATGAATAACATCCAGTTGGAATTTCAGGTAATTTCTTGAAGAATGCCAATTTTATTTAAAATTATAAAAAAAAAAAAGAATGGTATTTGATGTGCCAGAAGATGATTATTGTTATTGCAATTATAATTTTACCTAGCCAAGTGTCCAGGTACAGTTTGGTCTCTAATTTTCTTGTACTGTAGTTTTGCCTGTGTACACCACCACAGTATTTTAATCGAATAACCAACATGTTGTTAAAGTGCAGACTTTCACCCCCAACCACCTCTAATAAAACTAGTAAGAGTAACAGACATTTTTAAAACTTTAGAAGTGGTCAAATCACATCTCTGGTACATTCTTAACAAGAATGGGTTCACTGGCCAGCTCTGAAAATGAAAAGGGCCCAAAGACCTTAAACACAACACGACATTTCACCAAGAACATTCTAAAGCAGGTTGGTATATCATTGTCTTTTTGTGTGTGCATGCTGTGAAGCGCAAAAATCTCTTTATAAATGAAAATACTGAGTTTACAGAAATGGGCAAACCACTGGTTACACTTTAGACAAGAAGAACAGATTAGACTTGGTCAGAAAAAGAGCCAACACAGACCTGAAAAGATTATTTGTGAGAATAAAACCAAGATGAAGTTGTGCTAAAATGATAGGAAGAGAAAAGTGCAGAGGAGGAGAGAAACAACTTGTGATCTGATACCATATTATCTGTTCAACATAGTGGAGACAATATTATGGCAGAAACTGTGAAGAGTACGGGGCTATACTCTCTGCTCATATTCATCCAAACGCTGCAAAACTGATCAGACAGCGCTTCACAATCCAAATGGATAATGCCCCAAAGCGTACTGTAAAAGCAACCTAAGAGTTTCTCAAGGCAAGGAAATGGGATTTTCTTCAATAGCTAAGTCAGTCACCTGAGCTCACCCAACAGAGCAGCTTTTTAGTTAAGTATAAAACTAATGAGCGCTAGACCTGGGGCAGTCATTGACTACGAAAGATTTTCATCATATTATGAAGCAATCCCCATGTTTAAAATGTCCTATTATTTATTTTTTCATCCTCTGAAAATGGGGGCTGGGCATAACAGTGTCTTTAGTTTATAAACAGTCATTGCAATACTTTTGTGAAACCCCTTGAATTAAAGCTGAAAGTCTGCACTTCAATCACATCTTGATTGTTTGATTTTTAAAACCTCTCTGTGGTGCACAGAAGCAAAACTACAAAAATGATTTCTTTATCCAAGATTTTTTTTTTTTTTGCATTTTTTTTTTAATCTTTAGTTAAATTTCTTGCACTACTGAACCTAAAAAGCTTCTAGCGTGAACACGAGTGTTAAACATCTGCAACACCAGCGCTACCCTACTCTGGGATTGACTTCCTGAAACCCTACAAACTCATTTTTAAGAGATCCTGAACCCTGTGTGTTGTGCATCACGCTGAGTCGTGGCTTTTACAGCTCTATTTGTCAAGGGGTAACTTCCCAGCTTGTTGCATTCGTTGCTGTTTGCCAACATGCACTCCTGGGTTCAAAGCCATTGCAGCTTTTTGTCTCCCAAGGACTTGAATGTTTCCTGTTAAATGTATTACACCAGGATACCACTCAACAACAAGCATTTTTCAAACCTTCCCCCAGCGGCTTTTTGTCAGGTGCACAGGAACCCAGCACAATTTCCTCTGAAAGATTTGAAGCTTGAGGTTTTTTCACAGACTTTCACACCATGAATTAATTGAGTAGTCAAGCCATTTATAAAAAGTGGAATTGCCCAACTGTGTTTCACTGTCAGTTAAATTGGCTTTTCCAACCAAAAACCTACTTTCATGTTTTGCCAAAGTTTCTAGAGACTCATTGTGTCTTTGCAAGGCAAATTAAAGCCAGTGTGTTTTTCTTTTCCTTAAATTTGTCGCTCATCTGTTTGTAGGGAACCCATGTATATATGGCTGTTCGATTTAACGATATATATCAGATGACGATATAAAAACGTCTATCGTTTCATTTTACGCTATCGTTTGTTTCGTGCTGTCGCAAAATAAACTCTTTACGGCAATATTTTTTCACTGTTTTGATGGTCACTGTAGTGGCTATATTATTTTCTTAAAGTTCTCTCTTTCTCTTATATTTTATATAACCACACTACAGACGGACAAGCGCCTGTTTTTATGCGTTGTGGTTAGCAACAACGACGGTAAAACCATCCGCTTGTTTATGTTCCACATAAACCTTTCACAATAAAGCTCAAGATCCTGTTGAGACTTTTCAAAATAAACTGAATCACGTGACAGAGCAGATTATTTACGGATGAGAAGTAAAAAAGAGCCGCCAGGTGCTAAAAAATAAACCTTAGACTCAAACGTTAGAACAGGCTGTTACGGAGCCCCCCAGGGGACATGGGAGAAAAAAAAATTACGGAGGAAAAAAAAAAATTAGGGAGGAAAAAAAAAAAATTAGGGAGAAAAAAAAAAATTAAGACTGACTTTTGCGAGCGCTCGCAAAAGTATTGCGAGCGCTCGCAAAAGTATTGCGAGCGCTCGCAATACTTTTGCGAGCGCTCGCAATACTCCAACAATGGCGGCAGCTACTTAGTTGTAATATTACTCTTTCTGGGTCACAAAATACACTTTTAAGATATTTTGAGGCGTGAATGTAGTTGTGTAAACGTCAGATACCTGCTCGGTTTACAAGACATCACATATTTGCAAAAGAGCTCCGACGTTTTTGGAGATCTGACACCCACTAGCTCGAAGCTAACGGGAGGTCGAGACCTACTACAGCCGGGAGGAACACCGCTTTCCCGGCACATCGTGCCTCGACCTCCCGGTCGGCTTCGAGCTGGCGGCCTCCGAAGAATGCGGCTAAAACTTTTGCGAGATCTCGCTAAAACTTTTGCGAGATCTCGCAATACTTTTGCGAGCGCTTGCAATACTTATTGCGAGATCTCGCAATACTTTTGCGAGCGCTCGCAAAAGTCCGTCTTAATTTTTTTTTTTCCTCCCTAATTTTTTTTTTTTCCTCCCTAATTTTTTTTTTTTTCCTCCGTAATTTTTTTTTTCTCCCATGTCCCCTGGGGGGCTCCGTAGGCTGTTCCCCGCAGCACGCTGTGTAATAAATACTCACAAAGAAAACGGCGGCCTTTACAACTTATGTCTAAAAATGTATCGTTTCATAGATCGGTTAAAACACTGGACTCCAGCTACATGACGCACAGCTGGAAACACTTCCCGCAAGTCAAGATTCACAGAATTTACAGAAAATGTTACATTTTTGTGATTTATATCGTTATTGGACGATAGAATTCTTATATCGGGATATGAGATTTTGGTCATATCGCACAGCCCTACATGCATATGTAACTTGCAAACTGTATGAATGCAAAGGATCTTCCCTCTTACTCTGTCTGCTTTCCTCCAGCTCAAACCTTCCCCCAAAGGTAGTATATAGGTTAAAAGCATATGCAGCTGGGCTTAATTGCTATTATAAGTGGTATTGTCAGATCAATTGTGTTTTGTTAATGCAATGGAACCATTGGTCTAACTTTGGCCCAGCACCAGTGCCTCTGCCCTGCTCCCCTCTCTCCAAAGCATCATGCCCCCATGCTTCCCCCTAGGCAGTATATTGATCTAGCTACTTGTCATGCCTGCTGTCAGCTCTTGTCCTGCCTGCTTTCCTCTGATCCCACACTAGTATCAGAGAGGGCAATTAAGAAGAGGGTAGAGAAGATGGAGGTGAGGATAACTCGGATCATGTAGTGATGTAGAAATTGTATATGGAAATGCATTTGGCCAGTCAGGGAAATTGTGCATCAGTGGTGTGTGATAGGAATAGAGAGGGGACAGATGGATTTAAGGTTTGGAGGGAGAGTGACAGTAGATTTAGGGTTTGGATGTGTTTGCACTGGTGCTGGTAATTGTTTATCAATGTTAACTCTTGGGAGCAAAAGATTGAGTGTACACACTCCAAAAAACTCAAGCTATCAATAACCAAAAAAAGGAATAAAATGGGGAAAAGATTACTTAAAGTAAACGAAATGATCTGTCAGCAGAAGAGTTTCAATTCGACAATTTCTAAATCAAGCTTTTAGAAAAGCCACATTTCTAGTCTTAAAAAAAACTTTTCTCAAAACTAGTGTGAGCAGACTAAAAGTAAACACATTTATCTTAATACAAATAAAAGATCTTAATGTCTTCTCAGCAGGGAGGAATTTGTGCTTAAATTTAGAATTCATTCTTATTGCACGACTACTAGAGCAAAATTCAATGTTCTTATGACCGTAAGTCATAAAAATAAAGTCTATTATTTGACTTGAAGTGCAGAGGATGAATTCAGAATTTAGTCTTGCAGCCTAAGGAAAGAAACAGGAAACAAATGTGTCTGTATCGCTTGCCAGATGGAAAGCAGGGTGAACAGGCTGTGGCTGGGGTACGTGTTCTCATTTAGTATCCTTTGGGCTCGACACAGATACCTCACCTCACTGTTATCACTGATGCTTGGAGGATCGGTGCTGGTGATGCTTTCTATTTTTCCCCTGTGAGACTTAACAAAAGGCTATACAGCAAGACATTTATACAGAACAGTGGGATAAATTGTTTAAAAGAAGTAAACCTGACTTAGATTAATGTAGTAGTAGTAGTAGTACTATTAGAAATGAGATTGGCTTCCTTGATGAAAGGAATTGATCTCAGTACGGTCCTGAGCAGTGAATCAATCTTGATGTATATCATGAGATAGCTTTTGTTTTTAACAATGACGAGAGAATTGCTTTTAATGTGGCTATATGTTAACATGACTTGTAATCAGTGTGGGAACCCATTGCACTCATGGTGTCACAGCTTTGTTATAAAAGCTTGGAGATTAAGAAAGCAAAGGGGAAACTTATCTGTAAGCATAATGGAAAAACCATAAAACAGTAAAGTATGATAGAACATCCATCCATCCATTTTCAGTGTACTTCAGGGTAATGGGGGGTGGTCTGGAGCATTTTCCAGATGTAGTAGGGCAAGGTATGGCATGGGCTGGTCGCCAGAACGTTTGCATTTTAGAAAATATCCATAAGCGCTACTACAAATCTAACTTCCTTATATGCCCACATGCATGATGGGCCACATGCAACTTAAAAAAAACGCAAATGGAAACATGCACAAGCTACAAAACACAATGGAATTTGAATAAAAACATGGAACGTGATGGAATAGCTGCAGAAGTAACATGCTAACAGTAAACCGCTAATAGCAAACATATGTACAGTATTAAATGACTCAGTATAATTAAAACACGTTACCTTCCATCCTTTTGTCCGTCACATCACCGATGAATACTTCGCTTCTTTTCAGGGTGTCTCAGAAAAATCCTTTGCATGTTTTGATTTATGTCACTCCCGCAGTTGGTCCGTCATGAACCCCCCTCCCCCCGAAACACTTGCTTTATGTTTTGTGAGATTTTTAAATTTTTTTAAATTTTTTTTTTTTTTTTATAATTTTGTTTACTTTTGCATCATTTCTGGTGTTTTCTTAAGCTGCAGTCCGTTTGACCCCTTAGTGCCACTTTACACATGTTCACAAAACAAAGGAGTTCTGCCCATACCTGTATTATGGACAAAACAAATGATAAATAAGCAACATAGTTATTTATTGTGTTTGTCTGCAGGTATACATGATTCTGTGGTAGAGAATTGGCAACAACAGGCAATTCCATGTGGTCACGTTGATTTTAAATGTGTGAAGAGTTGAAAATGACATTCTCGTAGCTCTAATTTCATGTATTGAGTTACTCAGAGCTGGTAAAATTTCTCAAACAAGTTATACATTTAGAAACTAATTTCCAAAAAGCTTGAAAAAAGCAAAGTGCACTGACAACTCCTCCGTGGTAAGAATATATATCCTGTCATAAAATAAACATAATAGATATTTGATCCTACTTCAATGTTTACTGTGCTGAGAGAGGCTGAGCAGGGCAACAGAGGACGCATTCAGATCGGGTTTTAGATTTGCTTTTGCCCGGCTGGTGTCTCAGATTGTTTATAAATGTGCACAATATCTTTTCCCTCAGCTGTGTTATTTCCATTTTATCTATCTCTACATCCTTTAATCTTCTCTCTGCCACTCTGTGTCTCCCCCTGTCTCCACTCTCCACCCTTGCGTCATGTCGTTCATCCATCCATCAGCTAAACCCGAGAACTCGGCCTCCCCTGTAACAGTGGTTGCTGGCACTAAGCCAATCACTGTGGCAAGCTGTAAGTCAGCAAATGGCCAACCCGCTGCCGAGATCTCCTGGGTGACTACAGCCAATGGCAATTACACAACGAAGCAGCAGCCGGGGACTGACAACACGTTGACGGTGATCAGCGAGTACATCATGGTCCCAACGCCAAACGACAACGGGAAAGAAATTACCTGTGTCGTATCACACAGGACCCTGGTCAAACCAGAGAGCTTCAAGATGAATTTAGCAGTTCAGTGTAAGACCTCTCACAAGTGCACATACATCCATCAGCAATTATTCTAAGCCGATTAATTGAGCTCATTGTATTGGGTTTTTCTTTATTTTTAAATTAATAAATTAAATTTCCTCCTCCCATTCATTCTTTCTTCCCCCAGTTGCTCCCCAGGTAACCATAGAAGGTTATGACAACAACTGGTACATCGGCCGCACAAATGTGGCGCTCACCTGCAAGGCTAATGCAAACCCCCCTCCAACCACTATCCAGTGGAAGTCGTGAGTATTGGCACATCCTTAAATCTATATTGTCTTATCTCTTTGTCCGTCTCTCCCATTTTTCTTTAGTCACATTTTCCCTTTCTTACCCTTCATCACCAGCTTCACAGTCCTCACAGAGCTATAATTAGCGCTTTTATTATTGCAACTACAGAACTGTGCTCTGATTATGGAGATAGTTAAATAATTTGTCATAATGGACTCTGTGACTTGAGATTTAACCCTTGCATAATGAGAAACACAGTGTGCGTCTGTCTCCATTTTCTGTATTATCAGCTATTAACATAACTGTGACAAAATCTGGGGGAAAAAAAAGTCTGGAAGTTTAAAATAGAAGAAATGAGATTTTGGGATTGGATCCAGCAACACTGATTTTCCTGCTGTCCCCATTGTATCTCCAGCAGTGTGTTATAATGGATTGCCTTTTAGGGAAGGGTGGCAAACTGATTGGTTTTGTGCTGCTGATCAAGATTAGCTTAATATGACGAAACAGTACAACGCAGCACGTTTCTGTAAATGTCCGACTCTCTGTCCCCAGTGTCAAATGTCCTATTTTTCTTTTCCTGTTCTCTTCTTTCTCATACCGATATGCACTTTTGTCCCTCTAGGACGACAGGAGAGTTTCCACCTGCAGTGCAGGTCAGTGAAAATGTGCTCAAGGTACAGAATGTGGACGAGTCTGTCAACACCACTTTTTTCTGTGAGGTCAACAACCAAATCGGGACGACCAAAGAACAGTTTGGGATCCTGGTCAGAGGTGAGTTTAAGTGTCACAGATCAGCGCAGCATGCTAAAATTAGGCACCTGCTTAAGTGGCCTTTACAATTTCAGTTAGATAACATTTTAAATATCATATTTCAGCATCGTGTGATGTTTCTCAGTGGAAACAATCTCATTTGTGCACTTCCCTGTGACATAATGAATTAACATTATGATTGTTCCTGTCACTGCAAGTCAACCCTTCTGTGGCTCTAAATGGATTAAAACCAATACGAAGGGTAATTTGCGCAACTTGCAAATGCCCCAGCACGCTGATAAATTGTACACAGTAAAGGCATCAATAAAGCAGTGAACATTTCATAAGTAAAGTGAGAAAGCCCACTCTTGGGACTCACTTGGGTCTCATTCATCATGTAAACGTTTCCCTTAGCTTGTACATAAAAACATTTATATCTGAACCGCGAACTGGAACAAAGTGCACTTTTATCACACAGGCTACACATTTCCTGGTGTCCTCTGCTCTCATGTCTTCCCTAGGGATGCACCTTGGATGCACCTTACATGCACCTCACATGTCACATATTCACACACACAAACGGACACATTTTCTGTGCTGAGGGCTAACTTGGGTGTTTAGTGTAGGGCTAAGGGGTCCAGCTGCTCAGTCCATGGTGTGTGTCTGTGTGAGTGAGTGCGCGTGTGTGTGTGGGAGGGAATCTGAGCGATCAGAGCTTGCATGTGCATTCCTTTTATGTGTTTTTTTTTTCTTTTTTCTTTCTTGTTGTTGTTCTTCAACGTCATAAAACCCTTCCCCTCTCTGCTTTTAAGAGTGCGTGTTAGTTTTTTGTGTATCTTTGCATGCGCTTAATAAACTCTATTATCAAAGTTTCCATGCTTTATCAATACCCAAGGTCTGTCAGCTGCTTAGTACATCTTTTGGCATTTGCATTTTTTTTTCCCCTGAAGGTTTTTCATGGTAGTTCAATATTGTGAGAGCTGCACACGAACTAGACGGTTCCCATAGATATTTTCACTTCTACTTTTTCTTATTCTTTCTTTTTTGCTTCTCAGCCATACTCTGTGCCATCAGTAACAACAGGAAACACTAACGCAAAGCAAGCAACACATAAAGTGACACATTTGGCTCAAAATGATACGGTTCACTTTGTAATATAGTGGATTTTAGAATAGTCTGCAGTATGGCTGCAGTGATGCATGAACTAAAATACTTTGGGTGTGTGTGGGTACATGTTTGCAGGTTGTGAAATGTATGCATGTATTCAGGTGTAAGCACTTGGAGAGAACCTTCCAGAGCAGGTCATACAGTCCAATTGCTGCTGTTTGAGAGTTTTAGCCACCCCTTTCAACAGTGTTCACTTCTGTATTTCACCTCATACAAAATACATCCTCCTTCACTCTTCAGCCTGCACTTAGCCGGAAGTGATTTTCTGCTGACATCGGGGTAAACCTTTTCCATGATGGGCAGAGAGTGACTACATCTTAAGAGCCACCCAGCTCCTCCATGGCCTCATTTCAACATTTTTTTTTTTTTTTTTTGCTTCATCTAGTCCTCTTGCTCCGTCTCTCCCGATTTCATTTTTGTTTCTCTCTCACTCCCCCCTACATCTTTCGTCAAGTCCCTTGGCTCCTTATGGTGCCACAGCATGCGTCACCACCACTCCTCTGGGGCCATTCTGTACTGCTGCATACAGTAGGTAGTGTAAATGGCTTCTGTAGCACAAAAGGATGTCACCAACTCCTGCTGTGTATTACAAGACACAAGCAAGTGAGATACAAAGATCCAGCGAGCAGAGGGAGAAAGAGGCTGCTGCTTTTAGACTACAAAGATGGGGAACATGCCACACCAAGATAAATCAGTGCCAGCATGCAATCCTCAGTCAAAGAAGCAGAGAGTAATGGAGAGAGAAAGCGATGCTGACAGCATTTAAAACTCATGGGAATCATGTGCTGCTGCATCCCATCTCCACCACTATTGGCCTCCGCTATCTCTCAGCGTAGCGTGTGTTTCTGTCCGTCTCCAAGCCTCTCAGAGCGGATCAGTCACCCTTTGCTGCTTCAGCTCCTGGCTGCTTCTCTTCTCAATTCCACCATCCGTTCCTCTCCTGCTCTGTCTTTTATCCTACATTTTCACTCCTCCCCCATTCTTCATCCCACTTCCCTCTTTCTCTTCTTTCATTTTCTTTCGGGTCTGCTTGTTCCTTACCCGCGTTGAACTTCCCACAGTTGGTCTTATTCTCTTGCTACCGACCACCTCCTCCTTCCATCCTACTCTTCTCTTACTCATTGGCACAGAAGGAGGATAAGATGCGAGCTAAAATTGCCAACACTTAATAGGTGACTAAACCAACAAGCGAGTGTCAAAGGAAAAGAAGTTTCTAGATAGCAAAAAGGGAGAGAAGTGCACATAAAGAAAGACGGTCGGTACTATTAAAGAGAAATTAAGGAGTCTAAGAAAGATGTGTAATGCCTTCAGATGGGATTGCAGTTCAGACCTGTGGATGCTAATGTGAACGTGTGTAGACAAACGGGGCTAAGAGGGGCCGACAGGCGTGAAATGGCCAGCACCTGCTACATAGCAGGTCCCCCCACTCCCCTTTACCCCACAGCTGCATGACACACACAAATTTACACACTAGTGTCTGTGTGCTTACTCGCGCCTTCTGCCCTCGGTCTTGTCCTGTGCACATGGAGGCAGCAAGAGGGATGGATGTCCTCTCTTCTCCTTGCCTCTCCTCCTCTCAGCTTCGATCCTGCTGCTTAGTCACACAGGCACGCAAACACATCCTAGCCTTCTCTCTTCTTGCATTTCTTTCGATTTATCTCTCCGATGCCATCTATTTCACTGCAGTTTGCTCTTTCATTGCATCTCTCATCCACTCAGTTAGCATATGCTCTCTCCTCATCCTCCTTATCTCTCTCAGGTTGTCTTTCAGCCTCCGCAAGTCTGCCGCTGATCTTCTTGCTCAGAAAAGAGACTCCTGCCCCCAGCATTTTCCTTCTCTCCATCTCATGCTTGTGCTATCTTTCTCTCTCTAAGCTTAACTCTTAAATACCAGTAGCTCTTCCTTAATCACAGCTTAGTAGTCTCCATCCCTCCCTCCATCCCTCCGTTCTGGGCTCCTCTCAGGGGGGGTTCTTGTGTGGCTAACCCAGATTCCATCCATTTTTTTTCTTGGTTTTTTCCCTCATCATTCCTTAAAGGGGTGGCTCAGCTGAACCTCAAAAAAGTTAAATGCTCTAGATTGAATCCCCCACATGGTCTGAAGGGCTCTTCAGTTAAACGGAAAAGAGATTTCCTCCCAATTCAGTGCATTTTTCCCATTTTCAGACTCATCCAAGGAGACAGTTCAAGGGCAAGGGGCTTGGCTATTTTCCTCCGTGGGGTAGAGTGTGTGAGTGTGTCTGTGTGTGTACGCCTGTATCTGTCTGCGTCTGTCGTTGTGTGTCTCCGGCCATGCGAAAACAGCCAGAGAACAGGTCTGATGGAGCCAAGTCTCCCTCCAGCCTGCAACTGGCCCCCTTCCCACCCCTAATTAGCACACACAAACACACATTTCTGGAGACACACACTCGCACAGACACACTCAGCTGTGTTCAATAACTTAACATACTGACAGAGAATACTACTAAGGGATGCTCTAGGTGCAGCCCAGCACAACATCCGAGCAGTGATGACCATGGAGCACGTGTGTATGTATGTGAATGAGACCATGCATGTTTTTTGGACGGCTGCAGCAAACGTTACTTCTGCTCCATCTCTCTCATTACTCGCGGTCACTTGGAGCGTACAGTTGTGTTGGACATGACTTCATAAGGACCATGCTGTTTTTTTGGCTTCCACAGTATGTTGTGTGTCTCTGTGTGTGTGAGTTTTATGTTGTTGTTTTTTTTGGTTTTTTTGGGGGGTTTTTTTTGTTTTTTTTGGGGGGGGGGTCATACTGCATGTTTGGTTTTCTCCCCACATTATCTACACAGCATGCATATTGCAGTTTTTCATCTGGTTCATTCGTCAGCATGTCTTTGAGGTGGCCTCTCGTCACTCACTCAAATTCCACTGGTGCTTTGTTAGGTTGTGACTGAGTCTGCACTTGGAGTCTGTGATGGCTCCTTTACATCTCTTTTTGTGAATCTTTTAAATGTTGTCTCCAGAAGGGTAGAATAAAACATGATGTATTATCCACAAAAGGATTTACCAGCGCAGACTTTGAAAAAAAAATACTCTTAAGAACTGACTTGAGTTACGCATTAAATATAATTAGATGAGTAGAATTCAGAGAGAATTTGCATTTGATTTTCAGCGTAATTCCCTTTGATGTGACAGCAGTGTGTGGCAGCATCGGGCCCAAACTTGGCACTGAGATTTTCACCACATAGCATGTGGTGGAGCTCCACAGAGTCGGAGGTGATAATGCATTTCTTGTGTTCCTGTTACAAGTGGACACCGAGGGCTAGCTCTCACTCTCATGTGTGTGTGAAGGGGAATGTTTAGCACAGCTTGGGGGGGGGGGGATCTGTGTGCAAGGGGAAAGTAGTGTGAGAAGATGTACGAAAGGAAAGAAAAATGTACCCGCATTATTAATTCTTTCCCTAGGCATGTGTTGAAAGTGAAGCATAGAGGAGGAGAGCACAGAGAAGTAACACATGACAGAAATACAAACGCAAATTGGACAGGGAAAATGGATTTGGAGGGCTGAAGGAGCGTGTGCAGGAGACAGCTAGTGAAGTGGAGGCAGAGATGGAGAAAATGGTAGCAGAACTGAGGAGAGGAAGAAAAGAGTGAAGCACAGGTGTAGACAGCAGTAGACTACCATTCTCTCTTTTGACACGAATCAGTGTTACACGAGTAATACTGTCAGCTCTCTGTACAGTTAACAAGAGAGGCCGGCTTCTGTTGGATTTCAAATGGAACCGACAATAAGAATCGAGCTGATTTGCTACTTTCGAATTTAGGCAGGGATTTCAACGGCAGCGTCTACCGGTTAATCCTCTGCCGCGGCTGGTGAAAGTGCAGAGTGTGGAAAGGAAAGCAAGAGCGGTAAGAGAGGATGTTCGGCTTAACCGAGGGCTCTTGATCACTTTCTGCCAGAGTCTGAAATTAAAAAATACATTTTCTCACCACAATTTATTTGGTTTTATTCTGTAGTTAATGCGCTCAAACCTGAGTGGAGCGGTAGCACTTTGGAGTGACAGATAACAAACAGCCTATATTCCATTACATCATGTTTCAACAAAGCGCATTGTTGCAGAAAGAGCAACAGGAAAGCCTTTAATTTCATTCTGAGGCATCACGAAGTAATGAGTACAATAAATAAGAAATCGGAGACATGAACGTGAATGCTTTGAACCCTGTAAAAGTAGGAATAATGTATATTGAGACATCATTTTCCGTTCCTACTTCAAGCAGGCTTACTTTTATATCTTCCAAGAAGGCATGCTGCAGGAACAGCTTACGGAATAAAGTCTAAGCTGTCTTTCTAATTTGTTATTCCTGTCTGAGTTATACCACTCGTTATGTCGTCGGCATATTCCCTTTAACGTTTGTAGAACACTTCTATCCAAAGCTTTGGCGTACAGCGAATGCAAACATTATTCTGGTTTTATTCTCGCTGCCCACTGAGTCAGAGATGACACTGCAGCACATGGGAAAACGGTCACAGGTTGTGTTTGTGGGGAGTTGTCAGAGTCCCTGAAAGCACTTAGAGCCCTGAACTCATGACCCCCGAAGCCCGTACAAAGCAGCAACATCCTGCTTGTGTTAATAGTGTTACTAGTCTAGGCTAGTCTGTGCCCGTGACACAATCAGCTAAAAGATTTTAGAACTTCCTGAATTTAATGTTTTCATTTAGTCACGTTCCTTTATAACTGTCTGAAGTCTGAACTGGAACATTAGAATAGCTTTGATATCGGCACTGGAAGCATTTCATTTAATACACAGCCCCAGTCTGAACTGTTAGCTGACTTTCATGCAGAAGCAATTGAATTTGTTGCCATTGAAATACCTGCTTTAAAATACAGCACTAGTATTACTGAAGGGGAATATCAGGGGAGGAGAAAGTACAAGTTCAGAAAAAGAGTACTGACAAGTCACATGGGACCTCTTTACAACCCTGATTTAGACAGCACTGCTTATCCCTGGAGTTTTTTGTACAAAGACGCACAAACAGGGATGCTGTGTGTTTGATTGCAGAGCCCTAGTTTCAGTCATAGCCTCCTGAGCTAGTTTGCACTCTAACAAAGCCTTTGTCAATATTAAAATGAACTAAAGTGACTTATTTTTCTTGTGTATGTGTAATGCCAGAGGAAAAATGGACCCACATATAAGACTGATGCGCACTCAACCAGTGCCTGTGGCGTACAGAAGTGGAGAGGGGCAGCAGTCTGTGCCCGCGCTCATACACTGCTTCCAGGAAGACTTGTCATTCCGCTGTGTCGCTTTGTCACTCACTCAATCCGCCGCCTCCTCCTCCAGCACCACCTTCTCCTCCTCCACCACCACCACCTTCTCCTCCTCCTCATCTAATTTCCACCCTTCCTTCCTCCTCATTCATCATTATCCTCCTCTGCACGGCCTCCACCTGTTCTGCTCTGCACACACTGATCCATGCTCTTTAATAAAAGTGTGTGTGCGTGTGTGTGTTGCACATTTTTTTTTTAACCCCCTGCCTTGCCTTTTGATGGTGGTCTGTGGACAGACCCTGGCTATCGAAGGGCAACACAGGGGGGAGGGTGGTTGAGACGTTGTTGTGACGTAGCTGTGGGAATGGGGACAGCAGCAGCTCTGAGGGAGAGGAGGAAATGTCAAAGTAGAAGGATGCTCGTCGTGCACACACGCGCGCACACACACACTTGACTGTACTGACACCTCAGCACTCTTACACACTTGACTGCATACATTTCAGACCAGCACCACTGACATCATCCAACCTTTTTCTTGCCATCTTGCTCTTTTTTTAAAAAAACCAAAACTTTTTTTTGGCTGTCTTAATTTTTTTGTTTTCCTCTCCACTGGTCGAACCTTTTTCTTTTTTTTCTTTTTTTTTCTTTCTACCCTTTCTCAACCATATCCTTTTTCTTCCCTGTTTTTCTCCCTCCCTGCCTCCCTCCTACAGAGCCCCCAAAGAACCCATCCAATGCTGGCGTGGTGGCGGGAGCTGTGATTGGCTCCCTGCTGGCCCTCCTTTTGGTTGCCGCTCTCATCGCCGTGCTCGTCACCCATAGGCGCAGGCAGCAGCAGGGTTACCGCGCCAATGGCGGCAGTGACATGAAGACGCGCATATTCGGGGGCGGCAAGAAAGCGAGCAAGAACGGCACAAATGGAGGTGCGGGAAACGGCGGCGGCAACAACAACGGCCCCATCTACGTTTACAGCGAGAGCTCCCCCATTCAGGCCCTTGGAGAGAAAAACAACCACCAGCTGATTACCATGGGAGGCCACCCTGAAGTGGTTAGCACCACACCCACTGCCCAAGACATCCTGCTAAGCAACGAGTTGGACGACGCGGAGAAGAGGAAGTTTGACGAGCTTGACGAAGCAGAGAACTATGATCACTACAATCCTGGTGGCCCCATCCATTTGCCTCGCTCAATTCGCGATCAGGAGATGATTGGAGAATACGATGATGACATGGAGTCCCAGCGTGATGGCTCGGTCATCTCACGGACTGCAGTTTACGTATAGAGGAGGAGGAATTGGAGGAAGGGGAGGAGGAGGAGGCAAAAAGGCGAGCTGGAGAATTCCTCCTGAGGATTTTGTGGCGGTGGGGTCTTGTCCCTGTTTGATGGTGAAAAGAAAATCATACCACTTTTATTTTTGAAAAACAAAAAAAATCAATTTTAACTATAGTCTATCATTAATCACAGTGGACAGAATGAAAAAGAGGGTGTGGTGGGATGTTGTAAAAGGATTGTTGTTGTTGTGTTGTTATGTGGTCCCTAAGAACTAAAAATCAAACGGAGAAAAGAACAACATGCCTCCCACCGCTTCTGCTCATGCTCTCGCTATCACTGGGACCTTGCCTATTGACTGACAGACAGGCTAAAGAGAAACAATGTAATGTGGGAGTAGGTTCATGGAAAAGTGATTACAAGCTTAGAGGAGGCATTTCACTTGCATATTCGCTGTTATCTTCACTAAAACAGTAGCCGTGGAATAAGTTGTCAAGCAGTTACCTGATGCCTGCAAATCTCTTTACTTCTGTGGGAAACTTTTTGTTTTGCCAACGTGTTGAGCTGTGACACCTGGTGGGAAGTGGAGGACAGTGGTATGAGTCAGTTTGAAAGTATAGACAGTAACCATCAGGTAATTTCGAGACAGTAAAAATGTATTTGCTTATGTCTGCTGGTGACTTCGCTCTGCTCTCTCTGCCTTCTTCTCAAAACAACTCTGCCAACTATCACAGGCAGTAGACACTCTCAATTTGAACTTAGCAAAAAATTTAAAGAACATGAGGTCTTTGTGTGGCGAGCAAATAGAAAAGCAGTTAGGTTTTAACAAAGTAAGTTTGCTGAGAGTTTGAACCAAGTTCCTAACAAGTTCCTAACGAGCAAACTTTTGCACTGTGCCTGGAGGTAAGAGACGGTAAACAAGAGATGAGGGAATGAGGTGTAGCTGATCTGACAGGGTCAAAGGATGGGGAGAGGGATTCAGGAGGCAGGAGGACTAGAAAGGAGCACGTCTCTTCTTTTCTCTTCCTCCTCATCCTCGTCTATTCAGAGCGCTCCTGACAGGAGGAGCTTGATTGGTAATGAACCGTGAAGTCGCTCGCTTAGCCGGGACCAACAGATTGCCACCACTTATCGTTTATGACGTGGCGATTCCTCTCTCCCTCCCACCTCCATCTCTCCATCATGCTTCCATCTCTCCTCCTCTCTCTCCGCATCCTTCTCTCCCTTTCTCTCCAGTGTTTATGGGGAGTTTATGATTTATCCAGGGCGGTGTTGAGGTCAGGGCTACCGAGAGCAAAGTAGTATTTTACCGCTCCTGATGTGTCAGACACCCCACTTACTCTACTCCAGCCCGGTGTGCCCTGACATGCCAGGAGTGACTAATCCACCTGGAGTGGCCATGTTCACTCCACTGCACAGACACCCCAGCTGCCTCTCCCGCTTTAGTAAATGGTGAGATGTAACAAGAGCCCCACCTCCAGAGTGCAATGGCATTAGGTTAGACAGATTTTCAATGAGATCATATATTTCTTTCCATTAGCCAGTGTTGTTAAATGTAGTGAATTGATCGGGAGACATAAAAGGTTGCATCCGCAGCAAAGCTATGGGAGTCATATTGACTAACAGGCAACATGTGGCGAAATGGCCCTTTTTATGATGCAGGTTCAGGGCCGATTGTCTCCTGACTGTTAATTTATCCTTTTAACGAGCCACCAGAGGCCCGCTCGGGCAAATATTACTCCATGGCTATTGTACACCGCTGTCTTTGAGGCTCGGTGTGTGTACATTTGCATGCGTCACCATATCTGCATAGCCACTGGGCGACTGTGATGGACAATCGTAGAGAGAACCGAAGCTCCTCTAATCATTGCGTTCCCTGCCCTTCCTAATCAGCTGTCCTTGGACCCACTGGGAATCCAATGAAAGGGGTCTTGATGACTGTACCTGACCTCCTGTAAAGGACCTTCTAAGAAATGGGTTGGCTTCTGCTGCAGGTCATAAGGGCAAATGCAGGGTGACCCATTCCTAAGGGCAAAGATGACTGTGCTTGCGTTTCTTATCGTGGCTGTTTTTTTTTTTTAACCTTGAACTACAGATGTGAGAGATAAACACTCACCCAGTATCTGCACAGGGCGAGGCAGACCTTGTTTGCCTTTGTGATGGCTGTTAACCTTCAGAGAGGTGGCGAGAGAGAGAGACAGATGACAAAAATAGAGACGGCGCTTCGTGTTTGAGCGCTGTCTAGCATATTGTAAGCCAGTGTGTTCAATAGGATTATCGTCTAATGGCCTTAGCTTATACTTAAATGCAACTCCTGCCAACCTGGGGTACAGTAAATTTGCCGAACGCAGCTGATTTCTCACACTCAATATGAAAATGTATTATTTTTACACTTGTATGTGTCACCAATACAAAGAAATATGAGTGCAACACTTAGTTGTTTTTTTTTTTTTTGGAAGGGGGGGGGGGTCAAAAAAAGAATACTGACAAAGGGACAAAACTGTTGTATGTACATTTTGGTGTGAGCTATCTGTGTACTATATACGTAAGCATCTTTATTTTTCTTGTGAAAATGTGGATATTTATGAAAATGTAAATATCAGATCGATGCAGCCAGTGTTTCCGATGTTATGGAAGTAAAGAGGAAAGCGTTTGTGGGTCGGCTAAACCTCAGAAGGCATTCAGAATGTAATTTTTAACCTAACGCATACCTCAGTAGTTTGGGTGTTTATAACATACTGAACTGACTGAGTTTAATTTATCCAAGGGCCAATTTGATTTGGGGGGGGGGATGCATATGCTTGAATTTGTTTTTTTTTTTTTTTTTTTTTTTTTTATCCGAGGTAACTTTATCTGCATTTATAAGCACACATTTCTTGGAAGACAATTGGCTTCACCTTCTCCTTGACAGAAACTCTGCACAATGCAAAAACTTACACACAATACTCAATTCATCAGATAGACCGTAACGACACAAGCAACGGTCTGTTGAGTCAGCGCTCGGTGTGTGTGCGTGCAAATCTGTGTGCCAGTGTGTTCGGCGGCTTTAGGACATCTCTCGCTGCCATTGGACTGTAACTTGAGTAGCCACCCTTTGTCACCATGGAAAACTGGCAAACCGAAGATATTATTGTGCATTTCGAGAAGACTCACTCACTCGGCGCACACACACATACTGTACGTATACATTCGCAGAGTGCTGAGATGCATTCGCCCACACACAAACACCCCTCAGTCAGTCTCATTATACTCACTCCCACAGCCAAACTGTGCAGAAGACACCTTCTACCTGACAACTCTGCCATCTCCTGACACAAGCCCACACAAATGTGTTCGCGTAGCTGCACACACACACACGAACACACTTCGTCTTACTCTGCCTCTTCCACAGCGGCTCTGTCAGGACACATACAGAGTTCTGTTAGTGTGGAAAGAGCTGTACCGTGATGTGTCCCCCTGCTCCAGTGCTTTCTGCCCCCCAAAGTGTCCAGCCTGTTCCCGAATCAGTGACTGTGTAGAACATAAACAACTACACATTCGGGGGAGACGCACACCTTTCACCCAGTATCACAGACACAGGCTTTTTAGGAAAGCGATTGTCCGTTCTGGTCTTGTTCTGCAGAGGGAAATATCGCTTTCATAAAAATGCCACCGCGCTGACCTCCTCCTCCTCCCAGAGCCCTTTGAATGCTTTTAGAAGAGTCGCATTTTTTTATTTTTTTTTTTAACTTGACTCCAAAATGTTGTCTTTTACTTCAGCCACCTCTGCTACTGCGACCGCCTCCACAGACACACACACGAGCACATCCCATTGCCACCCACCTCGGTGCCCAAGTAAGGCTTGTCAGACAAAATGCTTTTAAGAGAAATCTGCAAACCTGGTCCAGGTCTTGCACAAGGTTAGATAGTCAGAATATCCAATATTTTCTTTTTCCTTTTTTTTTCTTTTTCCTGAGAGCAACGTGCTCTTATCGTTTCTTTGGCTCCAAACATCTGATGAGTAATCAAAGCCTTAATGCATGTGAGATGGGAGATGTTAAGTAAAAAATGAAGAAAAAAAGAAAAAAAAAAGAGAAGCTTCCGGTGTACATAGTATAAATATATAAATATTTAGCAGAAAAAAGAATTACTAATTTATGGTGTCACGTTTGTGTATTACTCAGTGACAGCACGCATGAAGGATTTATTTTCTCCTGTTTACCGCTTCTCCTCTCTTCTGTTATTTTTGCAGTGCTTTATAATTTATGTTTTATGAGTGCTTTATTCTTGACTGCTGCGCTGTGATTGCTGCCAAAACTGGCAAATGTGCTTCTTCTATACAAGTGAAACTGTATACAAACACACAACAAAACAGTCTTACCCAAAATGTGCTTTTTATTATTGACTGCTTTGTGTAAAGTTGTTCTTTTTTCTTTTCTTTTTTGTATTTTTTTTTTTTATTTGAGTTTTATTTTGGTCTTAAAAAGAAGTAAAAATACAGATTAGAGTTGGTATTGCCATTTTTGTCATGTCTTTCTAGATTATTTTTCCGTATTCAGTTACTATTAAAGATGTCTTGATTTTTGAAATGTTCCGGTGTTGCTGTGTGTGGTATGTGTCTCCTCTTTCTTACCTTCATGTCTCTTTGACACTTGAGGTTAGCTGGATGACTGAGCACCCAGATTGAATAGAAACGCCAGTCATTGATTCACACTGATTAAATTTATAGATTAATTGATCAGGATATGAAGTAGCTTCTCGGTCTCTTGTCACCCATCCTTCAGATCTCAGACACACCCCTGCTTTTTCTCCCCTTCCCCACACTCTCATTTCCTGGTCTGGCTGCTTGTCTCATTTCACTTTTGATAAATCTGTGAGTGTGTGTCAACAGAAGTGTGATAACAGGCTTATGGGAAAATGAGCGCAGGAACAGGAGATGCCATTTCGTGGTTTATAATTGTCCTGAGCTCCACCTCCTCCCGTTCTGTTTTGTATATGTGACTTGGCTGGCAGAAGTAAACTTGCTGCCTTAGTAATGGCTAGGTAGCAGATGCTGTAGTTGTTTAAAGGGCACATTTTTCTATTAGGTGTTTCACCGGTGCCTGGAGATAATGAAAGCACTGATGCATTCCTATTTCAGAGTGCAGGAATACTATTATATTCAGCAGAGTTTCAACAGTTCTCATGTAAAAGCTGTACAAGCGTAGAGAAAAGGGTAGAGAGCAGGAATGTGGGCATGTAGCTTCAGTGGTTTTCCTGGAGGGAGGCAGCTTGTGTTTTCAGTTGGGGAATGTGCAGGCCAAGCTGAAACTGGGTGAATGGAGCGCCTCTCAAAGGCTGCATTGTTTGAGCTCTGCCTAAACCAAACAGGTTTGGTCAAATTTCAACAAGAGGGCATGCAGAAGTTTAACTGTGTGTAGGTTTATGCTTAAATATGCTGTGTGCGTGTGTTGATGCATGCATATGCACCTGCCTCATTTAGTTTGGACATTAAAAAGCGCTGCTGTTTCCCCACAAAACAAAAACTGACACAAGCAAATTCTGCTCTTTAACGTGCCTGTGATGGTGACAGTTGGTATATGGCAGTGATGGCAGCGAGTTCTCGGTGTTTGCCTGGTGCTTTGATGCCGTCATGTATCTGTGTGACATCCTGGCTCCTTGTCACAGTTCATTTTTGTTGCAGGCTTCTTCTGTCAATGCACAGCTATTTACTGTGAGTCCAGCCCACCATCTGGCCTCTCTAATTGCTTTGGATTTGAGGCTGGCAAGATAGAGAGCACTTACACAGACAGACTCGCTCACTATCTCTCTCACGCACACACACATACACACTTACACACTTTGACTCCTTTGGTTTTCTAGCTGAATGTAAAACACTACGCAGCAGCAAGGCTTTTAAGGCACAGCTAGTAATAAAAGCCTGTGTGGTGCATGCGTTTTTGTCTCGCTGTTACACATGAAGGAAAAAAAAAAGTATGCCCATCATGTGACTGAAGTGACCCCGTAACGCAGAACCTGGCCTATTAGCGCTCAGAGCAAATAACCTGGATCAGGAGTCAAAGTGACAGCTCTACGCCAGGCACTACCACTGCGTTCAACCTTAGCTTTCAACGATGAGACATGGTGCGGTGCCCCCCGGGCAACTCGGCTGGCTGGTAGTGGCACTGTTCCCAACAAGTTGATTGTGGGTGTGCGTATTAAAAAGTGTGTTCTTTGGTCATCCAGCGTGCTAAACAAGTCTGTTCTGGTGGTTAGGCGCCCACTGAGTGCTATGCTGGTTTCAGACAGATTGGGTTTCCACAGGTTGTTTGTGTGTGTGAAAGTGTTTAAGTGTTATCAGATTTTTTTTTCTTCTTCTTTTTTTGGTGTGTACTGTTTGACACATGAATGTTTGTGCATGGCTGTATATTTAACTTCCAGCTCTGGCAGACACAGCTCTGATTAAACACTCCGATCGTGTGTGTGTGTGTGTGTGTGTGTGTGTGTGTGTATAAGCAAACAGACCAACTTTGGTCTCTCTCTCTGTGCTGATAACGGCTAATACAATGCTCATCACTTAGCCTCTCACCCTCAAGCTCCAGACTTGACTAATAAATCCCAGAGTGAGTGATGAATGGCCAAGCCTGCTGCATCGATGTATGAGTGATGGATGTGGTGACCTGGGCCTTCACAGGAATTAAAGCAAGTCTGCCTCTAACCTCAATTATGAAAGTAGGTCTGTGTTTCTATGAGCTTTAAAGTGACTGTTTTTTATCTTTGTTGCCTGTGGTGAATCAGTAGACCTCCAGCTGTGTGTGTGTGTGTGTGTGTGTGTGTGTGTGTGTGTGTGTGTGTGTTTATAGTTAGTCGAGGGTTTCTAGCAAACACTAGATCTTTAACTGGCTTATTTCGTAGCTGAGAGTGATTTTTCTAAATATTTGGGTTCTGCATTCTGGTTTTGACTCCTATCTGTTACTCCTCACTGACCCTCCAGTTTTAGGACAATTATCCAAAATATGAATCTAATTAATGAGTTTGTATGTTGAAATCGTGGAATGTACTTCAGTGGCCAAGTCAGTCATCTGAACCCAAAGCATCTATTTCCAAAGCATGCGTTTCTTTGCTGAAGACCAGATTGTTGGAGGGAAACCCCCTGAGGAAAGCAAGACATGAAGATGGCAGCAGTACAACTCTGGCAGAGATGACAAGTGCGATGATGTCTCTGGGTTTGGATTACTTTTTCTGAAGTTTGTTAATTTGTCCACATGCTTTCTTTCCCTGTGTGTTCCTACTGAACAATAAGAGCACAGAGTCTACAGTTATGTGTTCTCTGCAAAGCAGCGCTTTGAGCTTAAAGTTAATGAGTACAGTAGAGCTCTAATGATTTTTTGATTGACAGAGAATTATCAATTATTTATCAAGCAAACACTGCAGCTTTGTGGGGATTTGCTGCTTATCTTTGTCTGATGTAAAAGCACGTTCAATATGTTTTGGGTTTCTGACAAAACGCGAAAGTCAAAGACTTCACCTCAGGCTATATTGTGATTGGCTTCTTATGCTTCCACACCAGTAATAGCTGTGACAGGATGGATTATGCTTTCAGGTCGTCTCTCTGTCTGTACATCCATCTATTGTTGTAAACATGATATCTCTCAAACAGCTCAGGGGAATTTTTTTCTTTTACAAATTTGCCACAAACATTTACTCGGATGCAAAAATGAACTGATGAAAGTTTAGTGGTCAAAGGTCAGCATGGCCTTACAAAACAAATTGCTAATTGTGACAAGTTTTCAAAGAATTTAATAGGATGAAGTGATGATATTTTGTCTCCAAAGGTCAGCTTCCATGTTTTTCTCGCCATTATTCAGCGGCATAACTGAGGAAGAGAAGCAGAGGCTGTGGTCTCATTTGACCAGGTACTGAATTCATAATGCTAATCTTCAGTGCCCACCTGCTGAATAAAATCTTTAATAGATGTGAGAAAAGCAAGTCAAGACCAACATGCGTGTTAAATCCAGCTTCACTGGAGATGTGGAAACCAATGGTGGCTGATTCTCTGCTTCTCAGTTCCCACTATTTTATAGATTTGGTACAAGTCATTCATCCATTATATCTTCTAACAGCCAACACAGTGGTTAGCACTGTCGCCTCATAGCAAGAAGGTTCTAGGTTCGAATCCCTCCAGCTGGCAGGGGCCTTCTCCGGGTACTCCAGCTTCCTCCTACAGTCCTGCATACTACAAGTAGTGATTGAAAATGGTAAAATCAGTAGGTTTTAGCTCTGTGATAACCTGGCAAATTGTCCAAGTTTCACTCTATCTCCTCCATAACATCTGGGATCGATTCCAGCTAAGCCCACAACCCTGAACGGGAGAAGCGGTTAAGAAGATGGATGGAAATAATCACTGGCAGGAGCCTTGATAAGAAGCTGCTGCTGCTGCTGCTGCTGATGATGATGATATTACCATTATTTAGCATTCTTTAGTATTTATTTAATCATTTGCACTAGATTGGTTTAGCTAGTGACTATAGAATAATATAATTCTTTTTAATTAGTGCAAAGTGCAGTCAAGTTTGATTGGAAATTTGCATTTCCTGTCTATCACCCAACAGCCACCATAGTGGTTACGACTGTTACCTCACAGAAAGAAGGGTCCTGGTTCGAGCCCCTGGCTCAGGCCGTTCTGTGTTGAGTTTGCATGTGTTTCCTCTGCCTTTCATGTGGCTGATCTGGCTTCCTCCCACAGAACAAAAACATGCACATTAGGTTAACTGGTGAGTCTAAATCATCCCTGGACGTGAGGTAGATAAAGTGCTTACAGCATGAGAATAAAGTGTGGTCAAATGTGGCTTGTAGTCTCAAATGCCAGTCCATTTCTATTTCCAAATTTAATGAGAACCTTTTCAGTCGCTGGTAGGACATGTAATTCAAAACCAAATGTGAACCTCATGCTGGCACAGAAAAGTCAGAAGGTTCACCAAAGTCAGCGGGATCTTCTTTTTTCTCCTTTGGGGACCATGAATATCTGCAAAATGTCAAGGCAGTCAAACTAATCTTTGAGATATTTCAGTCCTGACATCACAATCTCCAGATACGATGTGAAATTATTGATTCAGTGCTTAAACTCTTAGAGTGAGTGTACAAAGTCTGAGTCATATACAGTCTATCGTGGTAATACTTGTTGAATTCCAGTATTTCACACACACCCACAGATTACTGATACTGGCTGCTCTCACGCTCCCTTGTTTTATCACAATGAAATTTGAATCAATATTTTTTAAAACAATCTCTCAAGTGGAGTTCTTAATTTCACACTGTGTGAGTCCATTTGTGACAAATTCGGGGCTTGTTCATAATTTAGGAGTCGCTATGTGGAGAGACTAATTTGTTTGCCCGACCTGTAGTTTGTGAACGCTAAACTGGCTTTAGGTACTTTTCAGTGGTACAGGTTCTGGTGTCTTTGGTAGCAATGTTTGCTATGTGGGAAGGATTGGAATCTAATCTCGTTGGCATCTTACTTTAGTTGAGTTTGTTTTGGATCAGGCAGCGAGCACTTATTCACTATTCACACCAGAAACAGCTGTTTATTTGATACTTAAAAAGTCAAGAAAATTGCAGTTTGAAGTAAAAATGCGTTTTCCATCAACTTAAATAAAAATGTCTCAAGGTATAACCTTCATTGCTGTAGTAATGAATGTTTCAAGCCAGAAGGGGTGCTTTAAAAGCACCTGAATGGCAAATGTAGTATTTCCTCTAAAAGAATATTATCATGTCACGCAAGGTGAAAGCAGAGCGCACAGGGAGCCACGTTCCTCTTCCACAAGCGGTAAATGATAACATCCGATCTTCTGGCTCCTGGTCATGCAGTTGTGTTCACATGTGTGTCTACTGTATGCATACGTACAGACACACACTTATAAAAATCCAGGCAGACAGACGGGGGGAGATGAATGCTCCTGTTTCCCTCGTAGGCCCCTGGCGTTTACGCTTTCTGTCCCGTGCTGACGCAGCTGGAGGTAACTGGGCAGTTGCGCTGCATTGCTGGGCACACGATTCTCCCTAAGGGTGGAGCATGCACGCGCAAACGCTGGGAGGGCAGAGAAGGGCAAGGAGAGGGGGAGTGAGATGTGGCAGTATGGATAGAGAGCAAAACGAGCATGATGTTGTGAGGAGAGCAAATAGGAGGTGGAGGAGTGAGATCTGAAGCCCTGTGCACTGCCAGAAGCTCCAAAGAGCTAGCAGGTATATAAATTTAACAGTGACTAATGCAAGATTGAGTAAAGCGGGAGAAGAGAAGAAAGGAGGATGGAGTCAGAGGATCGAGAGAGCAAGAGGGCAAAAGGCAGAACGGAGAGGGAGGAGTAGCTTGATTAAAGATGTAGTGGAGATGGCCAAGTGAAGGGTGGAGGCTGATCGGGGCTAAGTTGTTGCAGCTGTGTTGATTTAACTTCTCACTGTTCAGATTGTGTGTGCTGGGGTGTGGATGCATCTATCTGAGGACGCAATGAAGAGAGGGAGAGAGACATGGAATACGAAGCTTAGACGTTCAGAGAGCGCCGCTGACCTCAAAACACCTGCACAAACAGCCACCACCACAGACAAAAGCTCCGGCGTGTGTTGTGCATGCATGTTCACGAGTTAAATAAGCCCCAAAAGGTCTTCATGCTGTGACTTACCTGGAACAAATCCTGTTCTAGAAAATAAAAACAAAGAACATTATGTGAATGCGGTATGACCACCAGGGAGCGTAGCTTTGAGCGAAGTGAGTGTGCACGTGTCGGTGTGTGTGCATGACTATGCGGGGATGAATAAGAGCGATTTATATCAGGGAAAGAATGGTTTGTTGCTGCTCCTAAGAATAGATTCTGTGACGGAAATGATTTTGATGCTGTATGCATGTGTGTGTGTGTGTGTGTGTGTGTGTGTGTGTGTGTGTGTGTGTTTGCTTGCCCTGGAGTGTTTTGCAGATCAAATGCACTTTCTGTTTAATTCACCGTCTCAACAGGCAGCTCCTACAAAGTACATGCACGCACTGGCACATGCACGTCTTTGCACACTCTAATACAAACATACAGAATGCAAGATGAGAATGGAGATAAAAAATGAAGTAAGTCTGTAAATATTTGGTCTTGGGGACATGAGATATTCTTCTGGGACAACCAAGTCCACAGTAAATGCCGTGTGTTTGCTTTCTTGTTCACTTATATGTGTAACTGCTGTGCAGATGTGGGTCTGCCTGGTGGTGAAGAACATGCATGCAAATATATGTAGGGTTTTTTTCAGCGTGGGTGTGTACTGTAAATGTTTTTTTCAGGGCTGACAGGCGATGAATGTTCATGCTGTGTCCCCTTGAAGTGTTTCATAGTCAGAATAATCGCCATTGAGTGTTTTTTGGGAGAAATGGTTGTTGTGAAAATCCCTACTATGCTTTTTTTTTTTTTTCCGTTGGCTTTGTGGGTTGTATGCTGTGTATATACAGGTCTGTTCATACATACAGTATTGTGAAGTGATAGAGTGGACTAGACTGTGAGCCTTCATCAGCAGTCCAGAGTGATGTTATCTGCGCTGGCTAGTTCCCCTGTAGGGTTCAAGTCTTTTCTGCTTTCTTTGTGAAATACATACCAAAGACAGCGCTGTCAGACCTTAACAAAACTAAGCGTGTGCTCGTGTGTGCTCGTGTGTGCTCATGTGCATGTGTCGGCTCCTCTTTTATAACTACAGATTGACACCTCATTCATGTGTCTGTCATCTTATCGAGACATCTCCTTTTCCTGTAATCACTTCTTCTGCCTCATCCTCTTCTCCTGCACTCCTATCTCCTCATCGTCTGCTGTGGACTAAACGTACCTCGCTTTTAGTCCACACCAGACGGTGTGTGTGTGTGTGTGTGTGTGTGTGTGTGTGTGTGTGTGTGTGTGTGTGTGTGTGTGTGTGTGTGTGCGCGCTCTCGAGCTCTCTCACAACGCCGTCCAACTCGTACTGGGGTGTAAAACTCCACTTCCCCTTTTCTCATTTCCAACACATCTCCCATCACTTGCGGTTGAGCTGAGAGTTGGCATTATAAAAAGAAAAGGCCTTTTCACTTGTGAGTGTGGGGATGTGGGTGTGAGCCAGTATGACGATCTCTGACCACACTACAGCACCTGCTAGGGGTTCTCCTGTATATCTTTGGCCCCTTGTTAACTTGTCCTCTACTCTAGAGTCCTCAGTGATTTCAACTACATGGCTTGTCACTCAACCCCACAGCCAAGGCATCATGGGTAACAGCTCTGACTCACTGCTAAAGTACACTTTAATGTCTAATGCGAGCAAGCGAGAGGGAGAAAGCATCGGAGTTTGGAAAATAGCTCAGCATTGCCATGCGAAGCACAGCGCCGCTGCGCCCTCCGTTGTCCGTTTAACTGTCAGCTTAGGGCAGTGATGGAATAAAATGGTCCTGAATGGACAAAGGGTCTTATCTCCGAAGGAAATTAAATGTTATTCAAATTTGGCGTTTGGCATCTCGGGGGCTGTACGTGAAATGTTTATAAACACAAGTCGATTATCGCTCACATAAACATGGATATGATCTTTGCCACCTTGACAGTAATAACAGGTTCATCGCAGCCTCACACCTCTGATTTAACCCAAGCGGCAAATGGAAACAACCGCTGAGAATTATGGTCTGTTCACTGTGTCTAAGAGCTGGAACTCCTTTTGTTGTGAGGTAACAACAGGGTATAAATGGCAAAAAAAAGACAGCACAGAGCACTCAGAGGGTGCAAGAATGCAAGGCTCACATTTTTGATTAATTTATGTTCCAGTACATTTCAGTTTTCCTAAGTCATTACCCTCCCAAATGACAACCATTCCCAGTGGATTCAGGCAAACTCTTATAAACAAGTGCTTGCTGTGGTCCAATCTCCGTGCTTCTGGTCTGCTTATCGTCTTGTGTTAGCACTTGGGTTTACACTCTTTTCTGGAGACTGTGTATCATCCTATAGTTTCCATTTCCCAGTTATTTATCTGTATATTACACACACACTCTCCAGGTACTGCTCGCAGGTCGTTTATCCTCCATAGGTCCCCTGATATATGGAGCTGTTGCATTATAGTATCATGACACACTCCTGCCTGCAGAGCAAACACAGTTGCGTACGCTGTCAAGCACCTGGTTTGTCATGGTGTGTGTCTGGCACAGTTAAAGGGTAAGTGTAGGTGTGTGTCTGTGTGTTAACTTAAGTTTTTTTCTTCTTCTAGTGATTTGTCCTATTTGTCCTATTCAAGTCAACCCCTTACTTTGCTGTCTCTCTGTTAATACTACTTTTACTCAAGTGCTTCAGGGTTTTCTTCTCCCAATTGCTATTCATTAGGGTTGATGGGTGGCAAAGGTAGTAAGGCTGCAGCAGCACAAATATGGCTTCTAGAAGGTTTTCTGTGGCATATTTACTGCAGTATTTGCGGTCTTATTCATATAACCACAACCACTTTTTTTTATCTTTTCTGTTTTATCTGTAGATTGTTTCTTGCTGGTCTGTGAGGTGTAAGAAATTTGCGTTTTGCAAAACACCAAGACATTATTGTCATTTTGCTTCGTTTAGCAACAAGCAGTGCAAGCAGAAAGAACTTAAAATAAAACAAAAACTAAACTTCGAAGCTGGGCCAAGAAAATACTTTTGCAAATGCAGTCATCTGAGCGCTCCGTATGATACGTAATGATTTCTTATTTCGAAGAAACATCTTTTGGTGTCTCATGTGTTGCTTTCCTTTCCGTGCAGACTCCGAAAGTCTTTGTTGATCATAAGCAGCGGAAATTTGACTCAAACAGTAGTGTGAAAATGGTAAATATTGCTATAGAAGATGAATTTGATGTTTAGTGGTGCGAGTTGGCGTACATGTGGATAATAGTTGCATATGCATGAGCCTATATTCGCTGTGTGTTGGTGGTATCCCTCTGTGTATGTGTGAGCCCCCCCTCTCAGTGAGTAGGCAGCGTATTACTTGTTTTGGTGCAATGAGCCAGGCCTTGTATTAGGCAGGTTGAGCTGCAGGGGAAATTTTGTAACACTTGACCTGTTTCACTGACTCATTTGTGTGGATGAAGAAAAGGAGGGAAAGAAAAGGAAGGAGAGAGCAAGCGAAGGGATTGGATGGCAGCACAAGTGGTTCGGGGTGATTGGAAGCATGAGTGACAATGGTCAAGAAAAGGAGGGGGAACAGCAGCTGGGGCTAGCTGAGCGGGGAGAGTGACATGAGATGACGGTGCCTTCACATTCCTGCTTTCTTACTTTCCCCGTCTCTGCGGCTCTCACCCATCTTTCATTCAGCAGCCTCTCTGGCAGGCCCGGCCGAGTTGCCCCTCTTCTTATTACTCAGCCCTTCAACCTTAAAGGTCAAAAGCAAAGACTTTGCGCTTTAAAAGTAAAGAATATCACATTTCTCTGTAACTACCTGGTGCTGTGCACGTGACTATGCATATCAGAATCAGAATCAGAATCAGAATACTTTATTGATCCCTGGGGGAAATTATTTAATATATGTGACATTCCTCCTTTTTCCCGTCTGTCCCGGTGAATGTGGTTGTTTTTTTTTGTTTTTTTTAAATACTCAATGCCAGCTCACTGCATACATATTAATAGTCTAGTTTTTCATTTGAGGAGCTCAGCTGGTGGTCTCCTGCCTTGAAGGAAGACTTTAAGCTGTATAACTGCTTCACTGGCTACTTATTCTCACAGTGTCCTCTCCTTCCTTCTGTCCTCAAATTCTCTCTGTGTGTGTTTATTTTCCTTTGCCTTTGGCTGTAATGAGTATAAAGTAGGTAAGAATGATGAATGATGTATTAGAAATTGTTGAGGGGTCAACTGATCATTTTCAAGTGTCTTTTCATTTTTTGCTTACCCTTTCTGATATCCAGCCATGCAGATAGCTTTTTATTCGAGCATGTTTTTAAGTGTAACCTGTTAAATATGCAGTACCTATAAAAACTGTTTATAGCTGTGTATTTCCCAGAGCACCAGGGCGATGAATCTTCAAAGATAGCTGAGTATCTGAATGCAATTTTCATGTACAATTCACACCTAAAATGAACAAACTGGATATCTCAGCATCTGTCAGCGCAAGAAGGAAATGCATGGAGACCGCCATGTGATTTTTTTTATTTTATTTTATTTATTTATTTATTTTCCAAAAAAAGAAGAAAAAATATCAGACCCCATCTGGAGATGATGATCAGAATCAGCTGGGTGTGAAAGGCAAGCTGTGTCCAAAGTCCACCTCCTCCCAGTAATTTAGTCCTGCAGGCAAAGAGTTTACAGATTTCATTTGAATTGTACAGACACCTCGTTCAGCTCTCTCCTCTCTGTTTTGTCCTATCAAAGGAACCCACTTTGGTGCGTATGACAAAATTTTTTCCTTCCCTCCCCTTTTCATAACAAGATCCACCTGTTTAGATCTCAAAAGAACTAACTGGCCAAAGTCTCCAATCAAGCCCTAGATTTTTAGACATGTAGGAGTAAAGTTATCTCTCAGACTAATTACAATATACTCAAATGCTATTATGGATTTTTTTTTTTTCTTTTCCGTTTTTTGTCCAGTGATGCCAAACTCATGTCGTCTAGCCCTGCTTTAAACACATTTCAGCTCTAGCTATAACATCTTTCCTGACAAGAGTTTATTGAGGAAATAATTATGCTTCCCTCGACCTGGGACTTGCCAAGTTTGTCAGCAAGTACACCAAACAGTTTCATAATTTGCATACTGAGATTGATGGTGTGCATGTGGGCTGCATGGGCAAAGCGAAACTGCTTATAAATACAAAGCATTAAAACAAATGTAATGAACTGCATGTAATTATATAGAAACTCTAATGTTAATATCTGGTGTAGATGTTGATGGCCAAAGAAACCCAAGAGGGTTATTGCAGAATGTGGCCAGATAAACCCAAAACTATCTCGCTGGTTAGAAAGCACTGCAACTCCTGGAGCCTTTAATACTTAATGCGCTGAACTTTGTTGCCCACCAGTGGGTCAGTCATTCGAAACTCATGTTGTGCAGCCAAACATTGTTCTGACTCTTCGAAGTTTATTTCAAATGTGAGTGGAGATTCAGAAGTCTCCAGACATGCCAAGTTCGATATTCCTCACGTGCCTGGAATTCAGAGGAGGGAAAAGATAAACGAAATGTCAGGCAGGAAGTTTTAAAGCCTTCAAGTTGCTTAAGGGTAAAATTATGCTTTAAGAAATTTAATCATGTGTAAGAGTTTGATATTGTTCCTCATTTTCCACTTCATTTGCTTGTTTAAAAAAAAGAAGTAGTAAAAATGTGGAGGGAAAAAAAATCCTCTTGTCTATCTTCCTTTTCCTTCGAATCTGCTTTCATTACCCTCCTTGTCCCCCAATCTCCCTTGTCGCCTGCTCTTCCGCTGCTGCCACAACTGCGCAAAGTACAGTTGTAGCCTTTCAGTCCTGGTGTGACGGCTGGCGTGGCGACTGGTGGCTGCGAGCACGTCCTCTGGTAAAACGAGCCCCGCCATCAGTCGAAACAGAGCCTGGTGTTTGGTGACATTTAGCATTTTACTGCAAAAATTATGCATCAGTGTTGACATTCAGCCTTATGCATAAAATTCATGATGTATGTGGCACTTCCTGTAGGCATTGCAGCAGAAAGACGGGCGAGGAGTATGTCACAGCTGAGGCACAACAATCCCACGTGTTGAGAATAGATCTCTGTTGTGCGTTTGCATATGTGCGAATGGACGAATAACATCCTCGTGAATCTAGATCATCAAGCTTTATGAATGATTTTAGGAGTCGTGTTTTTCGTGTTTCCTTCTCTCCATTGTTGTCTCCATTATGGATTCAAGAATAACTCCCTGCTCCTATGCACATACACACGTACACGCACACCTCTCCCTGAGGTACTTCACTTTATTCATTCTTCGCAGATTAATTCCGGGACGACACTTTTTACGATCCCCAATTTATGTCAGCAGTCAGGCAGGCAGGCCTTCCCTCTCTGCTGCCTCTCCTCTTATCTCCTCTGCCTCATGTCTCTGTCTCCCTCTACATGTGCGCTCAATGAAACAATGGTACTTTCTAGTAACGAGCATGGAGTTTGTCAGGTTTTAAAAAGAAGAAGAAGACAAATGGAGGGAGGGACCGAGAGGATGTGAAGATAATGGGTTTCTGTGGTGATTAACATTCCAGAGTGCTGCATCAAAGAAAGTGTGACTGTCCTATTGTGCCTTTACTGACAGACGAATGAAGGGAGGTCTCGGCGCTGGTTTCTTCTGTGGCTCACAGGGTAATAAACATACCATGTCTAATCTACATCTCGGGTGCCGGGGTGTCTCTGTAAGTCTGAGCATCTCCGTGTGTATCTCTGTGTAAACTGAGAGTGACACATCCACCCTTTTCATCTTTTGAGAACAGAGCCACATTTATAAGATGCAGTCAGCGTGACGGTGAGTGAGCTCTCATTCTCTCGCCCGGTGAGTCAGACAGCGAGCTGACTAACCGGTCATTCATTCTGTCATTTGGGATCACCGGGTTCCCGCCACGCCGCTGTGACACACCTGTCACCCGGAGCGAGAGGAGCCCGACCTATAGGTGCGTTTAACCAAAACAGGAAACGGGGTTCGGCAAGCCACTGTTCCATTAGAACTGACATTATTCCCGCTGAGTGAAAGCTGTTGACATGTAGGCATCACTGAAGTGTTGTGAAGTGCCTTGCAGAAAGGTTCGGCTTGCAAGTGTTTTTTCATTATTGGTTCGGGAGGCAGAGAAAAACCTACAGCAGCGTTCATAAGTGACTCCATCAACCTCTTAAACACTCAGTCAAAATATATCCGTGACCCCTGCTTCGCTTGCGCTGTTATCCGTGATATCGCTTTAAAATGACACAACAGCGATTACTCAGTCAAGTCATATATTTATCATCAGAAACTATAGATGTTTGGTCAACTTAATTTGCATCATCAGTATTTAATTACATTTTACGGTGCCAGGCATTAATCAGGACAATAGTGGTTCTAATAGCAGAAATACATAAAAAATATATATATATATATATATATTATCTCACATAAACTAACAAAATAGAGTGAATTAATAGTTTTTGTTTGTTTTGGTTTTGAAACTGGCTGACCCTTTAAAGCCTGAAACGTGACATAATTGCCAGAAAATTTAGATTTTTTTTTTTTGAAAATGGAGTGGTTATTGAGCCTTCTGACAGTTTTTTTTAAAATTCATTGAATATTAATTTGCATTCTGAATTTGCATATATGCATCATATTTGGCACATCTGAGTTTTTAATGTTATTTTTTGTTTATTGCTTAAAAATGTATTTAACAAATTTTTTTTTTTGATTTGTCGGAAAGAAAAACACTGATTATGTAGAGGTCTCAAAAACTTGTATCAAATATGACATAGTAGGTGTTTAAGGGTTAAAAACATTAAAGTTTAGTCTAAGCTCAGAGGGTTCCTTATTAGTCCATTAGGACCAAATATTCAAATTACTATTTTAAACTTTAACAAACTAGTTACCTGTTCATAGTTAGGATTCACTGATGAACACTTCCTGTGTTCATCGATGACATACCTGTTTTTCACTGGTACACTCAACTATTGTTCATTACAGCCAATCACACGTCAACAACTCAAAGCATTCAGGCATGAAGATGCATTCAAGTCAACCTGCTGAACTTCAAATTGAGCGTCAGAATGGGGAACAAAGGCGATTCTGAATTTAGCATGGCTGGTGCCAAACGACCGGGTCTGAGCATTTTTGAAACTTTTCCCACACAACCATCTCTTGACTTTACAGGGAGTAGTCCAAAAAATAGAAAATATTCTGTGTGTAGCCGTTCTCTCGGCAAAAACGCCTTATTGATGCCAAAGGTCAGAGGAGAACAGCCAGACTGCTTCAAGCTGATGCGAAGAAAAACAGTAGCTCAAATAACCACTTGTTGCAAGTCTCTCAATGCACAACATGCTGAAGCTTGAAGCAGATGGGCTACTGCAGTGGAAGACTACCCCGGCCTACAGTGTCGGCTAAGAAGAGGAAACTGTGGCTACAGCTCGCATAGATTCATCAGAACTGGACTTCCAGGTTCGTAAACATGAAAGCATAGATTCAGTCTAACTTGTATCAGCAGTTCAGGCTGCTGCTGGCGGTGTAATGGTGCAGAGCATATTTTCTTGGCACTCTCTGGGCCCCGATGCACCAACTGAGCATCATTTAAAGACCACAGCTTACCTGAGTATTGTCTCTGATTATGTCCATCCCTGTATATGACCAGTGTACTCATCTTCTAATGGCTGCCTCCAGCAGGAAAACTCACTATATCACAAAATTCAAATCATCTTAATTGGTTTCTTAAGCATATCGGTGAAGTTGTATCAAGTACTCAAATGACCTCCACAGTTTCTAGATCTCAGTCCAGTAGAGCACGTCTGGAATGTGGTGGAATGATCTGATCATGGATGCGCCGCTGAGAAATCCGCAGCAACCGTATGATGCTGCCATGTCAGTTTGGATCAAAATCCCTGAGGAATGTTTGCAACACCTTGTTGAATCTGTGCCACGAAGAATTAAAACAGCTCTGAAGACGAAGGTTGATGAAACCTTAATACTCACAAGGTCTACTTGTGAAGTGACCAGGGAGAGTATATACCTTAGATAACCACACTGGCCATTTAGGTATAATGTTCAGGAATAACAGCTTTAGTAATATCAGGGCAGTGGACGCATTGTTTTATCCCTCTTTAATTACTCTAGTACAACGAAAATGGAGATGAGAAAAATTAAAAGGCTTTGGGCTAGAAAGGGTTAATAGAGCTAACGTCTGTGTTTCAGTGTCTTCTGAGTTCAGTTGTAAAAGATGATTGCAATAATAATCAATTCTCTAAACTTGACATTGATTAATGTGATTTTAAAGTTGCCAGAAGAAATCTTTGAGCCTTTTGAAATAATCTGGATTTTTGCACTCGTTAGCGATGAAATTCAGTCTGAATCAGAGCCAAGTCACACTTAAAGAACAGAACTTGCTGGAAAAAGCAACAATCCCTTGAATAATTTTGTAACTTGGAGACTCATCTTTTGCAGACCTTTTTTCTTCTTCTTTTTTTAAACGGCAACAGCCTCCATCTTGTAAGCAGCTACAAGAAATGTACATCAATATTATAGGCTGTCTTGAGTGACCTGCCCTCTGCAGGTCATGCACCGCTTCACAGATGTGCTATGGGCAGTTTTGTTGACTTGAGCATCCCAAACTTTTTTTGCTATTGTTTGTGGATTTACTTGTGTGCTTTGGGTCACTTTCTGCAGTTTCAGGGCTGCCCTGAGGCAGCACTGAACCACAATGCTCCCTCCACCATGCATCACTAAGATTCAAGTCTGTAGTGCCTTTTCTGCTTCACACATGGCACAGGGGGCATTTTTTTCCCCCAAAAAAGCTGAAGTTTTGTCGACAGTACATCTTTCCTGAAATGTTGAGGACCACACGGAAGTTTCATAAAGGAAACATGAACACAGATTTGAGGAAAATGTAAGGATTTCTGTAGATTCTGCTGTAAGTGGTGGCTTCTTCTTACCTTTCTTGTTCAATAGCAACAGTCCTTAATCTACAAAAGGACAAACATCTATATAGGCTGTTTTTCTGAGGCCCTCTAAAAGGTATGAGTGGAACAAAGGTAACAAACAACGAATCTTTGTTCAGAAGGGCAGACTTTGTCTTTGTGTGCCATTATTTATAGCACCTCTGTAACCCACACTTTCAATCTCCTTAATTATAATTCCTAACTCAAAGTCGCTTTTTGCAGACGTTCTGCAAAAGAGGCTCAGTTTTTCAGCTTGCACAGTAAATCATTTCTCACTGTGTTATATATATAGTCATGAAAAGTACATCTCATGGTTTAGTCAAGCTGTGTTTGTCTAAAATAGTTATATAGATGACCACATTTTCCCACTAGTGAATACAGAAACTCTGGTAATTCGAAAAGCTCCCAAACTTTTCCTTGCGACTGTACACACAGACCAGACTTGGAGTTTGTTATTGGTATTCCCTCCACTTTTCTTGCTAGATATGGGCCTCAAATGCCTAGCTAATCAGGTAGTCTGTCTGGAGATTGCTCGTGGATTCACAGCTAAGATCAGTTGATTCTCCCCAGTCCCAGACTTTGATCCTAATGTCTCATCCGCCTTCAGATCAAAATGTACATCCGACTTTCCCCTGCTGTTCCGCTGCGCTGTGCATACACCCGCACACAGTCAGGTGTGCTTTGAAAGCTAAGCAGGGCAGACACATTTTTGAGCTAAGTTAAGCCAGGGATTAAGGAGAAATTTACTGCCCATCTAGGTGTGTGTAAAGATATCTATTTTTGACTCTGCCTTCAGAGAGAAATGCCTGGTTTTCCTCAGAAAAGCATCAAAACCCCTTGCATCATCCCTGGCTCTCACTCCCTCATTTCACACAGGTGCTTTTGTAATCCACGCACACTCACAGACACTCGGAGAACACACTGTCTCTTCTCTCTATTTACGAGCATTTCATTTGTGAGTGTTTGTGTGTTCGTCGTTTGCACATGTGCTGTGTGCGTACACGCATGTGACTGTGTTGGGTGTGTACGCGTCCCCCCTCTCTTGTTGCGTGCCTAACTGGCTCTGACACATCTGTGGCTTTTCCAGGCGAATAAGGGCCGGTGCCAAACTGCCAAGAAATCAATGCAACAGACTCCACTCTCCTCCTCTTCCCTCATCTTCCTCCCTCTTGCTGCTCCCCGAGTCTGCCCCCCTCTTTCTCTCCGTCTCTGTCCGTCTCTGTCTTTGCTCTCGCCTTTCTTTCTTTTTTTTTTTTTTTTCCTCCTCCTTTGTTGCTCCGAGCCCTTATTAAAAATGGAGCGAGTGTGTGCTGCATATTTAAAATGGTCATGGATGGATTTAAACGGCTGATGGTATTTAGTGTCTCCTCAGGGAGCTGCTATGAGCCCTTAAGCTGACTCCTCTGACTGGAGCCTGACTGACTGGTGAGCGCACACTAAACCTCTAATAATGACTTGTGTACACACAGTCAGCCCTGCATACGCAACCACGCACACACCGGCAGGCTCGCACGTGCTCCCATTATAGCACACCCTTCCTAGTATTGAAAAGGACGCTGGTCACGTCTGTTCTGCATGGAGTAGGTGCATTTGCAGAGTGCATGCAGTAGTATGTGTGTGCGCAGGCTCAGCGGTCAATAACTCATTAGTTTGGCTTCTTTGATGTGGCCCTGTGTAAATGTTTTAACTGTATTTGAAGACACTCTTAAGAGTTTACAAGCATGTCTAAATGTGTGTGTAAAATCTGTGTGTGTGTGTCTTGACAGCCAGAGCTGATGTCACACTGAGCCTCTTCAGGTCGAGCAGCAAGTGTTTCTGTCATGTTGTCTTTCATGCTAGCTTGAATTTGGGCTCCAATCTGCTCCTAAGTGTCCTTCACTGAAACACTATTGATTACCCCCACGCGTGCTCAAACAGCGAACATAAATTCTGCTGATGTGAAACACACAAACACGCGGATCAACAGACACCCCCACAGAGAAGGGGGAGGGGGGGGGGGAGCAGGAGCATCTTAACAGGCGACATTCTGCGATGGGGGAGTTTTACACGCGTATGAATATTCAGACAAAAGAGCATTTCCAGTAACTAACCTGTGCCTGCAACCATTCTGGATTTGGAACGATGAGCTCAGCATCATAGTCTTCTGTGTGTTCAGTGCGTGGCAGATGAGAATGATTTATTCATTACCGATGCTGCGAGGGTTTTTTTGTTTTTGTTTTTTATGTTTTTTAATAGTGGCTACTTGGTGTAATGTTGTTTGATGTATGTAGAGCCGTTTGTATCTTTCATCCATGACATGTGAGGGTTAAAGCGTGTCTGTAATGTAAATGTTTTGATCTCTGCTCATGCATTAGAGAGTGCATCAATTTAGATGTTGGCTGTTGGCACTTGTTTGTCTTTTTTTTCCCCCCCTCATACAGAGCTTTGACACGTGTGCCTCCCAGCATGCTTGCCTACGTTTATTTGTATTTGCATGTTAAAAGATGCAGGACAGTGAATTACAGCTGTGCTGCTGTGCGACTTACTATTGACTGAGCTCTAAACACTAGACACAGCGATGATGACCTTTGAGGATTCTCCCTGCAGTGGCAGAAATCAAAGGAGGTACACATTTCTGGTTTCCAGTCACAGTTTATTTTCACAGATTTACACAGAAGCTTAGACTTTCTTGGAAGTGCATGGATGCACCGAGTGAGCGTGTGTGCGCACGTAGGCTTTGTGCCAGAATATTTGTTGCGTCCTTTTTACCATGCATGAATCAGTAGCACTCTATGCCAAACAGCCAATCAACCACATTTAAACACTAATGAAACCATTCTTTATTGCCAAATTGAACTGTGAATGTTTTCTTCTCCACCTTCCATCTCTTCTGTGTTCTATTGTTTCTGTGTCCACTGGCTCCCAGTGGCAATGCATAACTGAATGGCAAAGTGGGGAAACGTCTTTCTTAATGAGCATTTGAATTCGGGTTCGTCGAGAGCGCTGTTTTTGTGTGTCTCGACACCTCGCATTGTTGTGGTTTCTCTCCAGGGGCGCTGGATGAAGAGGAAAGTGAATGAATGTGGAGAGCACGCAGAACCATTATGGCTCTGTGTGTCATTAATCAGGAGCTGATGAGAGGCCGTTTGAGGGAGAGATGGAGCCTATTACTGCTATGGCACTCTCAGGACTGTGCACGAGGCTCTTTTAGCCTGCCTATTTTGCGGTCAACAATACACCAGGTACAAACACTGTAAACAACACTCGAAAGGAAATCATTATTCCAGCCCAAAAGAAAAAAAAAAAATACAACAAATTCTGCAAAGGGATCATTACTTTTCTATGTTATCAAGCTGAAAAGAGGAGAATGTTTGGAACTTTTCTTGTTCCACGCATATTTTCTTTTTCCTCCTACACGTTCTCAGCAACTGCTTCTCCACCCTCCAGATTGAATCTTCTATTCTCTCAGAGCTCTGTGTTTTTTCCTATATGTTCTACACTCTCCTCCCTCCTTCTCCATCTCTGTCTCTTCTTCTCTGAGCATTGTTTCCTTTCTGGGAGTCTGTGTGAGGAACTTGGTAGGAGGGCGACATGAAGCGCACTCGCTTGTGAGTCAGCGAGAGTTGAGAGAATTGAACGAACTGACTCTCCCAATACTTTAGAGAGAGATGGAGGGAAAGGAGCAGTAGCCAAGTCCTCGACGTTACATTCCCCCTTGTTATATGTTCCACTTTTGCACAGCGGGCTGCTGAATGGATTGCAGTACACAGAGGCTATTACAGTGAAGCATCCTGGCTGCAGGGGAGAAATCTAAGAGGATAGTTTGAGGTTTTATGTGTGGCTGAGTGGGGTGGGTAATGAGGTGAGAGTCCCTTCTAGCCAGAGGTTAGCAGTGGTTACGAGGGCAGGTAAACATACCAGCTGCTTCTGACTGCCTGGCCTCAAGGCCACGGTGACACTGGCGGAGGAAGTGAGAGTGGGGTTTGGAGGGTGGAGAGCAGAAAAAGCAGGCCAGGAAGATGGATGGGAAGCCTAAAGGCATCGTGAGGCAAACTAGGTGGCTGGATATTCTCAGATTGCAACATTTACTGTAAGTTACAGTATATTCTCAGGCTTGATGGGTTCCCTTCCAGGCGTCTGTTTCTATCACAGCTGATGCTTATGTCCCCTTCTCTTTGTAATATATAATATTATGTAATGTAAGAGGTAGTTAATATCCTGGTTGCGTTCACATTCAGGAAACGCACATTTTTGTGTGTCACATTTAATAAAAATGCAGGAAACCTGCAGCTGTTTATTTAGATTGTCTCACTTTCAGGAATATTTGGACTTTTTTTTTTTTTTTTTTTTTTTTTTTGGTGAAATATGTTTATTTGCTTCCTTGCTGCAAATTAAACATTAGGATCAAACAGATTTCAAGAATCTGTGCCAAGCCTGGAGCTGCAGGGACAGGATGTGATGTGCTTAGCGTAGAAAGGGGAGAAATAACCTGAACAGTCCTCCTACTAGCAAAACCGGTAGGACATATAACATGCTCAAGCTGTGCCAGTCGCTACAAATGTTAGTTTGTTTTGATTTTTCATGCAACGCTGAAGCATTTCTCGAAGTCTCATCATCGGGTATTGAACAGAAGTGTCGGTCAGTATGTGTAGGCGACTGTGTTTATTTGTTAACGAAGAATAAATATAAATTAGGCGCAGCCTTCCAGACTAATTTGCATCTGTTGTCCCTGGTTTTTAAATTAAAATTGGATGTCTTGTTTTAATGGTATTTGTTTTCTTAGTTATCTTTTTAAAGTGGGCATACAGGTGTGTGTACACCACCCCTTTATTGCTCAAAAGTGTTGTCACAGTGTTGCCACTGGACAAGGATAAAGATTGGCCTCAGTTCACATAAACTCACCATTGTTGTGGTCTCATAGGCAGATATGTATGTGGATGTATATGAGTAGCTGCTTTCCCCTCTGCATCCGATGCTCCTGATCGCTCATTAAAGTGTCAGGTATCACTATGGTTTACTATCAAAAAAAAGAAAAGCCCCTGACTGTTTCTAAAAGTACTTTTGTACCATTTTTCTTTTGTGTCACCTAGCGCTGTTCATAGTAATTAGTAAGTCTTCAGAGGTGTAATCAGATTCTTTTTTTAACCTTCAGACGGAGATGATTTCATGCTTCCTCCGGTCTTTATGCTAATCGCTACCCAGCTCTACAAGTAACACGCAGACATGACAGTGGTATTGATCTACTCATCTTAACATCAGCCAGAAAGCAAAAACTGATTAAACCGTTCCTTTAAAGTGAATATCAGAAGGCCAGTTTAGTGATTGTGGTCACTTGTGTTCCTTTTTGTTGTATAAATGTATCTTTTTTTCCTCTTCTGAAGTGATGCAGAATGTAAATGCTGAGATGTAATCTGAGTTACAGCAGATATCATGATATCATTATAATTGCGCTGCAAAACTTCTAATGAAAGTGCAAGCGCTAAAACTAATGGTATGTTAAATATCCAACATGTAGAATTTTAATAGGGCCACTTTGTTTTTGAGACAGCAGTGTAATGTATCATAATTGCTTTAATGTGTTGGATTTTTGAGAGTGCTAAAATCTACAAAATTATGTGCTCCAATCGACGTAATGGCAAACTGACCTGTGCTTTTAGAGCACTTGTTACTCTTCTGTTAAGTATCTGCTTGCTGTTTCCAGCTCTACCTTTTACCTCCCACCTTTTCTGTGTGTATATGTGTATGAGCGAGAGAGAGAGAGCGCGTGTGTGTGTGCGGGAGAAACGGTGTGTTTGTAGTACAACATATCATTCATGTTCTGAGTGGACAGCAACATTTGGCTAATGCAGCCCTGCTTTCTCTGCTGGCTGGAGTCGACCACCTCGGTGCCAGCGCAAAGTGGACTGTAAATATTAACGGGGAGATGGCAAGAGTAGAGCGGCGACCTTGTCAGGAAGAGAAGCAAGGAAGGAGAGGCAGAGGGAATGATTGAGGCGCGGGAAGAAAGCGAGCGGGGTGGAGAGAGAGGGAGCGACAGAAAGAAGAGATGGAGATGCCTTCTCCCAAGGCAACCGAGTGTGCTTTGATGCACTGTGGCAGGGAACACACTGTGTCCCCAGAGAGGGAGAGCATCTCTCTCTCACACACACACACAAAACACACACACCATGCAGAGTTATCACATTAACCACGACACAGCTTTTTAAAATGTCAAAATGCACAGGCACACTTAGAAGACGCTTACACATACACACAAACACAATGTGTACACTTAATGTACGTCAGTGACGTGAATTTAATCCTCAGACAGTCTAAATGCGCAAGGTTGAGCTCTGGGAATCACGGGAGATTAGAAATGACCAGCATTACTGATTTGCCCAATCCAAAAACCCCTGGCAACAGCATTGCAGACGTGCACGCACACACACACACACACACACACACACACACACACACACACACACACACACACACACACACACACACACATAAAATTCAGTCAGCGTTTCCTTCAGTCAAATCAGTAAGGTCTGTCCTCCCTGAGCCATTCGGCTGGTTGTGTTGTCCGAACAAGCACAATCAATTTGATGTGATTTGTTTTGTGTTGAAATGAGTTGTAATGGCATCATGAGTGCAGTGAATAGCAAATGACAGTGATGGTGATTGTGGTGGTGGGTGTAGTAGGTCTTCAACTGCTGGAAAATTCATGTCAGAGGTAGCTGCAACACTCAACACTGTAGCACTTGCATTGATTGTGAATAATTTAAGTGCGTGTGTGCAGGTCTAAGTGGGTGTGCGCGTTTGTGTGTGTGTGTTCAGGCCTGCAGCTCATGCATGTGCCCTTTTAGCATAGCCACTAGCTGTACTTTATTCTCCACCTTTGTTGTTTCACCTCTTTGCCTCATTCTGCTCCTGCCCCTCCTCCTCCTCTTCTTGTCTTCATCTCCCTCAATTCTGCAGTTATCTGTGCACCTGATCGTTAGGTTACTGTATTACCAAGTGTATACACAGATCAGGCTGAATGAACGCCCGATAGATGGATAGGGCGTGTGTTTTACCAAGTTACCCCAGAACAGGGGTGCCCAATCCCGGTCCTCGAGAGCTACCGTCCTGCAGCTTTTAGATGCATCCTTGTTCCCACACACCTGAATCAAATGAATGGCTTGTTATCAGGCATTTGCCAAACATGATGGCATGCTGAAGAGATCAAACCATTTGATTCAGCTGTGTTGGAGTAGGGATGCATCTAAAAGCTGCAGGATAGTAGCTCTCGAGGACCGGGATTGGGCACCCCTGCCCCAGAATCTAAAGGGTAGGATTTCACTTTTCTCTTAGTGAGCAATGAGATTACATCTTTATCTTAATCTCTTTCAGAGGCCATCCATTCATTCCATCCTAATCTCATCTCCAGGCTCTCTGCTCTGACCGTGGTAGCCTTGTATTTTTCTGTGCCTGCTGGGACTATAGCCCTGTGTCTCATCTGAGTTCAAAAGGGTCGAATTTCAGTCGATACCCGTTTGTCTCATTACGCTGAAACTTTGCATTAAGGGCAAGCTTTTTCCTGAAACGTAAGTTTCCACTGACATCTTAAAAACAACAAAGGCGAACTTGCAGAAAAGAGAATTCTAAATCAAATGTTTTCTCCTTCAAAGGCATTAATGGTGGCGCGGTGATCAAACGCTGAGAATTTATATAATTAAATAGACATTTTTCACTTTGCTAAAAAAGCATGCTGCTGTTTGACTTGAAATATTGGAGAGGGTAAAAGCGGGGGGAAGATGATGCACAGTGAAAATTCACAAGCGGGACAATCCCGCAGCATTACTGCCACATGGCCAAGGCTACGTCAAGCTGAGCCAACAAGCAGCCTCGGGCTTTGGATATTTTGGTCAACTGTCTCTTTTTTGTTTCTTGTTTTCTTTTTAAAGGCAAGCCAACCCATTAGGAATGAATCTGATCATTAGCTACACTAGGATTGTTTTTCTAGTGACACATCTGTTAAGCCAAAACCAACTGTATTTTTATCTAAATCTTTTCTTCAGTGGATATGAAGGATTTCAAGGTTGGTTAGCAGGCACTCAGTGAAGTAAAACTTGTGTAGGTGTGTGTTTGGTGTGCCTGTGTTGCACCGATTCTCTGAACAGGTCAGGGAGGGTAATAAAAACAGGCTTATCTCTACTCGTTAGGCACAGGAGATAAGAGATGCAGAGGGAGACGCTGCAGATTTGTGCTGTCGTAATACAGGGCCAGACGAGCGAATCCCAAATTGCGCCGCCAATGGAGCAGGATGACAGGAAAGTGGGGATGATGGGAGTGAAGGATGGATGGAAGGAGAGGAGGCACAGATAAATGCAACAAAAGCCCAGCCTGTGTGGGGAAGTGGAGGATAGGCCAGCATGTTAACCTTAATCCCTTCAGGGAGAGGCGTAAACACACAGGAAGAGAACAAGGGATTGAGTGGAAAAGAGAGGGATGTGAGATCTTTGTCTTCCTGCTCTCCCCTTTATCCCCTCTGTGTGTGATCAGCCAGTTGCAGGCAGCAGTCGGGAAATCCCTCTGTACTTATCTGAAGCCAGCCTCTTAATCACAGCCCTCATCTCACTTGGCTCTTCCTGCTCCCTCTTTCTCTTTTCCTTTTTATTCCCCTCTCCTCACCTTCTCACTGTCATTCTCCCATACTCCACTTTTTGGACTCCGCCATCTCTCCTTGACTCATCTCTCACTGAATCCTCTTTTGCTGACGACTCGCTCCACATTTCAGCTTTCCAGACAGTGACTCACTTGGACTAAGTTTTTAAGGAGAGCTCATCTGCCTCCCGAATTTTTTGTCGCACACACTCCAAAGCATTTTAAAATGGAAATGAGAAAAGAACAAAGGTGGAGCTGGAAAAAAAATCAAATCTAGCCACTAGCTGCAGAGCTGCAGCTGGGACTCATCCATGCATCCTAAAGCTCAAGAGATTCTGGTGGTATTTTCAACTTGCTGAAGTAGGTCTGCAGTAATTTCAGGCAGCTCCAGCGAACCATCCAGCCACATCTCCTCTTCCGTCACTCCTACTCCTCCCCCTCCTCCCGTGTGCCCAGTGGGAGAGTGGTGGTCTATGGTTGAGTGGCTGGCCAGGCAGGCATCTGTGAGCAATGGAGGGCTCACATATAGGAAAGGGATAGATGTCTATACGACTGGATGGTCCCTGAATTGATCCGCTCACAGGAATGGAGCTGACCTTTAACTGAGTTTGCATCTCGCTCAACAAAACAAACAACAAAAAAACACCACATGGTTTGTTGGATGAGCTCTTCTCTACCTCGGGGCTCCTCTCCACTCAAATTAATTTGATCATATTTTGTGCGCGCTGGGTTTTTGTGTCTAATTTTATTTTAAAATATGTATGTTGATGTGTTTCTGTGTACGTGTGTGATGTTTGTTTGGAAAGAAAAGCGAGGGGGGCCAAAGGGCAAATGGCAGACCAGCGTCTCAGTGTAAATACATCATCCTGAGTGACAAGAATGCAACACAGGATGTCAACTGTTTCGTAAAACAATGCCTTGTGTCGGTACAGTTTTGTGTGCATGGGCGTGCGCCCTATTTGTGTGGGTAATAGCTTGTCTGGTTGGATGTCCTTGGCGAAGAACTGCACAGATTTAAACAGGGCCAGCAGAAGTACGGTGTATATGTGCACACACACACTCTCTCTGGCGTTCTCGCTGTCTCTGTCTGCAATATTTCATTAGCGCAAGACATGGATGGTGTCCAGGGCCAACACAGAGGGCACGCTCTCAAGTCAACTCATTCACACACAAACACTGCACCTCAATCCTTACAATTGGCCTTTTCCTGCAGCTTTTTCGCCTCCATCTAAGGTTATCTGAAAGGAAGGAACAGGCTCCTACCTGAAACCTGCTGAGTAAAAATGGCATTGGTGGGATAATGACGCCTGTGAGATAATGCAAGGCAAAGCAGAAAGAGGCAGTTCTATAGAGGTTTGAAGGAGCGGAGGAAAAAAATATCCCAGCAACCAAAAATGTGGAGGGAGGTGTGACAAAGAAAACCAGATACGGCAGTGGAATGAGGAAGGACTAACACAAAATACTGGGAAGACGAGGCAGGTTTCAGGTTTTAAATGATTAGATGAGAGTCTGTGCTTTGGTGTTACAGAGACACAGCACCACCATGTGGCAGTCTGAATGCACTGCGTCGAGGTGATTTTTATGCAATTAGCTGAGATGTTTCCTGCAAAGATGTCAGCTGCAGCAGCTGAACCCCGGTAAGACCTGAATGCCTGCCAGTATGCCACATCCAGTCCCCATCTGTGTTGTCTGAGATTTCATCAAGGCTCCCTCGTCTTTTTATTGTTCTGCGCAAATCATTTCTCCTTTCCCATTAAATGAGAAATATTCCCACTGACTTTGAAAGTGTCACAGTACAATGTTCCCTTTCTCCTTTGTTCAGCCCTCATAAAATGAAAAAAAAATTGAAGTAATTATTTAGCATTGTTAATTTTACTGGTATAAAATCTGTTATATGGCTGAGCTAAAGCAAAAGTATGTTTTACAAGCTTGGGACACTTTTAAGATTCCGAGTATTGCATGAATAATTAGGTTTAATTTCCCGCAGCCTGTCCTAAATTGTCTCTCCAGCATAGTAGCTCATTGTTCTTTTCTCTGTATTACAGAAGAACCCTTTTTTTGTGTGTGTGAATTTGAGTAATAAATACAAAAATTGAAATATTTCTTTTCAGTGCATTTTAAGGGATGAATAGACTTCTTAATGCTTGTAGGGAATGAAACACGTTTCCCTCTTCATGTGTGAGCACCGTGGAATTTTGTCCCCTCCAGAAGGAGAACTACTACTTTAGATGCATTGAGGCCACCACATGTTCGTTTTGCTCCCAAGATGTGAGGAGTAGGAGTCTTTGCTCCAGAAGTAATTACAAACAATAGAAAACTTTGTACCCAGCAGAATAAATCCAAACAACATAATTAACTGATTGTATTTATTATTTCGTTAGAACCCGTTTGTTTCATCTTTAAAGGGCTTGCTGCACTTACTGATTGCTGTGCTTTGGATACTGCAGGTCCAGCGCTCATATTTAATTTGACGCTGTAAACTATGCTATCCGTTTAAAAGAGAAAGACTCGCCAAAAGCAGGACTGCAAACTGTGTCGATGGCGCGCTGATTTATTTCTTTTAATAAATGACAGCCTATTAAATGTTCACCACAATTAAAGAGTATTAAGAGGGAGGAAACCCAAAGAACGTGTGGGGTCAGTGATTTTTCAGATGATAAGCTCAGCTGTGTAATGAATAACAGGACGAGACATGATTATCAGGTCACATTTGTACGCGTGAAAGAATGAGGAATTATTTGACGAGGTATTCAAAGTAGACTATTGTTAGAAGTGAATCGTAATTAGACGTTCAATCATGACCCTTCCAATTATTAAGACTAGAGTTTGTTCTCATCAAATGAGCTTCAGATCCTCTTTGCCCTTTACCACCTCCTCATTAGCATAATCCCCTGGGAATGCGAGGGATAATGAGCTGGGCTGCACCTTCAGTAAACACGCGCTGCGTGTGCGCACTTCGTGGTTCATGCTCAGCGTGGTCATGGTTCATTAGAGGAACCTCTGCACGACTCCGCTGGTTCGACTTAATCAGCCATGTGACTCGACACTCTAATCAAGACCCCGTCTGTACTTTACAGTGTTACATCTAGACACAGACACACACGCATCTCTAAACTCTTCTTCACTGATTAGTCTCTCCGTCTCTTTTTTTTTTTTTTTTTAAATTATAAAGCCACTCTTAGTGATCGGGTTGACAATGTGAAACAACTTCATTTATCTTACTTACAGCCTTGTAGTACACGAGTTCTAATTAATGGTAATGTTGTTAAGTCAGTTGTTCCCAAACTGAGAGGTGGGACTCGTTGAAAACAAATAGGAGGAGAAATATTAGAGTGGGGGGAGCGCACAGATCGTTGCACAAAAATATTTCTGGCCTTTTTAAAAAAAAAGTTTATTTATTTGTCAGGGACCATGAACAAAAACATTAATCTCAGAGGAGAAGGGATACATTGTGCCGGATTTAGCTACCAGCTAATTTCCATCTGCAAGTCTCCAAGTCTCCAGGCAGGTAGACACGATGCTAAATCTGAAATACAAATCATGTCCAAGGTACTAGATACAAATTAGCGTGATATGATGATGCATCCGCACGCAGCTCAACAACCCCCTGGCCCTACTCCCATCCCACAAACACACATCATACAACACTCACACATATATCCAACACCCAGACTAACCCATCAGTGTACATGCATATTATAACAATCAAGCTGCTATAGAGGTTTTAAAAACGCTTCATCTAATCAATGTTGAGTCTTTGACGCTTGTTTTCAGCCTTGAATAAATTACAGGGTCACTGACTTTACTATTCCCGCCGCTCTTAGCTGCTTCGTAGCCAATGCCTTCTTCTCACATCTATTTATTGGCTCTGAGCAGCTGCCAGACAGCAAGTGAGAACACCAGGAGGTTACCATCCCAGAAACAGAACAACACAAGTATAATGACAATTGTTGTTTTTTCTTTTTTCAGTTTGAACAACTTGTTCTCTTTCATTTTAATCTAAAACACCCCTTAACCTCCATTTTTCCATATTTGTATGCATGCTCCTGCAGTAGGCAGCTTCTAGTCTAGAAGCTTAAATAATAGTTTTATGGTGGCTGAGGTTTGGGTAGGTTTAGATCTTTCTCCTATCATGATTTCTATGGCTGCTCATGTGCTTTGTTACTTTAGCATAAACGCATGTTGTGCTGAGACAATTGTTTTGATATTTCACAACATTTTGAAAATTGAAAATTAACTGTGGGTGATAATTTTTGTTGTTGTTGTTGTTGTAGTTGTAGTAATAGCAATCTCAAAATAAAATATGAGAGCCACAGGTGCTGATTGGTTGGTTGATTTGTTTGTTTGTTTGTTTTCTATGAGAGTGTAGCCATAGCACCCTCCAAAAGTATGACAAGAGCAAGACCAATTAATCTGTCCATCAAGCCTACGACCCACAGACACTGATTATGCCTTTCAAGGGGATCTTTCAGTAGTGCAGTAGTTCCCTTCAGGGGGTGAAATATGTATTCGGTTGGTTTTAAGATCTGGTGATTGACTGGTCTTGTCTTAAACCTTTAATTTGTTAACCCTAATGAAGTTTTGAGTTGAGGCGGCAGCATGTTTTGGATCACTGTCTTGCTGCAAAATAAAGTTTCTCCTGATTCATTTGGATGCATTTCTCTGTAAACTGACAGACAAAATGACAAATGTAAACTTTTACATTTATTCTGCTGCTACCATCATCAATACAAATGATTGAGCCTCTTCCGGAGGCTGTTGCATTTAATGGTGGTGGAAAAAGATCCCAGATGGAGACTCGTGGGTATGCAGGGATTTTATGAAACCAACTCTTTATTGAAGGCAATCTGAATCAACAGGAAACACTGGAAACTAAGGAAACTACAGAAATCATAATGCTAGGCTACAGGGAACTATTGGAAACCAAGGACCACAGAAAAAAAGGCAAAAGAAACAGGTGACGAGACAAAAGGCTACAGAGAGGAATAGGTTATAAACACACACGAGGTAAAGTAACCATCACATCACATACAGCGGAAATTTACTGGGGAAAATACAACTACAAGGCTACCAAAATAAAATGGGGAAATAAGTAAATAGGGACTATATATAAATATACGGGTCGCAGTGAGGAAGCATAGAGGAACATAAACTCGGTATTAACTGTAAGAACAGCACAAAGTACGATTAAAATAATCTAGGAACATTAACCACTTCTAAACGGAAAACAAATAAAGAAATGGTAAAGCTCAACATGGTGGGTGAACGGCCATAATCGAAGCGAGCCCAAGCCATGGTTCAACTTCCACCATGCTTCTCAGATGAGCTTGTATGTATGAGCAGATCCCTTTGACCTTTCCATTGCTTTGGTAGAGGTTAATCTCCGTCTCATCGGTCCATAGAAGCTTTGTTGCAGAATTATTGTAACTCATCTCTGTACCTTCTTTACAAATTCCAGTTTCCACTTTCTTTAATCTTGATGAGTGTTTTGCACTGCTGTTCTCAGAGTCTCCTTCACACAGCAGATTGTGATATTTCCATCCCTGCTCGCTGCAGGTCGTTAACAATGTTATGGACTGAGTGGAGTGTTTTTCTGCCATTACTTGTTTTTCCTTGAATTACTGGTTTTCTCAGCTCCAGAATGATCAACTTGACTGGCTTTACTATTCCAATACTTTTTTGTGAGGTGGTGGGGTGTATTTGTGTGTGTGTGTTTGTGCTATGTTAAGCTATCAAGTTGCTTTCATTGACTTAATAGTCATTCAAAAATCATGGAGTGCTAATCTAACACAAAGCCAGAGATTTACTCCTCGTTTTTCTCTTGTAAAATTCTTTACCTGTTTTGTTCTCTTTACAAGCTATTTAAAGGGGCAGTGAGCCCAAATATCAAACCCATCTATATAATTTTGGACAGTCTGGAAAATATCAGCGATAAAAATGTCTGCCTTCTCTTAAATATAATGGAAATAAATAGCACTCACCTTGCAGTACTCAAATTTGGAAAAACTCAGCTGCCGTGTCTCTCTATACAACTCATGACCTGCAGTTTCACGCAGGAACTATTTTTATTGTATCAAACCCCCTTAACCTCATCACTGTGCAGAATAAAGCACTCATCTAGTCATTAGGAGAGGTTCGTGTTCAACACACCGTGACAAGATGTAAACACTGATGCTGTCTGCCCCCCTTCAACTGGGCTGTAATGCTAGTTAGCTGCACACTTCTTTTGATTACTGGATGTAGACTAGAGGTAGAAAATAGTTTGTGCATAAAAAAGACCACAAAAAGATTCTTTAAGTAAATGCTGCTGATTTCTGGAAAGAGACGCTGCTGCTGAATTTCACTAGGAGCAATTTGTGGACCCCATAACAAAGTGGTTTTATTTTATTTTATTTTATTTCTTTAAGAATAGAAATGTTTTTGGGGTTTTTTTTGCACACACAAGTGGGCAATTAGCAAAAACAAAAAGATGCTAGATGGATAAATAGGAATATAGTCTACTGGGAAAATGTGCAAATTTGATTTGGGGGTGAACAATCTCAATCTCTGGTGCAACTGTTAGAAGGCGGCATTATTGAGAGAAAGAGGGCGTTCATGCCATCTGTAGTCTGGTCTAATCGTATTTGACATATTAATAATATTTTTCCAGAGACCAGTCTTCCAGAGAGGGGGCCTACTACAGGGATCATCATTGGAGCCATCATAGGGGTCATTATACTCATAGCCATCATTGGAACTGTCATTGCCCTGTACCGCAAACGCAAAGCCAAAGTACTTGGAGAGTAAGTATCTCTGTGAGTGACTGAGTTTCACTTCAGTTCACTGTTGCTGATTTCAATGAGTGTTTGCTCTTTTTTTTTTTTTTTTTTTTTTTTTGTTATTTGCAAATGATTCCATTAGATGAAATGCCATGCAGCGTGTCTCATGCTTTTGTGAGTCATTAAATGTGTGAATTGTGTGTTTTTGTGCAGTCGTCCACCAAAGTACAAGCCCCCTCCCCCAAATAAGGCATTTAATTCCACCAACTCTGCTAACATGGTGAGTCGCTAATTGAAAAGTCCTTGGAAGGACAAAAGTATCACTATCCTGACATCTGTCAGGTCACTCGGCACATATCACAACTAACAGTTTTGTTCTCGTGCTGTATAATGATTGTTTAATTGTGTGTCGACAGCTGCTGAACTCAAGCAATGCCCCAGTGGTCCAAAACGACTTCCACTCCACCCAGAGTCAAGAGCCAGTCACGGTAAGGATGCATGCTGAGTACATATGTGAAAATGACACTTAAATGCATATTTTTCGAGATCCTATCAAAACAGAATCTCCTCAGAGTACTCTCTTTTTTTCAGCATCTGTTTTTGGTTTGGTAAAAAAAACAAACCAAAACAAATGTTCAGGACCATTTTAGATAATTGGCTACATAAATCCCAGTTTGATCTCAGGAGCAGTAAAACGAATGCATACATTTTTTAACACGGTTGCAGTAAAACCACTGCATTTGAAAAGCAGATGATAAACAGCCTGAGATGTCCCAAGAAAAATATGTTCAATGTATTTAGTGTACTCAGTCATTGCATGCACATTGTACTTTACAACAATCAAACAGCAATTGTATTTTTTCTTTGTAAAACTTATTGCAATTATTGCACTTTCAAATAAATAGTGTAAGGTACAAACCCCTTAGTGATGTTATTGTGCAGATTAACTGCATTATTATAGCTAAGTGGTTAAAATCATCAACAGATAACAAAAATGATATAAATATTAATAAATCAATAATGATATTTTAAAATGATCATTTTTATGATTCTGAAAAATGTTTTTTCACAAAATTAGTATGTTTATTTTCAATATTTCCAATATATTTTGGTTATTTTCCCCTTTGTAAAACAGTTATCTGGCACAAGATTAGATTTAGATTGTTGTGCAGCTCCGATAATTAATCTGTAATAGTTCACAGGGCTGCACATGAGCAGCCTGTTTAATTCACTGATTTTATTTCTGTTTAAATATTCTTCCTGGGCTCCCCACCCTTCCTACCCCTGCTTTGTTTTTGCTTCCTCCTGTGCCACCCTAAAATCCTGTATATGCCTCTGATACTTGTGATAAGCTTTTGGTCCCCAGTTATTATTAACTAGAAGACTAGAGGTGAAACACTTGCTATGCTGGTTTTGATCAATGCCATAAAAACCTGTTATTTTTATCGTTGCTGGTGATAGTCTGGTTTTCTGGAAAGTATTTATTATCTGAAAGAACTGAAAGAAATCTCATTGATGATGCTATCTGAGTCTAACTTAATGTTTCATCTTTTTTAGAAGGTGATGATAGAAACCACCTCCTATTTCACTAATACAAATACATACTCGGTAAACTCTCGTAATTCGTAGTTGTATGATATGCTTATCTTTCCTTATTGTTGGCAGGACCTGGATGCCTATCAAGATGAGGATGACGATTATGACAACGGTGGTTTAAACAACAGAATGCATTACGTGTCTGGTGCCCCCTCTGGCTGGGATGATCCAGGGAATAATGAGGTCCTTCCTCCTTATCTGCACGTAGACGTTGACCGCCAGGACTACCACCCCGTCCCCAACATCAGCCGTGGTGAAAGCTTCGTGTCGTCTTCCATGTTTGTGTGAGGGCTGTCAAAAGCCACAGAAAGTTGCTAATGTGTGTAAATATGAGCGTATGCGAATGATTGAATGAATGAATTCATATTTCTGTAGGTACGTGGGAATGTGAACATTTGATGCTTTAATTGTGAATTTTCAGGTTACAGGTAGTCTTTATTGTGACGCAATCACGTCCAGCCTTGTGTTGCTGGTTGCAAACGTCCATCAACTTGAGCCAGCAAGACACAAACTGTCGCCAGTGCACACAGCTGTAGAGCACAGCTGCAGGAATGTAATGAGATTTTTATTCTTAAACTGTACATAAAGCAAACGCTGTTGTTGTTTTTTCATATTCAGCTCATGAACACTGTTGAAAGGAGCAGATGTTGATACTGAATCTGTTTGCATTGCTGTCATACATATTTTACTGAGGCGGCATGGTTAAAAGAAGCACAGTATGTGGGTTTTTACGCGATACCTCTGTTTAGTCTTATGTCTCACGTTGTTGGTTTCAGTCTCAATAAAACAGGCGCCCCGCGGAGAAGCAATTAGCAGCAGTTAATCAGGTGGTGCTTAGAAGACACCAGCAGACCGTGACGACATTAGGTTTTAAACTGCAGTCAGTGGGGGTTTACTGCTGCTGCAGCACTTTATGTTTTGATTTAAATATTTTCTTTTTACCGACTTTTTTCTTTCTTATTTTTTGTGCATCTGGATTTTGCCTTTCTTTTGCAAATGTAATGTCATTCATCTCCTTTGGAATCAAACTGAGAGTGATCCTTTCTTTTCTTTCTTTTTTTTTTAAAGTGGATCCATCCCTCAATATTTAAACCATAGCTTTTCTCAGCACTGGCAGTGCAATATGAGGGATATTTCTTACTAAAAAATGAAGAACCAAAAATGCATTTTGTACCTATTTTTATTAGTCGTAGCATCATAATATAAACTAGCATGCTGAATTTGGTTGAGGGCAAATCTGGATTATGTCTATGAAGTCTACATTGTTTATCTCTCTAGTGGAGGATTAAATTATGAAGTTGAAACAGAGGTTTGCAAAGAGCCTGTTTGTATTCTCATATCGCCGTCCATTATCAGGCTCAAGGGTTAAAAAGGTCAATTGTGCTTAGTCAGAATATGTCTCTTTGTGTTGGTGCCAACCAGGGGTTTATTTTATTTAACCGACTTTTGTTAAAATTGAAGTACTTTCTGAAATAAAGTTGGCTTAAATCTGTTTTACTCCTTTTTGCATTGTATTATCTCAGTCATTCTGACTGTTTTTCCATTTAATAAAGTAAACGGTAAACTCTGATCTTATTAAAAAACATAAATTTGACTTTGTGGTGTTGGTCTTCATTGCAAACAATTCATTCTATTGCCCTCAGTTGTTATTCCTCCATTTCACCAGATGGGAGCAGTGTGGACTGAAAATCCCTGAGTGTTTAGTAGTGATGGGATTTCCGGCTCTTTTTAGAGATCCGGCTCTTTAGGTTCGGCTCACTAAAAAGAGCCGGCTCTTTTGGCTCCGAACCGGCTCTTCAGGTTGTTTTGTTGCTTTAATTAATTTATTATTAACAATAATATAAAATTATGCACAAAAGGAATTACTAACGTAAAAACAAGTGGTTTTATTTATATATGTTTATATATAAATATATGCGGTGGCCCCTAGAGACAAAACACGTACAAACTCCAAAACACATTTCTAGCATGAACTGAACTTCCAAAGCAGAGCTACTAGATCACTTAAATTACACAATTGAAAGCATGTGTGTGTTGTTTGTGTATTTATACACAGGCACTCATATATATATTCAAATAATTTAAAAAAAAGTTCATTTACCTGTTATTACCACACACCAAATCCGGTCGTTGGTACTTGCTGGCTTGTGTAGCCACAAGATAACAAAGGCTCAACACTGCGCCCAGCATCCTGGAGCACTTCTGTTGTCTTTTGTACGTGTTTTGAGTTTTTATGTGCTTCTGAGTTTTTAAATGCTTCTGAGTTTTTACGTGCTTCGGAGTTTGTACGTGTTTTTACGTGTTTTGGAGTTTTTACGTGTTTTGGAGTTTGTACGTGTTTTTATGTGTTTTGGAGTTTGTACATGCTTCAGAGTTCGTACGTGATTTGAAGTTTGTATGTGCTTTGTCTCTAGGGGCCACCGTAAATATACTTTTATTTATTCACTCCACATAAAATGTAATAAATAAATCATATAATACAAAAATCAACTATTCACATTTCAAGTTTTAACTATTTAAATTTTCAGCTTTTTCCTTTCACAAATTTAAAGTGAAAAGAACACAAAACACTGCAAACCACAACACAATTAAATATAAATTATAATATGAAAACTAAAAGAACATGCATATTCTCTGTCATATGGACCTGCATGAATAAACTTTCTCAATCCTTTATCATCTGCAACCGAAAATAGTTGTGGATGATTACTATACCTTTCTAATGTTGTTGTCCCTGCCTCTCTTTCTCTCTCTCTGGCTCTGTTCCTGTGCTACTGAGTGTAACTACCGCCCCTCCCCCCTCTGCCCAGCGTAAAGCACAAGGCTCGCGTGCAGAGTGAAGCGGAAAAAAAGTGCGAGAGAGAGGCTGAGAGAAAGGAAAAAACAAAAAAAACAAAAAAAAAACCCCACGTGACGGCTCGCGATAAGGAGCCGGCTCGCGTCGTTCACGTCAAAGAGCCGGCTCTAAGAGCCATTTCGTTCGCGAACGACCCATCACTAGTGTTTAGCACAGCAGAGGGAGTCTTGATTCCCACCTGCTAATGTGTAATCCAAATAATACAGATATTGTACTGGGGAGTGCTTCAGCTTTGATTGAATACTGTCACTTTGTAGCATTTACGAGTGAATGATGGGTGGAGTGTGGGGCAAACTGAAGCTGCAATACCAGCAGATTTCCATTTAAGGACTGCAGCAAGCTCTAGCTCACCTGATACGGTGGTAGGCACACTCTGTGCTTCCCCCCCCCCCCCTCTTGTCTGACTCATCTCTTTCTATCTCCAGCTGTATTCCCTCCAATCCTGTATTTAAACTCTACGTGCACTGTTACCTAAGAGCATCGTTTTTGGATCCGCATGGTTCACTTGCAGCACTGTGACTACACCAAAAGGGGCCAAATATGTGTTCCAACTGACTATAAGGATTACATGCATCACTTTCGTGCACCACTGACTCATATGTATAAACTACTTGTGTCTTGCAGCTTATCTGTATTAATTGGCACGGTGTGCAGCAGTGTCCTGACTGAGCGGGTCTGCTGCAGATTAGCCTGAGGTGCTGCAGATGAAGGTGAGGCCTGACTAGCACTCACCATGACTCTGCAATCTGTTCCCTGCCTGAAATTCTGATCACACAGGTACATGGTGATTCTAGGAAGTACTCGGTGTGTAATGGGATTACTCCCGACATAATATATTCTTTTTCGGAGGGCCATTCAAAACTTAACGTCAAGGTCAGCTCACTCTGCAGAAGCAGTGAAAGCTCAAGTGGTACCTGGGATTTTATTGTGTGCTAGCAGGGTTCTCATAACTAGACTTCGTGAACTGGCATTTAGGTAATGAGTGAAGAAGGCAGAGAATAAACCTTCCATGCCTTCAGTGCTGCTAAGCTGGTTAAAAATAGAGGCAGAAGAGAGGGATTGAAAGAATCGGGGTGGACAGAGAAGATGGGGGAGGAGACTACTAATTTGACTCCCAGTAAAGTAGGTAAGCAGGGAATTACCGGGTGACCTTGGCTGCGAAGTAAAGCAAATGTGTGGCAAGATGTTAAAGGCTCAGAAAGAAACTCACTTCATGCAGCTACAGTGATCCTGAGTGCTCTTTGCAAGCCACCAGCTGCCTCATCCGATGGACAAACACTGCCTGGGCTCATCATGTGCATGACAATGATGAGCATGTTTGGTTGCATGCTGATAGCTTGGTTGGTGAGTAAAGACACATTTATAAGTACAGGCCTGACAGGGATTACTCACAGAACATCTTGAAGGATCTTGAGTATCTATTTTAGGAGTGCAGATTAAAGCTAGCAGTAGCATTTAAGCAGCAGACTGAAAGGAAAAGATCATAAAAGAGGAAAGAGATTTGATTTAGTCCTGCTACTTAGAACTGAACCTTAAAGCAGCTACAGGAGAATGAAATGAAACGAGCTCCCCATCTCCATGTGCACAGGATCTGTGCTCATATGTTATCAACAGTAAAAACTAAAGGCCATGTGAGCAAGTTTTTCAAGTACATTATACCTGAAAAGTCCTGTCTTTTCAAAAGAAAACTTCCAGGAATTATCTTGAGAAGCCTACAACCCCCCCCCCCCCCAAAAAACAATTCCTCATCTGTTCCCATTTCTCTCTCCAGCTTTCACTCTTATATTTTTCCCCATTCTAAACGCCTTCACTTCTCAATTCTGTAAACACCAGGCCAGAAGAACACGATGTCTGAGGAGAGAGCAAGAGGGCGAGGGAGGATTCAACACCGGCCCCGTGGTCAGTGACACTGTCGAGACGCCTGCGCAAAAGGGAAGGCATGTGAGTCAAGAGGGGAGTGGAAAGAGGGAGAAACTGATAGAGAGGGTGATGTAGATAAGGGGCACAGGCCGTGAAAGAGAAAGAGGAGCTTTGGAGGATTAACGGGGGAGCTGAATTTGGAGGGCAGACGAGGCCAGCAGACAGCAGCTGGGGGAGGCCTGGATCACATCAGATTGGTTCAAATTTTAACTTTGTTTCGCAGATGGGCTTCCTTTGAACCCACAGACAGGGTTATTGAAATGGTTTAATTACATGCTTTACTATTAAAAAAACGTATGTGAATCTGTGAACGTTCAAGAAAAAAAATGACCAGTGACAGATTGTTCTTGAAGAAAATGTATTAACCTTAAAAGACATTTAATGCAGGGTCAAGTGAGACTATAAATAATTCCCCAAAGATTGTAGGTGCTGCAGTGTCGAGTGACCAGATTATCTGATTGGCTGGTTGTTGCTGTTCCACACATGCTTTGTATCAGGAAAAACAAAAGCCTTCTGATTGTAACAACTGGAGGCTGTTATTTTTGCTTTAATCTTCCTGTAAGGCTACAAAAGATTGTCACAGATTTGAACCAATTATTGTGGACAAATTAATTAATGGCAACAATGTTATCACAACATCTGTATTGTCTTTACAGGCAAATGAGCTGTCTGCATGCATGGCTGTCCAAAAAGCATGAAAAAGAACAACTAGTCAGATATTTACAATAATATATGATATGTGCATTAAGACAATATGCACGTGTGTATTACCATCATTTATAAATATCATATAGTAACACTGGTCCTGGACCAGTCTACATAGTGACATGAATCACAACTCATTTGTGGACTGTTCAGCTTTTATTGTGATAGGAGAAAACAGGAAAGCTGGATGTATAATAATATAATAAAAATAATGCTGGATGTAGTAAATATGATACAAATTAAAACCCATATATGCAAATTCATATTTAATCTTTTTTATTTATTTTATCTGCCAGGAGGTTCAATAAACACTTCATTTTTCAAAACAAATAAAAAAAATAGAAAATTATGGAAATTATTTCATGCTTCGGGCTTAGAGACCTAGAAAAACCAAACAATGTTCTTCCAAATGAAAGTATCTGTATTTAGAAAACCTTACTGTGCTCACCGAGGCAGTAACATGTCAGCAACACTTGAAAGAAACAATAAAACACTGTATGAATATGTGTGAGTGGAGGGGTGTATCTCGTACAGAGAAAAATAGTAGCAGTAACCTCAATATTGCCCATTGTACATTGGGTGAATAGCCTCTCTGTGTGCGATATGTGCAACTGTGTTTCCTGGGGAAGTCCTGATCTCTAACGGTTAAACAGTGGTTCCCTTCACTCTGTACTTACTGAATGTCTCCCTTTAACTGTCACCACATTTTTTCATTTAAATAGGTGGGATGTCCAACATGCCCTTTAAATATCTCCCCGAGTGAGCTCAAGTCTCCCTGCTTCTCTTATGCTTTTCCATGAATGATGTTATCATGTCATAAGTACTTACTCAGTTATTATCAGCAATGAGATGTTGACAGGATGTTATCCAGCCTCTGCTAAAATATTTAGTATGTGAGAGTGATGCATTGAGAAGTGGCTGTTACACTACACATTCATCTGAGCCTCACTGCTGATCTGTAGCTCTGTCCTCATGACACGTCTTTCCCCTCCTTTCATATTTTGTCTTTTTATTGATCCTTTATCTATGTATCTATTTATTTTTTCCTTGTGTAAACTGAAGAAATATTCATTTTCAACAAGCCTAGCAACACAAGAGTCCTCCTCTTATGCAGGTGATATTATGTTGAGTCCCAGCTCTGGTCCAATCAAACAGGGGCGGGTTTCCTCTCTCCAATCGCAGCCGTTCGGCCTGCACTGCAGCTGCAGGCGGGACGGTGGGTGTGCACGGACGTGCATGTTCTCTTTATCTAAAGCAGGTGCTCCACCTGGATAAGATGAGGGCGAGAGACAGAGCAGAGAGAGAGAAAAGTCACGTTTTATTGGCTTTATTCGATATAGAAGGAAGTCCTTTGGCATATCTGAATATGTTACGATAAGCTTCACTCAGCAGGATGAGATGAGAAAGGCCTTCAGCCTTTAGGTTAAAACTACAACTAAAAGTGTCAATCACAAGTGATGATGCCACGAACACTGCTGACATTTAATGATTTATGGTTAATCAGATGATTCTCCATGAATGACAAGTTAGATGTGGAAAAAATTTTATAAGTTGCTGCATAAATTAAACAATGGATCACTTGTATCCAGATGCTCTCTGTAAAGGCTTCGTAAGTAGTAACTAATAGCTTTAATAATGCTTACTAGATAATGCGCTCCTCTTTAAGGATTGAGGTTCTTTCCTTACATCAAGAATTAATATCTACAACAAAGCATCTTCTACAGGAACAGTGTTTGTCACAGCCTTTGTGTAACTGACGTGTTGAGGTTTGTCAGTCTTTAGATTTTCCAAAGTTTTATTTGCTAATACAATGTTTATTAATGACATTAATTATGGGGTTTCCATTTACCACATAAATGTATGCAGACTCTGGGAAGTGCCCTTTATTCTGTGTTATATAACTCCCTCTGCTGTCTAATATTTTTCTAAAATGTCATCAAGTCTTCAGTAACAAATGCTAGAAATAAATCTCCAGTAAGAAATTCTAAAAAAGGCTCTGCAGCAAAGCTCAAGCTTATTTGAAAAACTAGCGCTTGTGTCATAAAGCAATTAAAGGTTTTGAAGTGCGCGACTCAAATGTTGTTGTTATCAGAGAAAATGTGAATCATCAGTATACATGAATATACTGTCATGAAATACTTTATGGAGGGTTCTTATCAGAAAAATGACACTTGTAAATTGTTTGCAGTGACAACTTTAAGTGTAAAGTTGAATTTGATCCTTTCCTGTGCTCTACCTAACCTTCATAATGGTATTGTAGTTTTTTACTGACATCTTTAGCCCCCAATTTTTTACTTTCAAGCCACCTGCTTGACACCCGCCAGGTCACTGGTAACCTCAACTTGGCTTAAAGGTACGGTTAGGTTTTGGTTAACTCTGTTTGCTGAATTTGTTTTAGAGGTGGCTTTATAAAGTTTCTGAAAATGTTTCGATTTAGCATGAGGTTTAACAAAACTGCCCAGTGGAGTGCTTTAGCACAGGAGCAGGATGCCATCTACCAATTCAGCGGCTGGTTGGACGATCCCTGGGTGTTTTAGTCTGCATGCCAAAATATCCCTCTCGATCTGTTCATGTTCAGCTGAGTTAATAAACTCCACTAAACTAACCAAGAATCTGCCCATAGCTCAGACAGGTAAGCAATGATGGGCAGATGATTGGCAGATGTTCAGAGCTTAAGGTCCTTGTGCTTCTTGGATACAAACAACAGCTTGTCATTATGGTAAGTTGCAGTGAATTGGGCTATCACAGCACTTGAGTGATTCTTTGCATAGTCTAGATTATCTGAGGCTTGATTAAACATACTCATTAAACCATTCATGAGCTCTCATTGTCTCCATCTAAATTTTTAATGTGTCTGTAGTTTATTAAGACATCTTTCAATTTATTATCTTTTTAAATCATCAAGACAAAAGCTCCTTGAAGCACACAAAAACAAAGCTTGTACTTAGACATAAATAAGAGTTGGCTGTTTAAATAAAATGAACCCACAATAGTTTGGCCTTTCAGTTATGAGTATTATTTACAATAGAGCTACTCCTGCACTGAGACACACTGGCTCCCTAATCAGCCTGGGTTACACTTTGCTTCACTCTATGTTTGACAGAGTGAACGAGTAAAACCAGCCAGTGAAGTCAACACAGCGCAGTGCCAGATGTTTTATTCCCCCGTGATGGCACAACATTTGAACAACTGAGTGCCTCTTGGGTTCTCATCCAGACTCCCTCCCCTTTATCATCCCTAATTTCATTCAATCCAAAATCACATTTCTGGGCAGTCGCGCAACCTTGTCTTCCCATACACATACACACAGACACACTAATACATTCAAATGGCTGCCAGGGAAATACTTGAATAATGACACATGAATGGCTAAACCGCTCATTCAGTCAGAGGAAACAAGCCTTGATTTAGCAGCACAACATGTTAGCATGTGCGAGCTGACATGACATAATCTAATGAATCATGATTTATTTGAGGGTTAGAGCTACTTACGTTGATGAGGTGTGCGTTTGTGTGTGTATGTGTGTGTCCCTATTAGCCTGCCAGGGTGTGTCCAGATGTTCGTGTCAATTTGATCAAGCCCGCAGCCATGCCCGAAGTACTCCATAATCCTCATGGAAACAGATTACCAGGGCTTGAATTTATCAATATAATCCTCAAGCACAGTTAGCTCCAAAGAACACAAAGACATCTATCCCATTATATTCATATATTGATCTCGATCTTATCTTGCTGCAGAGATTGTTACTGGAATTTCAATGTGGGCTGTATGCCATTATCTGCTGCTGAAAGCATGTTTGACACAATGAAAATCCAACTTTATGATGCATTTTTCCCCTTTAACACATAATATTAAGAAGATGAGATTGAGATTAATAGATCCACACAAACAAAAGTACAAAAGTACTAGAATTTTAAAATCGCTGGTTCCTGGGACAGTATTGTGAAAAAGTCTTGAGCCTTGCCCCCGTCATTTCTCTGTATCTTGCTAAGAAAATAGAAAATAAGTGTTTTGTTTAAACATTTGGGTTTCTTATTATCTTCAGGAATAGCTCTCAAGCCTTCTTGAAGGACATTCAAAGCTGTTCTTTGGATCTCAGCTGCCTTTTGTTCCATTCTTTTTCAAGATGATCCCACACTGCTTCCATAATGTTGGCGTCCTGGCTCTGCAGAAGCCAATTTATGACTAATTGTTTTCCTATCCAGTTATGCTTTTAGTGCATTGGCAGTGTGTTTGGGATCATTATGTTGTTGTTTTTATGTTGAAAAATGTAGCTGTTGCCAATCAGATAATTTCCAGATAGTATTGTATGTTGTAATTTGGTCACCTTTCCATTGAGACCATTTCTGATGAGGCTTCAGTAAACTGCACTTCTCAAGTCCTGTGTCACATCTTTGCAGTGTTTTTTAATTTTATTTTCCTTACTGTTCATCTACTGTAGATATTTTTTAGGTACTGGGTCTGCGACACACAACACTGGGTCGCAGACCCAGTACCATGACATTGGGAGCTGTTTAGTGAAAATATTATTTTATTTCTATCAGGCTGAGTTATGTTTATGATTCAAAAAAGCCTGGAGATCTATTACTCAATATAAATTTTACAAAATTTCAAGAAAGTCTGAACTTTTGCACAGTACTGTATAAAACCAAAAAATACTTTCTTCCACAAGTTTGCCTCCAAGGGCCACACTGCCCTCTGTGTCTCACCTTGGTCGTCAGTGGATGATGATGACCTCAGATTTGCCACTGTAAAATATCTGTGGAAGTTTAAATGGAAATCTGACAATCCCTTCAGCTTTGCCTGCGGGATAACGTTCCGCTTCACTTGTTTATGCTTGTGTGTGTTTGTGCGCATGTGTGCAGTTAAGTTGCCAACTGCATGTTCTCCTGCACACTGTCATGCATAACCTTGGGAACTATCCTTCCTCTAAGCATCATGGGATGGCTCAGAGGACGGGGAATTATCCAATCAGCCGTTAGGGTCACCCCAGTCAAATGACTCTAGAGACTCGCTGCCTCCCACCCCCTACACCACCCTTTTCATCTCCTCTCTCCCCATCACATTACTCATCGGTTCATACGCACATCCACGCAGAGTGTTTGATGTTTAAATGCGTGCCGAAGACACATACAGTATAACTAGGGCAATTAAAGTCGAGTGTAACTGACGTGTTACAGCTTAAATTAGACTCACCAAGAGCACAGCAGCAAGGGAGGAAGAAAGAAAGAGCAACGTGAAACAGAGTTGAGGATAAAGAAAGAGTCTGTGGAGGACAAGACAGGTGACATTTAAGGGGAAAAGTGCAAACTTAAGCTCTTTTGCAGCATTAGCATCTGTGTTTCTGCCCAACTGAACACTCCTCCTGCCTGTAAGTGTGTGATTTAATAATTCAGGGTAAATTAACATAACCTAAACAAATTGTCCCAAAACCTGTTTCAAAACGAGTGCTATTTATAGGCATCGAAAAGTCTCAGTGGTTGGAAGACAGCTAAGCTTAAAGGCACAGCTCACCCCAAAGTTAAATATAGACGTTTTTCTTCTGGGCTGTAGTGCTCTTTATCTGTCCTGATCGTTTTGGTGTGTCGTGAATATAATGGAATTAAAGTTGTCTTGTAGCGCCAAAAGGGCCAAAAGACCCAGCAGCAGCATCCCTATTCAGAGATCATAACCTTATCAAATAAATTCAAAAATACTGTGAAGTTAGAACAATTTTTTTTAACAATCGAACCACAATCACAAAAGAAACGTTACTGTTCAGCTCAGGGGGATGTCATTAAAGTTTACATCCTATTTTCCTGTCATGAGGGTGACCTCTGTGAGCCGTGTAGTTTCGCAGGAGGCAATAGTTCCTTCATGGAACTGCACACGTCATGTCTGTTTTTGTGGGTGGAGGTGTGTGTGTGGTGGTGGGGGGATTCATGCTGTATTTTTTTTATCTTTGACATGTTTTTCACGCGTCTCCCATTGCCGATGAACTCCGCCGCTGTCACTCCCTTCCCCGTTCCAGCCACAGTCAACAAATCGGCATTCACCCGGCACACGGTGTCATCCATATTGAGATTTTGAGGACTACATGGGAGCATGTTTGTGCTGCTTAAAAGCCTCTCTCTGTGGGCAAATGCATGCACAAACAGACAAAACCGCAGTACCATAAATAAAACATCAGGAAGCCGGGGTCAGAGCACACAGTCAGCCACAACACTGCACTCCTGGACCATTTAGGGTTAAGAGCTTTGCTCAAAGGCAACGTTCTTGAGGAGAAGGTTTGAACATATTGTTGCTCTTGTATTCCCTCTTTTCCAGTTGGTGACATCATGGTTAGTCTAATTTAAGGTCTGGCATGCCTGTTACATTTCTATATCACACAAGCTCTTTCTTGTATATATTATGAATGCCCATTTAGCCTACACATCTTGTGTGGATGCAGACACAAACACACAACCCTACTGAGAGAACAATATCTGAGAGAGTCCATAATGAGTACACGGCAGCCTCTTTCTGTCAAAACCATGCTCGGGATAAGGGCACAGATACACATCCAGTGGACAAGCCTAAGGGACAGAAGACACAGAAGAGCACACACATAGATATGCACACATCTGACACACACTCACAAGACAAATGAACTTCCAAAATTAGCAAGCAGAGTGGAGATGTGTTTCTTTTTCTACAGTATCTTTACCTTTTTATTATATTCGTGTGTACATGTGTATGTGCGTACGAGTGTGTTCATCACTCGATTGGTCCGGTAGGCCACTGTCTGACGCGACCGGGAGCAGCAATAATGAAAACACTGCTGAGGTTGCCTAACTGGCATAGCACTCCATCACACTGACTCATTGGGAACAGCAGCACACACACACATGCTCATGATCCATGCAGAAATATGCTGACATATACAGTCCCACACGTCACTTCATACTCTCTGCTCTTGGTGCCTTTTATGCCATCTGTCTTCTACATGCACGCACGGAGACACACATGCACACGTGCAAACACTCCTTTTCTCACCCGGAACAGAATGAGGACACACACAGCCACACAAAGCAACACATCTGGTTAGACCACAGCACTGCAGTTCCTGCTGCTGACGTACCACACACACAAGGTCTGGATGCCTTGCTGAGCGCTCTGCAAGCAAACAGCCGTTAGATCTCCGTCAACTGTTGTTAAAACCATATTCACCTCTTTATCCAGCTTCAGGCTATTTTTGTTTCCATAAACTGTATTTTTAAGGAACACTCGAATGTTTCAAAAAACACTTATCGGCTTTCATGCCAAAAGTTACACAACACCATTAAAAGCGCTCCTTGTTTGTATGGTAAATATGAAGTTAAACCAATGAGAAGTCAGCTTAGTGTACACTGTAGGCAGGTGGGAACATCTCACTCAGCTTTATACCTAGTTAACAAAATCTGCCCGCCTACAGATCGGGATTATATTCTGAACTATTTATAGGAACTGCACCTGGCCAAGAAAAAGTACGGTGCAAAATATCCCATCTGGCCCTCCTTATAGTTATATTTTTTATGCATTAAACTTATTTGTTTTGTTTTTTAACATGTCAGTGTCAGCTGCTCTGTTTCCAGTCTTCATCTTTAGCCAAGCCAGTACTCTCCTGGCTTCGTCATCATAATTACTATAAGACTGAGTGGTATCGATCTCATCATCTATTGTTCTCATACTGTCAGTAAGCATACAGCACAGATTTCCATTTTCTTGGCAAACAGTTCTGGGAGACCGTTTATTCAACCTTAATCACATTTTTGTGCCCGTATTATTACTACCTCTAAATGTGAGCCTTATTCTTATTCTCCTCTTTCATCCCTTTCAGAGAAACTCTTGTGCAATAAGAGTGTGGCGTGCTGTCAATTTAATCTGGATGGGGTGACATCTGCATGTCTGCCTCAGAGGGAGAGAAAGACAGAGAGGTGGAGTTAGGCAGAACTACGCAGCTGAACTTTTAATCCTCTTAGTGTCCTCAACTATCTATCTCTCATTCATCTGTCTTCTGTCTGTCTGCAACTAACCACTCTTCTACTTATTGTATCCATCTGCCTATTTCATGTAGCGCTAAATTACCTCTGAGGTTGAGATGAATACATTTCATTTTCTTTCTTGCTCTCTTTTGCTCACTTCCTGCCTCATCCGTGACTCAGCCCCTCTTTCCTCCCTCCTTTATCCGGCTCCTCTATGTGCTCTTCCCTCTTTACCCTCTCCATCTCTTGGGCCCCCTGCAAGGTCGTTCCCAAGGACGGCCTGCTCCCAGCATCCCCTGCCTGATAGGCCGATAGGTATTAAAGGACCGCTTCCCCTGGTGGAGCACATGGCTCAACTACAGCTCTGCTATAACGCTGTCATCATTCCCATCACTCCCGAGGCTGTTTACTGTACTTCCTTCTTGCACATACACACACGTGCCAGCTCACACGCATCAGTGAATCCAAAGGCACAGCTAACACAAGATGCTGACAGTATATTATGCTCGCATTCATACGCTAGCCGGATTCTTAAATCAGGTGGGGGCTGCTTGCTACTCCACACGACAGGCCACTTATCAGAGTGACAAAGGATGCATGCCTGCAAATACACCGATGCACACAGGCAATGAAAGAAAAGTACTTGACCCATGCTGACAGATAGCCAGCACTGTCTGAACTAAGCAAACCTTTTCCTTTACTATAACCTAGTGTGACACAATACAAGCTCAGCAGACCTGAAAAATACAAAGCGAACAGCTTTAAAGCAGCTTGAGCGGTGAGACAGTCAGCAATTTGGCCTCCATGGACGACAAATTCGGTCTAATGTGCTGTCTGGAATAGAAAGAGGATAAAAAATCTAAATTATTACAGTTGAGCTGTGAAGGATTCCTAAAAAATGACTGCACCACTCATCTGCTAATCTGCTGAATAATCATAGTTTTTAAAAGCCATTTTTAAAAGCGGTGACCTCATTTATGAGCCAAATTGACACTTTGTGGCATTAAATACAGAAGTCCTGTGCTTTGTTATATCTCATTCAAAAAACAAAAATTGATATCAGAACCTGGCCGACCATAGAAAGCTTGGCAAGTCAAAGCAGTCTCCTGGAGAGTAGAGGATAAACAGCAGATGGTAAATTTCAATGCCAAACTATTGGCAGTCTCCAGAGTTCCCACATTTGTTTGGGGCAGGATCATTATTATGTGTGACAGATGCTGGGAATATAGGGAATGACTCCATAAATCCAATTTAGATTTTTAGCCTGTTTGGACTTCTTCTTTGAAATTACACCAGTTTTTTATTTCATTCTATTGTGTCACATAGTCAATGAAAACACTTCACAGTGTGCGCGTTTTGTCTCATCAGTCAAGAGAATATTTTCCCAAAAGTCTTGGAGATTATTGAGAAGTTTTCTGGCAAATGTCAAACAGTTTTTGTCTAGTTTCTTTCTTGTTGTTGAAACATGAACTCTCACCTTAACTAAGGCAAGTGAGGCCTGGAGGTCTTTAGATGTTGTTCTGGGTTCTTTGTGACTTCCTGGGTGAGTCATCAGTGCGCTCTTGGAGTGACTCCTGGGAAGGTTCACTACTGTCCCAAGTTTTCTCCATTTGTGGATTATAGTTCACGAGATTCCCTTTAGAAATGACTTTGTAACCTTCTCAAGACAGATAGATATCAGTGACACTACATCAAAGCAGTATGTATTGCTTTTTGAGATCTGTTAGCTTACTTCATTTTGTCAGACAGCTTCTATCTAAGGGATTTCTTGATTCAACATGTCTGGGAGTAAACATGCCTGGGTGTGGCTAGTGAGTTTAGTTTCATTAGCCAAACCCAGGCTTGATATGAACTCAGCTTTTCAAAAAAATGTGGTTAATAACAATTAATCCATGATTTAACAGGAGGGACAATTACTTTGGACCAGTTTCCTCTTTCGAGGTTTCATGTTTTAAGTTAATTCTGATTAAGATAAGGTGAGGGGCTCCCTTTTGTAACTTAATATTTACCTTAGAAAGCCAGCGTTGTATCAGCCTTTTCAATCAACTCAACAGTAAATAGTTTTTCTCAAAACTGCAAATCCACAAATGTGTTTTACACATCTATGAGGATGTTTTAACTCCATCAGGCCTTTCTCTTTACCACTCATACAGTTTAGGGCGTCTGGATCTTATCCAGGCTGAGATGTACATTGGTAAACCCTGTGAAGGTTGCCAGCCGGAGACAGACAACAGACAACAGTGATAACCACTGCACCAGCATGGTGGCTGTCACATAATTGATACCATCATCAGCACAAGTTTCACATTATGTTTCTTAACTACTGCTGCTTGGGATTGAATTAATTATGAATGTGCGCAGGCTGCACACTGTCAACATATTACTCAGTCTGCTATTAATTTTGTTGATCGCTTTATCACATTCTTAAGTTTCATTATGGTATGCAGAAGAGTTTAGTAAAATCATGGCAATCATAGTAAAATCACTTGCTTTTAAAAAATAAAATCAGGATTTTACTGTGAGACATGAGTTTTAAAAGGAAACAAAGTAACAATTCATTAAAAAAAAAAAAAACTTTACTGACTAACCTTGAGAATTTTTTGAATGTGTATTCTTTGGTTGAGGATATCCAGTGAAAACAAACACCATGGACTTTATTTATTTCTAAAATTATCTTCCAAAATGCCAGTAACGTCTATTTAACTTTTGGCTAAAACATGAAAGAACTCCAAGGCACTCTCTCTTCAGATAAAACTGAAAGGCCTATCCCTGAAAACACTGGATATTTTCTAGTTATCTGCCATAAATTGTTAGCTTCCCTTCTATGACGAGAGTGGAATATTCCACCAGTGAAGCTCCACCAATAGGAGGAGTCTTAAACCTGGACAGACGCGGGAGATCGACACCAAGTCAGAAACAGTCGCCACATTCAATCGAAATCAAACAAGATAACACAAAGAACAGTCATACACATGAATGCGTCTTTTAAGTCAAATAAGGTTTATAGAAAAGGAGTAAAAATCTAAGTCCTCAGTTAAGCTGGAGTGTTTAGTGGCCTGTCATTATAAATCCAAAAAGCTTCCCTTTGGTATTTAACCTTTGTTTAACCAGGCAGGTCATTTAAAGAAACCTTGCACTCACTTCCAGCCGCATATTTTTTCTTTTGTCTGTATTGCAGGAGCTTAACCCACACTTCAAAATAATCCTTGTTTTTCCAATACATTGCTTTAGTGTGTTCCCTCAGTTCATCAAAGTCCGAAACAAGCTTTTTTAACTTGAGCCAAAATAAAGAAAAGAAAAAACACAAGGCAGCCCAGGCTTCAAGCCAACTTTCTTCTGATTTCTCGACCCTTGAGTTGTCTGCCTGACACATAAAGACACTATCACCTCTCTTTGAGACTGTACAGGCCCAAAGGCAGAAAATGTGGCATAACATGTTAAATTACAGCAACTATACAATCACTGCCTGTTTATTAGGTGCACTTTTTCAACTGCTTGTTGATGCAGATATCTAAGTAGCCAATCGCATGGCAGTAACTCAGTACAATAAGCCACATATACATGATCAAGATGATGTGCAGAAGTTCAAACTTAGCATCTATGTGCTGTTGAATGTGGAAGAAAGGTGATTTAAATGACTTTGAATGGGGAATGGTGGTTAGTGCCAGACAGGCTGGCCTGAGTATTTTAGAAACCGCTGATCTATTGAGATATTTCAATACAACCATCTCTGCAGTTTACAGAGAAAGGCCTGAAAAAGAGAAAATATGTGAGTGAGTGAGTGAGTGAGTGAGTGAGTGAAGATGACTTGTTGATGGCTAGCTGCAGGAGGAGCTAAAAGGGAGGCACCAGTAACTCAAATAACCACTCTGTACAACCGAAGTATGCAGAAGATATTTCTGAATGCACAACATGTATCGATCCTTATAGCAGATGGCCTGCAGCAGCAGAAGACTACACTGGGTGCTGCTCCTCTCAGCTAAGAACAGGAAACAGAAGCTACAATTCACACAAGTTCATGAAAATTGGATAACAGAAGACTGTAAAAACTGCTATTGACAGAACTAAAAACAAGACATTCATAATCTACCAACTGCACAACCATCATGTCAGAATAGGACCAAACAAAGAACTATATTGAGACACCATTGCAAAACAATCACATATAGTTTTGCAGTCAATTTTAAAGCGCGTTGTACCTCAGACTAGCTCTGCCCAGATCAGTGTCTATATGCAATATGTGCAATGCCTAATAATATACCATTGGAAGTAATGATGGGGGAGAACCTCTGTAATCAAGTGCATTGTAGGCGTTGCTTAAGAAAATACAACTTTAATTGATGTGAAAAGCCTATTTTGACGTCTTTTTTGAGTGAGAAAGAGCAGCATTGCTGCAATGCTTTAACAGTGGGAAATGAGGTAATGGGCATTTATGGTCTTAATGGAACTTTAAGTGTGCTTTAAGTGCACACTGAGAATAAATACCTAATAGTAGGCCGTTACATAAAACGGAAAACAAGTGGATGGATGTTTAATGTCTAATGGCCTTGCACACTGAGACTTTGAAAGCACATTAAGTGCATTTTACTTTCATTCACAGTTCTTTTACTCGTTTGTGTTTGTAAAAAAAATATAACAGAGAAACCCCTGAGCTGAGTACAAAGAAATGAGCAGCTGATAAACTTTGTGCGAAAATGCATTAACCAAAACCACAAAAATGGATTTCAACAATCTGTTCAATTTAATAAAAATGAATTTAAGTTGCAGATGAACTGAAACCACTAAGAGCATGACATTATTAATGGCTTTTTTGCAGATATTACTGTGACTGGTTTGTGAGAGGTATTTTAAGTTATGGCAAAAGTAGCAAAAAAAATGGTGGTGAATAGGATGCAGAAAGGCTTTGATGTAGTGGCTGTGGTGCTGAAAGGACAGCTACCGGACGAGGCGGAGGAGTCAGGAAGGAGGGAGGAGAGGAGGAGAGGAAATGCTTTAGAACCAGATGTACAGACAGAAGGAGAGAGGAGGTGACTGAAAAAGATTTACTTGATATAATTTGAACAGTAGGAAGATGAAGTCGTGTTTAAATTTGGCTGATTATCAAATAAATTGGTGAATAACTTCAATATACTGTAAAAGTATATGGGTCTACTGAAAGCACCAGTTTTTTTCCTTTCTTGAAAAATCCTTCCTCTGTCTTTGTTTTCTAAATTGTATTCTGATACTGGCAGACAGTCTAATAGCACATAGCAGGATAGGCACAGACATAATTAAAAACCTGATAAATAGCTGGGCGTCTGAGGTCTGGCCACTGAACATGCTGCTTTGCTGGCATAGATGCCTGGAGCAGTTACTGTCATCACTGACACCTTTGCTTTTCCTGCTATTCAAAGTCGCAGGTTTGCAGGTTCAGTCTATTACAAAAGGTTTGCATCTTTTAATATTGGACACTGTGCTTTGATGCAACGCCATTTTTAGCTTCTGTCTCTTTAAGTTCCTCCTACGCATTTGTGCTCAGTTGTGCAGCCAATAGCAGGATCGGATTTTGGCATTTTAGCCTTTATTGTATAAAGAATAATATAGCGAGTAAATAGGATAGTGGGCTGGATTGGCACACAAGAAACACCCTGAGGGCGACTGGATCCTGCCCCTGTAGTAACTTCTTGGCATATGGGTCACCTGCTCAGCCAGGTGAGTTGTAGCATAACAGGACAATTGACGTGTAATGTTCGAAGCTGAAACAGATTCAGAGTACGGAGTAAGCAGTCGGGAAATAATGACAGAGTTTGAGCCAGCTAGCTGTATGTGGATTTAGTTGAATCAAACTTTACTATTTAACACACTACCATAAATGGTATAAGAGGGCATTATGGTGGTGCATTGCATAGTGATGGAGATAGGTATCGAAAGAAAAGGCTGGCTTCCAAACAGGGCGTTTATTACTTCCCTTAATTAGACGTCCTGTAGCACTTTGTGGACATGCACAGACTGTGCTTAATTATGACTCTGTCTTTTATCATTCAGTGAAATATGTAAAATCACTTATAGTAAATAACAGGGACAGTTAGCATAGCTCAATTAAATAGCTCCCTGAGGCACCACCAGCTGCAGAAAGAGGTAAGACATGATCCTCCTCACTGACTCTTAACGAGTTCCCAATATTTCTAATTTCCAACTCTACAACTATTGGACTATCATATAGTTCACAGTTCAAAATATTTGTTATTTCTTTTATACAGGGCTTTGACACAGACCCTCCACCAAGTTCCTTTTCCTTTAATACCCCCCTTCTCCCCATTCAAGTAAAATGTCTTCTGATTGGCTGCTTCTGGAAGATTTGCAGCTAGGAGGGGCCTCTGTGCTCACAGCCAGAGCTCTTTACCTAAGATTAGGCATATAACCTGCTCGCTGACATCATACAAATCTAATTGTAGAAAAAACTGAGCATTTAAACAGTCTGAAGCTTGAGCTTTTCTCTGATAGTTATTACCTGTATATATGCTGAGCTCATAATTTCAAACTTTGACCTTGTTTAATATGAACATCCACCTTTCTAACAATATATATGACAGAATCTAAGTAAAAGCATTATAGATAATATATGTCTGCTGCTGATATCCAGTGTGCCTTCTGCATTGTTACAAAAACTGCTTACACTGTACTAAACCGCTGATACTGAGAGGACAGGAGAACATGCAGACTGAGAGGACTGTAGGAGGACACACTGCAGGGGGCTGACTCTCACATAACCTGACTTTTTTAAGCTTTTTCCAACCCCGTGATTCATTTGCTCATGCTGCTGAGTAGGAATCACGTATGAGTAACCAGGTTACTGACGTTCCCTGCAAACATTATGATATGATCCACATAACTTAAAATCTAGCTGTATGTGTGCAGTTGTGTCCTCTGCTTGGGTCATCTGGGTGTCATTGAGCCAGAAGGTTTAACAAAAGAAAGCCTCTAATAAGGAACAATGACCTACACCCTGTGATGTCACTGACGTGGCAATCTAACAAACAAGACATTTTGATATTACTGGCCTGCCAGTTTTAAATCCCAGTGTTTGCTAAACAATGGCAGAGTTAAGGTGCTTGGGTTTCCTCGAGTTGCACAAACAGATGTGTCTGTAAGTGGTTATGATGTTCACAATAATGGAATCCAAGTTTTACAAAATGCTTGTATTTGTTCCTTTCAGCTTTTTGTGGGAGTCTTACTTTTGAACATCCCCAAAACAAGTGGGCTGAGCTCCCACTACCACAAAAGTGAAAACTTATTCATAAGTATTAATTATTCCTAACACAGACTGATTCAGGACTCTAAAGTTTCGAGATCTGCCCCTGATAAATATAATACAGCTGTGAGCAGGTAGAGGGCCTTTAACATGAGTGAGGGTGACATGTAAAACTAGACCATTCAGTTTCAGGAAAAACCACTTTGGACTGCTGTGATTGCGAAACCTGGTCTGTGGCATGCTGCTAAAAAGTCAGTTAAGAAGCAGTTAAAGTTTTCATGGTAATAAAACCTGTCAAAATTTCTCTGAAATGGGCTCAGCACTCCTCTCGCAAAATGGCTTTTAAAGGTCAAACCGTAATTCGTGTTTACATGAAAGACGACATCTGACGACCTCCCCTGGACCCTTAATGGATGTTTTTTTGTAAACCATTCATAAAATAATTAAAAATGGTACAACATATGTCAAAACACTACAGAACACCACCGAGCCGATCATTTTGGTTTTTGAGCAGTGCAGGACTAGTTAGGTGCAAAGGTTTCTTTTCTTTGGTTTTATTTCAATAGAGAAAAACATATAGTAGGATTGCTTGCTTTGCAACAACCCCACCAATAATCACCAGGGGTTTCCTTATCATTGTAAAATGTTTATTCTCTTAGGTTTATAAAACCCTGAAAACCTTTGTGCTTGCCAAAGCAAGTTGTTAGATTTATACTCTGAAATAAATGCTTTTATGTAAAGGCAGCAGTCGTACATAGATTGAGAGGGTGAATAAAGATAAATCACTCTCTTTCTGTTGTCTGTCAAACAAAACTACTCTCCATCATTTTCACAGATTTCTGTTTTCTAATCTGCTTTTCTTGTGTTCTGTATCCAATTTATGATACGTCTTCTGTCCTTCCCCTCAGTGCAGCTGTATGATAACCACAGCTTCACTGCCAGTCCTGTATCAATCCATCCACGCTAAATCCCAGAGGAATTTTCCACCACCCACCTGGCTCTGTTCTCCTTCATCCATGTCTTATTTCCCTGCATTCTTTCTCACGCTTTCTTTCTGTCATACTCCTTAAGCCCATCAGCCTTTCTATCATTTATCCTCCTGCCATCTCCTTCCTGCTCCTCTCCGTCTTTCTCTCTCTCCCCCCTCTCACTTCTCTCTGCGTCTCCTCTTTTCCTCCCTTCTCCCTGTTCTGGACACTGTGAGTGGAACACAGATTATGTCAGACATTTATAAAACCGGATTAGCTAGGATCACCTTCACACATGCACACACGCACGCAAAAACAGATGACTTCGTACACCCCCACTCAAACCCTAATTTTAGCTATCCATAGATACACTGCAATGCCAAAAGTATGCGGACACAGCTGTTTACATAATTACTAGCAACGTATGCTGCACTTCTGGTCCTTTTCTGCAGTTATCTGAACTAAATCTCCCTCCAGGTCCAATGAGGATGCCTACCAATACAAAGGAAGGGTCAATAACGTGCTTGCACAGAGCAATGACACTAACCCTGTCCGACACCTCTGGGATGACCTGGAATACTGACAGCTAGCCAAGTCTTATTGCCCAGATACACTACTTGTCCTCACAAGCCCCTCTGTTGCTGAACAGGAGCAAATTCCTGCAGCCACGTTTCAAAATCTTGTGAAAAAGATGAGTAAAAAATGCAGTAGAAGCAATAATGCCTTTTAATTATTTTCTATTCTGTGTGGACATAGTGTTTTAATGCAAGCATTTTGCCATTAGGTATGTTGAAACTAACAAATACTGCATCCATACATACATATGCTATTTCCGTCTGATCCATGCAGTTTTTCCCCACATGGCCTCCACACGCACGACCTATGACTGCAAAACCCCATGATATACACCATTCACCTACAAAGCCTCTGACGTCATATTGTCCAAAATAACTGACTATGCACTCGTGACACAAGCACATGGCACTTGAAGCCATGCAACTCTACGTCATTACTTCATGTGAATAAGTCAGACGCAGCAACGCGAGCAGAATCCACAGAATCGGTAAGAATAAAAATATGAGCCAGCTTTCTCTCTGTGCCATCTCTCGCTTTCCTTCTCTCTCTTATTCTTTTCTCCCTGCATCCCCCACCCTCCCTCACTCAACCCTCAATTTCTGACTCAGCAGAACAAGACAGATACAAGGTCATCTGACTGCTGTTGCTGTGGAGCACTCGATTTGGGGGGATTCTTCCCTCCCCCCTCTTTCTTGTACTGCAAGGCGGGTAAACGTTGGGAGGTAGAGAGGCTGAAAGGAGGGAGAAACATCAAGGCATGACAGAGGTTATGGAAGGGTACAGCTGGCAGCCATTTTAATTCAAATGAAAAGAACTTTATTAGCAGCAACCACACTGACAATGTCACCCTCACTGGCAGCACTGAGTGCTTCAGGATCAAATTATTAAGCCTAGCTGTGCATTGCATATATGGGCTACATATCTATTTATTTGATGCAAGGATTTTGTAAAGCTGAAAGCAACAGAAGCTGTTGAGATAAGGGTAAAAATAATAAAGATGTTCTGCATAAAATATCTACATGTACAATGTGGTTGCAGAGTGAAAACTGACAGTCAGATTTAATCAAGACTGCTCCCCATCCATGAAACCCCTGAGGTTTATAAGCATATGTTATTACTGGCTGGATACTAAACTGCATTAGTGTTGTGCATTTCTTATATATCTCGTATAGATTATCAAATCACATTGCTAAACTGCTCAAGCTTTACGGACATATCTTTAGATGGATACTATTAAAACCCGATTCTTCATGAAACCACAATAGAAATGTTTGGGGGGAAAAATACAAACAGAACATTCCTAACAAAAGACAGCTTGTACAGTTGAGTATATCTTGTAATAAAGGATTAGATAAAGAGAAAACATGATGCTCTGGAGCCTTCTCTTCCACCAAACCAGCTGAACACAGAGAAGGTCAAAATCTTAGAATTTTCCACCACAGTGACAGAAAAAGCAGGTTAGGTTAGGTGTGCATATTCATGTTACTTTTCATAGTGCCGGCACTGACTTTAGGGTGAGCATCCCACAGGCAGAAGAGTGGGTGGTAAAAGGTCAACAGCCAACATTTATCTGGATTTACACAGAAGCCTGTTATTAATACAGACGGGGCAAAATGTTCTTTGAAATCAGATCTTAGACAAGCAGTGATGGAAAAACAAAGTGTCAACGTTTAACATCTTGTTAGTGTTGTATGAGTGGGATTTACCAGAATGTGCATTTGAAGCTTTACCCCGTCCATCTGGTTGTTCGGGAAGGTTATGAAAACACCAAGCATCCACAAACAAAATGATTACTCACTGCTAATTGCATCTCATTGCGTCTTTACTGATTCATACTTCCCATATCAGATTAAATAATAAAAAATAAAAATGCAATGTGCACCATAACATCTTGTTTTAATAAAGCATCACGGCTGACTGACCTCCAACTCTGAGCTAACCTCATTCTGATGCTCTGGGGCTTCACGGGGCTGAGTGGTCATCGTCTGGACCCACAGCAAGAAACCCAGTGAGGCATGACAGCAATCTGCTGCAGGGACAGCACGCGTGACTCCCAGCTTTCCCTTGCAAATCAGGCATCGCTGTGCATGCATGCATAGTATATATGTGTGTGTGTAACTTAGCAACTCTGCATGTGTGCTTCCACTGCAGCATCACGCCTTCATTCCAAAGCACGAAGAGGAAAAGAAAAATGTACGACCAAAACCATCAACGATAACTCACTGCTACACACGTGCCAGCTGCCTGTCATTTTTCCATGTCCTCTGTTTGTCTCTCTTTCATGCTCTCTGTCTTTGAACTCTCTGGCACCGTTACAGAAAGCAAAACTCATCCCAGCCTGTCCATCTTTCTGCCTGACCAGTGTTTAATGAATGCAGTCTAATTTGTTAGACTATCTCATTAATCTGAGTGTGTATCCTTGCAGAACCGGTCAATCCTGTGTGTGGGATTGACAGCTAATCTCATAAATGTCAAGTAAAGTGAGCCTTCCGAAAATTATTGTAGTGCTTAAACAATCCAAGTTGTATTTCTTTTTTACTTCCATTAAGATTCATCTAGTTTCATCCTTTTTTACTTTCCTTTTTTTAAATTTTGTTTTGTTTTTTGCTTAGAATAAGTCTCCCCGTTGGGTGAGATGCTGACTCTGCATTGTCAGAACTGTACACCTGCTGATGGAGCCAGTCAGGTTGCAGGCTGCTTTCTGCAGCCGACCATGCATCCCGATATGCAGTGACAGACTAATGACTGAACTGTGGCTCGTGACTTCACCCTCATTCTTTCTATCTGAATTTCACACACTTTGGATGTCCTGCTCTCTTTTCTCTGGCTGCTGTGCCCGGGCCCACTACTGAGGAATGGATGTGCACAACATGCTCATGATAGGACCAACACAACATCCAGGTGCTTGCTTTATACATGCAATAACCTACTGCACAAAAAAACCCACTATTTTATGGGACAGCAATACATTACACGATGAACAAACACAATCACAACAACTAGAATCTAACCTTGTGCGTCCATTTATACAAAATTTCAGGATAGAGACTCGCGATGCTGCTGGCTGCAAGCCTCGGAATTCTGCATTAAAGTAGGAGGGGCAGAATTATATAGTTCTATTGGCTGGCTTGTGGAGTAGGATAAATACCACTGGTCGGAGGCGCTCAGAATTATCATTGGCCAGCTCTGTCAGTTCTCGATTCACCGATTCGCTTCTTTCACCGGCGGAGTGATGTCGGCAGAAATGGGGAGGGAGGTGGCTGGTTAGTTTAGCCGGTCTTTCGCCACAAGTATCAGAGAGCAAAGGGAGGAAGCGGTTCCCCGCGTGATGCTCCGCTTGAGACTGCAGAATTTCATTTGAAAGACGTCCCACAAGGGGAAACTGCAGCCTAACCTCGCCGAAGGTTTGAGAGACAGTTTATTTAAACCAAAGACAATTCTTCTGTCAGACTTAGGCTATAGATAACTTGTCTGACGTCGTTTACCTGTGTTTTTTTCCACTATGCAACACAAAACAACTGAGCATATCTTCTTTTGCTTTTCAAGGCAAGGCATTTTGATATAGTTCAACGTGAGGGGCTGACACCTCTCAAGCCGTGCATCACCTGAGAGGAAAAGAGTGACTGCGTCAACATGGGGGTAAGAACCGGCGATTCCAACTTTTTTACTGCGTTGTAGCCCACCTGAAGTGGCCTGAAAAGTGAGAGGTAGCCTAAAGCCTAAAGAAAAGCTGTCAAACTGAGGCGTGATGTCATTTTTGTTCTTAATGGAAATCCCGTTTGTCTGAGTGACATTGACTCTAATGCGGAACTGTGTTTTACGCCGGTCTAGACTGCGACAAATTGATGTAGCCACGAGCTCTTATCTAGTGCAGTAGTGGAAACGAGCTTCTTTTGGACTGTTCACTTTCATTCGACTTGGATCAGTTATTATTTCTGGCTCGTGTGGGCTAATTTGTACTGGGATTCTCATTAATTGCTGCCCCCGTGATGAAATGTTTAGAAACGAATGCCAAAGTCTTATATCTAAGTACTGTAGGTCTGTGATGTTTCCAGCTTGTCGGTGTGTCAGGTGTGTAGGCTCTTTTAAGTCGTATAGGCCTTACTTTGACCATAACCTTGCCAGCCATGATAGGCCTAATCGGTTTATTCTTCCTGTATGCTCCTGTGTGTTAGAGGAGGAGCACGTGTTAAGGTTATTCCCCTCCCCATCATTAAGCTGCAGTTTAAAAATAATACTGAGTTTTGCCACATTTTCGGCAGACTTGCATGCACTTTCTTTATGATTAAAGACCGCAGTGCATTATGACCTCCTTCATGCCCTCGCTGCCCACCCCCACCCACCTCCACCTTCCTCCTGCCCTCTGCTGCGTTAAACCCCGCTGGCATCCCCCCCTTCTGCGGTCATCTGTTTGCGTGCAAGCGAAGCAACTGTCCGGTGAGGATGATGAGCACGCCGCGTACTTACACTGGACGCTATCAGCTGAGGAGTCCATCCTCGGCACCCTCGCTGACCCGTGCGTCATAATGCGGTTACCACGAATAAGCGCTTCACCAGCTTAGGCTATTTCCCCTTTAATTTGTGACATAACAGGGACTCGATAATCGCCAGCAGTGACTACATTTACACACATCACAGATTAAAGAAACGACGACTCCAGCCGGCTACACGAGGAGAATGACAATAATGACAATAAGGTTCGTCAGTGTGACTTTAGAGGGCTCTCTTCTACTGCGCGCATCCATTAAGCTATTAAACGCATTTGAGCTGTTTCCGGGTATATGGATAAACCTATCACTCGTGTAAATTGACCAGTATGGAGTCTGGTGGAAAAATACAAGGTAAAGTCAAGATGCGGCTGGTGGTGTGAGTTATTGCGCAATTCGGCTCCATCGCCTCGCCATGAAAGAGTAGTAATATTTAACCCCTGTGCACCGACTGAGCGATGCGGTGGCATGACGCTGCAGTAGGAAGACCATGCGGAGCTGAGACATTTCCAGCTCTGCGGAGGCAGTGCAAGCCGGTTTCATTACAGTGAGACCAGCTAATGTTGCCCTGCAAAGCCTGACATTTCTGCGCCAACAGAGAGGTTCAGTGTGTTGGATTCCGGGGAGGTAGAAGAGAGCCTCCGGTCCATGTCAGTGTCTTCTTATAGATGTGGAAGCTATAGTGGGCACTGCGTCAAAAGGGATGGGAGTGCAAAAAAAAAAAAAAAAAGTGCTTACGCATGTGCTGCTGATGCTGCTGCTGCTGCTGTGTGGAAGTTCACTGAAGCAGTGAGAGAGGGACGTTGAGTGGAAATGGACTGTCATTTCAGAGGATGTCCTGTCTCCTCGGAGACTGCTGTTATAGAACAGATCAATAAGGAATATGAGCTTCCCTTCTGATGTCTTAAATCATAAAGAAAGTATATGCAAGCCTGCCGAATGTGTTTGCGCTTAAGGCACTGAGGTTACCCTAAATGGAAAAGATGGATGGATAATGGAATAGAGCTGTGTATGGAAAAGTGTCATCACTTGTGCTGATGTACAGCACTGACTTGTCCCTCTTTCCGTCTGAGGATTTCGCACTAGCGCACTGTCCTATAGCATTGCCAGCTGTCCTTTCCCAAGGCCGCAGGGGGCACCGCTTGCGACGTTCCTTCTGCTTCAAACCGGGGGCGGGGCCTCTGGTGTGGAAATTCCCTGTAAAAGGCTGTGATAGGCTGGCACGAGCAGCCACGCAGAAAGGACCCGGTTAACAAGAGAGAATAGAGCAACCAACCGGCACGTTTTGTCAGACACAGAGATATACGTTCTAAATTTGGAGGACAATCTCTAAGGAAAGAGCATGATGTAACGCACACATAGGTCACCTTCTCATCTTTCTCACTGTCCTTTCTGCATTGATGCAGTTACTGAGGATGAGTCCATGGGAGGAATGTAAAGTGAGATGTCGAGGAAGGGCTGCACACATGCAACATCTGCAGCTGTTTATCTTCAAACTCATGACACAAAGGAAGGGAATGTGCCACTGCTGAGAGAACAACGGGTACAGAGAGAAAGGAAAGACAGATTAGTGGTGGTTGGTTTGCAGGAGTAGTGAGAGAAAGAGAGAGGGATTTAGAACGAAGGAGGTGGCATATGTTGAGGGGAGGGGTGGTTGGATGTATATCCTGTTACAGGATAATCACCTGAGGCTCACAATACCGCAGCTCATGTTTCCTCTTTCTGTGCCTGGTCATATTGGTTAACCGGGAGAGCAGAGAGAAATGGGATGAGGAGAGGAAGGATGTACTTGGGTCGAAGCATAATAGGTCTTAATAATTTTTGTTTTCATGATTGAACAGTTAGTGTTGAGGTGAAGAGGTAGGGATGTAGGGATTGTCTTTAAACCCCAGTAAGGAAAAAAGAAATTAAGGTGATTTAGCAGCAGAAAGGATTTTTAAGAAAGGCCATAATGGCTGATGGTGATGGGTGTGTCTGTGCTGCTGTTAGTGCAGTGTGGCTGAGGAGAAGCTCCTGATAAAGATAAGTCCCCTCAAAGACTGGATTCATTCATTACCTTATGATATAAAGGCTTTCAAACTGGTACCAGAGAAGTGTGCGCTGCTATAGAAAAGAAGTTGGAAGGTGTAACAGAAAGTAATTCAGGAGTTGGATATGTGTGTCCGCTGCAGAAGCCCAGCCCTCAGTTTGGTGCAGAGTGCTGCACATCCCTCCCCATTGCACCTGCTGCCTGATGCAGATAGGCTGCACTGAACCACAGCTGATGTGTCCTGCACGTTGCAAGAGCCAATAAAAAAGCATAAAAGATCTAATGAAACACAAGTTTATCATAGACCTGTGGCCCAGAGGTCAGTTAAGGTCAGTATGGTGATTCTTTGAAATGGACCTCCACTGCTCGCGTCAAGCCACTTGGATCAATAGACGTCCTTTGTAATCAAAGCAATTTTTTTAGTGAGAGTGCTGCTTGAGGATAGATTTCTGTAGTGCCTCAGCAACACCCCTAGAGTTAGCCTCCCTGCTAGCTTAAAACTAATAAGACTAGACTTGAGCTGCGAGCTCGTGTAATTCTAATAAAATGTAAAGGTCAGTGCTGTCTCCTTTCTACATTACTTGTAGAACAAAATTACAGTAGACGGACAGAGTGATTGATGTGGCCAACAGTTCTGCAACATTAAAGTGCTGATGGTCTCCCATAAAGAGACCGAGTCAGGAGGGTTAGGTTGCCTGACTACGGCAACATGACTAATTCAGGGTGTTGTCGTGGAGATGTGTGTGTCCCTTTGTGAATACACTAAAGGAGAACATGTAACACTGGGCAGCCACAGTGGACAAAGGCTTATCACAGACCCAAAAGAGGTCATTAGCTCTCTGTTTGTTACGATTTAAGCTGCAGCACTCTGCAAGGAAATTAATTTTTTTCTTTTCTGTAAATTTATCTTGACTGTTAAATTGTGCATTTTCCATTCGTTCCTGCATCTGATAGACTTTACATGAGGGACCCTGCATGTTTTAATGGGATATGTTAATAGGTATTTGGTAGTTTTGCAGTCAGCAGCTGGTGCGTGTAGATGTGAGATCATTAACATCTGCATATCTCAGTGTGACCTCTTGCCTGATAGTTGAGGTGCCCTCTCTCACACTGTGGCACGATGCCATGTTTTCTACCAGCGCCAAGAAATTAAGATTTACAATACTAGTGTCATGTAATTAATGTATTCTTAGTGCTTATTTTCTGATTATATTGTTTGATGTACTTTAGTAATGAAGGTGCTCAGCTAAGTGCTCAGCCAGACTGAAAAACAGGAAGTTAGTGTAGAGCTATACAAGCATATTAATAAATACAGGAAGCCAGAAAGGAGGAACTTGTAACATACAGAGGTGTGGACTCGAGTCACATGACTTGGACTCGAGTCAGACTCGAGTCATTAATTTTATGACTTTAGACTTGACTTGAAAAAATGTTGTAAGACTTGTGACTTGACTTGGACTTTTACACCAATGACTTGGGACTTGAATTGGACTTGAACCGGTTTACTTGAAAAGACTTGATATTTTACCCCAAATATAAAATTTAGCATGCATATTATATAGAGATTGAAAATGTGACGTCATTCACGGGTAGAACCGCAAAGGATTCTGGGAACTCGTGGCAAGCGGTACTAGCGCACGCAGGCTTTCAATTAAAATCAGTTATACAGCGATAAAAAGAAACACAAAAATGTCAAGAAGCCGTTGTATCATTAACTGCAATAGCCGGTCGCATGACAGCCACGGGAAGCCGACGGGTAAAGAGATCGGTTGTTATCGGATTACGTCGTTGAAGAGAAATTGTTCATGTTTCCGAAGTAACAAAGACGCGACGGATGGCCTGGATTGCAGCCATTCAAAGATCAAATATAACGTCCCAGAACACTCCAGCTCACATGTTAGTCTGCTCCAAGCATCTACACAAAGGTCAGTCTGCTGTTGTAGTTAATGCGTCATTTTTTTAACATAATTGGTGATATAGGTTACAAGCAAGTCTGGCGCTGAACAGAAATTGTCGCACTATGCTCCTTTATTTATTGTGCATAAATAGTGAATTGTCCTGACACAATATTGCGTTTCGCTTCTGTTATTATGGTACACTGACAAAAACATATACTTTTATTCACAGGATAAAACAGGTTTTTTGTATCACTAATTGCCCAGTACGATTACAGCATACAATATTATTGTCACTGCTACATTTCTGTGATGGGTACCAGAAATTATTTCCACTACTAATTAATTACCGTTGAGCTCAAAGGTCCTATTAATAAACGGTTAACGAATGTGTATTTATGACGACGATTTGTGAGACTGGTAAACTTATGATACGTACGATGGTCTTTCGTTCTACACGGTGCATTTCAAGGTCCTGCACCCATCCGTCGGTAAACTGTACCTGGGCTTGTTGCAGTGACCTGAAGTTACTAAACTTCATGAGTGTATGCACTCACTCCAAGAACCGTATGATTATAAATATGCATATAAATATGCTACGATGAGATAGCTGACTTCATCTAACTAGCAAATGTTTTCCAGGCTACGTTGGTGATACAGTTTTTTTTTTATGTGTATGATATTTTTGTCATGCGATTTTAAAGCTGGTCCTACAACCACATCCAAGAATAACATGCAGCTTATCTCAGAACTGTCGGTGAAAATTATTCTTGGAGCTAGGTTTAATTGAGCTGCATTTTAAAGAGGTGCAATTTCACAATTTGTGTATATTTTCTAAGTTCACTATTTTGTCATGTGTTGAGAAAAACACAGATTTAAAAATTACATGGTCTAATATTTACATTTAGCATAACTGCAACATTATTTTTTCGTTTGTTTTTTTTAAAGACTCGAAAGGACTTGAAATTCAAAGTTTCAGACTTGTGACTTGACTCGGACTTTTACACCAGTGACTTGAGACTCGACTCTGACTTGCCTGACATTACTTGAGACTTGACTTGAGACTTGAGGATAAAGACTTGAGACTTACTTGAGACTTGCAAAACAATGACTTGGTCCCACCTCTGGTAACATATAAGGAGTTGTTGAAACTATGTGTGACGTGTAAAGTACCAAAATAACACCTATATGTGAGACATTCTTATGTCATTCTAATGTTAGAGATCCTGCAACTGGCATTGGGCTGTGCAGGGCTCTCTCTCTCTTCCGGAAGATGATTGAATAAAGAATTAAATATAAAATGTTTTGACCGCTCTGAGTCGGGTGTTCTCTGTTCTGTTATGGGGATCAAAGAATCTGGTTTTAATACTAGTCTAAATCAGGCAACATTCACTCTCAGACCAAGACACACAGACAGTAGTATTAAAGTCCTTAACAGTGCCCAGCATTATGCAGTCCATCGTACAGAACTATAGTTACACAGTTACACACAAACGGTCTCTATGGGTTGAACGGATGCAGATAATGAGGGACAGGCAGATGGACACAAGGCAGCAGAGTGGAGGGGGGGGGGGTTATAACGCTGAGATAAAGCTGAGATTGTCAGTTCGACTTATCAGTGATTATGTTTCTTGCTTTTGTTTATTTTTAGTTTTCGGAGCCACCCCAAAGTGGATGATTTAAGAGCTGTACAGAGTTAATCTCTCTTTGTGTGTTTGTGTTTCCTGAGATTAAGATTTTGTTTCAGTACTCAGCCACAGTCTTTTTATTATTATTATTATTATTATTATTATTATTATTATTATTATTATTATTATTTATTATTATCATACATACATTTCATTTCCTCCAGTATTAAAGGAATGTCAGTAGGGACCGGTCCGCCTCTGTCTGTTTCCTTCAGAAGGGTTTTCCCTTTCTTCTTTTTCAAGTCTGGTATCTGCAGTCTCTCCCTATTGATGTCTCTTCACTTTGTTAAACAGAAAGATAAGAAAACTCCATATCACTCTCAGGGCTGATACAGAGAGGCAAGAGCTCTTTGGTGGTCTCCTTTTCAAATACTAATCGTCAGTTAACAGTGACAATTTAATTATTTCCTTACCCAGTGCTGTTATAAAGACGTTCACCAAACGATTGCTACAGCGATACAATGACAAAAATTCATTTATGCCCGAGAATGGTGTAGAAAGGAGAGTGAGAGAGACAAAGAGAAGGAGAAACACGGTGGGTTAATCCAGTGTAGTAATCAGACTAAATAATCCCAACAGCCATGGGTCGCTACCCTGAGCCCCCTACTGTGGGCCCGAGCCCTTCCATCCTACTGCAAGAAACAGCAGATGGCCCAATGACCTTGCAAGGTGTCACACACGAGCACACATGTATGCATTCAGTACCATAGGGTGTATACACGAGTCACAGGGACACACACACACACACTTACTGAAACAGTGTTAAGATTTTATGTGGTGAACACTTTTATTAGTTTTTACATTTTATCTAGTAAAATTCAATGTTTTTAACTTTAAAATGCTTTCATTGGATCATTTTAGGTTAGAAGAGCAGCTTATGGACATTCACAGTAAATACATGCTTTAAAAATGTAAGCATGACAAATTTTAAGCTCTCACAACTTTTAATTCTACTCGTTGGTCTATGTGTGTGAAACAGTCGGCTGAGAGGCTTTGCTGACTCCACTCAATGCAACCTTTAAACAAAACGTATGCATCCAGTCATACACGAGTGACTTTACTTTAAACTTTTCTTCTGTTTACCACTCAGTAGTCATGTTAGAAGCACTCAGTAACACCATCATGTGGTGCAGAGGACATGACGTTATCACTGAATGAGTCAGGTCTGCGGAAAAAGAAGAAGGCTAGCCTCATATGACATGTATGACAGATTTTGTGGTCATTGGAAAAAAAGAAAACTTTAAGAAGAAAATGTTGGGCGTAGATGTATTTCTTCCATCTACAAACCACTTCCTCATGTGAAAAGAAACAACACTCTTGTGTTTGTGCATTCATAAGCACCGGTTTCTGTTCTGCCTTATGGCAGGGAAAGAGGAAGGAAAATTACTTCCCAGCTCCAGTGAAACCCGCTATCAGTTCTCATGCCTCAACTTGTCGTGCTAAACAGACTTTGCATAATAATAAATCGTCTCTCAGGTGCCACTCCTAAACACAACATGACACTTCCTGCATTTCTGTCATTCGAGGTAGAAAGTGTGCCGTTATCTGACACAACACTCTCTTTCATTCTCAGGCCTCGCTGACTTTTAGTTTCTTATCTTTTGTGTATTATCACATTACCGTACAGTGACTGGGTCTCTCTTTTATTCACTCTACATCTCCCTCACTCTCTCTGCCGCAATGCGTGTAGATGCTGCACATACGGAGTGTAGCCAATACAATGACTCACCTCTGCTCACACAGACACAGACACATACTTATTCCTTAAATCGATCGCCTGTGAGCGTTATACAGCAGTGACTACAGTGTCCAGTTACAGGTGCATCAATTATTGCTCATCCTGGATTACATCGGGGGATCCGAGGAGTACCAGGCCACCGCTGAGATTCACCATGTCAATGGCCATGCCGGTCTCCATGGTTACTTGCCCTCCAAACACGCTTGCTCATCAGTGTTGTCCACATGAGGGCAAATCGTGTAGTTTGGTCAGCCGGTGCAAGACTCAAACGCGCATGCAGATGCAGGGGGAAAAGATAGTTACTGATATTTGAAACACACTTTGATCAATCAGGATATCACCAGATCTGAGTGATTGCATTCCGTTATCCACAGAGGAGCATGGAATTTCTCCATTTCCTGATGATGCCAAAGATATGTCTGTTCATCACTCTGTTTGCTTGTGATATTGTGAAAGAGCGAGTGTCTGTAATTCCAGCCACGGGTCTCCGTTTCCTTCCTCAGGACAGTGGAGGCTCATTGAATTACCCAGAGCTGTGCAATACAGCTGGACAGAAAAACACAGGCAGCACGTGTTCTTCCTGCATGGCATATTTTCTTCTTCTTCGAGCACCTGATTTAACAGCTAATGTCAAGAGAGATATAAAGATCTAAAAATATATATCAGCTGACAGTGATGTCCCTTTTAAATCAATTTTTGTTTTGTTTTTGCAAAATAACTCAAGAAGAACTATTGCAAATCAGGTGCAGTGAAGCCATCTTGCAAAGTGTTTAAAGGCTGAACCCTTTGTCATAATTGAGTGCCAAGCGCACACAAAGCTAAAACACTTAACATTCTGTAAATAAGGCGAAACAAAGGATAAGCTTCCAAGATATCACTTCCTATGTGACTCATGCTGCTAACAACTCATTCATATCCTGCAAATGAACGTTCACATAAGGGCACACTCAGACACCCAAAGTGAGAATATAATCTATTAGCATTTGAGGACACATTCAAAAAGATACACATAGCATAAGTGCAGTTGCGCAATCTATTAGAGTGGGGTCACTGAGGGTCAAACACTGATATGGAGCCAGCAGACAGACTGCTGGTCAATATCTAATTAGAAGCATGAGAGAAGGGTGACAGCAGCTCCTCTCATGCTTTCACTCACTCGCTGATCCTTTCTCCACCTCGCTGTATCACCTCCCACTGCTGTCTCCTTTTCCGTGTGCCCAATCCTGTCTGTCATCCATGTCTCTGTCTTTACTTTTCACCACAGTTCTCTCTTTGTTTGAGGCTCGTCTCTCCCTCCCCTGCCAGCCACTGTTATTGTCTGTCTGCTGTGTGTGCGACATAAAGAGAAAGAACTTTGTCTCCATATTTATATCATCAGTTTAATCATGCAAATTCACAGGGGAGCAGGTGCACTGCTGAGCTAACAATGCTCCCTAAATGTATATTTGCTGTGTTCAGTCACTCTCTGTGGAAAAAATTATCTACAACAGCAATAAAAAGTCTGACAGATGATTCACAAGCACCCATCAGTCTATTGTCTTTGGAACAATGGTGCTAAATTACACTTGAATAGAAGGCAAATCTGTAACTTTCCATGTTATTCAACACCTCTGATCTCTGATCAGAGATATTTAACTGTTATTCAGTCTGAACAGGCACGTTCACATGTGTGTGTACACATGTATGAGCAAGCACTTCCTCTTTGTCATTTTCAGAGACGTGACACACGAGCACACACATGCCCAGGGTCTGTCTCAGAGGGGATGAGCAGCAGTACTTTTCCACTGCATCAGTCTCTGCTCCCTTACCCTCTGTCTCACCAGGCCTGCCCAGTCTTGCTGCAACAAGAGATTTGCTCACCTGTTCTTTTGTTGCAGAAGTGTGTGTGTGTGTGTGTGTGTGTGTGTGTGTGTGTGTGTGTGTGTGTGTGTGTGTGTGTGTGTGCTTGTAGTCCAGTCAAACAGCTACCTCGCTCTGACAGCCTACTCTCTGCTTGACATGCTTGAACGAGTGGTTTTATTGTTTGCTTTGAATTCAGCAGTGGTCGTTGAGAGCAGCACTCCCTCAATTGGTCGGCAATTTTCCCAAGATGTCTTGCATGTGTTGCTTCATGAATACTTTTTTTTTCAGTTATGAGCACAACCAGAAAGGCAGGTCTTAAGTAACAACTGCATACAGACTAAATACGCAGAGACATGATTTCACAAGACTTTTGCACAAGAGCAGTACAATTACAGCTCAAGTGGAAAATTCACTGGCAGGCTGATCTTTATTACGCACACTGGTGTAACTGCAGGGGTGTATGTTTTGGTGCGGTCTGGGTGTGGGAGTTTCCATGTCAACATGTGCGGAGGACTCGGGATCTCGTTTCATACCCCCTCCCAGGTGCTTTTGTAAATGTGTCCGTTTGATTTGGATAAAGGGCCAACTTGTTTTAGACTAATTATGTTCGAGGTCAGATAAGCAGTTCATATCTAATTTACAATATCAGATTTAAATAAAGTGACCAAGCAGGAGTGATCAACCCGGCTATACCACTAGAGGGTGTATTTTTCCCTGTGAACAACAGCACACATTCAGCACTTCATCATATTTAAGTTACAGGTTAACCTTTAACCTCGTTTTTTTTTATCGTTTGACACAAAATGACTGCTGTTATTGATTTATTAGTCGATAGGTATTGACTTTTCTGTTTGACTTGTGGGGATTTAATTTTGCAATCCCCTGCGTGGAATCAATACTGTATATTTCACTAAAATGATGTTTCACCAAGCTCAACTCCCCCGATGACCAGGTTGGATCAGTGAGCGAACCCACTTGCATCTCCTGGGAGGAGTTCTTGTCACTCCATGTCACCTCTGACCTTTGATGAAGCAGATTTGTATGGATGAGGCTCATCAAAGGTCAGACTACTCTCCTTCCAGACAACAGGCTAGAATTACAGCTATAGACTAAGGATCAGAAAATGCAATGATGGAGGAAATGAGGTTATAAATAGCTCACTTATGTGTAGTTAAACAAAGTGAGCCATCTTCTAAGGGGAGATTTACAGTAACTGGAATAATAGATTTGATGTAAAGCAGGCAGAGGAGAGTAAAGACAGCTGATGTGTCTGTGTCTGCATGTTTGCGTATACACGCAGTTTAATTTTTCTTGACATCAAAGTGGCTCTGATGGTTTTGTATTGTAGTGCATGCAAGAGTCTGGTAAGAAACGCTTTGATGAGTCTGCAAACTCAATTTTCCTGTTCGCTGTCTCTTTCTTATGTCGTTAATGCTCACTGCTGGAGAAGTAAATGAAAAGGAGCAAAAGTGATTTGTTAAGACCTCAAGGTTAAACCATTTGCACTATACGTTTTGATGTGTCCATCAGGATCTTGTGGTCATTGAAGGGAGCATTATTTGATCAATGGAGATCAAATGGGTAGATCGGGCTGCAGGCACTTGCTTTGATGTGTTGATAATTCACTCCTAACCCAGTTTTATATTTGGTTGAGCAAAACCGAGCCACCCGGGTAATATGTTTTCAATTCTTTAACAATGCTTATAATAATAGGTTTTTATAGTCATGGTTTTTTTTTTAGCTAACATCATCCTCAGAAACTAAAAATACATTCCATTATTATACTACTACTACCTCTCAAGGCCACTTCACAAGGATACAACGTTATTAGCTGTGTAATGAAACAAATCTCATCAAGGCCAGTTCAGCAGTGCCCACTGCCTTTAATTCAGCTGCAGTCAGTGGCTGATTAATACTCTTAAGAAGGCTGCTCTCGCATCAGTTTACAAATGTTTTAATATTTTACAGAGCAGTGTAGTTTTTAATGGCTGCAATGAACATAACAAACCAAGAGGACAAGGGCTGCTCTCTCCATTATCTAGTCCACAGGCATGTATAAAACATGTGTGTATGTCTGTAGTATGGGAAGTCAGACAGTTACCGCGTTGCCACCACACAGGACAAAGATGACCGATCCCCCAAGAAGAAGAAGGGGGGAACCAAGGACATGGATGACCTGAAGAAGGAAGTACCCATTGTAAGTAAACGCTTCCTTTTTTTTCTAAGAATAGTTGTGTAGTAGTAACTGAGTTTTGCTATGATGTGTGTTAGAGGTTACAAAGTTTTACTGCACTCTGTTTCCATCTTGCTGGATTTAATTGTCACTGTTGAGTGGATCCATACAAAGGTCTGGTCATGGGCAAAGTTTTGGGTCAGTTCATTTTTGTTCCTGTCAGTCAAAGGATGATTGATCGCTCGTGTGCAGTTTTCTTAGTATTTCAATATTTTTTTTAAATGATATTGTGAAAAAAATTTTTTAACATCCTTGAAATGATGCAAGGATGTATTTTTGAAGAAAATCTTCTTTCAGAATGGAATTAATGGAAGGAAACTGGCAGCATTTTTTCAGACAGAGAAGAAATTATTTTCCCATACACGCAAACGTTTTTGTATTTTTTGCTGGTAAGATGGGGGGACTTATTATGAGGAAGTCGGCATTTTCGTCCCACTTTTCAGCCCAAGAAACAGACACCATGGTCGCCATACCTGGCTGCCGTTACCACATACTCTTACCCCTCAGGTGAACTGCATGCATGGCGTTGATTTCTGAATTTCCTTCTGTAAAATAAAACGATAGATTTTTTTTTTTTAATCAAAATTTCCTCCATGAATAAATTTAAGCTGGAGAGTTTTCCCCACAAAATATCTCTGCATGCAACTAAAAATACAAATAAAATTGTGAACTACAAGAAATTCTAATCTACATTGTTTTTATTTTTCTGTTTGTTGGGGGGGGGTTTAATAACAGACGGAACACAAAATGTCTGTAGAGGAAGTATGCAGGAAATTCCAGACTGACGTTGTCCAGGTAAGCTGACAACGCATTTTCCCAGTTTGCCACCAGGTGGCAGTGATGTACTTTTCATGGTTAGAGTTTGTGACAAAGAAATGCTTTTGAACTTCACATTCCGCTTCCTCTCGGTTCACTGCAGGGACTGACCAATGCCAAGGCCGCAGAGTTTCTGCTCAGGGATGGTCCCAATGCTCTCACCCCTCCTCCCACCACCCCAGAATGGGTCAAGTTCTGTCGCCAGCTGTTCGGTGGATTCTCCATCCTGCTGTGGACCGGCGCCATCCTCTGCTTTCTGGCCTACGCTATCCAGGCAGCTACCGAGGACGAGCCTGCAGGGGACAACGTGAGCAACCCACACACACATTCACAATTAGTCACACAGGTTTAGCCCAAACATATTCATCTGTGGCCTATTTGCACCTCATTAACATACCCGTCACACCTAAGACTCTTGGGTATTAACATAAATAACACCTCAGTAAATATTTTACACATACTGCACTCGGTGGCTTCAAACCACCCCCACTAACATATTTCTAATTTTCTCTCCTTTCAGTTGTACCTTGGTATTGTGCTCACAGCTGTCGTAGTCATCACCGGTTGCTTCTCATACTTTCAAGAGGCTAAGAGCTCTAAAATCATGGAGTCTTTCAAAAACATGGTACCTCAGGTAAATAGGTGCTTGATCCCGTACACACAGTATGAAGTAATCTATGCTGTAAGGACAGCAGAAGGCGTACAAGACATCCTTGTCGCCACTACTCATATAGCTTTTACTTGAAGAAACCTCCTGCCTCCATTCTACAGTAACATTTAACATGTCAGTCAAGGCCTGTGTGAAATTATCCCCCCACTGCTTCTCCCGTACCTCTCTACTTGCCACTCTGATTTAGAATAAAAGCTGTATACACAAAAAGAAGTTTCACAGCTGGTGCTTGCCAGTGTTTTGATTATAAATTAGTTACTTACAGTATGTAAGTCAAACATATCTACATGGAGCTCTCTAAATGTAATTCTGGCATCATGAATGACATTATTTCCTCTCCTGCAGCAAGCACTGGTGATCCGTGAGGGTGAGAAGGTGCAGATCAATGCTGAGGAAGTGGTGGCCGGAGATCTGATTGAAGTGAAGGGTGGAGACAGGATCCCTGCTGACATCAGGGTGACTTCAGCTCACGGCTGCAAGGTAAAGACACACACACACACACACACACACACACACACACACACACACACACACACACACACAGTCACATGCATAGATTTATATTTTTGTTTCTTTTTATATGTAATAAAAAAAAAACTTTAACATTTTCTTTTGCCCAACAGGTAGATAACTCTTCCCTTACAGGAGAATCAGAGCCTCAGAGCAGGTCACCTGACTGTACCCATGACAACCCCCTGGAGACCCGAAATGTTGCTTTCTTCTCCACAAACTGTGTTGAAGGTATTGTCACCATGGCAATAACACTGCATGCTATTGTTACCTTGCAGGACTGTGGTTGAATTTAAAGCCCTCAGTTTGAACAAAGCGATAAAGTTCACAGTTAAAGGGACAGTTCACCCCAGAAACTTTATGGGCTTTGAGGCCGTTTGGCAAGTTGATCAACTTTGGAGACTAAGTCTGTATAAACTAGAACATACTAATGTACTAGAACTAGATGAAGCAACAAACAAATAGAACACAGCCATAGTGATTTTTTTCTAGAAATCATGACACACTAACTAAAAAAAACCTCTCCAGAAACCCATAAACATTGTGAACAATTTTCTTCTGCTTGAAATATCCGACATGCAGCAAAGGGCCACGGGTCTGACTCCAACCCAGCGCTCTGTCCATGTGGCATGCCTGTATGGTTGCCTGCTTAACTACTGAGCGAAACTGGCGCCCCCTTACACACAATATTGTCACTGCGCTCTTTTTGTTGTTTTTTTTATCTCTAAACCCAGTTGTCAGGTCGTGATTTTAGAAATGTGTTTTTAAATAAAATTTAAAAAAATCACCTTCTAATGCAACAAAGTTGTTGCACCTGTAAGATTGTATTTCTGATTTTGTTTTTTGATCCACACCAGGCACAGCGCGTGGCATTGTTATTTGCACTGGAGACCGCACAGTCATGGGCCGCATTGCTACTCTGACGTCCGGCCTGGAAACCGGCAAAACACCCATTGCCCGCGAGATCGAGCACTTTATCCACATTATCACAGGAGTGGCTGTCTTCTTGGGCGTCACCTTTTTCATCTTGGCCATCATTTTGGGTTACACCTGGCTGGAGGCCGTCATCTTCCTCATTGGCATCATTGTGGCTAACGTGCCTGAAGGGCTGCTGGCTACTGTAACTGTAAGCAGGCAAACATTTGCTTTATTTTTGTATTTTTTTTGGTGACATATTTCAGTGCTTTCCTTTGCCTGATTCTTTTTCATGCCTTTTCACTGGTCTTTTTGGAGATTCTATAGAAATAAACACAAACCTTCTCATTTAGTGTGTTTAATATTGTGCTAGTGTATAATTAGATTACTTCTTTTAGAATCGAGGAAACGGATCAGTTGACAATTTGAACTCTGTGCAGGTATGTCTGACTCTGACTGCCAAGCGTATGGCTAAGAAGAACTGCCTGGTGAAAAACTTGGAAGCTGTTGAAACTCTGGGCTCCACCTCCACCATCTGCTCTGACAAGACCGGCACCCTGACCCAGAACAGGATGACTGTGGCCCACATGTGGTTTGACAACCAGATTCATGAGGCTGACACCACAGAGGACCAGTCGGGTAAGTGAAGGGACGGCATACGGGCAACACTGATAGCTCAAATATTTTTATAGTGTAAAAGAATTAAAAATGATTACTAAAAAAGTACAACATTTATTAATTCTCACTCTTACATTCCTTCTGCAGGTGCTGCATTTGACAAGAGCTCTGTGACATGGCTGTCTCTTTCTCGTGTTGCTGCTCTGTGTAACCGCGCACAGTTCAAAGCTGGACAAGACTCAGTGTCCATCCTGAAGCGTGACGTGGCTGGTGATGCCTCAGAGTCAGCTCTGCTGAAGTGTATCGAGCTGTCATGCGGCTCAGTCAGGATGATGAGGGATAAGAACAAGAAGGTGGCTGAGATTCCCTTTAACTCCACCAACAAATACCAAGTGAGTAAAGGGTCAATATGGGTGAACACATATGTTATACACTGAGTAATGCATCAGATGGTCTCATTTTAATGCTTATCTCTGTTCTCCTCCCCTAGCTTTCTGTTCATGAAACAGAAGATCCAAATGACAACCGCTACTTGCTGGTGATGAAGGGAGCCCCTGAGAGGATCCTGGATCGTTGTTCCACCATCATGCTGCAGGGCAAGGAGCAGCCTATGGATGAGGAGATGAAGGAAGCTTTCCAGAATGCTTACATGGAGCTGGGAGGACTGGGAGAGAGAGTACTGGGTAAGGTCGAAAGAGGTGAAGGTGGATACTGAGGGAAAGATTTGACAGTGTGGCCATCAGGTTCAAAATCCCAAAATACACATTTTATTTAATAACAATTTATTTGAAAATGTAGCTCAGCTAAAAGTATTATTTTAGTCATCGCTTAATAGCCTATCGGATGCAGTGTATGTTCTTCTGGGCAAAGGATTGAGTGTTTACTTTATTATAAATGTGGTTTCCATTCATGATCATAGATAAAACGATAAGTCCGAACTTTCTTCATGCCAGGCTGCAGATGTTCCATCCATCCACTGTTATTCATTTATTTTTTACATCCATTTAACTGGTTTCAAAGAAGAAAATGTTAATGTTAGTACTCAGCTTAATTGTGATTATGGTTTTCACTATAATCGAGCAAGTCCTGTATCTGTGGACGCATCCATCCTGTGCTGTCTTCTGAAGGTCATGTTAACGTCCACTTTCCAGGTTTTGAATTCATTGTCAAACTGGTTTTTAAAAGACTGATCAAATCCAAATTGGACATTAATATATTTTTACTACACATCTGTACTGTGTTTATTTGTTTAATCAGCATCAGCCGCAGAGAGTTTCTTCCTGAGGGTCCTTAACACACTCAATCCAACACGTAAACACAAAACAAGGCTCTCCTCTTGCAGACAGCATTGAGTTTCATGTAGACACTTCCTTACAAGATACTTTTACTTTAGTTCCAAGAATAGGGTTATAAGAAACGACACTTTAGAACTAAACAGCACACATCCGCTGTATTCATTATCCAAACTATTTTAATTACAATTCTTACTAATTTTGATACACACCGTTTTATATTTGACTCGTTCTTTAGGAGCTTAATTTAACATAAACTGGTAGGAACTTCCACCCAATCTTTGCCTGTGAATTACTGTTTTCTGTATATTACTTGTTTTAGCTTTTGGCATTGTAAAGTTATTTTCTGTTGCAAATCATTTTTCACAAGTATGTTCATTAAATGTGAAAACAGTCTTCAATATAATTAGCAATTACCCCTCCTAGATTACTATTCATATCACTGACATGATTTCTGTAAGAGCATTATGATGCACGTCGTGAAGATTTATTTTTAATTTGTTGAAATGTTTTTTTTTATTTCTTTTACAATAATTGCAATAATCCAGCTGTGATAGAACCACTGCATTTAGAACCTCTGGTTTTATTCATTTTAAACCTCTTCTAACCACCCCCACCCATTCTACTTACAATGTTATTAATGTTGTAAGTTAATTTCTAACATACTGTTAAACCTAATAGTTTTGTCTCTTACACATTTTCAATAGGAAAATGTAAATCACGCGTGATGTAATGAAGGTTTTATACTTTTAGAAGCTCAAAAAGCCCTATTTGAAATAAGGAAATTAACTGTGACAAACCTTGAAATAGCTAATTCAGCATCGCATACAAGAATTGTTTTTTAGAATTATAATACCGCTCTCTTGGTTTTCACTAATTTATAAGACTTTAACATAATTTTTTTAAATTATGATCTGTTGAATTGTTGAAACAAAACACTTTAAGGTTATAACTGTAGGAAGGAGTGTAGTGGAATTTATTTAAAAAGTAGAGAAAGCCACAAAAAATATGCTTAAATAAACAGCATTAAATCACACATTTCCCCTCGCTCCAGGTTTCTGCCACGTGCTGCTGCCAGAGGATCAGTATCCCAAGGGCTTTGCCTTTGACACAGATGATGTTAACTTCCAGACAGATAATCTCTGCTTCGTCGGCCTCATATCCATGATCGACCCTCCCCGTGCCGCCGTGCCTGATGCTGTTGGCAAATGTCGATCCGCTGGTATCAAGGTAAGCTGTTTAGATTCGACACAAACTTCTTTGATCTTTAAGTTTAGTCTATTGTTGCCAATAAGAAGTCATTTTTGTTGTTCTCGTAGGTCATTATGGTTACTGGTGATCACCCGATCACAGCCAAGGCCATTGCCAAGGGAGTGGGCATCATCTCAGAGGGCAACGAGACAGTGGAGGACATCGCAGCTCGTCTCAACATACCTGTCAGCCAGGTCAATCCCAGGTAAGGAACGTTTTCAGAAAAACACACACCAAACAAGCAGCAAGTCTCACAAAGTGAAAGCAAATTTGTTCTAATATTTTAATGTCTGTGTTTAGAGACGCCAAGGCCTGTGTGATTCATGGCTCAGACCTCAAGGATCTGTCTCAGGATCAAATGGATGACATCCTGAGGAATCACACGGAGATTGTGTTTGCCAGGACCTCACCACAGCAGAAGCTGATCATTGTAGAAGGATGCCAGCGACTGGTTGGAACATTTTTAATATACTAGCTTGAAAAGAAGCTACAGGTTTTCTTTTTGGAAATGTACTGGCTTAATTCCAGGGACTGCACTTTGAGGTGTCAATATACTTTTGGAACAGCAGATGGCACTATTTGACCACTGGATGAAGAGCTTGCTTTTACACAGGGAGATAGATTGTATTAAAAATGGCCATGTTTTTTCATTCTTAATGCAAAAAATGCACCAGCCTGTTAATTGTTTTTTTTACAGTTCCCAAACTTAACATTTTTCTGTACAAAAGCTAGAAAAATAATGTTAAAAAGAAGCTTTAAAATGAAATGTAAAATAAAGTGGTAACAATCAAAATATAAGCACATACAATATTATATTTTTATGTATTAATGTATATTTAATTTATTACATTTATTTAATAATCTTGGAAATTAATAATTTCAATAAACTATCTTAAATTCAATAAAACCTTGCTAAATAATAATGAAAACATGTAACAAAAACAGCTTTTTTATTCGCTTTAATTAATGTCGTTCTCTTTCATTTGTCCTAGGGTGCTATTGTAGCTGTGACAGGTGATGGTGTGAATGACTCACCTGCACTGAAAAAGGCTGACATTGGTGTTGCCATGGGAATCTCAGGCTCCGATGTGTCCAAGCAGGCTGCAGACATGATCTTGTTGGATGACAACTTTGCTTCTATTGTCACTGGAGTGGAAGAAGGTGAGACGACCCAAAGGAGAGCACTGAAAGACTAAGAACGCTTAAATCAATAAAAAGTTTTGTAATGAGAATCTGAGAAAGGACGTAGGAGGAAGATAGAAATGACGCTTTAGAAAGAAAAGAGATACTAATGGTTGTTGTTTTTTTCCAATAAAAAATGTCTTGCATGAAAGCAGAGTTCCCGATCATCCACTTGCATTTGAGATGTCAGAGTTGGACAGAATGTGACGTGAACTGTCTACTGTTTCTTTTTTTTTCTTTTCTTTACCCTCTAGGTCGTTTGATCTTTGATAATCTTAAGAAGTCCATTGCCTACACCTTGACCAGCAACATCCCAGAGATCACCCCCTTCCTATTTTTTATCATAGTCAACATCCCATTGCCACTGGGAACCATCACAATCCTGTGTATTGACCTGGGAACTGACATGGTAAAGAGCTTAAAAAGACTCTTTGTTTAGTATGATGAATGCAGCATTATGCTCACATACAGCTCATACTGTCTTCTTCTTCTACTCTCAGGTTCCAGCCATCTCTCTGGCTTATGAAGCAGCTGAGAGCGACATCATGAAGCGCCAGCCTAGGAACCCAGCCAGGGACAAGCTGGTGAATGAGAGGCTTATCAGCATTGCCTATGGACAAATTGGTGGGTGAACTGAAGATTGTGACTGTTGATCCAGGCTGTGAATTGTCTTTGATGTGGATTGAAGTTAGATCTGAGTTGCCTAGAAGTCATTTTGTTGTAAAAATCACTTTATCCCCCTCTTTTTTTTTTTTTTTTTTTTGTTCACAAAAAACAATAGTTGGATTATCTTTGGAGCTGTCCTCGGTGTTTAGGGGGGAAACTCGATTTTGGAAATCAGAAAACTTAAAAATTGGTAACTCAATCTCGATGTGTGTACATGTTTCTTAAGGTATGATCCAGGCTCTGGGAGGATTCTTCGCCTACTTTGTCATCTTGGCTGAAAATGGTTTCCTGCCCTCTCAGCTAGTAGGCATCCGACTCAACTGGGACGACCGCAGTTTAAATGACCTGGAAGACAGCTATGGCCAGCAATGGGTAAGTGTGTAGTAGGTGCAAATTTTGTGTTTTCACATTTTGCTACTACATCTTACTATTATGGTTCTTTCCTGCCTTCACAGACATATGAACAGAGGAAGATCGTGGAGTTTACATGTCACACAGCCTTCTTTGTCAGTATTGTGGTAGTGCAGTGGGCTGATCTCATCATCTGCAAGACCAGGCGCAACTCTGTCTTCCAGCAAGGCATGAAGTAAGTCAAAGAGCTATTCACTGCATTATAGTTGTCTTTTCTGCCAATCTTATCAGCATAGAAAAAAAATCTAGATTATACTAATCGAGATGTATGTATGTATCTATGTAGATATGTTTTTGGCTTTAATATGTGGCTTTTCTAAACGCAGGAACAAGATCTTGATCTTTGGCCTGTTTGAAGAAACAGCCCTGGCTGCCTTCCTGTCCTACTGCCCAGGCATGGATGTGGCACTCAGGATGTATCCTCTAAAGTGAGTTTCAGCAACACACAGATAAATACATTGAAAGATCAAGTTGTCTGGTTACTTGATTGCAGTTCTCTCGTTCTCTCCACAGGCCTACCTGGTGGTTTTGTGCATTTCCTTATAGTTTTCTCATCTTTGTTTACGATGAAGCTCGAAAACTCATCCTTCGCCGGAACCCTGGAGGTGAGCGAAGTTTTTTTTTTTTTTTCATTTAAGTGGGCGTTTCTTTAAAGGTCTTTGGTTCATCAGGCCTAAGATGAGAGTAGTTTAACTTTTTCTGTAGATTATAAACAAAAACAGAAATTTATTAATTATTGAGCAGCAGTTAAGTAACGCTAAGCTAACTGGTGACAGTAGGGTCTAAATATCAAAATAATTTCCCAAGTTACTAAAAGCACTGTTTATTTACTGTGTTTTTTCTCTACTATTTGTGCTTCAGGTTGGGTGGAAAAGGAGACGTACTATTGATCGTTGGAGCACTTTCGCTCAAGCCCCTCACATCTTCCACTTGTTTCTTCCCCCGGTCATTCCATCCTCGGCAAAACACATCTCCAGATGTCCCGCCCCCTTAAAGACAAAAAGCGCTTTGAAGCAATTTTCATCACAACTGCCCCAAAGATTAAAAACAGCAAAAGCACCTTTACAACTTTCTACATCGACCTGCCCTCTTTCTCCCCACCTCCTATGATACTCTTTGCATGTGTTCTCTCACAGCTGTGTACATAAACCAATATATCTACCAAACGGCAGCTGCATATTGTGTATGTAGATCTGAATGAGCTAATGATACAAAGGGAGTGTCTATGCTCTGCAAAAAAAAGGGCCATCCAGCTCCTTCTCCTCCCTGTTCTTCTCCTCTTCACCAACATCGTCTTTCTGTACACCTTTGTCCCCTCTTTCACCTCCTCGCCAACCCTTTGCTTGTCCTCCAATCACACACAGATATACACGTCACACAGTGAGATCCCATCACCGGCACTACTTCGACTGCCACCTTTCGCCTCCTGTCTGTGGAGGACCATTGGAGTGGTCATTTTCCTGGCATTCTCACCGCGTCCATTTTCCTCCTCTTCTGTTCCTTAATGTCCAATGTTGTTTGTTTGTTTTTTAATATGTGGGGTAGGGGGGCAATTTTGATGATTTTAGTTGTTTTGTTTTTTTTATTTCAAAGTTGGGAGGGGAGGTGTGTGAAAACGACTTATCCTCATTTAGGCGCACTGAAGCACACCGCACGGCGTCCCGTCCACCGCCCCTCCCTCTCTGTATCTCACACCCCTCCCTTCCCTCCTGCCCCGTTTGTCTCTGTTCGTGTGCACTGTGTGAACCATTGTCCTCGTTAATAGCTATTACAGTACACCTCCCTCCCCCCCAAGTTGGTAAATACAACTCAATCTTTCTGTGTGTTCTAGGAAATCTATATAATTCTATACTGAATTTAAATGAAACAATAAAGGAAAAAAAATGTTGAACATCAGCTCCAGAAAGACATTCATGAGGACGATCAACAAAATTGGTGAGGTAGGGAAAAAAAAGTGAGAGACACTGTATCTGTCTCTCTTTTTGTATTTGATTTGGTTTCAGTTACTTTTGCTGGTTTCTCAGGAGGCTATTCGAACATGTAACAGCAAAGCAGGGCTTTATGGTAATTAAGTTGTGTTTTTACCAAAAGATAGAAGTCGCCAACCAAGACTTTGTGGTTCCTGTCACTGCAGGCGTGCCAGTATGATGTGGTGAAGTGTGCTGTGGAGTGGTGAGTGGAGGTGATAAGCCCATGTGCCCGGGTCTGTGTGCATGTATGTGTTGGAGACCAGTGAAGGGCCAGCGGCCTCGGGCTGGGTCCGTCTTAGGTGGCTGAATGGGTTGAAAGTTGAGACTTTAAAAAAAAAAAATACACAACTAGTAGAACATGTGTGTCAAATAAATGAAACCAACACCAATAAAACATCTAGACATTTAATACAACCTAGATCTGTCTGCGTGTCTTTGTCTGATTTACTTTTTGTACCACAGAAAACTTTACTTTTGTTTAGTTGCTCATATTTTCTCTTATTTTATATTTTTGGCTCAAATGAGTGCTGCTCATCAGCGTTGGGTGCACACACAATAACAAATCCTGCAAGAAAAATTACTTTGTGTTCAATAGATTCCACCGGAAGCACCGAACTGCATCTTTGAACTGGCAGTTTGTCGCCTGCATTCATGAATACTGACCAGTTGACATCATATTACTTCTACCTCCTGTCTATATTTGGCATTCATTAACAATTTTAGTAGACTACAACCCCTGAATATTGCACCTATATTTGATTTCAGCAAATATATATTCAAATTTGTAATAAAGCAATTTCCTCATGATGAAATATATGCAAAACACCATAACCCTTGCCCATGCAGTACAGCTTTATGCATATGAGAGTATAGCTCAGCAGAATATGACAGAATAAGAATTTTAGGATGAGATGCCATCTAGTGTTGCAAATATATGCACTTCAACCTACAAGACTGCATAATGTTCAAGTGCCATAGGGGGACGAGTTGGCGGCAGCCCAAGGTAATGCACCAAAACCACTCTATACGTGTCAGCATTGTCTGACTCCAACATAAATGAGTTCAGAGATGAGGCTCGCTCTCAGCAGGACCAACATACAAAAGGATTATTGCTCCATTTCCCAAAAGCCATCTCTTTTAAGTTGATAGAAAAATAATAGTGCAGGCAGTGTGTTTATATGAAGGAACAGCTACTTTTTTGATTAATATGCTACATTTCTGCAAATAAAGCAGGTCACCTTCAGGGAATGGGCTGCAAATGTGCTGCCTCGCTGAGCCACAGGGGTCATATATTTTAAATGAACTGCTTATTGCCTACCAAGTACACAAATCAAATAAATTATACATAATGTAATGCTCTATAATGTGAGAATTAGGTTTTGTGTGAGGTCACTTTGCCACAAAAAACAAAAAAAAAAAAGAAAAAAAATTAGGACACGTCCCTTTGAGGGAGAAAGACAAAAACTTTGTGGAATCGTTTCACTACCCAATGACAAATGCACGCATGCATACGCACACAAACACACACGCGCACCCACTTTCTGTCACTCTCCCTGACAAACACGCTCATGCTCTCACCCTCGTTCTAATTTCCCCCGTGTCTCTGCAGTGAGCTCACTGCAGTGCGACTCCCCCCCCCCCCCCCCCCCAACCCGCTCCTCGCCACCCTACGTATAATAGAATATCGATCGCTTGCCTTTGCCGCAGTGTGTAAGCGAGTGCTCCTGTGGACGAGTGTGTGTCTGACTGGGGCCCTCCAAGGTCATCGCTATGGCAACCTGAGCATGGGGTCCTTTCGCTGTGCTGTCACAGAGCACAGGGTCACAGGGGTCACGTGAAAAGGGGGACAAGAGGGGGTTGGTGAGCGCTGCGGTGCTTGGTATACTGGAGGCAGAGGAGAGGAGCCACAAGAGCTGGAAGTGCCCTATTCCACTGTGTATTCAGACTGGAGCAGAATAATGAGAACATGTACAGACCTAAGTGTTGCCGAGGGACACCGAGTTCACTACAACTCCTGCTATGCATGCACAAACAAAAGTCAACTGTAATAGCAACTTTAGAGGAAATAAATATGACTTAATTTGATACTGAATAAAAAAGAAAGAAAGCGAGAATTGGATAAGCTGGCCTTAAGAGTTTATTGCACTGAGAAAATATAGATACAAAACACCCAACTTTTATCAGAATGTAAACGAACGATGAATTTCAATAAAGTATTTTACATTTATGTGACGTTACACCTCCAAGTTCCAAGCTAAACATGTATACATGCTAACAAGGAAATTATAAACCCGATGTAAAATACCATGATTAAGTACTGACCTTTAAAGATGTGTCATCATCAAGCCATCTATATAAGAAGCCTATCTGAATGACCAAACCTGCATTTGTCTAATAATAATAATAATAATAATAATAATAATAATAACAATAATGATAATGTGTGTTTGTGCATTAGCATTAGATACAGTTTTAAAGCTTTAAATTGCACTTTCCTTTGGAAACAATCACAAATTCTCTTTAGAAGTGTAAAGATTACATTGATACATATTATTCAAATCAGAGAGAATGTATTAGCCCAAATATCTACAGCAGAGAGCACAGCACAGATAGCCCATTAAGATATAAGCTGAGAAATATTGCAAGGAATGAAAGACTATTTTACACAAATCAGAGGCATCCAAGGTTTAAAATGAACATAGAAGGCATATAATCTGCATTAATGTGTGGTTAGACTTACGTTCAGAAATCCATTTTTGTGTTCTATGGCAATTTATGTGCTTAAATGAGCTTCAAAAAGCTGTCAGTAACATGACAAGGTACATTCTTGATACCATGGTAAGGGGTTAAAACACAGGGAATTTAACAAGCTAAGAAACATATATATGAACAGCTCTTCCTGTGTGCAAACATATTTGCAGGGTCAACATGATGACTGATAGCCAACCGGCGCCTGCTGATAGTTTAGCCTGGTCTTTATACGGGCTCCATGAGGAGCTCTTCCATGTCCGATCCCTCCAGCTCACGAAACGCAGCATGAGAGCCAATCACAAACAGCGTTGCTCCTGGGAAGATGAATTATAGCAGTATAAAATGGATGTGAAGAGAAAGTAACAAAGAAGAAGGTTTTTCTTACAAATGCGTGAACAAGATTTAGGTTCCACTATTAGAGAAATGTTAGCATTGCAGACAGCAGTGGAATATGTTCAATTATATTTCCAAAATCAGAAAAACACAATAACATTTTTTTTAAAACAAAGATTCAAAAGAGTAACACAGAACAAGTATAATGTGGTTTGGTTTACCAAGAACCCAAAACACGGCAGCGCCAGCTCCGGCTAACCAGAACGCAGGCAGAGAAATGGCTCCAGCCAGGCTCATCTGGTGAGGCGTAGTCAACTCTTTGCCTGGTTTGAGAACACAAATTATGACAGCAATTAAAGATTCCATAAAAATGAAGATGTTTTATTTTCTCAAACTAAAATCTTACATAAATTTAGCTTATTCTTCACTAAACTGACATCTTTTGTGGTTTACTGAGAACTGTAATAGTAGAGAACAATAATTTGCGGGCAGAAACAGGTTGCTTCATTAACCCATTGATTTAATTTCTATACACAACAATTTAGAGGTAATAAATAAATAAATAAATAAATAAATAGATGAATAAAGATATACAACTTAAAGTTTGATGTTTAATTATTCGAGCTAGCTTTATCTTAAAGTAGCTGCTCAAAAAAACATTTATATTACTTGCCGGTGATTCAACAAGCAGGTATTTATGTGATTGTCCGAGTTATTTGAGACACTTTTACTCACCGAGCACAACCAGTTTAGACTCCAAAGATTTGATGTGAATGATGTAAAAGGCACCGGCAAACACAGCCAAGGCGATCAGTAGCATGGGCGAGCTGATGCTGAAGAGAGGAAACATCAACAGTCCAATCGTTTATTACAGTGTATCAGCTGAAAATTTCATTCCTTTCTTTCTTTTTTTACTACCGCTTCCCTTTTTCCCCGTTTCTCATTGGCCTAACCAGATTTATGAGCTCCGAACAAAGTCGTGTTTTGGGCTTACATGCAGTAGAGGATAAGCCCCAAGAAGATGAAGGTGTAGTTGCTGTTGTAAATTTCCACATTTTTCACCACCCTCTTGCACAAGTCTCCAAAGTTGCGGGGTTTTGAAAACTTGCGCTGGTCTACAAAACTGGCCCAAGGTCGAATGGATAATCGGCGCTTGTCGAACCACTCTTTAGCCATGCTAGCTGAGATGCCTTTGGGAAGCCAGAGCCTATGAAATAAGATGAAGACATTAAGAACCAGAAACATTAAGAGGAGTTATGACATGTGCAAAATTTATATTATCACTTGGTGGCTCATTAAGCTTACAAACATTAGTAGCAGGTATAACAGATGCAGAAGCACATGTCAGCTCTATTGTGTGATAAATCTGAGATAGACAAACACATTTAAACTCATACTTTGCCAGGATTCCTGTGCCTCCTGTGCCTGTAGGATGAGCATCCTCAGCTGTGAACAGATCTCCTGCCTTGCTGTCCATGTCCACTTGACAGTTCTCCCCCTTTGGCACTCCAGATGGCATGTACACAGTCTGCTGTCAGACAACTGCAAGGAAGAAAACACAGAATGTAAATACCAGTTGTAAAACATTTCCATCACTAATTCTCAAGTCCCTCTAGAAGCAAATCTCACCAATGGATAGAAATGTTGAAATGCCACAGTTATTTTGATTCTAGGAAGTTAGGCAGTTATTTTGATTCATTATCAAATTTTAATTTTCATCAAAATGTAAAAACTTCCAAGATTCAAAAAGACAAAAGATAAAAAACAAACAAACACTACAATCAAACTGACTTGGTCTCAAGATAAGGTTGAAAGAAAAAAAAAAAAAAGCTTTCTTCCCCTACACAACAACACTGGTGGATGAAGTAAGACTCATATAGGTTTAAAGTTATGATTCTCTGACTCATATTTTTGCTGCCAATGCCTTTTATTTTTTGTTATTCCTGAGCAGCTCATTAAAAAAAGTATTTTAAGCTTGACTATAATAAACCTCAATTAGCAAACCAGATTAAATTTATTTCAGGGGTGCCAATTTGTTTTTATATACACACACACAAAAAAATCCTGCTATGCAATTTTGCACATACTTATGATGTTGACTCCCAATAGACGTTTATATTTAGCAACATAAGTTGTTTTAAACCATCATATTATAACACCAAAATCTGGGCATGAAACTCAGTAGAAGTAAGATAGAATACATGTGACTGAAAGTGAGGCAGACGTAACAGTGAAGCTGGAAGGAGTGGAGGCTCAGGGTCATGGATGTGGAGGATATAATCAGCGAGATAGAGGAAATCTGATCTGCTGTGGTTACCCCTAAAGAGAACAGTCAAAAGGAGAAGAAGGGCACCATTCTGGCACCACTTAATTGATTCCCTCTCTTTGTTTATATCCATATAAATGGTTAACTAAAGTATTTATAAACAGGTCAGCCAGTGTAGAATGAAGTTCGTGACCAACACCAGTTTTTATATTCCTGCATTTCTCAGTCCTGTCGTTCCCAGAGGTTGAAGAAACAACACTCAACACAAAAGACCGAGCTTAGCAACAGTAGGCAGAGGAAAATGTTCGTCAGCAAAAGGGCTTGGTCAATGCCACATCATTAAACATACGACAACATTTCCAAGGAATACTCACTTATTTTATTTTTAATTTGTCAAGAATCCTAACTGAATGACATTTTTAAACCCCGGTATGTAGTCCATCATAACTCCTAGTTGTTCTTAATAACTTGTTGTTCAAATTCTGTCGCAGCTAGCTTCTCTGCTAATAACCACTCCAGTCGAAGCGGATTTATGATTTTATCGTAGCCCAACTTTACACACCTAAATAAAATGAACCGAAATAAAAATGAACAATATCAACTGCCAAATTTACAATGGTTTAATTACATATACTCACAGCAGGAGATGAGTTTAATGGGACTGCCTCAGACCTTTTGTTGCTGTTTTAGTTTACGGATATGATGTGGCTCTTATTTGCCTTCCTTGTTGTTGTTCCTAGCTGCCTTGGTTCCAAACACCGCCACCTACTGACAGCATCCAGCAGTTTTCCCTCTGCTACGTTTGGGTGTAGCCTGCTGCAGTACATATTCTTGTGCTTATATGCTTATGGACACTACGCTGCAAAGCTCGCTTAAAGTACTGATTTGTTTTTGTTTTGGTTTGTTTTTTTTTTCATGTGGAAGCTAAGACAAAAAAAGTAAAACGAAAAAAAAAACAGGGGGGGGGGGGGGGGGGAATCAGCTGTCTTTACTGACTTGATCAATACGATAAAGTGACTGTTTATGAAAAACTGTCTTCAGATCAGTTCAAAAGATCAGCGAGAGCAAAAACGTGACTGGGTGTCGCCGTGGAAGTCAGGGGGCTGTGATTGGTCAATTCCTCAGCGTTGACGTAGTGCACGTTGCTGTGGAAGTTACTAGATCATTCAACCCACCCGGAGGTGAGTCGCCCCCAGTTACTTTGGGTTTCTTGATTAATATCCCGTTAAAATGCTTTGAATATTAATCTACTGGTGCTTTTTTCACGCTTTCATGTATGTGACCCAATGCTTGTCGATACTACAGCCAATTTAAAGCTGAAGTAAGCTAACGTTAGTAGCTAGCAAGCGATATCCATTTCTGTTCTTTGTATTTATCGGTAATGCATATAGAGGAAAAATATATACATATATTTTAACCCTATAGTTACTGTTATATGTTTCAGTGCGTATATAGAAATGTAGCACACCTGTTAATTTCAGGTTTGTTATTTGGCTAAACCGCTGTTTGCATTGCAGTTCTTGATGTTTGTTATGCTTTTTTCCACAGATAAACGTGACTGGTTACATAACTTGTCAAAGGGGAAAATTTTGCTCCACCGGTTGTTACTGGGCGTCTGAAGAACGGCTAATATCTTTGGCTTCCAACTGGTTAGTGTACGTTTCTGAGCGTAAATGGAAATAAAGTGGTTATAAGGGGGTTCTCCGTTACGCGTTTAAAAACTGTTTCGAGCTGAGGGTGAAAATGGTGAAAATGGCAAGGACTGCTGAGCTAGCTGATGCAGCCATATAATGGTAGAGACTAGAGAACGGGCGTAACGCTGCAGTATTACGCCAACATGATCATTGACTGTGTTACATGGCACAAACGGCTTGCTATGTTTTATAGATGAATACAGTTTAGTGGTTAATGCAGTTTATATGTAGCTACACGGGATTTGTTGGAGCGGCGTTTTATAGCTTAAACAGCGACACAGATGACATTGTTTAGTGTATGTAATGCAATTAAAAGTAGGAGTATAGAACATGGAAGGAACTCGAGGTCAAGCCTGTTAAATGAGAATTGCAGCCTTTACAGGAACGCTGAGTACAATGCATTATGTGTACTGAAAAGTAAAAATGTCAACAAATGCAGTGAAAACAGCCCCGTTTCTCTGACATATTGTCCAGCTACCTAGTTTTTACCTGAAGAAGATGTCAATGTCTCACTAAAAGCTTCATCATCCATTGGTTCGATTAGTTGTACTTTGGCTACAGTTACGCTAGAGTTAAAGCTGCAGGTCCTCTAGTGAATTTGGCTTTCAGGCTAGAAAATATGGCACACTCTTCAGCTTTAGCTCTATTTTTGTTTGACCAGGTGTAAATGCAGATTAGATGTGTTGCTTTGGACTTTGCACTACAAAGTGTTAGAGAGAGTTTTTAAAAAACATGTAACCACACCTGAAAATGCTTTCAGCATTCTACCGCTACCTTTGCCCTGTCATTTTTTCCTCTTCAGTATGTAGCATTATTGACATCTTGTTTTCTTTCTTTCTCTAACCCAGATTTTTTTTTTTTCTGGCACCAGAATTTGGTGCTGATTAACAGTAGCACTGACATATTTTGGTTGGTTCCCTCAACAGCACCAGCTCAGTACCCAACCCTACTTATCTGGTTTATATGGTTACTCAGATGTATCTTGTTAGACATCAAAAAACTTTAATAGTAATTGTTCTTCTATTTGTTTTTGTAGTCTTATCACTGGCTGAAACGTGGGAAAGGTCCATAGCCAAATCCTGACCATGGCTGCAGTGCATCATCAAGGGTACCCACTCAGGGATTCACTGTACTGGGATGAAACAGAGTGCCTCAACTACTATGGGATGTTGTCTCTCCATGAAGTCTTTGAAGTAGTTGGTTCTCAGCTGACCGAGACTGACATTGAAGTCCTGTCATTCCTTCTGAATGAAACTTGCTCCGCGACACATCCTCTCGATCCCGCAGGCTGGACAGTTGAACCCCATGAGGACAATCCAGATGATCCAGGTGTGGCCCCAAGTCCACAGCTACTAAAAGCATGGCAGCAATTAAAGCCTACGGGGTCACAGCAGCCCTTTTTGGACCCAAAACCCAAGAGTGGCCTTGAGCTGTTGCTACAGCTCGAGAGGAGAGGATACTTTAGTGATGGAAACCTGGCACCACTACTGCAACTTCTAAGAGTCCTTACCCGTCATGACCTGCTACCCTCAGTGTCCCACAAGAAAAGGAGGACAGGTGAGGATCTTGAGATTATGTCCTGCTGTAGTTGATCTCAAATAGTTTGCCATTATGTGTTTTTTATGCTTTTCAGTTTCTCCAGAGAGAATTGGACAGAGGTATGAGATAGAAAGCACAGAGTCGGTGTGTACTTCTGGAATAAGTAGCAGCTGCAGGGAGACCGAAACTCCTCTTACATCTTTCGCACATCAATTAGAAACTGGTAAGTTTACTGCTCTTTAGTATTTGGCCAAACTGAAGTACGTTCTTAAGTGTCTTCAAGCTGATTAATGATGATTTGAAAACGTGTGTGTGTGTGTACCAGATTCTTTTGTGGTTCAGAATTGGCCTTCTTTAGCCTGATTGACTCTGCTTATATGCAAAATATAAATTAAGGCATGGAAGCTGCTACTTTTTTTCCCACATAAATCGGTGCCTTTTGTGTATTTCTGACTATTATATATGTCAGTGATTATTATCCTAATTAAAATAATAATATTTAAAAAATAATTTTTGGTGGTTAAAACCTTTTTTTTTTCTTTTTTTTTGATCTGTGTCTTGTGTGGGGAAGAACGCTGTGTACGCACCATGATCTTAACAGGCATTTTTCTTGTTGAAAGTTGTGATCAAATATCAGCAGTAAAATTTCGATGAAAAGCTAAAAATAGTCCTTTGCTGTTATTTTTGTCTTGCATCCCTGAACTCAGTCAATATGTTTTCTGTCAGGTATTTACACTCCTGTGGCTGGGCCATGTGCAAGTAGGCGGAGGAAGAAGAGGGGAAATGGCTGGAGCCGTAAGTCCAAGAAAACAAGCAGGCAAAGTCATCCTCTGCCTCCACCACCAGCGCCACAAAAAGTGTCCTGTGGTAAGTGCAACTCATGCATTTTCAAAGTGTCTTTCTTTTTATTTATTTTTTTGTTTTTTCTCTTGTCTTCTGTGGTACCTTCATCCTGCTATTTACCCCTGCTGCTCATTTTTCCTTCTTTAAACAGACGAGAATATAATTTTCAGCCTATTAACACCTCCCTGGCATCATCATATTTCCTGTTTAGTTTCTTCAATTCTGATGTTGTTTATCTATGCTAAATCTTGAATGCCAAAATGTTTAAAAATGCATAAAAGCGCCAAGTTCATGCTTAAGAAGATTCGTGTTTAAAAGTTAGCATACAATTTAACATGTTATTTGTAGACTTGGGAGAAATGGACAAATTAAATAGCAGTAGGGATGGTAATTGATAAGAATTTAGTAATTCCGATTTCTTTATCGATTTTGCTTATTGATTCGGTTCCTTATCGATTTCTCATTGCCTCCACTTTGAGAGTCGCCAGCACTTCTAAGCAGCATATCAAATTCATGCAAATTAATTGCGTACGTAATTAACTAGGTGGTGAAATGTTTGTGCATGTTGGAGACATTTCCCCTCTTTGTTGTGATCAGTGTTGGGGTCACTACTCAAAAAAATAAATTTAAAAAGTTGTTGCACATATTTCACAGAACACTTTTCTTAAAAGTAATGCAGTACGTTATTTAATTACTTCCAGGAGAAAGACATTTGTTATACTACTTGTTACATTACTTTAGTGTTACTCTGTAAAATGATCTGAAACTGACCGTCTCATAATCACAAATCCTAATAAGGACAAACGTGATCTTTCTCTTAGTATTTAGGTATGAACACAAAGCCGACAATGCAAGTCGAAGATAAAAAACCATCACCAAGAGACTTTAAAGCAATCGTCTTGGTGATTCCACTGTAGAAACGGAGACTGCAGTATGACTGCTCATCAGTTTGTTACCTGTTGAAGTTCAGCAGTGGCTGCTTCACTATAACTAATGGCTCACTTTATCATGGTGCTGGGCTTAAGTCAGCATTCACTCAGCTTTAGCATCACTCTGAGTTCCTCTTAGTAGGGCTGCATGATTTTGCATAAAATGAGAATCACGATTTCTTTGGCTTAGAATTGAGATCACGATTCTCTTTTCCAATATAAATATTTATTGCACTTATTAACTGCACATCAACTTCGTAACAGTTGAGACTGAACATAAAAACAATAAGTAAACATAAAACAACAAATGTCTCGTTTTGTTGTTGCCGCAAAATGTCGTACTGCTTGAAATTCCGTCTCCACCGTTGCTCGACACTGCGTGTATAGGTAGTGCAACAATAGAAAAATAGTTGCGGGACGGCACTGTGTAGCGTTTGTCTAGGGTGTTGATCATTTTCCTAAATCCCTCGTTTTGCACAGTGTTGATGGGAGCCATATCTTTGGTCAGGTGATAAGTGATAGCCTCCGTAATTTCTTTGTGCCTGCGGGAGTTCGACGGGTATAGGGAAGCGCTGTATAAGGTTCCCGTTATTGATGTTTGGGTGGTTGACCGGGACGGATTTTCTCCTGTCACTTTCTCGTCATCCCTGACGTGCTCTCTGTTGTTTTTTTCCCTGCTAATTTTAGCATCACACGGCACAGCTTCTGTATCACGTGGTATAAGGCTCCGCCCTTGTCATTTGTTGAACAGGAAGAGTGAGCGCTTGTTTTCATGCAGAGTACGTCCCGGATCAAAATGCGGTACAGTCGTTGTCGTCTTTTTTTTTTTTTTTTTTTTTTTTAAATCGTTGTCATTTGGAAATGGGAAATGAGATCGCACATAAGTATGAATCGAGATCGCGATTTTCTAACGATTAATCGTGCAGCCCTACCACTTAGCTTAGCGTTAGCATGCTGTGCTTGCGGAATGTTGAAGTTGCGTTAACAGTATAAGGCAGTTGTTTCTGTCCCAGTCTCCACTTTACCATTGCGCTCTCATCCTTTTATACAATAAAAAATAAAAGAAATGTCCATATTCACGTCATAAACTGCACTACTGTTTTCCTCCTATTACACATAAACTAAATCAGCTGAATGTAGCAAGAGTGCAAGAACGGATAAGCAGGGTCGATAGGCAGGCAGACTAACGATTTGAAGGAAGTAGACTACTGGGAACCAGTTCTTGACAAGAACCAGTTCTCGATTCCCATCCCTAAATAGCACAGAGCGGTACACTAGATTCACACCTACTTATAAAAATGTGGAAGATGGTGTGCTTGCAAAGGCCACTGTACTTTACCTCTTCCTGGAGCTGCACAGAGTCCAAACATGTTCCAGGGTTGAGGAAACTTTTATTTTCCTTCTGTTTTGTTTTTCAACCCAGTGTCACATTTGGTGAAAAATCCGGACTGCAATATTGCCTAAAGCTCTCTGTGCTGTACAGACCACAGCGCTCATACTTTTTATGTTAGTACCAAATGTGCTTAAAAATCCTAGAGCTACTTTTAAGTCTGAGAACTCAATGTGATGCGCTTCCCTTTGATTTTTTTTTTTTTAAAGCATTTCCACATTATGTTTTTGTTGGTACACTATGATCTTGTTGAGACTTAATGATAACCCTTTAACTGTCGTTTTTAAACATACAACATCAGAGTTTTGTTGCCTTATCAGTTTCTCCCTGTGGGAGTCCTTTATATTCTTTTCCCTTCATTCCACCTCTCTTTTCTCTAACCTTTTGGACTATGTTCAGCTGCTGCTGTTGATAAGAATGCTCACTGGTAGGCTGTGTCTTGTCCTTTTTTGTTTTTTGTTTTATTCCCTTTTCTTTCAATATAAGTGTCCAGTCCAATCACTACCAGATAGAGCCATTGTTCTGCTTTATTGCTAAGCTTGAACCAGAGTGGTTCTGACAACTGTCAAACCTTACATATCCCCCAAAAATCACTTTTTAGCAGTTGTTTGAAACTGTCTTAACGCCACTGAAAAGCTGCACTATGTAATCCATTGTCAACGTCTTTGCCCATATTTCCACTACTACCTGCCTTTAAGAAATCAATGGTAGTTTGTCTTGGTACAAAAAGACAGATAACACTAACATCAGTTTCCCTTTGTGTGAAGTTTGCTTAGTCATTCATGTAGACTTTCCCAAACTTCTTTTGAATGTCCATCTTTGCCTGTTGGTCAGAAATATTCATTACAACAAAAGCCCGATGATTCTCACTTCATTCAAAAAATAAAAGAAGAAGAAATCATTAAGGACAGCCTTTCTTAGCTACTCAGGATGAGTGATGTGCCTGTGACTATGAACTGTTGCTGTCTTGACTCCACATTTGATTCCACCAGGTTGACTCAAGAATGTGACTCAGATCGAGTAACCTAAGACACAATGGATCATGGAGACTGAGGAACAAAACAAAAAAGTCTGTCACTCCACTCTGTCTGCACATACTGCAGTGTGCGCGATCAACTCAGTCATGCGCTCTCTCACAAGTCTGGGCCGATGCCTAAGGTAAAAGAGGCTCTCCCCCTTGTTACAGCAGGGGTTGGTGCTGCCACTTTGCTCTGTATACGATGCTTGTGTATCATAATGTAGCTGCTCCTTACCCTGTCTCCTTCAGAAAACATAATCTGCTTTAACAGAAAAAATCATCCTGTAATGTTCTCTAGTCTTGTGCACTGTGGAAGAAAAAAAGCTTCTATTTGAGATTTTTAGCTTCCTGCCTATTAATGACAAGAGTTATTGGTGTCAGTGTTTCACAGAACTACCAGAGTCCTCAGCAGTAAGTCTCAAACCCAAAGACTGTACAGTGATCTTGGGAAAACCTTGAGTCAGTTTGATTTTACTCAAAGCATACCGAAAGGGGAAGCGTGTAACGAAAGTATTTTAAATTCCCCAATATTTGAAATCACGGGAACTTAACATATTTTCACAAATATGTCCAGCAGAAATTCCAGTAAATGTGAGTAAGGCTTGGGAAAAGAATGAAACTAACTTCTTCCAACCAGATGACCAGATGCTTTATATGGGCAAGAATAGGACATTGAATTAGGCATAGCTGAAAACCTTTAGCTGTAAAGAAAACTAAACTGTTAGCCACACTGACAACATAGCCACTCATCACATTGTCTAACCTTAATTTACGTACACAACCTGGGAAACCAATGCAGCACAGTTCAATCTTACAGGAAAATTAAGTTGGCAGCGTAGTAGCCGAGGAAAAATACAGCAAGTATGTGTACTGTCAGAGTCAGTCTGTCCTCCATTTTAGAGCTGCCATTTCAGATTTTCCTGCAGAACTTTTCACAGTTAATTAAACTTTTCATCGTATGAAGGGTGGTGAATGCCTTCGTTGTACAACAGCCAGTTCTCTCTCTGGAAAGACCTAATTGGTCAGTCTCTAGTCATGGGCTAAAGCCTAAAAAGAGAGCTGAGAGAAGTTGCACAAGTCTAGTTTTGTCTTGGACAACATGCAGAAAGATTATTGTGGAAGCTTACAGAAAAATGTCTGCTTAACTTTGCTACTTTAATAAAATTCAGTAGCCTGTCAAGGAAGCCACCAGACTTGAAGCAAATTGCTCCAGCCTACTATTGTTCAGTCTGAATGATTCATATTCTGAAATGGCCACTGTGCACCAGCCCTGACCTTTGCTCATGTTACACAGTACAGTTTCTAAATGTTATTAAAGAGGATGACACCAGATGAAATCATGGAGGTTTTTAGCTGTGGTGAAAGTTTCAGTAGTAATGCAGAAGTGAAAGCTGTTCTGGTCATTTATTAAAAAAACGTAATGTCTGATGCCTAACCCAAACAGAGATTTAGGTTATATTTGACTGAGGTCATGGTGAGATAAATTAGGATTTACAAAATAAAATTAGAACAAGTACACTGAAGAGTTTAACTCAAAGTGGAAACAGAAATGTGTTGGACATGTTTGTGAAAATGCGAGTCAGCACTGCATATGAACCCATTGGAGACGTGCAAGGCTTATAAATGGCTGCCCTGTGAATTGAACTGACTCATATTATTTTGGCAAACTGAAACATCACGATGCCAGTTCTGGATGCTCAAGAGACAAAAAAAAAAAATCCTAATTGGGCATAGAGTCCTGTTCTGTAAGGCCATGTATTCAATTGCACCAAATCTAAAATGGCTGCCAACAGACAGCTCTTTTAAAAAAAAGAAAAAAATGTCCATGTAACCTTTACTCAAGCCGTTCTGGGGAAAATCACCGAACAGTGCTCTGCTGAAGGAAGCTCATGCTGTATCTTATCTCTGTGCCCTGTGAGAGCCCTGGTGTGCGTTTGTCAAGATGGAGCAGAGATAGATAGGGCAGTTCAGTCCAATGCTGGCCCATAGCATTTGAACAGACCTCAAATACTCTTTCTTGTCACCATTCATCATCTCTTAGGTCATTTTCAGTGAAGTATCTCAATTACATTCTGACAATGACAACTGCTGTTACAAATGTCTTAAAGGTGTTTGCACATTCAGCTCAGTAGTGTTTTTGTGTCTAAATGGGGTGCTTGTGAAGGCCCTTCCTTGGTTTAATGAGCACTGTTGATTAACGGTGCGGCACAAATAAAGGGCCGGAAGATAAGGTTAAGAGATTTGGTCAAGGTAAGGGTAATCCAAGTATCCCATTTAGATTTTACCTTGTTATAGTTCAGAGCAGTAAATGCATTTCTGAGCTGATTAATTTGCCAATGCAAACTATTGGCCTTACTGAAGCCTCATTAAAACTAAGAAGTGACTGCTGTGCCATGCCTGCTTGATGTTGGGGGAGGAACAGTCCATTTAACCACTATGCAACCCACTTGTGCTTGTCTGTTTCTCTCCTTTGTCTGTGTTCGCAGTTCTAAACAGAGCACCCTGTGTGTCAGGAAAACTATATCCTCACACACAAAGAGAAGGAGAGAATGAACAGTAAATATTCAAACTACACAAAACGGTACAGAGGATTTATGTTGTTTTTTTTTTTTTTTTAAACTATAGGGAAAAAGTTCTTCAGGCAGACACAGATATTTTGCCTGTCTCTCAATACCCCCCTAACTCTCCACTCTCTTGGTCAGTTGTTCAACAGAAAAACGGATCGATAAAGAGTTGAAGCTCTCCGTGCCAAGTGACTCCTCGTAAATGGGTACTTAAACTTTTTCTCTTTTCCCCCCTCCCTCCTTTTGGTGGGGTGAGATGAGGAGCCAAACGGACTTGGTGTTTAAAGTGAGAAAATGAAAGCTGTGGTTCCTAATGTCCTGTCTAAGTGGATGTCTCTATGTGTGATGAAGCGTGAAGTGCTCTGTAACCCTAACAAAATGACTATCACTGTGTTCCTGTGCTTTTAAATGGCCTCCTCACTGTCACTATCTCTGCCTCCATCCTCCTCAGTATGAAATGGGAAGGCAAAATGGAGGACATCCATAAATAGAGTAATTGCATGAAAGGCAGGTGTTTATTGTACCCTCAGCCCTCACACACTCTATAATGATCCAAAAAGGTCAAATTGTTAATGGTGCTCGAACTTCATATTTTCCTCTGTCCATACTGAATATTGTATAAAGTTAGATTATGTGTAGTCTGTTTAATCTTCTATGATAGTTCACACCTCAAAACACAAAAATGCTCAAACTGCAAATTTATCCATGTGCTTGCCACAACGATGGATACGTAATCTTTTTTTATATAACTTCATTAAATCACAATGGACTCCTGCTAGTGATCAACAAGTGTGAGTTTCGAAGTCAACACAAATCTGTTGGGGTGAAAAACTGTAGCTTATTGTGTTGAAAACGTATGTGACTCGGACTGCAGCGGGTTTCCTTCAGGATTTCTCAGGAGTTTTGCTGCATTCAATTTACCCTCTACCTTCAGAAGCTGCTGCAGCGAAGCCTCCACACAGCATGACGCAGCCACCATCACACTTGTGGGGATAATGTGTTTGTAGTGGTGAGGAGTTACTGACTTGTGAAAGCAGTGGGCAGAATTCATAAAATAAGCCTAATTCCACGTGGATCCTCCACTTTTGTAATGCCAGCTTCCTCTATAGTAGCCCGCTGGTTTTATAGGTAGTGTTTCCATGTCAGCTTTAGGATTGTGTAGACCTCCTGTAGACATCTTGGTGCTCTTCTTCACTAAATGTTGCACAAGTACAGTGTGCTCTATAGAGATGAGCAAATTTTTTCATGATATTAAACTGATGAGTCATGTGACTTAGCTTTTCTCTAAGTAATACTTTAGAGTGACAAATCACTCAAGTGTTTGTAATGCATTTATAGTACTAGCCCAACTTTTTTTTTTTAAATATTAAATGAACATATAAAGGGAATGAATAGTTTTTACAGATGTTTTACATTCTGTGATGATGATCTTTGGTGCAACAGTTTTTCTATGTGTCTGGCTTCTGTATTGCCAATGAATTTACCACAAAAGTTATTTTAGTCTAACACAATTTATTGAAACATTGTAACACAGACATGATTTAATAAACAAAACTTGAACTATAATCGAAGGTTTCTTTAAAAAAATCTTGACATTTTATATTTTTGTACCATAAATCCCTTTTGAAGAAAACATTCTTCCTTCATTCAAATGATTTTCATGTAAAAACTACACATTTTAAACATGGCTTAAAATGTGTTGATTTAGTGTCCCCTTCTAACAAGTCGTCTGTTTTTATAGTAATCTAATTACAGACTTGTGGGGCATGAATGCAAAGCCACTGTTTGCTTATTGCTCTTCTACAAATGTTAAGAGATGCAAAATCAATGGTTTAATTCAACATTTGCATTTCTAATGTTGGCATTTTCCAAACTTTATCCCTCTTGAGTCTCGCGCCATTCCCTATAGCCCCAAACAAAACATGGCTGCAAGAGGGGTGGATGTGACTCTCAAGTCAAAGCGTGTGTTAAAGTGTACACTAATCCTCTGGTACATACATGAAGAAGAGTTCAAGACAGTCTCGTAATCATGCTTACCTTATACTCTGGGTTTTTGTCAGAGGCAAGCGTGAGTTTATTAGAAGTACCTCTGGGTCCATTTCATTCAAACATTTGTGATGTGACCATGTGCTGCTTATTCCTTCAAAATTAAGTATTTCATGTTGTAGCATTTAAAGCTGATTTGATTTTTTTTTCCTTTGAGCCATTTTGTTTATTTTTAGTCACAGTGCTCCTTTGTAAGTTTTTTTTTTTCTTCCTTATTTGCTTCATAAAATGTCATCATGCATTCAGATGCAAATATGAAAAAGCAGCTTCTGCACATGAATTCAGTGAGACTCTTAATGCGAATGTTTCTGGAAGAAATGTTGCTGGTAAATACTGTTTACATCTGCTAAAGGGGTTTGAATGGGAGAAATGGATTTTTGTTGCAGCAAAAGTCGTCAGAAGCTGATTTCCCACTTGGAGCTCTGGATTAATGACATGGGAGATGATCTCAGCGTTGCTCTTGCTCAGTACAGTATGTATCCTCTAATCTTTCTCGCTGTGCTGTTGCATGACCACCAATCCTGTTACTACGGAACTCCAGACGCTATCTATTCTCAGCCTTACCCATTTTGATCTGAATGAATCTGCCCTTTATAAACACCTGTCAGGAACAAAAGCCACTCCCGGGCTTGTCACTGCTGAGTTGTTTTTGTTACCCCCGCTGCGATATTTGCTCAGGGTGCCAAGTTCATTTAATCATATTCAGTATACAAACGCTACAGCCGTGATTTATGAGGACCATGCTGGCTGTCGTACAGAAAATTCCCATGCACCAGCGTCTTCTGATTCAGTCATGTTGCTAAAAACCATAAGTACCTAAAAAGGAATTGTCCATCCAAAAAAAGAAAAGGGATCTACACAGCCGGATGAGCTAAAGACGATTTCTCTCAGTGCTCTGAATATCTTTCACTGAAACAGACGAGAGGGGCTTGTAGCTGTATTGAGCACAAAAGTTCACATGGGTTGGTCTAAGTCCATTGCCCTTTGTAAATAATTTGCCCTGTTCCACCACCGTATTCACTTACTTTGTCATGATTTGGTAAAATCAAATATTTAAGTCCAGTTAGTACTCCTACAATCTCTTTTTGCTTGATGTCTTGCACAAAGTTGAATGAGCCATCTTTTAACATTGTTTTCATGTTTGTTTCTTTCTCTCCCCCGTCTTTGTTTCAACTTCATCACCCCTCCTTTTCTGTCATGGGCCTATCCATTCTTTTCTCTCTTTTTTTTTTTTTTTCTCTTTTCTGGGTAACCTTCACTTTCCTCCTTCCTTTTTCACTTCCCCTCTGCTCTTCCTACCATTACTCTCTCTCCTCACTGCCACTCACCCTTTTGTCCATCATTACTTCCTCCTCCCTCTGCCATTATCAGATATCCGCCTGCGTGTCCGGGCGGAATACCTGGAGCACGAATCGGCATTACGCAACGGCGTCGCCTCGGACAAGCGGCAGCCACTGGAGCGGCAGTTTGAGTTGTTCAGTCAAGCGAGTTCGCTGCTGCGTGCCAGAGACCTGGGATCCATCGTCTGCGACATCAAGTTCACGGAGCTGGCCAACCTCGAGGCTTTCTGGAGTGACTACCTGAGCGGAGCTCTGCTGGAGGCCCTGAAGGGAGTATTCATCACGGACTCTCTGAGGAACGCAGCGGGCTCCGAAGGCGTGCGCCTGCTGATCAGTGTGGACCAAGACGACTACGAGGAGGGCCGAAGGCTGCTGAGAGCTAAGAAAATGATGTCATCCAGTAATGATGGGCACCCAGAGACTCACTGGGATTCATAAACTGATCAGACTCTCTGGGGTGTATTATATTAAACTTAAAGAAGAGAAAAGGGAGGAATGTAATTAATAATGGGTACAGGCTAGCTTGGAAGCATTTGAGGCCTCCATTTGTTGCATTCCATTTAATGACCACTAGATGGCAGAACTCACCATTGGTTCTTTTGTGTTCATAAGGAGCCTTTCTTTTTGCCTTTTTTTTTTTTTTTAAGAACTGTCAAATTTTAGTTGGAAGTGTATTATTTGTAAATGAAATATAAATAATAATGTATCACTGTATTTTTTTTTCTTTGGATTCATGCACAGGTGCTACATCAGGATGACACAGGATATATCGAGATTTTTTTCTTAGTCTCTGAGAACTGGAACAAGCAAGCCTGTGTCACCAGATCAAGTGGTAAGCCCCTCACAGCTTTATCTGTCTTACAAAATAGGGTTAAAGCAACTGGGCTACCACAAATGATGTAAAATACTAAGTTTTGGTTGACGCAAACACATAAAGCACATGGGTGTCCCTACCTCCTTATTTAACTAACTTTTTTTTTTTTTTTAATGTGTAACCATGGACATTTCAGATTCCAGCATGAGTTTAAAATTCCCAAATCCAAAAAGATCAATTTAACCAGAACGTCAAGATTGACTGTTGGATACTTCTTTGGGGGTTTGGAAAATAATAATAGCTTTAACTGACAATTATTTTTATTGGATTCTGTTAAAAGTATAAAGTAACCTGCCAATAAAAGTTTCTGGTCTTCAAAGAAAAAATTAGATGTGGAAAAGTGGGCTGCTCTCACAACAGATTGACCCAACTTTGGATAGAGTCCACATCTATATCTAGATAACAAACACTGGAATTTCCAGCCCTGTGTACCATGATAACCCAACTTGTGATTGCTGTGGTCAGTGGATACAGCAGTTGCCAGTAGATGACAGCAGTGATTAGGGCTGGGTCTCAACAGACCATGGAAGATTCATCATCACAAGCTTGTCAACGGCAGCCCGGATAATGCAACAGTGGCTTGTGTCCGGGTTTCCAGCAAGGCCTCAGCAAGTGCTTCTCTCAGCAAGTAAGGCACAGGACAGTGCATCGGTCAATAGAAGTGATGTTGGGGAGATCAAAATCAAAAGTGCACATCCCAGCTCCACTCAGCCCTGCTATGTAGGCCCAGTAGAGTGGCTCATGGACAGCTGTCGACTCACCCTGCTGGAACTAATGCCTGGACTTCACTCATAGAAGACGATCAATAAGCCCCTTCACTCTAAGTCCCTTCATACAGGCACGACTTAAGCAGGCAGACACTGTCTGAAGTGCAGGTCTCTGCAGGACCGGGCACAGAAAAGGACAATGGACAGATTTCCATGTTTACTTTTGTGTGTATTTGTTAAAGGAATTAATTAATGTGTGTTTGTATTCTTTCATGAGAAGAAAGATTAATTCAATCAGGGGAACATTTTTGTTAAAGAAATTTACTTTATGAAGGTCAATTCTTTTTGTGGAAATCTTTATAAATAAGAAATAATTTCCTGTGAATAATAAAGAGTTTTGATGGCCTAAAGCTGTTTACATTTATTACCTGTTTGCGTCTCTGAAACTATCACCACTTGTAATCTGAAATTGTCTCCCAACTCTGAGGTTATTTTGAGCAGTTGTTTGAAAATTACGTGCCCTCCCCCTGCCCTGAAATGGTCTGAAGTGCTCCATTGAATGCAGGTCATTGTGGATCATGTCCTTAATTAGTTCTTGCTTTAAGATATCGGCATGATGAAACCCAAGAATAGCGTGTACCTCTAACATGTTAGTAATTCAACTGCTGTTTCTGGTTTGGCCACTTTAATTTCTTCTTCCATTTATGTGCTAAATTAATTGGACATGAAACCATTTTTTCCCATCTCTAACATAATTTCCTATTGATGGCACCTAAAGTGTAACTGTAAATAATAACGGTATCATGTTTATTTAAGGTTATTTAAAGCTTTAACATTTAACCCTCACATATTGATCATGTTCTGTCCCTCCACAAAAAAACAAACATTTGTTATCACAAGCTATTGCTTCACACTTTACTAAGACATGAAAGCCTAACAGCGATAATTCATGTCATGTCTATATTTTAATATTATTATATTCAAAGTGAAAATGGTGTGTAGAACTGTTAGGATCTATTATATAACCTCGTATAACCATTACATGGTTGTACAATAACATCAGAAGAGTTAAACACTGGCCTCACTTCTATGTCATAAAAATGTCATAAGTACAATTTATAAATACAAAACTTGACCCAACTAGTCTGTGGATTCAAAGCAGTGGTAAGAAACCTTGTGTGTGTGTTTTGAACACACATACACTTGCTGAAATGGCAGCTCAGGTCCCTCCATAGTCTTATGACCCTCACAGTCTTTCTTTTTATGTCTGTTTTAATATCGGCTCAGAATAAATAGATTATTATTTGATAAATGGCCTGTATTGTATAGCGCTTTACTAGTCCCTAAGGACCCCAAAGCGCTTTACATATCCAGTCACCCACCCGTTCACACACTGGTGATGGCAAGCCACCCTGGGGCGCACTAACAGAGGCGAGGCTGCTGGACACTGGCGCCACCGGGCCCTCTGACCACCACCAGTAGGCAACGGGTGAAGTGTCTTGCCCACCGACACAACGACCGAGACTGTCCAAGCCGGGGCTCGAACCGGCAACCTTCCGATTACAAGGCGACCGCCCAACTTTTGAGCCACAATCGCCCCACCTTTATTTGATTAATGTTTGGTTATTTTTACATTGTAAGGCACTAGCAGGCACACAGCATTCTTGCATTCATACGGTGCTATTCTAGTCTTAGTGACCAGTCGCCACAAAGTGCTTTTGACTACAAGCCACACTTTAACCTTATATTAACACAGCACTTCATTCTATACACTTCAGGCACCATCTACCTGAGAAGCATCTGTGGACTGTGTGAGGAAGTCAAAGTAGGACAAATGTGCACTCCACACAGAAAGGCCACAACCAGGATTCAGATGAACAGACCTGACTATGAGGTGATGTTGTTAACCACTGCAGCGCTGACCCGCCCTATTTTGGAGCTTGTGTCCATGTCAAGACATTGGCTGAGCTCTGTATGACTTCTGTTCCTTATGTGAACCCTATATGATTGATTCTACAGTGTTTTGCTATTACACTGTCCACATGATCCTTCAAAGACCTGCAGGTGCCTGTCTCTGTGGGAACAGACTTCTCATGATGGTGTCAAGGTCCTCCTTGAACTCTGTCACCACAATCCCATAAAGAAATCCACAGAGACAAGCCATGTAGAGTTTTCAGTTTCAAACTTGTGTTTAACCACCATTTTATTTTATTTCACTCACACTGGTGGATCTAAATTCAATCACTATAGATACAAGTCAAGATCTTTGTGCAATTTAAAATATTTTCATTTAAGTGTATATTTTACAATTTAGAACAAGTCATCAAATTTCAGACTAAAAGAATGTGAATTAGGTTTTGTTGCTGCTGTCAAATGTCAAAACAGATCAAATTTGACCATATGTATGTAAGGGTTAACGTGTTTGTAATAAATATCTGATGCCGTCCTTACAGCCTAACTAGAGACATGGAATCTATTCGGTGACATGCAAGTAGATCTTTTTGCCTCCAGGGTGAACACACTGCCCCTTGTTCTTCTTCATAGGCGAACAAGATGCACCCCAGGACACTTAATGCACTAGCCCACCAATGGCCAAATGTGCTTCTGTATGCATTTCCCCCAGTGGAAACGATATCTCCAGTTCTAGAGAGAGTACACCTCACTCTGATTCTAGGAGCCTGTTGGTGGCCAACAAAGTCGTGGTATGTGGAGATAATCACCCTATTAGCAGCAAGGCCTTGGCAAGCTTCCTCTCTGCAGGGTGATGGAAGTGATTCATCCACACCCGGATCTCTGGCACCTTCATGCTTACCTGCTGAAAGGTCAAATTTGATAGTTAAGGGTCAGTTCTCTCTTGATGGCCTCGGGGATGTATCGCGCCCAAATGCCACATATTTACCCAAGTTCATTCCTGCAGTTTATAGCTCAATTGAATTTGAGCTTCTGAGCTTTTGGTCCCCTCCTTTTGGATCTGAGAAGCAGAGGAGGATCCATTCTCTGTGTCCGGTGTGTGTGCTACGTACCTACATTGAGAATGTTCTTTTTTGTGACGAGTTGTTTGTCTGCTTTGTTAATCCAGCCAGAGGTAGAGCTTTGTCTAAACAGAGGCTGTCCCACTGGATTATAGAAGCTATCTCACTGACGTACAGCACTAACGGTGAGCCCCAGGTGTGAGAGCTCATTCCGGGTACCTGTAGCTGCACCTAGTTGGCCATCACTGCACACTTTTGTCAGGTGCTATCGTTTGGACATTACAGCCCCTTCGGTAGCTCATACTATCCTTTCTGCTGGGTCACACACAAACACACTAATGTGCTGGTAGTACACCGTGCAGAGCGAGGCGTGTAAATTTGTCGCATACTTAGGTGTTGTACAGAGTGAATCGACTGAAAGGGAACGAACAGTTATATCTATAACTTCTGTTCCCTGAAGAAGAGGAACGAGGTACAACACAAGGTTCCACCTGCTGCACAGCTTGGTTCGGTAAGGGAACAGCTAGCAAACTGAGGGATGACTGTGATGACGGGGGTACATGTGCAGGCGTGGCCATGCGCATGTCATCACTTCAGCCAGGACACACTGGGCGTGATATCCCATACTTATGTGTTGTACCTCATTCCTCTCCTTCGGGGAACAGAAGTTACAAATATAACTGTTTGTTTTTGGACAGATGTGTGTTTTTATTTATGATCCTGAAGAAACACACTGAAACATCTGTAAAACAAAAAACAAAAGAAACCAAACTCAGTGTTTTTTTACAGATATTTTCCACACTTTTAGACAGTATATCATGTAAGGAAGTATGAGGGAACAATTTGATTTATAAAATCTTTAACTTTATAAAGAATCTACAGAATCGTTCGATGAGGGGGAAAAAAAGAAAATAAGGGGCATTACAACCAGAAAGCTGATTTTCTTGTAACATAACAGATGTTGATTTGTGGTGAATAGATGCGAGTTATTTCCTGATGGTCGGTGAGGTCTTTGAGTTTTCCCTGGGCCTACTTCGAGGTAATGAAGTCCTCTGATGTAGCCCAACACGCTCCTTGGTCACATGAATAAATGATGTAAATGTCGGCAAAAGGGCACTTTTTGAAGAGCCACCTCATTTCACTTAGTGACCCTTCACAGGCTTTGACTTTTTCTAATTAGTGCATGTCATTTTCAGCCAGTTAATTATCCTGAAGGTTAGACAACACCCAAACAACTCTTATAATTAATTTATAAAATGTTGTATCTTAGCAGTTATGTTTATTTAGGTTGCTCTAATAGTGCTATATAAGAAAGCTATAAAACCTATAAGACTCTTAAATATTTAATACACTGTTGCATCCATGTCACAACGCTTAACGCTGTCTTTAAAGACGCCACCATTACTGGATCGGTTAAGAGCACTCTGGCAACACCCCACGTCTAAAAAGCTGCTGAGTGTACAAATGAAGTTTTATTATTGAGTTGCCATCATGGAGAACAGTAAGCGGCACCAGCCCTCTGGGAAAAACCTGATAGGGCCATTTCTACTCTGTTCAGAGTGTGCCTTGTTTGATGGCCAGCTAAACTGCCCCAGGCTTGCCTTGGGGAAAACTGAGATTTTTGAAAGCCCGGTTCTCACCACGCCCAGCCTCAAAGCAAAACCAGCGACGTGATGCCCACAGGGATCCCCAGACACTCTGCTTAAGAAGTCTGCAAAACTACTGAGGTCTAACTCAAAGGATGCTGCCATGTTCCTCCTCTGAACAATGACTCCCTCTTGGATGGCCCCTGCCACTATGAGAGATTTGTTTGTCAGAGAAATTGGGACGCATATCTGGAACGCTCAGGAACATAATGCTCACAAATATCCAAGGACGAGACAACACGTCCCGCCGTTATTTCTGTCCAGCAGCTATCTGCTGCAAAACTCTTCATGAGGCTCCTCCATCACCTTCTGATAGTTTTTTCTGTGAAGAGCAAGAGAATTAGGTTGAAGTTGGTACGAGCACTGATAAATCTCTCCCAACTTTCCAAGAAACCATCAAATCTTCTTGGAAAGTCTTCTGATCAGTCAGGATTAAAATGGTGCTTAATTGTCTGGTGGTTAAGAATCAAGAAAAACAAGCAGCTAGCTTTGCCTACTGCTCCTTCTAATGCACACTAATTATTAACACAATGCATTTTGTTTTACAAGCGCCTCTTTTTACAGGACATGCTTCAGAGAGGCTTTGGGGTAACTATCTACTCCCAGCTTCATGATCTCTTGCCAAGAGATCATTTGTGTCACTTGTATGTTTGTGTGCAAATTCACACAGCTAAAAACATTTTGCAGGATTGGAAGGTAGAGGTCATGATGGTGGTGGTGCACAAACAGTGGAAGAACTCTTTAAATGATGTGAATCTGGTGTGTGTGTGAGGTTGTGATCTCGCAGTGTCCTTCTAGTGTCTTTATGGCAGGCTATCAGCAGCTAACTGGCTGCTGGTTCCAGCTTTTTAATCTTACACACAGGCGCGAACATTATTCATCAAACTCTGCAGGAAAGCGAATAAGTGCATCACTCAAAAGTCAAACTATTTCTTTGAAGAACACTTTCACCTTCTGGTGATCGAGGTAGCACTACAGGTAAAGGGTCTCTTTGAATCTGATTGCCAGCCATACCAAACTCCCAAAGTCTGCCATGTTCCCAGCCTAGGCTACTGCTGACCCAGAGAGCCCACGCCCCATCACCGCCGCCACAATCACCCCTCCTTTGCGGCTTCAGCAGAGCTTTCGGTCAAAAAAACTCCCTTCATGTCTCTCAAATCTACATCCAAGAGAAGCTTTTGTAGATATTTTAAAGCACGTGGTAGGGTAGGGAAACTATCCGACCAGTAGAAGCTGAGGCAGAAGGGAACCAGTGATGGAGTCAATTTTTTATTTTATCAATCGACCACTTTCAACATCTGTTTTCATTTTCTGTTACCTACAACATAACTTGGAGAAAACTAAATAAATCTGGCATTTTTTGTACACCACAGCTCCGTGCACATTTGGTGAAGTGAATGTTCAGCTGATTGCCTAAACCACTTCATCGAGACATCAGAGGTGGTTTTGTGTTCGATGGTGCAAATTGTATTGGGGTGCAAAAGCTAATGTAATACTGGGTTGTGTGGCAGGGGACTGGTCATCATCCCGCTGAAGACTTAATTCCACTGTCCGCAGGTGTTCTTCTCACCTCCTTGATTGGATGGAGACTCAAGTCATCTCATGGTAGCTCAGGCCTAAATCAGTCTCCTATCGAAACGTGTCATCTAAAGCTGATAGACACTATAGCCTTCAGTCGGCCCGCTGGGGATGCTGTTATTGTACGTATACCCTGCAGCACATCGTACATTCCTCTGATGGGGGAAATGCTGTGGCTTTTATTGAGGGGGAAAAAATTAGATTAGGTGATTCTTCTCCGAAGCCATCTTCCTTGGTTTACCTCTCCGTGGTTGGTAGTCAGTCGCAGCAGAGTCCACGCAAGCCTTTTAAAATACAACATATGAGCACTTTTTTTTTTCTTTTTTAAGATGCCTGGATGTGAGGTTGAGGTTGGAAGTGTTGTTACAAAAAGTGATTTCCGGTACTTTCAAAAAAAATGTTTTGTATTTAAATTGCTGCAAATGAATTGTTGGCCTGTAATCTGCAAAACATATATCAAACATCTCTCTCATGAAAGATATTAAGTTATTTTGAGCCATAGACAACATTCATGTGACAGGGTAGAAGCTGCAATCAGTTATTGGAAAAGTGACTTTTATATTCCCTTTATTTACCCTGCTAAAAAGCCTCATTGCCATTAAAAATGTCTTTTAAAAAGAGGGATCTGGTCAAGACAGCAGCAAAAATTGCAATAAAAATAACTTAACAACTCTACAGAGATGTTTTAGGTGGGCAAAAAAGACTACAGTGTGTATACAGTAACACGAAACCCTATAGGTACTTGCAAAATAGGTCATTTCTTGTATTGAGGGATTATTTTATATATAATCCCTCAATACATCACGTTAACTGCAGTCTTTTACCAATATAAGCAAAGAGATTGCACATTAAAAAAAACACAAAAAAACACCGGAAATATTTTTTGCCACAACACTGAATTGGTAAATGAAATACGACATAAAACCTCATTTCAGTCACCCTGTTTGAGACCTCATGCTGAGCAGAAGGCAGTGATCTCCGTCTGTCTGTGTGTGTCGCTTTCTTCTGCTACCTGCAGGTGGCAGCATAAAGATGCATGACCAATTTGCGAAGGCCTCATATTCAAAACAGCAGAGCTGGTGAAAATCAGCTCAGCGGCATCATGTCAGAACCGCACGCGTCAAGAAGTTACAGAAGTTGGAGTGGAATCTCCTTCAGCGTTGATTCAATCTGATGTTTAACTGCGGGAACTTTGCTGCTTCTTTTATGCGCGTTTTAACCGGATTATTATGCAGGGCGTCTCAGATCTAGGGTCACGCCGGGCCTTTTAAACGTCTCTCAGCCGCAAAACAAACCTGCTGCCGTAAAATTAAAGTGGCAAAACAGCAGTCACAGCGTGACGTTTGTTTGTTTGTAATTACGCCTCCGAAATGCTGCTGATTGCTCATTTACCTCTGATGGGGGGCGTGACCCCCCTGCCTGCACTATTAGACGACCGTCTCGCCTCGCCTCGCTCACCGCTTCCTCGCCCTCTCTCACGCACGCGCTTCTTTCTCCTCAGCAGCACCACAGCCACCGGGTCGCCATGGAAACCGCTGAGAGACATACGTCGAGGGTGAGGGATGGAGAGAGAAAAAGGGACAACGAGGGACAGAGAGAAAGAGAGAGAGAGGGGGGAGACATGAAAAGGTTAGTGTGTTACCATATGACAACACCCCACCCTCTCCTCACCTCTAACCCCCCCAAACCCACACCCACAGCCCCTCACTTTAATGCTGAGCCCCTAACCCAGAACAACTGCCCCTCCACACAAACACACAGTGGCCCCCCTTACACGTACCTCTGCCTCCCCCGTATCCTCCTCTCCCCCATCATTTTGCTCTCCATCCCTCTCTTGTCCAGACAGGCTGCTCGCATGGCGGGGATGGAGACGTTCACCGATGGAAGCACTGGTAAATTTTCACACCCACAAAAACAAAAAGAAAAAAGAAAATTATTCTAAGGGGCGGAAGTGCAGGGACTTAACTATTTTCCTCCATGTGTCTTTTCACCCTTTACTGTCTTCAGCTGTGCTGTACACTTCCTCCTTCTCACCTTCTCACATCACAATCTTTCTTTTCTGTGTGAATTCAAGAGGGTTTTTTCTGTCCACTTGCGGGGGAGCCCGACTTTTCCTCATGGCAGGGTCCTGGGGAAAGGCAGTGCAGGGAAGAGAGAGGGGTAGAGAAATATCGGTCCTAATGATTTTTTGTGCGGGGCTGGGCTTTTTCTTTCTTTTTTTTATTGATTAGAACGAAATTAATTCACAGGAGCAGCCCTCGTGTTCCGACTCTCTCTCTCTCCCTCGCTCCCTCTCTCTCTCCCTCCCTTGCTCCTTTGCTCCGTGGACGAATAGCGTTGTGTCTTCTTGCCTGCTCTGCATGTTGTATGATCGCGGGAATATTTGATTCAGAATGTGCTCGGTGTTATGCATAGCCCATACGGAAACCACGCTGCAGCTGCATACCTGCAGTGCTTTCACGGTGTGCGAATATTACGCACGTTGTTAATCTCATAAACACAGAAAGATGGGGGTGTGTGTGGTTTGTTTCCATTGTTGCTGATCGCATTTTTATTTTTTTTATTTTTTTACATGTAGCCCTCACATTTGAATTCATGCACGTCACGCCGCCGTCTGGGTCTGGGCTTGAAGGAGAATTAGTGCTGAAATCGAGACATCTCCAGTAATTTTCTCTACTCAGTCTCCATTGTTCCGCTGATTCGTCTTCGCTGTGTATTCTCTTTGTTGTTTGGCTCATAATTGTGACAAAAAAAGAAAGGCCACGGCTCGTTTGTGCGCTCTTTCCGCACACGCGGGTGTGAGCGCGACTGCAGGCCAGCTGCGGTTAATGGGCAACCTGTGTCTTAATTCGTGCATAATGTAAGGCAGCAGTTTACAGGCAGATTCTCTCCCGCTGTGGGTTTTTTAATCAGTGTGGTCGATATTTGCTCGTCGGTATCCCAATGTCCGCACATAGCAAAGAAACACCTCTGGGTGGCGAGGGTCTGATTCGCCGCCGAAGGGAAATCGATGGACAGACTGAGTTAATTATGAGAAAATCAATTAAAAGGAGGGGATCTGTGGGCTTTATAAGGCCGAGCAGGAGGCTCGAGTCGGCAGAGGAGAGGAGGGGAGCAGCCGGTGCTTACCTCTGTGCATGGTCGCTGCGCGATGCCCCCGCCGATCATTTGGCAAACCGCTGTGCTGCAGCCTTGACTTACACCGTGTGGAAACGCCTCTGCGTGGTATCACATAGAGCACACCACCGGCATGACTCTTGGCGATCCCCCCAAAATCATCAGATACCCCCGATTCTTTGGCCAGCTGTTGATTTTGTTTACGCACAGTCCTGCTCTGATCCACACCCCAGCGTCTGCTGCGGGTTCGTTCAGCTGTGTTTTCCACACACACACCTCTTTCCTTTTTGACCTTTGCTCTTCTTAAAATATGAACGTGATCAGATCCTGTTTAGGGCCTGCATGTCGCATCTTGACTAAAGGTTTCTTCTGAAAACTTTGTCCCAAGCCTCGATCAATTCCATTGATGCCTCTTTATTTATTTTAGGGGATAGAAATGAGCTGCGTAATTACTGCTGCAGACTCAGCACCAGCGCTTTAGGACAGGGCCGAGTTCAAGTTCTTTGGAGTCATTTGCAACTTGTGACACTCGGTGTGTGTGTGTGTGTGTGTGTGTGTGTGTGTGTGTGTGTGTGTGTGTGTGTGTAGTGTTTGAAGTGTTTGTGTCTGAAGTCGTAATATTAAAAAAGGCCCAGCATGTATGAAGAAGTGTTAACCACAGCGCACAGATGACTTTAAACCCCATGAGACTAAGACACACGTTATGGTCAACCGACAGTTCTCCTCACAGACCGCTGCACTGAAAGAGAAAACAAAGAAACGGGGCGACTTTCTTTTCGTATTTACCAATCACGTGTTTCACTCTATTATTTCACCCAGTTTGCATTTTCTGATTCTCATATTTAGAAACTTGTGTCTCATTAAAACTCTCCGACTTATTGCATATTCACAGCCGTGGCATCGAGGAACAAGTTGGGCTGTTTTTTTTTCAAGACAAGAGAACTTAATTCACACCTGAACTTAATATAGGTTTATTATTATTATTGTTATTATTTATTTGCATTGCCTTCTCTGTTTTTTGGTTATCATATAAAATTTATGCAGACGCCTTATTTTCATAATTATTCGTCCAGATTTATTTAAATATTTTATTTGATATTCTCTTATGCGCCTCATAATAATAAATTATTTAATATTCAGTGAATTATACTTTGAATTGGAGCCTCCTCATTATCGTTTCTCATAATAGAATAGAATAGAATAGAATAGCCCTTAAAAATCAAACACGTAGTGTTCATCTATCAGAATGTGTGATTTTCCTTATTACAATTATCTGCATTTTTCATTCAAAGTGAATATCTTAAATTTATTATTTGGGGAAGCTATGGTTGAATTAAAAACCCAAACTTTTAAAAAGTATAAATTTTAATTTGATGAAAACTTTGCATAAAGTTTTAGGCTAAATAGATAAACTGCCTCCGAACCGTTTCAGCAGCACTGACAATATTTGTTCAGTTGAATATTTCAGATTTCATCTCGCTTTTTCCTCCTGGATGAGTTAATTTTCACATTTTATTTTGATATTTCTTTCTAGGAATATTTAGATATTATTGTGCTTTTTTGCATAAACTGTGAATATTTAAATATTCGAGTTTATTTCACCGTCATTTTCACAGTTGTTGCTTCAGCTTGTTAAAGTCGTATGCACGATATTCAAATTAGAATCCACAGCTGATTTTAAACCAGTAGAGAGGGAGTCACTGAGAGGCTGATGTGACGCCTGCAGTTTAGAGGCAGCCATTTATTTATTTCGACTTAAATTTCAAAGTTAACTTTAAAAAAAATTGCTGCAAAGTTCAGTAAAATTTAGAAACCGTAGCTGTCTTATTCAAACACGAGGCCTCGTATTTAATATACATTTGAATGTGTTATCAATTCATGTGCTGATTTCGATGTGTCGCACTTCAAAAACTGTTAATTACGGAAGTGTTATCAGTAAGATCAGCCCAGCGCAGGGCACACAGTCGACACTCGAATTATGGGAATATAGTTCTGACGAGATTTGTAATTTAGGATGAGACCTGAGCAGCCAAATGGTTTTATTTCTTTTTTATTACATAGGTAAGAGGCAAAAAAGAAATGTTTAAATGTAGGTGCTTCTTAAAAAAAAAAAAAGGAAACGCTTTTGTTTTAGCATTTTTCTGAAGTTTTTATAAAAACCAGGAATCACATATAAGGAATCTTACACACACATGGAAATTTAAAAATAAAACCTGCGCTCTCTTTTAAATATATAGATTTTTGTTCATTTAGCATTTGTAAAGGAGCGTGTTCCTGGGAGATTTTATTTATACTTTATATATTATTTAATGGGACTGAGCTGGCACCCTGACACCCTGTCCTGCACCTTATCAACTTCAAACAGACCACAAAACCGATACGTTCAATTTTATGGTTTATGTTAACGTGCATGCAGCCTGCTTCAAAGCTCATTTCATAAACGGTTTATTGGCTCAGGTTTGATGGTAAACAGCGCGATCGTGCCGGTGGGCTTTGATGTACATTTTTCTGTACGTTTTTTTTTTTTTTTTTTTTTGGTCACTGGGCCACTTCAGTCGCTATCAGGCACCAGAGGCGATACAAAATAATCCGTTTTCTGCGCACGACTCTCCTCCCAAATGGTGCGGCGGCTCTCCGTGGCCCTGCTCACAATGCGCTAATGACCTCTGGGTCAAAGGTCGTTTGGCCAGTTCCTCAATTAAGGCGTTAAGATTGCAGTTGCACGATGCATCGCTGTTGTGAAGCGAAGGGACCAGAGGCCGGTATACAGAATATTAGGATTTCTAGTAGGTAAATTTCGCACCTCTGAATGTTCACCAAAGTGCAAAACACGTGTTTTAATAGTTTCTGTTAGAATTCAGTTTGTTTTTTCCTCACATCGTTTTGGGAACAAAACTGCATTTTAAATATTTAATATTTCTTTGTTTTTAGGATGTGGTTGATACTTGGTGTGCCTACAGCACAGCTTAGTTTTACTTGAATGTAATTGAATGGATACTTTTACACTTTGGTACAGAAAACATGAAGACCTGTGAGAAGCTATAGAACACATTGTCACTGTGGTGCATTATAGTTCCTATAGAGGAAAATCAAAAACTGTACGGCTGATTTTTGCTCTATGTGTGTGTGTGTGTGTGTGTGTGTGTGGGGGGGGGGGGGGGGGGGGGGGGATTGAGAGTGTTTACTCCCACTCCCTCCTCAACATAGTCATGTATCAGTTGTGGTTGTTGAATGTAATCAGTGGGCACTTCCCGATCATCGCTGCATCGATTAGCTGATAAATGTTGGTGGGATTAATCATCCGAGATAGATCACTTTGTCGATGTCATTGTCTTTCTTACCCTGCCGTGCCACGCAGACCTAGGCTTCGCCAGCACAGACAGGACTTCAATAAGTGACAACAGAAAAGTGATAAATTGATCAAAAATGGCCGCAATGAAACAAGCCTCTTGTGAGGCCGCACATGTCCATTACATGAGTGTGTCTGCGGGGTTTGTGGTTGGAATACATCAAGGGCTCAGGGTTAAAGTTCAGCTTCATCCCAGACTGATGACCCTGCAGACTGACTGACCTTTTTTGGGGGAGGAGGCTGCACATACTGGACCAGCTAGAGAGAGAGGGGATGGGGGGGAAAGGGGTAGAGATGGGGAAAAAATGAGGTGAAATTTAGGACAGAAGGGAGGAAAAGCGAGAGCGAAGGTGAATCTAAAGAGGATGTCGGCGGGAGGGAGAAGCAGAGGTGCATGGTTACCGCAGTGGACCATGAATATATCCTTGTGGTTTTGGTCGATCTGTTCAGTTGCGGTCTCCCCTGGTTTTTGTGTTTGGCTCTGCTTTTGAAGCAGTGAATTAACACCTGACCCTGGCTTCTGACCCTACCCCCTTCCTCCAGCTACCCCCTCCAGATTAGCAAATATGTGCTATCTGGTTTGGACACACACACTCACACGCACGTATTTATACAGCAACACAAAAACACAATCACACATGTACACACGTACGTACTTAATGTATAGAGAGTTTTAAAAAAAGGACAATGCAGCAAGTGTACAATGTCACACAACCTTTGCACATCCCATCGTCTGTCCACAGCTAATTCCCCCGAGAGGAGCCTCAGTGTGTCACTGCTTGTCACCATAACGGTCAGTCCGTAATGGCTGTCTCTCCCCACACAATGACCAGGGAGGCAGACTCCCCCACTGAGACACACACACACACTGACCCTCATTCATTTTTACCTGCACAGCAGAGCCTCCCCACACACACACACACACTACAGGACGTGCTCCCACCCTGGCATCCTACCACACCCGTCAATGATCAGCGGCTTTTGTTCATACAGTTTGACAAAGGATTTGAGTTCGTCTATCAGAAAAAAAATATCTTTCGAGTTTAATCTGAAAAATATTCACTGACAAAACAAAAACCGAATCTTTGTGATTTTCAGTGGATCCACACATTCATGTATAGTGTAAGCAGCCTGTGCTGAATGTGTTTTTTTGTATGAAACCTTCTAAAGAGGTCTGTGACAGGACAAAAGGAAAAGCAAGAGAGCAACACGGGTGTGCAAAGTCACTTCACTTTAAATTAAACAGCAAAGTCATTACCACAGCGCAATCGTTTTATCTTAGAATCTGCTCTGTTGCATCAGCCCCTGGCATATATTTCTCTATTTTAATGTAGAGCTTTTTTTCTGTATTTTGCTTATTTCAGGGTTAAATTCAGATTTTTTTTTTAAATTAAAATAATCTAATCCAGTCTAAAATCTTATAGATATGATTAAAAAAATGATGAGGCTCTAATATGATGCTTTGGTTCGGTTTGTTATTTGTTGTTTGTTGTTTGTTTTTAAAAGAGAGGGGAACTGAAATGAAGCGATACTAAAATCCTTTTTTTTTCAAAGCAGCACACATTTCATAGTTTTTCTTGATAGATTACTGAAAATATTTAAATGTATAATTTTATAATTTGGGGGATCTGACAGGAGAGAAATGAGGAGAAAGAGAAGGAAAATAAATTGAACTTGGTGTGCTGCAGTTATTAGTCAGCACCTCGTGTCCTCTTGCCTCCCTAATTAGAGATATTGTCATTACCAGAACTGTTTTTTTTAAATCACCTAATCAATAAATCCAGAGTGTTTCAGCATTAAAGTATTGGCATAATTTAGGAGAGACCTAACACTGTAAATTAGTTTATGCTTTTTTCTTTCTTTCTTTCTTTCTTTTCTTTTTTTTTTTTTTTTTACCAATATTAAAAGATTTCTGTGGCTTCTGTGCCTTGATAGTTTCATTCAGACTCTCTCCTCTCAGCAAGAATCAAACTTCTAATTCTTGGCAGTGTTACTGGGTCATGTTACCCATTGGGCATCTCTTTCCCCTCTCACCCCCATCTCCTCCACCCTATTGTGCTGAATGATGATGGCCGCTCTGGCCGGTAGGTGAGAGAGGAGGTTGGGAGTGGGGGTCTCGGCTCGGCTGGTCAGCAGGATTTGTAGTGCCCCTCCTCCGCCTGTGAGTGTCAGCAGAGAGCAGGCGGCGTGTCTGGCTCGATTAGGTTTCCTACCTATCTTCCCACTGTGTCAGACAGAGGAGGAAGGCAGCAGAGAGGGGGAGAGCAGCGGGAAGTTGCCCAGAGGAAAGGCAGGACAACAGAGGAAGCAGGAAAAATACATCTTTTTATCCCTGCTCTCTCCGTCAAAAGCCCTGTACAGTTTCCTCTTTCTGCGCGCCTCTCATTCTCCTGGTTTCAGCTCCTCCCTCCTTCCCTGCCTTTCTCACTTTGTCCTGCTCTCACCCAAACCCCTAATCCCCCTCCTTTTACCCCACACTCATTCCTTAATCTTAAAGCTCTTCTTCTCTACCAGCCCTTTATCAATTGTTCTCCCTGTACCTCTCTGTTACTCACCTCCTCCCTCTTCTTTCTGTCTATCACATCTGAACATGCCACCTCTCAGCATAACCCTTTTACACACTCCAGATGACTGCAGCACACCTTATTTTTTTTCTCCATCTGTTTTCCAGCATTTTTTTGCTTTGTTTTTGTTGCTCTGTTTGTTGTCTTTGCCATCATCTACGCATCCTCTTTTGCGCCACATCACCACCTCTTCGTCGTTCCTGGCCTCGTCTTTGAATGAGTTGCTGCTCCATCCACTGGTCTGCCTGACTCAGATGTTTCCATCACAGTTAATGTCAGAATAAATTAATTAGGGCTCATTTCTAAACTGTTTTTTCTTTGTTGGGAGAACTACAATGTGGTTGTCAGAAAGCATTTACCAAATTTTTTTTTTCAACCCCAAGAAAGCTCACACCAATTTTAGTCACCCTGTCATTTTGTTGGATGTGATCAATTTTCTGTGATTTGGTCATTTTCAGCTCATCTCTGTTGTGTGAGGGTTCGGCTGTGTTGCCATGTATAGCTCGACATTTCCAGCCTTTCTCTCAGGGCCAAATGACGAATATGAAGTTTTCACTTGTGCATGTTGGAGAATTATCATGGACAGATGTTTCCATTAACAATTACATAATGAAATGACAACATAATGAGTGTTTCTTTCTTCAGCTGAGAAGCTACTTTCAGTTTCACAGTTAAAGTCTTTTTTTTCTTGTAGTGAGAGCGGGCTGTAATTTCAAACCCGGGTTTAACCACACAATGTTTCACAAACAGTCTTTCCGTGCCACCTCAGCACTGCTCATAATATTCAGATAACAAGAAAGCTTCTGTCATGTTCTACAAAACAGGATGTGTTTTCTTAATCTGTCAATGGCTCCGGCCCCTGAAAGACTTCATTTTGGCTGAGCAATGAAAGGCTCACAAACATCAATATGGCTGAGCAGGATAAGAAGAAAGAGCCATATTCCTGGTGTGTATCACTTTCCACCACCCCCCCCCCCCACCCCCCCACCCCCCAATATCCTCACCCTATTTGTATGGTGCAGATATTGGGTCTCAAGCGAGAAATCAGGATTGCGTTCTCGCAGAATGGCAGCATCCGTCTGTTGAGCTGGAATAGGAATGTTATACGGAACCAATGCATCCGGACTGGCCTGGACATCTTGACAATACAACTTCACACTTTTTTTCTTCTCTCCCTCTCCGTCTCTCTCTCTCTCTCTCTCTCTCAATAAGTTACTCGCCCTCCATCTCCATCACAACCACCCCGGCGTGGAGGAAGAGGTTTGGATTAGGCCTAAACACACAATCATGTCAGCTAAGCCATGACTGCCTGCTGATCACTATGGGTCCACCATGGAAATAAAGTCTGTGAAGAGAAGAAAGAGGGAAAGAGAGAAAAAAAAACAACAACAACAAGAAGGAAATCCAGTCCACTTCATACGCCTCTCACTTCCATTCTCTTTGTGCGTTTAACGTGTGAAAACGGATTGCTGAAAGGATGTCAAGAAGCAAGAAGAAATAGATAGGAGGAGAAAGACAGTTATCCTTGCTTTCCCCGCGCCGGTCACACTACAATGTGCATGGTTGATAACTAATTCAAAAAAACATGCATGAGCTGGATTTATCTTTTCAAATCACTGGTACGTCTGAATGCGATTTAAAGGCTGTTTTTATGCAGCTGCCTGTGGCTGATCAATGCTGTTCCTCTTGTCATGCTGTGGGTCCATCACATTGGTATACAGCCTTTCAACACTGGGCGAAGGGACCATTTTGCATTGTCTATGGAGAACATTTGGTTTTCAGAGTATGATGTATATGGATGGGGCTTGGGACTGTATTGTAACTGTCAGTGCAGAGAAGAGAACAGCCTCGGCACTGCAGACAGCGATTTCACCGATGTGCAGTCGTTGCTTTTGCCTCCTGCCTTTCATTCTCTCTTGCCCCCCCCCCTCCCGCTTTCCCAGTCCTCGCTCATCCTATTTTCAGCCTTTCATTTTTTACACAAGGGGAAAATGAGGAAGAACAAAACCAACATATGAAAACTAAAACATGACAGAGAGGGGAGGGGATGGTGAGGGAGGGGAGGAGTAACAGAGGAAGGAGAGGCAATCTCAGAAAACAAGAGGGCTTTCAAAAGTAAGGGATGAAAGCTAGTCAGGCTGTTATTTTTGAAAAATCATCCTTGTGTAGTGCTCCTCTTAAGAGCCAGGTACATATTATTTTATCTTCCTGAGGAGACTCAGCGAGGTGTTTCAACACACACGCACACACACACAAATAAAAAAAAAACCTCAGTGATGCTTTCTTTAAAGTTGCACAATTTATTGTCTTTAATGGGATGCCCGACAGGTGTGTTTTAAATTGCTTATCGGCTTTGGCGTGAAATGTTTCTCTAATCACCTATCAAATTCTCAATTTTCAGATGCGCTTGCATTTTGACAACCAATTATTTAAAAAAAAGTTTTTTTATACGTCAAATGTATGCACCAGTCCAAACTGGCAGAGTGCCCCCACATTACAGGCAAAAAATGCACACTTCCCCTCGCTAACACGCACTGCTCCTCTGTCCTTAATAGAGGCCGGTGCTGGCTGACACCTGAATTAGAGTGAAGCTGGCATCCGCACAGAGTCTTCTCGAGCTCCCACTTTGACCCTCAAAGCCAGGGATCCCACAGAGGCGCGTGATTTGATGCGAGGGGATGTTGGACTAGTGGACTGAGAGCCCTGAAAACATTTAAATGTCTCTTGGTTGCGGCTGGATCTGAGGATGTTGGTGCTCAGCGATAGTTAGCGCCTCTGCTTGCTGCTGCTGCTGCTGAGCCTCTGGGGCAGGCGTATGTTGAAAAACGCAAAGAAAAGCCATGAAGTTTTATGAATATTGATGTTTTAATTTGTGTTTTATATCATATAAAACATTTTCGCCTCTGTAGAAACTTTCAAAAGCTCTTTGGGTGTGAGCATCATGAGGCATATCCTTCATCATTACAGCAGCACAGATGTTTCTGCTGGAATATGTGGTGGTATGTGTGTGTGTACGCGTTCAACATGTGTCTCCTGTATCAATAGGTTAATAGCTGAGATGTCAGTTTCAGTGACTCGCTGATTAGTTGTGTGTGTTCACTAATCCACACTGGGGCGGGGAACTGTTGGCTTTCCCATTGATTTTAGCGTGGTGAGTAGGCAGAAGATAGAGAGAGGGGAGATCTATTGATTGACCCCAAATTAGCCCCCCTACCACAAACCGCCAAGCTGTTCTGCTGTTTCCCGCACTCAGCAGCAGCTCCCTCATTGGGCGCCCGCGCTGACAAACATTCAGTGCGATTGGACGCTTCGACCGGGAGCGCAATGTCCTCTCTTTTGATGTCACTTGATTTGGAAGTGTTGGCTGTTCGTGACTCCAGCTGTTGCTTGATTGGCTGTCTTGGTGAGGATGAGTGCTGCGCTGTTCTGTGTCTGATCACAGGGAGCGGCTCGGTTTTGGAGCCTTTGATGAAGCAAATAGTACCACTTCCAGAGGGAGGGTATTACTTTTTGTGTTTCTGATCACAAACTGTGACCTTATTTGTAAACCTCAGCTCTCTTTTCTATGGAATATTTAAACAAAAAAAGAGTGGATTAAAAGAAAAAAAATCCAATTCTGCCCCGCCATCCACATCCGTCAACTTTCCCTTTTCTCCTCTGTTGTCCTTCATGACTCCCAACTGGTTCTTTATCACCATTTGTGTCGCTCACTCCCCGTCTTTCTCCGCCTCTCCCTCCAATCCCTCTTTCCTTGAGTCTAAGCTTTGAGCGCTCTCTCCTGAGCCTTTCCTTCCCATATATCACTTCATCTCATCCCTCTGTGTCTCCCTGATATTCCTCTTTAGGCCTCTGTCACTCTCTCCCTTGCTCCCCCCTGTGTCTATGTAAGCAAGAGGAGGTTGTTAAACATTTTTCTTCCCTCTTAATTGTTTTGACTGGGCCGATTGGCATCCCGATTAGGCCCATTGATTTCCTGGCGCTAAGTGCATTGATTTTTAAATTTCTTATTGATCCCCGCTCTAAATCTCCTGCACGCTTACTCACACAGTCTCACCGTTCGCAGGGGCAGAGATGGAGGAAAGGATTGAGACAAGAAGGAAGGTAGAGGAGAGAGGGAAGAGGGAAAGGGGGAGAGACTGGTGTTAGGTAAATACACTGACCGGTGACAGCGTAGTGAATTAACAGAGTGAGAGACAAAGAGCAGGAGGTGAGGAGGCGAAACCAGAGTTATGAGCTTTAAGGGGAAGTCGAGTTAAATAAAACACACACGTACACACACAATACGGGTGTATACATGCAGTGTAGAAACAAAAGGCGCAAGAAAACACGGATAGCTCTGCAATCAAACTATTTTTAAAGCATTAAAGCATTTCTACACAGCGTAATGGGGATTTTAAATCAATTTATCTTTAGCACCTCCTGCCAAAAATCTATGAAATGTAAAGGGAATCAATAATTCTGTAATTATAACAAGCGTCAGGAACGACTGGCAGTAACGACTGCCAGCCTGGTAGCCGCCTGGATGGAACATGTTCATCTGTGAAGAATGAGTCACTTTATGGGTGAACAAAGGTTTATGAGGGATAGACAGATATTGGAAATGTCAGAGATGGAATGGAGTGTTTTGTCTTTGCCTTGCTATTTCACACGGTCTGCAGAGCCTACTGGAGACGTGTGTGTGTTATTTCTGGCTTATGACTGTGTTAGGTTTTAGAGGCCCGCTGGACTCCGAATCTTACATGCCCACTGGTGTTTCTCTGAAGGTGGTGGACCTAATTGGCTGTATCCGAGTCTCTGTGTGCGTGCGTGTGTCTGCGCTCACACGCACGCTTGAATGTGTGTGCGTGTGCGAGGGCTCGATGTGAAGTAAACGATGAATTCTTCCGGCGCATGCTCGATAACATGTATGTGTTTGTATATTTGTGTGTGTCTGCGCGCGCGTGTGTGTGTTTGACCTTTTCTTGGCTTAAGTGTTGAAGCTCAAATTCAGACATTCAGTTGATAGCATTTTCTTTTTATAGCCTCTGTACTTGACCAAATTGTGCTAACCTTTTCTAAAGTCATTTGCTGCTTTTCTGTCTCAGCGTGCAGTTGAGTGCCTTGCACAGCACACAATATATGGACCATATGTAGCATTACTGCGTTGCAATTACAATTTACTCTGCGTTGATCCACTTAAGATAAGTGCTTTCAAAAGGCAAGCAAACTATTGTCAGCAACAGTGGGAGAAAAACTTCAATATCACGACTGTTGTCAAGATGATGTAATGCCGCTCCGCAGTGGCATTAAACGCAGGATGTTTTAAAGAGTGCGCTTTAATAGCTGCGTTGTTATGATGGTAAAGGCGGCAGTGACAGTTTTGATTAACCATTCTGTGTTTACATTTTCTGTCTGCAGTTTGCATCTGCAGAAAATGTAAAATAACAGATTTCAGGGTTGAGAGGAGTGAGTGCTGGCTAAACAATGGGAGATAAAGTGTTTAAAATGCATACCCTGGGCTGAACCGCTGTTTGCTTTGTAGTTATGGGGCCTATGTTTGCCCTGATGATAGGGATAGGGATGGCCTGACAGCACACATGGTCTCTCTCTCTCTCTCTCTCTCTCTCTCTCTCTCTCTCTCTCTCTCTCTCTCTCTCTCTCTCTCTCTCACACACACACACACACACACACACACACACACACACACACACACACACAGAGGCTATTTTAAAAATATTCGGATACATTAATATGTGGCTTTCCTTGTTTTAGATTACGCATGTATAAACACACGCGGAGGCGCCCGTGGACAATAAGACTCAAAGCGCCTGATGGTCACCGCTACTGACTTCTCTTTTAGATGAGAAGTAGGAACCTGCAGACTCAGCACACAAAACCACATCAAACACACACAATGTGTCCCTCTCAGCACACATACACATATATGATCAGGGCAGATTCTCGCATAAGGTGTTGCACTCACACACGCACACACAAGCGCTGACGCTGTCCTTGCACACACACCTCTCACACAATCAGCCAGACGGACCGACACCACTTCGTCCAACACACACTCAAAACATAACCTTGACCCGTCGTACTCCCAGCCTGCAGTCTCATACATACTTCATCCGTTCACTGGGGGATGACACACACGCACATACACACACGACTTTTCTGCACACACTAATCACACGGGGCCTGAAAAATGCAAACTCATACCAGAGGTTTGTGGAAAAAGACAACAGCTCCAACTTTATACCTGATGGAGTTTTTGAATTGATAGGACTTTAAATATTTCTTCTTGGTAAACAGTGAAACGTGGCAGAAAGTCTCAAACTCAAAGCTACTCAGCTCATAAGGAAATAAAACTGAGGATGGGATTGTTTCATTTTTTTTCTCGGAGACTGATAAAATTATTAATCGATTATCTAAATTGGTGCCAATTAATTTTCTGCCCACTGACTAACTGATTGATCAAGCGGTCGTCGCAGCTCCGCTAATGAATTTCAGATTTATCTCTCACAAATTGGGACTCTGGCTCCTCGTGTTCATCCAAATGCGTCTATAAAATTAGAGCAGATACAGGCCTACTCAGTGATGAATTTCACTGTCAAAGACAAATTCGAAATAAATCTCTCACTGTGGACTTCGAGCGTGTGTCGCACTCTGATAATTTCCACAATATCCTCTGCAGCCCCCAGGGGCAGATTTTTTTTCCTGTTATTTCTCTCTCCATCCTCTCCTGTTTGTTTCTATCCCTGTAAAATGCTGGTTGCTTTACTGAAATACTGCAGTGCTTTATCTGCCCTCTTTTTCCTCCCTTTAGTCCACTCTCCCTCCTTTTTTTTTTTCTTTTTTCCTCCCTTCTCTAACCTCCCCATCCCGCAACCCAGCCCTTTAGTTGTTGTTGAAGATGGTGGGGGGTGGAGAGGGTAAGTGTAAGGGTGGGGTAATGGGTGAGGCAGATAGGGGAGGGGGTGGGAGCAGAAGCAGCCGAGACCCAATGACGTGGGTGCGACATGTAACCGTGGCGCAGGAGAGGAAATCAATACATGAAAGGATGAGGAGCACTGGGGTGGATTACCGTCTGGGGCCCTGGCTACTGGAGGGATGCAGGGAGATGGAGGGGGTGTAGATGAGGCCTGGGGGGTTGGATTGTGTGTGTGTGTGTCTGTGTGTGGAGAAGAAGGAGGGGTGGAGAGGGCGAGAGGCCAGATTGTCCAGTCCCCTCTCTCCTGTATCCCCTCCCCTGACCAAGCACTGCTTGAATCTTGACCCATCCCATCAACCCTCCCTTGGCTTCTAAACACCGCTCAGTGCCGGTAGGCTGCCAAAGATGGACCTTCAGCTCTCCACACACGCTCATACACACATGCAGGTGCAGTGGACTCTATAATGTGGAGTGAATACATTGCAGCCACTGTGTGTTAACTCTGCCGATAACCCTACACTATCTGTGTGGGGCATAATCGGCTGATATTACCAGTGTAAATTAAAGAGCCCCAGCGAGGCTGTGTGTGTGTGTGCGCGCACGCGTGTGTGTGTGTGTGTATACGTTTATGTGCCTGTGTGCATGTAAGTTTTCAGCAGGGGGCTTCCACAGCCCTGCCACAAACCCAGATAATAAATATCTATTATAAATATCATTATTATTGGGCCAATCTCCACCAATAACTGAGCCTCTGTGAAAGATGGCATGAGGGACCGAGCTGGATATTGGCAATATATCAGCATTGATTATTGAGAGTGCTGACAGAGAGAGGGAGGCAAAGTTAATAAAAACTAATAAAAAAGACAAGGAATACAGAAAGAACACGGGCTTTAGCTGGATCAGCTGCTTGTTCGCTCGAGGAAAGCGAGAACGGAAGGCGGAGGGCTGGAGATTGTGGTGTACAGTCATCGTTTGTGTGAGGCTGTGTGTATTTTCTGCTTCAACATACGTGTATCTGTGTACGTGAGCGTGCGTGTGAAGTTTTACCATTCTCATTTGGGAATTTTTTTCGTGTGTGTGACTTTGACTTGTGCACACACACAGCTCACTACTTCTTCTTCTTCCACACCTGTATGTGTGTATCTTCTTGGATTGATTGAATCTTGGTTGGATGTGAACTCTACAGTTAGGATCCAAAGCCTGCACCACATCTTGCCTTCCCACACACTGGCACTTACCAAGATCCACAAACAGTACCTGCCCACCCACTCGCCAACACACGCACTGACAAAGACACCAAGAAAACAAACCTCATAAAAGCCCATGCATCATATCCATATTATCTTGACAAATCTATACATCATGTCAGAGCATGGCATTATGTGAATATTACATTTTGCCATCTGTTATTGATGTGTGTGTGCACGGAGAGGATATGAGAGGAGTGTGTTGACGCCTCGCGCTGCCCGGATGAGCCGGGACAAGGCGACAGTGAGAGAGAGAGAGAGCGTTGTCCATTCTAATAGGGCCTTGTTAGGCCGCTGACAGAGCCAGTAACGCCACCGTTGGCCTCCTATTGATTCCCAACCGACGCAGTTATTGATGAGTGAGAATTTAATTCGACCAGCTCGTTTGTCAACATGACATCACCATTTAACTACGACCGTGACATGGCCGCAAACACCCTCAGATGAGCCGGGGTCACACACGCGGAGCGGCGCGTGAGGACAAACACACACACATCCCGCCTGATCAGTACGAATCGTTTCACCGAGGAAAAGGGTTTGGAGTTTTTTTTGTGGTTAGAACTTTTCTTCTGCTTCATCATTTATAATAAAAACTAAAAAAAATCATGTTCAATATTCAAACTCTGTTTCTAGCCAGTCAAATCAATCATTCAAAATGAAGAACAGGCAATTACCAAGAGTGCAATAAACAATATGACTAATGAATGGTCCGTGTTGTGACTAATGTGTAGCCTAAGGATACTTTGGCTTTTTCTGATTGGACACATTTTTCATGCCACATCCTGACCTACAGCACATGACACAGAAAACATTTTGTGGAGAGAAATTGAACAAATTGCTTTCTATGAATAAATCTGCTTGTGACTACTGTAGGTGGGGAAAACTACATAAGCCAGAGTATCAGCTGCAAACAAACTGATTTGTGTTAAAGAAAAAACGCTGAAAGCAAAAAGAACTTCAAATAGTATATTTTTTATTTTCTTCATTTGATCTCTTAGTTTGATATTTTATCTTTTTATTGGAGATGTTGTCTAACTGAATCCAATAATATGTAATAAGTTTTGAAAAGAGTGATTCAGGAGTTGTTTTTAAATATTTCACTCATTAAATAATTGTGGGGAGTAGCTGTGATGAACGGAGAAGTGTGTTTACCTATTAACAGTGTGTTTTCTCCATTAGCAGTAGCTTATAAATTTATTTGACGACATATATCAATATTGTGGCATCATAACGAGTTCATATATGTATATGATTTTTAGCAAATGTAATAAATTCTAAAAGTACAGCGCAGACATTATGTAATGCAGAAAAACCTGCAAATCCAGTGCAGGACACTGCAAGCAGAAGTCTCATTTATTTTGTAATTTAAAGGGAAGAAAAACTTTCTGGAAGATGTGAAGCACACAAATTACAAAAGATACACATTTATACTTTTTTTGGTTATTAAAAAGAATCATTCGGCAGTTAAATCTCAATCTCTAAACTTTATTTTTAGTTCCTGCTTTCCAGTATTACATCCATTACAGTATTTGTTATTTGTCCCTGAAAAAAATAGAAGCAAAGCAAGAGAGAGCGAGAGAGACAATTTTGGAAGAGCATTTTTCAATACAGCAGGGCAAAGATACAGCCCAGAAAACAATGGAACCAGCTATATATCTCTGTATGGATTGGGAGGCTTGATAGGGAGGGAGGTGGACAATCAGGACCATGGGCCTTCAATGAAAGCGGTCCAGCAGGGGTTATTGGCTGGAGCAGCCCCTCAGGGGAGCTCGCTCTCCCTATCTGTTTCTCTCTCTTTGGGGTTGTGGGTCTCACCACATCCCTTGGGGACTGAAACTGTAGAGCCCACCTCGCTGCGGGGGCCCTATAGGCACCAAGCAAGAAACACACGGAGGGGGCGGTTTGCAGAATTCAGGTGGTCAGTCCCAGACACATGGCCAGGTAGCGAAGCCTCTGTATTCTGTGCTTATTTTACCTGTCAAACAGTTTGCACCTGTGCAGACATGATGAGGGAAAATAACTTTAATAGAGGGAAAAATCGAAATTCTGCACATGCCTGAATTTGTGTGAAAGACGGTCAGTGAGAGGACATGAGAGTTTGTTTCTTTCCTTTAAAGTTTCAGCGTCTGCTGCAGAATAAGGAGATCGGCTCATCTGAATACCTGAAATCCACGCAGGTGTTTTGACGGTGGTGTGTTTTTATGTGTGACTGCCTCATTGATAGTTTTCTGTGTCTTTGTGGCCGCGTCAGGAGGAAGAAAAAGAAGAGTTTGGTAAGAAGAGCGCATGGAGGACAAATGGATGGATGCTGTATGTGTTAGCACCCCTCCTCCTCCCTCCTCACCCCCTCATCCACCTCACCCCTCCAACACCATCTTATTTTCCCCTCCTTCAATCTCACACACCCTCCCTCCATCCCTCTCTTCCACAGACGCGCACAACCACACTACATTCTACAAGAAATAATTGCTTTTGTCTGGAAGGAGTGCGGGGAGGAGGGAAAGGGGGCGCGCATGGCTCCCTTTGTGGAGAGAAGGGGGTCTTTGAAGGACAACTAGTCACTTCGCCCTTCCCTCCTTCTTTCCTCCTCTCTCTTCTTGCTGCCTCACCTCCCATCTCCTCCTTCCCTCTTATTACCCTGCCACCTTACTCCTCTTTCTCAGTTTTCCACTTTTCTACTTCTCCCCTTCCTCCTTTCCTTACTCCCCGTGTCTCCCGTTCTTCTCTCTCTTCCCTCTCCTCCTCTCCCTCAGTGGATCTGCGGATGTCATCTGTCATATGTGAAGCAGAGGGAGAAGGACAATAAAACCAGGTTGTCTACTACAGAGGATGACACATTTTTCATAATTAGGAATATGCCAGTTTTAGTGTGCGGCTCACATTTCTTGGCAATATGGCTGTCTGCTGATGACTGAGTAAATGACAAGTCTGGTGATGATGGGAAAGTAATTTATTGCACGTGCAGTTTCCATTAAAACGGGCCTAATCGCCCACAGCATTAAGTGAGCAGGCATAAACAGTCCTGCGGGATGAGGCTCTCAGGCCCAACAGGAGCAAGAGCTCGCTCATTCCTATCGATTTGCCCGTATTGACTGCAATGTTTAACGTATAGATTTTTCTATTTAAAAATCCATATCGACAATAATCTGGCGTGTAAGCGTGCGGTGTTGACTGATGTTGGCCTGTAATTGACAGCATGTAACATGTCGGGAGCCCGGGAGTGGGAGAGGGCAGAAGGGAGGCCGGCATGCGTGGAAGAAGGGCTTCTGGTGATCACCTTTGTAATGGAGGAGCTCGTCCCCTGACACCTGGGCTCTCTTGTTCTTTATTTTTATTGTTGCTCTTGTTGTTGTCATTTGTATCCTGCCTGCAAACTCAAATGCAAGCACTTATGCATGCACATGCTGCTCCTATCTCACTGAGTTTATAGCCTGCACTGTGTTTTCAGTCTGCTTGATATTTTCTCATGCCTGGAACAGCAGTGGTCGCTCTTGTCTTTCTGTCTATCTGAATAATGATAGACCCTACTCCGCTCGGGAGGGCTTATTAAACGCAGCAGTGATGAGATGACTTAATTGCGTGCATGCTGGGTATCCTGGCAGGTATTAGCACTAAGCACCTATAGGCATCCATGGATTCTCTTCATCCCTACCCAAGGAGGCCAGCAGTAATGCACTGATCACCATTGGCATCATTATAGCCGGTATTATTAAGAGGGGGGAAAAAATCCAGAAATCAATACAGGATACCTTTTGCAGCGGTAGTGAAAACGAGGGAGATGGGGTGGTTGGTGGGGGTGGCGGTGGTGGGTGGGAGGCAGGAGGGAGGGATTGAGGGATGGAGGGAGGTGCGGGGGTGGGGTGGTGGTGATGTGTGAGTAGTAGCGGGTCCTCTCTCGCCTCAATGTTGCGGCCAGCCTAGTGGCAGATCGCTACAATCCTGGAGGGAGCCGGGTCGAATGAGCTGTTGGGGTTCCCAAATAATATCGGGGACAAACAGACAGACAAAAACAGACACACAGACGGATGGACGGAGATAGGCAAGTGTTCCGATAAAACGCGACACCATAATTCGGATTTCAGTAGATACGCTTTCTTATTTCCGTTTGGGTTTTTTTTTCGGTTTTTAGTCTGATTTTTTTTGTTATTTATTTACCCGCTGTATTTATTTATTTGTTTATCTATCGATTGATTGCGTTTTAATTACTGCCTTGTGACAGAGAGCGAGGGAGGAGGAGCGTCAGGGCCAAGCGCGCGCGCGCGTTGTGTTTGTGTGTATACGTGTGTGTGCGCGTGTGTGTTTGTGTCCGTTCAGCCTTTTTTTGTCCCACTTGTTTATTTGGAAGCCTTTAATGAAGCTGTTTTAATTTAAAGAAGAAGAAAAAAACGCGCGAGCCGCCGCTTTTTGCCCACGCGGATGAATGTCTTACATGTAGCCTTCATGCAAAGGGAAGAAGAGAAGGAGCGCGTGCAGCTAGAGACCAAATACAGTATAGACCAAACCAAATAGTGCAGAAATCCAAATAAGACTTTCTAACTCTGCTGGCCTTGTTTTTTCACTGTCGAGCGCGTTGTTATGCGTCCTTGTTGTGCTGTTTTAAACTGCAAAGCGAATACCAAAGCCAAGCCCGGCCGGTGATGCTACAGGAATAGGCTAGCGACTGTTCTCATGCCTCCTCACACCTACAGGAAACGTTAACTGGTGAGGAGCGAGAGAGGAGTGTGAGGGGATAAAATAAGCTCCCGGGCCTCTATGTTTACTCAAGGAAAACGATATAGCGGAGCAAAGGTAACAGAGAGACGCAGGTGCATCGACGACAGACAGGTGACACGCAGACTTGTGTGTTTTTATTATTATTATCAAAGCTTACTTACAATAGGCCTGCAATTGTAACACAACTTTTCCTGTAGCCTGTAGAAGTGAGCTCTGATCTCCGTTCTGTCCGTCTGTGTGTTGGTCTGGACTGTAAGATAACTGCTTCACTCAAGGGACCATCCTACATAAATATATATAAATATCTAAATATAAATACTATGTTCTATGCACATTTACACCAAAACAAAAGCCGAGCACCAGTCTACAGATGTAAATAAAGTGCGCAGCTGGGGCTACATGTGTACACACCTAACGGCGAATGTTCTGAGCTCTCCATACCAAATATTGTCCAAAAGCTGTCTGCCAGAGAAACGGACGAAAGTGCAGGAGCTTCAGAGGACGACAGAGCTTGTTACAGTACATCTGACAGATTATTTGCATCAAAACAAGAAGCCGGAGGAAGATCATGTTTGTTCCTTTGCCGGTGCCGTTCGTGTTTCAGAGAGCTACCCCTGACCTCAACGCCTGGCGTCTCAAATCCCCTCTGGCTCTCCGCTCCAACTCCGGTAAGACATTTTTTCTCTTCTCCCTGCTACACCTCCTCCATGTCGGCCAAGCCGCGGAGACCCGCCCCGCCTGCCTCGCTCGGTGCCGATGCACTTGCAGCGGGCAGAGCTGGCGGCGCACACACCCACTTGCACACGCACACACACACACACACACCTCGAGCTCCTTCTGAGGGCTTGAACACAGTCCTCCGCACTTGCGGGGCGGCTGTTAAAAATCAGAGAAGCTGTCCCGGGCGCTTTGCTTTGTCCAGACTGATTGAAAATGAATTGCGTAAAATGTCCAGTTTCTTTTCGCTTTCCGTTCTGTGAAACGATGCGCCACTGCTCCACCCGTGTGTTGCTTAATTTCCACGACGCCCGTGTGTTCCTATTTCCGAGTAGGCTATTTTTTCTCTCCCCGTCTCCGTCACCGTCCTTCCCCTCTTCTCCACTGCCTGCGCCTGAGCCTCAGCCTCCGACTCTCCCCAACTAGACTCTCGGCAGGCAGGGAATATTCATGCCAACTTATCGATCCTGCGGAGATCGATTCCTGGGCCGGTGGAAGCAGAGAGAGGGGGAGATAGAAGGAGAGAGTAGGTGCACGGAGGAGTAACAACATACGAGAGGAGGCAATGGAAACGCTGTTTTCCACTCGTTTTTATTCCAAAGCCAACTGTTTAGTGTTTGTGGTTTATTCATATAGACTAAATAACTTGTTAGTGGGTCGACTTTGAGCTCGAAGAACCTTACTGATTCTCCTGACTCAGATTTTGCTCAGACTTCCATCCAGCTTAGCTGGCAATGATCGCATCTTTGTAAACACCACTAGAAATGGACTTGGAGTGATTGCATCTCTCTGTCCCATTGCTTGGGCTGCTCCACGGTTGAGAGCAGACTAGCAGAGGGAGTGTGGAGTCAGGGAAAGGGGGTGGGGGTGGGGGGGGACGCCGTCTGCTTTCATCTGCGCTGAAGTGGAAGAAAAGGATGCATGGTGGGAGCAGCCAGTCCGGCTTCAGTGTGTTGCTGTGAGAAACCTCTTGCTCAGTCTAGCATCCACTGTTTCTAAGACATGCAACAGCTACTTAGCTCTTTACTGGCTTAACATCTTTGCTTGCCCTGCAGTCCTGCGAGGATTGTATTGTTTTGGGAAGTGATGCAAAAGGAGGAAAATTAGGTGAAACATTAGTCATTAACTATTGCATACACACAGACAAACTTGTGTGAAAAGCTGGGTTAAATGTGTCTCATGTGCACCTTGGCCAGTGGGTGAGCTCTTACAGGCCCAGTCCCCTGCGCTCCCCTCATTTCCAGATCAGTTCAAGCCCATTTGATTTGCCAGGCTTCACCCTTTACTCCACATACTCAGTCAACGGTGCACAGTGTGTGACAGTGAAGGGATAGGTGATAGAGGGGGAGAGAAAAAGAGCGTAGAGGGATGAAAGGGACCTGTTACCTGCCATATCTCTAGAGAGATACATAGAGAAGAGAGGGGAGAGCGGTTGGATGGTGGAAGTGGCAAAGGAGAGAGGGACTGGGGAGGAGGAGTTTTTTCGGTCTCCGCACGTTGAAAAATGGCGAATGTCACAACGAGATAAAAAAAAAAATGTGGAAAGAGAGCGAGAGAGAAGTGGGTGAAAGTACGAACAGATGACAAAGTGAAAAACGAGGAGGGAGAGGAAAACCCAGTTTGAGCTCGAGAGGTGAGAGTAAACCGAGGATGAGCCATTATGTTGCAGTGTCCCAGGCCAGGGCCGGCATCTGAATAAGCAGGCAATCTGATGGGATGTGTACACAGGCTGCTGAATTCCTTAGATGGCAGGATAACGTGATTCACAGTCCTCTGCTGATTTTATTCCAGGTTGATAACATAGCGCGAGGTGCTGTCCTTTCTGAACTCAGAGGGTTTGTTGCCAGGGGAGCGCTGGGTCACTTCAGCATCTGAGGTCTAAAGCAGGAGTTGCTTCTTCACCGTATATCAGCAAACAACAGGAATGATTTAATCTGAAAGTATTAAAGATGTCTTGATGCATGCTCAATCATCCAGGTAAGGAAATCCCAAAAAGTTGATTCTGTTTACTCATCCAAGTGATGAGAGTGACGAAATGCCTCTCACACTGAAAACGCCACATCCACATGTACAGAATCAACTTTTTGGGATATTAAAGATGCTAGGATTGAGTGGACACGCCCACAGAAGTGTGCTTTCACTTAGCCAACAAAGAGCCTTTAATACTGTTACACACACACACACACAGACGCACACAATGCTTTCTGGGTAGTTGTAGGGCTCTTGACTCAAGCTCTCAGTTAACTTGTCTCTTTGACTGGTGGCAGCTCCTTGACTCCTTTGCGTTAGAGCCTTTTGTGGGGTCAAAGGTCACAGCGGGAGTGTTTGACTCAGCCCCACCTGACCCTTTTTAGCCCCCTGTGTTTTGATTCTCTTTCATGTTACAACAGGCCTCGAGCACTCATGCACAACCCCTGTGGGGGCTCACACACGCACACACAGACACACAGAGACACACACTCACTGTCATGAAACAGACAGACCATCATATACACTACCATAAAACAAGCACGTTAGGCTGTTTGCACCTGGACAGCAAGCTGCTGTAACTGATCCAGGTTTTGTTCTATTTTTAATGGCATTGTGTCTGTCGAGGTACAGGTCATGGCCACTGCTGTGTGAACTCTTTGTGTGTATACGTGTGTATGTGTAGTAAAGTGGTTTGTGAAGCCATCAGCATTAACTGGTATATGAAAGTTTAATGGGACATAGAGGAGAAACCGCAGGTTTCCCACACAGTGCAGGGCTTGGTATGATATGATATAATATGATATGATGGGACATCAAGAAGACTGGAGACTGCCTTTCTCTCTCTCACACACACACACACACACCTGGATTCAGTTCATCTCAGCTATGCACCTTCTGTCACACACCATTAGCCACCATCTTCTACCATATACTCTCTAACTCTCTCTTTCACACACACACAAACACACACATGTGCACTTACAGTACGATCACACACGCTCCTCCGGTTTTAGCAGCTCGTGAGCTGTTTTAGTTCTGCCTCTGCATTTCAGACTGAGTAACATTTAACTATACACTTATTGATATTTGTTTTCCTCATAACATTTCCTGCCCGTGTACTGTAGGGCCGGTCTGATGTTATTATTTCCTTCAGTGTATTCCAATAAAATGTTCAGTCTTAATCCATTAATCAACATGTCCACAGCTCTGTGTCTGCGCTCGCTGCCAACTTTTAAGACATTTCTACATGTGTACAACGTCGCGCTGGCACGTCCTCGACTGCATGATGTAAGACCGTGCATGTGCTTACCCATTTGCTCTGTGTGTGACAGAGCGAGTGTGTGTGTGCAAGAGCATGAGCACACGTGCAAACTAGTGTGTGTAGATATAGATCGGTTTGTGGAGGGGAGCGTGCAAGTCGCAGTGTTAACATGATTGCAAATGACAAAATGTCAACCTGGGTTTGTTAGCAACATAATGGGGAATCAATAGACACGAGAAAGATGTCAATACTACATGCTTTATTGCATTAAGCTACCTCTCTCCTTCTCTGTAGCCCTCTCTCTCCTCTTCTTTTCCCTTTACCTCCCACTCTCTGCTCTCTGTCACAATACAATTCTCTCTCCTCTGCTCTCCTCTCCCCCTGGTAGTAGAATTAGATTGCAGTATATGAGCCAGCCACAGGGTTCTGAATGCTGCAGGCTGATGGCAAAATGCTCCAGGAGCTAATGGGCTGTTGGGCTCATCTATTTACGTATATTAAGCTCACATAGACGACCACAACAAAATCTGACAATGTGACGAGGCCCAAAGGAGGAGCAGCAGTGACGTCTTCTGTTTAACTGATGCATTTACGTAATGAGACAAACATACGAGTTATTGTAGGACACTTTTAAAATCATACACTCTGTAACTGTGTGCTATGGGTGACCTTTAAAATATATAGCACTGGGAATTAAGGCTTTTTCATGGTTTTGGATTAATCCAAGCAAATCCAGTCTATAAAGATTATTAGCAGGGTGCTGCTGTGTTATTCATGTTACAGTGGGGTTTAATAATTCCTTTTAATCCTATTAACTGTTTACCTTTTTATTGGATTTGCTCAGGTGTGCATATGCGCCAGTAGGTTGTATTTATACAAAGCGTGTGTGTGTGTGTGTGTGTGTGTGTGTGTGTGTGTGTGTGTGTGTGTGTGTGTGTGTGTGTGTGTGCGCGCGCGCGCGCGCACTGATGTGTTTATATTACTTGAGACTAATGTAGTATTAATGCTGATGAGGTCCCTCAGCTCATTAGCAGCAGGGAGTGGTATTGAGTTTCTCCCAGGGAACAGGAGCGACCGGGACATACACACATCCGCTGTACATTCTTAACAACCATTAGTGTATTGATAACCATTATCATGCACACATATATATACACACACACCCACATTCACCAAACAATGACCTTTAAAGACATTGCTTTTAAATATGCATACTCCAGCACACAGGAGGACACACCACAAAAATCATGCAAACATATTCATCTGAACAGCACTTAGAGGCCATCCATTATTCTCCAATGTGTTCACAGAGACACGGACTCACACTCAGTCAAATGATTTTGTGCAATTGGTCACCGTGTCCGCTGAAATACAGCCTAGCATTAGTCCTAACCAGGGGCTGGGTGAGCACGCCACTTAATCAGACCTGGAGGCCTTAATAACAGAGAGAACACACACAGAGAAGGATAGATGGAGTGTGTGTGTGTGTGTGTGTGTGTGTGTGTGTGTGTGTGTGTGTGTGTGTGTGTGTGTGTGTGTGTGTGTGCGCGTGAGAGAGAAAGCAGCTAATCAACACATCAGCGGGAATAAATACAAACCAGCTGATTCCATCCTAGATATTGATTTACACTTCCTTCTGTGTTTTCTAGTTGCCTCTCCTTATCACTCCTCCAATAGCACACAGGCAATGTACATACTGAGGACTCAGCCATACTTGACCTCTACATGGGGGACATCCTCCTCTGAGTATGTGTGGATGCTCAGTCAGTGGTGGCCTGGCTGTGATCAGCGTCGGAGTGGTCATCGCCACAAGCCGCCAATCAAACTAGGCAGTCAAAACGCGCCTCTGAACGTCTGCTGTCTATACACTTGATTACCTGATCTGGCAAGATTTTTCAAAGTGATTTATTCAGACATCAGAGTAAAATCTCTCTACATTCCCCTGCTTGCTGGGACACGAGTATGCTGTTTCTTTGTGGCGATGCGCGGGTTCCGTCTGGATACTTTATTTGCTGAGATGACATCGGTCTCATTTCTAAACCAACAATGCGTTTTTTACTGGCCGCTGTCTTTTTTGTTGTTCATTGCCGCCGGCTGTCACCTCTGCCACCCTGCTCATGTGCCAGTACATTTAGATAATAAAAAGACCAATAAAACCCAGAGGTTTGATTGGGTGTCTCCCCTTAGCCCAGCAGAGCTGACGACTAAATCAGGGGTCCTTCTCTCCATTTCATTTAGCTGATAAGATTTATGGTAATGAAGGGTTCCTATTAACCTCTGGGGTTCCACTGCTGTCCTTCAGACTGAGGGTGGATGGAGAGTGCTTACCGATCAGGATAAGGCTGCGAACATATCTGCTATAAGCAATGTCACATCATTGCAAAAGCATCCTCTGGAGTGTGCATGCACACACACACACACACACACACGCACACTCATGCATACACATACTCTTCAAGAGCACCTCAGCCCTTTAAGAGAGCTGAATGCATGTTTAATCTCTTTTCTGTCTTTATTACTTCTGAGCATTTTTGCTTTTCTTTATCCTCCCCACCATTCTGCTCTCCATCCTTTTCCCTGCAGGAGATTCTGTTCTGAAATTAATCTGTTGTACTCCCAACACCTCTTGTCCCTTTTAGCCCCCTGTGCAACATCTCTCTTTTAGAACTGCACAGTCATGTTTTTTTATTGTTTGCTGAAAATACTCCAGAATTACAAACAATTGTAACTAAGGATTTTAAATTTTACATTAGATATACGGGCGGGGGGGGGGGGATCTTAAACATCGTCTGGGTGTTGGTCATCTGTGACAGTTACTTTATTTTCTGTGGAAAGCAACAAACGAAAATACTTTCTTACACATACTGATAGCAGTTCGTCAGGGTGAAACCCTACACACGTTTTAAGGGGGATGTTTCTCTGGAACACCCAACTGAACGAAAGTAAAATAAAATAAAACCACATTAAATGCACCCTCACAGGAAGTGGTTGCTTCTCTCTTCTACTACTCATTCTCTTTTCTCCATTGCCAGTTTCAACCTGCAGAGAACCTACCACTTGCACAGTTAGGGAAGGGGTCATCTAAACACAAGTAGGTAACTAAAATATGAGTAAATATAAGCTTAAAGATGAATTTGTATCCTGTTGACATGCACCATTAATATGGCTACCTATAATACATGTATACACTGCACATATATATATTTAAAATATGCCAAAGAGAAAAGAAAAAAACAGTATATCGTTCTCCCCTATCTCTCCTGCTCTCCAGTCAGGACCTTATCATGTAAACCTATCTTCGCTACAACCGGTTAGCAGGTGATTCTGAACCACAGAAGAAAACGTCATCAAAACACCAACCGCACTCTGATTGATAGACCAGCTTATACCAAAAATAAATACTTCAGCATGTGATTGGCTGTCAAACACCAAAGGTATAACCTACCTTGCACATAGGGTTGCCAACTCCCTGAAAAATAAATAAGGGACACCTCGTGGCCAGGGCCGGGCAACCCAGTTGTCTTCACCCTTCCCAGTGTGGTAGCTCTTTTTTTTGTGTGTGAAATTATTTTTTTAACCATTTGACTTGAATTTGATTTAAGCAGATGCATATTCTTTGTGATATGACCATATGGGAAACAAATGATCATTTAGCCATTTATTTTTAGCTCAAAATGACAACATTAACACAGTAAAACAGGTCTCTTTCTTAAACAGAAGCCTGTCATGCTTAACTTTTGAGAATAAAAGTAAATCTTTCTTTAAAAGAACTCTGCCCTGCTTAACTTAAAATTATATAAATTAATAGAAAGCAATACAACAAAAATATTCTTGTAACAGTGCACATATAGTGCATTTAGTACAATTGGCTTCAGTTGAGGTATTATTTCAGCTTTTCTAATGCTAATCAGCTGCTCCTGTTTGTAAACCCGCTTGTTCCCATGATTACGCATCATAACTCATCATCATTATTAATCTATGTATTACTTTTATGTATTAGTCATCTATTTGTAATCATCTATCCTTGCAGTTGTTTATTACACAAAATAAATTATATTATCACACTTCTGGCCACATAGCGCTGATATTCACTGCACATGCCCATATTAACCTTAACCAGAGGGTTTAAAAAATAAACCAGTGTTTACATACCATATCTGCTTCTGCCGTGGCCTGGTGGACAAAAAAAATGGTTAAGGGTTCCCCGAGCTTTCACGCCCCTCATGTTCTTCATGTGCCCACCACTAGAAGCATGCCTATGGAAAAAGTGCGCCGGCACACAGTGCAGTGCGCTTTATAGGTGTTATCGTGCATGTTCCCAGCCCAGTGGTTTCCTTTTCCCATTCCTCCCTGTATTTATTCTTATTGTATTCTAATTTTTGCGTCATAACTTTTGCACTGTCCACTTCCTGCTGTGACAAAACAAATTTCCCACGTGTGGGACTAATAAAGGTTATCTTATCTTATCTTATCTTATCTTATCTTATCTTATCTTATCTTATCTTTCGCAGCCTTTTTTTCTTTCTCTGGGCGAACAAACATTGCTGCTCTAATGCTGGGCTTACACTGTGCGATTTTTGGCCCATTTTGAGACGATTTATGAGTCGTGCGACCGATTTGGTGATCGGCCCGATTTTGGCCTTCATCGTGCGTCGTGTAGTATACGTGGGGTAACGAGAAGCGATTAACACCTCGAGCAGCTCCCGATCATCAATCGCTCGTGAGCCGCTCACACTGCTCACGCGCAAACAGGTAAACGTCGGTGAAAAAGACGGTGCAGCTCGGCTGTGCGGCGTATGATCTGGACACAAGCGATGGAGGCACAACTTGTAGAACTTTGGAAAGCTCATCCGAGCCTTTTCGATGTGGCCTCACAAAATGATCACGACCACAACAACCGTGAAAATAGTTGGATTTACACTGCTGCTCATTCACAGCTGCCTGATCAATGTTTTTCATTAGCAATTTAGCAAAGTTGATGGTGGTGTGCGTGTCTGTGTGAGTGAAAGACAGGGAGAGCGAGCGACAGATTTTCTGTTATAACCTTCATGTTATGGAGGCACAGTGTGAGCACTCAGGTCGCATCAGAGCATCGGGTGGTATAGTGTGAGACCCTGCATCGTGACCTACCAACTTCTAACCCCTGCGAGTCAATCGTGCAGTTTGAGCAGGAGCTGAATAACGTGACTGAAAAAATCGCACAGTGTCTGCCCAGCTTTAGGTGTACTGTCGTCCGAGACTTGCACCGCAGTGTCGGCGTTTGTTTCCCTGTTGGCCATGCTTCTTGTTGTGGTCATCTGTTGTCTTCCGGTATTTTCTCCGTAAGCGACCTTTCCTCGACCAATGAGATGAGCGGTAATCTGAATTGTCATACTCGAATTGTCATAAGTGTGCTGTCAGCTCATTGGTCACAAAGCAGGAGAGGGGCTGGGAATTGTGTTTTCAAACAAAGCGTTAATTCCATTAAAAGTTATAGACTACTTTTGATTCTCACTGTATTACGGGACAAAGTGCGTCCCTTATTAGCTCAATACGGGACGTGTACTTTTGTTTCTAAATACGGGACGATTCCGTTTTTTAAGGGACGGTTGGCAACCCTACTTGCACATCATCCTGTTCTCTCTGTGAGCTTTAGCAGGCTTGGAGGGGAAATCAACAGGTATGGAGAAAAATGTACCGTAAACCCACACAGAGACCTAATTTTGATTAATATTGGGCTTGACCAACAACTAATTGCTATTTATCAAAAGGAAAGGCACACTTTAGTTAAGCTAGCCAACTGTAGTGTTAACTAATTCAAATTTTAGTAAAGCTAACTAGCATGAACGCTAGCATGGTTTGGGTTATATTACTAGAGCGATGTAAATAAGACCATAGTTACTGCAAACTAATATCATCATTAAAAAATGTGTGTATTAATTCTTTAGCATGTAAATTCTGGTTGTATTTATTTTCAAACAGTTAAAGTTAAGATCAGGTGGAGTTTAGGTTGCGCTAACTAGTGTGGTTTGAGTTTAATATTAGGCTAGTTTAAGCTAGTTTATTTGATATAATTCGATCTGAGAATATTTAAAACTGTTGAATTTATATTAATATGCTTTAAATGTTTGCTAATAACTTATAGCACTGCGCTACACATTAATATTCTCCATTCAATTAACACATTTAGCACATTATTATCTGCCTGCCTATTAAAATTGATCAAAAACCTACCTTTTAACATCTACAAACTGTTTTTGATTCAAATGGAGGGACAGGTGTATTTAAAAAAATAATCACACCTTGAAGCCCTAGTTTAACTCGCTTTATGAATAATATTTCTGTGATTTAGGTTCTTTAAGAGAATTATTTTCCTGTCTAAATGAGGAAATTTCATTTTGAACGACCTCCAGTGTGTGTCACTAATTTCTACCTGCATCCACCGACAATATCAACTGGCTGTCGTTAAATGTTAGAAAGCAAAAAGGAAGGTAGGAGTGACAGAGGGAGGGCGCAACCCCTCCCTCATCTGTACAAGGGCTGCACCCCTCTGTCCCTTTGTCTGCTTGTAAAGGGGACAAGGGAGGAGGTGCAGAGCAGGGGGCGCAGGAGTGACTAAGTGACCTCTCGCTCCCCTTTCTTTTGACGCTTCCATGTTCTGTCCATTTTGTCGTGCACGTCCCTCTCCCTCCCTCCTCTTTCATCCTCTTTCGTTCCCCCTTTTTTCAGCCTGGTTAAGTCGCCATGGCTGTTGGCTTCATATGTCCTATTCTCTCCTTTTTTATACCCCCCTCTGTCTGTCTCCCTTCCCCTCCTCTCTGTCTCTCTCCCTCTCTGTTCTCACATCTTCGGCAACAGCAGCCTGGTTGCCAAAGTGTCTGTAGGACACATTAAGGCCCATAAAAGCCTAGTCTGCGGTCACACTCTTAACCACCAGTCAGAGGTAGTGTACAAAAGTGACTTTAAATGAGTCTGTGATTACCCTGGAACATGGAGAGATACTGAAGTGGCCAAGAGAGTGCGAGACAAGGACGGAGCGTCTGAAAGGGGTAGAGAAAGCACAGCTTGAGGGTGTTTCTTGACTCTCTTAAAGAGAATTGAACAGAAATGAATATTTGTTTCTCTCTTAGCTAAGAACCAAAAAGACTACCTGAGTGGAACAAGCGATGACAAGTTGTAGTGGTAACCCAAATTTACTGGCCCCCCTCCTTCCCACACCTTTTACCACAAACTGCACGTCCCTCCCCTCCTCAACACCCCACTTCCTAATTGGCCACATGCTGCCATGAGTGACAAGTGTAATCATCAGTCAAATTATGATGGGGGGGTGTAGGAGGAAGACAGGAACAGCAGAAGGTGGCGGTGGAGGGGATTGAAAGGGCGCGCTTTGATCAGAGATAGAGAGGGGGTGAGTGGGCAAACAGACAGAGCTACATGGAAACCTGCTGTCCACACACCTGCTGCTTCATAGATGGGCAACATTAGCAGCCTCAGACCTCGATGGATTATTAAAAAAGGGGAAAAAAATCACAAGACAAGCAGTTCCTTAACCAAACAACGAAAATGCTGTTGAGCTTGAACTTGAATCTTTCTTGTATCTCCATTGCTTTAATTACAGTCGCAATACAGAATAGGGCAATAAAATCACCGGGTGTGGTAACGGCACGCTCTTTGATTTTCGCTTGGACACGTCAGGCCAGGTCCGTGTTATATTTGGACATAATTTGTTACTGAGAGCAGATGTTAGCTTTCCAGCCAGCTAACAAGGTTTACAGTAATTAGGAGTGCTGATGAAGCGCTTTGATTCCCTGGCTGTGGCGGCCATCTCATTAGCGGCTAGCTAGCTAGTGCTGCAGCAGGCGCTCCAGTCACATCCTATTAGGCGGCTCAATGTACACTCTGAATTAAGACCAGGAGATTAAGTGGAGATGAAAACTGTTGGCGTATACAGACACACACTATTCAGACTGTTTTTTTAAAGACCAGAAAAGCCCATATATATATATATATATATATATATATATATATATATATATATATATATATATATATATAATATATATATAATATATAATATATATATATATTATATATATATATATATATAATATATATATAATATATATATATAATATATATAATATATATATATATATATATATATATATATATATATATATATATATATATATATATATATATATATATATATATAATATATATATATATTATATATATATATATATATATAATATATGTATGTACTCACTGCTATAATAATGAGCTTGTTATAGGAGATTCCTACTCAGGCACTAACCCTCCCCCCTCTTAAAAAGACCCCAAATTTTTCAAAATCTGCTAATGCTTGTGCCGATATTTTAGTGAGAGAAATTTGGTTTTAACAAAATAACCTTGTGTGTGACTGCTTTTTCAGATGAAAGGACACATGCCACAGAGAAGAGATAAAAGGTATCACAGATTTTAAGACACAGGAGTGTGTGTGTGTGTGTGTGTGTGTGTGTGTGTGTGTGTGTGTGTGTGTGTGTGTGTGTGTGTGTGTGTGTGTGTGCGATTGCATCCAGGCAGTGAACTATTTCCCCCGTGTTTCTTACAAATGAAAGGACAAAATGCTTCCTTGAAAATACTCCAACACAGTTTTTCCCCCTTTCTCTTCGACTCCTCGCCATTCATCAATACTCGCTCCTCTCCTCTCCTCTTCTCCTCTCTCTCTGTCTCTCGTCGTCTTTTGTGTGATGGAGTGATTATTGAGGACGTGGCTCCTGTGTTTAACACTGGTTGATGAAGTCTGCCTTTGTCTGTCTGCTCTAACCTGTCGCAACCGGGACACTGCTTATAGCAAAATCAATACACAGAGTAGAAGAGAGAGGCTGGGCGAGGGAGGTAGAGATGATGGGGGAAAGAGGAGAGGGATTGCGAGGTGGCGGGTGGCGGGGTTGAAGGTAGATAAATGCACCGAGAGTGAGACTCAGGATGAAGCAGGAAGTCAGTGGAAAGAAAAAAGGAAGAGAAACATGGAAGAAAAATTAAATGCTCGACTCTTCCATTGCTCACTGTCCGAGTTTTGTATTTATGTTTGTCTTGCCTGTGCAAGGCCTTGACCAAGCGCCTGATTATATCACTTGTGGTGTGTGTGTGCAAGTGTTTTAAGTGTGTGTGTGTGAGTACGCTTGCCGAATGGGGCAACCCCTATCTGTGTGCGACTAGCTCTGTGTGTGTGTGTTGGACAGAGAGAGCTTCATTTGCTTCCACTCCCCAGAGTCAAAGCCGATGTCAAGAGAAGAGGGGAACAACAGAGGACTGAGGAGGAGAGAAGGATGGATGGGGAGAAGGGGAGGTATAGGGAGTGTAGAGGGTGGGGGTTTGGGTGGAGGGGCAGTTGTGTGAGAGAGGCACAGCTGGGAAATGAGAAATGCAAAACCCCCCCCCCCCCCCCCCCTCCTCCTCCCACCCTCCTTCTCCCTCTCCGTACCACCACCTTACACTCACACATATGGCACACACATACAGACACACACGATCCCCATCTCTTTATCCTCCCCTCAGGAAAGATGGGGTGGAGGTAGTGGTGGTGTTGGAGGAAGGAGGGGGGGGGAGTGAAGGAAAGGGAGAGGCAGGGGAAATAGGAAGAGATGGAGAAGGGGACAGATAGGGGCATTAAAATTCATGGTCCCTTTTTTTTTTTATTTTCCCTGCTGAAAATCAATAGTGTTTACTATGAATGAGTGGAACAGTGGACAACAGTGGTGCCGGGGGGACAGAGAGACAGAGAGGAGGAGGAGGAGGAAGAAAAGAGTAAGGGTGGGAGAGGTAAAGACGTGGAAGGGGAGACTTTATTGCGATAGGCAGAAGCACCGGAGGCCAAGGTTAAAGACCAGCAGGGGCAGCGAGACAGAAAAAGAGAGAAGCACAAAGTAAATTCAGTTGTCTTCTAAAACAGACATACTGCCTTGTAAAATGCATATTTATTGTTCTCCTTCATAATAATGTAATGTAATGCAAACCCTTACAGTCCCCGCACCAACATTAGATGTTTGGCTGGCTTTACTTGTCCACCTTTCCATTCCTCATTCCTCGCTTCAGCTCACTCTACCTTTCAAAGAACTGTGTGTGTGTGTTAATTGGCAGCCCACAAACACCACTGACATGGTCTCTCCCCCCCCCAACTTACACATCAACACACATACGAACTGCAAAGCAGTTCACACTGAGTTGTTCAGCAGCCCTGACCCTGTTTCCTGCTGTTGAAAGCCTAGAAGTTCAGGATGGCTTACCAGTGTTTTGATTAAGCACTGCCAGTGTGTCTCACACCACTTGATCAAAGAAGAACAACTGTGTGTTTTTTAGCTGTTATAACTGCTTGTATCCTCCACATTTTTCATGGCAATCAAAGCTTTAAAAAAAAAAAGTTCTGCTGGCAAAATTCAGTCGCGAAAGAAAACGGATCATTTAGGATTGTCAAGTTTTACTTCCAAATTACTGCAAAGTTTTTTTTCCCTCGCACACAAAAAGGCATTTTTTTGTTTTTTGTTTCTTTATGGGGGTTTTTTTCTGTTTTACATGCATGGTATATCAAACTCTCACCACGGAGTCTTGGGTCTTTAGGCTGTTTTGTGTTGTTTTCCGTGCTGGATCGCTTGATTTGTGAGTGTGCGCTTATGTGCTGGCGCAGCTATCTTATGCGTATCTGCCTCCCTGTCATTCTGCACACAGTAGTGCTCCTGTGCATATGGAACTGTGAGTGTGAGAGAGTGAGCTGTGCAGGGGGTGATATATATTCAGGCAGCTCATGCATTATGGAGAGTGAAGGTGAGAGCGTCTAAATGTGAACTGCTGGTATGTGGAGGGTTCAGGGCCAGTCTTACCGAGGCCTTTTGTATTAGCATAGCATCTCCATTTCAAATCGGCCTGTCAAAAACCAGCAGCATGTTTTATTCAGCAACAGATATTGATCACATTTTATGCATACATGCCAAATCTATATTGCATACTAAACCTGCACCTTTGGTTTGTTTATGATGCTGCTTTGCAAATATGCTGCATAAAAATGTAGATGTTTGTTATGCACATAAACTTGGGGACACCTCAGTGATGCAAACTGTATGTTTGTTGTTTTTGATGTGATAATTGGATGCAGTAATGTAGATGAGGCCCTGATCGAGGTGTTTACGTAGCAGTCAGAGTGCATACCCGTGTGTGTGGACACTGCACTGTCTGCAGGGATGAGAGGAGTTTACCGAGGTCAGAGTGGCACGGTGGTGATTTCCAGTGGGCGTGTTTTAATGCAACGCCGCAAACTTCAATTCCTCCATCCACTTACAGAGCCTCCAGCTTTGTGGTTAAAAATTACTTCGAGTCACCCTTATACATTAACAGACAGCATTTCACTACAGCAGCTGCTCTTTGTCTATCAACATGCCTTTTTTCCCCATTAATATTATATCTGTATGCATTAAACTGGCCCGAGGCCATCTCTGCTTTTCTATCACATGTCGTTTTTTTTTTTTACCATCACACTGCATCAGTGCCGCACTAAATCTCTCCTCTCTAAATGACTGGAGTGAATGAGAGGTTGGTCTCGGTATACGGGGGAAGAGGACAATGCGGGCTTTAGCTGTGCTAGAGCTTCCTTTTTCACCCTTTATGAGATGAGGTGGCCCATTTGCTGAATGGGACGTGAAGAAGGTAACAGCTGATTTGTTTTGGAAATGCTTTTTTCCCCCCTTCTCTTTCTTTTTTTTTTCTTTTTTCCAGATCACATGACTTTGTCCTCAAACTCCTCGCTTTCCAGTAGACCGAGGTTTGATTCAGTGTTATTTTGGCTGTCTTCTACCTCCTTGAATTTCTTTTTTCCCCCAACTATCTTGTCCACCCCCCATTCTCTCCCTGGTCCCCCCAGCCCTCTCAGTACTCTGTTCCCTTAGCGACTGTTTCCAAGGCGCCCATTCCCAAGGGCTGGAGGAGGGGTCCAGTGATGTCATCCATGCATAACTGTATACCTGTAATTGATGTCCAGCTCTCCCTTCCTCTCTGTCATTGTCACTTATTTCTTTCCTTTCTACATCTCCTCAGCTGCTCTTTGTCCCTACACAAGTGTACTTTCATATACACTTTAGGACATTTCTATGTTAAACAGTAAAGTATGGACCGCATATTTTTACCAGCACTGAACTGCCGTTTGACACGTGTTACAGTTAAAATCACAGCTCGATTCACACCTGTGCTTTTCTTCAGATGCCATGAATAATTTAAAAAAACAGGACAAAAAAACCTTTGTAGGACCGGCCTGATCACTTGGTCATGAACAAAAATTGAGCTCGATGTTCACTCATAACCCGAGCGACCTGTAAATAATTGCAGTTTTCACTGGGATTTAACAGAAGGGTGGAATTCCAATAAAATATCGCAGATGTTTGTGTCGGGGTTTGCTCTCTCACTTTAACAATTGTTACTCTTTTTTTTTCCAGATTGCCCTGATGACGGCTTATTCTCAAAAGCCACTTGTCATCCTCAAAAATGATTTTAGGAAGTCTAGTTATTGGTTTGTGCAGGTTTTCTGATCGCTTGCATGCATTTCAAGACCAGACAAGTGAGATTTGGACTTTGGTACACACTACTCTTAAAGGTTTTAAAGCCCGAATAATTAAAAACCTCTTACTGTTTTCTATTTAAAGGATATTTGCTACCTGATACTGTGAACCACTGTGGAATTATGCTCAAATTTTAGTGTTCCTACTAGGGCTGGGCCATATCATACCGTTCACGGTAATACCGGTATAATGTTGGGCAACAATAAGAAAATGAAATATCGCGATAGAATATGGGTAAAACATTACGGCTATATTAGGCAGGCGCCTCGCGGAGTGATATGTACTGTGCTTCAACATAATATTACCGTACTGTGTGTGTATAACCTCTTTTTAAATTTTGTGGATATTCTACATGGTTATGTTGAGGATATGTTGGCCAATTTTCACTGGAAATGCCTTTTGGTTAAACTGTCAGCAAGGAATTTGCATTTGCACTGTTAAAGTTTTAGATAACTTTAATGCACTTAAAAAAGCTGCTTGTTTAAGTGAAAATACATTGATGTTTTGTTTTTTTGCACTAATAAAGTTGTGGAGTTGTAAAGTATTTTGTCTAGTGTCAGTTATATCGTCAGTTATATCGTTTTCGCAAATTTTCAAATATATATATATATATCATGATAAATATTTTTGGTCATATCGCCCTGCTCTAGTTCCTACTGTAATCTGTAAATTAAAATGAAACTGTAGAGTTTAACCCCGGGTACGCTGAATTCAGCTGTTTTTTTTAGTTTTTTAACTTTGCACCACAACTTTCTGTGTAAACATCCATATTTTAATATTTTTTAACACTCACCTTAATAAAGATGGACCTTGGTTGGACTACAGTAGACTAACGTGAAATTATAGAAATAAAAATTTAAAAGACTTCCAAGTTAATGATTTGAGATCAAACCACATTTTTGGTATGCTTTATAAAATAAATTTTTTTCATTAATACAAAATGGATTTGTATTAATGCTATTCAGCTGTATTCGTGATACATTTTCCTGCAGTTTCGTGATTTGCTACAGTATATTTCACTCCCGCTACATTTGTGCGCTTCCCCCCTCCTCCCCTCTTTCTCTTTTTGATCCTCTCCCTGCATCCCAAACCACGCTTCCACCATCTCCTCTCTAGAATAAAATTCACTTCTGATTGAGAAATCACTCTGGTTTGTTCCACATTTTGATTTAGAGTCACGAGTGTTATATTTTAACACTATGAAACGGTCACACTTATCTTTTCGCTAGCTGTTAAGAGACAGACAGTTGAGCTGCCCTCTGTCTACAGTGTACATGACTCTCTACATCTGCTCCATGTTTAAAAGGTCATTTGTCAAACCTGACATTTTCTGCCCTTACCAAAGGTTTCCTCAATATACAGCCCGGCTTTCCCATTCAGAGTTTACGTTCTGGGTTTTTTTCCATTTATTTGTTTTCTTTTGTATAAACCTTTTCTGACAATACGTTCCTCTTCGGTGTCAAAAAATATCAAGAGAGTAGGAGGCTGAATTCTATCATCTTGTAATGTTCAATAAACTAAGAAATGACAGATGTGGTTCAGTGTGTGTGTGTGTGTGTGGGTTGCCTGGGTAATGGGGCCAAGGACTGCAAGAAATGCAAGTTTCAACGGGAAGTGTAGTGAGTGGGTAGGCACACACTCGGGGTCTGATTAGGGATTAATGTGTGTGTGTGTGTGTGTGTGTGTGTGTGCGTGTGTGTGTGTGTGCGTGCGTGCGTGCATGTGCGTGCCAGCAGGATGTTTTTACTCAGCACAGGTTGTCACTATCCTGTTTCCCCCTGTGTGCCTTTTGTTCCTCCCCTACTCCACCATTTTGGTTTTTGTCTAGGACAAAAAGGGGCCCCACAGCAAGGCCCCCTACCTGAACACCACCTCCCTCCTGACATTTTTCAAAGCCCCCTCTCTTTGGCGCGTGCGCAGACACACACATACACACACACACTCACTATTACAAATCCTTCTCTTCTTTCAAGTTAAAATTCCACAATGAAGGGTTTTTGTAGCAATTTATCAAATGATATGCAAGTTTCCATATTATATACACTGTGTATACCACAGTCTATGTCTGCTTTAGTGTAGTTGTAGAAGAGCACAGCAGGAAGTCAGCCAAGCTATGCATACATGCATGCATAACTTTCTGTGAGTATCTGTTTGGATGTGTGTGTGTGGGGGGAATCGATACGGTAAAGTATTACAATATTTTTGCAATATTGCATCGATATTTCCATGCGTCCATTCTCTGCTGCTTATTCAATGAGGGTGTCTCCAGGGGCTGGAGCCTAACCCTGCTGTCATAGGAGGAGAGGCGGGGCATGCCATGGACCGCTCACCAGTCCTTCGCAGTTCTGTTCTTGCTGTCAAGGCAAGAGTGCTAACCAATGCGCCACTGTGGCCCCTGTATCAATATTCCATGAAATAAAATAAATAAAATACTTTGGGAATACTACGAATAAGACGGATCATCTCGCCTGATAGGCAGCAACTTTTCTGCAAACTGACTGAATGCCGTTATTCTCAGAGAGATTGCTGCAGGTCTGCAAGTAACTGCAGTCTAATTCATAAACACAGACAGATTGCCAGCATGGTGCCATCAGTCTGAATGAGTCTTTGTCAGTGAGCACAACTCGAGGGGACTCAACTCAACTGGCTGCCAGCTGGTTATATTCCTATAAAACAGGAAGGTTGCTGTGCACAAATGTAATATTTAAATGTGAATTTCTGTAAGATGTAATTGCCAATCAGACTGACTCCATTTTATGGCAACATTTATGGCAGGTTTCAGTGACGGTGTCAGCACGCTTGACAGTCTCATTGTATTGTTGTTGGTTAAAACAGACAAAGTTTGACAAAGTTTGACTTTGAGGAAAAAAGGCGATTAATCGCAGTGTATGTTACCGCAATAGGAATATGTCTCTGACGAGAACCACCTCTAGTAATTAATATGAGAGTCAAAGGGGTGTGAGAATTAAAAAAACAGAGAATCATGTTATTTTAATAGATCTGTGTATCTGTGGCTCTTGCAGCTGGCAGAAATGACAGTTTTCTCTGGCCAAGTTTTTGTCCGTGCCCTGGAGTCTCCAGTTTGTGGTCGCTCGGTGTGTACTTAGTTAATGTCTTTTTCAGTCTCTCGCCATCGCTCTCTGTTCAGCTGTGTGTGCTGTGGTGACGGGAGGGCACTGGATGGCTCGTTGAATGAACTCTGTGGTTGTGCTGACAAATCAATGATAAAGAGTAATGACATCAACAATGTAATGCATCTCCTTGTGCTTTCATTGACTCGCCCTCGCTACCCAAACCCCCCCAAACTCACCTCTTAACGTTTATGCCACCTTGGCTCTGTGACTTCGCTTTGCACCATAAACGATGTTTCTGCCTCTTTATGTTTTGTCATTATATGTATCTTTTATCTGTGTCGTTTGTTTCTCTCTGTTGGTCTATCCTCTCTCCCTCCTTCCTCCCTCCCTTTCTCCCTCTCTCTCTCTCTCTATTGATCCAGTCATAGTTTTCTCAGTCTTCACAGTACTGGGCCGCTCTAATCAATACAGATAATTGTCTGCTCTCTCTCGATGCCAAACATAGTCTCCCCTTCTCCCCTCTCTCCCTTTTTATCAATGAACCCCGGTCTTCCCTCACTCCTCCTCACCCACCCAGCCTTCTCTCCCTCCAGACGGGGATTCCCCCTCCCCTAATGACGGGAGATAACCTGCTTTCTTTACCGATTTTTCTCCCACCCGCCCTCCCCCGTACACACACATACACATATCCCTGCCTTGCCCGCTGCCTCCCTTTCCTCCCTCGTTCATCGATTACCGTGAGAGTCGGGGCCCGGCCTGCCCGCCCTACAGATGTAAACACACACAGAGCTCGTGTTGTGGTTTAGTTGCTGTTCAGCCTCTCCTGGTGCTTGGGCCTTTTGGTTAATTGGTGGGATTCAACCGTTTTTGGTAGGTTACAGCACCTTTCTGTGCCCAGGATAATGCTAAATGGATTCACCATCTTGCCCCGTGGTGAAACCTGACCTCTGATTCGTGCCATCAAGCCAGGCTTTGACCATGTAGAAGGCTGCCGTTGTCTCGTTTCTTCCATTGTGACTTGCTTTAGGGTTTGTAGAGGAATTTGTCTTGGAGAAATTTCCGATCTGTGCAGAATCACCAAACTTTTCAAATATGGAAACTTTCAGTATGAGGAAGAGCCAGCAGTGGATGGAAATGGTGCACACTGTATTAATAATCAGCCTAAGAACTGAAATAAGAACATTTACAAATGTAAGTAAATAAACACATACTTATTAACTTAATATTTAACATTCATTATATAAATATTAAATAATAATATTAACTAAAATAGGTTTTGACAAAATTTGAAACAGTGACAAGTGGAGCGAACAGCCACAGTAGGACCCAGTGCAGCATTCATATTCTGTCTCTACATATGAAGTCCTGTGTGTTTAATAATGCATCCACCCATCCGGCCAACCAGGCAAGTTACAGGCCTGCAGGTTAGTGTACTCTGTGTGTGCGCATATGTGTGTATCTACCTTTCCATGCATCCAGTGTGGAGTATCCATCACAAGTCTCTGATGTCTCCTCTATCTCTGAAGTCAATCTGGAGCGGCACATAAACACACAAAAGCAATATCAGTGACAATACATACATATATACACAGTATACATAACCAATGTTTACATAAACATGTCATATCCACTTAGATCTGCTGAAACTGATAGCTGAGGCTGTGCTGTATTTCTTTTTGGTCTTTTTCCACGAGAGGGGTAAGTGAGATGGAGCTGGAACAGATAGAAACAGTTTCAGGTTAAAAATAAGATGATGGGAACACAGAACAAATCATTTCTGTTTGAAATGTGAGAGTGTTTCCGGAGCTTTATGAATATGTTTGCGCATTGGCGAGTTGCCTGTGCGAGCGTGCGTGTGTGTTTGTTTGGGAGCAGGCTAGAGCGTGCAGGTGCGTGCGTACATCTGAGACAAATACAGTATGTCTTGAGGCTAGGCTCAGGTTTACACGTGTGTGATCAGAATAAGCAGGGCTTTAAAGGCCAGCAGTGCAGTGGAGACGGAGGTGGGTGGGAGGGGAGGGATATTGTCCTGGAGGAGGTTTGTGAGGTGGTGTGGGTGGGGGGGGTGTTAGAGCTGGGGTTGGACAGCAGACAGCAGGGATCTTCCTCACCCCCAGGGAGTTGAACCTACAACCCCTAACCTTTTTCTAGCCCTCTGGTCATGGACTTGAACCCTGTAACCCCCTGATGGACAATCTGTTCCTCCTCTCCCCAGCCTCACTGCAGCACTCTGCATGCCATTAACGGATAAAAAGGGTGCGTGTTGTGTGTGTGTGTGTGTGCATGCATCTGTGTGTGTGCTCACATGCAAGAGTCAAGTGTTTGGTCCCTTGGCTTTGACTTTGACATTGGGTCTTGCTCCCTGTTCATCCACTGCTTGTCAAGAAGAAGAAGCGGTGGAAATAGAGGCAGGGAGTGAGACGGGTTTTTTTTGTTTGTTTGATTTTTGAGTTTCTAGTTTTGAAAGCTTCTGTAAAATTATATTTTATTTTATTTTTTTAATTGAATTTAAAAAACTTGGTCTGTGGAGGCCTTTTCTGTCTCTCAGCGGACCCTAGCTCCCCCAGCGTCCCTCTAACCAGGACAGAAGCAGAGAGGTTTATGTATGCTCGGACCCAGCTCATTCTTCACCTGTCAACAAAATCATCCTAACAAAAAAAAAAAAAATACAAAATGGGGATACAGTAGTGAAGAGGACAGGAGGGGGAGGTGGCAGTTAGTGAGACAGGAAAGATGAGGAAGAAAGAGCACAGAGGCTGATATATTCCTCTCAGCCTTTTTTTCCTCCTTTTATTTCTCCATTTCTTCCCTTGTTTGTGTTTGTGGGCTTTGCTTATCAGATCCCAGCTCCATTCAGGGCCTCAGTCAGGGGAAGAAGCCAGACGCCTCCATTTCTCTTTCATTCAATCTCTGTCTCTCTTTCCCTCTTGCTTTCCTGTGCTCTCCCTCTCCTAACCTTTGAGAATAAGAGCCTTGAATTTGAATTTCAGAGCGACCTAGCGAGCGAGAGGAGGTTTCGAAGGAGGAGGAGGGTGAGGAGTAAGAGGGTAGGGGTAGCCGGTGGAGGGGGGGATGTTGGAGCTGCGGTCGTTGAAAAAGGGCCTGTTCAGCGCGTCCCCCGGCCTACCCCCTCAGAGTGGCCCCGATCGATACAAACTCGGAGCAATAAAGCTTTCCCCCTGTCATCTCTGCAGAATACAAAGCAGAATAGAGAGAGGGAGAGAGAACGAGAGGGAGAGAGAGAAAAAGGGGGAGAGAGAGAGGTGAAAAGCTGTTCCGCTAGCCAGACCAATTTCCTAGCCCCCCTCCCCTCGTTCGCTTCACCACCACCTCCCTAACACACCATCACCACCACCTCTATCACCCCCTTTCCTTACCTCCTTCTTCTTATCATCAGTCTTTCACCCCCCCCCCCCCCCTTCTTTTTGCACAATATATCCCCCTGACTGTATCGCTGAACAGCTATCCATAATAAATACAGCATAAATTAAGTATACAATAGATTCCCTGTTTGCCCAACTATCAGAGAAAGACAGGTGAAGGTGGAGGAAGAGAGAAGGGGGAGGAAAAGTGGCAAAAATGGTGGTGTGAAGTGGAAAGAAGTTGCTAAGGAGTGGGGTGGATGAAGAACTGAGAGGGAAGATAGTTATAGCAGAGGATGAAGTGTGTGTTTAAGGGGGGATAGGGACAAGGTAGGGAAAAGCTGGGGGGGGGGTTACAAACAGAGAAAGATGGATGTAACAATACAGGTAGAAAGGAAGGTGGAGGAATATTGATGAGGTGGAGGAAGGAGCAAAAATGTGTGGGGATGTCTGAGGCAGCCATGGAGAGGAGACGGAGAGGTGAAGGGGGTCAAACAGCAATCCCTTGAATTGAGAGCCAATTACTGTAATTGTAATCTGGATTCAAAGCATAGAGACGCAGCAGTGACAGGCACAACGGAGGCAGCCGTGAGCACATACATGCACACAACGGACAAAGTGTGTGTGTGTCCACATCTCTGCATGCTGTGTTGATTGTTCTGTGAAACTGCAGTTGTGAGTGCATTTTGTGTGTGTGTGTCCCATCTCCATTCTTCTCCACTGAATGGCAGTGCAGGAGTCAGCCTGCCAATCAACTATTGTACTCTTGTCAATTTAATAATATTTCTGAGTGCTGACCTCCACCGCGCTGCAGCCATCGCTCTATGTGCTTGTGTATTTCTGTGTTTGTGTGTGTGTGTGTTCCTATATATTTCTGTCTCTCCCTCTTTCACCTCAGTCTAACCCCCACCCCTCCCTCCCCTCTCCGACTCCCTCCCCCGGTCTCTGTCTCTTATTTTCTCCTTTATTAGAAGAAGATAGTGCGAATCCTTCATCTCTCCTTCACTAATTCTCTCCGTTATTGTCCCTCCGTTCAGCCCTCTGTCTCTCCGCACTCCTTCACTCGTGTCCTCCTTTCTTTTCTCACCATGATCTATATCGCTCGCCTCCTTTTTAAGTCGCGCACCGGCCTCCTTCCTGTCGTTTACCCTCATGCTTTTGCTTTCTCTCATTCTTCCTTTTGGCTTGTATCACCTCACATCCATATCTTTGCTACTGTTTCCTCCCCGGATCTCTTCCCTCCATCATCTTATCTCAACTTCCTGGTCCTCTCTCCCTCTCAGTCTCTTTTCACTTTCTCCCAGCCAACTCTTCCTGTCTCATTTTCATCATTTCCCTCCCCCCTTTTTGCTTTTTCATCATCATAGGCCATATTTAGGCAACTCTGTGTCCCCCCCTTATCTTTCCTCACCCTCCCTCACTCACTCCATCCTTCCTTCCTTCCTCATCCCTCTCTCCCTCCCTCCACCCTGTTCGTTCCCTGGGGAGGTCAGTAATAATGGTAGTGATGGAGTGAGAGAGGGAGGTGCGATTATTGTCTTGTCGGGAGTCAGAGGAATCGATCGGCCCAGAAATATGAGGCGCGAGAAAGAGCCGCTGTGTCAGATACAATAACCACCCGCTCCCGGGGGCTTACACACATACACACGCGCACACACACACACAACATACAGGCCCGCATTCGACACGAACATACACATTTATTTGGTTCGACGCAAGTGCAGACACTGACACGCACACTCGTTCGTACCATCTTTCTTTTTCATTAACGCAACGCGCACACATCCCTCTTCTTCTGTGGTGGAGGAGAGCAGCGAGGCAGCCCAATCATCTACATGCTTTGATCTGAGATAAAGCATAGAAGTAGATCTGTTCTGATCATTCTTCATGCACAGATAAAGGGCAAGGCGAGGAAAATCGCTCACACACCTTTCACTCACGTAGCTATAAACAGACATAAACACACACATACGTGCGCACGCCACACACACGATCACACTGAGACCTTTCACTGCTGTTGCCTGGCAACGTGGCCGAATGTCCAATCCGAGCAGAGAACAGTGGCCAGTGATGTCACAGCTGCTGCTGACCAGCAGGTCTGAGGGAGAAAGAGGCAGGAGGAGAAGAGAAAGTTTGAATTGGTGAAAGGAAAAAAAAGATGGGGGGGGGGGTGTCACAAAAAAAGAGAGATGGGTGATGATGACAGGGTTTGAAGGAAAAGAGGAGGGACATATGAAGAAGAGGGCAGGGTGACAGGGGGACAGGTGGACAAAAGAAATTGCCCCTAGAGGTAGTGGTTGCCATAAAGTAATTCTGTCTGTATGTTGCGCTTCTGCACAACGGTCTGTGTTGTCCATGTAAGTGAGCATTTTTTTTGTAAAGTGGCCTCAGTGCTCCTTGATCTGGTCATGAAGCCGGGCCAAGGGAACCCAGTCCCTCCCCTGCAGACCCTTCACTCCTGCACCGAAAGAAGCAGAAGAACAAGAAGAAGAGTGGGTGAGAGGCGGAAAGATAAAGATTTGAGCTTCAACCTTGGTAGCGCCGTGGGAGAGAGCGGTGTCTGTCTAGACAAACCCGGCTCCCTATGGGCTGCCGAGATGATACAGAGAGAGGAGGGGGAACAGTGTGAAAGCAGGATGGAGGGGCAGAGGGGGGCTAGAGGAAAAGGAGCAATTGAGAGGTATCAGAAACAGGAAAGGAATAGGTGTTGCAAAGGTGTAGGCGGCTGAGATGGTGCCGGTCCCAAGGTAGCCAACAGTGTGAGTGTGTTTTAGCCCCTGCCGCTTCTCGTACAAAACCTCAACCTCTGTAGTCTCCACACTGCTCGACCTACTGTTTATAATCCTGCTACTCCTCATGAAACTGCACACCACACACACACACACACACAATACACAAGACTGGATTCTAAATCTCTCACCTTGTATAATAAGAGTGTTGCTGTTTGACTGTGTGTTGGCTTGGTGGGTCCATCACTGAGCCGTGCTCTGTCCCCGTCTATACGAAGAGGAATATGATGGATTATATGAATTAGAGCCAGTGTGTGTGCTCCAAGCCCGAGGCTGCACTAGATATAGGAGGGCTGAGCCATGGAGGGATGCTGAACTGGTTTGGCGTCCTCAGAATCGTCCCTGCAATGACCCATTATACGCCGTCTCCTCCCATCCTGCTTACCCCAAGCAAGTTAACATGCTTTCTTCAATCTTTTTATCCCACTTTGCCTCCTCTCTATTGCTCATCTTTATTCCTGTCACTGTTTCACAGCTCCTTCCTTTTTCCTTTACTATTCCTCATTTACCCCCCCCACCCCCCCCCCCCCCCCCACCCCCAATCTTAGTAACCTCCAATCCTCCCTCGCTACTTCTCCCTAACTGTCTGACAGTGAAGTGATTGATGGTGCTCCAGAGAACTCAGCCTCCCCTTATCCTCCTCTCCGGGGTCCCGCTATCAGATCGTGTGTGTGCATGTAACTGCGTGTTTGTTTATTGTCTTATAAACTTAACTTCTAGTGGTCGACAAAAACACGGACCAAAATATTGCACATTTGGTTGTTTATTATTATTTATTCAGTTTTCGCTGTTAGCAATAAGATGAATATGTAATTGCTGCTGGTCCATTAATGCTATGTGTTGTCCCCATTATGGCTAAGATTGGGCTTTCTTGGCCATTAACTGTATAACACACACACACAGAGCACACGATTCACCATCCGCTTATTAGGGCTACTCCAACAGCACTCCTGTCACACACACATACACATAAAAACACACAAAGACACATACACTGGTAGTTATGTGAGTAGATTGGGGTTTGAACAAAGGTCACGGCCAAAGCCAGGGTGCCCACATGACCTCTGACCCAGTGGACCGCCTCCTCCGCGACGCGCAGTCTGTCACTGTCCTTGGACGGGCCTGTTGGGTCGGTTCCCTCACAAACAAACCCTCCTTCTCTCACCGCTGATTACTAACAGACACGCAGATCTGCTCTCCTAATGAAGGCAGAGCTGTGTGCTTCAGATAAAACTGAAGGTGTGTTTCAGGCCTGAGTGTCGGTTTGGTGTCCGGTCTCAGAAAGAGCCAGCAAAAAACTAATTTATACACATCCTCGCATTCTTAGTTTTATTTGATCATCTCGGGTGGTTAAGAAAATGATAAAGTGTCCTTAATATGTAGCAGAGGGATTGATTTTTCATGTTATACAGTTTATTTTCTGTTGAATATCTAATTTAGATAAATAATCATTTATTAAATGATCTTGTATATTTGGGAAGTTCTTTACCCATCACACCACAGTCTTGATCCTGATGTGATCTTTATTGTAACAACATATATGGACAGCTGTAGCCTCAGTCTCTTTTTTTTTGTGATTCAGGACAAATTCAAAACTGTGTCTCTGTATAACTGAGCACCTCCAGTGGAGTGCTGTATGCACTTCTTACTGTGCATCTATCCAGGAGTACATTGGGCTGTTGTAAATCACCACATAAAGTATTTATAAGGTTAAACTTGGGAACTCTGCTGCCGTTAGCTTTTGAATTAGTGAACTCGGACCAAGGGAGAAGGACGGGGAGGGGAGAGGTGCTCTGACTTCTCGTCTGTGGATGGTTCGTTCATCAGCTTTAGAGAATCAAGAGTGCCACCTTGTGGTCGCTTCATCCTGCTGCCAGGGCAGCACGTTGACACAGATGTGAAACCGTAGGCAGTATTAATGCTGAAACACGCTGATCTGCTTCCATATGATCATTCATTGGACTCAGATTTTCACTTATTTACCTCTTAGCCTTTTAATCCTTGTGGGCGACACTGATAACAACGCGTATATAGTTTATCTTCCATGTTCCACATTCGTGCCACATCTACCCATCACGTGTAGAGATTCACGTTGTGGGTTTCTGTGGTGTAGCACTCACTGTGGCGTGGTCAGTGGTACAGTGAGTGTTGTGACTGAGTTTTTCCTTCCTCTCGGCTTAGAGTGGAGCTGTGGTTGTTATACTTAGCTGAGGATGTCTCACATCTTCTCTTGTTGGTGTCGACCTCCCTCGACAGACCACCTTACGCCCACTGGTGTACTCTCTAATGGCAGTCCCAGCGTCAGACATAAACATAGATATGACCGGGGCGCGGGAGCCGTGACTCATGGTAAACTGATAAAACTGCAAGATCTGGCGTAGAATTTAGGGGGGGGAACGTGATCAGCTGAGTTTTGGAGAAGTTTTGATCCTCCGCTGGGTTTTATAGTATATAAATCTATCATAGAGTCGTCTGTGATGTCAAACCCGCTGTTTTTCTCCTTTGTGTGTGTGTGTGTGTGAGTGTGTGAGTGAGTGAGCGTGAGTGTGAGTGGCTGTTTCCAGCCGCGCCATCACTTTCCGACGGCACCAATCATCCCCCTCCTTTTCAACTCCTCTATCTATTCGATCTCCTCGCTCACTCACTCACTCTCTCCCACTCTTTAACCTCTTGCGTGTCTCCAATTTCTTTTTTATCTTTTTTGTATTTTTCTCTCCTCTTTGAGAACAGTTCCTACTCTTTTGAGGCTTACTTCCTGTGTGTTGCAGGATGTGGGGAGGAGGTGGGGCTTGGGGGGTGTGGACTACTGTCATGTGCATGTGTGAGCGAGAGAGAAACAGAGAGAGAGAGAGAGAGAAGAGAGGGGAAGAGTAATTCAACCATATGATTTAATACACTCCTCCTTTTGGTTAGAGAGCGACAGAGAGAGGGAGAGTGAGAGTTATTCTTTAGGTCGCGTATACGCTCTCTCGCAGATATGACCAAGACAGCGGCAATAGCAGCAAAGGACTTCTCCAGTATGTGGTTGCCAGGTGAGTGACTGTCTGTGCAGCTCTCTATCGTTGCTGGCCTTCATTTACCAAGACCAATTAAGCTTTGCGTGAGTTAGAGGGACGTGTGTGTGTGTGTGTGTGTGTGTGTGTGTGTGTGTGTGTGTGTGTGTGTGTGTGTGTGTGTGAGAGAGAGATTGTGATATGCTGTTGATTAATGCCAGTGGGTCTAACAAGCTCAGCTAATTGGGGAACATCAAAGGGTGAGAGGTGGTACGAGGGATGGAGGGGGGGTGGATGGATGGATGGATGAGTGGACGCCTGTCTCTTGCATAGGGAAAGGTCAGACACTTCACCAGCCCGTAGCATGCCTCTGTTTGTGTGTGTGTGTGTGTGTGTGTGTGTGTGCGTGTTTAAACTGAATATTGAATGCTAAATAACCTTGAGGAAAATGTAATGAAAAGTTTATTTGAAGAGTCTTTTCTAACATTCAGCTAATGAAAGGCGACTTCTGCAGCTCGACTGTGTTTCTGTACTGAGATTACTTTTCATTGTCCATCATCAAAACGCTTTCTCTCCAGTGATGAGCGCCGTTACTTGTGTGTTCACTTTACAGATGTTTTTTCTGATAAAGTGCATCTTTAAAGCTGGAGGATACTTTGTGTTTGTGTGTGTGCGATGGAGCATTGCATTGATTATTGCTCATTTTCAAGTCTGTCAATGAATTCCAAACTCTCTGATTTAAGGACAGTTATGTAAAAAAAACCTTTTTTTTAGCCTCAGCATTTACAAATAATGCGGAGTAGGAAGAGTTACACTCTTCCTACTCTGCGTCTGGGTGGTCCGCTCAGCACAGCCTATGAGAACAGGCAGACAAAGTCTCGGTTGACCGACGACCTACGAGAGATCAGCAAGCAGTTAGCTGACTCACCCGTTACCCGAAATACAATTTCTAAATGTCAATTAGCTCACATTACTCAGTCTTTGTCGTCGAGATAGAATTTCTAAAAAAATATATAAGATCTGTGATGTTCACGGTTTATCAGTGAGTGATTCACGGCACAACATTCACAGAGTCACTCCTTAACCTCATGTGGTCACTGCTGTGACCTCTGGGAAGTTACTCTGACCAAAGTGACATGTCCTTCTCGCAAACTTCAACAAACGGCACATCACGCCAGATTATGTAACGCACAGCTTCACAAAGGTGCACCGGTGTGGAAAGCCAGTGCGGTAAACATTCGTGTATATCGGGAATAATCTTGTACAATTATTTTTGATGTGTCACCTCGTGAGCCGTGTTTAGGTTTTCTGTAAAGTTAATCATTTTTGCTCATTTTAAACATTGAAAGTAAATGAATGAGGGAAATTAAGTGTGGAAATTTGAAAGCACTCAGTCTTATTAATCTGGTCAAAGTACATCATTGCCATCCGTAAAAAAAAATTATTTACACTGTGTAGAAGTGGGAAAAAATGATTTTATGGGCATTATGTGGTGGTGACCTTTGTCTCTCAGTTCCAGCAGCATTTGGTTACATTCATGTGTTTTATTCACTTGTATGAGGCATTTTTATGTGTTACAAACAAAAAAACACAACAATAGTAACTTAGATTAAACAAACGACCCAAACTGACAAGAGCAGAGACCCTCATGACATGTTATGGCCTTGTTGTGGCATCCCAAATTTGTTCCTTCAGGTTCTCACTGTATTTGTTTTTTCAGCTTGAGTTCTTCTCTTGATTCCTAAATCATCGTTTTATTATTATTATTATTTCTAATATTATTAATATCTGTCCAGCCCCATATTTTATCATTACTATATTAACAATTTAGACACTAACATGTTCTTCCTGCTTGTCTCATCCTGGCACAGATATGCGATTGGTGTTGACATGACTCTTTGACATTCACTTTTAAATGGAAAATGTTTCTTTGCAATCAAATTCGGCAACCCTCAGCACCGCTTGGCTTCTCAAATCTGTAGTTAGTAAGTTTTATGACTCCAGTTCCCAGACACCCCCCTTGGCGCTGGGGTTATGTCCTGAATCAGGAAGTTGGGTGAAGAGTTGGTGGGGAGGGGGGGAAGGGGGGGGGGGGGGGGTTTGCAGGGTGGTTGCAGTGGAGTTTCATCTCGGCCAAAATACCCAGAGGAGAATAACAGAAACAGTCCAGACTGAGCACAGGCACTGTTGTTCCTTGTTCCTTTCTATTGCATCATTTATTCATGACACAGGATTATACAGCATTAAATTTGCTCTGCTGTGGATTCACTCAGTATGGTGAAGCAACTCTGAACTCTACTGTTTAACTCCAAGGGCTGCATATGCTGTAGCGGAGCAACAATGACAGGGCTGAGCAATTAAACCTGTTAGAAGCACTGTCTTATCCCTGCAGTAAATGCAGTTTGCACCACATGTGCAAAAAAAACAGTCAAGAGATGCGTCCTCCGCTTACACTGTAAACATGTTCAAAGCGTGTAAGTCACCCCAACACGAAATTATTTGTGTTTGTGTGTGCAGCAGTGTGTTGTAAAAGAGAGGGAGGTTTTAAAAGAGTGAAAGAGAGAGTGAGAGAGAGAGAGCAGGCTAATATTAATAGCCTCGCTGACAGTAAGTGTTGGGTTTAGCACTCTGCGCTCAACCCGGTACAAGGGGAAGTCGGGAGGGGAAGTGAGAAAAAGACACTACATCTTGATATACTGTCCCACCACTGTATTACTGACCACATTATCCACCATGCTACTGTCTGTAGACCATTTTTAACCATGAATCAACGCGCACCTTCTCCCCGTGTCCTGCGACGGGGCAGCGCAGTGCGATAGGCAGCACTTTGGGAGCTCTGCATTACTTCGGTTTTATGAGCTGGGCAATCATTTTATATGAGGAGGGGGATTTGGCTTTAGTATTGTACACTCCACGCGCTGAAGATCGCAGTGTAACAGGGCCCAATGTGGAAGAAGTGGAAATTTTACAGTGTGTTATAGATTTTTGCTGTGGGGTACAGTTTGTTACGCGTGGCAAAAATTTGTGATTATTTAGAGGAAGATGTTATTTCTGTGCATATTCGGTGGGTTTTTGTCAGAAGTTGAGCAACACTGGGCAGTTTTTTTTTTTTTTGGTTTCACTAATAGCCACATCACGTAACACTGAAAGCAGGTGCCAAATGAAATGCTGGAATAACCGCAAACTGACCAGAATAATATATTAACCAGATGTTTGCATCCGCATCGTTGGGTGACCGATTTATCTTCAGCTATTTAAGGGAAATCCTGCAGTCAGTGTGTGTGTGTGTGTATGCACATGCGTGTGTGTGTGTGTATTTACACAGGGTTATAGCCACTGGCGGCAGAATGGCGCTTTTCAAGCTGATCATCACTTCCCCCTTTCCCTAAAGACACTATGTGTACCAAAGTCCACTGTTCTCACATCTGTTTCACTGAGACGAATGTGTTTCTGCAGCTGAATGAACATCTGATAAGGGAGTGACTCTTGATCGGTATCACTTTTTACGATTAGTGACTGCACTTTACTGATGCTTTGCTAATTTAAAACTGGCCTGGGGTCAGTGTTGGTCAGCAGAGCATCTTCTTCGTGTGTGATTACTGCCCCCTGATGGCGAAAACAATGCTTGACCACTTGCTTGTTGGACATTTTCTATATTTAAGGTGTCATGCTGATAAAAGGCAGAGGGAAGATGTACAGTTTATGTCATGTGCAGCCCGTGAGACTACAGGATGAAGAGAGGAGACATAAAGAGGAGAGGAAGGGGGGGAAAGAGTAGAGAGAAAAAGGAGGAGGGAGACTGAGAGTTTATTATGCAGGTGGCAGATATAATTAGTTGGTCGTTGGGCAGATTTGCATGTTTTCACAAAAGGGAAGTAGCGCTGTGTATCTGTGTGTGTTTGTGTGTGCGCATGTTAAGGAGTCAGAGCAGGAGGGGAAAAAAGGGTTTCAAATGGACACAACAGTTTGTGGTTTCAGACAAATAAAAAGGCTTTTATAATGAAATGGTACTGTTGTACTGTAACATAGAAAGAAAACTGCTAGAGAAACACCCACACACACACACGTGTGTGTAGTTATATATAAACACCCGCTCACCCACACTAATTATCTTCAGTCCCATCTTTCCTGTACACCCTGCTACCAAAATGCTCCCGTGTTTTTGTGCTAATAAAGTAATTAAAGACTTTAGCTTATTGTCTCCCTCCATTCATTGCTGTTGCTATAGGGACTGTCCCAATTCAACCAGGAAGTGATGTGGTCTTGTAATGAGTGACACACAGTGTGAGACATTTTTAGTACACCAAGTCTCCCACGTAAACACCTTGAGTTAAATTTAGAACCAGCAGACACCTTGGGTCAACCTACTCTTATGTTAAACCACTAATTGGAAAGAAAGAATGAATGAATGTGGGCTCAGTGAATGATTCAGCTACATTGTGTGGTGTACAGTGTGTAGGCTCAGGCTGTGACCTGAAAACATTTAACCCTAACCTATCTGAGATGAGCGCCCTGGCCGTACTCTTTTCCCTTCTGTCATCTAGATTGTCTCCGCTTGCTTCTTCTGTTATTCTGTCGCTCTCTGCACTTTTTATCTGACACATATTTAGGAGTCAGCCTGTCTGACTTGTTTATCTGCGTGCTTTCCTGTTACAGATATCAGGATGTCAAAGCCAGGAGAGGCTGAAAAAGTCGGGGCTGACTCACCATTGGAGGGCACAGGTAAGCGGCGAGGGTCTGAGAGGCAGACGGCAAACACACACCCACACGTACACGTGATTTAATGCGGAATATATATGTTAAAAAAAAACAAAAAGAGCGACACATGCATGACTTCGGAAATTGCAGCTGTAAGTTGATGCAGTGATGAAGATGTCATTTATCACTTTTTCCTTTGCCACCCACGCAGATTCAGAGCGGAATGGACCAGAATCAAATCATCAGGTACATGTTACTCCTGTGTATTTACCTTCATCTCCCCCCCCCCCCCCCTTCATCTTTTTTCTGATTGATCCACCTAAGAAGAAGATTCAGTGTTGCACACACACTCCAGCACAGAGTCTGACATAAAAAAAAATATTTACTTGCAACATTTTGATAAAAGAGCTCCATCAAACCTGCCTTTCCTTTCTTTTTTTTATCTGTTTTCACCAAAAGTCGGTACTTCCAGACAAACTAACCATCACTTCCCCCATCGATTAGTCCCTCAGTTATTTGCAAGTAACATCGCAAGCTAACTTTTCACACAGTCAGGAATCCAGATATCCATTTTTCTTTTAGCAGAGATGGAATATGATGCATTTTGAAGTAATTTCTAAGACTGTGTCTAATTCTTCTCTTCTAGACTCAGTCAATGAAAGCCTGTCCTTTTCCTCTGTCACCAAACCTGAGCAGCACCAAGGTGAGTGTGTGCTTTTGTGTGTGTGTCCACATTACTGAACTGTGTGTGTGTGTGTGTGTCTGAGCCTGTGTTTGCGTTTGTACATCTTTTGTGTCTCAATGTCACACGCTGGGTTTTATTGACGGTACGGCTGCTTCAGCTTTGTGTTCATTTCTATGCACTGAATTACTCTTTTGTCACGCTCGACGTTGAGGTTGATAATGTGTCGACTCTCCACCCAGTCCCCAATGTAAACACGTTTGCAAAGAGCAGAGAGTATGATGGCACTCGTGTTTTTCACAAAGCCTTTTCAGTACTGAAGTAAATCTGAAATATTACTTCTCACCAAAAGGTAAAATCTTCCCTATTTGCATACCACAAGAGATATTCAAATAGGTACGCTGGAAAAGATCCCCTCTGTCTGTCTGAACATGGCTGGGTCTGGGAGGAAAGATCAACTCTTTGAGAAGGATGGGACAGGGGAAAAAAGTCTAGTGGAGTTGTATTTTATCACACAGACTGGGGACACATTTGAAGCATTCGAGGAAATTGCACGCTTTAAGACATTCAAATGATTTATCCTAGTGAGCTATGTGTCTTAAACATGGATAAATTCTTATAGTCTCATGCTCTAGAATTGAGTTAAAGTAGCACTTAATTAGTCCAATATTATCCAAAGATATTTAATATTTTCCTAACTTATGGATATCTGTGACAGGATGGCATTTGCTTGCATAGTCTCGATTGGATAATTACAAACACGTTTATATCAAATCGAGCTTTAATTCTAGCGCTGGCCCTCTAACCGTGTTTCCATTTCTGTATATGCTTTGCTGTTATGTCTTCATCTTAGAATAAGATGGAGGAGTGTGCTGACATGTCCCCAGCCCTCCCTTCCTCTCACGGCCCGACCCCCTCACAGACTGCTCTGCAACACACACAGCTCATGCTGACCGGCTCCCAGTTAGCAGGGGTAAGACTGACTTGTAGTATGCTCACACAGACACGCACTTGGCTTTTGCTTTTGCCTCGCTCGCTCCTCTGGTGGTGCTTTTTGAACACTTTGTTTCCCTCTTTTGTCACCTTTGTGCATTTCCCACTCTTGATTTCTTAATCCTCTCCTCTCCTTGCTTCTCCTCTCTTCTCTCGTCCTTTCCACCAGTTGACAGCTCTGTTGCCGGCGCAGCAGCAGCTGTTGCTGCAGCAGGCTCAAGCGCAGCTCCTGGCTGCAGCTGTGCAGCAGTCCAATGCAGCCCATGCAGCTCACGCTGCCCACGCAGCCGCCCAAGCCAATCAGCAAGCTCAGGCAGCTGCAGCAGCCAATCAGCAAGCCCAGCAGCAGCAGCAGCAGCAACAACAACAACAGCAGCAAGTGGGGCAGCAGACTCAGTCGCAGTCCCAGGGACAGAATACACAGGAGCAGAGCGCCCAAAGCGTCCCTGTCCCACCTCCTCCATCCCAGCTCACCCTCTCCCAGCCAATCCAGCTCACTGCCCAGGTACTGGCTGCCGTTAAAGCCACTTCCTGATGAGCGGCGTGATTGAGGAGCCGCTATCAATCCATGGAGCAGCTCATAATGCATGTCTACTGTAGATTTCGTGATTCACAGTTTCCACCTTGCATGAACGCACACATTTTCCTTTTCTTAACTCTGACGTGACAGAAAAAGTTTTTCCTTTCGCTTCTACGCGTTCTGTTGGTATACATTTCATATACCTCCTTTCCTGAGCTGGAGGAACCGTATATAACATACTAGCACATTTTGATGTGACTAAGCCGTCCTTCTGCTTGTAGAATTGCAAAATCTTATTGTCTGTCTGATGTATCCGTTCTCTCTCTCTCTACTGGAAAGGACATTCAGCAGCTGCTGCAGCTACAGCAGCTGGTGTTGGTCCCCGGCCACCCGCTCCCGTCTCCTGCCCAGTTCCTCCTTCCACAGGCACAGCAGAGCCAGCAAGGTGGGGAGGCCCTTTATGGCAGAATAACTTATAGATACAGTCATTTAGACACAAATTATACACAGAACTCATATTTTGCTTTTCTTCTTTAGGACTCCTATCGACACCAAATCTTATTCCGCTACCTCAGCAAAACCAAGGGAGCCTGCTCTCTGCTCCGACTAGAATGGGGCTTCAGGCACAGGTACAAGGAAACTTTGAAGCTTTAGTCAGTGGAAAAGAAAAACCCAGCCTCAGCAGCACGAGTCATTAACAAACACTTCTGTTTCTGTCTCACTCTCACTTTCACTCCTCCCGCTGCAGCGAGATAAGGGTGTGGAGGTGAGTGGTGGAGGTGTGACCACGGTGCCTTCCGTGACCTCTCACCCCGAGGACCCCAGTGACCTCGAAGAGCTGGAACAGTTTGCCCGCACTTTCAAACAAAGACGCATCAAACTAGGCTTCACACAGGTAAGTGAGACACCCCTCTACACCAACACTACATGCTTTGGGTTTTTTTGGTGAATACATTTTAATTTCTTTTGCTTTTAATCTGTCCATCAGGGAGATGTAGGCTTGGCCATGGGGAAGCTGTACGGCAATGACTTCAGCCAGACCACCATCTCCCGCTTCGAAGCCCTCAACCTGAGCTTTAAGAACATGTGCAAGCTGAAGCCACTGCTGGAGAAGTGGCTGAATGATGCAGGTGAGATCACTGCAGTCACACAAACTGGAATATCAGATTGAGATAGAGATGATTCACAGTATTTTCCAAGAACTGCAGATGCACAGAGTAGGTGTTATGACTGTTGTCAGTTGAACGTTAAGCTTGTGTGAACGTGCTGGTGAATTTGCCCTTCAGAGACCATGTCCATAGACAGCACCCTGCCCAGCCCCAGCTCCCTGTCCTCACCCTCTCTGGGCTTCGACGGCGTTCCCTCGCGCCGCAGAAAGAAGAGAACCAGCATCGAGACGAATGTACGTGTGGCCCTGGAGCGCGCTTTCATGACGGTAAGATGAGTCAACTTATTATTACAGTGACTGTCTTTTTTTCTGTATTACACAGGATTCTATTATCTTTATCCCTTTTATGTTGGTGTTGCTCATAGGTTATACACCAAAAAAAACAAAACAACTAAATGTGGATTTTAAAATATTAAAAAAGTCACCGAAATACTTACTTAATAATACTTAATCTTGCCCCAAATGCAAGATCCACCGAGGCAGACTGATCTGACAGTAGCTGGCTTCGCCCCTCTTAAAGTGTTTTTAAGTACAAATAAAGATGTTTGTGGTTTCCTGTCACCACTGTGTATGGTTTTGTTGTCAGCCTCACAGCACTTGTAACAAACACATTGACAAATGAAGCCTTCAGCTTCATTAGACACCTGACAGTAAAGTAATTTGTGTACACAGCCTTTTATTTTCTGTAATTTTCAGATTTTCATTCTTTGTGGTTGTGAAAATTCTTCACGTCTTGCCGTTGTTAATATTTTCCATCATGCCGCCTTCTGCAGAACCAGAAGCCTACCTCAGAGGAGATCCTGCTGATCGCCGAGCAACTCAACATGGAGAAGGAGGTGATCCGGGTCTGGTTCTGCAACCGCAGGCAAAAAGAGAAGCGCATCAACCCGAGCAGTGCCACTCCTCCTCTGCCCAACCAGCCCCCCACAGCCCCACCAGCGCACAAGCCACCCTGCTACAGCCCTCACATGGTACGCCTAGTCGAACGCATTGCAGCAACTTTCCCAAAAGTATTTTTATCGAAGTCGTCGGTAATAAACACGCCGCTGTCCTCTTTTTCCTCTCTGACAGATGTCCAGCCAGATGTCACAGGCCGTGACGAGTCTCAGCAGCACATCGGTGACCACCTTGTCCTCCGTCTGCCCTCTGACTTCCAGCCTCACCTCCACCCACCCCTCTCTCAGCTTAACCCACACCCCACTCAGCTCCACTCCCTCCCCGGCAACTCCACCTCCTCCACCTATTCCTCCCCGCAGCACAGCCAGCCCGGCCACCCCCAGCCACAGCACACTCAACCTTAACACAGGGTAAGAGGCCACGAGGCCTTCACAGCAAAGCACCTCAGAGCACCTCTTACCACCGCAGCTTTCACCCAAATAAATGCAGGTTTGACGATAGTGACAGAGAGACATATGTGGCGTAGCTGTTGTTCTGTCTTTGACAGATTTGATACCTCTCTGAGTTTGACGACTGACTGCTGTGGATCCTGAACGTGGAGCGTCATCTCTGGTGCTAGCAGTGTTGGAAAATTAAAAGCAGCAATTCAGTGCAGAAAAAGAAACGTTCCAGTTTTTATTGGCAACACCCGTTTTGTGCTTGTGAAGAAAATAAACTTTGCAAACAGGAAATATAATATTTTGGACATAACTCAATTCAAAGCTGTGACAAGCACATTTAAAAAAGATTAATTCGCCTCCACTGTCAGCAGAAGTATCAGAAAATATACATCAAAAAATATGTGTAGGAAAAAAAGGGGAACTGCTGTGCTCCTTTTTAGCTCCATATCCCTCTAGACTAGCTCTGCATAATAATTCATAATAAGCCTGAATTATCTTATACCAGCTCCCTGTGCAGCTCCTCAGTTTATCTCCCTTTAGGCCAGTTTTCTTCTGATTGCCTCTCATAAACAAAATAGTTAAACAGAAAGTGAATAGGGCTGATGAGCCTGAGATGATCAGGTTAAGTGTATTGTGCTCACTGACGCTATGTTGAGTCATAAGTAGACAAAAAAGAAGGTCTTAGACTGAAAATTTAGAGCCACCTGAAGCCTAAATATTTATCTCACACGGATTACGTTTACATATACTTGTATCATTAACCCGAATACTAATTAGTCATTTAATATGAGTAATATTATAAAATGCAAAGGATTAATATTTAAAACCAATCTATGTGCGTGGTTGAACATTAACCTTACCCACCAGCAACATGAAGTCAGAGGTGAATCATCGGTTTTAATCATTTATCTTGATCTGCAGTCTGAAAACGCAACTGCATACGGCCACACATTTCCACAAACACTGCTCACAATCAATACTGCACTGCTCCACGCTCGGTTCAGCTGCAATTTGTAGTTAAATGCTTTTTACTGTACACACAAACACACAAACAGTGACTGAGCACATAAGCATTAACTGATATCCCAGCATGCCGCTGGATGCCACTGCTTCCCCTGTGCAGCAGTGCATGCTAACTCTGTGTGTGTGTGTGTGTGTGTGTGTGTGTGTGTGTGTGTGTGTGTGTGTGTGTGTGTGTGTGTGTGTGTGTGTGTGTGTGTGTGTGTGATTTTTGTGTTCACAGCTTATGGCGAATGGGTAAAAAGAATGGTGACGTGTCTAACTACATCACCGATTTTGCTGCAAACCTGAGGTGAATACGACTGAAGCACACACACACACACATTACACACTTTAGACAGTTCAGATGTGTTTCTTCATTATTTCATGTGAATTCTGTGTTAAGATGAATAATACTTCATTAGGTTGCTCTGTTTCTTTCTGCATTTCGAACCTCGTTTGCATTTGTGCAGCCAACAGTCAGCAAACTTCTGCTCTTTATACGTGCTGAGATGAATTTGCCTTCTGCCTGTCCTTGCCACTAAACCTGCTTTTTCCTCCCCTCCCTCACCTTTTCTCCTCTGCCTGTCTCTGTTTGTGTGTCTGCTTGCACATGTGTCGTGCTTGGTGCGTGTGCGCGCGCGTGTCACAACAGGAACACTGTGATGGGAGTTAACACAGGGATGAATCAAGCCCTCCTCGGTAACAATCCCCTGGCCACTATCCAAGGTGTGTGTGTGTGTGTGTGTGTGTGTGTGTGTGTGTGTGTGTGAGAGAGAGAGAGAGAGAGAGAGAGAGAGAGAGAGACATTGAAAGGAAAATAGGAGAGAGAATAACAAAAAAGAGGTACAAAGCCTGCCTTCAGCCCCTCTCATAAACAGAATATAATTAAAAGGTCAAAGCTGAGGTGGAGGTGAGGTGGTGTGCAGTATTATTTCATTTCTTGAGCAGTCTCAGGGTCAGAGAATACATAAAAAAAACCCATCTTCAGCAGAAAGGCGGTGCATCTTCCTCCTCTAAAACTGTTAGAGAAGTCGTCCTCTCAAACACACCTACACACATAAATGTTAAAACTCAAATGCACACTCTTCAGGACCCCTACATAAACCTTCCTACACTCAAGAACAAGACAAAAATAGCCACAAAAAAACTTTTGTGTCCCACAAGAGTGACCAGGGAAGAGTCCCAGCTAACGTCAGTTTAGCAGAGCTAGTTTTTAACCTCGCTTTGTGGGGTGACAGCGTGAAGGGGGAGGGAGCTGCAGTAAAAAGAGAAGTGTGAGGATGAGTAATACAGTTAATACATGGTGGGTGAATCAGGTCGCACACGCTGATTACCGACTGGAGACACGGATGAATGGGCAAACAAGTGTGTTCATCCACAGTTGAGAGAGCTGCAGAGAAGAGGAATAAACTTATTTGTCATACATTATCATCTACATGCATGAACCCATCCCATCAAGTGTCTGTGTGTAAGTGACGGTGGTGGTTTACGTTAATGTGTGGGCTTGTTTCTGTCTTCGTGCTGTCTCACGCATCCTTTTCATCTTTTTATCTAATCATCAAAAATATGTTGAGAGTTTGAGGGAAAACCTCAGAAGAAATCTTTTCGAGGCAGTCTGTTTGGGAAGTTCGTCATAAGTCATCTTTCAGTTTAGGTGAAGTTCTTTTTATATCGGTAATTCAAATAGCAGGCAGAGGACTTATGGATTGTTGTCAGAGTATCTAAAGTCAACAGGGGATTTTAATCTTAAAACATCACTGAAAACCAAACGTTATCACCGAAAAGCAAAAAAACCACCATAATTGTTCTTAACAGGCTGTAAATCAGTCAACACATAAGACATTCTCCACTTTAGAGCTGTCCGGTAGCCAAATACTTCTGTTAAAGTGCCCATATTATACTTTTAGTCTTCCTCTTTCCTTTAAAGGGGGCCTATTATGTTTATTTCCCCTTGCTTTTATTCTCGGACTCCACTTGAGTAGCTTTGCATAATTTACAGTTAAAAATAATCAGCATAAATGTACCTTATTTTGGGCCTCAGTGCAGCCCTACTGTTCACCCACCGTCTTGGAAAAAGCGGTTTTATTACCTCTCCCTTTAAGGCCACACATTTCTCTTGGAGCGCTTGCGGTAAACAACACAGAGCCAAGATAATATTAAATATAACTGCTTTCGATGATCATACAGAGCCAACGGTAGGAATAAACCTTCTTATCAATGTTCCAAATAAATATATTTCTAAAGGTGCTATTGGCATGAAATTCTCACCAGATGTCAGTAACAACCCATCCAGTCCACACATGCAAAACAAAAAACACAGATGTCCATAAGTTATGTGTAGTGATGGTAAATGACACAGGGTAACAGTATTACTGAAATGTATTTAATACTTTGTACAAAAGGCTTTATTGGCAATGACAGCCTAAAAACGCCTCATGTATGGAGAAACTAGCTGCGTGCGTTGCTCAGGTGTGATTTTGCCCCGTTCTTCCACACAAACAGTCTCTGAGCTTTAGTCATTTCATAGATTTTCAGTGGCTTTCAGATGATTGGTCTCCATGTTATTCAGCAAACCCTAAATGATCTTCAGCATGCTTTTTCTTCAGCAATGAAGTCCTGTGTGGCACCTGCTGATTCAAGGTCCTTGGCTCTTGGATAACTCTTCTGATAATTCTTTTCACTCCAAAAGATGCTCGCAGGTAGCTTGAGTAGATTAGAATTTCTTCTGTAATGCCATCACTATGTCTGCAACAATAAAGTTGCGAAGGGCTTGAAGGCGCTCATTAGTTTTACCCATCATGAGATGTTTATTGTACGAGATCTTTTTATAGGCCACCAGCTGGGACTAAACTAGATTACTTTCTAATTACAGATGGATTTTAGTTGGTTAGATGGGTTGTTAGTGACATCTGGTGATAATTTCATGTCAGCAGCACCTTTAGAAATGTATTTACATAGAACATTGACAGAATGTAGAATAGATAGATAGATCTAGCATATGAGACACGGTGACTTGATTTTACTTTCTCGCTCAGCTGCTTCTGCAACTCTAAAATGTTTCATATGCAGGGGCGAAGAACTGAACTTTTATTACTTACTCCATTACCTTTTTTGAAACCACAATAGAAGAAGATGGCAGTGAGACCTGCTATGATGTACAGAGACGGTGACACAAAAAAAACAGGAGGCAGAGCTGAAGATACTCAGATATTTATTGGGAGTGATGGAGATGTAGTCCGAGAGGCAAGGCTGAGATGGTTTGCAGAGGAGGGATAGTGAATATATTTGAAAAGGGATGTTGGAGATGGAGCTGCCAGGTAGGAGAAAAAAGGGAAGACCACAGAGAAGTATGAATGTAATGAAGGCGGAGATGCAGAGGGCTGGTGTGACAGAGGAGGATGCTAATGACAGGATGAGGTTGGGGCAGATGATCCACTGTGGCGACCCCTAATGGAAAGAAGAAGATGATGCTACAGCAATAGACAAATCACAATATAATTACTAACAGGGCTAATGCTACAGTCTTTCTGCTTCTCTTTTACTCTTTACTGCATAACTCTAGGAGAAGGCCGTATTTACAAATGTTTCTTTTCCCAAAGAACAAACATTAGAAGTTGTACAGGCAGTTAATGCTTCCATCGAAGCTGCAGGTTTTGCCACAGTGTCGTGAAATTAATACATTTGTTTGGCATCCAAGCCCAGCCTCAGGGGGTCACCTGCTAGTTCACTTCTCCTTGTCCTACTCCTACAATCCCAAGCACAGATAAATGGGAGAGTTGAGTCAGGAAGGGCTTCGGATCTGTGCCCGATCAACTAAGTGGGTCCCTCTGCTGTGGTGACCCACTGGGAATAAAGGAGCAATCAAAAAAGCATCCTTGGTTTTGCTGTATAGTACACAATCGACCGCTGATCTTTGGTTTTGTTTTTGTGTGAGGTCTATTAGACAGCTATGCTATTTATGTACGTAACCAACGCTGCTTCACTGTCGACAGAGCAGGGTGAAAATAGGCAGCATGAAATTATAAAAGCATGCAAACCTATTTCAGTAAATCCGCAAAATAAAATAAGCCTGCAGATGTGCGTAAAATGAGCACTTTAAAAAAAAAGTGTTCCTTATGCTAAACAGTCATAAACATGAGTGTAATTAAAATTCAGCTCTCTATCTTTGGCACAGTCTGTGCATGAAACAGCCAATCACAGATCTCCGATCAGCTAAACTGATGCAAACCTGATCCCCTAAGATTAGCTCGCTGAAGATATTTCACAATGTTCGATTATTTTTAACAAGCTGTTACATCTCGCGCCAGTGTGTTGAAATGGGGACTGACATTAGGTTTTTTTGAAAAGAACAATTTCCCACTTTTTTCTAATACAGGGTGGGATCTGTGCTGCAGGAAGTCATTTAGTTCAGCAGTGGAAGGTGAAGAAGCCTGAGAGAAGGACCACTGTTACTAAACTAAAGATGATGAATCCCCAAAAGAAATAAGAAAAAAAGACAAATACTAAAAGCCAAAACTTAATATAGTATTGATTTTATATTCTGATATACTGTGAAAGTGTCCTCTGGCCACGGTGGGCAATTTTATTAACCTTTTTTCTCTCTCTGCCTCAGCCCTAGCAGCCAGTGGTGGCCACCTACCTCTTTCCACTCTTGAGGGTGGGAGCAAGGTGATGCTGGGGGCATCCGGGGGTCAAGGTGGGGGCATCCCCTCCTCCCTCTTCCTCAACCACCCCGCCCTCCTCCACATTGGCCAGAATCCCAACGCCGGACTGGTCAGCACCACCGTAGCCAAAGTCTCCCAGTCCTCGCCCTTCCCCTCGGCCAGCAGCATCAGCCCCACACCCTGCTCCCCCTCTCCCTGCTCCAGCCCCGCCTCTTCCTGCTCCTCCAGCGAAATGGCACACAGCCCGCCCTCTCTGGGCGGGGCCAAGATCGAGTGACCCCCTCCAAGGGCCAATCAGAGAGGAGGAGGAAGGAGGATACTATAACCTCGCCTTTCACACCAAAGCTATCTCTTTCTCTCTCTTGTGCTCTTCTTTCGTTATTTTTCTTTTCCTCAATGGCTCTCTCTCTCCTTCTCTCCCAGTCTTTCGATGCCAAAAATACACAGAATGAAAGAGGAGAGATGGAGGGAAAGAGGTGAAAGAGGGGAGAAGGGAGAGAAAGGAGAAGATTGAAACCAAAAATCTTTATCTATCCAAAAAAAACAAACAAAGATGGAAAGGAGGCAACGTGGGACCTTTTTGTCAAGAACACGTGATGTCGACACGGCACCTCTCCACTCTTTCTCTTTGAAGGAAAGCAAACCGATGACTCTTTAACAAAGAGATGGTAGAGGTGCTCGTCGAAGTGCATAAACCAAAAATGACAAAAGAAAAACTTTACTATATGACAAAGGAATGGCGCAAGGACAAAAAAAATGAAGAAGAGGAGGACTTTGCTTTCTTTTTTTTATTGTTGTTATTATTAATAAGAAAAGCTGCGGGTCTGAAGGAAGAGGAGTGGGGTGGATACGTTTAAACCAAAAATTTACCTGAGGAGGAGGCGGAGGAGGAATACACAATGACAAAAAACAAAGAAAATCCCAAAAAATCGACAACCATACCAAAATCACAAATACCAAAAACCAAAAATACGGAGAGAAAAGCTTTATTCAAAGGACGTGTAAATACTGAAGCTATCCAGGACCAGGACTCTACTGCTACTTTCACACAACATACATACACACGCACACATGCACACACACGCCCATCCATTCTGCATCGACTCATCATGTCTGCGTCTGCTCATGTGTTTCCTATAGGTTTGCATGTTGGATTACTTTGAATGATTTTCTAACATCTGCTGTGTAAAAGCTCATATACGATTGTATGATATGTTTCTCAGCCCTGCTCTATCTTCATGTGTGTTTAAGTCTCTTTACCTACCTCTGGTCGCAAGAGCATAGGATAGTTTGACTTTAACTTCATAGCAGGCCTGACATGTTTTACACTTTGAGAAGATTTTTTTCTTTTCTTTTTTTTTTTTGTTAACTATTTATTAGTGCCATTATGAACGGTTTAGCTGGTATTTATTTTGTATGCTGTTGTAGTGTTAGCTTTGGAGTGTGAGTCATTGTCATCGTCATCTTCAGGGTTTCCGCCAGAACAGAGAACAGAGAACAAAAAGCTGTCGGGTCCAGCTGGGGATTTAAGGTGGCACTCGGTTAAAGGTGGCGCTCAATGGCTCCTCGCCCGCCGTCATGCACGGCCTACTGGCAGGACAGCAGGACTGTGTAGGTGGGGCTTTTGCTATTTCTGTGCCGATGGTGAGAAAACGGGAGAAAGGGAGGCACAGTGCGTTTCTCTCTCCTCTTAACATGAAGATAAAATAATGTAGGCTATACCAGCAGGAGAGCGCGGTTAACCTTGTTTACATAACCCCCCCAAAAAAAGATCCCAGCCAACAGCTTTAGTCTTTAAATAAGTAAAGTAAAAACTTGCCCCTCAGTTTGGACCCAGAGATCCCGTGAGGGGCTTGCAATACGCTGACGGAAACCCTGATCTTGATCTTCATCGTGGACGTGTCTGTCTTCATGGCATCTTGTTTTTAATGTGAACCTTCTCTGCAGGAACATACGTTACAGTGATAATAAAACGCTCATCTCAGCCCTCACCAAGTGCCAATAGTTCAAAGATAAAGAGTTGGCACATTTCAAGGAGTGAATGAATTTTTTTATTTTATTTTTTCTTATCAAGACCTAAACATTTTCTGTTGTGCTTAATCAGACCCGTTCTTTGCTCGGTCTTAAAGATAACCCATTATCGGTGACTCCACGGCTTAAATGAACACGCCCTGCTAAACTTCACACTCTGAAAATGATGTTTGTAAAGAGTGGTGACCGTTTGGAAAGTATGAAATGGGGCTGTGATTGGAGATTTGCAGGAATCACCGTTTGAGATTGAAGGCTAAACAAGTCAATAAAGCCAAGTTTAGTCACAGCTGGCTCTCGTTCCTGCCTCGTCAATCAGCGTAGACGTCCTGACACCTGTATGTCTAGACATGTTTACTGATATTTGTCTGTTTCCATCATCACCCCATCAATCATTTCATTTTCCACCTCAGACTGCCATTAATTCTCAAATGGAAACCAAAGCATTTTTTCAAGGCTGGGCTTTTCTATAAGAGCCGCAGCCAAGACACATGAACACAATACAGAGACAGAGGTGGAGATGAGGGGGGCGGGGGGAGCTGAGAACAGGAGGGTAACACTGGAAGAAGCCCCCACTCCCCTCTGCTGTAATCCCCTCCACCCGGCCCGTCCAAGAAACCCAACTCGGGAAGGGGGGGTTTCTTTATTTATACGGGACTGATCCTTTACTACAACAAAGAAGGGTATGCTGGGACACGCTGTAGTGAGCAGGGAGCAGGTGTCACATGTTTTTTGTTGTTTTTGCTTTTTTTTTTTTTTAAAGAGGATACCAAAAATAAACCCAAACCAAATAAAAACCAAACAAACCCAAAACCCAAGGAGCGACAGAAGCAAACCAAAAAGAACCCAAACCAAATGTGGCTGGAGGGAGGAGGACGGGAGGATGACACGGTGCAGGAGATGAAACAAACGAAGCATCGCTGTGTGTCTGTCTGTAAGCGTCAGGGCTGCAGTGCCAGCCTGTCTGAAACTGTGTAGCATGGATGGAGGCGACTTAGAGGAGCAACAGACGGCTCCTCCCCTCCTCTGCCCCCCCCTCTCCAGCTCAGCTCTCTGGTCCTGGATGGAGCTAAACGCAAATGACCTCACTGAACTGAAATCTTATTTAAAAGGAAAAAAAAAAATCTGTTTTTATTTTTCTGTTGGTTGGTTCCGATTGTTTTATCTTTGCTGTGTCTCTTGATGCCGTTTTATGTACTGTACTTTAGTGCTTATTATTACTTATTTGGGATAACGTACTCGCTTACTTACTACAAGAGCTATTTTTTTTGTAGTCGTGCTAGAGATTTTTATCAGGTGGTTGGAAAAAAATACTGTGAAAATTTAGCTTCCAGATTTTTATTAGATAAAGAAACGGACTGTCTCGGCAGAAAAAAAAACTGAAGACGAACACAATAAGCCAAAAACGAAAAGAGTTGAATAGCAAACCTTAAAAAAAATTTAAAAATGCCAAACCAAATGAACCAAACCAAAAACACAAAGTGGGCAGGGACAGATACCGCCTTTTCTGCACAAGGGTGGAGAAATGTGTTGGTCTCAGTTAGTCTGAGTGTGTTTTTCTGTATTTAAGCGGTGAGAAAAATAAAAGGTTAGCAGTGATCTCTTGTCACTAATCCCGAAACCCAAAGACAGCAGCGTGAAACGCGCTCACAGATACAGAACAACACACACAGCGAAGGCCTCGGTTAAGGTGATGTGTTGCAAGTTGGACGCAAACGTATCCAAAGAATATTTGGTTTGATGCGCACCGGAAAAAGACAGTCGACACACGAGAATCGTTTCACAAACCAAGCTTTAGATGTGGGGAGAAGGGGCGTGGTCGCACCTTAAAGGTGAATCCTTTCCTCCACGTTGACTCTTAGACGGAATGTACCTGTTAGTGCTTCTATAGATTTTGTAGAAAAAAAAGATCTATGTTCTACTGCTTACTTATCGCTAATGTATTAAAAAGAAAAAATGCTTACAAAAAAGACTTTGAGAAAAAAAAAGATCCTTAAAAAACATTGATGATAATAACTTGATTTTAGACCAAAAATTTAAACTATCTCTCTTTGGATTTTTCTTTCTCCTTGTTAATCATGATTTAGACTTTTGATTGTACTATTTATTCAGGGTAGAGTTGGTTTGTTTGCTTGTCTTTATCTTTGCTATTTATTTGGTAATTTATTCCTATAGTTGTTTTTTCATTTTCCTATTTTGGGGATGTATTTGTCATGTTTTTCTTTTCAACACCCTTCTGAGGTTCTTTCTTCTGTCTTCAAACCAAATAATACCAGAAATGCAAACGCAGGTTCTGTTAGGGGGGGTTATATGAAGATATTCCCTTCCTTTCCTCATCGAGACGACTTTCCTCTTAAAGGGGAAGGGAAGCACGCAGCGGTGAGAGGTAGCACTGTGCGGACCGACGCTTCATGATTTGCAGGGGCGCAGGTTTTGTGGACGTACTTTGTGTCTGGGTGTAATTAAAAGAAAAAGTCGGTCTAAAATCCAGCGTCGGTGCAGGGAAAGGATAAATATGATTTGTAGCATGAAGTGTTCTTTGAGGCACAATGCTGCCTCTGTTCTCTATCTTTTCTCCACAGGGAGAACACACAAAGCTTTACAGCTACACAACCAAAAACACAAAAGAAGAAGATCAACTAGGGCCAAGGCTTCGCTGTTTTTTACATGATAGAGAGGAAAGAAGGAGGCAAAGGAGAAAGAGGGTGATTTTGAATTCCCAGCTGTAAATTGTCTTCTAACGTCTCACTTTGTCTCCGTTTCTGTTTTTTCTTTCCGTTTCCACTTTTTGTGTAAGGTGCTTTTGCCTTCTTTTTAAATTTCCTCCATCCACTGTAGGATGTAAAAGAGAGATAGTTCATCATATACCTCATATTCTTTGATGATAAACCAAATAGATGAATGCTTTAAATCGCGGGGCTCCAGTGGGTATTGGGGTATGGGGACGTGTGGACTGTGTGCTTGTACTGACTGGAAGCGGCACGGTGAGGTCAAAGGTCATTATTCTTTATGGACAAAAGGTTTGGGAACAATTTGGGAGGGGACCAAATCCTTGGATGGATTGTAGTTTTGGTGCAGTTTAGGGTTAAAAGGCCCCACTGGTTTACGCTCCAGTCTACACTCACACACACACACACACACACACACACACACACACACACACACACATGCCTTGTCCCCCTGAAAACCACCCCCGCTGTCTGTGTTGAGCTTTGAACACAGCCCTCTCCTCACATCCTACCCTCACTGCTGCCTCCCTGTCAAACATGCACTATGGGCTTAAAGCTGCTCTTCTGACATCAAATCTGGATCTGTTATAGACTTTATAAAGCTTCCAGGTTTGTGCCTCGGAGCAACTTTAGCCCTCTTTCGCCTTTGGGTCTTTATTGCCCAATCTGATCAGTCCACGTGCATCAGGAGGCGCCGTAGGGCAGGTAGCCACGGGGACGGCTGAACCCGAGCTTGCTAGGTGACGCATCCAAACACGTTTCACAACTCTGTGTGTGTACGTGTGTGTTTATGTGTATGTGTGTTGAGAAAGTGGAAGTTGGAGGGAGAGATGTACACATGATCAAAACATCTGGATTCTTCCTGAGAGTTCAGATGTTTCATCTTTTTTTCCCTACTCTCTGTCTCTCTCGAACCTCGGGGTTTGAGGGACCGGGTGCAAAGTGCAGGTCTCTGTGGCAGGGATACCCCCTTAGCGAATGATACCAAAGTCAATGCCCTGCCATGTGACCCAGCGCGATGTTCACGCTCCCAAAAATCCTGACGTTGCAATAACTGTCAGGCATTCTCCTCCATAAAATCTTTACAGAAGTTGTTCTTTGTTTTTAAACACAGTTGCACACTGGAGGGATGAAATGTTCGCTTTCTTGCAGAATGTTAGATAAGGTTACAGTAGCATATAAAGCCAATGCGGCCATGGTGATGCCAAAGATTGTCTTGTAAAGTTCAGCTGTGAAGCCTCAAGTTTCATATTTTGGTTGTCGCCTTCTTTTAATCAAAAACAAGCCGTCACATTGGCAGAAATGGAAACTGAGGGTGGCTGCATCCTCGGATAGTAGCAACTGTCAGTCGCACTAAATCCTCTTGACTTATTTCTTGCAAATGGAAGAGTCTCCTCCTGCTGGCCATTAGAAAGAATGCAGGTCTAAGGCACTCCCCCCCTCCCCCTCCCTTCTGGCTTGACTTTTCAGACCCATCTTTATATACAGTCTTTAACATTTTAACCACTGAGCTTAAGAGGTGTGGGTTGGTGTTTTGTTTTTTTTAACCTGTGGATTGTAGAGGTGTTGAACTGAATCTTTTCTCAGTCACGCATCCCACAGTGGAGACTAGAAGTGCTGTTGTCAGATCAGCCTTTGTACACGGTAGATCAAACTGGCTAAAAAAAAGCCACACATGAACAGGTTTAGATTTTGCACCAACCTGAAAATAGCTGATTGAATTTAATGCAAATGTTAACGCTTCTGCTCTCTGCTGGATGTACCAAAGTGCATTTAAACTGTAGTGCTTCACTTAGAGTGAAGCTTTGATGACTGACTGCCAATGCAGTGAGCCAGCATGTGACTGAGGGTAAAGTTGAGAGGATGGTGGTTTATGTCGGTGTGACTTTTCTGTTCATGTTTCTCAACACCAGCTCTCCTTGTGGATGTTAGGAAGGAACCTTGTTGCACGCACCCGTAAAGTATTACTAAGGCTCCCTATAGCACCATGAGTTATTACATCCTGGAACTTAGAAGAAAGTGAATGCTGCTTCCTTTCTTTATGCTACACCAGTCTACCGACAACCCTGGACTGTAGCTTCAGATCTACCCTACAGTCACGATCATCTTATCTAACAATCAGCAAGAAAGCGAATGAGCCCATTTCCCATCTAAAACGTCTGACTATTCTTTCAAAATGTGAGAAAGTAGTCAAATTTTGTCGCTGCGCACGAAGCCATGAGAGATGTAACTGCTGAAGAGTGAGAGACACAGCAAGCTGAGCAAAAGAAAGCTCGTCTTCCTCTGCCCACTCTCATCCACACAGACACGCTCTTCCGCTCCTTCATCCATCCCTTCTCTCTCTCCCTCTTCCACAATGCAGCTTTAATCCAAAGGTTCTCCTGCAACACAGCAAAGCAAGTCAGATGTTAAAGAATAAAACCAAAGAGCTCTAACTTGACCTTCTCTTCTACACAAAGCTTCTCCGCTCCATCCTTCACCTCTCTCTCCCTCGATCTCCATCCCACCCTTTCTGTCGTCTCCCCTCTGAATCCTTATGTCACCTAGCGAGCCGGTCTGAAGCATTAACCTCAGCTATCCAAAGGGATATAATAATAATGATAATAATTAAGATGATGATGATGATGATGAAATGTATATTTTTAAGTATTTGTCATTGGAAAAATAATCTTAAGCTTCTCATAATTATGATGATCACGGTGATGACGACGATGATGACGATGATAATGAAGTTTCTCTTGGTATCTTTGTAGCTGTTCTGATCCTTCTTAAGTTTGTGTCCTTTCTGCTTGTGCTGCCAGAGTACTGCTTTAACTACCATCACCTCCCTCCCTCCCTCTGCACCCACCTACCCCTGCTTTTCATTTGCTTCACCCCGATGTTTGGTCCTAACATCTACCTGTATGACCTTTACCCCTGGATGTTTGTCTACACCTGTGTGTGCGTGTGTGTGTGCAAAAGAGAGAGCGGGAGAAAGAGCGAGCTGTAAAACTCTGACGAGGGGAAGTTTGAGATTTTTTTTGCTGGAAGCGGTCGGTGGGCCGACCTAGTCTGTTGAATCTACCTGTGGGTGTGTCTGTGTGTTTGTCTGTGTGTGTATGTGTGTGACTGGGTGGGATTTGGGTCGTTGGAAAGTGGGATGGGTGTGGCAGACAAAAAGATTGTTCTTTGGAGAATAACGAACTCCAACACATGACCTGTTATGTCAACTGTAACGTGCTGTTTGCCAACTTCCCAGTACATGTAGCTTTAATTCCCCCTGCCACAATAGTCCGTGTGTGTGTCTGAGTGTGTGTGTGTTACTGCGGGTAGGGCTGCGTGACTGTCACTCCTCCCCCTTTTGTGTCTTCCATCCTGTGAGCAGCCCCCCTCCCCTTCTGTCTGCCCCCCTTTATTCTCCCTTGTGGTAGCAAGTTAGCCTTTTACTGTATTTATCTTGAAAACCAAAAAAAAAGGAAGAAAAATAACTGCTTGTTCATTGTACAGTGTTGTTCATTTTAAGTCATTTTTGTAACTGAAAGTGTTTCATTTATCCAAATAAAACAGGAGACAAAAACTGTACAGACGATCCCCGGCTGCCTCTCGTCTGTTCTTCTTTCTGTGTTGAACCACAGGTTTCACTTGGTTTGGTGAAACCTCATCACCGAAACAGGAACTGTACCTCAGCTTGTCATGCTGGGATTTATCCAGAGGAGGGCACTGTTAGATTTGATATCTCTCCTAACAGGGGCCCGTTTACCATCCTCAGCTGATGAGCTGACCTCCTCCAGTATGGAGGACAACATGTGCCAAACATAAAATCAGTGAATACTTTAAATAGCTGCATGAATTAATCAGTTTTCCTAACCATAAAGTGACCATGTTAAGTCACTTATGTGACAGTTCCAGATTTTGAAACTGAAAAATGTTTCTTGCCATGTGTTTTTCTGCTGTTTCTACAGCTTTTCATGTTTTTAGCTATAAAAGGCTCTGGGGTATTGTCGTCACCATGGCAGCGCAAACACGCAAATTTGTGAATGTGATAACACGTAAGAATTTGGTGCATCTGCTAAAAGTCTTGGACAAGTTCAAATCGCAGTGACCTTGACCTCAAGGTCAGAGGTCAAGTTTTCTGAAAACCTTGTGAATGCAAAAGCTCAAGAATGAGGTAACGTAGGATTTTGAACTTGATACCAAACGTTTATCTACTAGGAGTGCTGAGGGGCAGCACTTTGAATGCCACCGCTATTCTTATTGCAGGAATTGGCTCACTCATATGGCATGGACTAGAATGTTATCCGATCTTAAACAAAGATTGACAGCAGGGGTTCAAACAGAGAGTCATTTCCTCCTAAACTGTAAACCATTCAGTGAACTAAGTAATGCTTACTTTAACCAATCACGCACTGTATTTCCATATTTCAACGAGCTAAACAACATTTGATCATTAAAAAGTCACACACGTCCTTTCTCTTCCTACTTCCACAATACAATTAAGTTATATTTCAAGTCAAACCACTCAATAAACAGCTCTGTAAACAGCTATACATCATAAACACACACACAGAGCTGTTTATTGATTTGGGCTGAAATTTTATTTTGTTTTATTGTTCTTTTATTCCTTTATAAAGTATATTTTGGGTTGGAGCATGGACCAGAGAGTGTAGAGAGCCAGCTTCACCCAATGGCGTGTCCAGCGGGGTGGCCTGGGGGGGCACAGGCCACCCCCCAAACCAGACTGGCCACCCCAGGTGCCACCCCAAAGGCAAAACAATAAAATTCAATCAAATATCAAATGTCCGATTATGTTTTCACGGTGACGCTCAGATATCCGAGTGTAAGTGAATGCAGCATCGCTTCTGCGCCATGCGCATCACGTTAGCAAAGGTAGGAGAGCCAAGCGCGAAAGATGGCACTGCAGGAAACAATTTTTCGGTGAAAGAAAATGAGGACAGAATAAATGTCCCGGTAAGTAATATCAAGTTTGTTGAGTTTAGTAAACTTCGGTGAAATTAGAATACCAAGGAAAAAAATAACACTTAAAGAATTATTGCAGCTGTGGAATATTTCAGACAGTATGCTACTGAGGGCAGCTAACATAAGAGTTATGAGTTATAAGATATAATCTAAGTCGTAACATTGCTGTATGGAGCTGCAGATTTGACGGAGTTTTTATACAGCTGGGTGGGTGCTATGATGTTACTGATAGTGAACTTTATTTTATTCATAAGGTTAGTAGAGTTGCCAACGGCTCCTTAAAAAAATGGAATGGTCCCTCATTCAGAGAAAATATTACACGTTTCGTATTGAGCTGAGAAGAGACGCAGTTTGTCCCGGACTTTAGCTAGAATGGAAAAAAGACACAAAGCTGGATTTATTCTGTCTTTATGCTGCACAGCTGCCTCTTCTCTCATTCTCTCCCCCTCCCTCTCCTGTTGCTACTTCAATCATGAAACTGATCAATGATCAGCTGATCGGCTTTTCTCTCTTGTTTATCGCCCACTTTGCGCCAGAAAGAGGAAACCAGCAGATGTTGCGCTAAACAACAGCAGCACGTTTAAGCTTGATCAGCTGTTGTTAGAATGCATTTAATATTAATTTCTAGTATCAGCTGATGTTTGCTGGAGCCACAGCTGTAAAGCTGCTGGTCATGATGTCTGTTTAGATATGTGGTGAGAGGGAAACATGAAGATGAAACCAGGAGATGTCCTTACTGAACCATCAGAGCTGAACAGGTGATGGAGAAACAGGTTTACCTTTTAGGTGACATGAATGAGTTGAAGTTATCAACTGTTTCTGAGAGATAAATAACACCAGGATCCTTTTTTATGTAGCAGACAGCTGGTAACTGTGCAGGGGCGGGTCTAGCAAAGTTTTGCCAGGGGGCCAGGTAGGGCATTAACAGGGAAAGGTGGGGCACAAAGAAATACTTTTCTTTCTTATTCTCATTTAAAATACCTAGTTTTTATTAAATAATTATCTAAATCTTACAACCAAAGTTTTTATCTGACGTAAAATGTATAGAAATCATACATATACCAACAAGACTGTACATCACTGTCACAACAGGGTTTGTTTTCAGTCAAAGTCTTTATGGCTTTACTACCTGGTGGGTCGGTCTGTAGTAAAAATGCCCAATTTTTTTGTCCCAGTCCAGCCCTGCAGGTTAATACTGGCAGTGTCACCATGCCAGCTGACTGTATTTCATCATCAGCCAGTGCTGTTCTTTATCAATATTACCAAAGTTTACCATAAGGCAGCATAGAAAGTATTTACTTGCTTTCAGGTTTCATTCAAATGTTAGTCTTTTCAGTTGTTTCCCCACTTTTTTCCTGTTTCAAAATCAAACACCAGTTTGTGAGAAGATTATCTTCTTTTTTTAACAGGCAGATAAAGTTTTGCATTGGAACTGGCTAATTTGTCAATTGTTTGTTACAAATGTTCGTATTTTAATTTTCAAAAATGTTTTTGCCCAAAACATATGTGCACTATATGTCAGTAAAAATACTATGCAAATATTGCTGTCCTTGAATACTGAGTAAACACTGACAAAGCACTGATTGTATCTCTTGTACTTTATCAACGCAGTATCTAAAAACTTTGCACCGTAGTGGTTAAAATCTCATTCTAATAAGAGTTAAAAGTGCATTTGGTTATTAGGTTTACAGGGTTATTGAATTATGGTTAACGGTTGGTAGAATTTTTTTTTAAAACATTATCTGCCAATTAAATCTGCCACCCTTCTCCAAATCTGTGCCCCTACCTGGCCCCCCCAACAAAAATTTTCTAGACACGCCACTGGCTTCACCTGACAGTTTTACTCATTATTCGTGGCTATAAAGTCATCAGGTTAGAAATAAACATCAGGACCGCAGTTTAATTTTTTACAAAGCTTTATGTTAATTTTCATTTATCCTTTGAGTTATTAACCAAAGCTAAACTATAGCGTGTTTTACCATCGCATTTACTAAAAAATTATATGGCAACAAATCACAACAACAGTTGCCTCAAAACACTTGAGGCGCTATCTGTAACTTTTTTCACTTTTAGGTCATTGCTGCAATAACAAATGCAACACACTGGATGGTTAGTGCTTCTCACTTAGTGAATCCATCACTTTTCCTTATCTTGCATTATACACGGATGAATATTTTTATGTTGATAAATAACACATTTGATGGCTGTAGAAACTAGTGCAACAGAGAATCCAGGCTCCATCCTGTCTTATATCAACGCTGAAGGCTGGTGGTGGTGGTGTATTACACGCCACGGTCCAGAGGAGTCAACATCCATGTTTTCCAAAAAGAATTCCAGATTTCCATTGTTATAACTGCATAAAAGTTTGCCGGGTTTAAATGCAGTGGGTCCAAAGACTGCGGGCATCCAGTATTGATTGGATGCAGCCTTGTCCCTATCACACAGAGATTTTTCCAGATTCTCAGAATCTCTTGATGATATATACTCTAGATGAGATATTAAATGTCTTTACGATTTTACACTGACTAACATTATTCTGAACTTGTTCCATAATTTGTAGAAGTTTCTACAGATTAGTGAACTTCTGAAAAACTCTCTACGATGCCCACGATACTGCTCTTTTCCTAGTGGATGTGCTGATGGAGGACATGCAGAGGGTTGCTGTGACAGAGGTGGATGTAGAGATGAGGTGAGATGGAGCAGAGTGTCCACTGTGACGACCTCTAAAGGGAGCAGCCAAAGTAAGAGGAAGAAGAAGAAAAAGATGCAAAATGTTCCAAAAGGGTGAACAAGGGTGATGACATTTTCAACTTTTTTTTTTACCCCATCACAGATTTTTTTGAGACATGTTGCTGCCATCAAGTTCAAAATAATCTTTTTTAAAAATAACATTTTAAACATTTGATTTATTGTTATGTTTTTCTGCATTTTATTGTGACTAAATTAATACATGAAATACGAGGCAGCAAAGTGGTGGTTAGCAGTGTTGCATCACAGCAAGAAGGTCCTGAGTTCATTTCCACCATCAGGCTGGGGTCTTTCTGTGTAGAGTTTGCATGTTCTCCCTGTGTTTGCGTGGGTTCATTCCGGGTACTCCGCGCTCTCCAACAGTTCAGAGACATGCAGTTAGTGGGGATAAGTTAACTGGAAACTCTAAATTGCCTACAGGTGTGAATGTGGGTGCGAATAGTGGTCTCTGTCCCTATGTGTTAGCCCTGCGACAGACTGGTAACCTTTCCAGGGTGTACCCTGCCTCTCGCCCCCTAAGACAGCTGGGACCCTAAAAAAATATAAGCAGTAGAGAATGGATGAATGGATGAAATATGGGTTCATGAGATTTGAAAAAGAGGTATTCTGTTGTTCTGTACTTTTGGAATAGTTGTATCACGAGCGACCGATATAGGATTTTTAAGACCGATACCATAAACAGATTTCACTCAGATTTGTTCTGTGTATTTATTTATGATTCCCCTTTAATAATATAAGAATATATAACAATTCAGTTTAAAAGCAATCTTGCTTTACTGGCGCAAGTCATGGATTACTCATTTACACTGTGCTCAGATCTGCTGTTACTGCATTAAGTCGCGCTCCTGGATAAATCGGAAGTCAGAAATTCCGAGTTCCCAGTCAGAAATTTTTTGTGGCGCATCCCCTCAACTTGGATTTACTGCTAGGGAAGTGGAAACAGACAAACGTACCCAGAGTTAGCCACTGTGTGTAAATAGCAGTAAAGATTTTAATCTGTACTGCCACTATTGTGTATTTGTGACTAACTAATCCATTTGCATATAGAGCAGGCTCTATCTGTGAATGTGTTATTAAAGTGCAAGAAAAGAAGTATAATGCTGTATTGCTAGTGATAGGCTCTACCTTGCTAAGAACTAAAACAAAATCCAGTTTTCCTCACTTTTCCTGGAATGCGTTAACTCGGGAGTGACGGCATCCGATTTCCGAGGTATCTGGAATGTGTCATAAGTGGGAAGTTGTAGATGTTCATTTGGTGGGCAAGCTATGCACCATCAACCTCTACAACATAGTTTATTTTTGTGAGTTTTCAACTATCAGCCGTTATAAATACAAACACCGATATTGGCAAATTGCTAATATCAGTGATATCTCAGCACCCACGATACATCGTTCAGGCTCTACTACCTACTGTGTTGTGGATGTCAGGAGTACATGCTACAAGTTGGAGAGAATAAATCTATCAAAGTTGCAAGTTAAAGCTTCAATTTACATTGGACACATTGTTCTATTATCCATATTTTTCATGCTGTAGATAATTAGTATTTTCAGTACTGAGCCATATGCTGATTATTTTAACATCCATCACATGCTTGGGGGGGAAGAGCCATCACAATTTACCACAGGTGATTCCTTTTTCCAGCTTGAACCAGCATGCTATCAATCAGCTGATGAATAAATTGATTAATTGTAGCAGATCTAAACCATATTAGTTACACATGAAAAAAGTGGGTCAAAACAACCCACCGCCTTGAGTAAAACCGATAAAAATAAAAAACATCCTCGGCACACCGGCTCAAACTGGATCTATTTAATGTGAGACGAGCTCATGTAGGCGAGGGCTGCAGACTCTCATCATGTGTCCCCACACCCTGAAGATAAGTTCTCACCCAGCACACTGGGAGGTGGGGAGGAGACAAGAAGTCACGTCATCCTCATCTCTCCCTCCATTTATTTTCTCTCAGCTGCGTCAGGGGGCAGCTGCTAAATGACAAACAGCACTGCATACATTTGGCCTTCCCCGATCTTGTTTCCTCATCCAGAAGTGCATGTGTTTGTCTCCTCGTCTGACTCTTTTGGTGTTTCTTTCCTCGTTCAGCTCTTCCTCCTCATCATCATTCCTCTCCCTCTCTTGTTAACTCCTCTCCTTGAGTCTGTCTCCCTCTTCCTCTCTCCTGCTCTCCCCTGCTGTGTGGCACAGTAGGTGGATGATTAGGTAGGATGCTGGAGTGTGTAAGTGTGACAGCTTTCAGACACCCACCTCCGAGTTGAGTCACTGACGGCGGTGGTGAGCATGTGATCCTATCACCAGGGTGACTCGGGTAGATCTGTGTTGCTGTGTTGTCGCTTCGATATGTAATGTTTGTTCTGCTCCAAAATGTCGACTTCTTAGAGGTAGCTGAGAAATTGTATTTATACATCTAAAGAACATGAACTTTGTTTCTGATCGTTCATTGCAAATGCAGTTTTCAAAGGCTGAGTTTTCTGTTCCACTGTGTATTTGAGGTTGTTTCATTTAAAAGCTGTTTCTAACCCAATCACAATATGCCTATAAGCATTAAGAACCCATTTATATAGACTTAGATCCATTAGTCTTTGGATGATGACACAATGTTTACAGTTTTTGTCACTGTATGTCATCAGAGGGGATTTTAAATCAAACAATAAAGATGTTATTGTAGTGCAGACATTCAGCTTTAATTCAAGGGGTTCAACAATTTTTATACTTAGTGTCTCCACTTTTAGAGACTCAAAAGTTAACTGTACAGCTGACTGGGAGTTTCAGGTCAGGCTAGTTTGTTATTTCGTGATAAATTAAGCAGACAAACGATCTGGAGTTGATTCCAAGTGTTCAAGTTGAAGGATGTTTGCACTAAAACTCTCAATATATGTCCAAAGATGTGGATGCAAGTGAAGGAGGCCATCATTAAGCTGAAAAAGCCAAATAAACCTCCCAGAGAAATAGAAAAATCTTTAAAAATGGTCAAATCAATGCTCCAGCCAGCTCAGACACTTGTGACCCTGTTCAAACCTACACTCATATAACACACAGAGCTGCATACAGAGTCAGGTAAAAGCCCCAAATGTCTTACATTAACAGTATAACAGTAATATTTAAAAAAAATTCCCTGGGAGGCCTGGGAGCTTGTGGGTTCTGCACAGTATCTTTGCTCTTCCTAGGACTGCGCTCTTCTGGACAGAGATCTCAGGTGTTGTTCCTGGAATCTGCTGGAGCCACTCGAATAGCTTGGGGGTCACTACACTGAGTGCTCCGATCACCACTGAGACCAGTGTTACCTTCAACCTCCACATCTTGAGCTCTTCTCTCAGCCCTTGATACTTGTCCAGCCTCTTGTGTTCCTTCTTCCTCATGCTGCTAACACTCGGTATCGCTACAGCTGTCACTATGGCTGTCTTCCTCTGCTTGTCCACCACGACTATGTCCAGTTGGTTAGCCATCAACATGTGTGGTAGGTTAACTAGCTGTAGATGTGAATTTGAGCATGATCTGTTGTCCATCTCTCTGTGTTAGTCTCTCATACGAGGCAGGCTCCCAGCCCTCTGCGGCGGGATAAGTGGTTAAGGAAATTGATGGATTTGCTCCTCTGGAACATTTCCACTTCCCTGAGCACACGTGGAAATTCAGAGGTGGGGAGGGCGCAAGCACGTCCACCAAGAAAGAACAGAGCAAGCATCAACATCAACAGATATGTTGGAACAAAACAGCATGAATGGAAGCGCTGGGCTGGAAGTCGCTTGCAAAGTGGAGGAAACCCACTTGCATGATGGGGAAAATGTAGAAAAAGAGAGAGAGCGGGAAGAGGATAGATGAAGAAAGTTAGTTAATCGGGAAATGCAGTGGATTAGCAAAGCAGAAGTGAGGAAGTCCACATGACATACATGTGCAGGTATGGCAGGGCAGTGGACTTTTTAAAAAGATTGTTTAACACAGTCCTGGAGAGTAAGAGGATGCCCGAGGACTGGAGAGGAAGTGTACTGGTACTGATTTTCAAGAACAAGGGTGATGTGCAAAACTGTAGCAACTACAAGAAGATCAAATTCAAATACCATGAAGCTATGGGAAAAATTGTTCAAGATAGGTTGAGAAGAAAGTTGACGATCAGTGAGCAGCACTGATTTCATGTCCAGAAAGAGCGCTACAAATGTAGTGTTTGCTTTGAGAGTGTTAATGGAGAAGTTAAGAGAAGGTCAGAAGGAGTTTCACTTTGTCTTTGTGGATCTAGAGAAAGCACATGATAGGATGCTGCGAGAGAAACTGTGGTACGGCATGAGGAAGTCAGGAGCATGTGAGGGTGTTGCAGGACATGCACGAGGACAGCGAGACAGTGCAGTAGGAGTGGCAGATGTATTCAAGGTGGGGGTGGGATTACATGAGGGGTTGCCTCTGATTCTCTTCTTTATAGCAGTGGATAATGGAGAGGCTGACAGACGAGGTCAAACAGGAGTTTCTGTGAACTATGACGTCTGCAAATGATATTGTGATCTGTAGTAAGAGTAAGGAGCAGGTGGAAGAGATCCTGGAGAGGTGGAGGTATGCGCTGCAGACGGGAGAAGAGCGGTTTGGAGATAAAGTCAGAAAGGCAAGGCTGAGATGGTTTGGACATGTGCAGAGGAGGGATAGTGGATTCACTGGAAAAAGGGATGCTGAACATGAAGCTGCCAGGCAGGAGGAAAAGAGGAAGACCACAGAGAAGATTCATGGATGTGGTGAAGGAGGACATGCAGAAGGGTGGTGTGACAGAGGAGGATGTTAGAGATGGTGAGAGATGGAGGCAGATAATCTTTCTGTCGTGATCTTTAAAGGAAGCAGCCAAAAAAAAAGACACATTGCTTATTTTGTTATAATATGAATAACCACAGCTCAGTCTGGAAATAGTACTGGATTTACTGCCGAGCTTAAACCACACATGTTTACTTCTTTTAGGTAAACTCTGCTTGTGTGTTAGCTTCTAATGCAAAATAAGATCACTGCTTTTCTCAGATCAAATATTGTTGCTATGTAACAGCTCAGAATCAAAATGTCACGACATCTCTTGATAGTTATCATATCAGGGAGCAAATTATATCGCTGTGGCACTGATAGGGATCATAACTTTCCTCGTGCCACACTAAATGTTTGACATCATCTGCAAAACGACGCCCGTAAAAGTCGCTCTTCATGACTGTAAAACCGCACGGTGGCATGTAACCGGAGAGCCACATATCTGGTTAGGTGAGGAGTCGGTTAACACAGTTGTAATTCCACTGGGTTTGGAAGAATCCCAGTAAAGGTGAAACTGGCTACAAATAAGGCCTCAGTGGTACGCGAAGACAGAATGCCAGCTGTCAGTTTAACCAGGAACGCTGCCAGAGTGTGTGTGTGTGTGTGTGTGTGTGTGTGTGTGTGTGTGTGTGTGTGTGTGTGTGTGTGTGTGTGTGTGTGTGTGTGTGTCGGTGGGTGCCAGTGAGAGGCAGTGCCAGCGATGAAGTGCCACTAAACAGATCTGGTTTCCCTCCCTGAGGAGCAGTGCGTACGTGTGTGTTGCGTGTGTGTGTATAAGTTACAGTGTTTTGTGTGGCAGCCACAGCTACTCTCAGGTTGACCTCCTGCTCTCTACTAAAGCCCCACAGAGAAAAAATATTGGTTTATTTAACCCAAACTGTGGCTCATGTGCTAAACTTATCCTCTAGAAATTGTTAAAGGTAGCAGCAATACTTCAGTTCATTCTCACATTTGTGGAAAGGGAAAGTTCCCAGTGAGGATCCCAGTGCTGCAAGAACTGTGTCTGGACCAGACATTTTTCCCCTTTTGTTGTCATTTTTCTTAACATATTGTTGTTTTAAAGCAAAGAAAAATGCACTCGAGGACAGTCGTGGAGCTTTTTCCCATTCTCTGGTGCTGCTGCAGCGTTTTCTTCCATTCATCTAACAGACTTATTTGAACAGTTTATAGACATACTTGGCCTTGTCTTGTCAGCACCATTGTTATTCAATCACTCAAAGGTGTACATGTAGAAAGTGTTTAAGACAGGCGTTACTTCCCAAAGCTTCATGGTGGATGAACTCAAAACATCTTGCTTCTTTGCTTTCTTCCTGTCGTCTTTTCAGTTCACTGAAGTGTTTATAATGTATTTCTTCATGGTAAATCTGCAACCAAGATATAATCAGGATTATATAAATATGCCACAGTTAGCAGTGGATATGTTGTATGACTCTGCTCTCTAATCCTCCTCCTCTTATCTCTCCTGTCATTCCCTCTGCTTTCACCTTGTCAATAAAATACTGAAAGCCTGAATGAAAGCAGGATGCCGGCACTCCATGGAAATTAACATCAGAGTGCTCTGGGAGAGATAAGGACGTGACAGCCATTTAGTGCCTTCTTCATTCCTTCATCATTGCACTTTTACGAGCATTTGAACAAACAAACACATAAACTCCCTATAAGCTAATAGTGGGAACAACATGAGGGCCAAACGCCCCCTGATTGACACGTCACCCAGGGCTCCCGGTGCCCTGAGAATCCCTCTCACCTCCTCACAGCCTTACAGATGATGGCTTTTATTTTGTTCACTCGCTTCACTCCACAATATTCATACCGGTCTGTTCAAACGAAATCAATAAGCTGTTCTGACAGCCCCATCTGCTTAGAAAGACGATAAGAAAAAAAAAAAAAACACGAAAAAGAAGCCTGCCAGTGGGCCTTGTGTTTCGATTTTTTTCTTTCTTTTTTGATTATTTGCTCAAAGGTGAAGCGAACCTTCACAGCCAGACAGGAAATACTGACTCATTTGTGGCTGTTCTGAATATTCCTGTGACAATGTTGGTGAAAAGGTTCAGGGGTACCATAGCATACCAGTTTTGATCTGTTATATGTATTCATCATATACTAGAGGATTACAGCTACAATCCTAAAACCAGTCTTTGCAACCAGGGGTCAGAGCACCAGGATCCCCACCCTCTGGCCACCACTCGATCCACAACTGGCATGGAACTTAACCTCCAAGAATAAGCACCTTAAACTCCACGGCTATGGCTCAGCTGAAGTGGAGGAGTTTAAGTATCTTAGGGTCAGAGCAGGAGAATGGCAGACAGATTGGTTGTATGAATGCTTTACTGGCATGTTGTGATTAACAGAGCTGAATCTGAAAGCTAAGCTGTCATTTACAGGTCGATCTATGCTTCCACCCTCAGCTACATTCATGAGCTCTGGATAGTGACTCTAAAGAGCTCTCCTTTAGAGATAGGCTGAGGAGTTCACTCATTCTCAAAAGGAGGCATTGAATGAGCTTTGGGTATTTTCAACCAGGAGAAGTCCACAAGGTAGATCCAGGACATGCTGAAGAGATTATATTTCTATATATCTCTCAGCTGGCTTGGGAACGCTTTGATACACTGCTTTTGATTACACTGCTTTTGATTACACTGCTTTTGATTACACTGCTTTTGATTACACTGCTAACCCTGCTACTTGTACCCAGATAAGAAAACAGACGGATGGATGGATGATTACAGCCTGCAGAGCTTTTAGATACAAGTTAAAGGTACATTAATAAAAATAAATTCAAGATCAGTGAAACAATAAAAACAAGACCAACCTAAGCCTAAATCTCCAGTTAGGCCCAAATCATCATACTGGCTCGAATACTTTTCTACTTAGCTCTTATGTCCTCATATGGAACCTATCCCTAACCTATCGTGGATGTGTCATGTTCTGTGCATCCACAGATAGATCTACTTAGAAATTGCAAGAAATTGTGTAAGAAGTCCTTATTGTCTGTAAATGTCAAATAGTACATTTTAATAAAGTTATATGTATGAACTTTATCAGACTTTTCACATATTGTTACTGTTTACAGGTGTCTCTGCCACAGTACCAATCAATCATGCTTAACATGTAAGCACCCTTTGAGCTAAATGCGAACAACATGCTGATATTTAACAGACCTGTAGTATCAACATGTCACATTTGTTAATTACTCAAGGTTTAAACACAATGTACAGCTGAAGCAAATAGGAACAGCATTGCAGTTTGTTACTCCAGAAACAAAGGTCATGTACAAATAGACAAATCTGGAAAAATCAGCAACCAGCAGGTTTTTATGTTATCGTGTGAAAAGCACCCACGTACAGGACACAGAGGCCGATTTAAATAAGTGAATAATGAGCCTTTATTCAGCTCACAAAGTCCAGAGTTTACAATAATACACAAACCAGGAGTCGAAGCAAGTAAAGGTACAGTAAGATCTGGACAAAAGGAAAGACAAAGCCTTATACACACACAACAGGACACAGGACAGAAGACAGGCAATTAACGGCAGGTGAAAACACGCAGGGAGGTGTGGTCGCTTGTTTCTCACACCGAATTTATATATTTTTATTCATTTATTTTTGCTGTCGTCAAGTAAAAAAATCTTTTTTTTAAATGATCATGTATGCATGCAAAACATTGGTTCATGACCAAAAGGTCAACTACTTACATAGTTTTCAACTGTACAAAGTTTCCCTTCAGAGAGTCTAAATCAGGCCTTACTGACACAATTCAAAATTGTGAGATTATTTTCATTTACGTATGGCAAAAACATTACATTTTCAGTCAAGAATTCAACAAGCTTCTATATGGAGCAGTCATATAGGAGGGAAAAGTTAGGAAGTAAAACTAGAACTAGACACAACAGGAAACTAGCCTACAAAGTAAAACAGGAAGTAACTCAAAGAAAAAACACTAACATGTAAAGGGTAGCCATAAACGAGTAGTCAGTGACAAGGATACGCGGATGACACATTAAGGAGTAGGAGTCAAGAAGAAGGACTAACAATATAATAACTGTAAAGTCACAAGACACAGAAGGATGAGAAAAAAACTAGAACAGAAATAAAGGAACGAAAATTTAAAAAAAAACCCAAGAAGAACTGAAGCTCAGGAAAACTAGAGTTATAATAAAATCACAACAATAATCGAAAATTCACAATAATAATTTTAAAAAATGTAAAAGGGCACAAAATATATGTGTGGGCTTGACAATTTACAGTTCATCCTCTGGGATATTTGTTAAACTCTGATGGCAAACCATGTAGTGTTTGTGTTTTTTTAACAAAGCACGACTTTAAAAAACAGTACAGCAAAACTGACGTTGAGCAAATGACAAACGAGGCAGCTATGACAATGAATAATGCTTCACATCAGCACTCGATACACCTGGGTTACTTGATATGACCTAGCGTAACCAGCCAGCCAAAAAAGGTTAATTGCATGAAGCTAATATAACAAGGTAGGCAATGTGAAAGACGGGTACAACAACTTCAAAGACTGCTTATAAAAGTTTACATTTATTGTCATCTTTCTAAGCAAATGGAGTTATCTAAGGTCTTTTCTATCCACTAAAGAAGGCCACGTGAACCAGCTGGTGGAAACCTTGGACAAAGCTAGTGAGATGACCCTGAGTTCAGACTTTTTATTAAACATCTAACAAAATATGTCATGTTCTGTTGTCTCTATTCTTGAATGAGCTGTACTGGGGGAAAAAGGAGGGGGAAAAAAAGACACCGCACACAGACCTCAGCAGCAGGCAGGGCAAAGATAATTAGCTGAGGGCTTACATGATGTAAAAACATGAACCGTCAATAGCACGCGCGGGTCAGAAAAAATGAATCAGCGCCACTGTATAACAGCAGCTCCCACACTGTGAATGAGCCCACAGCGCGGCACCTCCACAAAAGGACCTACAGTACAGCGACGCAAAAACAATCACACACACACACAAAGGCCCGCACGTATGTGGAGAAATCCGACAAAGCAAAGGATGATGGTGATTATGACACATAGCTATGCCACCCACAGTGGTGCCTGTGCGAGGGCAGAGCACATCAAACTGAGCAAGTGTAACACATGCTCTGTGTCAGTCCTCCTCCCCTGCACTGGCATGTAATGTATGACACATAGCTGAACCACCTACAGGCCTGCTGTCTCCATGCCCAGCTGATGATGATGGTGATGATGGGAGGGGTACCAGCCAAGGGGACAGATTCTGCCTGATTGAGTGAAAGAGGAGATAGTGTGCATGTGTGAGTGTTTACTAGCTGATGCTTGAATGTGTCAGAGAGAAGACACGTTTTCGATTTGGTCAAAATGTTTTTGTTTTGGGGTTGCTTTTTTTTATTTTAAAAATATCTCCAAATGTCATTGTAGCGTGGAACGTCATTTGCTATTCCCACCCTGGTTAAACATGTGAATCCATGTTGGAATCAGACCTCTGGGTGTTATGTGGCAGCAGGGGCATCTGTCCTGGGCTGAGGGTTATTCTCTGTATGCGAGGAACGTGCGGTATTGGGTGGGCGAGAGGGGGCATTTCAGTGGCTGGTGGCCAAGTACTTCTAGGAGATCCAATGTGATTGACCCCGGCTTAGCCCGGTGCGAGGATGTCTAATTGAGGATGTGAGATGGGGGGGGGGGAAGCAGAGGGTGTTACTGGATCTGACCCAGACGTCTTCTACAAATACAGTACAAGCCCAACACACACACAAGCACACAAAACAGGGCGTGATCCAGAAACCTAATCTAATTCTGGTCTTGCTGTGACACACATGGATGGATGAGAGGGAGCAGGCAAGTCATTTGTAGTGTGTGGGGGGAGATGATGCAGAATGTAAAATAAACTGCCTTGTTCATTCATTCATTGCGCATATTTTTATTCACGTTATGATGTTGTTATTATTGCAATCTGTCATTTATAGCTCTACTTTTAAAAAAGGTCATTGTGATTACCACTCCATCTGTTTGTGACAAACATACCTTGAGACCTGTGGAGAAACTGGCATGAAATCTTGTAAGCAGATTTAAGACAGAAACGTGGCTATTTTAAGGAATTTCTGAGTTTTTGTTGCTATCTTCTTTTGTCTTGAAACCACCAGCAAGCTTTCCATTTTAAAAAAGGTAACCTCCTCACCATTTATCATATAAATGCTTCTTATATTGCACTTTTATGCTCTACTTGAAAGCACTCAAAGTGCTTTATATAGCCAATATGTCTGTGAAGGTTCTCAGTCATCCAGGTCATCATAGTCTAATGAGCTTGGAAAGAAAAGTGCCTGGATTTCTTTAGGTTTCTTGAAGATGTTTCACCTTCTTCAGTTCTAAGAGCAATTGGTGGAGAGTCCCTGAATTTTTACAGACAAAAACATGGATGTGCCATGGGCTTCCCTGTGTCACCTACTGTAGCCAACCTTTACATGGAGGAAGTGGAAAGAAAGGCTCTTGGCTCTTTTAAAGGATACCTACCCACTGGTACAGATATGTTGATGACACCTGGGTCAAAATCAAAACCAAAGAAGGAGAATCCCTCACTGCTCACATCAACTCAGTGGATAAGTTCACCAGGGAAGACATAAAGAATAGCAGTTTGCCATTCCTGGACTGTGTTGTATGCATTGAGGAGAATGGAAACCTCAACATTGAAGTTTACCGGAAGCCCACACGGACCAGTACGTACTCTCCGACTCCCACCGTCCTCTGGAACACAAACTTAATCAGGACCCTACAACACCGGGCAGAAAATGTTCTAAGCCAGAAGAGAAAAAGAGGGAACACACACGTTTTGAGAGCTACATCAACTCCTTTTGTAATTTGATATCTAATTGCTTCTTTTGTTACAGAAACCAAAAAGCACTAATCCATCATGCTAGAGTAAAAATATGATGACAGTCTCCTTGCAATTAGGAAAAGTCTGTGGCAACCACGACCTCTGGGCAAGTAGCTGTAGCCACCAACTGATCTGTTTGGGTTGACAAGCGCATCTCATCTGGGTGACACATCTCTTTGTAACAGGGGACCCGACTGAGATGGTTTCCAGTCGTTTGTATTCTGGTTTAATTCCTGAGCACCTATTTCACTTTGCAACTAAATTGCTGTCTTGCAGCAACTACGTCACTATCTGTGGAGGAAAGTCTGACTTCTATTGCAAATTCACGAGGTTCTGACTGCACTCTGAATGTAAGAAGTTATGGTGAGTTTCTGTATATGAAGATGGCAACATATTTGTGATTTTCTCCATATTATCACAGACAGATTGAAAGTAATTACCAACTTGACCTATTTGATCATAAACTGATGGCGGACTGAGTCCATATTTTTTCCATTTTGGTGCAAAGCACCAAACTCATTTTAAAGACAGCTACTGACTGCAAGTGGTCACAGATCAGGTCCTTTCCTAGAAAGCAACAATTATAAAGGCAACAATCCAGCAAAGTCATTGCACGTGGTTGCAAAACTTGTGTTATGTGTCATGTGGTCTCTAGCTACTGCTTTCCCCAGTGTGACTGCAGCATTGGGCACCGAGAAATTTAAATGCAGCCCAGATTCTTTCATTTCAAGTTATTTCTGTGCCTCTTTTCCAAGGTAGCATCCATGAAAAACAGAGTTTACAAGCCTTATCAGAGTTCAAACTAGTAACAACCTTGCTAACGTGTTGACACATACCATGTTCTGGCTGAGGGGTGCTTTAAAATGGATATTTGCACAAAAAGATGAAAGAGGATTTGAAGGGTTAGTGAAGTTAAGCTAGTGGACATAAATTGATGCGCTACTCCATGGCTAGCGACATTAGGCTAATTTAAACAGGCACAGGTCTTGTAGTTGGGAAAGTTGCAGTAGTAGCTTTGGGGTGAAGGTATTATTATTGAGGGTTAGTCTGTGAGGTAAACCACCTGCAAGTGATCAGTTAGAAAAGATAAATGCTTGCATAAGCAAAACTAAAACAGCTAAGACTGCGAACTGCCAGGGATGAACCCATTCACAACAAGGTTAGTGATTGATGCGTTTCTGCCATCTGATTTGGTCAGTCAGAATCCATCAGCTATAATCTCCTCAGTGAAATCTTAGATGTCCCAAGAGCAAAACCTAAAGGTGTTCTACACATGAACACATAAAGAAGCTGCACAGAGCCAAAATGACAAGTGAAATGTTTTTAGGACTGATGTGTTGGTGCACATAGTAGACTTTTAAATGGTCTGATACCTCATCACATACATCATAACAAGCAGATTGGTTTGTGAAATCCTGTTTTAAAGCCAAGATGTCATCATTTTGTCCTTGTTTCGATTATATTACCATATTTGGAGAGATGATCTAATACTAACGAGCTTAGTCGTTACAGTGCATCTTTAGACTGTATGGGTGAGGTGCACAGAAAAACAGATTCATAATACCAGATTATCTCAACAAAACTGAGCTTGAGCTGGAAGTGAAATTAACCACACAGCATAACTTGTTACGCGTAAGACAGTCGCATTAAAGTGCTCCAAAAGGGATCAGCTCCACAAAGTTGGTGAGACGTCATGTTGAGCCACTCTGAGCCTCTAACAGACAGCCACCTCTGTCGCCACACCTCTCAGCTAAAACAACCACACCCTAATAATTAATAACTTTAAGCCTTGATACAGTTTAAACAGGTGAGTTATAATCCCTCATACCCATTACTGGGTTGACTTGCTTTATTTTGCCAGCCTTAGGTAGCCGAGGAGCTGCATTTCCCACCTGAGAGCTAATACGAAGCAATAATGCCAACTATTTGGAGAGGTGTTTCTTTCCTTTCTATGGTTGCATGTTTAATATTCACTGTCTTATTATTGCTGATCCTGGAAAGTGGTTGCTCTCAGTCTGCTTTTTAGTGCTGAGCCCGTTCTGAGTGTTTTTGCTTAAAACACAGCTGAACAAAGAACAGAGGAAGAACCACAACAGTCATGTTGCCCGCAGAGGAAAAAACAAAACAAAACAGTGAGATGAAAATCAGCGTAAAGTTATTAAGTCATTACTTAACATTATTTTCCCTTCTCCAGCCCTAGTTAGCTGTAAAAGTGACAGCTAACTAGGACCAAGCCTTGGCAAAGGTCTGTCCTCCACTGAGTGTTTAATTGCTGCTCTTACAATAATGATTGCCTCTCATTCATGCAAATAAAGCATAACTGAATTCAACCGACGCAGAAAGAGGAACAAGATAGAAAAGCACACTGAGCTGAAGTGTTTTAGGCAATCGCGCTGAGTGGAAACAGGTAATAAGACGGATGTAGCGGTGACATTGTGGCTATATGAAAATCAAAGTAAGGGGATGTGTGGAGTGAGCTTGCACTTTGGTTGCTGAGAGGTGAAGAGGAGTTAAAGGGGGGAAGAGGAAGCTCTGTGCTATGCCAATAGGAAGAGTTTGTTCCTCAGTGAGATACAGGAGACAGTGTCAACACACACGCTGTGCTCAATATAGCTACTGTCACACGGCCAGGCGTACCTCTCTCTCCTTCCCAGCCTGACACTTGCACCTTTCCTGCCTCGCTCACATTCTTCTATCTCTTCCTCACACAAACAGGTTGCATTCTTTTCCCCCCCTCCTCACTTTTCCTCAGTCCTCCCTCCGCCTCCCTGTCCATCAATGTCACTTCCCCAGCACTAAATTAACTGATCCCTCTTCCTTTGCTTCCCTCTCCTCTCCCTCTCTGTATATATTACAGGCTTGACACCTTGCCAGACATTGGTTTAATATAACACGCATTCTCTGTGCCTTCCACCCGCTCTCACATTACCCTCTCTTTCCAACTCCCACCGCCCCGCTTTCATATGGGCACTGGCCGCTTGCTTTTTCCATACTTTACCCACCGCAAAAGGAGCTTTTTGTTCTTGAATAGCTCCCTCATTGCCATGGTAATCCAACAGAAAGAGAGTGTGGTTTTTCTGTCTCGGGCCTCATGGATGAAAATAGTAAGTCACGATGGGTTTCTTTCAGTGGCCCTGAATCTCAAAACTCAGTCAGTGCAAATCTGAGTCTGAAGTTTAGAAATGAGTTTGCAGTGTGTTTATATAAATGTCATATTTTAACTGAAGCGGTTTCCCACACAAGTGTCCTTCTTTTTCATCATCTTCTTCTTCCAGGTGGACCTCTTGCTGCTGGGTTAACCCTCCTTTTGATCCCCTTCTTCCTCTATTTCACTTGTCCTCCACTATCATCCTCCCCCTTCCTTCCTTCCCTCCCTTCTCGTCCTCCACTGCCTCACCACTCGCTGTGGTAATCCCATTACTCATGTGCGAATACCAGCTGGGGGAGAGAGGGAGGGAGAATGTGCACAGAGGATAACTGTGTAGGGGCCTCACATCCCAGCGAGACGGTTGGACACTGGGCGTTCTTTGAAACACTTGTTTAGAGAGGAGAAGGAAACATCGAGTGACACTGTAGATTGTTTCAGTTGAAATTAAACCTTTTAACTTAGACTTTTTAAAAAAGAAAAAAGAAAAAAAAGAACTAGGTTTGGCTTATAGGTAGCCTAACCTCAGCATCTGTGATATGACTCCCAGCTCGTTAGGTTTTTCTGTTTGTTTTTGCATTTTATATTTTCTCTCTACATCTCTATTTACTTATCAAACGAAGATCAAATGCCTCCTTTTATAGGGCATAGAATAGGTGAAACAGATACAAAGATTAAAAGGGAGCGTCACAGGACTAATTTGACTTGGTGGTTAAGAGTATCAATGACAAAGCCTGGGGGACATGCAAAAGTATCTGTAATGTTGCCGCTTATTCAAATGAAGACATTAGTGATCCAAAGCACTTCCAGGGGTATCAAATTGTTGTTTCGTATGTGTTTTTTTAAACAATGATCCTATCGCGGGTAAAGACGGTGAAAAACAGGGACAGAGGGAGTGATATCTGGCCGTCTCTCCCTGACTGTTGGACTGGTAAGCTCGAAAATAAACAAGTTCTTTGATGACAAAGAATCCATTGACTCCCTTATTCCGTCTCTCTCTCCCACTCCTTATTCTCCACAGCTTTGCTCTCTTTTCCTCTCTCTCTCTTTCTCTGGCCTTCTTTTGCTCGTGCTGTTTTGAATGGATGAAGTTGGTGGTGGGTGAGCGTGGTGTGTTTGCAAGTGAAGGGGCAGGAGGAAAGGAGAGGGAGGGGCATTAACCGCCACCCTGCTGCACTTGTTGTCCCCTCAGCTGCCGGCTTTTTCTTTCATCCGGTCTGCTCTCACCCACCCATGCCTTTCAGACTAGCAACCCATCTTCCGTTTGCTTTTCACTGTCGCTCAAGTTAAACCTTTTTCACTTCAGTCAAGGTTGCTCCTTACTTGATGAGTTGAAGCAGATTTTTTTTTTTTTTTAAATAAGAGTGAGTGGGTGGGGGGACTTTGCAGGTGTTCGAAGTTGATCATGTAAAATAATTTCTTGGAAATCAAGTCAAAGATAATTGTAGCATGGGTGTATGAAAAGAGAAAGTCAAAGAAGGAAAAGAGGAAGGAAGAAAAAAAATGTGTGCACTTGAACGTCTGAGTGTGTGTGTGTGTGTGTGTGTGTGTGTGTGTGTGTGTGTGTGTGTGTGTGTGTGTGTGTGTATTGTTGCCTTTGTTCAAGTCACCAGTGGTATGAATCATCATCAACCAGCCTATGTAAATACTGCATTACACCTCTGTTGGTTATTCAACGCCCCGTCCAGGAATTATAATCCTGCCTGGCTTTCACTGGTCGCTGAAATCAGGTTTTGCATGTACATACATTTTGTGTGTGTGTGTGTGTGTGTGTGTGTGTGTGTGTGTGTGTGTGTCTGCAGCACTGCCTGTGGTGGCACTGGTTAGTGGGCTACCACACCCATTGTCCACGGTAATTACACTGACTCAAGCCATCTGTGTTTTAGAGGCACAGACCAGAAGAAACCAGTGTGTGTGTCTGTGCGTGTGTGTTACTGCTGACTGGATGCCATGCTACTGTATGAAGCTACCAACCTGACGTCCAGTGAAAAAAGTGTGCTGTCACAACTGATGCACCATCCGTCTTCTGCATCAGTTGTGACCGTTTGACACAGATCTCAGGTGGGTCATCTGTCCTTACTTGGGAATTTGGGAAACTGGGATGGGATGCATCACTTCAGTCTGATGGGAGGTGCGGCGGGGTGGGTGTATAAGGGTGTGAATCTGGGGATGTTCACACCCACTCAACTTATGCATTCACATATACACAAATACTCCAGTGACAAAATCTCGGTTCTCCCTTTCATTCCCTCCGTCTTTCTTTCGGCGGAGCGTCTGTCTGTCATTCCGATTAGGAACGGGCAGAGTCACATAAAGCTGTGAGAGGATGAAAAAAAGGGCGGGATGGGAGATAGAGGGAGTTACGGATGATGCGGAACCAATAAGACAAGGCTCTTCTGTGATACACTCTGTTTGTCAAATTCACTCGCCACATTATAGCTGCGTCTAATCCAGTGGTTCCCAAACTTTTTGCTGCCATGCCCCACTTCAGAAGCCAAAACGTTTCAAACCCTGAATTTGTTTTGAATTTTATATTTCTGAAAGTTGGATTTCAGTAAAAAAATTAATAAAAAAAAAAGCATCAGTAAAGCTTGTTTTTCTTTTTCATGCAAAAATCAGATTACTTCAACTTAGTTTAATACACATACATGTATATTTTTGCCCTAGTTATCAACAGCTGCACATGTGGGAAATCACCTTCCTCTAAACTGTAAAGCAAAAGCTTCTGAACACCTTAATATTGCCTCATTTTACTTTAGCTTACAGACAGAATAGATAGTTTCCAATCTAAATTTAGAACTGATGGAACATTTTTATACGTTCACATCAAACAAGTTACAGAAGATTTATATTTTTATAGCACCGCCTCTGTTGCGTTTACATTCAAAAGCTAAAAAGGAAATGAGGAGACGAAGACTCACTAGTGGCCTAACTGATGAGACAAAAGGACACCTGGCTGCTTTTAACCCAGGTCTCTGAAATCTTTAGTTTCTTAAGCATATGCCGCAATATTCAGACATCTGTACTTTGAGCTCTTTACTTCTGTGCAAGAATATATAAATATAATATATGTGCACTAATTGGAGCAGATATTCTCAAGTTATTTAGGATTATTTAGCAAGCTCTCACATCACAATTAGGCTTTTAATTATAACAGTTTAAGGACGAATGAACTGTAAAAGTCCACCATCTGTTTAAAAAGTAATTAAAAGAAGAAGAAGTAAAACAACAACAACAACAAAAAGACAATAGAAGCATAAAGTAGAGGACAAATACACTGCCAGCTAATTGTGCCTAATTGCAATATATAACAAGCTCTTTATACTGAAAATACAAGTTTCTTTACTTAGTTTTCACAAGTCTGTCAACCTTGTAGCTATAGCAGTGACCTGTGGAGAAAAGGTGAGAGCTGGTGTGAGGGAAGGGAAAAGAGACGGAGGCACGGAGAGGTGGCTGATGATGGAGAAGGACGAGGAGGAGGAGGAGGAAGAGAAGAGGTGTGAGCGTGCGGGAGGGCAGATGGGCACATGTATGGATGGGTGGTAAAAGACAACAGAACAATGCAAAGAGGCAATCGGGGGAGAGAAATGAGGAGAGGTGGATGAAGAGCCAGCGTGAGGGAGGAGGAGGTTGAGGAGGAGGAAGCGGGTAGGAGAGAGAGAGAGGGTGCAGAGTGAAGCGCCGTGTTTATCAGTGCTCAGAATGTACTGTGCTGTCGGTAAATGTCATCTCCTGTGCTTGAGTTACAATAGTCACAGACAGAGGCACACGTGGATAAGCGTACGCAGGAATATCAAACAGCAGAAGCCATTTGTCCACGCGGCGTTAAATCGCTCTTACTCGACTGTCAGATTTTCTTGTCCCCCGTCAGATCTTCAGCTTTTTCCCTCATCTCCCTCTGTGTGAAGAGCCTCGGAGAGACGCTGTAACGCTCTTCACCTAACCCAGACATGCAGACATCTGAAAATGCAGAACAATTGATAGATATGTGCTGGAGGCAAGTCAAAATAGATGGCAGCAACAAACAGAGGAAAGGGCAATGGTGTGACACTTGTTCCCAGCTGATTGCACTATTGTCAGCTGCACTGTGAGAAAAAGTCACACAGGTCTCTCCTGTGGTCTTCCTGCTTCTGAAGAAGACAGGGCAGGATGGGAAGAAGGTTCAGTGCCCAGTTTAATGGATTTCTTTTAGTCCAGTTCCTTATCAGGCACAGCAGGCTTGGTTTCCTGAGCCTGTCAGAGAATGGCCAGCAAAGGGAGGAGAAATCCTGTTTGTAAATCACACCACAGGGACTTTGTTACCATCAGGGGACTGTTTACTTTGTTTTACTACCACTGTCTTATCCTGTTGACAAGGCAGTGCAGTGCTGTGTATCGCTGATGTAACAGTGCGGTCAAAAAAAGAAGAAAAAAAGGGGGAAAAAAGCACAAAAACATGCTCTTTAAACCTCCATCCTGTACACCAGGTGCTAGTGTGCAAAAAGGCAAAAAAACCAAAAAGAAAAACGGAGATGCACTTCACCTCCCATGTGTGACGCCTCACCCATTACCGGCACAACATGACAGCTTCATATCAGCAGAGGAGGAAGCAGTGTGCGAGCTAACAGTGGCACGACACCTGTCCACTCAGTTAAACAGGTCATTCTGTACATCCAATCAAGACCTTACAAATGGCCAGATGTCTCTGTGCTGTCAGGTGTCTGATATGCACACATAGCACTCCTTTGGTCACTGTGTGTGTGTGTGTGTGTGTGTGTGCGTGTGTGTGTGTGTGTGTGTGTTTGATGGTGGGTTAAACTCCTTATTGGCTGCAGTTAAAAAAAGAGAGAGAGTAGCACGAGGATTCAAGTTTATTTCTCAAAGTAACCACAAGTTTTGTTTTTGCAGAAAACTGAAAAAAAATTTTAAAACGGGGTTTTTTTCAGTCTGTGCCAAAACTGAAAACAGCAGTGATGTCGAGACAATCAAGATGTATGTTTAATTGTGGTCTCACTGTCCTGTTAATAAGAAACAAGTCAAAGAAACAGCACACACTAAACATACCTAATAAAGCTTCAACACAAATGGGGATTGGCATATTTTACGAATGAGGTACATGCTAACCAAAAGAAACAAGGTGGCATTACTAATGAGAAATATAAAGAAACCGATGCGATGGAAAACTGTTAGAAAACCGACAACATGTGGGTGAAAGTGGGGACAAGTGAAAAGTCTGGCAAACTTTTTACTAGAGAGAGACATGTTTTATATGTATATACTTTAAGAAGGCAACAGGGGTGTGGTGGTTAGAGCCACCTGGTTCCAGCCTTCTGGTTGGAGTTTGCATTGGTTCTCTACTCTAATGCATTGCTGGTTTCCTCCCACAGTGAAGAAGCAACTTGTGTATGGCTACCTGTGCTACCTGTCCAGTGTGTACCCTGTGGCAACTGGGATAGGCTCCAAACCCCACCCACCCCCGGAGATGGATGGCTATACACTCAAAATTATGTGGAACACAGAGCAACACCTTCATAAAGGTTTTGTATGCCTTTTCAATTACCTGTGTATAATACTCGTTTCAATTATGCAAACCTTTCCCTTCAATTAAATGTTCTTGTAGATATAATCTACTATATTAATGCCTCACAAAACTTTTTGTCACACCATCAGTAAATAAACTTAGTTATCTTAAATTTAAAAAAAAAAAAGTAAAATTACAAGAATGAACTGAATTGAAAAGAAAATACAAATACAGATAAACTAAATATACTACAATAAGGAGCTTAATAGGTAGAAATGTAACCACAAGAAGTACAGGTATTGTGCTATGAGGTGGTGAAAAGTAGTGACTGAGTTATCTTATAGATAGGCTGTATTCTCCATGGAAATAATAATAAGCAGGTGAGAATCGAGTGTGTCTGTACATAACTTGTTTTTGCTCTATTTTTCTGAATATGTTAGCCACCGCTGATTAAAAATTTGTTTCACTTCGTAAAACATGCGAAAAAAGATGAGTATATGCCCCCTGATGTCAGCATTAATCACTAACTGACGTTTTCTTGTTGTTTTTCTACTTTAATAAGTGTATCTATCCTCATAGGAAGAGGCCTAATTGATACCTGACTGACGTAAATGAACGCTGCGAGTCAAGCCGCTCTCGCGCCTCTCTCTATCCGCAAGATTCGACGTGAAGTCACCACGGCAGCGGCGCGCTGTAACGGTCTCCCAGGCAACGCCGCGTGCTGCAGTGACGCCAGCCCGGGTCCCGGCTCGTGGTGAGTGGGGGCGTGACTCGCCACGTTTGCCCCCCCCCCCCCCCTCCCTCCTCGTCCCCCGTCAGTGTGGGCGGGCCCCGCTAAAGAAGAGAACGAGCGAAACACGACACTCCGAGGACGGAGAGAGGCACGGGGGGAGGAGAGAGTGAGCGCCGAGTGGTGCGAGAGTGAGTGGAAGACTGAAAAAGTCCGTGAAGAAAGAGAGGTTCCTTTTTAACGTTAATTTCTGTCAGAGAAGTAAGGCGGGTTCGCGGCGGAGAAATGTCAAACAGCGACGAAGATGCGGTTGAGACGGAGTAAACAGCTACCGGACAGTTAGCGAAAGAAGTTGTTGGAAGAGAAGAGAACGACACTTTTCGCCTGGCTCGAGTCGGGACGGTTGACCGTCTTTCTTGAGCAACTTGAGCAGATTTGAGGCTGCGAGTTACGGGACGAGAGGACCGACGAGGTGCGGGCATAAAGCGAGTCCTACTTGTGAGATAGCTGGTTTAGGACCGCACCGAGAGATAGAGGTTGGGGGGGAGAGAGTGCCCGGCGGCGGCTTAACGAATAGAGAGAGCCGCTGGAGCTGAAGCTGTAAAAGTTTGCCTCGTATCTTCAGCGAGTTCTTGACGAGATTGGAAAGCAGAGCGGGAGGAAGAGGCCGAAAGACTGACTTTTCTTTCCACAAGCAGCTTTGTGGAATTTTCCCAGTTTAGCAAACTTTAGCTGTCCTGCCGAAGAGCTAAAGCGGAAAGAATGAAAACACCTGGAGATACTGGTAAGCTTTCGCCTCTCCCCTTATTACGGTTATTTTATTGTTTCTTTTTTTACTTCCAGAGGCTGTAGTCCGCAAAGCTCCACAGTAACTACCGGCACATAGCTGATTGACTAACAAGGCAAGACAGTTAACCACCCGCTTCCAGCCTGAAAGCCACAAATGAAAACCTGTTGATTTGACTCGTTTCTCACGAGCGGCGCAGCAGCCAGTGGTTTCGCTTGATAAGTAATAGCAATCTGGTCCAGGTTAGTACTGTACTCCAGTTTTAAGAGGAAGTGGTTAAACTACTGTACAGTGGTGAAAGCGACATCCTCCGTGTCACCCAGACAACCTGATTTCTCCATCCAGAAACTTTCAGAGAGCTCAGTAAAAATCCTAGAAGCACAATCTCTACGAGATGATGAGGGAGCAGTGTTCAGGTGATTGGATGAAGGCAGGTATGCTCGTAGCAACGTGATATTAACTCAGTAAGGAGCATTGTCAGGTCTGTCACGGTGTTTGAAGTGAGGAGTGTGTGTGTGTGTGTGTGTGTGTGTTGGGGGGGATTCCCAGCAGTCAGCTGAGGTCTGTATGGGTGTCTGTTTGTCTAATTCCTGAAATGCTTGCATAAGTTTGTTCTTGTTGCTCCCTTTCTCTATTGAAGCCAGTGAATTTTTTTTCTCTGCACAAAAGAGGAAGTGGAAGTACACTCGTGTGCCATCTATGCATTTTATTATTTGAGGACTAGCCATAAAGTGTGTGCCTTAAACTATTCTTTCTCCATTCACAAAGCTACTATTTGTTTCAGCAAAAGTGAAGAGATTTGAGGTTCAAGAGAGAGTGGATAACATCTGAAAGTATATCTCAGTCAATTATACTGCAGTGTTTAGCGTTTTGCACGATTTTTATCTTAGTATTGTTATGCTTAAATCAAAATGCCCGCACCAAATAGACTGAAAAGACAGCAATAACAAGGAACTAGAGCCTGAGTAGTCTCATAACTTACGAATAGTAAGCAAATAATCTGATGCCTTGTCCAAGCTTTAGAAACAAACACTTATTATTAAATAATTTTAATAATAAGCGTGTATCTGCATCTTTAATAAGTGTGCTCTGCTGCCAGAACAATGTGGTGACTTTCTAAGCATTTGGCGTGGGGGCATGTCAAGCAGTGCAGGACACTTCCCACTCGGGACCCCTTCCCCCACCATCAGCCCCTTTACCCTCCACATTCCTACACACACACACACACACACACACGTTCACTCAAAAACACACACTCCCTGCAGCAGCCTGAGTAGGCTGCCGTGACATCACACCACATCCCACCACAAGTAGCCCTTTTATGACAAGGAAATGCATGCTTGTGTGGCAGCAGATAGCCTGAGCCCATGTGGGAAGGCAGTAAAAATTGATTGGGTTTAGGTTATAGGTTTGATGTATGCTGCTTGTGTGTGTTTGTGTTTGCTATCTGTTCAGTAAAAGGTTAACTGTGGCTCTTTTGCATGACATGATCCAAAGCATACACAGACATCCCACCAGTGTTATTTTGCATTTGAGTGCACCGATGGTGAGGCAGTCTGTAAATGACCACTCGTATTTTCTTAATTTCGTTAACATTTTAAGCAAATATCAGTGTTTTGTTTTGTTGGGGTTTTTTTGCTTTAGGAGGTTGGCTGCACATGTAAACATTACTGTTGTGCATGTAGTTAAGGCAAACTGTCTGTGTTACCTTACATAACAGAAGTCTGTGCATTTTACTCCACTTTTTTTTAACCTATATGATAAACAACAGATGTCTTTAAGCTTGAGGAAATAAAAAAAAAAGAATTGGTATTTAAATAGAATAATGTTCCTAAGGTGAAAAATCAAAAGACTACAATTTCTTTTTCATAATAAGCTCAACATTAAGGTTTTGCATTGCTTAAAATTTGAAAAAGTTGTCTGTTCCTCATGATATTCATCACAGATTTCACAAATTTGATTCATACTGCTGCTTAATCATTTCAGCCGTAGTTTATAATTATATGCACGTCATCTCAAAGTCATTATGTAACAGCAAATCTTATCCTATAACAGCACCTTTAAATAGTTGAATTATTGAACTGGCTAATCTGTGCCGCTCTCTTGATCTGTCTGATCTCCTGTTGTTGCTGCCGTTCGTGATCGGCGCTTTAACCCTTAACTCTTTTGTTGGATGTGGAAGGAGCCAACAGCAGTCCGTGGGTAATGTGTGGGATGAAAAATGTAATCATTCATTCCTGGGACTGTTTGATGTGGGATTTATGTCCCATATGATAAGTTCTGCCTCTGTAGAGCTTACGTTCTTTTCTCTCCAGCACTTCCTTTACGCTTTTGTTTTCTACGCCCGCTTTATTAAGCTGAATACATGATAGGATTACTGTTTTGGAAAGTATCCCCATTTAATCATAATCACTGCTGTTTACCTGGTCTTTGTTAGTGCTTGATGTAGTCTGGGGGGATTGGCTGCAAGCATTCCAAGTTTTCTTCAGGTTGCATTAGTCAGCAGTGAGGTGGTATGTACACACATCATTAATCTATCTTTGTGTGGCCCTTGGAGGGTGTGCTAATGATTGATTAAGCTTGGGTGATAAGAGCTTACAGAAACAAAATAATAACTCCCTAATATGTTATCTGCACACTCACCACATAATCTGAACTCTAGCTTTTGTATCTCACCTATTTTCCTCCACTTTTGAGCCACTATCATTCGTTTCCCTCTCTGATGTGATAAGGACTGGTTTGTGTCCTTGTGTGACAGGATTGCATAGTGGGACCCTTGGCTCTGGAGTGGCCATTGTGCGTGTGTGTATGTGTGAGTGGAGTGTGGGACAATGGTGGGAGTGGGGCAGGGCCTGAGAGTGATTGTGTGTGGACTTGTGGGGCTGGAGACCTCTCTTTATGATAATAATGGTGGGGAGCAGCTCATAGTTTGGAGGTGCTTTTGACACACGAAGAGACCGCACTTCAGCATGCCTGTGAAATGTGTGTGTGTGTGTGTGAGAGAGAAAAGTGAAGTAAATTTGGACATTTTGACCTGTTTGTCACCAGTTTTAAATGTGACTGTTTTATTCTTCTCCTTGTTTCCCTGGAGTTTGATATGGCAGGACTGGAGACAAAAGGGCTGTTTGTGACCAATGATTTGAGAGTGGATATTTCGCCATCCCTCCCTGTGTGGGTTCACATGTGTGATTGCTAGCATATGCTTTTCAATCTCAACTACTGTGATGATAAGCACAGCGATTAGCCTTATCTGTGAAAACTCCCTTGCAGTGCTGACCACAGCAAAACCACTACCTCCTACTATCCAGTACAGTTTTACAGTCTGCTTTATGGGACAGAGCCCTACTGTGATCAGGCTCAGGAAGCATACTTTCCAAAGGTGTCGTATCATGGTAATTGTTCATGTGAAAAGGCTTGTAAATCTGCAGAGAATTGACTTTGATTGTGTGAACTTACAACTTCTTAGAAATAGTTTAGAAACTATTAAGTTAAAGTTAGTAAAACAATAGTGGACCAAAATTTTATGCAGCCCTTTATCCCTTTTATTGTACTTTTTATATTTTACATTTATATTTATTATTGAATCTTGCACTAAGGGAGTGGCACTCCAATTTCGTTGTACTCTGTACAATGACAATAAAGGCTATTCTATTCTATTCTAATGTATCTGTGCAGCACAAGAAATGAACAGAAATACATAAAATTTTAAAAAAAAAGAAGTCTTTAGAAAATATAAATAAATAAATAACTTGACCTATATTTTATGCTTTCAAAACTAACTTCAGTAAAATAAAAATAAACTGGAAGTGTCTGCAGTTTCATTCTTTATCTGTGTGGTCAAATTTGTCAACCCAAGAAGAATCAGGAAGCTTTGGTTTGTGTGTTTATTGAGACACCAATGTTACATATATTTTAACACTTACTCTGAACTTCTGACAAATAACACTTCCATTGTAATCCATTTGCCAAAGCTGGGATCGATACCTATTTTCAGGTCCACATGCTCCTTTAGTTCCGAGCAAACACTGAGGTGCCACAGAGAGTTAAATATTCTTTCAAAGTGTGGCTCAAATGTCATCATATGGCAGGAGAAAGATGCAGAAAAGTTGGCAAAACCTCAGCCCACAAAACGTGTAAACGGACCCATCCATAACATGAGGCTAGTCATTAAATATGCCACTTCATGGTTGGCGTATTTCTCTCTGTATGAAAAAGTGTTCATCCCAAGCTTAATGTATTGCTTATATTGCTTGTTTTACAATCAGTAATAGGTTGATTTTCTAAGCAAGATGTTTCTAATGCACTTGCAGCTTCTTCTGTGTCACACTCTTTTTTTTATTGTAAAAGTTTTAATATCATGCTTTGTAGTTGACAAATGACTTCTGGTGTGTGTGTGCTGCGTGCGCGGGGGTGGGGTGGGGGGGTCGTCTTCAAATGTCTGTATTTAGCCAGGAATTTCACCAAAGGGAACAATGTGCTCAGCCAGTCGACACTAATGGACCTCCCCATCATTAGTCCTGTGCCGCCCTTGACCAGGGAGACCAGAGAGAGACAGCAGCCAACAAGGCTGCATTACCCTTGATAGTTCGAACGCCTCTGACCGCTGTCCAGCACCGCTCTCAGCACATTCACCCCCGTGCCCACCCACCCCCGCCTCAGAGACCCACACATTAACCTCACATCTGACCATCTAGTCCTGTAGTGTGCGGAGGAGGACAGAGCGAATTCACAAAGGCACTACATACCCTGGGCACCATTTGTTTCAGATCTTATGTTTGGGTATGCAGTTAAATGTATTTTTAAGTGCTTGCATAAAGTGGGCTTAATTTAATCAAGCATAAAACACATTTTTTGTTTATCAAACAGTCAGAAATCACAAGAAGATCCATAGATATCTTTTAAGATAGGTAACACAGTGTTTTTGCCTTGAGATTATATATACCAATCACTTACGTGCTTTGTCAGCGCCCCCACCCAAAAGACCCATTTTGAACCAGGAGAAAACCCAAAACAGTTTATTTTATTGTACAGATTCTTACAGATTACACTTTCTGTGCAGTATTTTACCCCTGTGAATTTTTTACACCCTCCTCAAGTGCACCTTTATAAATATGGTAATCTAGTATTCTAATATTTCATATCTTTTGTAAGTGTTGCTATTTTGTTTTAGTGGTACAATAAAAAGAAAACTTCTTGCATCTTGGTTTCACTCTTAAAGAACTTTTAAGTTTATATAGAAAACCCCTGCAACTTAAGTAAGCGTGTCTTCAGGCCGTGTGCGTTTGTCTGCAGTAGCAATCTGAGCCTAGTTTTACTACGAGATCACTGGCTGGGGTCACTGTATGACCCTGGTATTGGCTTTATTGGTTATTGGTCAGAGGTGGTAATGGGGTGGGTCTGCATGTCTGAATGGGATGAACTGTTGACAGATAAGTGTAACACTTTTGAAGAACATGTGTGTAACATACACAAACACTCGTACTCGCTGCTGCTTTTTATCGGAATTCTTGGACCTCCCACATTCCTGCTTAGAAGGTTAATAGTTGCCGGCTGTGTTGCATTACACATGAGGGGAAAACACAACACTTACTATCTCTTCAAGCTTCTCCTGAACACAGTGATGATGATGTAGAGATATTTTCAGTGCCTCATAAGGATACTATGTGTCTGTTATTCTATGAGAGTAGTTGTACTCTATTTTAAAGCTAGCTGCAGATCCACATACACACAGACAAGGGTCCCTTTTCAAATGGGTATCAAAATACATGTTGAGAATGCAGAGGGGTGTGTTGGTGTGCATGGGTTGACCTGCACTGTTCAGCAGCTGCCTGCGTTTGTGCATGCATGTGCATTGTAATGTAATACGGGGAGTTTACGGAGCTGTGGAGTTGACTCGGTGCGAGGTACAGAATGGCATGTTGTTGTAGAAGAATATGAAGTGTGTACATGAAGGTTTCTGGATGGCCAGCTCAGTAAAGGTATTACTTGTTGAACAAAGCTTGTACAGCGGCACTTGTGGGTGTATGTAACGGCTTTTTGGTGACGGCGGCGCCACTGAAACTGAGCCGAGTCTGATGCCATACACACACACACACACACACACGCCTGTGTGAAAACCAGGTAACTCTATTCCTCTGATCCTTCCAGATGAGAGGTTTTATTTTGGATCCTCACGATACAATGACCTGTCCTTTAAGTTTGAGCCTGTCTTGTCACCTCTCCACTAGTTGGAGTATAATCAGGGTGTAAGGTGTCAACACTGTGACAGCACTTAGTCAGTTAGCTACCTCTTCCTTCATCCATTATCTCCTCTAACCACACCACAACTGCCTGGCCTGCTGCACACATATATTAACACAGAGTAGTTTGTTGCAATCCTCTGTTGACAGAGCTGCACCCATTGGTTGCTGTTTTTGTTGGGCTCGGCCTCAGGGGTGTTGTAATCTATACTGGTAATCTAGATTAACCCCAATAACAGTGGTTCTGCTGGGGGCATCTTGGCATAAAGGGGTCAGCGCACAATGTGGCTGCTAATTTTCATACCAAGCGGGTTCATAACAACAGGACAGCTTTAAAACAATCAGAACTATGTGGAATTCATGCAGTATGTGGGTCTTGCATGTAAGGTGAATGTGTTTATTCAAACAGTTATGTATGTGTTCAGCAACTGTTAGCTGTATGGTAAAGTATGTTTAATAATATGCTGTTTTTTAACCTCTGTTTTTCATCATGTAGAATAATGGCAATTTGTAGGTCTAGACTGCATCTGACATATGTGCGAGAACTCGGCCTTTTTAGCGTTTCAGTCACAGAAGCATAAAAAGTGATATATCTGGCAACAGTTGAACTCTAGAGGTGTGTGTGTTTGTGTGCCATCTTCACAGATGCATTGAAGCCCATTTTCTAAATCTAAGTACTACTGCAGAACTGTACTGTGCTTGTTCATATGGCTGTCATCCCGTCTTATTATACATCTTGCTTGTTTTCAACTTCCCATCATGCAGAGAGAGAGAGAGAGGAAGAGTTAGTACCGGCGACATTGTGACATCTTAGAAGTAACAGGTAGCTGATACTTCTAAGCTGGTGTTATACATTAATAAAATAACCAACTAGTATTTTTGGTTCTGACTAGTCTAGCCCTCTGTCCACACCCCCTTTGGGATTGGACACTAAACAGTTTTCTAACCTGCTGATGCAGTCTCCCACCTTAGTACCTGCACATATGTCATGTCATTATAGCTATAAAATGAGTTCGACAAAACCTTTAACTGCCCCTAGTTCTTGTCAATACCCTGATCTTAAAACCCTAAGTCATCATCAGTGATAACCACACCCCTAGCCCCATCCCCAACCTTTAGAGAAGAGTATAAATAAAGAAGAGAATAAAGGACTTTTTTTTTAAAAGGAATTAGTATAAATAATTTTTGATGCATGCCATTTAGACTGTTCCTTTTGTTTCCTGATTTTAAAGACTTTTTTTTTTTTATCAGCTTTCTGAAGCCAAAAAAATATTTTAACAGCAGAGGGTTGAAATCATCAACCTGTCATATCCGACTGTCCCTGCGTGAGAACAGTGCCAAGTAACTGTCTGGTGTATTCACAGTGAGGAAGTGGGCACCATGGTTCCTGCCTCCTGCACGCTCTAACCAGGCAGCAACTTTGCCCAAACCAGAGTATTTCCAGTAGTGAGAAAGTACCTCGTGCTGTGCACGACATTTGAGAAAGAGCAGTTTTCCACAATGTCTTGGCCTGATTCTAATGTGTGAAAAAGCTTGTGTGTAAGTGTGGCACCGACCGGACTGTACCACTGTCCTCTGATTCAGGGAGGTGCTGAGTAGAGCTCCTAACCCCTCTCTAACCTCTTAAGTCCAGTGCAGTCAGCAGACACTCCCTGCAGAAAGGCAGCAGTGTTTGAATAGTTCCCCTGGCTATTTTTATCTGGGAATCTGCCTCTGTGCTGGACCCAGGGAGCAGGGGTAGAGGGCAAATATCTGATCTAATTCTGGATGATGGGAAGTCACCAAAAGGACTTCTGTGCCACTTGCAGTGCTGATGCTGTGTGTGTGTGTGTGTGTGTGTGTGTGTGTGTGTGTGTGTGTGTGTGTGTGTGTGTGTGTGTGTGTGTGTGTGTGTGTGTGTGTGTGCCTGTTTGGTTGGCTGTCAGCCGGGTTTTGAAATGCTGTCTGGCGCCAAGTTAAACTTTCTCTCTTGTCACCCTCCTCCTCCTCCTCCTCTACCAACCAACCTTTCCCTTCCCCCTTCCTCCCTCTTTTTTCCTCGCTTCTCCTTCCTTCCCTTCACCCCATGTAAGGAATGCAAGATCACATTTAGAGTTTTCTTTTCAACCAGTCTTTCCTCTTTCTCCTGTCTGTCTATTTGCTCTGCTGGCTCTCTCTGTCTGTCTTCCTCCATGTTCAGACCTGTTCTGCTTTGTACGTCAGAGCTTATTTTGCACTTTGAGCCAACTCATCATAGAGTAAGCATGTGAGCGGGAAAGTTATGTGTATTTTGACAGCAGTAGTTTAACCGTAGGTAAACATTGTGCATTTGAATGGAATAAAAACTGCTCTTAATAGAAAGATTTCCTCTGTGTGAGCATTGTTAATTATATTTCAGATTTAAAATCTCCTCTTTTAACCCTCTCGAGGCAGGCGTTGCCGATTTGCAACAGTTAAAAATGAACTACCTGATTACCCCACATACATATTTTATGAGTTTTTTTTTACTCAGAAGTACCACTGCAGGACTTGGTTGTGCATTAGCAACAAAAAGTTTAATTTGAGTCTGAGAGGGTTAACACTGTGAGCACAGGCAAATAGTTCACATTAGCTTTTTGCAGGTGTGTACATGCAAACACCCCATAATTGCTAGGCAAATGTATCCGGTAATAGTAGCAAGATCTTTTTGTGGCACGAGGCTATTGTCTATCTTTTATCAGCAGTTTCTGTTTAATCTGATGTTGTCTTTTAGACAACTTTCTCTTATGGACAAGATTTAGAAACACAATGATTCACTGTATCAGACAAAAATTAGACCCATTAATGCTAATATACCCTAAATCAAAGGACTGCTGCTGAATCCCACTCTTTAGCCTGACTTCTGACTTTTCAGCCAGATGGGGTCACTCTGTAAAGTGTGTGTATGTCCAGGAGAGAGAGAGAAAGAGAATGTTTTCATTTCGAACAGACACACATGCACATGTCCCTGTAGGGGAGTAAAACCTTTTTAGGCATCGATTGACCCTCCCATCCCACCATCCTTTCTTCCCTCTCACTTTCATTTCTGTGTCACCAATCCATGGGTTAATACCCCAGTGGCAGCTCCACTTCCATTAGCTTTCTCCTCCTCTCTCCTGCTTCATGTCATCCTACACTGTCTCTTTTTCTTTCACTGGACACCACTGATTTACCAGATAAGTAGATACAGCTCAGCTGTCTGCCAACATGGCTCGTGTAATATATAAAAACTGTCTGTCACGGTCAAAATGTATCTGAAATAGGTTGTGACTAATGTTCACCTTCATGAATCAGCCTGAAAATTCAAAGAAGGAGCTCAAAGTCAAGTCCAAGTTAAACACATATGTTGTACACATAAACACACGCACAGTACTGAATTTCTCCCAAGATGTGTGAGCAGAATAAAATGTGTTGGATTTTGCTCTCGGCTGGAGAGAAATCGGACTTTTTTTGCCCACCTTCTTAAATGTTCATGAGACTTCCTCGCTGCAGGACGCTGGCTTTTTCTGGGCTCTCCAGGTGTGTGTTTTGTGTGTCTGGTCCTCCGCCTGTGTATCTGTGTAGGCCAGCCTAAAAGAAACTGAATAATACATTGGATCATTGGAAAGGTATTTATAGGAAAGCAGAATGATAAAACTTTAATGATGGAGATGACCATCAGTGCTACACACACACACACACACACACACACACACACACACACACACACACACACACACACACACACAGAGTCATCACACATTTCCCAGGGGGTTTGTCCATAAGTGTGCGCTAGCCAGTCTTGTATGGCCTACCACTCTCCACTCTTTAAGCGACCCAAACATACACTCAAACTTTTTAGATAGTTGCGCTGTTGGTTAGTTGACATTTGAGTGAATTATTAATGCTGGAGAAACATCACAGTTACTCAAGAACAGTGATTTTTTTTTTTTTTAATTCCAATTTATATAATTTTAACAGCACTGTTGTGCAAGACAGCCACTTGGAAAACCTTATTTTTATTAACATTAAGCTGCACTGCTGAGCAGACACGTGCATGTGACTGCCTCTTGACCATGCAGGTATGCTCTTATAGACTTAGCATTGACCTGAGAAGTGAGGTGCACATTCTCTACTTTACAGAGGTTTATGCTACATCAGTTTTTCAGTTACCTTGTAGTTAGTGTTGTCTAGTATGACCAGAAATATGTATAACTATGTATATATTTTTTCACACTCTGGGGTTTGACACTATATTATTTTTTGCTTAAGTGAGTCTTTATAAATGTTTACAGTGGCTGATTCCTATGTCAAGAGTATATAGAATATACTATATATGGAGAAAGATTTTTAATATTTTAATCCATTCATCCATATTCTTAACTGCTTACCATGTCAGGATCACGGGAGAGGGCTTGAAATTATCCTAGCTGTCATTGGGTAAGAGTCAATGCACGCCCTGAACAGGTCACTAGTCTGTCATAAGGCTAAAGGTGCCAATATACCCTCTGCAGTTGTCGCTTTGCTCACTGCCACTCTGTCATCATACAGATGCAGTCATTTATGCCTGCTGTTAAGGTGGAAGAAGCTGCTTCTGGGATTAAAAGACAAAAGAATAAGGAGGAGCTTCCTGCTGTGAGCGCCCTTCACAGAAGCGGTCTCATTTTTAAAACTTGTGAACAGCAGACACAGCTACTTTCTCAGTTACAAGTTCTTTTAGAGCTGCTCTGGTTGCTTTTCTTCATCCGCATTTTGTAGAGTCCCTTGTTCTTATCATATTGTTATACTACCTGGTTAGTTAGGATTATGTGTGCCATAATGTTCATCCCGTTGAAGAGAATTAGCTGAGGAATTTTATAAGTTTTAAATAATACTCTTTTGATACTTTTCACTGCTCTGCTGGTGGCCAGTACATTTAACTGCCTTGACAAAACCACAACAAGCATTTTGTCTATTCATGAGTATAGAGTTTAAATAATGATTGCCTAATGCAATTTTTATCTTTAATTTACAAATATCCAGAAGGATTGAAATGTTTAAATATGATTCCTTTGGTATATACTGCAAAATAGTTAGTATTTCATTCGTACAAATCTTAATTGAGTAATAATCTATTATTTAACAATACCAAAGTTGGATTTTTAGTTGAGGAAATGGTTCTGAGACTTAAATTTGTGGTTAACTGTTAAGCAGCAGGCTCAGCTCTCACTGTATTCTGTGTGTGCTGCAGCACCTCCATACAGTAGTCCTGCCCTAGGTCACAATAGTTTTATGCACGTCCATTTTTAGCATCAGATGTGGCCCAGGGAAATTACGTAACAGGCATGCAGTTGCATGCGGGTGGGCGTACACACATACTATACTAATACTGTACATATACGCAGTGATTGTTGGTTTAGCAGATTAAAGGTTTTGAGAACAGTGAGCTAGATCCCCTGACTAGTCACAGGATGAGAGGGAAAATGAAAGTAGGGAAGAATGAATCAAAAGCAGCAGAGGGATTTTTAAAGCTTCAAAGAATGCAGTAAAAGGCAGTGAGCTAAACAGGGGCTACCACAGGTGTGAAGATAGATAATAATGTGGGCTAAAGGTGCTTCATCTTCAGTAAGAGATCATTAAGAGAATGATGTGGGAATTCAAGCAAGCTACATGTGTGACTAATTAAAAGCTAATCTACCTTCAAGTGTTGGGACCTTAGTTATTGGCCATATCACATTAATAACAGTAATAACTTGAGCAATGGCAACATAAATCTTGAGCAGCAAATCAATGTTGTGGATGTAGACAAGCAGATTTTATTTGCATATTCTCAGTAACATTTCATGTCTGGTTTGCAGCTGCTAGCATGTGCATTTGTGGTAAATAGTAATGCTTTGTATACATGTTGCCTTGGAAACAAGACCTAAGTGCAGCATCAACAGCTTGCTGAGAGATGCCAATCAAAATATTACACTCATGACTGCAGGCTAGAGAAAGACCGTAGAAAATGAATTAGAGGTGCTGTTACTGTAAATTAAGTGAACTGCTTTTACCCATACTCACACTAGGGTCTTTGTAGTCTCATACATTTTCTCCAGCTAGCCCCCAGCAAGTATCCTCACCGTGAGTGTAGGCGTCATGTTAGTAGGTTTATTGTGTTTGTCTGGCCCAGGAATTAGCCAGGGTCTGTGCTAAGGTACACTCTTTCCCTTAGGTTAGTTGTGAGTGGAGGCAGAGTGCAGAGGTGTGTGTGGGAACGTGGGATCCGTGCATGCGTGTGACTCACTGATGTCGGTGTTTTGAAGTAAACTTGTTTGCAGGAATGAACCGATTGTGAATTTCTTGGTTGTTACAGATTTGTCTAATAGCCTTAATGATACAAGAACAATAATAATAATAATAATAATAATAATAATAATAATAATAATAATAATAATAATAATAATACACTTTATTTGTGTAATGTAATTACACAATATTTCACAGACCACAATTAATTAATGATAATAAAAAATACAATACACTCGTATAAAATATAAAGATTTAAAACCTGAACAAACAGCATGATTAATATAAGAGGTAGAATAAACAACTAGAATGACAAGAAAGAAAGAAAGAAAGAAAGACTGGATGGATGGATGAAAGGATGAAAACAGATTAACTGTAAGATTTTTTTCTGTAAATTTAAATTCTGATGAGTGATTTGAAAGTAGATGATTTTGCTAAACTGATTTGTTTTCTCTTTGCTTATGTTCATTTTGTTTTTATTTTCATTTTTCAAAAGATTATTTTTTCATACTTGAAAATGCTGTTTTTCAACATTTCGCCAGAGCAGAAGTCATATGACACAATAGAAAAATATCAGCCATGGACATTGTTAAATACCATCTATTTTCAAAATTGGTTAATACTAATATTTGGCTATTAATTTGTGAAAGTTTCAGTTTTTCTAGATTTGGGTCATAGACAGTATAAAAGATGGATGCAGTGACCGCGATGTCACCCATTGGTTTGTGAAGTCCTCTTTTGAAGCCTTTGAGATGAGCTTTTCTGCCTGGATGTGAACAGGAAAGTTTGACTATAAAATCGCTTTTTCATTGGCTAATGACTTATGATTGATCCTCAACCAGTGAGCAAGATACTAATCCGTCTTTTTGACACATGGGGTGACCATAGATAGATTTAAGTTTTTATTCTGTATGAATGAGCCACTGCTGAGTGACTTCTGGTCCTACAGAGGTTTATGGGCCTTCTGTAGGACCACAAATCTTTTTGCTACCACAGCTGTTGCCATCTGGTGGCCTTCGGAACGAATGTTGCTTTAAGCACTTCGTTAGTTTCATTTTCCCATCCAGAAAGCTACATCTGTGTTTTTTAGTGTCTATGGTTCAGGTCCAATTGATGTAAAGTTTGTCATCAGATGGTGACTATCAATATTTTGCCCCAGTATGGGATTATTTGCTTCAAGTTGACTTGTGACTTGTGCAGCTGTTTTCAGGTGTCACATATAAAGCGATTCACTCATCACGCATCACTCTGTAGCTTATGGCTGCTCACCAGCAAAAATTGCAGGCTCGTGTGGTTGAGATATCCCTCTAAACTTTTTACTAGCTTTTAAACTATTGCAGTTATTTCCCTCCGGTTATTCATATTTTATAACACAGAGACTGTGTAAATACATTGAGTTTGGTCTGTTGTATGCTGTGGAGGTGTAACCAGAAGCCAGTGCAGCTGTCGCTTCATGGGAAACCCCCAGTGCCACCTTACAGCCTGGATGGATGATCAGAGCCATTTGAGCGCTCAGGACAATAGATTTCATGTATGCCATTGGTACAATATGTGAATTCAGGTCTGGGTGCGTGACATGTAACTGAGAGGTATCACCACTGTATGCTCACACTCTCATCCCTACACCCACACACACGCCACATACAAGCACAAACAGGGAGATTGCGCCTCATGTTATGAGTCCTACCGAGCGGAGGTAATCGGTGTGTGTACACTCAGCTCTTACATAACAGTATACTAACTGACGGGAGAAAGTTCATCGTGCTCTCTTTCTCTCTTCCAATCAGTCTTTTATCTCTGTGAACTTCCTTCCCCATCGCTCATTCATTTCTCGTTTTTCACTTCCTTCCTCTTATAGTCTTCTTTCTGTGTCTCCTCACACCTGTGATTTTTTTTAAATTTGCAGTTTGCCAAGAAAAAAAAGTACAAATCTTGAAACATCCACTAATAAGTATATCTATTGTAGCTGGTTTTCACATCACCAGTGTATGAAGTGGGTAAGCTCACTGTTGATAAATATTTATAACAATTTTTCTGGCGGAAGAAGAACATTTACTTTATTATGTATGAATAACATGCGACTTTATCATGCTGTCCAGACCCGGTCCTTGTTCTAACACCCACTTTCTGCTGTCATTCTGGCTCGTATTTGTGTTAAAGCTTTTAATAAATGTTCCTTCGAATGACTTTCCTGTCCCCGTGTAACCTGTCAACAAGTTGTAAATTAGAGAGCAGGAGCAGCAAACAAAACTACTTTGAGTAAATGGTAACTGACATGGAATTGTTTTCAATTAATTCACCCCACATATCCCAGTTCTAAATACACCATCCAGTTAGCAATAATTTTATTTGCATTGTATCAGCTGCCTTGCTGGATGATAAGCTATCAGCTAAATCAAGATTTCTTGTGTTGATAATATTATAATGTGGAATCCAAGCAGCTTCTAAACAACACCAGGATAGAGGGTTTAGTGTCAGGATTAGATGTTTACTTCAGTGCATTTAGAGAGAGAAGAGCACTTGATTAAATTAGTGTAGGACCACAGGGCAAGCAGGATATCACAGTGACAGCACATTTTACCAACACTTAACAGCCTGTCGCACTTTAGTTAACTTACCATTGATTGAATATTAATTTTTTTTCCCAGGGGTGCACAAACAGATGATGTAATTGCATTTGGTCTTTGTTTCGCTACGTTGTAACATTACCAACTGGTGATAGTGTGACAGTGTTGCTCTATGATTTCAAAGACCAGGCAGAGACTTTTCTGAAAATCATAAATCATTATGGTACAATGTAAATACAACAATGTAATGGAACTTTACTAACCTGTCTATAACGTTATATCAAAGACAGAGTAATGTTACTTTATTATGTTATCTAATGTAAAATTTTCAGAGTGTAAATGTAATGTGTTCACATCACTATATTACCATTGCTGCGTTAGGGCTTAGGTTACTGCTAGTATTAAGTGATTTTAAATGTTAAAGCAGATGTAAGACCAGTAGGATAGGTTAGATCTTCTTTGTCCCCCACCAAAAAAAAGATAATTTATGATATCAGGGCAGATATTTATCTTGGTGTGAATAACCTTTTTGCTCGCAAATAATCAAAGACACTTTTGACAAAGAGCTGGTCTTTGCTTCCCCTTAAAGAAAAATATTATTAATTAACACAATCATCATTATTGGTATCAAAGTCTCACCATCAGTGCATTTCAGGTGATAATTTAAATTGAACATAATAAATACAACCCTTTTATATCACAATAATGATATATTCTAACTTCTGCAGCACTTCAGTAACCATTATTCACATATTATCTGTTTTACAATTTAAGCAGTGGGATAGTGTTACTTCCACTGCATTCACTATCCCTGCCTCTCTGCGTTGGTCTGACAGCCCAGCTGAATCACACTGTAGGTTAAATGGGGAACACAATCCCATATGTGTCACTCAGGAAAGCCTTAATGAAACCAAGTATAAGTCTGAGATTGACCTTACATTATGCATTAGTCTGGTTTTGTGTGCTGTTGGTGCAAAGGATGTGCAAGACTGAAGAGGACTGCTCTCTGCCAGTGCAGGGCAGCTGTGTGTTTACAGCTGAGCTCATTGCGTAGCAGTGTAGATCAGCTGCTATTGTTTAGAAGGGTGGCTGGAACCATATAGTACAGTAGGGTACATATTTCAGGCTACAATGGACCTTGGTCATCTGCTCTTATCACAGCTCTGTCTCTTTATCTCTTTCTCTCCTGCTCTTCATCTCTCTATTTTGCTCTTCTCTCAAGTTACATCATCATCAGCCTTTCTCTCTCTGTCTCGCTTTTTCTCTCTCTCTCTTACTCTTGCATAACGTCCAGCTTTATTTGCTCCAGCTGAGGTTTCTAATCTTTCCCATGAGGCAGAGCGCGAGAGCAAACCAGGAGAGGAGAGGAGCCGGCCGAGACAACCTTTTTAACCTGCCTGTGTGCACTGCCACATTAACTCAATCACCCCACCAATTAATCTGGTGCAGGGCTTTCTTTACCTGCACCACCAAAACAGTGTTTAAAGCGCATGTATGCGTGTGTGTGCGTGTGTGCACACCCCTGTGGTTGGTAGGATTGTGCTCTCTTCATTTATACCTTCGGTCTGTCACATCAAGTATGTCTGTGTGCTTCAGTGTAGGGGTTGCGTTGCCTCTCTTGGCAGTCCAGTGCTAAGAGGGGCATAAGTAGTGATTATCTGCACACCATGCAACAGGAGCAGACACTCGTTTGTCCAACCCTGGGAAGACCCCAATTAAGTGCACGCTCCAGCATTGTGGGGCAGATATGCTCATATCAATGAGATCATGCACTGACTTAGCGCGTGTGCTTGTTGCAACTGCAAATACACCATGCAGTGCAATGTTCACTGAAGTAGTTTCCTTCTCTGATTTCTCCAAATCTCTTGCACACACATACACAGAGCCAGAAAGACGGTATGCTGGCTGGCTGACTTGCTGGCTGGCAGCGGTGTCTGTGCGAGGTGAGTGTTACGTAAGGCTGATCAACACTACTTAATCAGCTTTAGGAGACATGCTTAACAAGCTGACCAAGTGGGTTGGGGTTAGAGGACGAGAAAGAGACTGGAGGAGGTGAAGGTGGGGGGTGGGGGATGGGGGAGGGGATCGAGACGAGGGCAAGGGCACAAGAAGTTAGCGTAGGGCAGAAACTGTGAAGGGAAGAGGAGAAAGTGGTGACAGGCGGTGACACTGCATGTGTCTCTTGTCCCTGTTTACGATGGGATAAGCGCACACACATAAACACGCTGCGCTCTGCCCTCTGTGTCCCCCTCGCAGCCCACTGTGACGCACAGCGGTGACTGCCAGGATCCTGTATGTGTGAGTGCTGTGTGCATTTGCAGGCCGGTGAGTGCCTGTCAGTGTTTTCTCTTTCTGGACGTTTGCTCTCTCCATTCTAGGTGATGAAGTACAGGACCGCGTCAGACCACACTAGTTGAGACAATACAAGTCTTTGTTTGTGCCACTTGCAGCCTTTGGTTGCAGCAGAAAACCCAATAAATGTTAATTTCATGAACCAGGCAGAATTTGTTGTTGCAGCTCCATTGATTCAACACCTAAACACCAGATTTACAGTGTTTACGTAGCAATGCACCGTTCCACCTGCTTCCAATCAAATAACCTTGCTTTTGATTCTGCTGGTACCATGTACCAATACAATGTCAGTGTTAAATTATAAATGTGTATCCTCACTGTGAGGATGTTAGGAATAATTTCAGTAAACACAAAAAGAAAAGTTTTTGGTGTTTCAGATATGAACCTACACACTGTTGACCCTTTGATGTTACTTTAGCTGCTGACGTCACATAACATAAGTTGTAGTAAACACAGAACAACAGATCAGATGTTGTCGCCTAATCTAATCCAACCCCTTGAGCCAGCTTTTTTTCAACATTCGGAGAAAGTAAAAATCAGTCCAAAATTTGTGTTATTAACTCACAGTTTGAAGTTACATATGTCAAAATTGTAACTTACTAGCTAAAACCCCTGAGGAAATATCTCAAAATTAAGAAAATATGTCAAACGTTTGAGATAAAAACCTGGATGGCAATAGAGTTTTTTTTATGTACAAATGTATCAGAGTCCCCAACCTCCCATTATAACATAACATTGCAGTCTGCATTCCAGCAGACAGCATGATAAATGTTGAATTTACTGAATCAGCCATCATTTGTTGTTGTCACTCTCGTGACTCAGCGCTATAAACACAAAGGAAAAGGATCATTTTACAAGGACCAAGCTTTTGCAAAAACAAAACAGTGTTAATGAGATATTTGTTATTTATTGTCAAATATAGACAAAAGTTTTAAACTTAAACTCTACTTCTGTAACTCTAGCAAAAGAAGCTGGAGGGTAATTTAAAACGGCATTAAGAAGCCTGGGTCACCTCTTATCCTGCTCCTGTAAAAAGAAATGTGAGCATCCTTTGTTTGGCTCCTGTGGCCAGCATTCCAAAACTAAACGTTGTGTGTCCTCACTCTCTTTTGTTATAGACTACAAATTATTCCCATTTGGATGATTTCTGGTCATTTGGGTAAATGCTGTTTTTGAGCTCTACGCCGTTACATTTGTCCGCTTGTCTCCGTAAATCAAGCAAAATTATGATGCTTTGTTTATTTCACATTCTCTCTATTTGTGAAGGCAGTTTGTTTCTGTTATGGTTCACCACTGCCGAGTGACTGTAGAGGGAAACCCTGTAAATCTAATTGTATATCAGTCACGATAAACGTTTTGTTCTGGTTGGGACGCTGACTCTGTCTTTATCCTGGTTTCTTTTATACCTTTCCTTTTATTTGCTTTTCAGCACCCATTCCACCTTTTACCAGTTTCCTTTCTGTCTCCTCTCAATCCCAAACACACACATACACACATACACTCGCACACATCTTAAAGAATGACTAGCAGATGTGGACAGAACCTTTTCCTTCATCTAAAATTAGCTGCAAAAGAAGAATGGCAGGAAAGCACACAGGGTTGGATACATAAGCAAGAGGGGTGTGTTAGTCAGGGAGTGGGGGACTGATGGAGGAATAGACTAGGAGTGGAGGAAGGAATTGCTTGATGGGACCTAGTGAAGTAGTGTGTATTTTTGGTGCTGTTCACACACATTGCTGACGCACAGGAACCACTGAGGGCACAAAGTCTCCTAGCGTCAGAGGCATTGAATGTGCATGTATTTCTGTGTAATACCCACTGTTTGGTATTGTTGTAGGTGTGACAAAACTGAAAGCCTTAAGGAGCAGTAATTCAAGTGATTCTCTGAGTGCTCCTTTAAACACTTTGTCTGTTATGTAATGTATTTGAGTCCACATAGCTCCATGAAGGTAATTTAAAGGTGCTTTTGTCATAGTTCTTATAACTGTTGAAAGAAGTAACTTTTTTTGTGCGTTTGTGCTGCCAGACTTGAGGAGGATGGCAGTAGAAATCAGTTTTCAGGGTCTTTTATAGTTACTGCATTAGTGTGGTTAATCTCCCACCGCAGTGACATAAGTGACTGGTGGAGGATATGAATGCAGCAGTGCCAACTGAAAAACCTGCGTAAACAAGCTGATAAAAAATAAATAAGAGAGAAAATAGCTTCAGGGTCTGAAAAGTAAAGCCTGTGGGGAAATGTTTTAAACCTGCATTCTTTTAAATATCTCTCTAGTTGCAAATAGAAGTCAAGTTATTCTCCCTCGGCTTTGTGTTCTCTGATCTCAGTAAATACTTGGCTGAAGAGTTTACAGTTTTTATCACTAGTTTCAAGTACAAAGCCTGGTCCATCCATAAAGCAGCTGATCGTTGATCTATTAGACATTTCAAAAGTTTAACTCTGCATCCACCCACATTCCATGTTGCTACACTTGTCGCTACAAGTTGCTTAATGTCATTGCCTTCCTGTGATCACTGGGCCCTACATTGCTGCTAGTCTCGTAAAAGAGTTTCCAGGTCTCAAAAGGGAAGCCTTTTGGGAAGTATCTTAAAATTGCATTGCTTATAGTAATTAGTAGGGTGTGACCCCTCTGGCTACAGAAAGAAGAAGTTGTAAAGACGTCCGCCCTCAGCTTCCTAGGTCTATGACCTCAGTAAGTTAGGTCACAGTTTTAAGTCGTAGAGAAAACAATACAGTGTTCATTTTATAAATTTTGGCCCCCATCAGAGTAAAAAAGTGATAAAGATTGGGGTATCGTTTTGGGCAGGGGGTGTCAATAAATCTCCCCAAGGAGGCACATGAGAAAAAGTGGGACTGCTGTGGAGGGCCGCTCTAATAATCTAAATTCAGTTCTGCTTAATATTAATTTTTATCTCTTCATAAGCTGTGGCCCCCTGGGAAAATGAATTGCCCACCCCTGATTTAGGCCATAATTGATGACTTGCTAGCGAGTGTCCTCAGTTTCTCTCAGAGTATTGAACTGCTGGTAAAGTCTTTACTGAGTCCACATGTGCAAGGAATTAAATTTAGTCTTAGTCTTGTATACCAATCTTGGGGTGTACAAGACTAAGAAGGTATGTACTTTGAGGTTCCCAATGGGTAGTTACCCCAGGGAGATACCACAACTGCAGAGTCCAAAAGCACCTTTTGTAACAAAAGTAACTTTTGTAACATTGTAATAGAAAGTATCTTATATTTGTCATAAAGGAATTTGAATTAAGCATGTGATGACCCTAATTTTGATCAACTCTGCACTGCTACTCCATTGTAATTAGCTAAGCGGGATAATTATGTTCAGTGTTTTTCTCTCACTGTCATCATGATGCAGTTCACCAGTCAAATCTACCATCCCTAATTTTTTTTTTAGCCATTTATTAGCACCTTGGAAGCAGGATGTTGTACTCTGCTCCAAATATGTTCTCTTCCAAGAAGCAGAAAGGTGTTAAGAACAACAACGCTGGTTGGCAAGCTTCCTGTGTTCCCTGTTCACTCAGCACCCAAGGGCCTGTTTAAAATACCAGGCCGCCAGCCCTCTGCTTCACCCTCAGGTTTATCTCTCCCCTGTTGAAAGTCTGCATGGGAGCGCTCATCAGTGTGCACGTGTGGGGCAGGGATATTTTGACCGTGGTCACCAAGTGATGCTTTGATGTTTTCTGCACACAGTCGCACACATTTGTAGAAACTCCAGGTAAGCACGTGTGCGTGTGTTTGTTTGTATCCTACTACTCACTGTGAATGCTCACTACCATCTGCACAGTTAGCAGCACCAAAGGAGTGAGAAAAACATGATTCCCATGGGCCAGTTACCTATTCAACTCTCACCTCCAGTCTGAACAACAGCACCCAGCTCATAACAAACACGCACAGACATAATACATCCCCAGGTATTCTATTTGGGAAGATCTTTATTTTCTTCTTTTGCTCATTCGTCAGGATTTAAAAGTTTATCTGACCTCATACGAAACATGCAAAATAAAATTAATGATTTATCTGCACATGCATTGTAAGGAGATTATGAAGTCTAAGTGTAGGAGTAGTTAGAAACTTATGGAAGTGATAAAAGGGCTCGTTCAAGTTGTACACAGCCGAGTGGTTTACTAAAGGTTGAAATATGTAGAAACAGAATGTGTCTGGAAACCTGTGGCTCCTTCTCTCTTTGTAATGATACACTGGTCAAAAGTATCAGGAAAATGCACAGATTCCTGTTTTGATCAGTTGTGTTGCAAAGTCAACCCTAAAAGCCTATTTTGAGCAGAAGAATTAACAAAAATATACGGGACAGTGTGCATCCCTAGAATATTACAGAGACACATGGCACAGATCATAATTGCGTGATTTCCATGCAATACAGACTAGTATCAGAATAAAATATGAGTCTGTGAGGTTCAAATGTATCCGTAGTATTTGCCAACTGACAGCAACATTAGGAGGTTGGCAAACTATGACAAAGTTTAAGAAATAATCTTTTCTTCACTTTAAAAAAAAAAAATATATATATATAAGATCCATTAGTACATATTCATGGAGATATTCTGATAGCTGCTATTAGCCCTAAGAACAAAATGGCATAAAGAAAGCACACGAGGGCCATGCATTTCATTCTCAATAGATACATCATCTGTTCAGAAGCAGGAGCCAGATGATTCGTCCCTGCAGTGAAAGCCTTGCTCTGTTTACTAGGAAACATAAAGATGGCATTTCTGCTTCAGAGCACCATGTTTGTTGTACTACTAAAACTTATTTTAAGTGATTCTAAATTCCTTTTTCAGCAAATGTTGAATTTTTTTCCTACAAGTTAAAATAATTTGTTTAATTCATCCACATCCAGTCGAAGAGTATTTAAGGAAGTGGGTGGTAGAAGTTGATGGATGATTCCCACACTGTCTTTTTGGCTCACTCGCGTGACTGAATTGCAGCAATCAATCAATTCTCCTTAACTGTCACAACCTGTTGCAAGAACGTCACGTCACATGATGTGGTTGTTTACTTAGTTGGTAGCTGGACTGCAGGAAATGAAAGTTTTTCTGCCAGCACACAAATGACAGCACTTTTCCTAGAACGGTTCTTCTAGGTTTAAGCCAAGCCCAACTTGGGCAGGGCGATATGGAAAAAATATTTATCACGATATAAATTATTTTATATCACGAAAACTATATATATATATCACGATATACCACCTGACCTGTGGTCATCTGGAAAGTACGCAGTCTGTAAACAGCGAGCGCAGAGGGTCCAGTCTTTGTTACTGAAATGGATGGTTATGCTCATGTAGGGCTGCGTATCTCTGCTCGTCCATAGGTCAGTCGTCAAGGCATAATGCACGACACTGCAAACAGCCTTCTCTACTTTGGCCCGGCAATGCGTCATATAAGCGAGGCAACTCGACTTTACTGAAGTGCTTATGACCGGGCATAACGTACCTCCGATCCAAAACTTTGACGAGGTCCTTCTCAACTACATAAACAGGGGCCATGCCTTTATAAATGTAACGCGAGATGGCTCCTGTGATTTGCTTATGGCGCTGGGGCGTTTTTTCATACGCGTGCCTTGTGTGAAAGACTGCTGTATCTTCAGCTCGTATAGTTTTTCTTTTCCCAACTTGCTCCCGTCATTCCACAACTTGGTTTAGCTCGGATTTTCTGCATTCTTGAGTTTTCTTTTTTGTGGACCTTCTGTAGGTGATGGAAGAGATTTGTTGTGTTGCCATCAGGTGCAGGAGTAGTTTTATAGCATAGCTTGCAAATTGGGCGTCTTATGCTCTGTGTTGGTGCTGTTGAACCCAAAATGTAACCAAATCACAGACGTACCCCCTCTTTTCGGTAAAAGTGCTTCTTCTTGGGCTGCCTGTGTAGCTGTCTCTCCCTGTTGCATGTCCAGACATGAAACTGCAACCGGTCGCACGCCCATTTTCAGTTACTGTAAAGCATGTCGCAAATCCGGGTGCACGCAAAGCAGCGCCATGTCGCAAAACCACAAGATGGAGTTTCTTTGTGAAAAATATCATTTTTTATACTTTATTTTCTCTTGCATAAAATTAAGAGCATGTATAGTGAGAAGACAACAACAATCTAGCATATAACACAAGCTTATGCTGTTTTTGTTTTTTGCTTTTTTTCCTGGTTGAGTGAGACTTTCAGTGTTATTTTACTCTTTATATAACTCCAAAACTAAACTATGTAAAAGATAGGTGGACAAATCTGTGGGACTCAACTATTTTGTCAAAGCTGAATTTTATGCCTTGTTTTAATCAATTTTAAATCATGCTTTTTATTTGTTTTTGTTTCTAATGTCTCTGTAAAGCACTTTGAATCACCTTGTTGTTGAATTGTGCTATACAAATAAACTTGCCTTGCCTTCATCCATCAGGAAACATTCAGCAAAATACACTAGTTTTTGGTTTACTACACACGACTTATTAAAGACTAGTGCCTTTAGGTTTAATTAAAGAATTTAACTCCAGTCAAGCCTGATTTTCTTCAACACCCTCAGACAGAATCCACATGCACATAAGTAGTAGATTTCAGAGGCAAAATACTAAACTTTCAAATATCTGCCTATTTAAAAGCATACAAATAATCAAATAGTTGGGTCCACCTCTACTGAACCTTTTATCTGAAAAACTATGAATACCCAAGACATCTTAAACAAAATAAATTTCGGATTTTAATCAGATTTGGAGCTCTTTTTGTGTAAGATATTGAAAGTTGTTGGCTGCAGGACTTAGAACTTGGACCCTTCATAAAGAAAAGCTTTACTAGAGGACCAACTCTGCCCTCAGTAGGTTTACTACCTTTTTATCCAAGTATACCATGTCCTTCGGCACTCGCTTTAAAGACCTCCATTTGTGTAAGAGGTTATGCCATCAACATTTCAAAAACCCAATATTATAACAATAGAACTTGTGGAAGCAGGTTTATTGGATTAACTCTTTATTCACCGATCTATATTAGACTCAGAGATTCATTATTTAACTTGTCCTTCAATGAAACTGTTATATGAAAAGCAGAAATCCAGGTCAGGGACAGGGTGGTGGGAGTGATGGGAAGTCAATGTGCTTTGTAAGAGAACATAAAGGTTTTCACTAATGCTTAAAAACTTAGCTTATGGAAACTGAATGGAAACAATTATAGGAAAGATTGTAAAAGCAGTATTAAGATATAACAGTGGCTCTTAATGGCGCTTTATTTACTTACCTTAGACCTAAAGTTCTACTATATGGTCCATCTGTCACTCCTGCACTTTTCCCTCAGCCCTTCCAACACACATCAGAGTTTTTCCACCAACAAAAAGACCTGGTGGGGAAGTACAGTCACATTAAGCTCTGATTTAAAAATCACTCCAATAGAGAGAATTATCCTTGAGTGCAGTGAGCTTGTGTGCATGCGCCTGTGCTCCAAGTGTCAGTTATATGTGGAGATCTGACATTAAACTATAATGAAGCAGATTCAGTTTATCGTGACCCTCAAAATAATGGTATTAATTTAATGCATTAGTGGGGAAATGAGTTGCCTTGATTTGTGAAGTATCGCTGCTCACTTTGACAGTCAACCAAATATATCTATGTAAACCTTCAGGCTTCAGTTTTATTGTAATTATCCACTACTACATTGTAGTGTTTTGAAGTAAACCATGAATAGCATACGTAGGCTTAGTTTTGCAGACTTAGGAAGTCAAGTGCTAGACCATAATTTTTTTCTTGAAGTTATTTTAGACTTGGCCTAAACATGTCTGTGAAACCTGCTGCTAGAGTGGCAGTTTTGGTAGACACTAGGCACTGCTTTGTCTCTCTACTTTGAAAGGCATAGCGATAAATATTCTTGCTTCCAGAGCACAGTCCTGAAATGTTTTAGAAAGAAGCAGCTCATCCTAAATTGTTAGACATCTGGTGTAAAGATCAGGTGTCTCACTGCTTTGTCTCTCACTTGTCATTACGCATCCAGAATGATAATTCATCGTAAAACAAGTGTCGGCAATGTGTCGCCTTCAGACAAGACAATAGCCCTCTGTGTATGTGTGTGTTCATGACTCAGTTGTCTTTCACTGTGTTTCATAAGATTGTTTATTTTGTGTTGCAGGAAGCAGAAGAAAAAAAAAAATCACAATAGGAGCGTTTACAATCAAAGAGCGAGTGGCCTTGCAGAGTCGTTTGACGTGCGACATGTTAGCGGCAACACACATGATGTGCTTCAAAACTCCCACACCCTTTGTTTTCTTTGCAACAAATTGATGCACATCAAAATGGGTTCAAACCATCATGCTGGTAAACATTGTTGTTGTTTTTAAGAAAACCATGCAACTTTTATTTGTAGTTTTGTCGCAACTGGAAACACAGTAGACAAAACAAACCCTATATTTGAAGTTAAAAGAGTAGGCAAGGTGGCCAAAAAGATTTAAGCCACTGACAGGCCATCTGTCCATGCTCATGTCTTCTCATTTTCATCCTTGACTGAATCCTAAGCTCTATTCTTACACCTAAGAGAACAGCTACACTGATCATTGCATTGAAGCTGAAAGAATTTGGACTGTTTCTAACTCTCAGCGGTTCCCAAGTGTTTGTTTGCTTTTGGGAACTTGAAAGAGAGGTTTTCCTAATAAAGGAGGAAAAAAAACAAATGCATACACTGGCAGAATCTAGTCACAGTCTTTCTAGTCAATTCCAAGGCTGTCTGATCGACCTTGTGCATAATGACTGATTTAGACCTCTGCGCGGTAATCTTTGTAGAGCCCACGACGTAACCTTCGTAAGTGGCTGACTTTGTTGCCAGCGTTTGTACTTGTGCCGGTGCATTACGTGTTAATTTCTTTGTGCTCATGTCCCTTGGTTTTCTATGTGGTGCCAGCCATTTTAGAAAAAAGACTATGTAGATTGTTATGCTGTATGATTTAAAGATATGTGGCAAAAAATGGGAAATGCACAGGAGGAATCGATGGTACTGGACAAGTGAGGTTTGAGTTGGGTTTATTTGGCGCTGAAGAGCAAAATGAATAATGATAACCCACCATAATGATGTGCTGTGTTACCCAGGCAACCTGGAAGGTAGCTTCATCCTGATTCATTCAGAAGTCATCCCAAATTAATAAAACTTTGCATGGTTTTTGAGCCCTAAGTGCAATCACCAAAATGAAAGGCAAAGACTTGGCTAGAACTTAGCTGGCCTGTGGTCTCGGCTGCCATCTTAGGTGCGATGGTGTTGAATGTCTTAGGGAACCTCTGTGGTGTCTTTAAGGCACTTATCAAAGAAATTTCTAAATTCACCAGTGAGATAGCTATTTGCATATTTTATGCTTTAGAATAAAACATAAAATACAAACTTTCCAGTGTCTAGCCAGAAATCTACTGTATTTAAAACAAGGAAAGGGAAATTGCAAAATCCCAGTTGCCTGAGTAACACTCCAGTGTATTTACTACCCTGTTGTATGTCAGTCACCAGCATCCTGTGCTGTTACTGGTAGCCACTGCAATCGCTCACCTTGAAGCCAGACAACGCGAGACAGAGCGCGAGTGTCTTGCACCAACAGCACTTAATGTGTGGCTACAGGTTGCTGCATCGTCTGACATGCATGCCGAACCATTCCAGTCTGGCAGTCACAAAAAGTCAGCAATGTGTTAATGAATCAACAGGTGAATTACTGCACCTGTACTACTATTTAATGTGTTTCCAACAGAGGGCGCTGTATTTATTATGGCAAACAAAGGTCTTTTTTGTGCTATATTACAGCACCATAAATACATAAAGTTGGAATTAATGGCACACTGTAAAAATCCAGCCCTGCCTACCAAGTTCATGGAGTTCATGAACTTGGTGTGCCATATTTCAAGTCATTTGCTTGCCTTATCTTAGTCAGTATGAAAAAAAAAAAACTGCCTTTATGGGTTATGATTTCACAGAAGTGCCTTCTCCTGAGGTATGTTTGTTAAGCAGTAATAATATCATGCTGTAGATATACTCTCCTCCAAATAAGCCATAAAGTATTTGTCGTAGGTGGTGGAGTGTTACAGGTGTCACATGATGCTGCCTTTTGTTCTCTTTAAACTCTGCTTACCATGAACCGTGTTGCAGGACAACTGAGTTGTTTTAACGCTTGAGTCTATGTTTGCTTTGCCCGGCTTTTGGAAAGGGTGGAAAAGTTCCTGTGTAGCACTCAAAAGCTAGTGGACATGCACGCACACACACACACACACACACACACACACACACACACACACACACACTGTCATGTTGTGCAGACCTCCATCTTCTGACAGCTACCTGTTGCTGGCAGATTCAGACTCTCACTCTTTTTGTCTCTTGCGTCTCTTCATCTTACTCCCTTGCTCCAGCTCTGCTCTTTTCTTTCTAATACCTGGCCTATTTGAGTCCGTGTTCCAGGCTTGAAAGGATTAATTGCCATTTATGCTTTATTTTTTTGTTCTGTTCATTTCTGAAGGTTTATTTTTAGGCCTTAAGTGTCTGGTTGCTAGGAGACAGAGAGTTAGAGAGGGCGAGAGAATGGAGGAGAGTTTGCGTTGTGAAGGCTGAATTACAAACACATTCACGCACTGAGTCAGCACTGACGCACAGTCACACACATAAATATACACACACACACACTGGGTGTTTCGGCCTGTAGCTGTTATTGTGGACTTGTTTTTCTGGTTCTGTGAATCTTTTCAGCAGCTCTGTGTGTCACTGTCATTTACTGTTTGGATGCCAGCTCCTCTGTAGCACCTGTGCTCACGTGCGCAATGTGTGAACGTTTATGTGCGTACATGCAGATTTTCTGACAGAATACTTGTGGGGATAGTTGCATTCAATTAATGTAGCACCGTCAGCTACGCCGCTAATTGTGACGCACGTAACAGAGGAATTATGTGGATCTCTGTACACTTATGGAGGAATGGGATTTTATGTTTTTACTAGTAGCCTGTATCAGCAAGAGGACTCTGGGTCATTCACATCCACATCAAATAGTAGGGCAACATTTCAAGGCACACTATTATATATAGTGAATATCAATGAGAGTTTTGATTATATTGCCAGATGAAAACACTTTTGAGCATTACATACAGTTTATTTTGCTTACTAGAAGCTCCACAAGCTTATAACATACCCATCCACTTATGAGACACTTTCAGGCAATCTCTTAAGTGTCTCTCAGAAGATGTTTGGTTTTCAAGAGCCTCTTTAGCTTGATTGACACCATGTTAGTATTAGTTAATGCTCTAAGGCTAAAGGCCATTGATATCCCCGGTACAGCAAAATCTCAGGTAGCATAACATTTATGTGGTTTTATGTGTTTTTATTCACACGCATGAAACCTATACACGCACATGTATAATAAGTATTACAAGCTGATAGTAGAACACGGTCACATGGTGTAAGAAGCATCAGTGTTGTGTTATAGTAATAATTTTTAATCTCCTCATCTATGCTTATATATAGCAGTTCTGAGATGCAATATCGTTGTGTAATTATAGGACAGTATTGCCTGCAGCGGTTTTGATTTGTTGCCTGATTTCAGCACATATCAGAAATGACATGCATATGCACACAGGAAACAGATCTGTTGTTGTGGTGCATACAAGAGTTGCTAACATCCTGTCCCGCTCTAGTGGCACATTCCAGGAAACCACCTCCCAAAAGTGCCACCTATCTCTTAATTACACACAAATTTTCTAGACCTGACAGATGTGTAGCTGGGTGGTGGCACACCTAATTTGCTCCTGTGTGACAAAACCAACCTTTTGACCCATTGACCTTTTAAAACACAGTGACAGTAACAGTAACCTACACGTGTTTTTTTCCTCCCTGCGTATTTATATATAGTTTTCAGCCAACCAGTTCGTCTTTTAAAGGTGATCTGGATCTTTCCTATTTTTTTTAAATAAAAGCTTAAAAACACACATCATATAGATGTTGAGTTAATGCTGTAGTGATTTGGCAGTTGTTGAACCCATACGCTCCTACACACAGATGTGTGCACAGAGAGTTATGGGCAGTAGTGAGTGTAGGCAGTGTTTTGTTGAACCAGAAGTGGAGAGTCAGCTGGCAGCTCTCTCCCAAGCTGTTGGCCGGGCCAGTACATTAACACCAGCCTGTGAGGTAGGTACACAGAGTGAAGGAGATGAGAGAGGCGCCTGTAGCCTTTAACATGGCTGTGTTAGAGCGTAACAGCTTCTCCCTAAAAGTTACTTCAAAGGAAATTATTAACCGTTTTCACACATGCATTGCAGCCCTCATCTTTTTCAGAAGGAGGTGTGCGTGGGGATGCAAATGTTTGATCGGACATTAAACGGCCTTTAACGTGCTAGGGCTCCTCGTACAGTCTGTGAATAATAGTAAGGCTGGATGATTAATCTGATTTTAATTTTGGCTACAGTGTTGTCATTCAGTGATTCATAAGCAAGATTATCAGGGGGAATTATTACTTTTTGGCAGTTGTTATCACTGCGAAGCTCTCATTTTGTTTTGCGTCGCACATTAGGAGCAGATCTTTCATTTAAAGGCGTGCATTTTGGTTTCCACCTTAAAGCCCAGACTTACAATGACAGAAAGTCAGCATTTGGTCGATAAGAACTGTCTAGAGGAAGTAACAGTCTTTAAAGATTTCTGTAGATTTACCTGTGAAAAGGTAATTACCAGTTACAGCTGCCTTTGTCCTCAGTCTTAGAGGGTGTCTCACAGGTCACACACTGTTAGTTGTCAGCTTCAGTTCTCCATTGCTCTCCTCATGGCTATCTGTTGGTCCCTTGAGGTCTACAAATCAACTGCTTTTTGGACTTCTTTTTCCAGTCATCTACACCTACGGGCATCTCGCAGCTTTGGAGGCTGCAGGCATTTAGAGACTGATAGCTGACTTCGCAAAAGTCCACTTTTTTTTTTCCATTCATGTGTTTGTTTTTCATATGCAGCCTTATTTAGATGGGTTCACCACAGCAGATAGCTCTGCGTGTTTTGAATTGGCAGATGGCTTTCCTGACGTAACCCCAAAGGTATTTGTGTCTCTTCCCAGGATCGAACCATGGATCTTTTGCTTGTTAGATGAACGTGTAAACCAAATAATCTTGTTAAAAAAATCAACATGGTCTGTCCTGTCAACTTCTCTACCATTTGGAGTTGGAGTTAATTTGTAGTTAGTGTATTGCAATGTTAATTCTCTGTGGACAAGTCACAAAAAACAGGCAGGCACACAGGCATCCTCAGACCCTTGTGCTCATCACTCAGACCTGAACGGACCCTACTGCACTTGCAGACATGGAAAGTATAAACATGTATAAGACCTCACAGGGTTAACTGGAAAACAGTTTCTGTTCCACAAGAGTCGCTTCCCTCAACAGTTACCCTCTCATATCAGGCTAAGTTTTTAACTTTTAGATTTAGATAAATAGGTGTATCTGTAGGAAAATTGGATTGTATTTTATTGTAAAGGAGAAAATTCAAAGCCCTGCTCACACATCTCCCACGCACTAATGAAAACACTGTTGACATTTTATCATAAATGTTACAGCAAAAGAAACAAAGAGTTGTGCTGAAAGTGATAAGACTCTTGTATAATCAAAAACCAGCATTATAACTGTGTTTAATACTATTATTTGTTTTTACCTCCCAGTACCTCAAATACAAAGACCACGAGCAGTGTTGACACATTATGATTAAGAAGCACTCACATTTTATTCCAGTGTTAATGTCACATTGGGATTAACACTGAGTGTCCTGTTTCCTTTGTCCTTTATCGTAGCGTGCTTTGAAAGTCACCCACAGTGTTACAGTGTGACGATTAAAGCTCCTGCACAGTTTGAATTCTCCACATTTAGGTTTTGGGGTTTTCTCTTCTTCATGTGGCCCAAGAACACATGATTTTGATAGAGGACGGCTAATATTTCATGCATCTTTGCTGATTGTCACAGTTAGAAACTGAAAACTGAAACACTTCATAGTATTGCCGTTGTTTGTACTCAGCCAGACATCGCAGTGTTGCACCGCTGCACAATCAGATTGAGACAGCTACCAGCTGATGCATCACGTAAACTTCACAGGTCATATTTTCCTGGGTAAATTTTCATTAATCAGTAAATTAGGTGGACCAACTTTTAGTTAGAGAAAGTGGCCGTTTACAGGAATTCAAAGCTGTCTTATGCTATAATTAACGTATTTAATAAATGTTGGTAATTTCAAAATATATATCATATAAAAGTGTAACTTAGATTTTTTTTACCTTGGCTTTTGTGCCAGTGAAGCATGTAGGTGCATGCTTGTGTGTGTCTGTGTGCATGTTCATGTCTTAGGAGAGACGTTAATGTCCTGGGAGCAGACCGTCACTTTGGTGAGAGTAAATATACCTAAAAGCACCCTGAGAGCAACAGGACTCTTCTCTCACTGACACAATATTATTCTGCTGTTCTTCACAAGCTCTGGGGAACTCGTACACACACACACACACACACACACTTTCTCTCTCTCCCACCAGGCTTGTTTATGAGTGTGATTACACAGAGAGAGGTCCGGTTGTCCAGCTCACCTGAGAGCGCATCAGGTGCAGTGCCCTGGGGCTTTGTGTCTGTTTGTGTTTGGACAGTGCTGTGTATTTTTTGGAACGGCTCACTTTTTGTGCCTGACAGTGAGTTTTTGTTTTTGTTTCCTGTTTTATTCCTTCTGTTACTGTGTGAAAAAGAGAGATAGTGTTTGTTTAGGTGTCCCATGTGGTTAGATGCCAAACTCCTGGGTCCTAAATTCAACCTCTCACAAACAGTGTCAGCATCTTTAGCATCCAGGCGACTTCTCTAGGGTAATTAAATATTTATTGCCTTGGTTTTGCCCGGTGTTTAGTCAGTTGACGGATATATAAAATATTAAATGATCAGTAAAAAAGTATGCTGGACAAATTCACTGGCCAGCCTCTGGCTGATTTGAGCTAGTCATTTTTTTTCACAGTATAAATGATGTGAAAAAGAAAGTACAATCACTTTTCATGCTAAGCTTCAGTATTAGGACGTAATTAAAAAAACAGGTTCTAAAATGACATAAATACAATCTCAGATAAATCATTACATGACACAGATTACACTGTGCCATTATTTATTTAACAAAAACCAAGTTAAAATCCAGAACAACTCCCACAATCCCACACGACTCCAAAACATCATTTTGATTAAGAGATCCTTAACAGCACCACACAGTACTGACCCACACATATGGTTCTTACACACACACTGGACTTTCTGGACTTTGTTTTTGCACAACACTGGTCACTATATTCTTCATTTCCGGTTAATACTTGTACAGCTGCTGTTATTGTGTATATATTTATTTAGATTTAGATTTCTTCATACATTCTTATATAGTTCTATATTGTGTATTGTGTACTTTGTTGTACAGTTATTTTATTTTCAACTTTAATTTATATATTTTATCTTATTCTTCCCAGTTAAATTTACCCTTCATTCTAATTTGTGTTGTACAGTTATTTCATTTTTAACCTTAATTTATATTTTATTCCTTCCTAGTTAAATTTACCCTTTTTAATTTTTCATATTTATTTCCTATCTTATTCATAGCCTTTCCTTTTTTGTTTTCTTTAGGTCACGAGCAGTTGTCCAAGCATTTCACTACATATCGTACTGTGTATGACTGTGTACGTGACAAATAAAATTTGAATTTGAATTTGAATTTGAACAGCAGAAATTGCTGTTATATTTTTTTATGCCACACTAATTTCTAATTTCTAAGAATACTTTTTTTTAAACTGATTTCCCAGCTTTCAGACAGATCCGATACTGATTATAATTTTTTTCTTTTTTATTAACGTTGGGAATACAGAATCTCTGTTGAAAACACTGTAGCTCATGCCCTACTTTAAACTTTCTTCAGGGTGTCTGAAGTTAATCAGAACTTGTGCATCCATTTTATGCTGACTGACACTCTGCAGCTTTCAAAGTCATTTCCTGAAATGTGCACATCAACTGTACCAGTACTAAAACACACTAATTTAGTGCTTAGTCAGTTGCTCAATTAGAGTAAAACCCAAACCACACTCTGTTCATAGTCTTGCCCTAAACTAATGGATATTTATGTTGTGACTTAACAAGCCCTTTACAGTTTAGCAGTGGAGCATGTAAACCAGACCTGGAGGGCTTGTTCTGGAAGAGAGAGTCCCTATGGACGTGTGTGCATTTTCTTCCTCTTTACTGCTCCTCCCCTCGGTTTCCTGGAAAAGACGTCTGTGTGCGCGCTAGAAGACGCGCTGCACAGATCCGAGCCGAGAGAAGCAGGGAGACCAAATTGCTCATCTTACATCATCCTGTCCTCAGTCTCTGTGTCACTTGTGTCCTCATCGCACTTCTGTACTTTCCCTCTTCCCCCGGTCCATGCTGTGTATTCGTTCTCTCTCTCTTTGGCTCTCCCACTGTTGAACAATAACCCCAGTGTGTTTAAGAGAGTGTGTGTGTGGCGCTATTTTTGGCCCCTCCAAGGCCACAAAACACTCTCTACTCCTTTGCCGCTTCTGTTTCTTTCTCCTGGCTGCTATATAACAGTAAGTAAGACCCTATGGAAAGCATAACCTGTGGTGACCTCTAAGGTTACTTGATGTTTGTGCGTTTTTGTGACTAATTTGCCTTCGTGGCACCAGGTGAGGTGCAGGGCATGAATGTTCTTGGCTCGGGCAAGACCTCCAGCAAGAGCAAGTTCTCCAAGGGAAATTACCCTCCATCTGGATTATTCACAACAAGCTGCATTCCTCTGGATAATTGTTTCCCAACAAATAAAACCTTCCCAGCATGTTTTCGTAAAACCGCACCGATTTCAAGCCTTTGCGGAAAAAAAGTCAAACAACATCTAACTCAAGTGCTGCTGAAGTTAAAAAAAGGACATTTATTCCTAGTTTTATTTATCTTTTTTTGATATTTCTAATCCTGACTGCTTATGTGTTCAGAGATGTTTCTAATTAACTAGTTCTCTGATCCAACTGAAAAGAAAGAGAATAATGATAGTTGTGCTGCTTTTTTTAATCAATTTTAGAACAAAAATGCCAAATATTCTCTGCTTCCAATCAAGATTTACTGGTTTTCCTCACTCTGATAGGATCGACTTAAGTATTTTGTGAGTCTGAGACTGTCTGAAGCTATCTGAAAATGTCCTTTATAAACCATACAATGAACAGCTTGAAAGACAATCAATGGTGGCATCTAGGTGACTGTCTTTAATGACTTCAAAAAACAAACATCTGGACTATGTTTTTCTAGAAGTTCATATTTCGAGGAAAATCTTACATTTACTTTGAATAAGAAAAGACTAAAGCATTCAGAACTTTTCCCTTCAATCTTTGTGACAGGTTGTCGTGCTCCTGTCTTTTCTCTCTGTATGTCTCACTTTTCCACTCTTCTTCTGGTATTGGCCCTAATGAATTTTTAATGGACTTTGTGGGAAGAGTCCAGACACTTTGGGATTCAGGCATATGGGCTCTGATTACCATCCTCCTCCACCTCCTCCTGCTCCCGTGGAGCCCGCCCTCCTCTCTCTCTTTTTTCAGTCTTGCTTTCTCTGTCTCACCCCTTTGAGCCTTTTATTATCCAGTTTCTGTCCCCTCTGTTCCCTCTGCTCAGCGCTTCAGGCTGTTTCAATCATCCAAGCATCTGTGACAAAGACAAGGCCGTGTATATGAATGTGCTACAGGCAAATACCAACCGACTGTCTCTTAGTTTTAGTGCTTTTACAGGCTGTGAGTGAGCCGACACTGACCTCACCCCTCCTCGTCCACACACAAACACACTTACACTAGTTGTTTCCCAGATCCACACTAAAGCTGGGTTGAGTTAAAGCAATACAGTGCCAGCCAACTGCCGCTAATGGCTGTTCAGAGTCCCCGTATAAAAACCCTGAGTCTGCAACTCTGCTGTTAGTTTGGCACAGGCCTGTCAGTTGATTTGCTGCTGAGTAGGACTCACAGCTCTGGGAATCTCTCCTCCTCATCTTTTTTCTCACTCCTATACTTTGTCTGACTGCCCGTCTGTCTCTGCCTCCTTCCCATCAGCTCTATCCTTCTTGGCAATTGAGTCCCAGGCTGGTGATCCAGGCAGTTACTTTTCCTGTTAATTGGAAGATAATTTCACCAGCAGAGACCAAGGGGCATTTTTGGTCAAGGTGATCAGAAACTCCCTGGGAAGCATGGCATCTACCCAGTCAAGACTTCATCATCACTGGTTAAATGTGAACACTGTCTCCATGTAAAGTGGAGATTGAGGAATGCATCAGTTTATTGCATCAAGAAAATGAAATGCATGTTTCTTTGTTTTTGTAACACAGCAAAAACTAAATGATTACCAAATGGTTTGGGACAGAAGCTGCCTCATTAGTTGCATGATGAACTTTTCTTCGAATTGATTTATGTACTAGATACTAAATGTACTCCTTTATAGACTTCTCCTTTTCTTGATTACAACTAAATGAAATCCATGTACAGTGGGGCAAAAAAGTATTTAGTCAGCCACCGATTGTGCAAGTTCCCCCACTTAAAATGATGACAGAGGTCAGTAATTTGCACCAGAGGTACACTTCAACTGTGAGAGACAGAATGTGAAAAAAAAATCCATGAATTCACATGGTAGGATTTGTAAAGAATTTATTCGTAAATCAGGGTGGAAAATAAGTATTTGGTCACCTCAAACAAGGAAAATCTCTGGCTCTCACAGACCTGTAACGTCTTCTGTAAGAAGCTTTTCTGTCCCCCACTCGTTACCTGTATGAATGGCACCTGTTTGAACTCATCATCTATATAAAAGACACCTGTCCACAGCCTCAAACAGTCAGACTCCAAACTCCGCCATGGCCAAGACCAAAGAGCTTTCGAAGGACACCAGGAAAAGTATTGTAGACCTGCACCAGACTGGGAAGAGTGAATCTACAATAGGCAAGCAGCTTGGTGTGAAAAAATCAACTGTGGGAGCAACCATCAGAAAATGGAAGACATACAAGACCACTGATAATCTCCCTCGATCTGGGGCTCCACGCAAGATCTCATCCCGTGGGGTCAAAATGATCATGAGAACGGTGAGCAAAGATCCCAGAACCACACGGGGGGACCTGGTGAATGACCTGCAGAGAGCTGGGACCAAAGTAACAAAGGTCACCATCAGTAACACACTACAACGGCAGGGAATCAAATCCTGCAGTGCCAGACGTGTTCCGCTGCTGAAGCCAGTGCATGTCCAGGCCCGTCTGAAGTTTGCCAGAAAGCACATGGATGATACAGCAGAGGATTGGGAGAATGTCATGTGGTCAGATGAAACCAAAGTAGAACGTTTTGGTATAAACTCAACTCGTCGTGTTTGGAGGAAGAAGAACACTGAGTTGCATCCCAAGAACACCATACCTACTGTGAAGCATGGGGGTGGAAACATCATGCTATGGGGCTGTTTTTCTGCCAAGGGGACAGGACGACTGATCCGTGTTAAGGACAGAATGAATGGGGCCATGTATCGTGAGATTTTGAGCCAAAACCTCCTTCCATCAGTGAGAACTTTGAAGATGAAACGAGGCTGGGTCTTCCAACATGACAATGATCCAAAACACACCGCCCGGGCAACAAAGGAGTGGCTCCGTAAGAAGCATTTGAAAGTCCTGGAGTGGCCTAGCCAGTCTCCAGACCTCAACCCCATAGAAAATCTGTGGCGGGAGTTGAAAGTCCGTGTTGCTCGGCGACAGCCCCAAAACATCACTGCTCTCGAGAAGATCTGCATGGAGGAATGGGCCAAAATACCAGCTACTGTGTGTGCAAACCTGGTAAAGACCTATAGTAAACGTTTGACCTCTGTTATTGCCAACAAAGGTTATGTTACAAAGTATTGAGTTGTATTTTTGTTATTGACCAAATACTTATTTTCCACCCTGATTTACGAATAAATTCTTTACAAATCCTACCATGTGGATTCATGGATTTTTTTTTTTTTCACATTCTGTCTCACAGTTGAAGTGTACCTCTGGTGCAAATTACTGACCTCTGTCATCATTTTAGGTGGGGGAACTTGCACAATCGGTGGCTGACTAAATACTTTTTTGCCCCACTGTATATTCATGACTGTTCATGCAGTCCCTGATCTATAGTTTTTGCCGTGTAAGAGAGGATCTGAGTGGAATTAAACTGTATGTGGAAACTGTCAACATGTGCAGCTATTGCTGTCATACCACAGCATGTTCTAATGGGAATGATAACAGCACTCTTGTAACCATGATTGCTGGGTAATGTTGTCAGAATGGCTTTTGGGGTTACACAGGAGAGAGAAGACGCAGATTAGGGGTGGTAAAAACTGCAGCGACACGTTAAATTAATTATAAACTCCACGAAAAGAGATCCTCTTGAGAGGCTGCGACTTATGGAGCGGGCATCCATAAGAGAGCTCTCGAGCAGCTCAGCACCATTTCTCCTTCTTCATGAGTCTTGTGCTGTTTATCTTTCTCTCCCTTCCACTCTTTCCTCACTTACTAGCTTTCATCTCCTTGGGCCCCTCCTTCTCCTCTTGCATTGTGGAAGTCATTGTTGGACTGGTGAGCAGCACACATAGCTGGAATAGCAGCAGTGTTAGAAGTCTGCTAGGGGGCTTGCCGCCAATATCACACGGAGGAAAAGAGGCATCCGCACTCTCAGAAAGGAGAAGGAGGAAGGAGAGAAGCAGTGAAGGAGGAGGGGAGGGGATAAGCAATCTGACCTGGATGACAACAGACTACCAGACGAGCAATGATCTCATCGCTCCCTTAATCCCCCTTTCCCTCCATCCACCCCCTCTCTCCTCTCCCACTCGAGCCATTGTCTCTCTCTTTCTTATCCCACTCTTGTTTCCCAGATCTCCCTCCCCTGTCTCTTTTCTCCTACTTTCTTTTCTCTGTTCTCTTCTTGTCCTAGAGCTCACCCCATCTCGTCTTGCCTTCTTCTCTTTCACTTCAGCAACACCCCCATTACTCCCTCCCTCTCTTCCCCCTCCTGCTCCTCTTCTCTGTCCCTTTTGCATCACTTTCTACCACCTGCCCCTCAGTTGTCCCAACTCACAACACACACTTTTTGACACACTCACACTCTCTCCAGTGTCCCAGGGCAGAGATTAGGCGCACCCCTATCGTCAACTGCCACACCATTTTCTACATTATTGATGCAGTGTGTGTGTGTGTGTGTGTGTGTGTGTGTGCGCGTGTGCGTGCGTGCATGCTGTAAAGGCTATCTGGTGTCTCCCCTGGGAGGGAGAGTGGTGAGGGAGGAAGGGAGCCAAATAGACAGAGAGTCGAGGTCAGAGAGGTTAAGTGTGGTGGTGGTGAGTGGAGGTTAGGTCATGGTCTGCAAGCTCTTCCCTACTCCTGCTTTCCCTGTGTTAGTCATCTACACAGGTTGTATGATAAAACACACACACCGATTCCAAGATTCCCAAACTTCTCCTATCAGTTGTATGAGGCTGAAGCAAATCGGAGCGTGTGTGTGTGTGTGTGTGTGTGTGTGTGTGAGCGATAGCTGATCCTCTGTGACTCAGGACTGCTTGGGCTGAGTGGATAGAAGGACAAAGACACCTGTTCTTGCTCTCAGCATTCCTCTAAACATAATCCTTACCATCTCTGTCACGCACACACTCGCTCACAGGGTCACTAAAGAGAGTCGCTTATGCTTTGTCCTCTACCAGCACCGGGCAGGCATCATATGAGGTCTTTGATGTTCAGGATTTGACAGGTAACCGATGAGTTATATATGACAGCATGATGTATGTAAAGAACATACATGCACGCCGGTGCATTGTGCTCGTAGCTCTTGTGTTTTTTAAAGCGCTGCTGCTCTTGACAGTGAATCATTGGGCCTTGAATTTATTTTTAGCAACACTGCTGCCACTACATGAAAAAATTAATGTACACAGACGAACAACAAAAACAATAATAGTAATCATAACAGGGGGCTTTTTTTGTTTTTTTTAAGAGACGACATTTTACATAAAACGCGAAGGACAGCAATGCATCATAGTTTTAGCAAAGTTTTCTGCCATAATTCAGCACTTGAATTTGTCCTGGGTCTGCCCCTGGGTGTCCTCCGAGTTGGACATGGTCTAAACACATCACCTTAGGGGGATGCTAATCAGATCCTGAACCGCATCAATTTGGCTCTTTCCGATGTGGAGGAGTAACCTCTCTTGAATATTATGATTTCATTTATCCTTGAAGAAATCTATATGCTAAACATAGTACATATACAGGGAGTGCAGAATTATTAGGCAAATGAGTATTTTGTCCACATCATCCTCTTCATGCATGTTGTCTTACTCCAAGCTGTATAGACTCGAAAGCCTACTACCAATTAAGCATATTAGGTGATGTGCATCTCTTTAATGAGAAGGGGTGTGGTCTAATGACATCAACACCCTATATCAGGTGTGCATAATTATTAGGCAACGTCCTTTCCTTTGGCAAAATGGGTCAAAAGAAGGACTTGGCAGGCTCAGAAAAGTCAAAAATAGTGAGATATCTTGCAGAGGGATGCAGCAGTCTCAAAATTGCAAAGCTTCTGAAGCGTGATCATCGAACAATCAAGCGTTTCATTCAAAATAGTCAACAGGGTCACAAGAAGCATGTGGAAAAACCAAGGCGCAAAATAACTGCCCATGAACTGAGAAAAGTCAAGCGTGCAGCTGCCAAGATGCCACTTGCCACCAGTTTGACCATATTTCAGAGCTGCAACATCACTGGAGTGCCCAAAAGCACAAGGTGTGCAATACTCAGAGACATGGCCAAGGTAAGAAAGGCTGAAAGACGACCACCACTGAACAAGACACACAAGCTGAAACGTCAAGACTGGGCCAAGAAATATCTCAAGACTGGTTTTTCTAAGGTTCTATGGACTGATGAAATGAGAGTGAGTCTTGATGGGCCAGATGGATGGGCCCATGGCTGGATTGGTAAAGGGCAGAGAACTCCAGTCCGACTCAGACGCCAGCAAGGTGGAGGTGGAGTACTGGTTTGGGCTGGTATCATCAAAGATGAGCTTGTGGGGCCTTTTTGGGTTGAGGAGTCAAGCTCAACTCCCAGTCCTACTGCCAGTTTCTGGAAGACACCTTCTTCAAGCAGTGGTACAGGAAGAAGTCTGCATCCTTCAAGAAAAACATGATTTTCATGCAGGACAATGCTCCATCACACGCGTCCAAGTACTCCACAGTGTGGCTGGCAAGAAAGGGTATAAAAGAAGAAAAACTAATGACATGGCCACCTTGTTCACCTGATCTGAACCCCATTGAGAACCTGCGCTCTATAAACCTCACCGACATATGCATATGAAAGGCGTGTGCTGTAGAGGCCGATAATGTGTCGTTTTCAGTTGGAAATGTCTTCTTTTTTCACACACATGCTGTAGCTGCCGGTCTTCTAAGTGTTTGCTGTGTATCAGTTTCACCCAGTGACCTGAAGTGTGATGTGTCTGTACAGTGACCGCTGCCAAAGTCCCCCCAAAAAAATCATTACGGATATCTTCACACAGAGTTGCTGCCAGCACAATATTTGCTATAGCAGCAATACTATTTTCTTTGCTTTCCCTTTGAGGTTTATTTTGCATTTTCTTTTTCTTCCTTTCTTTCTTTTCTTTTTTTTTTTAAAGAGCCTTGCTTGGACATTCATAAAAACTCCCTGCAGACAGTAGGACTCCCAGTAAACAGTAATCTGGGCCATTCCAGATAAAATCAATCAAATCTGTGAAAAGATCCCACCTGACCCCCTCCAAGTCAGCTTTGGCATATTTACTGACACCATGACAAATTTTGTCTTCATATTATTAGGGCTGTGCGATATGACCAAAATCTAATATCTCGATATAAGACATCTATCGTCCGATAACGATATAAATCACAAAAATTTTACATTTTCTGAAAATTCTGTGAATCTCGGGCAGCTCAACTTGTGTGAAGTGTTTCCAGCTGGGCGTCGTGTATCTGGAGTCCAGTGTTTTAACCGATGCATGAAACGATACATTTTTAGACATAGGTTGTAACAACTGCCATTTTCTTTGTGAGTATTTATTACACAGCGTGCTGCGGGGAACAGCCTGTTCTAACGTTTGAGTCGAAGGTTTATTTTTTTAGCACCTGGCGGCTCTTTTTTGCTTCTCATCTGTAAGCACACGACATACAGTGGGGCAAAAAAGTATTTAGTCAGCCACCGATTGTGCAAGTTCCCCCACCTAAAATGATGACAGAGGTCAGTAATTTGCACCAGAGGTACACTTCAACTGTGAGAGACAGAATGTGAAAAAAAATCCATGAATCCACATGGTAGGATTTGTAAAGAATTTATTTGTAAATTAGGGTGGAAAATAAGTATTTGGTCAATAACAAAAATACAACTCAATACTTTGTAACATAACCTTTGTTGGCAATAACAGAGGTCAAACGTTTACTATAGGTCTTTACCAGGTTTGCACACACAGTAGCTGGTATTTTGGCCCATTCCTCCATGCAGATCTTCTCGAGAGCAGTGATGTTTTGGGGCTGTCGCCGAGCAACACGGACTTTCAACTCCCGCCACAGATTTTCTATGGGGTTGAGGTCTGGAGACTGGCTAGGCCACTCCAGGACTTTCAAATGCTTCTTACGGAGCCACTCCTTTGTTGCCCGGGCGGTGTGTTTTGGATCATTGTCATGTTGGAAAACCCAGCCTCGTTTCATCTTCAAAGTTCTCACTGATGGAAGGAGGTTTTGGCTCAAAATCTCACGATACATGGCCCCATTCATTCTGTCCTTAACACGGATCAGTCGTCCTGTCTCCTTGGCAGAAAAACAGCCCCATAGCATGATGTTTCCACCCCCATGCTTCACAGTAGGTATGGTGTTCTTGGGATGCAACTCAGTATTCTTCTTCCTCCAAACACGACGAGTTGAGTTTATACCAAAAAGTTCTACTTTGGTTTCATCTGACCACATGACATTCTCCCAATCCTCTGCTGTATCATCCATGTGCTCTCTGGCAAACTTCAGACGGGCCTGGACATGCACTGGCTTCAGCAGCGGAACACGTCTGGCACTGCGGGATTTGATTCCCTGCCGTTGTAGTGTGTTACTGATGGTGACCTTTGTTACTTTGGTCCCAGCTCTCTGCAGGTCATTCACCAGGTCCCCCGTGTGGTTCTGGGATCTTTGCTCACCGTTCTCATGATCATTTTGACCCCACGGGATGAGATCTTGCGTGGAGCCCCAGATCGAGGGAGATTATCAGTGGTCTTGTATGTCTTCCATTTTCTGATGATTGCCCACAGTTGATTTTTTCACACCAAGCTGCTTGCCTATTGTAGATTCACTCTTCCCAGTCTGGTGCAGGTCTACAATACTTTTCCTGGTGTCCTTCGAAAGCTCTTTGGTCTTGGCCATGGCGGAGTTTGGAGTCTGACTGTTTGAGGCTGTGGACAGGTGTCTTTTATACAGATGATGAGTTCAAACAGGTGCCATTCATACAGGTAACGAGTGGGGGACAGAAAAGCTTCTTACAGAAGATGTTACAGGTCTGTGAGAGCCAGAGACTTTCCTTGTTTGAGGTGATCAAATACTTATTTTCCACCCTAATTTACGAATAAATTCTTTACAAATCCTACCATGTGGATTCATGGATTTTTTTTTCACATTCTGTCTCTCACAGTTGAAGTGTACCTCTGGTGCAAATTACTGACCTCTGTCATCATTTTAAGTGGGGGAACTTGCACAATCGGTGGCTGACTAAATACTTTTTTGCCTCACTGTAATCTTTCACGTGATTCAGTTTATTTTGAAAAGTCTCAACAGGATCTTGAGCTTTATTCTGAAAGGTTTATGTGGAAAATAAACAAGCGGACACGCGATGATTTTAGCGTCGTTGTTGCTAACGACATCACATAAAAACAGGCTCTTGTCAGTCCCTAGTGTGGTTATATTAAATATAAGAGAAGGAGAGAACCTTAAGAAATTAATATAGCCACTACAGTGACCAACAAAACGATGAAAAACTGTAAGCAGTTTATTTTGCGACACCACGAAACAAACGATAGCGTAAAATGAAACGATAGACGTTTTTAATATCGTCATCCAATATATCGTTATATCGAACAGCCCTACATATTATAAAAAATATTCTGTGTTACAGGCCCTCAAATCACAGAGGTTTGTCTAAATTTGCTGCTTTTGAATTCACACTATCTTTTCCAACATTTTTAAACCCTCTTATCTTCTTAAATACAGGAGATGGCCACAATTTTCAAGGCTGAAAAACAGCAACCAAATCAATTTTACACCCACTCCCAAGTGTCATAATTTAAAGCTGAAATCTTGCACCCCCTCAACTTTAAGCATCATGGAAAGTATTATAATTTCAACAGCAAAAGTGCATCATTTTAGAATTAACAATGTTGAGTAACAGAAACAAACATTTGACCTTTATCTGTTTTCTGATAATTCTTTGGAGAAAACTTCAAAAGGTGAATTTTGTGTAAACTTTTAAGAGATCATATCATCATGTGGGATAACTGGCTGGTCAAAACAAGTTATAGCATGTGAAAGGTCCTGTTTTAACCCTTAATCTTTCTTTAAAGCAGAATCTCAGGGGTCATTTGTTAACAAATGTTCTGCACTGCTCCCACATTTCTTTTCAGTCACATCTTTTAGCCATCAGCTACACACATTTAAGTCTATTTGGGAGTTAAAAGTATTTTTTCCTTTGTCTGGAAAGATGGTGTTGTCATGTTCAGTAGGAGTGTTTGTGTGGGTGATTATTTAATGTTTTTTTTTTTAAATCGTTGCAGCAGCACGCTCAGTGAGCCAGTATGTTTATGATAGCCGCAGGTCTCTTCCCCTGTGACTGTAGGGTTTGATCATGCCAAACGTGTTTACTTGAATATTCGAAAGAGAAAGAGGAGGAGGAGGAAGAGGGGGGTGGGAAGTGAAAAAGGAAATAAAATGACAGTGAGTGAGTGTGGTGCCATTTGCGTATTAACTGCTACCTACATATGCAAACCTGGAAAGTCTGAGAATATACAGCCACGGATGACACAGTTTGCAGCTTTTTGCTTTTTTTTTTTTTTTTTTTTACACCCATGGTCATTTCACACAACTAAACAATAATCTTTAGTTTAAACAAACTGGCTGCCTGCACAGCTGCCGTTCGTTGGCCACCCACTATCTACATAAGAGTCAGCGCTGATAAGATCCTGTCTGGAGTTTGTAGAAGGAAAATGTGTAGGCATCTTCTACATACTTTGAGTGATATTCAAAAATCTTTCTTTTCAATCACAAAATGACTCCTGAGTAGGTGGGATGACTGAATGATTCACTGACCGTGTCTCGCAAATACACTGTGGAGGAAAACCACCAAGAAAAGGTGGTGAGAAACGAGCCTACATTAGATGAGTAAGAAGACACATAGGAAGAGCTCTTTCCTTTTCTGGTTTTATTTTTTAGTCTAAAAAAACAAAGGAAGCCTAAATGCACTAGTTAAGTTACTCAAGGTGATGAAATGCTTCAATAGCAACTAGGGCTGCACGATTTTGCATAAAATGAGATCACGATTCTTTCACGATTTTCTTTTCCAATATAAATATTTATTGCACTTATTAACTGCACATCAACTTCGTAACAGTTGAGACTGAACATAAAACAACAAATGTCTCACATTTTGTTGTTGCCGCAAAATGTCGTACTGCTTGAAATTCCGTCTCCACCGTTGCTCGACACTGCGTGTATAGAGCAGGTAGTGCAACAATAGAAAAATAGTTGCGGGACGGCACTGTGTAACGTTTGTCTAGGGTGTTGATCATTTTCCTAAATCCCTCGTTTTGCACAGTGTTGATGGGAGCCATATCTTTGGTCAGGTGATAAGTGATAGCCTCCGTAATTTCTTTGTGCCTGCGGGAGTTCGACGGGTATAGGGAAGCGCTGTATAAGGTTCCCGTTATTGATGTTTGGGTGGTTGACCGGGACGGATTTTCTCCTGTCACTTTCTCGTCATCCCTGACGTGCTCTCCGTTGTTTTTTCCCTGCTAATTTTAGCATCACACGGCACAGCTTCTGTGTCACGTGGTATAAGGCTCCGCCCTTGTCATTTGTTGAGCAGGAAGAGTGAGCGCTTGTTTTCATGCAGAGTACGTCCCGGATCAAAATGCGGTACAATCGTCGTCTTTTTTCTTTTTTTTTTTAAATCGTTGTCATTTGGAAATGAGATCGCACATAAGTATGAATCGAGATCGCGATTTTCTAACGATTAATCGTGCAGCCCTAATAGCAACGCTTACGGACAGATTTATAGATGTCTGGCAGATGTGCTTTGAATGAGAGAAGGCTTCTGCTATATAAAATCTAATTTGTAGAAAACAAGACTGGGAGATATTGATTCATGCTCCCCCCCCCCCCCCCCCCCAACTTTATAGATACAAAGCAAATATCAAATACAACAGGCCAACAGCCAGCTAAACAGTTTAATACTATAGTTTCAGCTATACTAGCTATAGCCCAGAAAAATGAGAAATTAAACTCCAGCAACAGACATAAAGACAGCTCTATCAACTATATTCAGCTGTAAGAGAGAATCAAGCATGAGATGTTAACCAGAGAAGTTCATTTTTATCTTCAGTATCATGCAGCTCCTGATTTTCATTAGTCCTCTCAGTGCTTTGTCAGTCATCACACTCCTGATCTATGTATTCAAGCATCATAAACTGCTGAGGGAGGCTCAGCACTAATAGTAGATATGGGCAGAGGTCACTAACAGCAGCTTCTGTGGTTCTCAGCACTCATCGTAATGATTTCACCACTACTTTTTATGGATTCTCAGCAGAGTCTTCAATGCTTTGGATAATTTGCTGTCTACTTTCAAAAGGCAAGAAACTTTCAGCTGCTCCCTTATTTGCAGTGGATCACCATAGTGGATGGATGCACATGTTTTGATTTGGCACACATTTTAATGCCAGATGTACTTCCTGACAAAGCCCACCCATTCATCTATGCCTGGTGACCAACACTAGGAGTACACTAGCTGGTGACCCCCTGAAACTAACTGGTTTTAGTTTTGAGGCTGCGTTTGTGCCTCCTCCCAGTCTCGAATTACTACACCATGGAGTAAGTCTTTTTTCAAAGTGCTAAAAAAATGAAATACGTTTTTTTCATTTGCTCATTTCTCAGCTGTTTATCAGCTTGCCAAAGGAGGATGAAGCCAAACATGATTCTCAAACACGTTAATCGGGTATTAAGATCCATATACAGGAGCTTGTGTTGTTAAGATTGCATTTAAATAAATGCACAGTGCATGCAGGATGATTATGGCTGCTGGCACCACTGACCCCCGTGTCCCTTGTAAAATAATATCCATGTAATAAACCCTCATTAATGCCAGAAAGGTATTGATTTAACTCTAGGGTTAATAGTTTTATTAGGGCAATATCTATGGTAGTTACAGCATTCTTCCATCAGATAAATTATGAGAAACGCTTCTTAATTTAATCCACTGTGTCACACAGTAAACACACAGCAGCCTTTTCATGGCATTGCATGATGTTACATGCAGGTCCTTTTGCTCGGCTATTTTTTTCGGAGTAATCTGACACTTGTGCCGTTTGCAGAACACACAAAAAAAATCACACAGACTATATCGGCAGGATCGAAAGGCATTAAATGTCCCGCATAATGACACTTTAGCAGGGTGGATGCTATTTCTTCAGCGAGACAACCTCCTCACCGGAGCGTCTGTCAGAGCTCCGATGATAATTGTTGATAAAATAAAAGTTCAGTCCAGGATACGTGTGGCTAAATATTACAGTGCGATAGTCTGTTTTGCTCAGTCGTGTCACATTCTCTTGACCACCCAGGCGACAGAATGTTAGTGGGAGACTTGCACAAACATTTTCAAAAACACACACACACGCACTGGCACAAAAACTCTTTCAAACTCGTACATTTGGGCGCACACATGCTCATGCAAACAGTCATATACCCACGCCCACAGTCTCATTCTGCCTGTCTCTTGCTCTGCATTTCCTTCGTGCCGAGGGTGGAGAGAGAGAGAGAGAGATGGAGGGATAGGCAGGGGAGATGACTGGCCATGTTGTTTTGCTACAGTCAGAGGAAAGAGTGACAGCATGAGAGGAAAGAGGTGGAGGAGAGGTGGAAAGGTTTTTCGTGTGCCTAACTGTTCCATGAAGCCCACTAACGCTGCAGCTTTCAGTGTTGTAGTTTCAGTGTGCGTGTGTGTTTCCTGTAAAGAGCCACTCTGGTGAAATTGTGACCTAATCACAGCAGAGGAATGTGTTTTATGCCAAAGCTTCAGACGGTACAGATTAAGACAATTAAAGTTACAGGGGGCATGCTGGGGTTGAGCAGGTCGAGGCATGCATGCACCGATTACTAATAAGAGCCAGTCAGGTAGTCAGTCATGTAGCAAGAAAATATGGATCAGAGTGCTGAAGAGGTTTAGGTTGCTTCTCTTCTCACATCCTTGCTTTTTATTTTCATCGCGCATGCATTAGTTCAGGGGTTGGCTGCAAAACATATGTGAGCCTTATAATGACTGTGACACAATGATGAACGTACATTAGACTATCAAGATTACTAATAGCCAATGGGTTTCACTTAAAGTGAAAAAGTTTAAAGGGAAAACTTCTGTTTGCACATTTAGGCAATATTAAGCTATTAATTCGGCTAAACTTAGCCTACTTTGATAACAAAAAATAAAGCTTTATTTTGAGTCTAGATGCAGATCAAACAAACCTGTAAGCCAGCAGCATTAAAACCTAGCCTGAAGCCGTACTGATAAATTCTCTATTTTCCTCAACAATTGGATTTGATAACTAGCCACAAACTAGCAGTTTATCTTCATCTGGTGCAAATGAAGTTGTGACTCACTTATGCAAACTTGTCATAGTCACAGGTAGCCACTAAAAATGGTGTCTTGTGAGGTTCTGGAGATATAGATCCATGACCTGTGTTAATACCTCTACTGTTATCAAAATTAGGTGCGCTTTGTGTCATCAGTACAGTCATCTAAACAGTTAAAGTGAATAAAATGTAACTGGTGTAAACGAATCTTATAGAAACATCTTAGACCTTTGTTAAAATTTTTTCCGGTGTGGTTAGAAAACATCTTTGAGATTTCAGAAATTTCCATTAGGTTGGTGTGAGGTGTTGATTATTAGAATAAGTCGCAAATGTAAAAATGTGTGTTTGTGCTTCATCTCGTCTGTTTTACTCTTTTCTTCTCTTGCTGGTGTTTCTGACTTTTCTGTCCACTTACGTATTTTTCACAGGTCTAATTTTTACTTCTCACAGGATCTAACTGCCCAATAAAAGAGAAAGTATTTTTAGAAAAAAGCCCTGCAGTTTATCTTATTTTTTTCTTGCTGGAAATACAGGGAGGACTTGGAGAGTAGTGACGACAGTATGAATGAGAGCAGTGCACTCTGTACTAAGCTGCACTGTTGTATGTGATCTATACTTGGCCAGACACCTGTAATCTTCTTTTCCCTGTTAGCGCAGTCACCTGAAACTGCTCCTGACTCATAACTGTAATCATATCTTAGTCTTTTCTTTTGCCTTCCTTTAAACTAGTTTTCTATAGCGTGTATTTCCCTACAGAGACAAAAGGCGAGTCATCCGGGTGCACTTCAGTTCATCCAAAAAGATGTCTTTTTACTAGAATTTATGAATACGACCCGCGCTCTCTACATCACCATTCACTGTTCTTGGCAAGGCTCGAATGACCCCCCTCCACCCAACACTAATATCCCCACTCTCTTTATCTCTGTATTACAGGGTTCGCCTTCCCAGAATGGGCTTACAAGCCCGAGTCAAGCCCTGGTTCCAGACAGATCCAGCTGTGGCACTTCATCCTGGAGCTGCTCAGGAAAGAGGAGTATCATGATGTCATCGCCTGGCAGGGGGACTATGGCGAGTTTGTCATCAAGGATCCAGATGAAGTGGCTCGACTCTGGGGGGCCAGGAAGTGCAAACCCCAAATGAACTACGATAAACTGAGCAGGGCTCTGAGGTATGATGACTGAGAAATATACTGTTACCATAAACAGTTATTTTCACATAAAGTTGCTAAAACAAAAGGACTGTCAAAACAAGAACCGTACAAATTATCTTTAGTATTCATTGACATATATTAACTAATTTTAGAAAGGCAGAATCTTTTCCTTCTTGCATCTGCAGTGGTGTGTCTGAGGCTTAAAGCACTGAGGGCTACACCTAGGCCCGTGCCAAACAGCTGTTCCAGCTTTGACAAACACAGTGTGCAGTGGAGAGCGCTACAGTAACCCCTCAGCAGCACTGGGTTTAACAACTTTGCTCCAGCCTATCATTCATTCGGGACACAGCCAGCCTGCTTGTAGGGTTAACTTTTCATTCTTGTCAGTTTATAATTTTCTCAATTTAATGTTTTGCTTTTAGTAATTTTAATATATTGAAAGAAAAGAAAAAACTAAAAAAGGAGAGGCATGAACTTGTCCAGGTTGCTCCAAGCAAAGAAGGAGAATTTCTGGCCACAGCTTGAACAGCATTTTTCTTAAAGTCTGGTTTATATTTTTATTTTAGTAAACTAAAATGCTTTTGGTTTTTATTTAGTGTGATGTAATGACCTCACAGCGGACACATTAGAATCCTCAGGGGAAATTTGGCATGTGCAGACTTTGTTTTTTTGAGGGTGTATTTGGTGACCTCATTGGCTTTAAATGCCACTGACCTGAGCAAATTTAACTATGAAGGAGTTTCCTGTGGTTGTTGATTATTAATTTCAGTTAACACCAGTGATCCTTTAATGTCAAGTACTGACTTTATCATCTGATTTGTACCTGTGGATTACTTCCAGTGTGGCTTTTTGTGAAGATTTGGGGTGTATTTGAAATTGCCCGTCGAATGATTGGTTGAGTTTATTATGAATAAACTTACTTATTATTTTTGAATTGTGTTTCCTACGTCTTAGGTTAATCAAGTTGGGCTTGTCGGTAAAGGAAATGGCATTAAGACCAAATAACCCTATAAAACAAATCAAATCTGAGCCACAGAGCAGCTGCTTTTCATTGTGTTTATTTGGCTTTTATAAATAGACTTTAGTTTACAGTATTGATGGATAGATGAAAAACCAATAGAAGTTACATGTTAACAACAACTTTCAGCATATTCAGAGCTGAATATTACAGGGATCACATACCCCAAGGGGCTCTTCTCAGCTGCTCGCTGTAAGCACTGTATCTCATTCACTGTGTCTTGTTGTGTACTGCCAAACAGAGCCAAGATTAAGCTAAGCACTTTAAAGAAAGCCACATAGGCCATTAAAGGAGGGAAATGCTTTGAATTGCTTAATTTAGGGCTGGGAAGGCTTATGCACGCTCATTTACACTGCTGAGATTAAGATAACTTCTACAGATGGTATCCTCTGGGGACAGAGGGAATTAACATGGACTTCTTATGTGCGCATACAAACATTCAGACTTGCAATCTGGATTTAGAAATCCTGAATTAGAGAGAAAAAAAGAACGTGGACGGGGATATTTCTGGTCAGGCTCTGTATTTATAGCACGTCCATCCTCTGCTGCTGTAACAGATTTGAAGCTCAAGCTCCACTAAGTGCTTATATATAGTGGGTCTTAGTGCCCTCTGATGGACCAGACTTAGAGCCTGATTATCAACAAGGTCCCCACACAGGAGTTCACTCCTGTTTGGGAAAGTTCACTCCTGTGTCCTCATCCAGCTTCCAGCAGCCAGGTCGTCTCCCTCTAAAGTGAGCTGGCTTATAGCGATAAGGACAGTCAACAAAACAACACGCACACAAACAAACATGCACCTTTGCGTTGTCACCTGATTTGACACCGGAGCTCCTTCAGTGCCCGAAATGAAGCCTCTCAAGACACATTAATAGTAATGTGGCAACAGGATTAGTGGCACTGAAGACTGATGAAGTTATAAAACAGGCATGTGTGCATGGTAACAGTCCCCATATGGAGTAAACTGTTGGAAAACAGGCCACCTCGCGTCCTTCATGTGGAGAAAACCTGGAGTCTGCTAATAATGGAGACCACAGTCGACATGTGGCAGTTAGCCTACACACACATGCACACACATTTAAAAGGCGGGCTTGTTTTGAAGTGTTCGTTTTATCACTTTGGACTGTGTAATTATTATTTTTACCTCAGTGATCTTGTTCTTTCCTGTCTGCCGTGCACATGGTGGAAATTCCCTTAATCAGGACCAATGTATTGTGTGCGGACTTGAGCATATGTGTGTTGGCTTTCCGTTGATGGGACGCAGCCTCGGCCCATGCGTCATCCTGGCCTCCCGCTCCCACGACCACTGTGAAATTCCCACTCCTGTTGAGAGGATTACGCTCACACTGCGCGAGTGTGTGTTTATGTGCGTGGAAATGTGCGTGTAGACGTTAAAGAGGTTAGACTGTCCTGTTTTTTAATTTGATAATGAATCCGTTCTTTTGCACCGAATCAAACCAAAAGAGAAAAACAAATTCAGGCTGTCGCTCTTTTTTTAGATCTTCAGTCTCAACCGTTAAGATCAGTGCTGCCTGACATTTCAGGTGGAGTTAATGAATGAAAGAACGGGCGCAATCTATAATCCTCAGCTCCAATTTAATCATGAGAAATAAGTCAATAGGCTGGAGAAATAAAGATTTCCACTGATGAAAAGACCATGACTTAAACCTTCCTCCTAGTCCTTGCACCACTCTTTGCTGTCATGAAGTAACTTAGGGCAAATGAAGCCTTTTGCCAATCATTCATTGCAGAGTTTTTGCTTAATGAGTGCAATCACGCTAAGAGGTCCCAGCTCCTTGAAACCTCCAGGTCCCCTGCCTGCCAGTCAGCAGCCAGCGTTAATGGTCAGAGGTCAGCGGTATTGCCATGCACAGCTGGTAAAGATTACCAACACGGCGCATGTGTGCATTCAGATGCACAAATGCACCATTGTGCAGACTCTCGGCCAAGCATGGATGCTGGAACACATGTTTTAAGCGCTTGCTTCATTGCCAACATTTATTTAATTGTGATGGGACACCACAGCTGAAAGGCTGCCACTGCAGAAGTGTGCATAAATAGAACAACAATTGTTTTATTGTAGGCTTAAAATTACATGAGAACATGCACTTAACATGGGGACCGAACTAGAAAACACGACTTCACATTTGTTATGAGGATTTATTTATAAATGTGTGGAAGTAAGCACTAACTGAGAGGGAGGGAACCAGTGGTTGGCGGATAGAGATTACTGATCTGTGGTTGACGCAATCTTAACTCAGTTGAGGTGGAAGTCCTAGGAATGGCCGAGCTAGGTGTAATTGTTGGAGCAGGGAGGATAATTAATCCAGAGTGGAGTAGTTAAGTGAGGTGGCGACTATGGAGAACACAGTTGGAGCAGGAGTGGTTCAGAGGCGGGGGCCAGGCATGCCAAAAACAGGAGCAGAGGAGAGCAGACAAAGTTAGAAAATTGTTCAAGTAGCAAAAACAAGTGCTGGAACAAAACAGTCGCTGAAACTGAAAGCTAGCAGTGCGGTGGAGTTGCAGCAGTCCGACTCCCTGAAACCACTCCTGTAATCAGACAAACGCACACAGTAGCGAGATAAAACACTTCTAACTAGAAGGATGAGGAAGCTGAGGCAGTGAGTCTGACACACAATACGCTGTTTTTGATTACTTTGGGGGCAATTAATCATATTTTATTTACAATGACAATTTTAACTACCATCAATTATTGAAACCAGACAACTGCTCTAAAGTGATTACTGTCCCACATGCAGCTTTGCAATAATGGTCTAAATTTGCCTTTCCTTTTGGCCTTCCATAAAAGTCAATGTCCACATTTATTTAGTGTAATCAACTGATTAAAGTTCAAGGAAATCCACTTAGTATAAAAAGCAACATTCTTCTTTTTAAAAGTATAATAAAGCAACTATTTATGATTCTTATTTTTCAGTAATCCAGCAGAACTAGGCCAAGCTGCCACCATGTTTGTGTTTCTTGGCCTATGTTTTCCTGAAATACAGTAGTAATTTAAAAAAAAAAAACAGCAGTAAAACAGGTTATGATTGGCGCTCACGACGTGTAACCTGATGACCACATGTAAACAGCTGGCTGCAGGAAATATTGCTGCCTATGCACACCCTGTTACTCACTCAGCTGGCTGGGCCTGTTTGTAGGTCAGAAGGTCTTTAACTGTTGCACTGCTTTGTGTGGAAACTCCCAGGGCCAGAGAGAAAGTGCAGAGGGAGCACCCAGCGACAGTACCACTGTATCACTTAGTGTTCAACATATGTGCATTGTCATTCCATTGTCTCAATCTGCAGCATGTATGTGTTTAGCATACATGAGCACTGTGTGTATGCCTTTGTCCCCACTGAATGAGGCCTCTGTTTTCTATGAGGGTGGAAAGCACGCACACACCAGAGTGTGCTCGAATACATATATTGTACCGGCCGAGCATGTGACCGGCCTGATCGGACCCTGACACGATCTTCCTCTTCACACACCGACACACACCATGTATATTGATTGATTGATTGATTGAATCTTTATTTTGAACATGTTGAAAAAGTATAAAAAAAATAGAATTAAAAGAGACAAATGAACAAAGCAAACAAAAGGAAAACGAGCAACCACAACTCCAAATAACGTCCATGTTCAAAAAGGAGCAGGAAGAAGCATAAGCTTATTTAATCCCACCCCTTTTCCACTATCTAGTATCAATAGACTACAGAAATACCTCCTTGCAATTACATTATATGTTATGTGTAATTTTTTTTTTAAATATATACACATATATGTTTCTATCTATCCATACATACGTATATACACACATACGCACATGTACACATTTTCAATAACCCCATTAACACCTCAAGGATACACAACCTACAAAAAAAAAAAAAAAAAAATATATATATATATATATATATATATATATATATATATATATATATATATATATATATATATATATATATATATATATATATATATATATATATATATATATATACCCATACCAACAAACCCATGCATGCGCACACACATGAAAATATTAGACAAGAACACCCTATCAAATCTCTACCTTTTCCCTGTACCCTGTAAAAACCATATCCTTAAACCGCTTTTTAAACTGCGCCATGCTTGGACATTGCTTCATATCTTTACTTAGTCTGTTCCACAGCTTCACTCCACACACAGAGATGCAAAAACTTTTTAATGTTGTACGGATACGAGGATGTTTTAAATTTAATTCCCCCCTCAAATTGTATCCCCGTTCCCTTTTAGAAAACATTTTTAGAATATTGTCAGGAAGCAGGTTATTTATTGCTTTATATATAATTTGTGCTGTGAGAAAATGAACCAGATCTGTGAATTTTAGAATTTTTGATTTTAAGAATAGTGGATTTGTATGATCTCTGTAACCAGTTTTATGGATTATCCTTATGGCCCTTTTTTGTAATATAAAGATTGATGATAGCGAACATTTGTAAGTATTGCCCCAAACCTCTGCACAGTAATTCAAATACGGTGCAATCAGGGAACAATAGAGAATGTGGAGTGATTTGTGGTCCAGAATGTGTTTTACTTTACTCAAGATTGAGACACTTCTTGAAAGTTTGTTATGTATATGATTTATATGAGACTTCCAGTTTAATTTATCATCTATAATCACACCAAGAAACTTATGTTCAAGTACTCTTTCAATTTCCACACCATCTACATGAATCTGCACTTGTGCATTTCTAAGGGAATTCCCAAATAAGATAATTTTAGTTTTACTTAGATTTAGCGATAGTTTGTTCCTGTTAAACCATTTTTTAATTTTGCACATTTCTGAAGTAATTGTATCCAGCAGCTCCTTTAGATTCCCCCCAGAACAAAAAATATTTGTGTCATCTGCAAATAATACTAATTTTAATATATCAGATGCCTTACAAATATCATTTATATAAATAATAAATAATTTTGGACCCAGTACAGAGCCTTGTGGAACACCACAAGCAATGTCCAAGCATGATGAGGAATGGACACCCAGCTTCACAAATTGTTTCCGGTCACTTAAATAATTTTTCACCCATTGCAGTACAACCCCCCTAATCCCATACCGTTCCAGTTTATTAATTAATATGTCATGATTGATTGTGTCGAATGCTTTCTTGAGATCCAGAAATACTCCAGCTGCATACTGTTTCTGATCTATAGCATTCGTAATCTCCTCAATTGATTCGATTAATGCCAGAGATGTTGATCTTTTTGATCTGAATCCATATTGACTGTCAGAGAGTAATTTATATTTATCTAAGAATTTGTCTAATCGTTTATTAAACAGGTTTTCTAGGATTTTGGAGAATTGTGGTAGTAAAGAAACAGGCCTGTAATTTGTGAAGTGGCGTCTATCCCCGGTTTTATACAGCGGCACAACTTTAGCTATTTTCATTTTGTTTGGCACTTTTCCCGTCTGAAATGATAAGTTGCAAATATATGTTAGAGGTCCTACAATTCCTTCAATGACCTTCTTGACGATTTTCATGTCAATATCATTACAATCAGTAGATGTTTTATATTTACACATGTGTACAATGTCAATTATTTCTTTTTCCTCCACTGATGTGAGGAACATTGAGTTAGGGTTCCTATCAATCAGGTTTTCACTACAGTCTACTGATGGCAGTGACTCAGGAATTTGTTCTGCCAGTTTTGGTCCAATATTTACAAAATAATGATTAAAGCTGTTGACCTTATCAGCAGTGTTTTCCATAATATTGCCATTATCGATAAAGTATTGTGGATAACTTTGTTGTCCAGAATTATTTTTAATGATACCGTTTAAAACATCCCATATTCCTTTCATATTATGTTTATTGTTGTTCAATATTTTACTATAATACTCCTTTCTACATACACGTATAATATTGGTCAACTTATTTTTGTATTTTTTATATTTATTTTCAGCATCTTTTGTTCTTTGTTTTAGGTATTCCCTATAGAGTGTATTTTTCTTTTTACATGCATTTTGTAAACCCTTAGTGAGCCATGGTCTATCTGAATATTTGTGCTTTCTGTTGTATTTTATTGTTGGACAGTTTTTATCGTACAACTCCATGAATATTCTTAAAAATATGCCATATGCAATATCAATATCAGCTTCTTTGTACACATTGTCCCAGTCCTGATTTAATAGATCGTTCTTAAATGCAGTCATAGTTTCTTCTGTCCTTACACGTCTGTATCTCAGTTGTTCTTCATGCTGATTTTTCTTATAATTAGTGTCATAAACTGCAAAAACTGGTAGGTGATCACTGATGTCATTAATTAATATTCCGCTCACAATGTTGTTTTCCATATTGTTAGTGAAAATATTGTCAAGTAAGGTGGCACAATGTGGTGTAATTCTGCTAGGCCTGGTTATTTTAGGATGTAAACTCAAACTGTACATAGTGTTTAGGAATTCGTCGGTCATTTTATGCTTTTTTGGATTCAACAGGTCAATATTAAAATCACCACAGATAAACATAACTTTTTGATTTGTTTTAGAGAATATTTCCTCTATGAAGTCATTAAATACTTGAATACTAGAGCCAGGTGTTCTATATATACAGCTAATTATTACATTTTTTTCTTTTTCCTTATAAATTTCAATTGTTATACATTCTAGTAAATTATCAATTACAGTTGTCATACTTTCTACCACCTTGTAGTTTAGGTTTTTATCCACATACACAGCTACTCCCCCTCCACTCTTGTTCCTTCTATTTACAAAATTCACTTCATATCCCTCCAGTCCAAAGTCCATTCCTTTCTCCGCATTGATCCATGTTTCAGAAATGGCAATAATTCCAAATGGATTTGCCAACTCATTTAGATATTCCTTTATATTGTTGAAGTTGGCATACAGACTTCTGCCATGTATATGCTCATCGCACCACCACCCAACCAACGCAAACGCATTTAATTTCCTTTTTTTGAGTCAGTAAACACTTGTCAAATGTAGCTCCCACACAAAGGACTTTTTATCTCTGTAATTTGTACACACCTGAGTGTGAGCAGCTGGTGTGTGTGTATGTGTGCATATGTGTAGAGGAAGATCTAGCTGGGATGTGTGTGTGTGTGTTTGCGTGTAACAGCCAACGCTGACGAAAGAGGCAGAAAATAAACATGGGACGCATGGGGAGCATTGTAATCCCAACTTCCTGTCACAGTCAGCTCCTATTTACAGCCCAACAATGGCAAGGCACAGCCTGTGCAGACACACGTGCACGTGAGCGGGTGATTCATTTCATTTTTAGTGCTGACATTTGTGTGTGCATATGGAGAGATAGTGGAAAAGATTTTATACAGATATCATAATAATAATTTATGGAAAAAGTGGGAATAGTGGACAGGTCTTTAGCCCAACCTCAGTGTTTGAACTAAACGTGCAATACTTTATATTTAATCACAGATTACTGCCTTAACCTTTTAAGGCAATTCAACTTTTTGCATTTGCAATACGATGCATGTGGGTATTTGTACTCATCCAATACACGTGTTAATGAGTTTTTATGTAAGACAAATAAGATATCTTCTGAGTTTGGAGATGGTGGTGGTATCAATATACACCCAATCTCGAACTGGGGCTTCCGACTACATCTGGAATGCACTATTAGGCTAATTAGTGATTCTAACTTAACTGTAGGTGTGACTGATTGTCTCAGTCTATGATGCGACCTGGGCAGGGTGTGCCTGCTTCTTACCCAGTGACAGCTGGAATAGGCTCCAGCCTTGCTGCAAACCTGAATTTAAGCATTAAGGAAAATCAGTGCTTGGATAAATGATACAAAGAAAGTTCCACCCCTAACCTCTGGTCATGAGATTTTGTGAATGTCCAAAAGAATAAGCTCCTAAATACAAGAGGTCCCAACGAGATTCCTCCATAGGTTAGATATTTGGGTGCTTCTTTCTGGAGGTTTTCCAGGCAAACCAAACTGGGAAGAGACCCAGGACCCTTTAGAGAGATTATACATCTCATCTGACCTGTGAACACCTCAGGTCCCCCCAAAAGGACCTGGAAAGGGTTGCTTTGTAAAAACATGGTTTCGAGTACGGGTTTCTGAAATTTCTCTGTCCGTTCATTGGTATTTAGTTGCTGCACTCCGGTGTGTGTTTCCATGCTTTGATCATAATGTTTTGGACCCCAGCACGTCTGTGTAATCGCAGCCATAATCCCTGGCCTAGAATCACTCGCAGTAACAAGTGAGTTGATAGAAAGCCTCCCCCTCTGTTTCCCCGAAGGCTTTGCCTAAATCCATGCTCGCACTGATTGTTCAATCTACTCTTTTGGTAGAACAGGGAATGGGATAAAGCTGTATCTCCTGGATGATACATGCTGGAGTGGGGGCACACATCCACCCCTGCGTTTGAGTATGTCTGAATGAGATGGCACAGGATACAATAGAAATGTGTGTGTGCATGCATGCATTTGTGTGTGTAAGGCAAGTGCGGTGGGCAGCTAAACACAGGCACTCAAAGAATCTCTTTCTTCTCTTTTGAAGTGAGTTCAAATGCTCTTCAAAGACTGTCTGCCTGTATGACGGCGCAGGGGGGTGGGCTTGGAGAAAGACCGGGTGACCATGTGCTCTAAACGCAGCTTCATTCAGAGCACATGGAAAGTTGTTCTATTTCCAACCCTGCATTTCAGCTTTATGTACCCTTGTAACATCAGAGACTTGAGAGGGAAAGTCAAACGATCCCCCATTTTAAATGTGTAGGAGGCAAAGATGGTAGTAAAAGTATAATTTCCAGGAAGAAAAAGACCTTTTGAATCCTTATGTAGAGGCAAACTTCTCGAGGATTTGACTGTTATGCCGAGTTTATTATGAGTATAATAAAGAACGTGGACAAAACAAAAATGTTCTCTAAGTCAGGATGTATTAATAAGAAGTCCAAAAATAATTTTAAAGAAATAAATGTGACATTTGATAGAGCTGCATCAAAACCACAGCTTGTGAGCTCAGGTGTAACAATGTTTGTGACATTTTTTATATTTAGGTCTAAGTCACATCGTAGCACAATGAATGAAGTCATACCTTTTTGTTAGTAGCACAAACACAGTGAAGAATAAAACCTTAGATTTCACATTTCAGCATCTTAAATGACTCAAAAAACTCATGACTGTGAAGTCCTCCTCCCTCTGGTGGTGTAATCACTTCTGCAGATGATGAATCTTGGATCGCAGCTCCTCCTGCGGCCTCGGCCACGTTTAACAGACCTCCAACAGTTAACAGCCCAGAACTCGTGCACTTAATTTCTAACTTTAACATCCACTCAATGGTTACGTTTAGGTACCAAAACTTAGTTGGTTAAAGTTAGAGTTATTTGGTTGGTTATACAGCCAATCTATGACATTTTTAGGCAAATTGGAGACGGTCGAGCAGAAGACCCATGATTATTTATGATGAAATGACCCAACTAGACTAAAGGCGTTCTCATCTGAAAGGCACTGTCAGTCATAAAAGCTGATGGTGAGTCCCAGGTATTTAAACTCTAATGAGGTTGTCACTTTGTAGGTGGTCCTGAGCGTCATTGACCCACCCTGCCATCATGTGAGTCATTAAGGTCACATGATTGTGACCTCAGTGACTGTGAGCCAGGGTTGAATTGCCTGGGAAGAGATTTTGAGACTGATCGTTGGTGTCCCATGCCACCACCTCTGTTCAGTAACAGTTTTGCCTAGATGTTTCTTACATACCTAGGTGAACATACAGCAGATAGCCTTCTTTGATAAACTGTCAAAAATATGCTTCAATAAGTCGAGGCTGCTGGGGGCTTCCCATGCTGATGAATGTTCTTCTTAACTCATCTCTTTTCACTGTGTTGATACACCACTCTGCATTTAATCATTAGTTATTATTAATCTCTGGCTCTTTTCCACATTGTGTCTTTTGTGCTGTCTTCCTCCCCTCACCCCATACTGAACATAGTTTATCTGACATTAGGAGGGGGAACCAAACACTTCACTTATTGTCATACTTATACGACCCTGGTCCTTTCCTTTTGTTTCTATTTGTTGCCATCCTCTCATAGATATCAGCATGATCCACCAGTCCTTCCCCAAAACCGCAGTGGCCTCCCTCACCTATCGTTCATCTGTCGTCTTCACTATCAATAAACGTTTGTCATTCACATTCGAGGTTTTATGTCCTTGCTGCTGAGTGTATTTTAGATGCATGCGACTTTGTTTGTTTTCTCTGTATTTATATTGGACCCTATGTGGGCCGCAGCACATCGCATTGACTTTTTCTATCATCAGCTAATTCAATCACAAGCCTGTTGTGGTTTTAATTCTGCTTCACTTCCTGCCCGCCTGTCTCTGTCCGTCCGTCCCCCTCCTTCCCCCTCCTTCCCCCTCCTTCCCGGCCCTTGTGAGTGTCTCCCCTAGAGCAGAAATTACATGCTGCTTTGTGCCTGGCGTAAACAATGTTTTCAACAGTGCTGGCTTGTCTTGTCTCTTTTCTCCCTCTCCCTCTCTCTCTCTCCTCTCTCCCACTGCCTCAGGGGATGAGTGGAGAGGGCAGGATAAAGAGGGGGGAGGCGGATTGATGAGAGAAAGAGGGAGACAGGGGGTATCGGTAGGATAAAGGGAGAAGGAGGAGGGGAGAACAAGTGAAAAAGAGCAATAGTCTGTTCCCAGAGTAAAAAACGGTCCAACAAGTCTGAGTAATAAGCATAATAAGAGGGGGTGAAGGGCAACAGACACCGGCACACAGCGCCGTCTCGATAACTACCATTCAGTGTAACGATAGTCACTGGGCTCTGATTAACTCAACATTACCTACATACCCTGAAGCCCCTATCTTTGCCAGCACTCATCACTTATCATGTGCCATGGTGGAGGAAGAGAAAGCGGCTAGTCTAGCACTATAAAAGCAGGTAGGCATGCAGACAGGAGAAAAGGGCAGTGTGGTTAAACCCTGTGTTTAATCACCAGGGATAGTGGTGAGAAGGACAGGTGGTAGTTTTGGTGATCTGGCTTGTTTTCTTCGCCCCTCCCACCCTGACGGATCAACACATCAGGGTTTTTTTTTCCTTTCTCCTCCTCTTTCTTTCGCTCGGTTTCCCTCGGTGTGTGAGGGTTGTCAGCCAGGGATCTAGAGGTTACATAAAGTGAGTGTGGATCCGAGGAAGAAAGCAGAGAGATGTTACATAAAGAGCTGTAGCTGGACAAAGGTTAATAAAAATCTAGCCTTGCACTGTAGGCAGGAGCCATGGGAGAGAGAAAAAGCATGAAAAAAACTGAGAGAATGGCCATTACATAAACAGATAAAGATGGGCTGAATTATTGGTGGCTTTGCTTTGCTGTTATATAAAGAGACAGGTCCACCAGCAAAAATGAAAGATGAGAATGAGTTGTGTATGTGTGTGTGTGTGTGTGTGTGTGAGAGAGAGACCACTCATCTGACCGCATCTGAACTTAAAAGATGCTTTTTTCATAATACCTGACCTTTTTTTTTTGATTGCTAGCAAAGACGGTTGAAGCAGCAGGATTATCTCAGCGGCAGAAACTGAAACGTAGCTGGACAGATGTTGACATTGTTTCCGAGTACAATAAAAGTCCAGACACACCAGCTCTCACCAAGCATTTTGGTGAAAGCTGTTTCTTCTATTTAGACGTGATAACAACTCGCAAAAAGTAACTTTATTCACTAGGGGTGGGGAGAAAATCCATCCATCTGGAGATCTGTTTTTTAGAGCGTAAGGTCAGGAGTTCAAGTTGCCCTCAGTGTAAACATGCTTCTTCTTGGTGCTCTTACTTTTCTCTTGACTAAGAACGTTTTGTTTGCTTCCTTTTTGTTCTAGTCTTTTTTCTTCTCTTTTCTTCAAATTTGTCATAAGAGGCAATAGATACTCCATTTTTAAAAACTTTACATTTTTGGCAATTATGTCATGGTTCGGGCTTTAAAGGGTTAAACACAAATGCTGCCCTGCATGCACACCTGTTAAATGCAGATTCAGAACAGCCCAGCGCTGCTTACGCTGGCTGCTGATCTTTTAATTATTTTCTTATCCTGACGCACAACTTCACAGTGCTGTTCCTCAGCTCAGTGTATCCTCATCCTTTTTGCTTCCCATCCCATCCTCCTCCTCCTCCTTTCTGTGTCTGCTTTGTGCAAATGTCATGCAACACTCTCTAATATCTGTCATGATGAGGGGGGGGGGGCGCATGAAAGACTCGCTTATTAAAGTGTGTGCTTGACTGTGCAAGCTCATCTGACATGGCCTTAAAGATCAGAAGCACAAAATAGTGTTTTAAACACGAGGAGCTTATTTTGGAATGAAATGTTTTGTATGCTGTGTTTGATTTTAGTTTTCTCCTTCTGTTTTACAGATATTACTACAACAAGAGGATCCTTCATAAGACCAAAGGGAAAAGGTTCACCTACAAGTTTAACTTCAACAAACTGGTTTTGGTCAACTACCCCTTCATTGATATGAGCTCCACTGGTAAGCCTCGTCTGTGTGTGCGTGTGTAAATATCTCCTAATCCCACAATAGGATGGCATGACTACATGGGATTATACAAGAGAGCACTGCAATTCATTTCTCTGTACTCTGCCCGTCTTTTTTACTCTTTTTCTTATCTTCTCTCTCTTGCCTTTTACATCTACAGGAAGTAGCGTTCCTCAGAGTGCCCCTCCTGTGCCCACCGGTGCAGGGACCCACTTCCGCTTCCCTCCTTCCACCCCATCTGAAGTCCTCTCCCCTAACGAGGACCTGCGCAGCCCCGGTGGCATGTTCAGCTCCGTGGCCCGACGAATGGCCCGTGGCTCTGTCAGCGACTGCAGCGACGGCACTTCAGCCAATTCTGAGATCGAGGAGGGTAACACGGGAGCAGGAGAGGAGAGGGGGGAGAGAGTTGTGAGTGGAGGAGGGCCAGGTGGTGGTGGAGGAGGCTACCGGAGCATCATCCACCCCCGTTTGGCTTCTCATGAAGCCCTGTTCCGCATGTACGGAGGGCCGGGTAACCCTGCAGGGCATCCAGGCTCCCGTGGCCCGGCAGCACACCGCATCCACCCAGAGCCCCTGTCCCCCTTCCCTGCTTCCCCCCTGCCAGGTCCAGGAGGAGCAAGCCTTCTAGCTCCACCTTTGTCTCCTGCACTCTCCATGACCCCCACATCTCACCTCCCCTACACTCCCTCGCCCACCCTATCACCCATGTTAGGCTCTCACTTCTCCTTTAACCCAGAGGACATGAAGCGCTACCTGCAGGCCCACACCCAGTCGGTGTACAACTATGGCCTCAGCCCCAGAGCTTTCCTCCAGTACCCCAACATCGTCATCCCCCAGCCCCACCGGCCCGACAAGGCCGGTCTGACTGCAGAGAGAGGAGCGGCCGAGAGGGCGGAGAGAGCCTCGACTGTGGGGGGAGGCGAGAGGGGAGGAGACCGGCACCACCATCCACCTCTGGGTCACCCGACCCACCACCACCCGCATCCTCACTCTGCTCACCCTCACCCACATTCCCACCCCATGCATCATTCACTTCACCTTGGTGAGGAGCCGCCGCACATGTCCCCCTTCAAGTTCAAGCTGCAGCCGCCTCCACTGGGCAGGAAGCAGAGGGAGGGGCAGAGCCAGAGTAAAGCCAGGCAGAGCTCACTGTCCTCGGGTTCAGGATCCGGGTCCATGTCCTCCACCTCTGGCCTGGGCTCCTCGCTGTCATTCGGCAGTGACTTGAGCTCTGCCAGTGGCTCCGGGCTCATCTCCGCCTCCTCGTCAACACAATCTCTAAACAGCGCGGGACTTCCCAAGATAAAGGTACCCAGACCCAAACATCGCTCACATTCCCACAGTTCCCAGTGATTTAGACTTTGTTTGTGGCTACGTGTGTTTCAGAGAGAGCATGGGCTGGTATTTTGTTTCTGATTGAGATAACTTTATTAAACCCAAACACAAGCATTTCGTTTGCAGCTTACCCACACGACTCACAGTCCTTACACACTAATCACAGTTGCTTTTTAAGGAACAGAATGATAAATAATGAGGTTAAAGTAGAGCTGGGCGATAGAACGATAGCGATATGTATCGCGATATAACTTTTACTCGATAGAGAAATTAAGCTATCGCGATAGACCTCGCCGCTCTTGTCCTCTTAAAATAAAATTTTTTTTTAAAAAAAGGTCAGCCAATCCAAACTAAGTAGCGCAGAGCCGAACCAATCACAGCCGCAGCGTCACGTCGCGTGACTTGTTACGTACAGCACAAGTGCCAAGACGCACGTGTGTTTGTTTGGGAAGCAGGCAGTGGGTAATGGAGCCAGCGCGTAATGGAGGAAATGAGTGTGCCGACTAGAAAAATCAACCGAGCGTGACCGAAGAGAAAACAGATGACGGTTCCAATGCGGGAGAGATTGTCGAACGGAAGAGCCATAGAAGTTCCGTAGTGTGAAGGTATTTCGGCTATTTCAAGTCTGACAAAAAACAGAGTAGCGTGCACTGTAAATTGCACGCTACTCCGCACGAAAGCAAGTCTGGAAATACAATAAACTGGTGCATGCGTCACACTGCGCCACGTTATTGTTTCGGTGAAATGAATTTCTACAATACTGTTACTGTTAATTCTACTCTGCAGTGTTTAAATGCTTACATATACACACAGTTACTGTCCGTCCACACATACGACTCGGGTCTGCTTCTATGCCCCAGCTTTGTTTACTTTTTCCCACCGAGGCTTCTAGACTTCTGATTGGCCAACATTTCTGCACGGTTAGGAATCTAGCGCCACCTGCTGCTTTGGCATGTTCATAGCAGCGTTTTCCTTCATTTCTGCCTTTATGTGTGGACGGGATTATTTTTTAAAACGAAAACGGAAAATCTCCGTTTTCAAAAACACCCGTGTACGTGTGGACGTAGCCTCAGTCTCTGACTGGAAGCGCTAATTCGTCATTCGGCTTTTGTCAGACTAAAGTAACTGTTAAAACTGTTTGAAAAGCTCAGCTATACAACAAGGAGAGATTGAGAATTTCCTTTTAGTTCTCAGTTTATTTGATATTGACAAAAGTTAGTCAGTTTTGTCTGTTCTTCTGTAAAACAAACTAAGATTTATTTTTAGAATTAATATTTTGTTTCTAAGTGGAATTGACAATTTAGTCTGTTTTGTTTGTTCTATTTTGAAACTTAAACGCTTTAGCGGCTGCCTTTTGTGTAGTTTGCAATATTTGCCTTTATTTATCTGAAAAAGTCTCATGTTCCTTAAGTACATCTACCCTGTTGAACTTATTATGGGAAATAAATATTTAAATAAAAACAAGCTGCTGATTATTTCACATTTTACTTGTGAGCAACGGCACATTTAAATCTTACAAATATAGTTATTTGGCTTATATCGTGATAGATATCGTTATCGCCTGAAATGAAAAAAACATATCGTGATATGAAAAAATCTCATATCGCCCAGCTCTAGGTTAAAGGAAAGAAAAATAAATAGATTACAAGGATGTGTCCAAAAATGAACAGTCATCGAAAAATGAATATAAATGACCCCGTCAGAGTTAAAGTCATCTAATAGCCTGAGGGAATTCAGGATTTTAAGTACCTGAGAGAAACTTCCTGAACTCAAACTCCTCTGTCTTGTATCTGGCGATGGTAGTCCTTGTTATGCTTTGCTTGGTGAGCTCAGCATACCTATTTCTGCAGCTTCTGGTTAGTGTCCCTCGAGTACGCAGATCACCAGAGCAGGATTGCTGCTGCTGGCTTTACAGTTCAGGGCGAAGTCTCAGTCAGTCTGCATGACTGTAGTTGTGTCAGTCTGGCCAGTTGCAGCTCACAAACTAAACGTGCATGTAATCAAGCTCTATGAAGGATATAAAAAACAATAAATATGAAAGTGAGTCACTCTATATACTCTGTCAGCTCTCCCAACTAAAGTCAGGTTGGGATTTAAGCATTAGTAAATTTATGTATTTATTTGTGATTTATATATTTAATTACCAACAGCAATCCTTTTTTAAGTTACATTTTTGATCAACTTCCTTGTCCCTCTGTTTGAAGGTTGAGCCCATCTCTGACATAGACTCCGAGGAAGAGGTGGAGGTGACTGACATTAGCGATGAAGACCCAGATGAAAGAGATGAAGAGTTTGAGCTCTTCGCCCCTCGCCACCCGAGAGCATCCGACCACCACCACCTTCCTAATGGCTCAGCCCGGGCCCAGCAACAACCCCACACCGACGAGGACTTAGAAGAAGATGTGTTCAAAGCCCCCGCTCCTCCTCCACCCGGCCTGATGCCTTTCTTCACCTCGCAGCACACGCACTCCGGCGTACATCGCATGCTGCCCGTCATCAAGAGCGAACCCGCCGAGCCCGGGGAGAGCAGCACACCCCCATCTCAGCCACCCGCGGCGGGGGCTCCCCAGACGAAGTGCATTCCTCTCAAGCTGCGCTTCAAGAGGCGCTGGAGTGAGGACCAGCGCATGGAGGCCTCGCAGGAGGAGTCAGATGATAAAAAAGTACGACCGGAGGAAGAGAGGGAGCGAGAGAGGCAAAGTAACGGACAGATGGAGATGGAGGAGGATGGGACGGGCAGCGGAGGCGGGGACAGTCCTCCTATGCTGGCGTATGAAGGCTCTTTAGCAGCACCCCTGGCCTTGCACAGGAGGGTGACTGCCGAGCTGCACCGCGCCACTGCACAGCTGTCTCTGGAGAATAAAGACTGCTGATGAGAGCCTCAGTCCAAACACTACTGCTCCAGCAGGGCAGGAGGTGGTGCAGGAGTATGTAAATGGTTCCTCTGTAATTCCCTCTCCTCACACTGACAAACTAGAATCAAGAAACCTCCACTGACCCGAGAGCACACGTCAACATACACATGAAAGTAACGCCCCAAAGACAGCCCGACACCTTCTCATCTCAGGGTGCCAAATATGGCCATTTTGTCAGCCGCTGGTGTCACAGACGGATGCGCGTGAGGTCTCTTTTGGTGTCCGTGATGCAATGTTTATGTTTATTCTTAGTCATTGTATAACACCAAGACAGTGTAAACCAGGGGTAGGGGAACGCCAGGCCTCAAGGGTCGGTGTCCTGCAGGTTTTAGATGTGTCCTTGATCCAACACAGCTGACTTAAATGGCTAAATTACCTCCTCAACATGTCTTGAAGTTCTCCAGCCGCCTGGTAATGAACTAATCATTTGACTCAGGTGTGTTGACCCAGGGTGATATCTAAAACCTGTAGGACACTGACCCAAGAGGCCTGGAGTTCTCTACCCCTGGTGTAAACAGTGCATACAGAGTTCCTGGTAGTGACTGAACGGGTTTAGACAGCCTGCGTCTCAGAAAAAGATGCACTGCCCTCCAAAAACAAGAAAAATAAAAACCAAATCATTCACATTTGCAACCCTCAAAAATATCTTTGAACACCATTTGTTTGAAAACTAAAAGCAGAAAACAATTTTTTAAATTCGTGTCAGCATTATTCCAACAACAGCGACGCATCTTTACTGCTGCAGTGAGAATAGAAATACCGCTTAAATCGTGTTTGCTCTCTTGCTTTGAAAATCACCTTTGTACACAGTCTTGAAATGACTTTGAGTTTGGTTTTTTTTTTGTTTTTTCTGCCAGCGAAAGCGAGCCTGGTGGTGGGGGAAAGTACAAGATACTCTGCGTGCTGACCCGTTTGGTTGCTCTGTGTTTCATTTTTACTCGCGGTTGAGGTTTAGGCACCAAGAGTACTTGCAGAAAAGGGTTAGGCACCAATACCAAACGACACTTCACGCATATCTCTGCAATGCAAGCAGCTTTAATTGTGGGGAGACAGAGAAAAAAAGGCCACTATTTGACGCCCTGGACTGCCCAACTCTTGCCTCTTTTTGTGTCAGACCTAAAGCCAGACCATTTATCTGGATCAGGGCTCTTCTGGGACGCAGCCGTGTGCAGGAGGGACTCACTCAGACGCCACACCAGGCACAGCGATGGTATGACTGACCTGGAATCATCAAGTTCACCTCCTAACAGATGCCCTGCCCCTGTAGCACAACACCCCCCCCATCAGTAGGATCAGCAGCCAGTCAGCACCTTCCTCAGGGGACACACACATATGCACACACGCACACTCCCCAATGATGATCCAGGATGATGATGATGATGATGATGATGATGTGCACACCCACGCCACTTTTTCCTACAAACTGACGGGACTTTAAGTGCCTGTATCTAAAACCATGGGGGGGAAGAGTGTGAGGGGAGGAGGGAGGGCTACTCAGAGTGATCACTCTGTGAACATGTTTGTTGGATCAAAAGGAAAAAGTCTCTAAAACTGATACAGGTGGGAGGGGGTGGGGGCGGTGGGGTGCTGGGTGTTGTCTGACTGACTCTTAAAACTGGCCCACTCCACTCAGGGAAGCCTATTGCTGTACGTTTATTGGATTCACGCACACAAACACACACACACAAAAAAAAGCAACAAAAAAAAAGAAAGGCCAACAGTGAATGGGACTCAGTGACTACGGACACCAAAATCTGTTCACTGCCACACACACACAAACTTTTTTTGACTCTTCTCTGAGAGCTTCTGACTTTCACATAACCTTCTGTCTCTCTGCTGTCCTGCCCTTCTTTCTCTTGTGGACCACCTGTGGAAATATCACAACTCTGCTCACAGACACAAGTTCAGCCCAGGGAGATGTGAGGAGGGGAAAATGATGAAGAAGACTGCAGAAGAGGAGGAGGAGGAAGAAGGGTTTTTGCAGGGGTTCCAGCAAGCTGTTAACCAGCCTTCTTACCTCACCTAACATGGCTTGTACACTGAAAATTATTTCCCTCAGCAGCACAGAAACTTAGTTCACCAGCTAGAGCTCGTCTAACAATCATAGATAGTGTTAAACTAAACCAGCAAACACACACATTCGCACAGCACTGCCTTCAGCATGCTCCCTCTCCCTCGGACCAAACCTCCGGCTCTCTGTAGCGCATCACCCTCTTAGGTCCTGATGGCGTGTGAGGCTGGCGGGCCTGTTAGCTACGAGTGTGAGAGCTCGAGAGAGCAGGGAGCATCTCTCACACACACACACACACACACCTGCTCACACACACACACACACACACACACACTCTGCCTCTCTATGCCTTGTTTTTATAGCATGTACAAAAGTGCAAACTGAACTCTAACAAACATACATACAGATTATATCTTTATATATTCTAAAGGAAATTATTAAACAAAAGTAAACTTTTAAAAAGCGTTTTGATGACGTGATTGATTCAGGATTTTTTTTTTCTGTGACATGGTATCATGGAGGGCAGACTGAAGATGCAGAGGGGGCGTGGGTCAGGGTTTTTTTTTTTGTTTGTTTGTTTTTCTTGTACATTTGTTTCATAGATAAACGAGCCAGAGGAAAAACAGCGCAGGCCAGTCTATCACAAGAACACGAACGGCGAGAAAAAAGAAAAAAACCCATCAGGACTCGAGCAGACTGCTAATGAGTCAGATGTGTGGTTCACTCTGCTGTTCACTTTGTTTCTCGTAGCTTGCCCTTTCAGCTCGCAGCGTTCTGCTCTTTCCTGTCTGCAGTCCAGCTCGCCTCAGCAGGGTTCTCCCTGGTTTCAGCTCCCAGCCCCCCTCTGGCCCTGGGCCACCTCTGCAGGCCGCCTGGGAGTGTGTGAGGGTGTGTGAGCGGGTTATTCGTGGAGTAGTAATCCCGTCTCTTCTCTTAGATCAGTTAGGGCAATGCTCCAAAGTTCACAGCAGCTCGGGGATGGGGTTAATCAGTTGGACACCCTCTCCTCAAACTATGCATATTCTCACAGACACACACACATGAAACACATATATTTGTGACATGTTTCAGCATCCAGCCAGGCGTCCGATCGGGGGGTGGGGGTCTGTCTCCTGCCTGGCCAGCAACAAGACGGATCTATAGCGGTGAGCTGTGAGATAGATGGCCTGCAGGCGGTCTGTGTAGCCGGGCTGATCGAATTTCCTCCTCAGACCCCCGTGGTCTGGACGGGAGCATGTCACAGCCCGCACACACACTCACACACACACCCGCCAGGCCCTGTGTCTGTATCTGAACTGACAGCTGCCTTACTTCTACTACTTCTCATATCTCAGCAACAGAAAGACATCCGTCTCTCTTTCTTCTCTGCTCTCTCTCTCTTTCATTCGCGCTTCTCGCTGTTCATTTTTTTCCTCGCTCTGCTTCAGGCGCCGTCAGACTTCCTGCTAACGGCAGCGCGATCTGACTGTCGCGATATATAGCGGGGGCAAAGCGATTGATCGGAGTCTGGGTGAGACGCAGACTCTCCCTCATCCTGTTTCAGGTCTGCAGACAAACAGCACAAAGATTGCATTTCTCTATTTAGAAGAAGGAGAAAAGGTTTCTCGGTTTATTTTTCTGATGTTGTGATTGTTCTCATTGGGTTATTTACCTCTCCAGCTGGCATTATGATGATGATGATTAATATTATTATTGTTATTATTCCATGGCTCTGTTAGCTGTTGCTTTTTATGTTGTGTACATCACTTTGGATGATGTTGATCGACCCCAAACTCCATTCCCTGTTTTCAAACCTTCTAGCCTCCAACACACCCCCCCCTTTTGCTGTCTTTAGTTTTTGCAGATGTAATATAACTAAAATGTCTAATATTTGATGCTGACAGAGAAATAACATCGGGTTTTGAGAGGGAGGGACAGTGGAGGATTATTTGGGGGGGGGGGATTTTATCCTTTTTTTTTTGTCTTGTAATTTTAATTTTATAATGTTACTTTTTCTCTCTCTTGCTTGTATATTTTTTATCTTTTTTTTTTTGAGGGGGGATGTTGTATCATTTTAAAAGACATGTATTGTTTTACCATGTAAAGGTCTATCTTTCAGTCTTTCACACCCCCCCCCCCCCCCCCCCCCCCCCCCCCCAAGCAATTACCTAACACTCAGATGGAGACGAGAGTTAATACCATGATGTAACATTGAATTTTTCCACTTCTTTCGTGTTTTTATGTTATTTTTTTCCCCAAACTTGTAATTAAGCTGTAATCAGGGTTAATTAAAACTGGTTAAAACCCAATATCAAACTCAAAGTGTTTGTTTATGTTTCTTCTTCTTCGTTCATTTTTATTAACGCCACATAATCCCCACAGTGGAGTTTTATTACCTGGTTATTTGTAAACAAAGAGATTAACCCGTCACTTTTTGTCTCATCCATAGTGAGCCACCAGTCATAAAGAAGGGATTTTTGTATTTCAGGATTACAGTTAATTATAATAAATGCAAAGTGTTTCTAAAACAGTAAAGACGCTGTTCTTTGGCCGTCAGGGGACCGAGATATTACCAAAAAGTATTCACTCGTCTGCCCTCACATGCATATGAACTTGACTGACATCCCATTCCTAATCCATATTGTTTAATTTGATGTCGACCCAACCTTTACAGCTAAAAGAGCTTCAGCTTTCCTGGAAAGGCTTTCCACAAAGTTTAGGTGCATTCTTCCAGAAGCACATTTGTGATGTCAGACACTGAGACGTGAAGTTCTGGCTCGCAGTCTGCGCTCTAATTCATCATGAAGGTGATCTGTCAGGCTGACGTCGGGACTTTGTGGAGGCCAGTCAAGTTCTTCCACACCAAATTTGCACATCCATGTCTTTATGAACCTTGCTTGGAACAGGAAGGGGCCAAGCTGTTCCCATAAAGTTGGGAACATGAAATTGTCCAAAATGTCTTGGTATACTGAAGCATTAAGAGTTTCCTTCACTGACACTAATGAGCCGAGCCTAACTCCTAAAAAACAACCCCACACCGTGATCCCTCCTCCGCCAAACCCTACACTTATAACAATGCAGTGCCGTTCCCCTGGCAACCATCCATCAGATTGCCAGATGGACAAGGGTGATTTACCCCTCCAGAGAACATGTCTCCACTCCTCTAGAGTCGGGTGGCAGCGTGCTTTACACCACTGCATGTGACACTTTGCATTGCGTTTGGTGATCTGAGGCTTGGATGCACCTGCTCGCCATGGAAACCTATTCCATGAAGCTGTCTCCACACTGTTCTTGAGCTAATCTGACAGTCACCTGAGGTTTTGAGCTCTGTAGCGATTGACTCTGCAGAAAGTCGGTGACCTCTGAGAACTATCAGCCTCAGCATCCGCTGACCCCACTGTGCTTTTACATGGCCTAACACTTTGTGGCAGACCAAGTAAAAAATAATTGGATGGCTGCATTTCAATCATGTCTAGATGGTTTAATTCTAAATCCACTGCGGTGGTGTCCAAATCCTTACGGAGCTAACTGTACATTCACACAAATTTCATACATGGGGTAAATTCACTCTCACATTCTTCTTTTAAAACAATGAATCTTCTTCATTGAATTTAACAGTTATAGAGGAAAAGTCCATCTTTGCCTTGACCTGGTCTCTGTTAGCTAAGTGGATGTAACAAACACACACACACGGCCGCTGTGCTGCAGAAGCTTCTCAGGTTAAACATTTAGCCGTCATTATGGAAGCACTTTGTCTGCGTGCTGCTGCCCATTCACCCACATAATGCTCTCGATCACCCGGGTACCTTTAACCATGACGTCAGCAGCTGCCTGGTCTTAAGCACACTTACGGGCAATTTTGTCTGTGGGGAGGAGGAAGACGAGGATAAGCTGTGGAAGTGATGGTGAGGAGTTGCTGCCCTTAAATGGCCTTCTTAGATTTTTAATGAGGTGGGCAATCAACAGCCCAAACACTTCCTAAACTTTAGTTTAAAAAAGCAAAAGAGAGTATAAAAGCCGTAAATTAGGTTACAGAACATGATTTAGTTGCACATTGGATGTTGTGGGTCAAAGCCTGAAGCTCGTTCCTGAAATCCACATTTAAATCTCTGCTGCAGACTATTTTGAAAGTCATTTTTATCTTTGGCATATTGTTTTTTTCATTAGGTGATCATGTGTTTTTCCTGATGAAAACCCAAACAACTCAGTTTTAACCTTAAATCTTTGTATTTCTTTGAAAGAATAAAATCCATGGGGAAGTTAAGAAGTGCCTTTATCCCCCAATAATCTCTCTAAATCTGGATCAGCACCTCTCCGATGTCAGCAGGGGGACGTTTATTTGAAGGCGTCCAACTTTTTTTGTATTTTGCAGCAAAGGAACTGAATGAACAGCTGAAAATGCAGCTTTTATTAAACCTAAAGGAGGTTAAAACCTTATTTTAATCTAATGTTATGAGTAATTATTGTGTCATGATCCCAGGTTTTTGTTGAGTTTTGGGTGTTTCTGGTGACCTGAGTGTTTCTTCGTCTGTCGTGTCACTCCAGGAATTTGATTCTATTCATCTGGACTTAAAGCTTTCATTGGACGAAATGTTTTGTCACTCAAACCAAGTTACTTCTTTAGTCTCTACTCCAACGTCCAGATCAACAGAATCAACTTTGTGGGATTTCCTCACCTGGATAAATGAGGATCCATTAAGACATAAATGTCTCCTGTTCACTTTTAAAAGCCAGCCTCTCATTTTTCTCCAGTGTGGCCGTCCTCACCTATTGATCACTGATTTCTCCCTCCTGTGTCTCATTGTTCAAACCTCATGCATTTCTCAAATCGTCTGGTTGCACTTCCTTATTTTCCCACCTGTTCTCCCAGCTCTCCTCCTTCTTTTTTTCCTTCTCCATGCTTCAGTCGAGTTAATGGACTTTACTTTTAATTCCCCTGTTGGATTATAAGATTCTCCTGACAGTTTAGTCTTGTGCGTTCTTTGTTCAAATTTATTTTAGTCAATAAAGCTCCTTTTTGTACTAAGAAGTGCAACATCCGGAAACTTGTAGCATGTTGGGAGATATCCAGGACCGCAGTGGCTGTGATGCGATCCCCTCACAGCACAGATTGCAATATAGAGCTGAATGAACTGAAAAGAAGGAATTACAGAAACTCAACAACATTTTTATTTTTTGTTTTAGTAGGACTAAAACCTCAGAGACCTTCTGTTCCTTTGACTCTTATGGTGAAGATGCAGCCTACAGAGCAACGCGAGCCCTGAGAGTGAACAGAAACCTCTCATTCTGCTGTGTGAGGGCTCTTATTAGAGCTGCTGCTGTTGTTGCACCAGTATCTTAAAAACTGTTTACACCTGTTGAATCGTGGGACTCTATAATTAAGTTCAATAAGGAAGATCAGTTCTCTTATACTCCTCTGCATGGGCTATTCTTGCCGCTCTATTTTCTTCATCACATCTGTTTTCCCACGCCGTCAGTCACGGCTCATGCACCGTACTTCTGTCCAACAGTCTACCTGCCTGCATTCTCTGAGGACCCATTCTTTAAATTTGTTGAGCTCATTCACAAAATTTTAATCAAGCATCATCCTCCACCAGCACCACCAGTGTTCAGACTATGGTGGGATCCCGTTGCCAGCACTAACCTCAATCTGCAGTTCTGCTCCATGATGTCACTTCTCCAGTTTCTTTGCAGATTTTTTTAATAAACGTCACCCTTGGTAATACAAGTATTTGGTTTGGACACCCTTTTGCCTTCAGAACTGCTTTATATCTCCATGGCATACCAAAACCAGACAACAGTTTTACAATCTTCTGCTGTCTGGTTTCGCTGATCCTGTGAGGATTGCAGCCTCAGCTTCTCGTACAGGAGGGGCACCCAGTGCTGCAGCAGACCATCTGCTTCCAGCTTCAACGTCCTGTCCATTCAGAGATGCTCTTCTGCAGCAGTCTGGGCATTCTCTTCTGAACTCTGATGTCAAGAAGTCATTTTGGTCCAGAAAACAGCTGCTCACAGGATGTTTGATCTTTTTCAGAGCAGTCTCTGTAAACATGGGTGATGGGGAAAAGCCCTCATTCTGTTTGAACTCAAGTAGGTCATCTTGGCCATGTCTACACATCTGCATACACTGAACTCTGAAATGTGATTGGCTGAGCAGATATTTGTGTGAACGTGCAGTTGAGGAGGCATACCTAATAAAGAGTCTGTGGCCGTACATTTAGCGCTGATGTTCATGTGTGTCAGATAAAGAAACCGCGCAAATGTCTTCTGATCTTTAGCTCGAGTGAAACGTTTCACAGCTTCTGGCTCTGAGTTATTCAGCGAACACAGACTTCGAGGAGGAAATCACTTCAGCTGAAGTGTTAATAGGATGTATTCAACCCGGGAGGGTGTGTCACATAGACGTTGCTTCACTTAAGGGTCATGAGCCGACTAAAAACAAGTGTTGCTTTAAAGGAGCAACTGCCACGCAAGCCTCACATAAGTATGTCAGTGTGTGACATGTGAGTTATGTAACCTTGGTGAGGGTCCCGGCAGGTGTGATTGTGCATGATCCCGGCCTCCATTGTCGACACACCAGCCATCCAGGTGCTCCATAGAGAGAGAGAGAACGAAAGAGAGAGACACCACAGGAACCAATGTGCTCGCTCACCTGTGCCACATCCCCCTGCCTTCGCTTCCTCTGAACGCCTGCTTTCGCGGAAACCTGTGCAGAGCCAGCTCCGTCCTCCGCATGTAACCGCAGCCCGTGCATTATGCACACGCTGCACAACAAGAAGCCTTTCTGAATGTGCACACGTGACCGTCGCATCCTCTGAGAGAGTTATGGTACGGTAACTAAACATACGAAGGCCTGCTAGTAAGTTCACCACATCCTCCACCGTACAGAGAAAAGCTGCACCGCACAGGAGTGAGGCACTTTCACAGTGACGATACACAGACATGTGTGAGCGCACATTGATGTGGTTTGTTTGAAGCTCTGGTGCTTCAATTTCCTTTTTCAGCTTCCTTTCCCGCCAGTACTTCTGTTTAACCTATTTGACCCCAAACGAGAAACCATTGTAAAGTTTCTCTTTGTGAGAGGAAAGAATGGACTTTGTAAAAAACAGACTTTAACCTTCACTTGTATTCGCCTCCAATACAGAGCAGCTCCACTGTGCTCTCTGTGTTTGGTCATTTCAGATTGAATGTCTCCCCCTGTTGTTGGGATACTTAAAATGCACATTATAAGAATTTCTGTTGATTTAATCCACGTTGTTTATTACTGTTGGTATATAACTATCAGGTGAACACATTCAAGAGATCAGTTTTTGCCTGGATTTGTCTGCTTTTTCTCTTTTCAGGCTTCTTTACCTTTCATAAATGATCTCAGTGAGCATGACACATCATTGTTATCCACTAAATCAACAAATATGCCTACATTTTTGATTATTTAAACACACCTGTGATTCTTTTCTTTCTCAGCCATTCTGTTGTAGACTGTCTGCGGTGCTCGGGATCATCGTCCTTCTTGTTACGCCCCTCTTAAAACGTTATGTTGTGGCTTTTAAGACAGGTCGTCAGATGCTGTGTGACCAAATTGTGGCCAAGATTTATCTGGTAAGAGAGATTTGACTCTAGAGTATTTGACATACAGAGGAGCTCATGGTCAACTTGGTGACAGCAAGGCGCCCAGGATCTGCGACTGCAAATCAAGCCCAAACCGCCACCCCTCCGCCGCCGTGCTTCACAGTTGGTATGAAGTGTTCGTGGTGATATGCAGTGTTTGACTTTATCCAAACGCGGCTTTGTGCATTATGACCAAACATCTTCTCATCTGGACGTTGTTCCAGAAGTCTTGCGTTTTATGCAAATGCAACTTTGCAAACCTAAGCTGTTGTAACTCTTCCAAACAAGCCATACATTAACACTAATTTATTTTGTTTAATGCCCTATAAAGTACATTTCTTAATTGTTTGAGTTATGTGCAAACAAACAGACCGAATCAAACTAATCACATAACCTCTTTAATTGAGGTAACAAGATGGCAGTTAATGCTGAGATTGTTGTTGGCGTACTGAATGTGCACAGCTGGTCTCGTCTTCCTCACCTTTTCTCTAATGCAGGGAGGAATCTGTGTGTCCAAGGACACCTCTCCATGAGACTCCTGTCTTCAGCTCCGGGGCATGACGTGAGCCCTGAGTAACAGCTGAGCGGTGTAACGTTACCGTGAACAAGAATGCGGAGAGCACAAAGGCCTACTGTTCACCATACTGCAGCCCGTATGGATGCCGACCTTGTCAGACTTTAAAGACACTCTGATACGCTTTCTGTGTCTTTTGCAGCCACTTTGAGGGGTCATGGTGCAAATCGCTTCAGCATACAGTGGCCGTTTGAACTACTGCATTAACCTATACATAAGAGAGACTGTTATACGTTTCCTTTATCTCAAGCTGGTTTTATCTGTGGGTTTAATGCCACTGTGAACTGCCATGACCTCCCTAAATCCCTAACCTGACAGAGTCTGAGTGCACCGTTTATCAGATATTATTAGACATCGTGAGCTGCCTCCTTCTTTAAGCTACAGGAACAAACCTGCCCTCTCCTGACACTCGGCACACAAAAAGCATTGCCATCCCTTCAGTAACAGACTCCCTCCCTCGAGGCCCGAAGTGAAGGGTGCTCAAATTTGTTGTACAAATCTATTCAAAGACGCTGGGCCCCTTATGTAAGAATGCTTTAGCAAAACCAGGATCATGTTAGAGTAAAACATCCAGAGGGAGAAAATGTTTTTATATCCATGCAATAACCGAGAAACAGTTTGTGTGTTTGCTGATAGTTGTGGAGCTGCTTGAAAAGTTGCATTTGAATGTACCTGCTCTGTTTTTCCTCCTCTTTCTTTATAGCTAGCTGGATGCTGAAGTGTGCAACCGCAACTTTCCATCTGCATTATGAAGCATCACAGGGATGAGAAAAAAAACAATGTAATGAGGGTATGAGTGGCTGTGGGACGTCATTATTTTCTTATTATTGAGCAGGTTTCTCCATGCGGTCACTGTAGGACATGACAAATGAACTAATTTGACATTAATGGCCAGCACACTCGGCTCACTTTAACCCCTGAGTGTTAGTTATCTGCAGCAATATGAACAGTGCAAATAAACTATTAAAAGTGTCTAAATAACACTGTAAATCAATAGGAGAAACACAACGGTATGGCAATAAGACATTTATCTGTTATTGGAAAGAAGACTTGCACACAGTTTGATTTTCTCTGTGGTCACTTGTAGTTGCAGAAATGAACAAGTGGTGCTCGAGACAGATTTTATCAATAACAAGGACCAACCAATTAGTCTTGGTAGAACTCAACCAACAATGTTGCCGGAAGGACAAATAACGAAGAACAAGCATTATAAGAACAAGCTACGACTCGCCCATTTCTAACATGTCATCAGAAAGAAAGAGTAGTTAAAAAAAGGACATCATGACTGGAGGAACTGAAGGACTGCCAGCAATGAGTTGGTTGTACACCATTATAAGAATAAGAAGAACTCTGGCCGTACTTATCAATTCACACAGGATCAATCTTCCAGTTTAATGTTTATCCACCAAGTTGCTATGGTCCAGGAACAAACCCTAACTAATAATAACAGCCTTAAACCATATTTTTGACAGAATTTTGGCTAACATAATTATATGAAATTTTCTCCCGGTCCTCCAAATACTTAATGTGATATTTTTATATGTGGACCCCCCCTTTCATCAAAGTTGTCTTTTTCAGTTTCCTGACTTTAGTGAATCATTCACATTAATTATTTGACGTGGAAACTTGTCTGCATGAATTTATGTTATGGTGTGGCTACTGTTCACAATATTAGCCTTCTCAGGTTAGCATGTTAATTGCTAACATGCAAGAAAGCACCTAAAACAAAATGGAGCTTAGAGGACAGGCAAGTCAGCAGTTCCCCAGGTAGGTGCGAACCAGAGTGGGCAGCATCAATTTAAGAAAGTAAGTAAAGGGCCACACATTGAATTAAAACATGTTTGCAGGTTAATTTGAAAAAAGAAATCCACCTAGCTGCTTTATCAGCATCTAAATTAGCTTACATCCTGCCTTTAGCTGACATTTTAGCTAAATGTATCAGCTAAATGCTAATTTTTGGGGGGTCATGACAGTGCTAGAGGAAAGTTAACTGACTGTTAAGTTAATGAAAAAGTTGCAGGTCATCAATCAAGTTTATTAAAGTTAACTAAAAACGAAATTAAAAAGTGAAACTATGTGTGTACAAGAGAGTTTGGCTGTATGGAAGCTCATTTCTGCCACTGAAAATAATATTTTGAAATGTTTTAAATATTTTTTTTAAATAATAAAATATATATCCAGGGGCACTGGAGCCTATCCCAGCTGTCATAGGGTGAGAGGCCGGGCACACCCTGGACAGGTGGCCAGTCTGTAGCAGGGCCATAATAATATATATATACATTTTTAATTGCTATAATTGAAAATTCAGTCCATAAATAAGTTGTTTGGCGATAATAACCCAAAATTTCTACTTAGCTCTTCCCAGCTGATTTATTTTGATGTGTTTTTAGTGGTGGAGACCATCTTCCATGCTTTTGTGTTAGGTGAATTTATTAAAGATGTATGAAAATCTTTCCTCATTGATGTAGCACTAAGTGATGTACTGTGGGTCAGACTGTGTTTTCAGCTAACCTGACAGCATCTATACTTTTAAATGTTTTTCAGACAATGAACTTCTGTAAGACTGCCGTAGCCCTAATGAACCCACACAATTAAAATTACCAGTCTAAACCTAGCTTAGCTAAATGGATTGGTTCTAATATAGCACTCTTCTACTTGAGCACTCAAAGCACTTTATGCTATGAGCCTCATTTACACTCGTACAAGCACTTTTATCTATCCCTAAGTGCTTATATGTAACATTCACACATGAATGCCACAGGAACAATTTGGGGTTCACTATCTTGCCCAATGACACTTCGGCATACAGACTGGAGCAGCTGGACTGAACCACCAACCATTTTATTTAGTAGATGATCAGCTCTACCTTCTGACCTACGCTCGACACCCTCTGACTTTCTTTAAATTCTCTATAGAGTTTGTCTTTTGGATTTGTACTTTGTACGTCTACATTTTTAGTGAGTTCTTGTAGAATTGTTACCTTTGGCAATTTCTTTAGTTCTCTCTGGTATACATTTTGTTTCCACATCATTTTCCCTCTGATCTTATTCTCGTGTTTCTGCTTTGATGTTGTTTATTTTCTATTTTACTTTGGTGGTGCAACATGTCTTGTGCCATGTGTTAAGCGTTATGTCCTCTTCATTGTTTGATTGTCTTCACCTGTCCGTCGTCACCCAGCTGTCTCACATCATTGTGTGTTTGTATACAGATCAAATAAAAAACAGTTGCACTCAAATAGACTAGCTTTGCATGATTCATAGTTCAAAATAATCCATATTTAGACTTGTGGCAGCCCTTTGCTTCATCCTCAGTCTGAAAGAAGCTGCTTCAATTTCTCGCTCGTTAAGTCTGTGTTCAGTTTGAGACAACTTTTTGTGATTGGACGAGCCTCACTAACAAAAGGTTTTAACCTTAGGTGGATTGGGTGGAACTGTCTTCCTGAGATGACCATAAAAGCATTTTATACTCTGGGCTGATCACACAGAGCCAAGAGTATGAAAATCCTTGAAGCCATGCCGCTAACATGGCTAATAATGCTAAACTTTGCTATCGTGGCTCAGCCTGTGTTGTTGTAAAGACTCCATCCTCATGCTGGGATTGTCTACTGTCAGTTGAAGCCATAACTTCATAGTAGAATAAATCCAAACTTAGTTTTACTGAATAATAATATCAGAGTTTTATTGTTATTTTTTATTGCAGCCTGCTGTCCTCATGACTGCAGAGCTGCTGGTTTGAGAGGCTTTTAACCTTTTAAATTTCTATCTTTATCTCCTGTCCTGAGTTTGATGGGGCAGGAATGTGTGGGTGAAAGGTCAAGGTGAGGGTCACAGGTCAGAGGTTATGCTAATGTGAGTGTCTTGCTTTTAAACCCTGAGGCGAGAGATTTGTGCGATGTGATTCTGACTATGTGTTTGGTGTTGTTTAACACACAACATGGGAAGAGTTAACCATAAACTAGTTACTGTTTTGGACCAAATATTTTAGAAATACAACTTGTATACTAAGTTGTTGCTCTCTAGTAAAGTTTTCCACTTAATGTTCCTTCTTTCTTCCCTCTCAGTGTTTCCCCTGCTGTTGTCTGACAGCAGAGCCCAGCAGGAGAGGAGGGTCTGTGGTGTTTGACTGACAGCCAAGTGATGAGCACACAGGGAGAGGGTTAAGGGTGAGGGGTCAGAGGTCAGGGTCCTATGGAGAAGAGTTCAACACAAGGGGGACTTGCTAACAAGGTACAATTGCATGAGGGAAAAAGACGTGAAAAGCACCCTGAAAACAAAACAAGGGGATATCAGGGCGACGGAGCCACTGTGACAGCAAATTCTGGCCCACTCTTTTACAGTTCATTCTGGATTGAGATTCTGCTGTATTTGGGATCATTGTCCTGTTGCATGACACAGCCTTGGCCAAACTTTAGGAGTTCATGGTCGACTCAGTGACTGAGTGAAGTTAAAAGGCTGAGTACATATTGCAAGTACTTTAACAACCAAGCGAAGAAGACCATGGCATGTGGTTAACAGTTCTGCAATGAACTAGTCAGTGACCTTTAATTCAGAAGCTTTATAAAAGAAGGGTTGAATTAACTGCCGTTACAGACATTTTTATATATATTCTCCATTTTTTTAGACTTTGCCTCAATGTAAAATGCACTCTAGTGGCGTACAGAACATGTAAAGTCAGAGAGCTCGCCACAAAACAAAGCAGACAGGAACAACACGAGAGGAGGGTTGGAGATGGAGGTGGAGGTGATGCAGAGTGCAGAAACTCTGCATTTGAATGAGAGTTAACAGGTGGTAAAGGGTGTCAGCTTAGCCATCAGCAGATGTGAATTGAGTTGGTCTGACTTTGTGGCCTGCTCGATCCATTACCACTTCCACAGGGTCACTCCAGGCAAACTGTATGCAACACTGGAGATGTGCCCCTCAGAAGCTTTATATGTCAAAGATGAACCTCTGAACATCATTGCTTTTTTAATCAGCGGAGCGTCGAAGGGCATCAGTAGTCCAGGTCAGCATGTAGACATCTGCAGTGCTTTGAAACTTTGAAAAAAAAAACAACGTTCTGCCTTTGTGTTATTGGACGGCACAGCTAGCTTAAAAGCTCATGTGTTTCCAATCTGTGCTGCCCTCATCTTATTTAGTTTACCTTCCTCTCTATTAATTCATATACAGTGCTTTTTCCTGGCTCAGAATGGGCTTTTGGGTGGATGAATGACCACACTTTCACCCTCCTCTTTTTATTGACTTGATAAAAGGCTTTGACAAGGCCACGGTAGTCAATATCATCAGCTTTCATTTTTATCCTAAGTTCTTGGTGTTTCCAAAGCTGGTGATTTTACTTTAAGCGCTGGTCTAAAGCTTTTCTGGGGAATCCAAAACAAACCAGGAAAAACTCCTGATGTAAGATTATAAAATAGTACTTTACATGCTCCTTAGTATGAAACAGCGTACCCTCTATCTACAGCTTGAAAATGTCTGAAGTCATTTAAAAAGAGTGTCTCTGATCATTTTCCTTACATTGAGTGAATTTATAAAAGCTTATGTGAGTACAGTTTTATATGATGTGTATTTATGTAGATAATTCATACTTTTTATTATAATTATATAAGCTATAATAAGCTGTGTGAAGCTCTTCCATCTTTACTGGTTATCAGCTGCAGGTCTGGCTGCCAAACATCCCCTGGGAGAGTGGACAGAAATACATAATGAGAGTAAAAAAAATAATAAAAGTATAAAAAATATACACATATAAAAGTTGCAAAGGAGAAGCTTTGTCATTTGATCGATTTCTTAGTGTGGAGGTCGGTGGCTTTCTGCCTTATGAGGCTTATGAGTCATTTACATAACTCATAACTTCCAGAGTGTTGTTTACTTGGTTCATTGGATTGTTTAGAGATGAGGAAAATTAAGACAGTATTTGATACTCATTTGGAAAGTGGGAGGACAAAAATGGAAGTCACGTGGGGCCTGCAGCACCAATTTGGGAAAGAAGATAATAGTAATTGTGAATTGTGCCATCACTTGCAGTGTTAAACTATCGCCACTAGATGTCAGTCTGAACCAACATTTAAACTATCTCTACCCTTCCTTCAGTCTTTCTTCTTACACACACGCGCACGAATGCACACTAGTCATACTCATACAAAGCATATAGCTCCCCTCAGCCAATCAGCGCTTTCTTCTGTTTTTAGGTCTACACATTTCCACTCATTGCCGAGCTGGCGTGTGGACCCGCTCTCACCAGCAGGGGGCGCCGCCCCCGTGAGCTCGCACGGGCTGTCTGCCTCAGCGTGAGTCTGGTCTTTACTACACACACACATAAACACACACACACACAGAGCAGAGGATTATGTAATGTTTACTATTATGCCACTGTATCTTTTGTAAAGCAGCCGCATTTGCCTTCCTCTGTGCGAAGGTCAAAGGTCACAGAGAATGTGCCATGCTTCAAAGTGATGGCACGTGCTATCATCTCAAACATCTTTCAGTGCTCGGTGCACAGGTTCATCTCCACCACCAGCATCACTATCACCATTACCACCACCACCACTGCCTGCAAAGTTGCAAATACGGGGTTAGCCGAGTTTACGCCAGTCCACGCCCCCACAGTCCAGCTGGTGGCAACACTCGTGATGACTTCACCGCCGCGCGCGACCATTGGCCCCGAGACGCCGCGCACCTGTCCAATAGACTGCCGGTGAAGTGACGTCAGCCTGTACTAGTCCCGTTCACTTTAACAGTAGTGGGCAGGGCGGAGAGGGTGCCGACGTCAGAAGCCGCGCTGTGATTGGCTGAGGGCGCTGAAAGTGAGCGTCTGTTGCTGAGAGAAAAAGGGAGAGCGGTTTGCGTCGGCTGCGCCACACAAACATCTGAGCAGCTCCTAAACTAACTTTCTGAAAACAGCGCACTGGTTTTCTGTGCTCCTTCGTTTTCACTCTTTGTGAGCAGCGATGACATAATAATGATAATTAAAGGCGAAAAAACACATTTTCGATGTGGGACCAACAGCGAGAGTAAAGCCGCGCTGAGGCGCTACTTTCCCGCTGCACCACACTGTTTGTGGATGAGCACAAACAGTTGATGCATTATCACCGTCTGCTCGGGGATGGCACTTGTGCTGTCAATTATGGTAAACATACTCCTTTTCAGAAGGGGAGGGGGCATTTGTGCCTTTCTATTGGCTCTGGGTCATTTGATCCCTCCTCTCGGCCCGCCCACATGCTGTTCCTATGGTTCCCAATCCTCTTATTGGATACTGTAAAGTTTGGGACAGGACACCGGTCTAGCTCAGCATCCACTTCACTATTCGCTAGTCCCCCCAGTCCGTCAAGTGGACTTTGACAGGCCGCCACACCCACTGATCTCTGGCGCCGATGCTGACTGGCTACTGTACATGTCAACGACCTCTCATTGGTCGGCTTGCCCAGCTGTTAGTGGTTCATTCACCATTTTGTGACTGTAGTGGAAAAGAAGAGCGATAGTTTTTTATATCCTTGTTTGAGTTTCTGTGGGGGAAAGACATGTTTTGCGGAGGAAAAGTAAAGAGTGAGTCCGGCCCGCACAGCCACCACAGCCGACAGCCGAGGGATGTTACCATGAGTTACGCGAGCCTCCTCATCGGCAAAATAAGACCATAAATCTTTCTCTGGCCAGTGGTGAAAAGCTCTGTTTGGGTGAGTTGAAACTAAGTTGGCACACGGCAGTGAAGCTAAACTGACTTAAATTTTCCATTTTCAGGAGCTGCGAGTTACCACGACGCGAGAGCCAACTGCCAACGGTCGGTCGTTCGGTTGTTCCGCTACCGTGTGAAGAAATGGAGTGACAACGCGAGGAAGTATCGAGAGAAAGGGGAGGGGTGTGGGGGGTGTAACAGCCTAAAAACTTTCTGAAATGTTTTTACCGCAGTCCCACGGACACCCACGGAACATTTCAGCTCCGTTTCAGCTCCGTTAAAACGGCGAGGTTAGTGTGGAGTACTTTTTCCTTGACCTTAGTTTACGAGTTTTGCGTGGAGCAGCGCTAGCGTAGTAAAAAAAAAAAGAGAGAGAGAGAGAGAGCGAGAAAGAAAAACAACCGACCTATTTGCGGCACTGCAGCCCAAATGTTTACTAACAGGCTCGCTCGGTGTTAAAAAAGCGCACTTTAGGAGGAAACGGATAACACCTACAGAGCGAATTGCACCCAGTTTTCCTGCGCTCTGACTCACGGTGTCATTATTTGGGTGCTGTATCCGCTACCGTTTGCGTACTACCACTACTACAACCACCACTACTACTAACGTTACTGAGCTGCTTACTAGAGCGAAACACCAAGACGAAAAAGATTCTGCTTCATTTATTTTTTCCCAAGTTTTTTTTTTTTTAAATTAGAGTGACTGGCACCATTAAAAGGAAGCCTCCCCCGGAGTGGATACGTGCACTCCAGGCGTTGTAGTGAGTATTTGCATGCCAAGAATCGCTGTATAAGGAAGACTTGGGACCGTCTATAAGGGGACAATAAAGCGTCACTTGAAACCGGTTGTTTGTGTTTGTTACCGAGGACCGTGCAGCACGACAGACCGCCTGACTGTCTCGAGTCATAATACTCCTTTGACATTGTGTAGTACTCTCAGAGATCAGCTAAAAAAAAAGATGCACACCGTGTTTTCTCGTCTCTTCCATCGCCAACACTACACTTTTTTCTTTTTTTGCACAGCAATCCTGCAATCAGTGTCGATGCAACCTTGACATCTCTGACTAGGCAGTTTTTAACAGTTGTGTCATGTTTGTCTTTAGGTATTTTTTCAGTGGCAGGAATTGTGTTTACATTTTAGGTTCAGATTTCCTCTTTTTTTTATTTATTAATTGTTGCACTTGTGTGGCCCTGGTGCTGTATAGCTTGTTGAGCTGTTGGCCATTGATATGGCATTGGCAGTTCTGCCATTTGGTCCCAAACAGGACCAGTCGCCTGTGATCTATGCTCCAACCTTCCTTGCTGATCAATACGAGCCAGGATGCACAAATTTCAGCTCTCGTTGTTTCTTCTTTATTAGTCAGATATGTCATCCGCTAAACAGCTGCCGGTATTCATGCTACCTCACAATGGATGCGTCTGTATATAACGCACACACACACACACTTAAAATACCCTAACAACATATTTTTCTTTCTGTGTCAGTTGTCTGTTAAATCACTTCCCACACACTCATGAGCTCACAAACCACAGCATGAGTGTGCATAGCAGCAGAGAGATTTATCTTCTTTTCTTTTTTTAATGTATTTTTTTTGGTGCTGTTTCATGTGAGACTGTGTTCTCCCCGGTGACCCAGTTAAGGGAAAAGGCTCCCTAACACGCTGAAGTGTACGAGGGCCACGGCACACTTCAGTATCATCATCACACGTTCCTCCTTCTCCCGCGTATGTCCCCGTCACTGCAGCCCCTGCGCCCGTACAGACACCCATAAAATGCTTTGAGGAGAGGGATGAGCTGCAGTGTGTGTATGTGTGTGTGTGTGTGTGTGCGCACGCGCCTGCTAACTACGTACACTCATACTGACATACGGTGCAAATGCAGTGCTGAACAAGGTGGACTCAACCTGAAGACCGCTGTATAAACTCTGACATTAGTGTAGTGTAAGTAGCTCTAATGCCACATGTCACATACACACACGTTTTGTGCCACGTTGTGTTGGGGCATAGGCTAAATTCTCTACGACTGACCGAAATAAACTGGCATCAAGGCAGATGTTTATTAGGATTTTATATTCCAGTAATAAACACTGTACAACTCATTTTATTTTGTAGTGTTGACACTGAGATGATGTCGACAAATGCCTTGTGTGTGTGTGTGTGTGTGTGTGCGTGTGAAATGGGTTCTTGGTAGCACCTATGTTTAAACTGTTCACTAAATTTTCTCTTTGCAAAAAAAAGTGAAGAATTTTCATCTCCAAATTCATTTCGTAAAAGCCTATTTATCCTTATTGTTGTTGTTTTTTCCCCCCCTCCTGCATACGTCAGTGTGGACAAGTGCTTGTACGACACAATGACTGTGTGACAATATATATAGGTCCAAGGGAGATTTTAACAGGGTATGCATGACTGCACGATGAATTCCTGAGAGAGCATTTAATGTGTGTGTGTAAAGTTTGGAGGAGGAGGAGGGGTGCATTATGGGCTCCTGTGTGTTTATTGGGAGAAACAGCAGCTTTTTGCAGTTTAAAGAGGAGTCCAGTCCAGCGCCGTGGAGACGCTGATTATCTGTCTGTTCAAGATTTACAGCAGCTTTAGATCAGACCAGCACATATTCTGCTATTAACCTGCTCTAACGCTGGAAGGTGGAGACCTCTTGAATTACCTAAATTATGACCGAGCTTCTCTCTCCGCTTCACCCAGATTCAGCATTATATTTTGTAGTCCTAATTTTTTGATTAACAATTCATGTTGAAAAGCAACACCCAGGAGGGGATGTTCTGAGTTTCTGGACATATTTTTTTGGTATTGTGATAGTCTCTAGTAAACAATAAGAGTTAAAGGTCTGCCGTTATTTTCAGGTTAGGGGGTGCACGGCTGAGCGCGCAGTGTGTATGGTGCTTTTGATCTTTCAGCAAGGGATTAGGACATGTGAAACGTTCTTTTTCATTTATTTATGTGGTAACACAGGAATTATAGATGCGTCGTGCATAAATGTATATATTCTTTTTACAAATAAAATCATAGTTCAACATATCTGTGGTGTCTTTAGCAACATTTTTGTGTCATCTGGACATTTCAAATAAGATTTTGTGGAGTACAAGCATGCTTGAAGAATTTAACCCAATGATAAATAAATACACCCGTTGCAAACTTGCACCAAATATCTAACTCTTATGTCCCACGCTGAAACTCCTCTTCACTGCACATAATCTGCTCAGCTGTAGAGTCCCTTAAAAGTTACAGAATGTGAATACACACACATGCTTGCCACTGTCTTATCAGCCAAAGCCTAAAGCATTTTGGAGGGCCATTAGCATGACCAAACGCATTTTTCTGAGCTAAGATCAGATCCTCTCGAGTCATTTACCCAACTAGTCAGTCAGCCATTTGGCCCTCAGTCCTTCCTGTCTTTTCCAGTACTCCAGAGTATCTGTACTGGACCAGCATTCCCAGTCTAGGCATCCGTGTCTAGTCTAATAAAGGGCAAACTTGGCCTGGGAAGGAACATTCCAGCAGTCTGAGATTTTTTCTTTTTCTGGGATGAATGTTTTTTTAAATGAAAAATTTAAAACGACAAAGAGCTTTTTAGTAATTAGGGAGTGAGTAATGTATGTTTGCTTATACCGCCTTTTTATTAGGTTTTGTTTCTGGTGTGTAGTGCACAGTATTTTTGATAAATAAGGTGCATTAATTTCCCTTTGAAGCTGTCAAAGATCGGGATACGTTTACTCTGAAAACATCGAAGAAGTCTGGAAACATTTAATTTAAGCATAAAATAAACAGTGCTCGACTTCTTTTACATACACTTAGGAAGAGTTTTGTAGTTGATGGTAAATACAGTATGCAAAGATATAAATAGAGTGATATACTCAATCTGCATCTGCAGGAAGCCTCGCAGTTACAGTCCATGTGTTAACCTTCACACGTGGCACCCTTGCAGTGAAATAACCAACGTCAGTATCAGCATTTACAGAGGAAATTATGAAGATGTGATTATTTCACTTCTGTCCATCGATATGCAACATAATTACGAGAATGTGGAATAAATGGAAATTAAAGCCTGTTTGTACAATAAATAATGTTTTGTGTTGAGGGCAGAGGTCCAAATGCAGAGTCAGTGATGAGTGTGTGAAAGACTCAAGTTGTTTATTAGTCATTCAGGAAGAGATGCTTTTCTGCGCTGCAGGAAGTGGAACTGATGTGTGTCATATTGGGTGTTGTTTTGGCAAACAGATAGTTAACAACAAAGGTCACCTTATTTGTGTGTGTGTGTGTGTGTGTGAGAGAGAGAGAGAGAGTAACAAACTTTTCCAGCATCTAGCACAGGAAGCCTGAATGTGTATGTGTAAGTTTGTATCTATTTGTGTGAATTCAGGCATTTGGTCATGTTTGTGAGCTGCTGAGCTTGATCGAGAGGAGCACATATACGCACGTCTGCGTACGAGTGTGTGTGAGACTGTTTGTGCGTGCCATTGTATTTAGCCTGTAATCTTGCATCAGTGAGTGTGCCTGATCCTGTGCCAGCCTTTTAATTTCTCTCATTTTGGGCATATCTTGCCATGGCAGATTATTCCAATTAAATTGTCTTTTTGTACAAATGTGTGTGTGTGTGTGTGTGTGTGTGTGTGTGTGTGTGTGTGTGTGTGTGTGAGTGTGTGTGTGTGTGTGTGTGTGTGAGTATCAGTGTGACATTGACAAAAGACGACTGTGAAAGACTGAGACATCGAGAAAGGGGGAGAGGGGAGAGAAAAAGAGAGGGGGGGCCAGCGAGTGCTAGAATGACAGTGGAAATTCCCAGTGACTATACAAGAACGGCCTATCTGAGCAAACATCCTAAGAGCCACATGCTCCAGCCTCTTTCTCTCTTTCATGTTGTTGGGTGACCTCACGCAGGCCACTGCCAGGCTTCTAGCTCCCGATGAAAGTCAGGAAAAATAAATGCTCGTTCCCAAGTTGATCACATGGCATCAAGTCTGTAACACTTGTCGTGAGAAAGCGGCCCCGTCGCACGTCGAAGTAGCTGAAGCGAGTATAGCAGAGATCTGTGTGCGACTCGAGTGCATTTATGTGTGCATTTAAAATTGACGAGATGAAGGCCTCATTGAAGACTTGTTCCTTCTTTTTTCTTTCTTTCTTTCTTTGCTGACCTTTTCTTTTAAATCACGCTCACTCAGACCTAACCAGAGTAAACATAGCTCTCAGACATGCTTGACCAGGATTACCTAGGCAGCGATCGCTCATAATCATCACAGTTTAAATCAGCTGGTATCATTAGTAATAAGCTAACTATTAAAAGGTCTTGAGAAGAATAAAAAGAGTGTTTGAGTAGGATTCAGACTGTTTTTGTTTGAGATGCCCTTCGAGTTTATATGTGTGTGTGTATATAAACCCCCTGATGAAGTCTTATCCTGGAGTTTTTTAGGTTAAATATGCCCATCCTGTGAGAGTAAAGGCATTTACAGAGACTGCCTTGGAGTGCTTTGATTATTAGTCTATAGGAGATTATTGATATTTAAAACAAAACCCACCATGTCCTTCATTTTAGTTGTTTTGAAATGTTGTCATTAATGTTATAATCGAGATTTTGTGTTTTGAGTGCACACACTCTGCAGGGATGTGGTGATATGTCGTCCTAAAATAACTAACGCTGTATCGGCAAAAAGATGACATTTACCGATGTCAGTGGCCGATGTTGTGTCACTGAGCTCACTTGTCACATCTGTATTCTGTTGAATAAATGTTCAAAGATAATATGATGATAAGCAGCTATTTATTTATAATTAAAATGCCTTTGTTCCTTTTTTGAGGTAATAAATATCAAAAACACAATACACAAAAAGAAGACAAATATTTTTATCGGCTGCCATACAAACTGTTATCTAAATCTTTGGTATCGGCCCACAGTTTTAGAAAACAGTGCATCCTTAAACTCTCGTTTATACACGTACGCTTTATGGACCAAAGTACGCCTACACATCAGGGCCCATTAATGCTCGACGTTGTTGCCCTCGCAAACAGAGCTGGACCACAAAAGTGACGTCACGTTGATGTCATTTCAGCCGGTCCTGCACTTCTTGATTTTTACGTTTTTTTGAAAGCCTTGCTGTCATCGAGTCAGCGCAGTGTTGGCGACTTTTACGCACAATGCACTTGCCAACCCTGCTCTGTACCTTTGCAAGAATACCACCTAACATTTAATGTCAAATTATCTACGTGGAAGAAATTTCATGAGCTGACCGGTTACAGTGCCCATCTTTTTGAGTTTATACACCTGTGGTAGCAGGAAAACCTGATTCCAGATTAAGATTAAGTACTTTTGTCCTTGTTGTTTATGTAGTTTATCTCGAATCAGGCATAAACTAGGAGAGTGAACAGACTTCAGATATTGAGCCAATGTGATAGCCAACATACTCTTAATCGTCATTTTTGTTCTCTGCACTTCTTGGTTATGAATATAATAAATGACCACTTGTCTTCTGCACCTCTTTTTTTCTTTTCAGATTCCAGTACAGAGGGAACAGAAAAAACGGGCAAAAGAAAAAGTGTCGGAAAACAAGGAGTGCTTTGGAAGTAGAAAAAAAAGGAAACGCCGTGCAATCTGCAGGACTTGGTGAGCAGTGAAGAAAAGATGAGGCCATTAAAGAAACACAGAGGGCGTTCTCCCCCGTTAACTAGAGGCAGAGGGGGGAGGAGGAGAGGGGGCTCTCAGCCTCCCCAAGAAAAGGACCCCAGAAGAGTCAAGAGGGAGACTCTTGTCAAAACCACACAAAGCACCCCTTCCAAACGCAAACACGGCCAACCCAACTCTGACAAGGAACCAATCACAAATAGCAATACCCCCATGAGGGAGGAGCCTACTGAACTGAGGAAACCTGTGGAGTCAGCTGAGAATGGTGGAAAGCAAGCAGAAGAAAAGACAGAAAAGGAGAAGATAGCGGGCACAAATGGAAACAGTACTATGCCCGCTGATTCTGTAGCATTTCCTACCTCTGCCCCAGCGCCACTCACCACAGCTACACCCTCTATAGCCACCAGTCACAGCCCCAGTTTAGGCTCAGTTTCTAGTAGGAAAACAGCCACGTTTAAGGCTCGTGTACCCAAAAAAAAATACACATATGAGCACTTTGCCAACAGTGCAAGTGTTACATCTACCATTCCTACCTCCAGCCCTGCTCTCGTAAATAACAGTTACTGCAATATCAACAGCAAAGTTAGTGATAGTGTTAATAGTCCCAATAACCATTTCAAGACTAGTAACAGTGTTAGTAATAGCATTAATAAAAGCACTAACAGTAGTACTAATAGTAACGCTACAAGTGGTATTAATAACATGAGCAGTAACAGTTGTGATGGGAGCCATACTACTTTTATCAATAGCAGTAATAGCATAAGTAACAGTTGCTCAGGTAATCAGCCATCAGTGCTAACTGTGGACAGTAAAGCTACAGAAGCAAACCATTTTGTCTCCATGGAGGATAAAACCCTCAGGACAGCAGATTCCCAGGAAAAAGCGTCCCAGTCTGGGGAAAATGAGCCTGAGGGGGCCCCGAACTCTGTGCGCTCCTCCTCCACGGATACAGCTAGTGAGCACTCGGCTGACCTGGATGTGATGGAAGCATCAGGACCAAGTCTTCATCAGAAGAACTACCACATCCCAGCTCCTCTACACAACTCACACCCTAAAGAGCCCAATCTGTCAGAGGGGCTAGCTGAAGCTCTGGCCAAAGGCATGAAGAACCAGAGAGTCCTGGCTCGCTGTGTCACAAGCGGTGGTGAGGCTGCGAATAGTGGACACTCACGCCCCCCGTCACATATTTTTAGACCAGGGGTGGTGCGTAGGGTGTGTGGGGGTACTGTCGAAGTTCAGCTCCAAGGAGAGGAGACCCTTGTAAAATATCCATTTCATAGTGGAAGTACAATGACGTCGTCAGGGACTGAGAGCACTGTGGATTTTATTTTAGATGCCCCCCCACCTGGCATGACACCTGTAGCTGTTGGGACCCAAGTGTGTGTGCCGTTTGGTGGGGAGGAAGGAGATTCTCTGTTGTACAGAGAGGGGATTGTTACTGAGGTGGACCCACACCCTGGTGTCTCATTTCCTTACCAGGTGCTCCTGAGTGAAAAAAAAGAAACTCTGGGTGGAGGGGCAATAGAGGAGAAAGAGAAAAGGAGCACAAGCAGCCAGGCTGTGTGGGTGTCCCGACAGAGCCTGAGATTACTCACTCCTCCTTGGGAGGTCTCACATTTAGATGGTGGGAGAGCAAAGGAGAGAGAGCGGGAGAGGGAACGGGAAGAGAGACAGCGGCGGGAGGAGATGGAGGTCGAGAGAGAGGTTTGCCAGCTGAGTATTGGAATGGGAGTGTTGGGAGGTGGAGTAAGGCTGGGTCATGGTTTTTCACATGGCGGGGTCATAGGAGGACATAACTATGGAACTGTACATCCACCCACAAATTCCTCCACTGGGACTTCTAGTGCCGTTACCAGCACAGGTCACGGATGCAGCGATAATTACTCTGATCAAGAAAGACAGAAAGAGCCAAACACACCAGAAGAAGATGTTGAGGTGTCTCGTTTTACACACACCGTTAGTCATAAGACAAATCCTGCAACCTCTCAGCACAACAGCATCCTCTGCAAGTCCAGCGGCTATCCTCCCTCCTCCCCCCACCTCTCTGTGGTGAGAAACTTGGGACCCCCACACCTCTCCACTGTAGCTAGTCCTCAGCCAACTCCATCCCCAGCCTTACTGGGGTCTGAAATGAACAACACCACTTTAAACCTACCTCCATCCAAAACCACTCCTACTCAGACCCTTACTCCTACTTCTGGTGGGGGGTCCTCCTCTACCTCCTCACGCTCAAGGACGCCCCTTTCATTGGCTCAGCAGAAATACAAAAAGGGTGATGTTGTCTGCACACCTAATGGTATCCGTAAGAAGTTCAATGGTAAGCAGTGGAGGAGGCTGTGCTCCAGGGAGGGTTGTATGAAGGAGTCTCAGCGCCGAGGATACTGCTCTAGACACCTGTCCATGAGGACCAAAGAGATGGAGGCTGCAGGTGCAGAGAGGGGAGGAGGAGGAGGCAGCAGCTCAGGGACAGTCACCCCTTCTGACCTCCGGGGAAGAGCAAGCAGTGAGTTTGAGTGGGACGACACATCAAGAGAGAGCAGTGAGGCCAGCAGCAGAGGAGACTCCAGACCCCGACTGGTCCTCCCCTCCCTCCTCCCTCATGACCTGTCGTCACGGTTTGACTTTGATGAGTGTGAGGCTGCCACCATGCTGGTGTCATTAGGAAGCTCCCGCTCTGGCACCCCCTCCTTTTCTCCCATCTCCAACCAGTCACCCTTTTCCCCTGCCCCCTCTCCCTCGCCCTCTCCACTGTTCGGTTTCAGGCCGGCCAACTTCTCCCCGATTACGGCATCCCCGGTCCTGCAACATCGGAGGCACAGACAGCCCAGTGGCACGGGGGGAGGAGGGGGAGGGGGCAGTAAGGCATCATCCACATCTGGAGGAGAAAGGGAGAGACACACTTCAGGCGTCCAACCCACCTTACAGAGTAACCTTACGTTTACAGTCCCCATGAGCCCCAGTAAGCGAAAGCCAGATGCACCTCTTCCACCACCCCTGCCCTCACATCACCATGATTACACACCCAAAACAGAGCTGGATCCTGGCGACCATAACAGCTCTTTCAGAGTGCTGTCACCCCAAACGCCAGCTTTGCATTCCCGCACACACACTCCCACCTTCTCCCGACCCAGAGGAGTGACCACTCCCTCCTCCAGCAGGCCCCCTTCTTCCACTGCTGTCTCCCCTCCTCCTCTTCTGGTGTCCCCAACTCCTCCTTCTCCTCTCACTACTGACGGAGGGCCTCGTCGTGTGGTCCCTGTTTCCCAACAGGCCTTGCGGGACTCTCCTGTTATTGTGAGGAATCCCGAAGTCCCACTGGCAAAATTTACAGAGTGTCCCCTGGGAAGAGGAGGAGGAGGAGTAGGTGGTGTTGGAAATGAGGGAGGGAAGGAAAACAGTTTGTCTAAAGACATCACCCAAACCCACCTGACTACTCAGCCAGTTTCTGGCCTCCAGGTTCCTGTCCCAATTAACGCTGCTGCAGCCGCAGTACCTAATGGCACTGTCCTCTTACGGAGCCCAGCCCAAACTCTGGTGCTTGTGTCCCCAACACCTTCCTCCTTGCCCACCGCTGACACCCCTGCTACTGCGCTGCAGGCCCTGTCAGTTACTGTCAGCACAACCGTCACAGTTCCTGCTCCAAGTAGCACGGACAGCTGTGGGGAACGAGAAGAGAACAGGGGCGCAGGGTTTGGTGGTGAGGTCCAGCAGCCAGTTCCCTGTCACCCTTCCCCCACAGCTCTGTTGCCCCTGATCCTGCCAGCGGAAAGTCTTCACCCTGTCCCACGCAAGGACATCATCATGGGACGTCCAGGCACAGGTGAGAATTGGCGCAGATGTGTGGGTGTATTTTGTGTGTGAGGGAATAAGAAAAAGTAAGGGAAAGAGACATAAACTGCAAAATGCAGTTATTTCAACAATAGGAGGAAAAGAGATATGCGGATTAAATATGTTAATATTATCATTTAAGTTCAAGTCAATCATAAAGATACAGATTTATAGATTATTATTCAGTGAAAATAAACTGAAAAATGTTGTTTTATACTTTCTGCATGTTTCAAAATTCAAAGGTTAAGAGTTTAGACTTTCTTTAAAGGATATGTTGTGGTTTTCTAAATACAAATCACTTGAGTTAAACTTTATTCCAGCTTGATTCATATAATTCCTTCTCTGTATTTACAGTAAGAAAATTAACAAAATAGTATCCTATAGTTTTATTTTACTTAACAACCTTAGTATGATTTTTTTTTCTTGCAACCCTAGTATTGTGATGAACTCTCAATGCATAATTAGCACCATTTAGTTTAAATTTGTTTACACATTTTCAGTAAAAAAAATTTTTTTTCTAATTCTCTCACTCTTTAAAAGGTATTCTTTTTAATCTGTGTGATTCTGTAGCATCAGTTGCTGACACACACAGAAAACGTGTCGGCTGTGAATGGCCAGAGATGTGTTGTATACTGACGTTGAACCAGCATTTTGCAACCAGAACCCAATAATTATTTCACACAGAAAATGAGACTTGCAGTGAATGTGAAGCTAAATCTTGTGAAAAGTGATGATAGAATTTTTTTTGCATTATCTAGAATTCAGCTGAAACTGCTGCAAACACACACGCTCTCTCTCTCTCTCTCACACACACACACACACACACACTGATTGAAATATACATTTATTTAAAATCTGTAATTCCAAAATTACATTCGTCTGTCAATTCTAATAGTAAATTGAAACGAAATAGCTTTGTATTTTGTATGTGTCTCTTCCTGTATATGTACGATATATATGTATATGCATATATAATCTATTTTTTCTATTTCGTTCATCTGAACAATCATCCATAAATCGATCATATTTCTTTTGAACAATGCTGCATAATGTTTTTCTGGTTTACATCATAACGTCCCACTCTCATAATCTGAGAGCAGATGACTGCCATGGTGCATTAGAGGGTTAGATTCACATGGACGTGCCACAACCTGGGTGTGCTGCTGCCCAGTGAAAGGAGCTCCTGTTAGCCATCATGCTGTTGTCCCATATGGCTATCTCGATTTGTCTGTCCACCATCCTCACTTCTGCTGGTAACACTAAACTAAGTGCTAAAGCTGGTCACATGATCCGTGTAAGCTCTGGAGCGAGCACATATGAAACACCAGGTCAGGACTAGACTTGTTCCAGGAGTCACTGCTGATGACTATAAATTCACTACGGTCACTAAAATCACTAGTCAGCACTCAGTGCAGGTAATGAACTCTGATCCTTTGTGGTACCTCTAAGCAAAGGGAGTTTGGTGTATTTTCTAGCGTGTTTTACATGCTGTATGATAATTGCATGTTGCACACAGACATTGTTATGAGAATAGGGAAATTAGCAAAAACAATATTTAAATTGTTCTTGGTTTGGATTTCGCTTGCAAATGCGAATAGGGCAAAAATAATTTCTGTGTGCTAATGTTAGAAAAATGCAAAAGAAGCTCATGGACACATGTGGTTCGCTGTTCTTGTGAGGTCTATAAGGAATAAACTCTATGTCATACAGGATTAGTGTGGTTTGTACCAGAAAGTGTTATATTCCCAGTCATAGACAGAAACTTTAAGTTATACCTCGCTAAAGCCAGGATACAGCACAACAGCACTGATTTGTTTGATTAAAAAGGTATACAAAAGAACGGGGAGAAATAAATGTTGTCACAAGCTGCACACGACATTAACAATTAAAAGCGGGTATGGAGCATGTGGGCTCGATGAGCAGTATGTAGGCCAGTTATAGACTCTTTCCCCCAACTTGTCTTTTATTTAGTCTTTTAAAAAGAGAGAATGAGAATGAAGGAGGCCTCAGTAAAGACGGCAGAATCCTTTTTTAAAAAAAAGCTCAACTGAAATGCATGTTTTGTCTAATTGTTTCTCCTGTTTATTTTTATGAAAAACTCTGACCATTGTGCTTATTATAAGTGCACGTGTGATGTTGACTTCCTGACCCCAGCAGCTGTTATTCTAACTCACTACAAACTATTTCCACTAGCTCTTGCTGTGTGTATGTCCATGCGCTTGTTTGTTTAACAGTGACTCATGTAACAGTATAGCGAAACAAAGTGCGAGCAGCTTTTTTGGACAGGAGTACTGAGGTGGCTCGACTCTAATGTGTGTAGGATATACTCTGTAATTTTCAGTATGTTGTGTGGGAATATTATGGAGTATTATGGAGTACGTGTGTGTGCATACGTGTATGAGAAAGCATTATTCATCAGCTGTTGAAACTAAAAGCTTACTTTTCCGTTGTGTTATATATGGACACGTACTATCAGTAAGAGTAATTCACTTCACCGGGGCCTCTTGCCCTCACCACTGTTCAGACCTTCAGGAGTGTGACAGAGAAGTGGACAGGGAAGGGAGCGCTGTCATTTTGAGTGTACGGTTCGTCCTCAGATCCCCTTTTTTGCAGCTGAAGGGATGCCGGATGAATGAATAGGCTCTCTTTGTGTGAGTGCACGCACACTCGGCTGTGTGCGCGCGAGGATGTTTTCTGTAGAGTCAGAAAGGGTGTGTGAGCTTTTGCATATGGCCGTAGGAGAGTGTGAAATACAACAGGGAAAAAAGGTGCGCGTTTATGTGTGTGTGTGTGTGTGTGTGTGTGTGTGTGTGTGTGTGTGTGTGTGTGTGTGTGTGTGTGTGTGTGTGTGTGTGTGTGTGTGTGTGCACGCAATCACACGTTTTGCGTGTTTATAATTTGCAAGTACATGTAGGTGTTAGTGTATTCTCATCAGCTTGGAGAATACGAGCAGTTGGTGGAGTTTTTCAGATAATTTTAAATATTGTTTTGTGAATTTGTTATTATTAAAAAGGTGTCGGATAATTTTCCTGTTTTGGAGTCATGGGGAATTGTTTCACAAACGCTAACAGGCACTCTAAACCCTTTGAAAAAAAATAATGTTGACACTCTTCAGCTTCTACTATATTAGCATGATAAGTATGTGAGTATTTGGGTGATAGTATTAGCAATGATGTGGAGTATCAGTATTGTTATAAATTAGCTTGTATTTATAGCAAACCATACTCACACCTGTTAATAAGGTGGCGGAAACATCCTCACTGAAATCCTCATCCTTATCGAAATTCTCATAGATGGGTTACTAACTCAGCAGTGACAACATGTTACAACTGTTTCACGCCCTGAAATGTTTTAGGCCATTAAAAGAAAATAATATGTTAAAAGCTACAGAAGATTAAAAAAACTTTAGATTGATTAGGACTGAACTAAAATTCTGCACCGTAAAAAAAAAAAAAATCCTAAAAAAACAGTAACATTCCGGCAGCTGGGGCGCCAAAATAATACCATAAAATAACAGAAAATAACTTTCTCATGAAAATACGGTTATTTTCAGTAATGACAATACAGTTTGTTGCCCTAATTTTACATGGGATTTTGCCTTTTTCAAGTGCTTTTAAGCATTAAATTAGGAACATTTTAATATGATTAAACAATGAAATTACCTATAAACAAGGTCAATGAATGCGGCAATATGAATAATAATACTTAAATGTACAGAAATATACAGATAACAGTTGGTTTAAATAGTAATGGATTGCATTCATATAGCGCTTTTTGAGACCCTCAAATTCCACTTTATAATTCCCCTCTGGCCATCACCAGTAGGTGGTAGGTGAAGTGTCTTGCCCAAGGACACAAGGACCGAGAGTGTCCGAGCCAGGGCTCGAACCGGCAACCTTCTGATTACAAGGCGAACTGCCAACTCTTGAGCCACGATCGTCCTAAACAACAATAATAATAATAATTATTTGATGTAAAAACAGTTTATAAGAATCATTTTATATATTTTTCCATAGCATTACATTTGAATTTAACAGTTCAATCTTCAAATAACGGACAACTAGTTGTGAGATTATGATACATTTGTGAATGTATTTTAACAATCTAAATATACATATGTACAGACAAATACATTTAAAAAACAAGAAAGTTATGTTTTATTACATTTACAGTGATTTTACATTAACTTACATTTGAAATGTAAAATCACAGTCTATTTATGTGAATTTAATGATATTCTAGAAGAACAGTACAAAACTGTAAAATACACAGTAAAATACTTTTACATTACTTTTTTACAGTGTGTGAAAAACCTGATACTTAAGCTGCCGCTACTATTAAATAATATCAAATCTAGCATCCCTTAGATCATTTACTCAAGTGTATAGTTAGTGTGTAAAAATAGAAAAGATCAAAGGGACAATACATGCAATTACTTTATTGGTAATCAGTCCTGTCTTCTCTGCAGTATAATCCTGCACACACGCATCGGTAGGTTGTGTTTTCATTAATTCACTCTGAAATAACACAGCAACGCCCTGCCGCGGGTAAGCTGACACTGTGATGTACTTTTTAAGACGAAGCTGCATATGTTCCCTGTGTGTGTGCGTGTGTATGTGTGTGTGTTTCACCATCTATGAGGTGCTAATGAGGCTTTACATTGTCGTGTCTTTTTAAGCACCCCTGTAACTTCCTGCAACATAAAAACAACAACAACAACAAAAAGCTATTAAACAAACCGTCTGAAAAGGTAAAGGACAAGAGCCGCCTTCTTCTTCTTCTCCTTTTTTTAAAAATGGTGTCACATGTGTATTACATGCAGTGTGTCTGTGTGTGCGCACATCTATGAGACAGACTAACAAAGTGTCAATCACTGGGTACCGGATATGATGTGTGAGCGCTAAATGTCTGTTGCCATGGCAACAAAGCAAACATCACACTGATGTAGCTTGTACATAATACAGAATATTCACAAATAGAAAAGGCAGTCCCCCCCTTTTTCTGTGTGTGTGTGTGTGTGTGTGTGTGTGTGTGTGTGTGTGTGTGTGTGTGTGTGGCACGTGTGCTTGTGTCCCTTTTCTCTGAGAGAAGAAGAACTTCAGCAGGCTCACATGTTTTTACTCTCTAACGTGTTACTAACGGCTCCTTCTTTCTTACATCTCGGGCATCTTTAGTCAACATTCTCAGAAAATGGAAACAATCTAGGATAACTGGAGGGGGTTTCCTTTAATTCAGGCGTGTAAAACTCATTTTATTTTATGGGCCACATACAGACTAATCTGATCTCAAGTGTGCCAGACCAGTAAAACCACTGCATAATAAACTATGAAAATAAAGCCCTCCATATTGTTCCCTAGGTGTAAAGAAATGCTCTCAGAATACAGCAGCAGCTGCTTCCTCATCTTCTGCTGTTGTCTGTAATTTTGAAATTTTCTTAAAATCAGCAGAAAATACGTGACTTTTTATATTTAATGAAAGTTGTAGCCTTCTTTAGTGACGACTTTCATCAGTTCAGCTCTGAAGTCGGTGAAGAAGATGTTTATGGTGGGTTTTTTGTGTATTTGTTCTCTTGTGTCCAGATCACTAGTTCCTCTCTTCTCTATACGACCATGTAGTGAAACTACCTCTCTGTGCAGACTCATTGTAAGCATGAACGTTTTCTTAAAGAGCACCTTTAATTATTAGATTTATATTTGAATATTATTTATATGTCATTATTCCTCAGCATTTTTACCAAATCTTCATAATTCTTTGTCTCAGTGTCACATGCACACGCAGTTTGTGCAACATGGAGTAAACATGTCACACTCCCTTAAGAACACGTGAATACACTTTTTTGCACTGCTGTTCTGCACTTCAATGCATCTTTTTGACGTTCGCCCGCCTTCGTCTATCTCATTTTTGATTTTTTTTCTAAACAATTATGAGACTTTTTTTTTAACCCTTTGCTCCATCGCATTGCAGTGGCTTCGCTTCCCCTCCTTTTACACTTCGCTCTCTTCATCCTGGTCTACCCGGATACGGATACCCGGGAATAACATCCCCACTCCCTCCCGTCCCTGCTTTACGTAACGCTTAAAGCCCTGCATATCCTCCCTGGCCATGGCAACAACCACATCTGGATCACGCAGCCCATCTAGACTGGCACCAAAGCAAATGTGAAGCCCTCAAGACTTACCACAAAAGTCATGTGCAGTCATAATCCTGTTTCCTGATGGACTTTGGGGAGATTCTCAAAATGCATTGGTGCACTGGGAGTTTGTAGTCTGAGGTGGCTCCAAGACTTTGAATGCATGTAAAGTTAGAGCGATATTGAGATTTGTTACTGCTTCTTTAAGGTTTCTGTCAAACCCACATTCATTATTCTTTTCAGGTGCTCCTCATATGACAAAGTTTACAACGAGTTTGTAGTTTCCTTCACAATTTCTTCTCTGTCCTTCATCCCACTCTCCTCCTCTCCTTTCCCTTTGCATCTCTACTTCCACAGTCTATGCACTTGCTTTCTGGTTTGTTAGCCATTTATCTGCAGGCTAGTAGTGCCCCCAGATGGTCAGACACATACATTACAAGTTCCCTCACTCGGTTGATGGAGGGATCTGGGTCTTAACTTCGTGTTTCACATATTTTTCCTGCTGCTCATCATTTGATGTTGGTAGCAGTGTTAATGAGTCTTGTAGAGCCTTTTGCATTGATTCTATTCAATTCCCTAATGTGTGTCATTCATCAAAGTAATCACTGAACATAATCTGTAGTCACAGTTTTTTTTTTTTTTTGTCTAACTTTCAATGAAACTGGAACAAAATGAGGAGCGAATCAAGCATCTTAAGAAAGCCCCCACAGAGCCGTCCCTCCTGGTATCCGTATGCCACATAACAGCGATTGGTTTATTTTAATGCAATAGGTGGTGATGGTCAGTAGTAGAGTTGTGACCGCGGGCGACATGGAGAACCTGTGCCCAACATAGCTGTTGCCATGGTAACTGCAAAAGACTGGTGGATCGAGTTATAATTGGACGGAGCAAAATGGTGGGTTGTGGGAGGGAGAGACAGAGGACAGGGGTGGAAGATGAATTAAGGGATGAGAGAGATGGGATGGGAAGAAGGAGCGAAGGCGGTGCTCCGCCTGCACAGTGCCAGTGTAGGTAAAGACGAGGAGGAGGAGGAGGAGGAGGAGGAAAAGTTTCTCGTGTGATGTCACGAGGCGTTTGACAGATGTAATTGGGGGGTAAAGGCATGCACACATGCACATGAAAAGCATGATGTCTGTGAGAAGAGACAGCACATGAAAGCTGCTGAACACCTACACAGATACTGCACCGCCAGCACAGCAGCAGGGAGAGATGGTGAAGCCAAGCTTTAGGGGAATTTCTCTTTTACTGTTTGTCTTCACACCTTCTATCTTAGTCTTACCAGTCTGCACCACTTATCTCTTGTTTTATGTGACTAAGTGCTAAAATTCTGTGGTTTCCCACCGTGTTGATTTCGCCTCCCTTGCATATGCAGCTTCTTGTGCACGCGATCAACTGATTTTCTTATCTGCACATCTTTTGCTCTAAAAAGGTATGACGGCCAGAAACCGTTAATCTACTTTTGTGCAAATACATGTGCAGTATTATTACAACACTAAGTGAACTGGAATTGTGCCCTACTCAGACCAGGATAAAGGAAAAACCCATTATTCCGCTCTGAATAATTGGTCAGTTGCAGTTCCAGTTATGTTTACCCAGGGTTGCAACCACTGAACAGCCACAGCAATCTTTCATCTCCACCCCTAACCCTCTTTCACTCTTTTTTCCTTTTCATTCTCTGAGCCAAGCTGTCCAGCATCCCCTCCTTAACACACCATGTTTGCTTGATTGACTTGTTGAGAGTGCAGTGCAGTTGATAAGCTTTAGTCTCTTAGTCTGTGTCAGTGATTAAAGTTTTGTATTTTCCAATTACATTTTATTTATGTTTCATTCTGAATGTTTTGAATTCAGGTCAGTTTCAGTTAGTTTCCAAAGTGGTTTTGCTTGTTTCAGTTTAGTTTTTACTGCTTAGTTTTAGTTCAGTTTTTGTTAGTTTTTCTATGTAATTTCTAGTGTTTTTAAAGATTATTATATTGGACGTGTGCCCCAGGGATAGGTATTATAATACAAGCCCAAGACTTTACAGAAATAGTTGATTTGGTCATGTAGACCAGCGGTCCCCGGGCCTCGGACCGGTACCGGTCCATGAGTCGTTTGGTACCGGGCCGCGAGGGTAGAGGCTCAGGTGTGAAATGTATGGTTTTCAGGGTTTTTATCGGTTTTCAGCGTTATTTTGTTATTGTTTTTATCGTTAACTCTGTTTTCCTGGGTCTTTTCACGTGTGTTATGAATAAATCTTCTTTTTCGGTACCAGTACTAGTTTTATTTTGTTGTATTTATCCGCGACACCTTAAAGGCCGGTCCGTGAAAATATTGTCGGGCATAAACCGGTCCGTGGCGCAAAAAAGGTTGGGGACCGCTGATGTAGACACTCTGATTCTAAATAAATGTGTCCATAAAATACTCGTCAAACAAGTTGTGCTTTTCAGATGTGACGAAAGACTAAAAGTAAGGAAATGTCCTCAATACCCTTGAGTTGCAAACATTTCCAAATACTCTTATAGAAGTGTAACCCAGGACTTAGAGGGTTAACTTTTTTACTACTAAGGGCAGCTGCTGCCAGTGTGTCTCTCAGCCTTATTGGTCAGGTCTCAAGCTCCCGATGTGCTGACTGGCTGCTGGTGATAAATTCAGTCCCTCCCAGTATTGTATTTGTCTTATGGAACCATTAAAAAGGTTGAGAAGCAGTTCTTGCCTCAGTGAGAATCCACATCACAAATACCCATCCTCTTTCTATCTGTCTCATCAGTATAATGTCTATAAAATCTATTTAAATGCTTCCCCTTTGTCTGCCCCATCTCAGGCCTCTCACACCCTTCCTCCTTTTGAAAGAAGTTCTGTTTTCACAAGTTGTTTTCTCTCCACCCCCCATACCCCCCCCCCCCCCCCCCCCCCTCTCTCTCTCTGGCTCTCCTGCTGAAAATGACTCTCAGTCTATTTTTACCCTCTGGTCCTCTCCAATGTTAGTCTGTTCCACCCATTTTTTCCTCTCTTTCTAACCAGTCCTGCTCTCCTGTTTTCAATTCTCTTCTTCTTTTCTTTCACTTTTCCTCCTTGTCCCTGTGAGTGTTGCATCAGAACATTTTTAATTCTGTCTTGGAGGAGGCACATTTGCATGATGAAGAGATGGAAAATATTTGAAGAGCTTTTTATTGGGGAAAATTGCACCACTTGCCTCGTGGCTCTTGGCTGTGTTTCTGAAAGCAAACGTGTAGCATCACCAGAAAATGGTTATATGTATTTCAAATTCCTTTTTCGAATGATTTATATTTCTAACTTGTAATGACCCTGCATGCTTATCTAGGTTTATTGGGTGAGGGTATGCATTGCAATCTTGACCCCAAAGTCCTCATCAGAGTCCACCCCCTGTGCAGATTCCCTAGAGAGACCGAAGCAGCGTGACAGGTAAAGCGCAGATAGCACACTAGCGCCTCCCTGCATGTGTGGTCTTTTTGTGTATTAAAACTGGAGCCGAGCATTAGTAAGGGGGCGGAGCTTCTCTAAATTCTGTTAAGCTATCGGTTGGCCTACATCTGAGTGTCGGCGTTTGATACGCGCTTTCACCCACCACTCAAGGTTTACTACGACTCCTCCACCAATGAAAGAAAGAAGCACAAAAATACTCACTTTTGAGGCCTTACACGGACTCCAGCTCGTGTTCCCATATCGATACAGTGAAAATATTTATTAACTATTATTGAGTATTTTAAAGAAGCTTCGAGATTAGAGGGAGAAGAGGTTATAGTTGTAACGCCGGGTGTAATTTGCATATGACTGGCATTCCAGCGCACCCTTCCGCCAATCAGCGTGCGCGGCGGGTAGATGACGGTTCGACGCCAGGGCGAATAGCCGAATAGTATTCGCCCAGGGGGGGGCGGGACAAGGCTGGGCGAGGTTGACAGGACGAGAAGGGGAGGGGTACGAGTACAGGAGGTGTGTGGGGGGGGCAAGCAGCCTAGTTTACAACAAGAGGAAGAGGAGGGAAAGAGAAAGAAAGGGCCAAGGCTTACGCGCGAGAGAGAGCGAATGAGGCAAAAATAAGGGAGTAAACTCGGGCTGGGAGGTGTGGAGATGTGATACAAGGACTTTTCTGGGCCAAAACAACACGAGTAACAGCAAGTAGTCAGCGGACTGGACGGTGTGCGCGCCGATGTCGTCCGCACGAAGTGGCTAGCTAACCTGCTGCAGACAGACCGACCTCTCAAACGGCTATCACCCAGCGTCGCGGGGTTTAAAGCCCCCACCTCCTTCCACCACCCCCCGCCGTGTTCTGGTCCTGTACTGGGGGGGGGGGGCATCTACAACCGGTCACTCTTTTGCTGCCTCGAAAGCTTGATCGAGGAGGAGTAAGAAAAATACAACAGCAACTGCGATTCATCTCACCCCCCTCCCCTCCTTCCTTTTCTCCTCGCTGACTTGAGCCAGGAGTCCTCACCGTGGTTGCTTTCATCGCTGTGTTGTAGTCTCATCAGTTGCTAGCTAACGTCAGGTTTGTGGCCAGATTCGTCAGGCAGGATAGGAACTGCTAAATCGGAGACAGTACAGGTGGTTTTCTCGGTAATCAAACTGATGGATAGCGGGATTGTGAGCGCAGGGTGATGGATGAATGCACCAGATTTACGGTAACGATGTCTTCTTATGAGTGGGAACAAATACAACTAGTTCGGTGTTTCTTTTATAGGTGTTAACTGAATTGCCTGGTTAAAACAGGTGGATATCGTAATCCCGAGGGGGGTGGGGGGCATATATCAGAGAAACAAGTTTCGGAGTAATGCACTTAACAGACAGTGTTATATTTGATGTCAGTACATTTGAAAATAGGATTTTATAGTTGCGACATGAAAATAATTGCGTTTCTTTTGCCCGTGTCTGTGCGGCGGGTGCACGACCAGGGGCGTTCCCGAGAGGTTGGTCCAATTTGGAGCGGTGCACTTGAGGCTCCGGTTATTGCAAGAGGCAGCTAAATTTGCCGTGATTTCTTTACCCCCCCCTCTTTTTCTTTTAAAATGCCCGAATCAGCAAGTGTTGAAAGTCGGTGTTGAGGGAAACGGCGAACACTTGGACATTAAGCAGATTCACAGTAGTTGGAAATAGAAGAATCACTTGAGCTGTGATCAGCCCACTTTGCTTGTTGGAGCGCTGTTTTACCCTGATCGATACGGCGCTCTGTAGCTGTGCGAGTCCGGGACTTCATGTGCTTCTCAGTACCTGCCGAGCCCCACCTGCCCAAAACCGTGTAGTAGCGCAGAGCACGTTTTGACATGGCCCAGAAGGACTGCGTAGTTTCCGGGTGGCTGTATCAATCCAGGCCGTGGATGGGCTCGAGGCCTTGTTAACCCCTTCATGCCCGGGCTGCTGTAGTAATGTAAACAAACAGGGAGAGAGGGCATCGGGGGTAATTAGACCAAAGGGAGGCGGAACCCTGCCTTCGATCATAATCGTCTTTTTTCAGTGGCTCGTCTGTACACCGCTACATTCGCACAAATGTAACATTATTTAGTTTTTTCTTACGAATCGTTTACAGTACACCCTGTCCACTGATGTTTGTTCCGTGTGCGTTATTAGATTGCGGCATACTGCGATACGGATATATGGACTCTTATCTCGTATTTTAGTTAGGTTAAAAATAAATAAATAAGGATACCTCTTGAAGACCTCATCATGTCGGGAAGTGATGCAGTTATTCTTCTGAATGATGGCTGCAACCTGTAGGGATGAAAGGGATCCAGACACACTATGAGCTTCCCAGATTTTTGGAGTAAACATGTTCTCTTACCTGGATATCTACATGTTATAGAAGAAAGATTTTAAAAGGACTCATTATCATTACGTTTTTAAAAAAAGATTTTTTCTTTTGAAAACATCAAGGATTTCTTTCAACAATGTTCTCATCAGAGAATCCTCAGTATCTTCGCCAAGGATTAAGCATGTTTGGTTAGTCCATATCTTATTGTTTACCTGAAGTGTAATGCAGGTACACAGTGTAATGCCTTTCTGAGTGTTTTTGTTAATGTATGAAGCATTTTTATCTAGAGATTCTTTCTTTCTTTCTTTCTTTCTTTCTTTCTTTCTTTCTTTCTTTCTTTCTTTCTTTCTTTCTTTCTGTAAAGGAAATAGTGAGTTATACAGCATTTGTTTTATTTATGACATTTGGTAATGGCTTCTGTTCTCCATTCAGCCTGTTATTGGGAACAGAGAGTCCTTTTGTACATCTGCAGTTTTTGGAATGATTTAACCAGTTTAGTGGATGGAGGTCTGATCTGTTACTGTGGCAGTACTGATATTACTGGTAGCTTTCAAAGCACTGGTTCTTTCTTATTCTGCCATGTAACCACCGACCTTTACCTATTATCCCAGATGTTATCCAGCCTGTGGTTAGATGGCTAAAATGCAAGATGCTACTGTGGCCAAAGTACTACTGCAAGAAGTACTCTGTTGTTGTCTGTCTGATTTTTAGTATTTTTTGTTGTTTTTCCATCCAAAATAATATAACATTTGTGCTTGATCACATTGTAAACTAATTGGTCATTGAGTAGGAATGCGACTGTTGTGTAAGTGTTACAGTGACTCCTCTAAATAAGTAAGCTGTTTCTTGATTTGTTAGTACGAATGACAGATTGTTTTGAATCTGAATTCAAGGCAAGGCCTCATATTGTGAATTTATCAGGTAAATTAATCTGAATTCCTTTTATCTTCTGCAGTGTGGACCAATGTAGAGCCCCGGTCAGTGCCAGTCTTCCCTTGGCATTCATTGGTCCCCTTTCTGGCACCTACCCAATCAGATGCTACTTCTCAGCCAGGAGAGGGCCAGCACCCAGTCAACCACCCTCAAGCAGCCAGTCTGAAGACGGGTAATGTTTATATTAAGACTGACCTAGAAGCTGTAAGGAGGGGGGGGGGAGGTGTTGTCACCAGTTTCGGGTTATTTTCCTTTGAAACTTCAGCAGCATTTACTGCTTTCTTTGCCCTGAATAATTTGTTGTTTTTCCTCAGAGTGTCAGGGGGTGGCAGCGCTGCCACAGGAGCCTGCAGAGGCACCTCCCACTGTAGAGAGAGGTCCCCCATCAAGGCCTCCCCCTGCTTCAGATGAGCCGCCTCCAGAGAAAGAGAAAGGAGATACAGAGAGGGAGAGGCCTGACAGTGAAACTGAGAGTGATGTGGATGACCCGTAAGAGCAGCTTTCTTTCTTTCTTTCTTTCTTTCTTTCTTTCTTTCTTTCTTTCTTTCTTTCTTTCTTTCTTTCTTTCTTTCTTTCTTTCTTTTCACTGTATTGGGATTTTGTGGGTAAATCTGTCAGGCTAAAAGAACACAGAGAAATAGAGGTAGCACAAACCCTCATGTTTTATCTGTTAAAGTGGTTATGTATTTGTCCAAGCCAGCTTTCACAGTAATTTTCTGTGTGGTGCTGTGTACCCACACATACAGTAAGGGAGTGTGATATTTTCTGTATCCTTGCGCTAATTTGGGCAGAAGAGCTCAATGCCAGAACAAAGCAGATGGGAACAAAAGCATTCCATCTCTGGTTTCTATCACTATATGAAAGGCAGTGGCCAGGCTGTCAGACATTGAAATGGATTAGCTATCTGCTGAATCTGCTGCTGTATCTCATGGGAGATGAACTACTTGTGCTTAGTGTCTACATCTCATAGACTCGCAGCCTTAAGGTAAATAATACCTGATGTTAAGTAGAAAATTACCGGGTTTTTAAATATTAGAGATGGAAAGAGAAGAAGTGCTAATGGGCCAGCCTCCATGCGGGTATGGAAAATTAAAGATTATAGACCCAGAGATGTTTTTCTGTCTCCTTTAGCTTCCTTCCAGGAGTCGTACAAGAGCAGCCTCTCTCTACATCACCAGGAAAGAGACGTACTCAGTCGCTCAGTGCACTGCCCAAAGATGGAGACAAGAGCAGCCCTGGAAAGGTGGTGTTTGTCTTTTTTTTTTTTTATTCACTGCATCCACAAAAACACAATTCTCAGTGTGTCCTTAATTAAGATATGTCACGTAATATCTGACTGTTTTTCTTGCTCACTCTTTCAGAGGGAGAAGGACCACATCAGGCGACCAATGAATGCATTTATGATTTTCAGCAAGCGCCATCGAGCATTGGTTCACCAGCGTCACCCGAACCAGGACAACAGGACAGTCAGCAAGATTCTTGGGGAATGGTGGTACGCTCTAGGACCTAAAGAGAAACAGAAGTACCATGATTTGGCTTTCCAGGTATCCAGATACATACAGAAAGATGTACATAATTTTAGAAAAATGGTTCAGTCGTATATCAGTTTAGATGCATACCTGTCCCTTCTCTTGGTCTCAGGTCAAAGAGGCCCACTTCAAGGCCCACCCAGACTGGAAGTGGTGCAATAAAGACAGAAAGAAGTCCAGCTCTGAAGGTCGTGGGGTACCAGGGAGCAAAGACATCAGAGAGAGGAGCATGTCTGAATCCACAGGTTGGTCAATATGCAGCATACATTTACAGAGATTCTCATATGCCCGTTATTCTTCAAGTCCTTATCAGTGATATTTTTGCCTTGGGATAGAGCCCCATTCTGTCGAGCTGAAGGGTGTCAGTCCAGGACTGGTGGGCGTGTCCGAGAGGACTACAGGAGAGGGCCATGCGAGCCAGCTTACTCGCCCCAGAGCCTTCTCCCAAAGTGCTGTGCACAGCCTGGAGCGGAGTGACAGGGGTAATACGCAAGCCCTTGCAGAACTGGCACAGGTGAGAGAGGAGAACAGCTCATCAACTGAGAACGTTGAATATTGAATGTTGAAGCTTAGTATTTTCTTTTTAAAGAATAAATGAAAGGCAGCCATTACTGCTACCAGTGCAGTCAGAAATTTAAAGATGTGTTTTGTGAATTCATTTTGTATTCCCAGCAATAGAAGATGTTTTCTACTTTTGCTTTCCACAAACATGAAAAAACTGTTTTGGCAGTAGGATGGTGCATTTTCAGTCCCAGACTGGCATCTTGAACACATTTAACACATTGCTACATCAAACCCAAATAAGGTTACAACAAGAAGGTCATCCTAATATGTCTTTTGTCTCAGATGTGTGGGGATGGTGGCAATCAGTTCTCGAGCCATGCCCCTCCTTTGGCACAGTCTCAGCGTGGGGTCAGCGAGGACATGACCAGTGATGAGGAGCGCATGGTCATCTGTGAGGAGGAGGGAGATGATGATGTCATTGGTGAGAAATGAATACTACTGTGCTCATGCAGCCATATTAGATTAGAGCAATTAATGTGTTAGTAAACTGCTTCCAGCAGCACTGAACCACACTGCGTATTGTCATCTTCTGTATGTTTAAAAAAAACAAAACACCCACTCAGTACTAAGAGGTAATGTCAGCAATTAGTTCCTTGTGAAACAGTCACATGTTGTTTAGTCTCTCCTGTTATTGGCCACTTTGACATTTCAGATTTTAAGAAGTGAGAGCAGTTTCAGACATGCCCCAATTATCTGGTTATTTAAACGGTAATTATGAGCAGCTGAGTGTGAAAAACTGTTCACGTCAGCTTCTCGCTTGTAATTACAAGTCTGAAGTTTCAGGTATCACTGACATTAACAATATCCTTGCTAAATGGCTGCAAATGCACATCATCTGGGATTTGCATTAGAAATAAAAAAAAATAATAATACAGCGAGTTCAACCTCTTTTGAAAGGGCTTAACTCTGTAACAGCAAAAATGGCTAATTAAAGTTGTCTAACTGGTCTGACTACAAGATTGCAATGCAAGCTGACAACCTTGGATAAAAGGTGTTCTCTGCTTTCTCCCAGCATTACATGAATGCATCACAAGTTTTCCCTGACCTTTTGAGTGGATGTTAAATTTTAAGGAATATCAAGTGTAGCTGGAGTGTGTGCTTCTTTCCGCAGAGGACCCTTATCCCAGCAGCTCCATAGACCTCAAGTGTAAGGAGCGTGTGACTGACAGCGATAGTGAGAACGGTTCGGGTGATGAAAGCGATCGAAAGGTAATGGTATTGATAGCTATCAGTTTAACACACACAGATTTCTTGAAACATTTTAAAGGTGATTATCCTGTGTAACATCTGTATATTTGTCCTTTTCAGAGAGTTTTTGCTCCAGTCATTTGCTCTTCTGCTTCCTCCTCTTCCTCACACCATACTCCTCATGGTAGGAGTGTCTCACTGTCCTCCTACCCCACCACCAAGCGCTATGATGAGGGGAGATCAGGAGGGGGAGCATTTATGGACCACAGGAGGAAGGAAAGAGCAGAGGGAGAGAATAAGGATGCATTTGGAGGGGAGGAAGGTGGAAGTGGGCAAGCCACTTCTCTCTCCCTTTCTTCTGGTCAGTCAGTCATGTCCACTTCTCCAGCCGGAGGGCCTCTTCCCTCATCAGTAAGTTCGCTGGGGGCGAACCCACTCCTTAGGGTGGCCTCTACAGTGGTGACCAATGTAATGCGTCCTGTTATCAGCACACCGCTCCCTATCGCCAGCAAACCTAGAGATGGAGCCACTTCATCCAACCCTCACCCTTCCGAAAGGAAGTCTCTGACTCCCCAGCAGCAGCCGCAACTCTTGATTGGTTCAGCTTCAGGAGGCGGGGCCACAGCCACAGGGGGTGGGTACTATTCTTCGTCATCACCCAGTCCAGCTATGGGTCCAGGTGGTGTAGTGACTAATTTGGTGTTAGGAGGGGCTTTGCCTCCCCAACCCTCTATACAGCTTGTAACCCCCTCCCCACAACCCCAGCCATCTCAGCCGCAGGCTCTTCCACCCACTGCTGTTTCAGCTCAGCATAGCCAAACCAACGGGCCCCTGCCTCTGCCCCTGCTTCAGCCCCAGTTCCTTCCTGCTTCCTCCCTGGCACCCCCTGGGAGTAAGGCCATCACTCAAGTCCAGTACATTCTGCCTACCCTACCTGCCAACACCAACCCAAAGAGTCCACCTCAGCAGCTCAGCCAGCCAACCAGTGTCTTCAACCTGCCCACAGCTCCACCGACACATGTGTCCTTGGCCAATGGAAAGCAGCAGGGTACAAGTCCACTGACGGGATACACGTCCAGCCCAGCAGTAGGAGTCGGCCCAGGAACTAGAGGTGAAAGCTCTAACAGGAGACACAGCACTGGAGCTAATAGTCTGTGTTGACTTCTAATGAAATGCTCATTCCCCCTGTTTATCCGCGTTTTCATCAGTGCAAGCACAGTCTCCGGCGCTCCAGGGTAAAATGCTTGTTCCCATGGCAACAGTGCGGACTGCGCCAGCACCTGCCCAGCAGTTTCCGATTGTGGCTCCACCTCTTCCTGTCCAGAATGGAGCTCAGTCCGGAAGCAAGGTCAGCGGTGCTTCACTGATGACGTGTTTTTAAACTGTAGTCATTTTCTTATTAAAGCTTTATCTGAGCAAAGCTGCAAATAAACATTTGTGTTGGTTCTTCTATCTTTATTTTTTTCCCCCCCAGATCATCCATATAGCTCCTATGCCCGTTGTTCAATCTCAGCTGCCTCAGGGTGGAGCAGTACATCCTGCCAGCCCCTTCCCTGTAACAGTGGGCACAGCTGCTGTGGTAGCACCAGGATCAGCCCCCTCCCAGGCTGTTCTAGTGCCACCAGCACCTACAAGGTAGGAGATATCAAACTGCAGTGAGACAGTGAATATGAATATGGGACCAATAGTTCACCAATAGCACTTGGTGACAGTGGGGAGGAAGGACTCCTCTTTAAAAGAAAGAGACCTATATCAGAAACAGCTCTAAGGAGGGGCGGCACTCTGCTGTAACCAGCTGGGGGTTGGGAAAGTAGATGAAACCAGAAAGAGGAGTGCAGAGATCCCATAAAGAACAAGGAACGAAATAAACACCACCATCACCATGTTGGCACTCTTTAAAAATCATTAAAAAATATTTTTAATTGTGTGCTTGTTTGTAACCTTGTGGTGTCCTATCTTTCTTCTTAATTAGAATCAGTAACAAAATTTCTTTAGGTGCAAAATATAGTAATGTGATTAAAAAGAAAAAAGTTAATGTGTTGAAAACAGAAAATGTTAGTATTTAAAGAACTTATATCATGTCTGCTGCCTTATTATGACAGCTGAGTAATAATAACACATGCACAGCTAATTCCTCCAACTGTTTCTTATGAGAAAGAAAGCATGATCTGTTGAATAGCCCTTTGAGCCAAAATTAAAAGAGGCATAAGAAAAGTGTTTTGTTCACTGAGAACATTGTTGATCTGGCAGTGCAGGGCAACAATAGAAGAAAAAAAAAACTCATCTGAAAAGCACCGTCGATTTACCCACATTTGCCCCCCTCTTTGGATTTTCTTTCATTCCACTCACTTTAAAAATGAAAATCCAGTAAATGCTTTACCTATAAATTACACAGCATGTGAGCAAGATGAGGAATTACCCGGCAGCCAAATGTTGACCTATCTGTTTCCCATTTTTCATAGCTAACTGGAACAGCTTTAGTGCTGTCAGCCTGTGTTAAACACATTTTAAATTCTAGTTAATAAATGAAGTGAAACTTCCAGTGTGGTTATTGGGGCTGTTTGTCACTACTCACAGTATTTCTAAACTTTCCACTGCTGTTCATAACAGACGTGTTTGAACTGACATAAAGCATTTATATAATGGAGACTGATGTTTGACAGCTTAAAAGCTATTTTCTAACAGATAGATAAACCCAGCAATGCAACACATCACATGTCTGAGAGCAGCTGTAAACAAATGTGCCAGTAAGGCTTGACTCAGCTCTGATTAACAAGCACTCATTTATAAACATATGCCAGCCCTTGTGCACCCTAGTCCCCAGTATCCCTGAGCTGCAGTTGATCTCTGTAATTGTTCACTTATTGGAAGTGTCTTTGCATTAGGGCTGCAACAATTCATCAAGTAACTCGATTACAAAAAAATCTTTGAGGCAAATTCTTGGCTTCGATGCTTCGTTTGCACTCGGTTGTCACCGTGTAAGCGTGAGCGTTTCACCCACATTTGTGACTAAAAATAGACCCGCAGTAGGAATGTATTTAGGAGCACGTGTGAACAAAAAGTATTATAATATTAAGGTCATGCAGCCCCCAGTTTTTCCACAAAAAGACTGATAGTACAACAGCAGCAGTGAAGATGATGCTGTCGTAGTTTAATGTGGAGCTGTCGTCAAGACGCTCAGGTGGCGTAAAAGAAAACAGCATTTGTTACTTTAATCACTGTAAAAACCTTTACTTGGAAAAAGCTGCATGCAAAGCTTTAAACCCACCTGTTCAACAAGCTGCAGCGTTTTAGCTGCTCACATCCACCGCCATTTATCTTAGACTACAAGCTATCTGCGTTAGTGCTATAGAAGTTCACATAAAATATGCAGATGAGCTGTTAACCTAATTTAATACATTTAATTTAAATTAGGCAGATTGATAAAGGCTGCAGCTGGCCACTTTCTATCACAGTGATACCTGCAGCAAGCAGGGGCGAATCTAAAGGGGGGTATAGGGTGTACTAAACCCCGTACCTTCCTTTACAGCTTATTTCAAGGCTCTAGTAATGTAAAATATATATAAAAATAAAAACAAAAGTTAAAACAAAATTCAAAAGTTGCTTTTGTTTTTTTGTTTGCATGGGCAAGTGAAACTCTCAGCCACTGACCTGGGGCTGTTAGGTTGAACACTGAATTATTATTATCACTAATTATCATTAATCATTGATTATTATTGGAACAACCTCCCTCAAAATAGTAGGCAGGCATGCTCTGTGGAGGTTTTTAAAACTAAGTTGAAGACACATTTGTTCACCCTATCTTACATGTCTTAATTTCTATGTCTTTTACTTTTTAAATTCTTACTGTTTTTAACTTGTATTGTGTTTTTACTTGTACTGCTATTTATCCCTTTTTATTTATTCATCTTTTTAGTTTCAAATAGCTGTACAGCACTTTGTTTTAAAGCGCTTTATAAATAAAGTTATTATTATTATTATTAACATCTACACCATCAGAACATCCGTTTTCTGAATTGGGACATGCTGCAGCTCAGCACATGGCAAACAGTTCAGTTCAGAGAACGTTTTTCTTCATTGCAATCACCACATACAAGACTTAAAAACACATACACGTGAACACACAGCAAATGTACCTCATCCAGGAGGTACAATCCTGTCAGAACTCAGTCTGAAGTCTGTTGTTTTTATGTACCTTTTTTTTTTTTTTTAATTTTTATTGCCAACTGTCCAGGGTGTACCCTGTATCCCCCCCTATGATAGCTGCGATAGCTCCAGATTTCTGTATTTGTTATCTGTCTATTGTTGCATTTTTAATTTTTATTTTAATTTAGCAGTTTAGTTCTGTGGATGGGTGTTTAATTCAGTTAAACTATTAAAATTTGTAATTTGCTTATTGGTTTACACTTTAGAATCTCATTAATAAGGCAAAAGTATTTCTTATCCGATAACTTACTTAATTGATAAGATACTCGATTAACAAAGAAATCAATAGCTGCAGCCGTATTTTGCAGGCTTTCTGCATATGACAGATGTGCTGTATATATATACACATAAATACTTAGAGGGAACACGTTGATCCTCCCTTTACAGGTTTGCTGCTGTGCTTTCTTTGATGCAACATTAAAATGGAGAAGGCAAGCCACGCGTGCAGCTTCATTCACAATCTGTAGTAAACATCAGTTAACCAGCGATAATTCCCTGAAATCATTTTGAGCTTAAAGACATGCTCTGTCTCCGTGTGCACTCAATTTGGTTACTTCCAAAATAGAAGTTAATCAGAAGGAGTGTTTTTACATGACGATTTTGCCCACTGGCTAGATAATAAAAGGTTTATTCAACAGTTTTAGACCAAATGAAATACTTTCTAAATGGGCCAGTTTATGCCTTCCAAGGTTTTAAAAAAAGGCACTTTAATTCCAAACAGGCTTTTACTGCAGTTAATGGGGAAATAAAACTCTCTGAGTAATCACCGACAATATTATAAGTTAACAGCTGAGTTATTAAAAAACAATATGCTATCTTTTCCTTGCAGCATATAAGCTGAAGCTGTGTAGCTTCTCCATATTTCCTGTAACACAGTGAGCAGACAACACGAGAAACCGAAATTCCAGTAGGGGTGCAGCTGTAACACTACAGCTCTATTCTGGATATGTTAGTCATGCTGCTGGTGGCCCAAGTTGCCTCTGCCTGCCACCCCCACACTACCTCTCATCTCCTCTCTCTCTCACACACACACACACACACACACACACACACACACACACACACACACACACACACACGCACGCACGCACGCACGCAGCACTAGTTATCTAGTGCTACTTGCTGTGATGTACACTCACCAACTGACCCTCACTGCAGCACTTCTCTTTTTGTCTTCCTCTTTCCTTCCAATCGTGTCTCTGTTCCCTGCACTCTCAGTCTGCCTCATTATTCTACTGTAACATGGGCTGTCGCTGCCTCTGCACCCTTCCTGACATTTCTTATTACAATAAATGTCATCCTCCTTCCGCCTGCTTCTTCTTCTTGCCTTCTTCTTCTGTTGTTGTTTTTTTCATTTTATAATAATCACCTCACCTGTATCTGTACCTCCTGTCCAGGATCACCTACGTCCAGTCCACTCCAGGGGTACCATCCACCCTGCCTCTAGTCTCCAATGCAACAGCCTCCTCCCCTTCGCAGCAAGCTCTGCCAGTTCCTGGGTCTGCATACGTACCCGCGCCCCTTGCAACTCTTGGGTTCACAGCCATTGCCCCGCCTGGACAGACGCTTGTACAGCCGCTGATTGCAGGTCAGAGCCGTGGAAAAAATAATCCAAAGATCCTGGGTTGTTTTTTTGTTTTGTTTTTAATACAGCAATTCTGTATTTTGAATACATCATACTGTGTGGGTCACATATGGCCCTCTGAATAATGTTGATGTAACAATGCCAGCATCAAAGTGCATTGATGACTGATGACCTTTTCTGCTAGCTGAAACATACACTAACCCTGCATTCATGTGCTCTTTGGATGGTCCTGAGTTCAAAATATCTGCTTTAAGTAAAACATTGATAGCTTCTTCGTGTTTAGAATTATTTTATTATAGGCTTTTAGGCTAATAAATAACGAATCTAGGTCACTCTACGAGGAGGGCAACAAATCGTTAAAAACTGTCACATGACTGTGTGATTATTTGCTGCCATTAAAAATTTTCAAACGCTTGAAAAAAAACTTTCTCACTAAAGTTCAACATACAGCACTCTCTAGTTATTCAGATAGTCAAAATTATCTAAACAATTAAATATTTAATTTTCTCAATTTGTTTTCGCTAAAAAACAGGGTTTATTTTTTTGTAAAGAAGGTCTGGTGGCCCTAAAATGTAAAATGTTGAGTAAATTTTGTTTTAATGTGTTGGTCTTAAGTAAAACTAAGGTGTAACACTGAATTGATTGACAATTTATACTTTATACTTTAAAAAACAGTCAAATGAAGTGGAGACACTTTTGACCCCTGATGGCTCGCATTGTATGCAAATCGGGAGGACATCACAAGGGCTAATAAGGGTAAATCTTTTACCACTCGTTAGTTCTCTGCAGTGGGCTGTTTATGATTATTCAGTCCGTTAACAATCCCTTTTCATTACAATAATAAATGTTTTTGATTCATTTAGACCACCATTGGGGGAAAAAAGAGAAATGATTTACTTTTTAAACTTTTAGCACCAACAAAATGGAACAGTTGTCAAGTGGAAATGTCCAGTAGCTATGAAGACACACAGGCCATTTTGAATCCTACCTGTGTTTGTACAAATGCTTAAGTTTAGCCTGTTTTGATAACAAATGAAGCTTAAAAAAAGGCCTGTTCCCATTTTAACTAAACTAAACCTTACCTAATCAAAAACAGCCATTTTATAGGCTAAAGTTCAGCTGTAGAAATCCATGTCCATGCACTCTTCCATTCCCCATTTTCCTCTCTGACTTTTCATTTTTGGATTTGTAGTACACAACATACTTGCGTTTATATAGTAGTTTTCTAGTCTTATTAGCCACTCGAGCACTTTAGACTAAAATTCACATTATAAAGCTTTTTCACTCTGTACACTTTTATCATAGCCAGTTAGAGTCACCACTTAACCTAACATGTATGTGTGTAGACTGTGGGAGGAAGCCAGAGGCAAAGGGAAAACATGCAAAGTGCACACAGAAAGCACATTTGACAGAGATGAAAAATCTTAATGCAGAACTACATCTCTCAGCTCTTACGAGATATCATATGATTACTTCTTTTTTTTTTTTTGTGGCCTTGAAGAGTTGCAGAGTAAGAGAGCGGATATCTCTCTTGGTATTAGATGTACTGAAGTGCTGGGAAAAGACTAAGCTTGACCTCTTCACCACCTATATATGCATATATAGTAAAAATAAGCCTCTGCATAATTGAATATTGTATACTTCCATTTCATACTCGGTTGATTAAACAACACGTGGATATTGTTTGCTTCCTGGTGTCTCTTTTCAGTAGTAACCTTCATCTGCGGTAAAACTTTTTCCAGCATTTATTTAGTGCATGGTACTGTGGGAGAGTGGATTCCATCGACTCCATTGAACCGGTGATTTTTTTATTTTCTTAGGCCAATTTATAAATCACTACTTTATAGAGCTATTGCCAAAATTAAGTCTGATTTTTAACTATTTTTTATTAACTTGTTAAAAAAATACATGCAACAAACCACAAGAGTCTATAAATAAAGTTATCATTTTCATTTAGGTTAAATGGCCTTTGAATTAAAACACAAATTTTATAATTTAGTCCAAAGCATATATGCATTAAGTAATTTCAGTCATCCATAAATGAAGTGAGTCAGTGTTAATTATGTGTAAATAACCTCATCAGTTACACCCTCAGCCTTGCAGAGCAGCAGAGAAATATACATTAACTTATGAGTAGTTTTGAGTAAAGTAAGCATTAATGCTGTTAAACCTGGGCTAATCCAGTTTGTACATTTTATTTATTCTCATATGACATGAAGGGAATACATGAACAAAAAGTACTGTTAGCAGTGTTAGCTTGTATTTTTGCCTTTAATATTTGCATTTCTATTTTGCTTAAATACATAAACAAACATATCTCAGTAAAATCTTGGTTCATCAAGTCCAGGTGGAAATCTGGATTGATAGTTGTCAATAAAGACTGTAATTTGTCAGATTATTGAGAGAAGAGAAGGAATAGGTATTCATCGTGTTGAAAATGTCACAGATCATCATAGCAATGTGGAAAATTAAGAGGTTATTTTTGCCCTCTTGGTTTCCTGTCTCCTTCGTCCAGGTCAACCACCACTCCTGGCCACAGCTCAGTCTCCACAGCCCTCCACCTCAGCCCCTGCTTCAGGCTCCGGGGGCCAGATAGTAACTGCCATCTACCCTCCTTCACCTAGCGTCACCATGGCAACAGGGGTGGTCTCCATGGCAGCAGTACCCCCCAGCGTGGTCTACTCTGTCTCCAGCCCGTCGAGCGCTTCTCCCCACATCCTGCCCAAACACACAGCAACCCCCTCCATCATCACGCACCCACATCCGGACAGACAGACTGACAGGCACCTGCCTCCGGACAGACCTGCGGATCGACAAACTGACAGGCAGACGGAGAGGCAGGCAGAACTGCTGACACATTCGGAAAGACAGCTTGAGAGGCAGACGCAGCCCTCCAGCAGCTCAGCGGCGCCTCCCAGTGGCTCTGCTGGCTCCATAAGGCCCTGCAGTCCTTCGCTTCAGATCCAAACACCCGGTACAACTGCACCCACTGTTTTTTAACCTGCCACTAAAGTTCATTGCTTGAATGAGTGAGCGAATACTTTCATTCATAAGTATTTTTATTTCTTTTCTTTTTTACAGGAAGCACACCAGGCACACCCAAACTCACCCTGCTTCCAGTCAGGGTCCCACAGAAAGTGAAGGCAACAGTGGCCACCATTCCCGTAGGCAGCTATGAAGGAGGAGGCCGAGGGAAGGAGAGAGAGCGTGACAAAGACAAGGAGCGAGAGCGGGAGCGAGAGCGGGAGCGAGAAAAGGAGAGGGAAAGGGAAGCTGCAGCCAACAGTCATTTTGCCTTTGATCTTGAACCGCCGGGGCAGACGGCGTCTCCATCAGCACATCCCACAGAGGAACCAGCATCCTCACTGGAGGGCTCCAGTGCTGGAGACTCCTCTGACTCAAGAAACAGGGAAAGCACAACCGCCAAAGAGGTGAGGGAGCATCACATTCTGGCTTTTACTTCAAACACTACCAGAATAAAGTACTGAGCCATAGTGCACGTGTAGTGCTTCTGTGTTCTTGAATAAAATGCCTGTATTGAATTTCCTGTGCAGGCTGGGTGGAAGGAGTCCCTCCCCTCCTCTCCTCTCCCTCCTCCATCAGCCACAGAGCCCGCCCTGCCACCTCCACAGACTGACAAAGAATGTCCCACACCCAAAAAGGTCAAAGCCCGCCCACCACCTCTGAAGAAGACCTTTGACTCTGTTGACAAGTGAGTTAATGCCTCTGTAAACCTCTGTGTTTGAATTATTGATGGACGGTGTATATATACTGTGTATTCTGTCTTTGTGTGTGTGTTGGACTGGAAGGGTGTTGTCAGAGGTGTACTTTGAGGAACGATTTGCCGAGCTGCCAGAGTTTCGACCCGAGGAGGTTTTGCCGTCACCGACTCTGCAGAGCCTGGCCACCTCACCTCGTGCCATTCTGGGGAGCTATCGCCGCAAGAGGAAGAACTCAACAGGTCACACAAAGCACTTTGGGATACTTTGAGGCTGGTGTCTGTAGAGCAGTTTCTTTGGCTTTCTGCTGATAATTCCTGGACTTCAATAGTGCATTATAATTTTTACTTTAACATCTAAACTGTTGAAAATAATGCTCATTTTATTTATATCTCTCATTGTGTTTGCTTGGATTTAAATTTGTCTCCCTTCTGCTTCTAGATTTAGACTCTGCTACAGACGAGCAAATCTCCCCAAAGAGGAAGAGTCGGCGGCGTTCCAGCTGTAGCTCCGAGCCCAGCACGCCTAAAAGTGCCGCTAAATGCGAGGGGGACATCTTCACCTTTGACAGAGCAGGTAGAGCACACAGAACAGCAAGGACAAGATGCAATATTCTCATATACTTAAAGTGGACCTGTCACTTCCAGCTTTGCATGATTCACAGTTCAGAATTAGTGCAGACTAAAACAAGCTGATTTAGCTCCTCCCACTTAAGCCAGTTTTCTTCTCATTGGCTGCCTGTCACACACAGATCAGAGCAGGTGGGGCTCCTGTGATCACAGGCAGAAATTAGATCTCTGTTCTCAGTAACATCATAAAGACAGGAAATTAGAAAGACTGTCTATACCTATGGCCTTTATAGCAGTACGAAGCCTGAGCTTTAGGTTCACAAGGTTCAGTAATCTCTACAGTTCGATCATACCGTTGTCCTCCTTGGTGATAGCTGGTAGCTAACACCATCGTTACTGGGGTGAACAGGAAGTAGGTTAAAGTACCCTTTTAAAGAATCGTTGTTCACATTCTGTAATGCCTTAAAAAAATTACATTTAAAAATCAATTCAACTCTTATCAGGATCATAAAAAATAATCTATTTTAATGCATTAATGGGGAAATTAGCTAAAAATCAATGGTAGGCTATTGCTGATCACACTGAATATTATCCCTAATTTTTTACACGCTAACCTCATTATTTTAAACTTGCCTGTTTTTAATATGAACATGCACTATTGTAACAGTGGTATGTACAAGACAGTTAAGCATGATACTGTAGGTCTCCTTTAATGTTAATAGTTCATAGTGAGCTGTGATGCCTGTCTTGATGTAGAAATGTAACGAGAGGGTTAAGGATTAATGAAGAGCTTGTTTTTAGGTGGGGATTTTTATCTTTTGTGTATTGATGACCTCCTTTTTAAATTCATTTAATTCGTTATTATTCAATGTCACTGTGATGTTAAAATTAATTCAAATTCCTCTCAGGGATCTAATGGTTTATAATCTCCAGCTTCTTTCCCAGCACCAGATGGAGAAGACATCTTGACTGAACTGGAGTTTGATAAGGTGCCGTACACTTCCCTGCGCCGAACGCTGGACCAGAGGAGAGCACTGGTCATGCAGCTGTTCCAGGAGCAGGGCTTCTTCCCATCAGGTAAGACGCACCCACCAACCTTTCTCTCTCTCACACACACACAGTCACAGATTTCTGGTTCTTCATTCTGGTTGTAACTTCCTGGTGATTTCATCTTTTGTCTACAGCTCAGGCCACTGCAGCCTTCCAGACGAGATACTCAGATATATTCCCCACCAAGGTGTGCCTGCAGCTGAAGATCAGGGAGGTGCGGCAGAAGATCATGCAGACAGCTGCTCCTTCCGACATCTCTATTTTAGGCGGCTCAGACTCAGCCGGCTCCATCGCTGGACCTTCTGGGTCTCAGTCAGGGGAAGGATCTTTGAGAGCGGGTGGAGACCCACAGGATGAAGACATGGAACACGGGACAGAAGCGAGCCCGGAGGATCCTCGTGATTCACATGATTCTTCTAGATGAGGGGAGCCGGCGAGTTCAATTGACCCAACCGGTGTCTGTGTGCCACCTCCCCCTATGCACTTTTCCTTATCAATAGTCTCCACTCTGCTCTTGCCAGATCACGATTTCTTCCCATCATCGGCATTCGAATTCTGAGAGTGAGAGACATTTGTATGCAATGTCGGGACCTATTTTTTTTAATAATCTGTGACCATTGTACCAAAAAATAAACAAAAAATTTAAAAAGAACATCTTAAAAACCAGTGGCACAAAAACCACCACACATACACCCTGGAAAACTTTGAATTCTCACACTTGAATTAGCACTCTGTATTAACCCACCTTGGAGAAAGCTCCCATTGATGCCAGTAAACGAAGGACCATTGTGTACAGCTGCACTCATTTGCCTTGAAGAAGAAAGTCTTCCCGTTTTGGAGGGAGAAACACGCTCAACCCTTTCTGAGACAGTGAAAAGCGGGCGGTTTTAAGAGAAGACGTCGTAGGGTTTGATATTTGTTTTGTTTTTAATAGTTTTAGAGGAGTAAAAGCAGTTCAGTACCTGCTCGAGGAACAAACCTGTACCTAGTGACTAACTGTTGTGAGCTCGTCTTTGTTTTTCTGCTGACATTCGGGGGCTGGGCCCTCAACAGCCAGAATTGATTTGAATTTGACAAGTTGTTGCAGTGGACCTGGAAAAGTTCTTGTGGGGGGGGGTCCACTCATATGTAGACCTTCAGGAGAGGCCTACTGGGAGTGACTGAAAAACTGACTGAAATTTAAGTGGACTTCTGGCAGTGCCATCATTCCTGCAGTTACCTGACTGGCCTCCTCCCTCCTCGCGACTGACCCTAGCACATGCCAGCGGGTAGGGACGAGCATTCCTGTGCCTCTCATTCGCTAGCCATTGAAGGAAGGAATGTCAGAGTCATCGGGCACATCCAGGCTCTTACTCGTAGGACCTCGATCCTCTGTTGCCAAGCAGTTTTATTACCGTTTTGTTTTGGGGTTTTTTTTTTTTTTAAGTAATTTGATTTGTATTTAACATTGTCATATTCACTTTGTTGTTGTACTATTCCTATGGTTACTATTATTATTATTATTATTATTATTACTACTACTACTCATATCATTGCAGTGAATCCCTGTCCTTAGTTCTTTTTATCATTGCGGGCAGATGTTTCCTTTCTTTCTGTTTTTTTGTTTTTATATACTTTTGGAGGCAGGTGAGAGATGCTGCTCCACACCTGTACAGTTCCTCCGTTGTAGTCTTCCCTTGGCTGGCGTCTCACCTCAGCAAGGACCTGCGGTGCAGTTAATCTTTTTTCTTTTATTCTTTTATTATTCGTTTTAACAGAGACAGACCTGACGTGGACCTTTATATTCATTCAGCAGTAATAAGCCGTATGGTTTTTAGACAACCCACACCCACCCCTCCAGCAATGCCTCTCTGTCCCTCGATAAGTTTGACTCTATAGCCTCAACGTACATCTCCTTCCTCCACCCCTTTCCTCCCCTCCTTCCTCCCTTTGTCACTTTATTGCTCTTTCTAGACCTCCCTTTTTTAGGCCGGGCGGAGAGAAACCCGGGGGAAGTGACGGGAGGGTGACAAATCAAAGAGCGCTGGGTGGATATAATACTGGTTGTGTCTTTGTGCAAGACTTGGTTGTGTTGTAAATAATTACTGTAGAGTCAGTAGACTCGTTATATTATTGATAAGGAAAACTGTCATTGAACATAAGTTGACTTTTAAGGCACCATTACTGAAGGTAAAACACATGAAATGGGAAAAAAAGCAACTATAATAAATATGGCTATTAATGTTTTTGTGTTTTATTCCTTGTTTTGCTGTTCCAGTATGCAGGAGAGGAATTTATATAAATTAAGTTTGTATCTGTATCTTTCAGTATGCAAATAAAAATAGGTGTTCAATTAAAGTGATTTTATTGCTGGCATTGTGAAAAGTGGGGTTTTATGGACGATAGATCAGTGGCAGATTAAAGGAAAAACTCAAAGGCACAGTTTTAAGACCATAAACCTTTTTTTCAGCAGGGTTTAAGACTGGGTGTAAACTGTCTGGGAACCAAATATGGTGAGGTGCTGGATGACCTTATACCTTTAGCAGGACAACAGTGCTGCTTAGGATGGAGCTTCAAAGTCTCAAACTCCACAGGAGGGATGGAGCGCCAGATTTGCAACATATATTCCCTCATTTGTTGTTTTTATCATGGAAGTGTTCAAATCAGTCATCTTTAAGGTTTTCCTGCACAGAGTAAGGATTCAGGCGAGGTGGTTTGAACTTCTAACTCCCTAACTATGTGATGATATTCATTTTCCAAGTGGGAGAAGGCCCTGGGCTAGATCCAGGACATGCTGGCGAGTTTTTAAGTGCTGTCAAACTCTCTGAGCACCAAGCTTCTCCTTCATACCTTTCCTTGACCTTATTTGTCATCGAGATTGAGCTGGAGGAGGTGGCTGGGGAGAGGGAGGTGTAGGTATCCCTAATTAGACTGCTCCCGCTGTGACAGGACCTGGATAACCATCAGAAGATGAATGAATGAATGAATGAATGAATGAATGGGGAGAAAAAATGTTGCAGCCAGAGCCACAGGAAAACCAGCAGAGTTGTAATAAAGTAAATGTTTTTAAACCTGTTTATTTGAGAATATTCCACTTTTTTTTGTCAGATTGCTGTTGAACGCAACTCATGCAAAGACACCTCAGCCTGTTTCATTGCAGGTTATTATGAACAACTTCAGAGACCCAAAACATGTCAGTGAAAAACCCAAATCAGAGCCACGAGATCTCCTGGCTGTCCACGCTCTATTTGCTCTTAAATTTCTCCCACCAACGATGTGAGAAGAGCGGGCGAGGTGAAGGGGATTTCCCTAAAATATGTGTGCCACAATGGCATCGTAAACTTTTGTTATGACCCAACTACCGCTGTACTTATGATGTACTTTATATTTTAGGGGTACTTTTAATTGCACATTTGATCATCTTAAAAATAAATAATGGACTGGCTGTTTGAAGAGACCACCTCCCATCGTGGTTTGTAAATTCCATTTCCCTTGTTCTGGGTCACAGGCAGGAGGACGGAGAAGAGGAGTCGCAGATTAGAAAAATGGGGAATGTGATGAACACTTATGATCTTAAAAAAAAAGATTTATTAACAAGCTGACCAAACATTTAAACAGAGGAAAACAAAATCACATCCAAATGATGAAATATACCATTAATAATACAAATACGATCTGTGGCACAACCAGTAGTCCTTATTCATCACCAACAGCAAATCCTTTATTTCAGTGAACATCGTTTCATTAGATTTTAATGCCGAGCCATCTCAGAGGTCACTAAAAGAGGGGAGGAGGCGTACTTTGGTCTGTTTGCCAAAACTATTTCATCTCTTGTTTAAGCACTCTTATCTAGTCGTTCATTAGCTGGTTTCAGTACTCAAGTCTCCTCCTCACAGTAGTCGATTAGTCTTTAAGTCACAATTAGCACTCGTGAAAGCTTTTAAAGGTAAACTTATTTTTTGGTGATTCAGAGGAGCTGCAGTCCGTCCACGGCGACCGTGTCCATGGCGAGTCCGTTCTCCAAAGCTGTGTGATAAATCTCCAGGGCCTGCTCCAGGGGCAGCACTGCTCCCTCGCTGGTCTCAATGATGGCGATCGTCTCCCCGAATTCATTACACATGATGGTTGGTGCCTGTGAGGAGGGAAATTTGAAATATCAATATAGACTGACCTCAACATGTGAACCTTTACCTGTGTTAAAAAGCATAAAAACAGGCCTCATCTAAACCAGATTAAAATTTAAGATTAAAACAGATTAAAAAGGGGGGAAATCATCTCTTACCTGCTGTAGATCAGAGGACTGGATCTGGATGACCTGAGGCTGCCCGTTGGATACTTCCACGGCCGAAGCGTCCACCACGGCCACGGCAGAACTGACCTCCAGGGCGGCTTGAGCAGCGGCCTCCTCGTCCAGCCTCTGCTGCCTCACGTGGGTCTTTTTGTGGTTCCTCAGGTTAGAGAAGGTCTTGAAGGCTTTGCCACACAGGGGGCACACGTGCGGCCGCTCGCCTGTGTGCGTTCGACGGTGCTCTGCCAGGTGCATGCTCTGGATGAAACCCTTTCCGCAGATCTCGCAGCGGAACGGCCTTTCACCCGAATGCGTGCGCAGGTGTTCTCGCAGGTGCGTGTTCTGACGGAAGCGCTTTCCGCACACTTGGCAGGGGAACGGACGTTCACCTGTGTGGACCCGCTGGTGAAGCGCCACTCCGGAGGACGACACAAACAGTTTGCCACAGAGGGGACACTGGTGAGCTTTGGGCCTCTTCCCCGGGGTGCACCGTGGCCGCCCAGGCCCCAAGGTGAAGTGGCTCAGCCTGTGAAGTCGTAGATTGGCGGGAGAATTGAGCTTCTTCCCACAAACGTTGCAATCCAGGCTCCCTCTCACATGGCTGGATGAATCCCCGGACTCGGACGTTGAGGTGGAGGGCTCCGAGGTCAGATCTTTCCCTGCATCTGCTTGGCTGCCATTCTCTTTGCCCTCCTCTGACTCTTTAGCTGCCTGGACCAGCCCGGGGTGCTCCTGCAGGCAGTGGCTTTCTCGCTGCCTATTGGTCAGGAAGCCAGCCTCACAGTGAAAACAGGGAAAAGGCGCTGGAGATCCCGGATGCTGTGTGAAGCGATGTGCTGCCAACTTAGTGGGCCAGCGGAAAGTGGCGGGACAGTCTGGGCAGCTCAGCGTGGCTGCGCTCGAGTGAAGCAGGCTGTGCTGACGGAGGTTAGACGACTGCGAGAAGGAGCGGTGGCAGACGTCGCAGCGGTACGGCCGCACGCCCGAGTGGATGAGGTTGTGCCTCGTCAGGTTGGCAAGAGATGAGAAGGTTTTGCCGCAGTCCGAGCACTGGAAGGGCCTCTCGCCGGTATGCGTGCGTATGTGGTTTCGCACGTGGATCTGCTTCTTAAAAGACTTTCCACACATGCCGCACACAAAGCTGCGCTCGGGAACGTGGGATTTGCGTCGGTGTTGTACGAGCTGCAGTTGCGAGGTGAATGTTTTAGGGCACGAACGACAGGAAAAGGACCCCTTTTCCGATGGTGTAGCAGAGGCAACGTCTGCTTCGTCCATGGGGCTACAGGACACCGCCACACCCGCGTCACCCCCGGCAGCAGGCTCTGTAGCGGAGCCATCTTTCACCTGCTGCACATAATCAAGTTTTTCTTCACATGGCTCAGACACCTCCATGCTGTTTTCCCCCACCTTCTTCTCATCTTCACGTCTTTCTGCTTTGCTCTGAGGGCTTTGTCTAGTATCTCCCAATTTTACCGTGTCTTCCTCAGTGAGAGGAGCCAGCAGGTCTATTTTTGCCTCATCATTGGGGAAATACTTCTTCATTCTTGCTCTTTGTAGGATGGCAAGAGCAGAGGCAGACGCTCGTCTCGGAGCCGAGACCTAGAGAAGACAACAGGCACGCGTCAGATTGAAAAGTTGTTTTAACTTGGAAGTTTGTGGAGACAATAGGAAGGTGGTGTGCTGATTTTACTACCGCAGGGACAGGGATGGATGCTCCAGATGTGTCACGGTTGAGGTGGATTCGACGGTGGTAGAGATACTTGGTCATGTTAGTGAAGGTTTTATTGCAGAAATTACACTTATGAAGGGGGTCTGCAGTGTGGGACTTCCTACAAGAAATCAGGAGGAGGAGATAGAAATAACTAGATCTTAAAAAGTGTCTGGTCTCTTTCCAGAAATCATGAAAATAAACAAATAAATACACAAACCTTTGTGTTAGTTCCATGTAGGAACCATTTTCTTTCTACTATTTGCTTCTACCAACTAAAGAAATGAAGAGCGAGTTGAAGAAGACATCACTAACGCTTAGATCCTGTCACAAGCGTGAGGCTCTAGTCACAAGGTCATGAATGCTGTCTTTGTATAGACACAAAGTACTTCTATACAAAGCTCCCAGTTTTTTAAAGAGCAGTTAACCAATAAATGATCATCTTCAGAGAAATGGTTTATTCAAACTCATCTCAGTACAGAAACAATGTTAGTGAAGGTTACAAATGATCATCTTGACAGTGGACTCATCTCTGAGCTTGTCCTGCTAGACCTAAGTGCAGTGTTCGATACTGTTGACCATAATATTTTATTACAGAGATTAGATCGTGCTGATAAGATTTCAATTTGTTCATGTAAATTGGCAGTCCTCCTCAACAACTGAGATTAATTATGGAGTTCCAGAGGGTTCAGTGCTAGGTCCAATTTTATTAACATACATCCTTCCCTTGGGCAGTACTATTAGAAGGCATAGATAGCCAGCTTTAACTTATTTTTCATGGATAGATAAACTGCAGGAATGTCTCCAAGACGTAAAGACCTGGCTGACGTCTAATCTCCTGCTTCTAAATTCAGATAAAACTGAGGTTATCGTACTCGGCCTTCTCTTGGCCCCCAATAACACTGAAGAATGTTGCATTTATTCTTGACCAAACAAATATGCAGCACTGCTTTCTTCCATTTGTACAATATCTCTAAAGTTACAAATATCCTGTCTCAGAATGGTGCTCAAAAATGAGTTCACGCATTTATTACTTCCAGGCTGGACTACTGTAATTCTTTATTATCAGGATGTCCAAAAAACTCCCTGAAAAGCCTTCAGCTAATCCAAAATGCTGCAGTGAGAGTACTGACAAGGACTAGAAAGAGAGAGCATATTTCTCCCCTACTGGCTTCTCTTCATTGGCTTCCTGTTAAATCCAGAATTGAATTTAAAGTCTTGCTCCTCACATACAAGGTCTTAAATAATCAGGCCCCATCTTATCTGAATGACCTTGTAGTACCGTATCACCCTATTAGAGCACTTCGCTCTCGCACTGCAGCCTTACTTTTTGTTCCTGGAGTGTTTAAAAGTAGAATGGGAGGGAGAGCCTTCAGTTTTCAGGCCCCTCTTCTGTGGAACCAGCTTCCAGTTTGGATTCGGGAGACAGACACTATCTCTACTTTTAAGATTATAGGCTTAAAACTTTCCTTTTTGCTAAAGCATATAGTTAGGGCTGGATCAGGTGACCCAGAATCCTCCCTTAGTTATGCTGCAATAGGCGTAGGCTGCTGGGGGATTCCCATGATGCACTGAGTATTTCTTCTTCAGTCACCTTTCTCACTATGTGTTAATAGACCTCTCTGCAGTGAATCATACTTGTTATTAATCTCTGTCTCTCTTCCACAGCATGTCTTTTGTCCTGTCTTCTTCCTCTCTGCCCAACCGGTCGCAGCAGATGCCGGCCCCCGAGCCCGATTCTCCCGGGGGTTTCTTCCTGTTAAAAGGGAGTTTTTCCTTCCCACTGTCGCCAAAGTACTTGCTCATAGGGGGGTCATATGATTGTTGGGGGTTTCTCTGTATGTATTATTGTAGGGTCTACCTTACAATATAAAGCGCCATGAGGCGACTGTTGTTGTGATTTGGCGCTATATAAATAAAACTGAACTGATAAAGTATATAGTTTGGCCTGGTTTAGGTAACCCTGAGTCCTCCCTTAGTTATGCTGCAGTTTATGATCCAGCAGTGGTAGCCGATCTGCAGTCTGGGAATGGCCTGTATACCTGCAGTGAGCTCTATTGTCAGATGGAGGCAGTTTATAAAATATGTGGTACAACCAGCCTTGAGGTAACTGCTGCTGTGAACTGGTGCTATATAATTAAACCTGAGTTGAATTTAAAGTGCTCACAACTAGGTTTGTGAAATTTTTCATGGGTTGTGAGAAGATATGCGAGGTTAATCAGAAGCCATACATTTCCATTCTATTCAAGAAAAAGGCAGAAAATTTCTGGGAAGTTCACCTCTCCATAATTCAGACTGACAAACAGCGCTACAGGTCAGAGACAAAACATTTGATTTTGGGGTGAAAGGTTTTTTGTCTGCCTTGGTGTTACCAAGCACTCACCTGTGCATGATCAGAGTCATCTCGGTGGTGTAGCCGTTGCCACAGTCCACACAAAGATATCGGGCCACGCCAGAGTGCGTGCGCATGTGCGTCTGCAGTGATGTGGCCTTCTTGAATACCTTCCCACACTCCGGACATTCGTGTGTTCCCTGTTCATGCACGCGCTTGTGAGCGGCCAGCCGGTTGACTGAGGTGAAAGTTCGGTTACAGAGCTCACACTGTTGGGGTTTAGCCCACACAGCAGTTTTTTTCTCTGCTCCTCTGATGCGTATGTCATCCACCTTCTCGGTCATCTCCTCCCTCCATCGCACCTCCTCAATGCCACTCATGACCCCTGGCTCGCCGCTCTCTTTGTCCTGGCCCAGGAAGTGATCTCCCTGGTGTTGGAGGAAGTCCTCCGGTGTCTGGAAGAGAAGGGAGCACTCTGAGCATTCGTACGGGTGGATTACCACCACCTCTGTTGGCTCCTGCTGCTGGCTGTCAGGGTGGACACCTGGAGCCAGCCTCAACTCCAGTCTCTGGATGCCATTCTCCAGCTTTACTGAGGAGCTGTGGCCCACAGAGGGTAACAGAGCGGGCAGCTTGGAGCGCCAGCGACCAGGAGTGGTGGAGCTATCTGCCAGAGCTTGAGCTGTCAGGATCTGTAGGTGCATAGTGGCAGATCCTGGAGTCGGAGTTACAGGAGGCAGCAGAGAGGAGCGGGAGGGTGCAGCAGGTTTAGATGCAGAATGGTGTTTCCTCTGCTGTTGTTGCTGCTGCTGATGAGCGAGCACCTGCAAAACACACGGAAATGTTCAGAGAAAAAATTCAAAACAATTCCCACACCTGTGTGTCGTCTCAGGGTTTAAATCAAAGTACCTGAGCCAAGATTTCTCCAGCCTGCTGCTCACTCAACACGTAGTTCTGCACGTTGGTCAGTGGAGTGACGGTGCCGTCCGGCTGTAACATGTACTCCTGTTGCAAGGCAACAAAAACATGAATTTCTGAATTAAAAGCATCAAATGCACCACAAAATAAACAAAATTGACATTTTCTCCTTTCCTAAGTTCCTCTAATTATTAAATATTTGATATATTTTTGCAGATTGGATGTCTTGAGGCTTGACACAAGAACAGCAGAACTAGAACTACGGTCACAGGAACACACTGTGCTCAGACGTTCACATACATTCATCATGGATGTGAATGTCATGGTGGTTTCTGGCTTCTAATGATTTCTTTGAACTGTTCCGTTTCAGGGGTGGAATGACTTTAAAATCATATACATGTATGTTGTGCAAACTTAAATGCCCCTCATCAAGTCGCACTTCAACCAGATGTTTTTGGTTTTTCCATCATCGAGCGTCTGGCTGGATATTTGACCACTCTTCTTGGTTGGCTTCCTAGCACAGACCTGGCTTTTAAACTTAGTCAACAAATTTCCAATAGGACTGAGGTCAGAGCTTTGGGAAAACCATTCCAGAAGTTAGCCTGCTTTATCAATTTAAAGCCAGTTTTGAAGTGTGTTTGGGATCATTGTCCTATTGGAAAACCCAACTGCATCCAAGTTTCAAAGTCTAGCTGTTGGCTTTAGGTGAAGTTAAAAGAATTTGGAGGTAGTCCTCCTCCTTCAATATTCCATCCCCTTTGTGAAATGTTCCAGTACCAGTGGCAACTAAACAACCCCAGAGCATGATGCTACCGCCACCACCATGCTTGACAGTTGGCCTCACCATTACACCTCCAAACACACCCGGCCAAACACTTCAACTTTTGTCTTGTATTTGTAATAAGTATTTGGCTTGTCCATGTGGGCATCTGCAAACTTCATGGTTCCTGGGTTATTCCTGAACATCCTGACCAAATTTATCTAATGAAGGTGACAGTTTGGGAAATACCTCTAACTTATTTTATTATCTCAATCATCAGCACCAGAGTCTTTACCAGGATTGTCTGAAAGCCTGACAAAAGGAAATCCTGGCACAACCCACCCGCCCCACCCAAACAAACAAACAAAAAAACATAACCCCAATAACCCATTCACATTACACCATCTGTGGGACCAGCCTGGAGGGGAACCACATTGGTTCTTTTGTTTAATTATACATATTTGAGACATTAACAAATGGAACTACACCTGCCATACTAATGAGTAGAACACCAATTAATATTTTAACACTGTGTCACAGTGTGCTTTGGCTCTCTTACTGTGGTCTCGGTGTTACTGTGTGTGCTGCTCCTGCTGTGGGTCCGCCGGTGCTCCAGCCAGGTCTCAGGTGAGTCAAACAGAGCCAGGCAGTCAAGACACTGGTACTGCACAGGTCCCGCCACCTGGGCCTCTGATCCAGCTTCCTCCGCCTCCATAACCTCACACAGCTCTATACAATGGTCATAAACAAAGGTGGTTAGTGATGTCTTAAAGTAGCCATGTAAGTGAAGCACCAATATCCTAACACTCCAGTTTTTCATACATGATCAAAAACACAAATAAATCTCATACCTTGTTGCTCCACCTCAATTCCAACCTCTCTCATGTGCATCTCCTGGTGCTGCAACAGCTCCTCTGGGTTCATGAGGAGGCTCCCACACTCCAGACACTGGTACTGCTGACTCTGGCCCACCTCTGGGACACCGTGGATGGTCATGGCCTCCGTTACCTCACCCTCCCCTTCTCCTTCTTGGCCCATGTGGATCTGCTGATGGACCAGCACATCCTCCAGGGTGTTGAAGAGCTGGTGGCACTCGCTGCACATATACTGGTGCTCCACATACACTCCCTCCGCTTCCTCCTGTTGCTGCTGCTCAGCCATTATAGCAATGAGTTTGGGACAAGTGAGGCAGTAGCGAGTCCTACACTGAAACTTCACCTGTAGGAAACAAAATGTAAAACGAGAAAAGCCATAAACGTCTTATAATAAGGGATTTTCATTTTTACTTTTAATCTTTCGTGTAAACAAACAAACAAACAGTAATACTCGTACACATATTAGGGAGAAAAGCCGGTTTCAAACAAGGCAATTTTCAGTCGTCAACCAAAATCAGGGCCTCTATCACAACACCAGGATCTTTTACGCTATATAAACTAACAAATCCCTGTCTGATATCCTCACAAATGTGATCCATATCAGTGTTTGCCGCGTGTGATGGCATATGGAGAGCTGTTGGCGGCGCTCCCTCCGATATTGCAGACCTGTTTCTCGGCACCGCGGTTTCCTGATGCCAGCTGCCCGCTTCGTCGGGCGGTCCGTCAGGCGGCGCTACCCACTTTTCCCCGAAGCTCTCCGGCTTCAACGGCCGGGCCCTTCTTCCCCCTTACCTCTCATTTACTCTCGTTGGACAATCCCTCGTGTAGTCATCACTCTTGGTCCACACGGCCTTTTGATTAATTTTTTTGTTAGGCTCTTCTCACCGTGGGTAATACTGAAATTAAAAAACTAACAAGCGTCCGCGGGAATTAACATTACAAAGCGTGTAATGAAACGTTTGCCCGCCGATCGCCTCCATTCTTGTGATACTTCGCCCCGCCCAATGCGGTAGCGTTAACATTTTAGACCCTGTGATTGGACAGGTTGATTGTCAATTACAAACTGCGATTGTTTCCCGGGGATTGTAGTTTTTTCAAAGTAGAAATACTTGTTTTTGTTTGGTTTTTGAGTACTTTCAACTTGTATTATTATTATTTTACTAAATCACTAAGTCTTGGTTTACTGGTTTATTTATGGTAACTATTTTTAAAAATATTACTCTTATTAAACACGTACACACGATTAACTCCAGCTTCAAGAGCATAATTGATTCTGTTAATATGGATTTCACTATATGTCCGAACCCGATCTTAAACCCAGTTGCAATGTCTACATTTCTACTTTTGTGGTAAAATGAAACGGGTTTGTTAGGTTCGTATTTTAGACTTAACGACCCAAATAACTCATTTTCCCATGAAGCCTTGCGAACTTTACGTCGTTGTGCGTCAACTCCCCAGTCCCCCCTCCCCCTCCCCATCATCACTGCTCTACAGAGGAAGAAAGGGGGAGACGGGTAACCTACAGTGAACGTTGTAAGTGTAGTTTTTATTTATATAGTATATTAAAATACACAGACACAGCTTAAATATCTGCCGGCGTGGCTGCTAATAACGTCCGACCTAGCCCCGGCTTTAGTTCAAATAAATATGAGCGGCAGCGGGCGGCCCAGGACCAGCTCATTCGCTGAGCCTCCCGGAGGTCCCGGATCTGCTGCGGCCGGTGCCGGATCAGGGGTAGCCGGCGGAAGCTCGACAGGAAAGTCCGGGGGTTCACAAGCCAGTGGAAGCAGCTCGACTGGCTTTGGGAATTTGAAGCTACCCAGTAAGTATTATGTTATATTTTTACCACGTGCCCAGTTTACACGTTAAGACGAAGACTTGGACTGTTGGTTATTTTTTTAAAGAAACGTGTCGGGAATTATTTAATGCGGTGGAGCTAAATCTGTTAGCAGGTTAGCTTTGTAGCCAACGCTAGCTATGTTTTTCATTAAAGGAGCCTTGCGATCGAGGGCTTTTATCGACTTGCTAACATTGTAGTTAGCTATGAAGGGAAGCTTAGAACTAAGCCGCTGATATTTCGACTTTAACTAACGTCATGTCATATTTTTAATAAAGATCAGTGGTTATTAGTGCATTGTAACCCAACAATAGCGTTGTTTTAAGCATACACGCTAATATATTGGTCATTAATATCAGATATAATAGTTAGCGGTCTTGCTAACATATTGAAAACCATCTTATATAGGTTATTAATCGTTGTTCTCGGTTGTGTCTTATCTTGTGCTGATGTTTTGCCCCACACCGGTAACGAGTAAGCTGATACCTTTTGTGGTAACTTGAATTCATGGAGATAATCGTCAGCGAAAATCTCTCAATACTGTTCAATCAACTGTTACGTTTGCTCATTAACCAGCAAATATTGACCCTATCCTATCTAAGTGCTCCTTCTGGATGCCTACACTTTAGCAAACAGGGGCTCATCTATGCATGGATTTAGACTGTTACTTTAGAAAAATAACCCCACTTCAGGTCATCTTTAAAATCTTCTGTCTTAGTGTGGGGTATATTAACTGTGTACTTTTTTGCTGGGAGTTGGAACATAGTCACTGTCTTCACCATTTTGCCAACATTTCTGGTGCTCTGGACATCCTGGTTTGCCAGCAGGACTTCCTTCCAGGTAGTCATCCAGGTGTGATGACAGGAACTTGGAAAATGCTCATGTTGCAGTTGGCTGAAACCAAAGTGTGCATAAAATGAAAGCGGCAGAAAAGAATAACATCACATCTCATGTGTTAAATTTTGAGTTTAAGCAGTTACCTATAATTACAGCAGATGAAACGGAAGGAGGGCAAAGAAAAATTTCCTTATCTTCATCCATTTAACAATGAGCACAACTGTGGATAACTACTTCTTTTGCGTCCCTTGCCTTCTTATTTTCCACAGTTTAATGAATTTCCCCTCAGGGGTTTTTCCTGGCTCACGTTGGCCCTTTGGGGGTGGGAGACTGAATACACACAAACACGACTGGTCTGCCTATAGTTAAGAAACTTATAAATGTTCCTAATACTTTTAAGCATTTTATTATCATACATAGATTTAAGATTGACTTAATTAAACTCCCATTTTAAAAATAAGACATTATGACTATTGCAAAAAACAATAATCATGATTGTTTTGTTCAATAATTCTGATCTCGGTAACACAAGTATTCATAAACTTTGCAAACATGTGGTAGCTAAATCTTTTTCCTAAACTCGAATTATAGCTTTGTTCAAATGAAGAAAATATAATCAAGGGAGAAAAGGTGGTGAACATAGTGAAAGATGCAGTGTCACCTGATCAAGAGTTAGACCCAGATTAGCATGGGTTTTTGACCATAAACCCCCGTCTTGCTAGTAAGCAGCCTCAATGGAGTTAGTGAAAGTCCCAGGCAGCAGCAGGCTCACGGGAGAATGGGTGGCCAGGCAGTGAATGACGGAAAGTCGACAGCCAGTGAACGCCTTGGTTGCACGCCACCAAAAGCAGACCGGATGATAGAGCCTGTGAGGTCCAGACACAAAGACCGTTACCATTAAAGTTTCTTCGTAGGTTCACCCATGTGGATTTTACAGCTTTTACTTCTAGATGCTCATCAAAGGCTGTCTTTATATGATCTTGGCTAAGACTTGGAGAGACAAGTGAAAACACACTGTACTAAAAGAAAGGGTTTTGTCTGTAATGCAAGATAAAGCAAAAATGAATTTTAACAAGTAATAATTTACCAAGATGTTCATTATCATGAACATCTTGTTTTCATAACTGCTGGAAGTTAATATTGTAATCACTACCTGGACCTCATAGAAACCCAACCCAGTGTAATGTTTAAACTACATGGACTCTAAGCTCGCTCGCCATCTCCATGTTTTTGTCTTTCATCCAAACTTAACCCTGGCTCAGTTCACACCTAAACATGGTGTGGATAACCAAGAAAACTCCAGGCTAATTGTTAATCTAAAACGGAGGGGGGGAAAACAGATTTTCCTTAAGTAGTAATTTAGAAGCATAATGTAATTTACTATTGTTAGATAACTTTTCATTTTCCAAATCTGAATTGTAGTTTCTCAGAAAGATTTCTTAAAATAAGCTGTCAGAAAGTAAATATGTGCCACTTGCTGTATTGTTTAATAAAGGGGATCACTGAGCATGTTATCAGGGAGAGGCAGATCATCAGTTTCACAAATTTGGGGAACGTAGAGGGTGGGTATCTGACCTTGGAGAGAAGAGCAGGAAAGCAGAAGAGCGTTTTTTGACGCTCTGCAACTGATCCAGATGCTTTTTTTTTTACAGACCTTACATCCAGTTTACAGTCATTTGATCAACGTCTTTTGTTTTTTAGTCCAGCAGTCAGGGAACGTTTGCTCTCGATTAGTAAGGAGCATTAACAGACTGCAGTTATATCACTGCTTATAACCCCTTTTCAGTTGTATAACCTTAAAAATGTCAATCAGAAGCACTAATTGACCACTGAAAAACACTTTGTGATCACTGATGCCAGAGGTAACAGAGCCCAGCTGCAACTGAAGGGAAAAAACTAAAATGTGTGAAATTAATTAGATCTAATCTAAACACAAATGGACAAAGACGTGATCAAATAAATAAGAACACCAAACTGATCGAGGACTCAGTACCAGTTTTCATTACACGCACAGCCCTTTTTATTAGTGTAACAGTAACATTTTTGTTCATACAAAAAAAGCCTAATGCCTAAGGTAGAATCACTGTTTTCTATTTGTGTCTGTTGCTAATGTTGAATTCTTAGTTGGACAAGAACCTCAAACTATACCTCTCTGTTATAAAGTGCCTGTTTTTTAGAATAATTGAGCTATTTTCCCCGAACATTCTCTCTCTCACATACACACACGTCCATAATTAGTGATATAACATACTGTCAGGAGAGGAAGTGGAATGATGTCAGTCCAGCCACACCAACCTCATTAAGCAAACTGGTATCATCAAGACATGACAAATCCACATTAACAACATTGTTCATCTGTGATATTATGAAGTTCAGTGTTTCAGCAGCTCTGAGTCAGCACTGAACTCCACAGCATCTCTGGGTGTAACCCATTGCTCATGGTTTCCACCCAGTGTGGTATACAGACTTCAAATATAGCAGTAATAGAGCTCTGTGTAAGGTTATTACTGAGCACTGGCAGATACTATTTGAGTATCTTTTTCCATTTACAATACTATACACATACCTTGACTACATTTATCTGATCAGATGGAGAATACTGATCTAATAGTATTTTTCTATGTGGAAGAGAAGGAATTATGCTTGTGTACGACCTCAGGTTCAACATAAACAGCATTCTTTGTAAATTAAAGTGCTACAAATCAATAGATCCAAAAGTATAATTTTACTTGATTTGTGTTGGTGGAATAATAAAGGATGATATCAATCAGTAAAAATTAAGTGGCTTTTTTGGCATTATTCATGTAGTTTATTTTCTCCTAAAACAAAAAAGGACTCTGCGACCGAACATAACGAGTGAGAGAGAAGTTAAAGCATCAGCTCATCTGAGCTTTTCAGCCGCGTTGACCACAAGTTGCAGTTTAGTGGGGAAAAAAGGCTCAAGCATAAAACAGAAATCTGGAGCTGGTACTGGTGTTACACACCTTTGAAGTGCTGCTGTGGTGAAGTAAACAGAACATTGTTATATATATTATTACAGTACTCTGTTTTTGGTAACCATTGTCCTTGATGTAAATATGTAAAAAATGTGTATGTTTCTGTTCTATGTCTTGTGTACTGTTTGTTTGTATATGTGTATTTCTTGCTGCTGTTACACCCAAATTTCCCCTTGTCGGACAATTAATGCTGGGCATACACTGTGCGATTTTTGGCTCATTTTGAGCCGATTTTCCAGTCGTGTGACCGTTTTGGTGATTGGCCCGAGTTTCGCCTTCATCGTGTGTCGTGCATCGTGTAGTATACGTGGGGTAAGGGGAGCGATTAACACCTCACGACCAGCTCCCAATCATCAATCGCTTGGTCATAAGAAAATCAAACCTGTTTGAAATCCTGTCGGCCGTCGTAAGGGTGTCACCAAAGCCTCTCACACTGCGCACACGCAAACACAGAAATGGAAGTGAAAAGACGGAGCAGCACGGCAGTGCAGCGTGTGATCTGGACACAAGCGATGGAGGCACAACTTGTAGAACTTTGGCAAGCTCATCCGAGCCTTTTTGACCACAACAACCGTGAAAATAGTTGGATTTACATTGCTGCTCAATCACAGCTGCCTGATCAATGTTTTTCATTAGCAATTTAGCAAAGTTGATGGTGGTGTGCGCGTCTGTGTGAGTGAAAGACAGAGGGAGAGCAAGCGACAGATTTTCTGTTATAACCTTCATTTTATGGACGCACAGTGTGAGCACCCAGGTCAAATCAGAGCATCGGGTCGTATAGTGTGAGACTCTGCATCGTGACCTACGAACTTCTAACTAGGGCTGCTCGATTATGGCAAAAATGATAATCACGATTATTTTCACTGAAATTGAGATCACGATTATTTGACGATATTTATTTCGTCCGCCAGAGCTTATATATATATATATTTTTTTTTACATGTTGTAGTGCCATTTGTCGGAGCATTTCACGTTGCTATACATCAATACAACTGTTATAGCCCATATTTTTAAAATGTGTTTGTATTAAGTCCATAGTAACTACATTAATTGCAAAAAAGTGCAATAAACTACAAAAAAAATTGAAAATCGTTTTTGTTTTGTTTTTTTACATATATTTCTACTTGGAGAAATTTAAGAGGTTTATCCCTCAAAACTTTAAATACAAAAAAGTTGCAAAAAATAGTTTACAACAACAGGAAATTTATTTTGAGTGTCTTCATAGTTTTATTTTTGGAGATACAGCAATTTTTATATACTGCAGGAAAAACAAAAAAACAATCCTATGATGCAAATTTGCAAAGAATGTGCATGTGCATCAAAATAAACTATTTCCAGCAGTGCAATTCGAGTTCTAAGGCCTACAAGTAAAAAAACTACATTTTCCGCGAAAATGACGTCACTTGCGATAGTTCGCGTTGACGTCTTTTTCAATGTGGGAAGTGTTATGAACAGCTGATCGGATCGGCAAAGCGTGTTTCTGGAATATTATGTTTTTGTTCCTGCAAGCGCTTTTTATGCAATTTTTGCAAAGCTATATGTGGAAGGAAACCGTGACCTAGGACAAGCTGATGGCATAAGATGTAACTCCTCTGGTTTCATATGGAAAAAAATTTATTGTGCTAGCTTAGCGGTTCAGGTTCTACAGGGATTTAAAAATAGTTATACAAAACGAGCATGCTGCTCTGACCGGCTTTAAAGGGTTAAGAATAACAATGTATTGAATAATGACTTTAAAAAATAATATAAAATAGTGTGCAAATACTGATAACAGTGCAAGTGTTTGCAATATAAGAAATAAATGAAAAATGTGAACTTTGCAGTGTTGCTCTGTGGTGCAGCTACGACACCATAGCAAAGTTTACACACTGTGTCTACTTGATCCACATCTGACTCCGCGAACCCATAATGTTTCCACACCACTGAAGTTTTTTTTCTTTACCTTTCTTTTCAACCAACGGCAGTCACTCTCCTCTCCAAATAACTTCTGCTTAGCTTTCCGAGCTTCCCTCGGGTCCTCTTAATTGTTGTGACGCGTGTTCGAAATGCAGAGCAGTGCGCTTGATTTGCCACGGAGCAGCGCGAGAGTAAAGCATGAGGGAGGGGCTAATAATCGGCTCAGTCATTTTTAATGATCGTTGAAAGCCCAGATCGTAATCGTGATTAAAATTCGATTAATTGAGCAGCCCTACTTCTAACCCCTGCGAGTCAATCGTGCAGTTTGAGCAGAAGCTGAATAACGCGACTGAAAAAATCGCACAGTGTCTGCCCAGCTTAAAGGATTATTCTTACTCAACATTCTGGAATTTGCTATAAGAATAAGTATCGGACTGATATCTGATCTATCAGAAATGGGAAATGGAGAGAAGCATTTCTGGCTGTGCCACATTCAGTTTGAAAGCCGTCATGGTTGTACTGTGTAGTTTTGTGACGAGTAAAATCTGTACTGTATATAGTATGATTAGCATCGTTCAGGAAAATGAAAGATGAATGGATTAAAGGGACCAGTAGCTTTGGTGCAATTTCTTTCTGCCACTTACACGCTTATGGAGAGTGCTAATAAACTACTAATGATCAAGTAGTAGCAACCACAAATTATTTTATCAAGTTAAGTGTGTGCTTGAGCTTTTTTACACTTACAAACAAGCTCAAAGGTAATTGCTTATTAAGTGGGGGTGTGATCAGAGTCACTTTGCTCGTCCGTTTGCTCTTATTAGAAACCAAAGCCCTTCACTGGCAGAGGAGCAGACTGCTCATCTTTGTATTCATTATTCAAGACCCTATCATGCCACAGCTGCTCCATATTTAATGTGCTCCCCTGTGACTTAACTTTTTCTTTCTTTCGTTTTTTTAAGGGTGTAAAAATGATGCTAAAATAAAACACAAAGGGGCAATGTAATGTGCAGCTGTACAGCAGTGTGCAGACACCACACCGCGACTGATCTCAAAGCTGAATATTTCCTGCTGACTCGAGGGTAGAGATCAGATCTAGGCCAATCATGTGGATATGCTGCTGGCTTCTATTTACTGTTAACCTTGAAAAAGTTTTGACTGGAAACTTTAGAAATGGGCAAGTATAATTTTTGCCTTTGGTCAGCACTGATCATTCGGAGGTGGTAATCTATCTGACTAAATAATTGTTGTCTAAGCATGTGCTGGAAGGGCAGCTGATGAAGCCAAATCACTTAGGCTAGTCGGGAGAAATAAAATGTTTCATTGTCTGATTCCATTTTGTAACTCAAAGACATAGCAGAGATCAGGAGGGGTCCTGTTGAGACAGGCGAAGTGAGCAAGCCCAGGAAATGGAAGCACCTCTGGGTGTGCTACTGTCCATGCAATGTTATCACAGGCTCTGACAAGCCTTTTGGCAATGGGCTTCTTCTCTGCTCTTCATCCCCTCCCAGTGTCATTGCTTCTGGTGCCCATTTGTCAGATAATTCTTGAACCAACACTTGCACAGTCATAAAACTCTGAGCAGCTACTTGACCCTAACTAGAAGTGTCAGATACTGTTGGGTCTTAAGCTTCTCACTTTGCCTGATTTCCACAAGGTCGAACATTAGCCTGACAGTATCACTGCTCAACCGGTTGGGAACACATACAGTCCAGTTTGATCTAAAGTGGGAAGGTCTAGTAAACCATAACCTTAATAGCCTTAATAATTTTAATGTACAAAGGTAAGCATTCATATTTAATAACTATCCATTAGTAGGACTCATTATGAATGGACTGCAATGTCTTAAAATAAATACAATATGCCACATCTGTACCTGCAGACATCCTTTAGTACAGGAACCCCTGGGCCATGGACCAGTACCGGTCCGTGAGTCGTTTGGTAACGGGCTGCCAGAGTTGAGGCTCTGGTGTGAAATTTATGGTTTACACAGTTTTTATTGTTAACGCGGTTTCCCTGGGTCTTTTCCCGTGTTGTAGTTGTGTATCTTATTTTGAAAGAAATATTTAAGCATTACCATAGCGACCAGAGAGCATTAAAGGGCAGACAGGAGGCTGTTACTCTCTATGTTGTTAGCGCATTTCAGGAGGACGCTGCTAATAAAGTTACACAATTACACGGTGAATTCACTTTTTTTTTTTTTATCATATTTGCAAAATACCACAGTTTTTTGTCTTGGTCGTATCATTTTATTTTGTTGTATTTATCTGCGACACTTTAAAGGCCGGTCTGTGAAAATATTGTCTGAAATTAAACCGGCCCATGGTGCAAAAAAGGTTCTCTATTTCTTTATTTACTTTTTATTTTAAATTGCATTACATTTGAAGTTAAATTTAGTAACTGCATGATGTTGAAGTTTATTAATAATTGTATTAAATAATCAAGACTATATATTTTGCTAAGATCAAGCCCATGCTGTTTTATTTTCTTTGGAAACTATTCTGCTATTTTTTTTTTCTCCAAGAGTCTCACAGCCCCACACAGGTTTTACCAATCTAATGGCAGATTTGCAAGCTCTTCTGTTTATTTATTTCAGTGGTTTAAAGGTGGTTGGAAAAAACCTGTTGATGCATTAAATTCTACTAGACGATGGTAATGTGCTTTTACACACACACGCACGCACGCACACACACACACACACACACACACACACACACACACACACACACACACACACACACAAAGAGTTGCATAAACTGTGATTTTTGCCATGTTGTTTTATCCTCATTAATTTTGCTTTTCTGTCAGACATATGCCTGTTATTTAAATATGGTATCGATCGAATTGAATCTGCAAAGCTGAAACTGTGATTGATACTTCCATATTCGGTTTGGTGCACAGTTCCCAACCTGACTGTTCTGCTTTAGCCAGGTTGTGTAGCTAAAGCAGCAGCTACAGGGAATTACTACAGGGAATTAATTATATTGGTTAATGTAGTCAGTAATTAGTAAATTTGGCTTTTAGCTGTAATATTTTTTTGGAAAACCTTTTTTGGCCTCAGGTTTCAGGTATTTGTAACAAGAAGGGATTAATCATTGATAGCAGTGTTGAATAAATAGATAATTTTAATGCATGGGTCCAGTATGAAAGACGTTTAGGCTGATTTTCCTCAAGAAAGCAAGGGCAAAGTGTTGTGAGAAGTTCATTATCAGTCTGGATTGTGCCTGAGGAGCTTTTACTTTTACATCATTTTTGATCTAATTTCAGTAGTATTATTTAAGTGCTAAGATGTGTAACTGTCAGGTAAAGCCAAATGTTTTTTAATAATTTCAGGATCTCTAACAAGTTTTTTTTTTTTTCTTTCTTTCTGTCATCCACAGGAGACAGTGGCAAAGTGACGACGGTGGTAGCCACACCCGGTCAGGGCCCTGATCGCCCACAGGAAGTGTCCTACACAGACATAAAGGTTATAGGAAATGGCTCGTTTGGAGTGGTCTACCAGGCTCGCCTCATCGACACCCAGGAGATGGTGGCAATTAAGAAAGTTCTCCAAGACAAGAGATTTAAGGTATGCTTAGACAGGCTTACCTGGACAGATAATTAAAGTGAAGTAAATGCTAGTTTTTCACCTTGTGCAGTTCACTCACTTTTCCTTCGTCTCTCTTTTCCTCTTGCAGAATAGGGAGCTGCAAATTATGAGAAAATTGGACCACTGCAACATTGTCAGGCTACGTTACTTCTTCTACTCCAGTGGAGAGAAGGTGTGTTTGCACTGACCTGACATTTTATGTTGTATATTGTAGAAACTTAGCAGATGGAGCACTGTACTTCCACTCCCTGGCATTTAATCTTCCATGCATCAGTGATGATTCACAGACATGTTTTGGACAAGCCGATTTTGGTCTTTGTTGTACAATGAATAGTTGAATACTTGGAGTTGATGGGGTCCAAGCTCTTTATTTGAATCGCTCAGATTATTGTGGTTTTAAAGAGAAATCACAGACTATGCTTGGCACACTTTTTAAATCTCTGAAGACTTGAGCAAATAATACTTGAGCAGATGACTTTGTGACACACTGACTAGTGAATTAATCTTCTGATGCTGTGGGAACAAATGTTTCAGTCCCTGAATTCCTCAGATCTGGATGCTTAAGCGATATTCTGTTCTTTTAGTTTTTCGCCAAATCTAGTGTAGAGTCACCATATGACTCAGTCTGCCTCTATCATGTCAAATCTGAAAGTAAAAAAGTTAATAAATTAGCTCTTTGCTGGTGTTATTTCAGCATTTATAGTTTAATTTACTTTAGAAATATTTACAGCAGCAAAGCAGTAAACTGTGATCACACTCATAATTGCGCATTGGTTTTAGCATTTAAGTCAGCATCCCTCATTGGCCCTCCTCAGGCACACTGAGTGCTGCAGGTACCACTGCTACAAAGAAAGAATTTAAAGTTGTTCCACAGTAACTAGCAGCTTTGACAGCATACAGATGGCTCTTATTTTAACCTCTTTTTAATTCATTGGCTTTGTGGCTACTTGCAACAATCCAGTGCTGGATGGTAGCAGCTGAAAAAGATTCTCCCATGTTGAAGCTTGTTGAACAGGTGGTTTGTGGGACTCTTATTGACTTTTTAGTGTCTAAGGTTTTGATTGTGACCACAGGGATTAGTGCTACTGCTTTTTCTTTTTTGTGGTGACTGCAGCTTCAGGTCAAAGTATGAAAGCGTTGTTGTCCATACTGCTGTATATTTTTTCCAGAAGACCAGAGGCAGAATCTCCTAAAAGTCTTTATTCCCTCTGAGATACATTTTACAATCCACCTGCATCTATTTTTAGCCACAAATGCGAGTGACATTCTCACACTGTTGAGTCAACAACCAGCATTGTCTTCATGCTGTGTTTGCAGTCCCACTAACAAGAGCCTCTATATTTTTGTAGCCTCATATACTGCTTTTAATTTGAAAATAGCAGGAAAATATTGCTCGTTGCTCAAGGTAGCTTTCGTCAGGTTGTTTCACAGGTAAACTTAACTGTGGTTGGTGGAAACACTGTCATTGGGACAATGACGGTCAATCACTTTGTCCGACATACTTATTACTAGCCCCGGGCCATTGGCTGTATTGACTTCTGCTGAAGTGTATCCCCACTGTCTGGTTGTATCAGCTATATCTTTCTTTCTTTCTTTTTTTTTACACCCCATGCACAATACACTGTTTCATTACATTCATTTGATCTGGTTTCACTTTTGGGACTCGATTTGAAGTGGTTAAGATTCATTTTCCTCCAGTAATCACACAATCCTCTTTGCTTTTGTTCCTCTTTACCAGAAAGATGAGGTGTATTTGAATCTGGTGCTGGATTACGTCCCCGAGACGGTGTACAGGGTGGCTCGCCACTTCAATAAGGCCAAGACCACCATCCCCATCATCTATGTTAAGGTGGGTAGAAACACACACACACACACACACACACACACACACACACACACACTGCTGCTCACGTGAGCATTTCCCGGTCACTGCTATCACCATGTCACTGTATGCATTGAAAAGTGAGTGGTTTATTTATTACTGCCATGTTTAAATCTTGTATATTTCATTTATTAAAAAGGACATTATAACCATAAAGACATATTGTGAGGTCTGTTTGTGAACGCAGACACAGACCACTCTGTTTATCTTCAAACAGAGTTTTTAACTGAGTATCGTTCTCAACCAAGTTGAAGTTTGTAAATGAGGGGATGTTAGAGTTTCAAATTGATACCATGGATGCATCTATTAAAAATCTCTGACAAGTATAAATCCTGGTGACCTTGAATTCAAGGCCAGTGGTAAAGTTTTCTGAAAATCTTGTGAACACGAGAATGAGGGGACGTACGTTTTTCAAAATCTCAGACAAATTAGAATCCTGGCGAACTTGAGGTCAAGGTCAAAGGTCAAAGTTTCTGAAAATCATTAAGGATTAAGGTTTTTTAAATTTAAGCCATTAGTGCACCTACTGGGACGCTCTTGGAAGCTTTAAAAAAATCTGTTGGAAACTGGGAGTAAATTTTAGTTCAGTAATTGCTTGTGGATGTAATAAAAACAGGCAGCTCACCGTTTCAGGATTATGAAAGCAGAAAAGAGGAAGGATGTCCCAAGGTAGAGCTGGGCGATAGAACGATAACGATATGTATCGCGATATAACTTTTACTCGATAGAGAAATTAAGCTATCGCGATAGACCTCGCCGCTCTTGTCCTCAAAGAAAAAAAAAAAAAAAAAGGTCAGCCAATCCAAATTAAGTAGCGCAGAGCCGAACCAATCACAGCCACAGTCACGTCGCGTGACTTGTTACGTACAGCACAAGTGCCAAGCCGCACGTGTGTTTGTTTGGGAAGCAGCCAGCGGGTAATGGAGCCAGCGCGTAATGGAGGAAATGAGTGTGCCGACTAGAAAAATCAACCGAGCGTGACCGAAGAGAAAACAGATGATGGTTCCAATGCCGGAGAGATTGTCGAACGGAAGAGCCATAGAAGTTCCGTAGTGGGAAGGTATTTCGGCTATTTCAAGTCTGACAAAAAACAGAGTAGCGTGCACTGTAAATTGTGCCGAAAGCAAGTCTGGAAATACAATAAACTGGTGCATGCGTCACACTGTGCGCCACGTTATTGTTTCGGTGAAATGAATTTCTACAATACTGTTACTGTTAATTCTACTCTCTGCAGTGTTTAAATGCTTACATATACACACAGTTAGTCCCTCCACACATACGACTCGGTTCTGCTTCTATGCCCCAGCTTTGTTTACTTTTTCCCACCGAGGCTTCTAGACTTCTGATTGGCCAACATTTCTGCACGGTTAGGAATCTAGCGCCACCTGCTGCTTTGGCATGTTCATAGCAGCGTTTTCCTTCATTTCTGCCTTTATGTGTGGACGGGATTATTTTTTAAAACGAAAACGGAAAATCTCCGTTTTCACAAATACCCGTGTACGTGTGGACGTAGCCTCAGTCTCTGACTGGAAGCGCTAATTCGTCATTCGGCTTTTGTCAGACTAAAGTAACTGTTAAAACTGTTTGAAAAGCTCAGCTATACAACAAGGAGAGATTGAGAATTTCCTTTTAGTTCTCAGTTTATTTGATACTGACAAAAGTTAGTCAGTTTTGTCTGTTCTTCTGTAAAACAAACTAAGATTTATTTTTAGAATTAATATTTTGTTTCTAAGTGGAATTGACAATTTAGTCTGTTTTGTTTGTTCTATTTTGAAACTTAAACGCTTTAGCGGCTGCCTTTTGTGTAGTTTGCAATATTTGCCTTTATTTATCTGAAAAAGTCTCATGTTCCTTAAGTACATCTACCCTGTTGAACTTATTATGGGAAATAAATATTTAAATAAAAACAAGCTGCTGATTATTTCACATTTTACTTGTGAGCAACGGCACATTTAAATCTTACAAATATAGTTATTTGGCTTATATCGTGATAGATATCGTTATCGCCTGAAATGAAAAAAACATATTGTGATATGAAAAAATCTCATATCGCCCAGCTCTATCCCAAGGGAAGTGATTTGTTTGCAGTCTTCTTGGCTGTCTGTTTCGGGTGCTCAGTTTGGAGAGTGTTTGCGTGCTTACTGTGTGCGAAGCAGCAGAGGACATTATAGCTGTCTCATGGCCCATTTCCCTACCTCAGCCTCCTGCTCCCCTGTGCCTTTGAGATGCATACTGATCTCTGTCACTCTTTCTTTTTTTTTTTCTCTAACCGTCTGTCACCATATGCAGGGTCTTCTCCCCCCTCCATGTCTCCCTTGGTGTCATGTTCGCCATTTCATCTCCTCTTACCTCTCTCTGCCCCCCTTTTAACTATCATCTCTTATCCCTCAGTCATCTTGTCTGCAGTATTTTATAATCTGGCCAGCCTGCTGTCAGTGCATCATGTGGGCAATAATGATGATAATGGAGATGATGACGAATTAAGATGCTTACTGTCTGTGTGTCACAGGCACATTTAATGGGCACACACTTAACTGTGTGGTGAATTTCTCATTCCATAACAACATCGTCGACCTTGGGTGTGTAGGCAGATGCCAAATAGGAGCTGGCCGTAGATCTTCAGGGAGTATTTTTCACCCTTGTGTTATTTTGGTATAGAAGCACAACACCACAGGCTGCATGAGACAAACGAACAGCTGCTTCTTTCGACAAACCCCTTTACATTGTGCCCAAAAACAGAATTGGGGCACATGTTGATGTGACTAACATATGGTGAACATCTATACAGAATCAGCTGTGCCTACAGATTAAATCATCCATTTTAGTAAAAGTTTAACAACATTTAATTTGCAGCACAATACACGCTGCCCGGTCTCAGGGCACAACGTAGAATGCTGATGAGAAAGTGATCTATTTGTTTGGACACAATCTGTCCAGGTTTCTTTTTTTCCCAACAGTCAGCACAATTGTCAGACTAATGGGAAGTATGTTTCCTGTCTGAAGCACGCTTGTCATCCACACTCATCAGCACAGATTTCTCTCCATGGCAACCAAGAAAACAAGCTTTGAACAAAGTGGCAACTGTCGTGTTTTAAACCAAACAATGAGCTCTTTCTGAATCTGAGTAGTTTTTAAATGCATATAAACCTAACAAGCTGGTTAGCTATTGGTAATTAGTAACTTATTTAAAACAACACAATTGACGCATAAGCTTCTGCTCGTTGTAGGAAGTGAACTATGGTCTCTGGTGGAAGCGACACCATCACTAACACCATGTGGACTTTTTCACCCTTTAAATGTGGAAAGTAGGGCTGCCACAAACGATTATTTTGATAGTCGACTAGTCACCGATTATTTTTGCGATTAGTCGACTAATCAGATCATGCATCCATTGGACGTAAAACATACAGCTTATTGCACCAGCAGCATCTGCTCTTATATAACTATCATTAGCTTACAGCTTTAAGTGTTTACTGTATGTGCTAACTAAAAATAAAGACAAGATGATAGTTTATTAAATTTTAATGAAATTTGCAGATTGTTTCGGTGAAGTAAACTCCTTGCTATCTAAAATATAACGGGACACCGGAGTATATTCTCGAGCATCTCACACTTCTGACAATCAGCTGTGTAAAAACTATAACTTTAATCTCAGCCAAACCGATTTACTCAGGAACAAATAAAATACTGAAAAAAGCCAAACAATAACATTTTGAAGTTATCTAAGTGACTTATATATATTTAACCTGAGTAGCGAAAGACAGCAGTGGGTTTGAAAACGATTTGCCGGGAGTCCGGGGTTCTCACGGGCTCTAGTGAGCCTTGCCCCCGGCTAGCTATCGAGCTAGTGGGTAACAGACGTCTCCGAAAACGCCTCCTCTGCACCCTGGTGACATATCCCTACTCCAAGGCCCTGCATGTGTGGGTGGTTGTGGTGGAGCGGGAAGAGGGAGGCAGCTGGAGAGTAGGGGTATGTCACCAGGGTGCAGAGGAGGCTACACCACTCCCCCCCCCCCCCCCCCCCCCCCCCCACTCCCCCTCAGTCCCCTTCTGGCTGCCTCTGCCTCAATTTTATCCCACAACTTAGACATTCACATTACTCACACTCTCATTACACATACATATAGGATCTTGGGGCACGATACACGGAGTCCAAATTACCATCAGGGTGTACACCTCACCCCTGGCGTCATTGCCCACCTCTCAATTTTAAATACACGTAGACATTGAGGGCTAGCAGGAGGGACTATGCGCTTACCTGCTGCTCTCTGGCAGGTAGCTCCATGCCCTCCTGGGTTTTAAATGCACCTTAGAACACACATGCATCAACACTACAATGAGCGGGTGGAGGGAGGTTTGGAGTCTTCTCTCACCCCCATTCTCTGCGGCCTGCGGGGGGGGCTAGGAGGAGGAGTTGGCCGTCCGACTGCGGTCTGGAGTGTGGGGCCTCCCTGCTGCTGCAGAGTCGGGGCGGTCTGCCTCTCCCCACCGCAGGGAAAAGGGTAACACCACCTGGGTCTGGGTGCAGTTCCCCCCTCCAGGGGCAAGGGTACCTAGACCCGGTTCGTAGAGTACGCTTGGGGAGTGTGATCGTGTGTACAGTGTCTCTTTATGTCTGTCTCCACGTTGGTTGAGTGTGGAGTAAGTGCATATGAGAGCATGAGGATGGGAATGGATGTTTGTATATGTGTGTGCCTGTATGTCTGTGTCTATATGTCAGGTTGGGTATCAGACGCCACCTCTCTGGGGACACCTCAGGCCCTCCAAGGTTTGGAGGCCTATCTCCACCCACCACCACTTCCCCTGCCAGTGGCGGACTCCCTCAGGTGTCGGTGCGTTGGTGGTTCTTTGTGTCTGGGGGTGGGCGTCCGGGTACACACCGGCTCACTCCTTGGCGGCCGCTTATCGGGGCCTGGAGCCTGGGGCTCGCTCGGGCCACTTCGGAGGTGGGGTGCCCCCGGCCTCTCGGCCTGGGGCTCAGTCACTCAGGCACAGCTGGCTGCCGCCGGAGCTCACGGGCGCGTCACTGCAACTCCCCCTGGCTTCTGCTCCGCGGCTGCTGAGTGAGCCCTCATCTGGGACTCTCCTCAGCTCTTTCTGGGACAGTGGCGCGGCTGCCCCTCTGTTGGTCTTCCTTGGTCTCTTGTGTTCTGGGGGCCTCTGGATGTCTGGAGTTTTGATCTCCTCCATACCTGCTTCATACCCTGGAGGACGGGGCTGTGGCTCCCCACACTCCCTAGCAGATCATTACATGGAGAAACCTTTGGAATGCAAGCATGCTGATCCACACAGGTATGCACACGGGTGTACACACGGGTATTCACAGACGCGGACTACAGCTTTCTTGGCTGCTGCCTCAAAGCACATTGTGCGCTGTCTATCTTGCGTGCTGCACAATATCGTTTATTACTTAGTATCTACTGATATCTACTGCTAGCTAGTTTATTGTGATGGTGCTGTTTTTTTTTATTATGTTGCTCTTTGTTGTTTGCTTTCTCTTCTGTTTTTTTTCTCCATACAGGTGACCCAGGTGTTTTGTTTTTTTTGTTTGTTTGTTTGTTTTTTCTTTCTTCCCCCCCTTCTCACCGTCTCTTCTCCCCTTTGGTTTTCTTTCTCTCCCTCTCTTTCTTTCATTCTTTCTCCCTGTCCTATCCACCAGTCATGTCTGTCCCATTTGTAGCAACTGAAAATAAAATAAATTCATAATTATAATAAAGGTCAATCAAATGGACCAATATGGCAAGGCCATGATGATCCACTTGGTAAAATAAATCCGCTTGGCATCTTTCTTGGCCTTAAGACAACAATTCTGATGGCTAAAGATCCAAACGGGACAAAAAAAAAAAAAAAAGTTTATAGGACCAAATCCCCAGGAGGAGTTCGTTAAAGTAGGAAAAAAAAAAAGAAAATCATATATCACTACATTAACAGTCATGGCTATTTAGCAAGCTGCTATGAGACTGTGTTGGTTCATCTGCACCTTCGTTTTTGGCTCATTCTGATCCTTTTAAATGCAGAGTGTGCACTTAAAATTCCTCCGATTTTATAGCACGTTATTTATCTTCACCAAAGCCATTAAATTTGTGATACTGGGGCGTCCCGGCTTGTCAATCTTCAGTTTAGTATTTAAAAGAATGTATGCAGTGAAAATAATTGGCTGCTCTTAAAATGTCTAAAAAATTTGCTTTTCTCCAGATAGACAGGAATACTGTTTTCTCCTTTGTGGGATGAAATAACACGCCTATAATAAAACATGGAATTGCAGTGTAAGTTCACTGTGAGAGAAGCTAATAATTCTTTTCTTTTTTTGTCGTCAGTCCTGCAGCAACAACTTGTTAAACTGAAAACAATGAACTATTTATTGATTATTTTTATTCATCTATTGATTTTCTTCCACTTATTCGGTTCATATCTCATTTAATTTATTAAGTCATGCCTGTATTGTTTTTCTTTCAAACTTGTATATTGTCCTAAAAATAAATTGACTTGCATTTCATGTGATCTTAAAAAACATGAAAAATGAAAACGGTGCAGGAATCCTGATGGTGGCTTGTAGCTAGGACGTCTCCAGTGAGATATAAATGGCTTTTGTTCTTAAATTGCTCTTTTTTTTTTTAGATTTGTTTGATTTTTGTCTGAGTTGTTAAACACTGTTGGGCATTGTGTCTCTGTCTCCTCCTCAGGTGTACATGTACCAGCTGTTCCGCAGCCTGGCCTATATCCATTCCCAGGGCGTGTGTCACAGAGACATAAAGCCTCAGAACCTCCTGGTGGACCCAGAATCGGCCATCCTCAAACTCTGTGACTTTGGCAGGTCAGTAACATTTCCCGCCTGCGGGCAGATCTGTCTGTCTGCATTTTTCATTTTTGCATTGTAGTGACCATTTCTGTCTCATTGTGGATATTTAGTTTGCTGTCTGTTTGTGTAGCGCTCTTCCTCGGGCTCCGCTTTCCCTGTGTGGATCACTCATGCCTTTTTTATGTCTGGGTCGCTTACATGCTACTGTGAAAACAAACACACTGGCAAATCCAAGGTTCACACCGACTGCGAGTCTCATCCTGAACTGTCTGTTTTCTGAATCCTCCAGTGCAAAGCAACTAGTTCGAGGGGAGCCAAATGTTTCCTATATTTGCTCGCGGTACTATCGTGCCCCAGAGCTCATATTTGGTGCCACCGACTACACGTCCAATATTGACATCTGGTCAGCCGGCTGTGTGTTGGCCGAGCTGCTGCTGGGTCAGCCCATCTTCCCCGGAGACAGCGGTGTGGACCAGCTAGTAGAGATCATCAAGGTACAGTAAGAGTGCTGTAAACAGTGGTACAGCTGGGCAATACCACCGCCTCTTCTTCCTCTACCTCTTTGCCCCCCCCCCCCCCCCCCCTTTTTTTTTTTTTTTTTTTTTTTTTTTTTTTTTTTTTTGCACAAGTTGAGGAGCGTGTCAGGTTACATTTCACTGTGTGTTATACTTGTATAACTATGCATGTGACAAATGAAGAACCTTGAACCTTGTAATATTGTAAATGTAGGATTGTTTATAAAGGAACTGCATATTGAAGAAATATGGAGGAAAAAACATGCTTGGTCGAGGTCAGGGCTGCACAACATTTTTTTTTTTAACTTGGTCCTTCAAAAGCAGCTCTGTCTTAGAAAATGTTGAATTTAATCTGCACTTAAAGTAATGCTCTGCTACCTTTCATTTTGTTGTGTTTAACAAACTTAAATATTAGAAAACATCTCTGAATGAAGAAAATATAAATATGCACAGATGCACATTGTGAACAAACACAGAGCCGTATTCATGAATATGAAAAAACTCAGATAATGATCTTTTCTGTTATGACCTGTGACTCTTAAGTGCTTTTGGTTTAATACCACTCAACAAAGAAAAGACCAGGATCTTTTCCTATTAGTATTACTATTTATGCATACATTTTTGTATGCATGCCGTGTTTCAAAGCACTTTTAGGTGTGTTCACTCAGGGTTGAAGTATGAGTCCATTTTCCCACACTTAGCTATCTGGGCTTCCCGGGTAAGCTGTACAATTTATTTATTTTTCATCCACCTCAGACAACGACTGGATCAATTTACTAGCAAACAATTCCCTTCCCTTCTTGTGTTTTCATACCATTATTATATTGCTGTTGTCCCCTTAGACTCCCTCGTCTCACTGTTGGACAGGCCCCAACACATATTGAGATGGGTTTATTGTAATGTTTAAAATCATTAGGTGTGTACTCATATTTGATGATAGCTGGTATTAAATAGGCAAAAGACAGCCTGAGGGCTAGAACCAGTCCAAAAATGATCTCAATACAGCTTTGCAGCATCCTAAAAGGAAAGCAAAACAATCCATCAATAATTAATAAGAGGCAATATAATGCAAAGGAATCTCAAGGTTGTCTGCAAAGAGGCTGGACTGCCATTTAACTTAATACCAATGCAGTGTGTTTCATCTGTGATCTCTGAAGTAGTGCATATCAGACAGTTGCAAGATTCAGACTCATTTATATAATGTAATGCAAATAAATGTTAACATTTCACTCCTGTTTGGCAGGTTTTGGGGACGCCAACAAGGGAGCAGATCCGGGAGATGAACCCCAACTACACAGAGTTTAAGTTCCCACAGATCAAAGCACACCCTTGGACAAAGGTATGCTCCCATTACTGGACAATATTGACGTTGAGAGGTTTACCTCTCTGAATGCAGTTACTGTTGCTCTTTAGAGAAAACGTCACACTAAACTAATTTTAATGAATCCAAATTCATGCTAGCATTGATCATCGATACATTTTCTTTCTATCTCCTATCAGGTGTTTAAGCCTCGTACCCCACCGGAGGCCATTGCTCTCTGCTCTCGACTGCTGGAATACACGCCGGTGACCCGGCTGTCGCCACTGGAGGCATGTGCGCACGCCTTCTTCGATGAGCTGCGCCAGCCGAACACCCGCCTCCCCAGCGGGCGAGAACTTCCGCCCCTATTCAACTTCAGTCCCGTTGGTCAGCATGTCCTTTTTTTTTTTTCTTCTTTCCTGCAGTCTGTTTCTTGCACAGATTATCAGCTGTTATTTATATTGTATCAGTATCATTAATCATGTTTTCTTTGCCCTGTTCTCTCAGAGCTGTCCATTCAGCCCCAGTTGAACTCCACACTCATTCCTCCTCACGCTCGTGCACAGACATCGCCTGCATCACACGGTACGTTATTAAATGGGCTTTAAAATAAAATAATATATATATATATATATATATTTATTTTATTTTATTTTATTTTTAAAAGGCACTGGTGTCTGTAATTGTTAAAACTTGTGCTTCCTCTTTTCCCCTGCAGAGGGCAGTGTGTCAGACAGTACCGCCCAGCCCAGCTCAGCACCTAGCTCCATCAACAACAGCACCTGAGCATTCATCCCTCTGTCATATTTTCTGTTTTGTCTTCCCCATGTTCTTTTTACTTTCCTCTGCTCCTCTCCCTCTCAACCTTCCTCCTGGCTCCAAACCCTTACAATACAAGGAAAAGAAACTAGATACACCCACGTAAAAACTCAGCACTGCTATTTCCCCTGAATATTTAACCATTTTCAATAAAATGCTGCACCTGCAGCTGTGGGTTGAGGACATTTAGGTAGTTGTGCTTGGGCTTATTTATAGGATGCAGGCCCAAGTCCAGGTTGGCTGCTGTCTGACCTCTTAGGATGTTTAGGAGATGAGGAGGGGGCTTGTATATATTATGTGGATTATCTGTAATATAATCAACAGTTGGCTTTTATCCCTTTTTTTCTTTTTTAGTTCATTTTATTTGAATTTTATGTGTGGCCACAGTGCCATTGATTGGGATCCTGATTGGCTAGTTAGTGCATAAGGCCCGACTGGTAGACAATCATCCTTTGTGGGGTCAAAAATGCCACACTTATACTGTACAGCTAACTCTGTGGACTGTCTGTCGCTTTCCACTTAAGTTGTCAGTTCACAAAGGCCACTGGTGAACAGATTCACCAGAGGAATGATTTGAAACAAAAAAAATCTCCCAGCGAATACAGTGTTGGCTCAAGATTGTGCGTGTCATTTTAGATAAGAGGTGGTTTTAGATTTTTATTACAGAGAAGAGCTCCCCAGCCCGTGTTCACCGTTTGTTTTCGAGTATTAGCTCCAGCACTGCCTTTTACGTGAACGAGAGGGAGTTTTGTGCGAGCAGAGCGCACATCTTCAGTTTTTTCTGTATAAGCTCATGTCGTCATTTAAGCTGGAAACCAAGAGTTTCAATTTAATTCTCAAGTGAGTATTGCACATCTCTAAAAGGGAGTAGAGGGAAGCAAATGTTGGTGGGGGGCTCCGGCTACATCTCAGAGTAGCCTCGGTGCCTCGCCGTGTTTTGAATGATGTTGCTGTTCGTATCAGCCTGATTATGTTGAAGAATGCTGTTTTCGCCGCTCACACCATCACTGGCGCCGCTTATTGTTTGTGCTGGAGGATGACTGTGATTTCATTTTGTGTGTCGCCAGAGTGTTGAAACCATCTTCGCCCCTTCCCAAAGCAAGTCCGCCTGCAAAGCTCATATCATGTTCTCCGCGCCATGCGGTGATGGTCGGGAATGATTCACGCAGCTGGCAGTCCTCTGTGGGCGTGGCCAGTTTCCTCTCTTCCAACACGCATGTTCAGCCCATGTCGACCACGCTGTTTTACTTCCACTAATATCAGTAATAATCTGACCAGAAATTATGCTCGAACCCCTGAAATCCAACAGCTTTTGGAGCCTCCCCCCTTCCATCCCTCCTAGTCTTCATCCCTCTGGCTTCAGATTCCCCCTTTTCTTCTTTTTTTTTTTTTTCCCCTGCCCACTGCTAAACTTGTAAATATCAAGTACCTTTTATTTTATTTTGGGTTTTGTTTTTTTTTTTGTTATTATTGTTATTATATTGTTGTTCCTGTAATTTTTTTTTCTCCTCTAGTAGACCGGCGCAGCAGCGTCCGGGTGATTATCCTCAGTCGCAGTCTGTAAATACGATTTCATTTCAGTCCCTGGTTCACGAGGGGAAAACAGAACAAAACGTTTCATTTTTATTCTCTCTCCCTCCACTTCTCTCTTCAGAGCGGCCCCTTTTCCCCCATAAATGTTGTCATAACTGTTTTATTTATTGTGTTGTGGGTTTTGTTTTTTTTTTTTGATGGGTGGGTAAAATTGAGGGATTCTTTTTTGTTTTGTTTTGTTTGCGTTTTTTTTTTTAATTCCACATTTTAGTCTAGCAATTTCACATGCAAAATAATTTCACATCCAAGATACTGTACTCGGATCCAGATGTTGGAGCGCGTTGTCCAATCCGTGGTCTCGTATGAATGCAGGTGCACTTGCTCGCCAACAGGTGGAACTCCAGTTTTCCATTAAACTTCAATGTGAAGGGAATGTTACAAGCCTCTGGATCTGTGGGGTCGTGGTGTTGGGAGGGAGCACGGGTCACTGTATGCGTGTGTGTGTGTCTGTGTGTCTGTGTGTGTGAGTCTGGAGGAAAGGGGGGAAATTAATTTGTCCATTGGCATTTATCATCTCCTTTGTCTGACTCACCTGTTTTTTCATTTCTCTGTGCGTCATGTGACTGTAACGGGCTTGGCCTGTTAGTACGCTGTGCATGCTTCACAGATGGTGAGTTTCTCGAGCACAGCAGCAGGGAATATATGTGTGTTTGTATGCGTGCTGGCAGACCATGGACATTATTACCTGTATTTTTTCCAAAATGAAAAACTGGCTATATGTGCTGTTTTAATATCTGTTTTTCCCCGTTCTGATCTGTCACACTCTGTTGTGACCCTGCTCTTTAAACCACCCCTTGTCCAAGAGTGGAATATACTAGATGGGAACAGAACAGTTGGATAAAGGAGATGATGATGATAATTAGAGAGGGATGGGGGGAGAGAGACAGTTTTTGTTTGTTGGTATAAATAATTAAACTCATTAATAAAGTGATGAAACTGTACCTGTGTCATGACTGAGTTATAATGGGTAGTTGAGTTGTATATGGAGGATAGAGGACATACTGGCATTACTATACAGTTTACAATACTGTGAGATTTACTTAATAATTTAAAAAAAAATGATTGTAAAAGTTCAACATTAACCACAATATTAACAGACATACAGGCTTTAAAGGGGAACTGTTGTCCAACTAAATATTTTCATTCTTTCATCATGCCACAATATATGCTTTATTTATCTTATCCCGATCCTTGGCTCAACCCCAAAGTTCATCCACTGTAGCTTCTCTCCCTTTAAAATCCTCCCATATTGGGTGAAATTACTCTAACCATTCATTTATGATACATAGTGATATGAACCTTGAAATCTGAGTCAAAATGCACTTTTGAAGTTTCTCCACTGTATTATATCAGTGCTTGAAGCTGGTTATAGAAAAGTCAGGAAAAAAAACAAGATTTAGACTTAAGGTGTGTGTGTGTGTGTGTGTGTGTGTGTGTGTGTGTGTGTGTGTGTGTGTGTGTGTGTGTGTAAAAACTGGTTTGGCTAAAGTTTTTCAAGAATGTTTAACACAATGAATCACAGCCAGAAGGTGAGATTTGTAAGGCTCAGAACTGCTGAGGACCAAAGTTCAGTCCACCCAGGTGTACTTTGAAGGGCCTCTAATTTGAAAAATGTTGACAGTAGGAAATTAAGTAATTATTAAAAATAAATAAAAATCAGCTAATTCTGAGGTTCTTGGAAATATTTTTCAAATTTGTTTGATCTGCAATTAGACACCAGAACTTAAGAGGTCTTTAAAGTGTGTAAATTTTTTTATTTTTTTTTTTGATAAACCGACTATTAAAGGCTGTTAAGTTCCAGGATGCTTTCTTTCCCGTATCTGAGGTTCAATGTGTTTTCAAAGTGTTCTTTAATGTTTTGTACAAGTTAAAAAAGCTTCCGTATTATTCAGTCCCATTATCTGAATGGCAATCTACAGTAAGCTCTGAGAGGGTGGTTTACTGATTTACTGCAGCTCAGTTACCAAACAGAGCTGAAGACTCAAAATACTAAATAATAACTGAAAATAAAAACTGAGAACAGAGACTCGCCAATAATAAACAATAAATCCAACTCAAAACGCTGGGACCAGTCAGTGACTGTGACAGCTTCAACAGGTTTGTCCTACAGTTAGGTAATTGTTATTTAACTTTAATACAGATGATGTGGATCTGAACTAAATGTAAGGCAGTACATATTTATGCATTTTGATGTGTAATTTTTATAAAGTTGCTCATCAGGTATGAGTCTCTGGATTTTGCTTTGTGTGAAACCTTTTTAATGAAAAGATTAATGAAATGAAGCTCTGCAGCAGAGTCAGTGTGGATCAGCGAACTCTGGAAAGGATCATTTGAATAATGAAGAAATCAGAACTGTTGTTATGGAAACCATGCTATCGCAAATGTCACTGAAAATGTTTTTGACCTTGACTGATGAAACCTGCTCCTCTGGCTGTATCACACGCATCAACGAGGGGTTTCTGGGATGGCTTTCTTTTACCTAGTTGGCCCTCTTTTGGCTTCTTGTTTCAAGATGACCTAGCATCACATTGAATTCAAGTCTCATTCGACTCTGTGACCTTAAGGACCTCAAACACGGCTGAATTTCTTCATGGAGTCTTAACAAGAGCCCACACTGCTGCCTCAGAGCGACTCAGACTTTTCAGTCAGACGAGTAAAAGATGGAGAGAATTTAATGAAGTCTCAGGTTGTCCTTTGTTCTTTTGTCTTACTCAGTGTTCACTAGAAAATATTTATAAGCACTTGGACAACCTTTGCTGCTCAGTACTAAACTTTCATGGTTTCCCTTAAGGCTGCCCCTCAGGTTCAGCTAACATTAATTCATACTTTGTCTTTGTACAGCCGTGCAAAGGCCTTGTTTGACTTTCAGGATGAAGTCTAATTGTCTGATAACTGATGAGGAAAGAGTTAAGTTTACAAAATATCAGCACACTCTGCAAGTTACAGTTATGTTGGCATTTTTTGCACAAAAAGCTATTCTGAATTACTTTTGTTGATATAGATTTTTTCTGCCACCAGAAGTTGACTCCAAGTTATTTTAGTGACTAACATGACTGACATAACATTGCTGTACCTGAACTGTTTTCTTTATCTACGACAGATATTTCTAAAGTGTTCCAATATAATTATGGCTTTCACTAATTTTTATGCATAAAGGAGTTTTGGCATCACAGTTTCAGCAGATCTTTATGTCAAACTTAGCTAGTGTAGGAGGGACTCACTGCCTTTCAGCTGCCTCTGAAAGTTACAAACTGTTCATCCACACAGTGATCAGTAACTAGTCCGTAAAAATTGTACAAATATCCGTGAAGGCTGTAAGTTTGTCTGCTCTGGGTGTTCGGTTGTCAAACCTTGTGTAGTTCAGGATACTTGTGAATCTTGTTCTAGGTCTGTTAGCCATGATTCACTTCAACACATTATAATGTACTGAGAAGAAGTAGAAATTTACCTTAAAATCAAAGCCTATAATGCTAAGAATTCGTGGCAAATCTATGGGTTTTTTATTTTATTTTATTAAAAATATCACAGCAGCTCATGTAATCCTGGATTACAAATGACCCCAAACGGTCACATATCACAACTAAATGTATTTTTTTTTCTCTCTTTAAAAGAACTCAACGTTGTAGTTCAAGCAGCACTGAACACAATAACATGTGTACTCTCTCTTAGTTTTTGGGTTATTAACTTTTAAATTATGATTAGACCTTTTTTTTATAGTATAGTTTTCCCTTCCTTCTACAACATCATACCATCATATCTCACTCAAAGGCATTTAAAATAGCTTGTGGCTGAAGGTGGCTTTACAAATAAATTTGCCTTCATCCATCTGTTAGAACATAATTAAGAAAAGTATCCAAATCGGATTTATTATAATTATAATTTGTTGTAAACATTCAGTGGAAACCCTAAAGTTGATTACAACATACACTGAATAACATGACCTTAATACAATAACCTGTCACGTAGTGTCGTTACTTACCTGAGATTTGAAGGATGCGCCCTCTTTCAATTCTAATATTTGATGCATTAGGTCATAATACAAATAATCTGATTCTTAGAAAAGTGTCCTTTTTGAAAGGCGAGAGCAAACACTTCATACCAACCATGAACTAAAGTATTCTGAAGTCGAATGTGAGGCCATCTGTTCGACAGCTAAGGCTTGGGCCAAATTGGGTCATGCAACCAGATAACGATCCCAAACACAGCAGCAAATCTACAGCAGAACGGCTGAAAAAGAAAACGGTCGAAGTCCAGGCCTCAACCTGCAGGATCTTAATAGAGCTGTGAATAAGCAAATATCCACAAACCTCAATGAACTGAAGCAACGCTGTAAAAAAAAGACTCGTCCAAAGTTTCTTCAGAATGATGTTCTGAAGAATGTTCTGATGTTCATTTTGTTTGAGTTTTTACTGAATTAAAGACATCACAGGGTATTATATCGCATGTTGCTGATCAGGTTGGGTTGTGTTTACCTTATTTTAAGACCTCGTAGGGACTAGATGTATTTTCATTATGTCCTAACATGGAAAACCTACATGGAAAATACAGGATTTCATGCCAGCCCATCCTGTCGCTGAGTGTAGTGATGAACACATTAAAATGATCACCTGTAATTCTGTTTTTAATGTATTTTCCAGAAATTGTGTGGTTGTAAAGTTGTTTGTATGCAGGTCTTTCACTTATATCTTGTTATCAATGAAAATGCCATAGCAGTTTATATCAATGCCATTTAAAATCAGTTTGCACCTGATTTGAAGTCAGTGTGAATAATGAGAAGTCCTCAATGTGCTCAGGGGCAAAAGGGTTCAGTGACATCTGTGCAAGCTCAATTTACCTTTAGCTACATGACTATTAACCTGTAGCCACTCGAGCACACCCACAGCTGAAACTGAGGTCTAACCAAGGGAGATGTTAAGAATGCAGAACAAGATGATGCAGGTGAGTAATCAATGCAGCGTGACAAGACCGCCCTGTTCTCCTGCGAGGTGCAGTCTCTGAACCGCAACAGTCAGTGAAAAGTTGTCATCATGGTGACACGATGCGTCAAGTTTGAGTAATGTTATTCTGTCTTTGTGTGCCTGTGTCTGTGTGTGACCCTGACACATACCATTTGGAATCAAGTTTAGCGCTCAGGTGTAACAGTGCAATTTTAAGAAATAAACAGAGCGGACTAAACTTGAACTGACTTTTATATCTTATATAAGGAATTTGCAATGTATTGCAGTTTATATAGCACAGAAGAACATTTCTATTAAATTTAATTCCACCCTTTTTTTAAAGGGCACTTTTCAGTCCAGTTCAAAACTATTTTATTTATATACTGCAAATTTACAACAACAGGGAAAAGAGCAAAGAGAAACAAGACAAAAATTGACTTTTGAGTCTGAGCAATAAACTTGGGATATTCCAATATCAATAACAACAGACAAAATGCAATAAACCATGAGTCAAATCAATTCTTTATTTTTTGTGTGTTTTTGGCTTGTTGCTGTACTATGGAATACATTTCGGGCCTCCGTGATGGTGTTATGCAATGAAAAAACAAATCTAAACATTAAAAAAAAGAAAACCTTTGCAGTGTTGTATGTGTAAACAAATACTGTTTGTCTATACACACATTTGCTATATTACCAATGATGCTGAAGGTTTCAGTGCTGCATGTACTAAACTTTCTTTAAATAACTGTGACAGAAAGACTTCAAATATAGTAGTAAGAGTATTCATTTTAAAGAATGTTTAAACGTCCTAAGAAAGCCAGGACTTTATTAGTTGGTCTAAATTCGTTTGTAAAGTGCGATCACTTTAAAATAGTGATAAATTGATGATTTGTGGTTAAACTTACAGACATATTTGTTTTGTAGCACTGTTAGTAATTGAGGGCCAATGATTGACCTCTTCACGCGTCTTGATGCTCCTGGCGCGCTTTTCGACTACAAACTCTCCGTGCTATGTGTCCTCGAACGCTATTGGCGCATTAAGTGACCGATCGAGCCAATCAGCACGAACCTTCTAACATACGGAAAAAAACTGAAGTTGTCCTATTTCCTCGACAAGCAATGTCCGAGTTAGGTAAGTGTCATTGAATATATTTGGCTTATTTTTACAAAAATACTGCTCTTATGGTCTCATATCGCAAACTGAGATTTATGTATGGAGGATTTCAACGGGGGGAGACAGCTAATATTAACTTTTAGTCTGTCGCCGCCATTATACCACCGAAGAAGCATATCCCGCCCTTCTTCTTCGGTCTTTTCTTCTTCTTCTCCTTGATATCAGAAAGTAAGCACCAGTGGTCCAAGTGGTAAAAGGGTTTAGTCGCTAGCAAATGCGTCGTTGACGCCCGCTGCCAAGGAGTAAAACGCAGGGTGTTTTATTAGCTTCCGAGCTAGCAGGATAGCAGGCTGCCACGCCGCGGACATGTTAGTAGCTTTAGGAAGATGGCCATCGCTGCATGTTAGCAGCAATCTGGTGGTCCGAGATAAAGCTCTTGGGCTGCTAACGGTTAGCCTTCGTTAGCTCGCTGATTAGCTTTCCTCCCAGCTGTTTCATATCAGACCTCCAACAACGAAGCAAACGGGACGTTTTTGAATGCGTGAAACATGAGTGACTTTTATTTTTTAGATCACCCCTCATCCGAGTCACATTGTCTCTGCAGTAACAGCTCTGAACTAACGGCTAGCATTTGAAATAACACAACCGTGGCGCAATATTAGCACACCGTAGGGAGGGAAATAATGATAGGTGCTTGCAGGTAAATTGGCAACTGTATATCACATTTCTCTTTCTCCCTTATTGCTTGACTGAGGTGTAGTCAGTAAGACGTTACAGTTTCTGCAGGTAGAAAAGACCCAAACAGACACAGTGTGGGGCGTTACTGGTATGCCATGATATCAACAAATGGCATAAAACGAGATTTATCCATCCATTTATATATGAAGCTTATTGCTTGACTTTGTTTTTAAACGTGTGTAAAATGTTCATTTTCATGTTGTAAGTCAAGGCCAGTTAAGTTACTATATATGGTTTCTCACTGTTTGGAGTAAACATTTCTCTAAGTGTGTGTGTGTGTGTGTGTGTGTGTGTATATATATATGTATGTATATATATATATATATATATATATATATATATATGAAAAAAGCTCAAAGAACTGTTTATCTAGGGTTTTTTTTTTTGTTTTTGGGGTTTTTTTTTTTTTGACTGATGCTGGCATTTTGGCATTATTATTATTATTTTTAAACATATAACACAAAGCACAATCCTGTCCAACTGCTTCATGGTACTGTAAGGTGGCAGTAATCTTTAGTAAGATGCTGAACATTATACTTCAAAGACTTATGTTCATTTTGGGATCATGTGTACACACTGAAATACAGGCTGTATTATTCTGTGGAATGTTACATGATCAGCTTTCTTACATAAAAGACCAAAGTGGATTTCTGTGAAGGAAAGTAGTACATCTGAGTGAAAATTGAGGCCACTTTGAAGGAAAAAGAAATCATCAATTGTAGATCTACTGAAAAAAAATACTCATGTATAACAAAGAGTGGGGAAAAATAGAAAGATAAATACTGGTGGTACCACTTTTTTTTTTTTTTATACAGAATTAAATGAAAACAAATATTATTATTCTTCTTATTATTAATAATAATAATAAAATAATAAGTCAGTTTTACCAGTAGTAATACCTGAAATAAGAAAAACAAATATATACAATTTAAGTATGATTTAAAAACTGCTATAAGTAGGGCTGTTCGATATGACCATACATATCGGATGATGATATGAAAACATCTATCGTTTCATGTTATATCGCTTGTTTCTTGGTGTCGTAAAATAGACTGTTTCCGGCAGTATTTTTTTCATTCTTTTGCTGATCACTGTAGTAGCTATATTAATTTCTTAAAGTTCTGTCTTGCTCTTATATTTACAATAACCACACTACAGACGGACAAGCGACTTTTTTTGTTAGTAACAATGGCGGTAAGACCATTGTGTGGCTCCGCCGTCCACTTATTTTCCACATGGTTATGAAAAGTCTGTACTATACAAGTTATGCCGCAAACCGGTCCGCACCACAGACTCAAACATGACAGACCTCTTCAACCACCCACGCAAGAAGAGTATGGAGAAGGTTTATGGATTAGGAGCAAAAAAGCCGTCAGGTGCTCAAAATAAACCTTAGACTAAAATGTTAGACTAGGCTTTTTTATGCAGCACACCATGTAATAAGTACAAAGAAAAAGGCAGCTGTTACAACTTATGTCTAAAAATGTATAGCTTCATGCATCAGTCAAAACACTCGACTCCACGTACACGGCGCCCAGCTGAGAACACTTCACGCAAGTTCAGTTGCTCGAGATTCATAGAATTTACAGAAAATGTAAAATTTCTGCGATTTATATCGTTGTCGGGATGAGAAATCTTTTTTATATCGGGAGGTTTTGGTCAAATTGCACAACTATAAGATCCTAAAACAAACAAAACATTTTACCATTTATAGCTTAAAAATGTCTGTAATGGGTTAAATCTCTCACTGTATTACTGGTTAGTGTGATATAAACTTTTGTAAGGTCCATTGACAATGATGTTGCTACTTTGTATTCTTTAGAAATAGTGTTTCGCTAGACACAACTACTGTAAGTCTAAAAATGGACTTCCCACCATTTTTATGCCATACATTTCACAAATTTCTAAAATGCTACACACAAATTACACACCTGTCTTAACATTTAGAACAACTGTTGAACTAGATAATGTATAATGGGATTCATCAAAATACAGCACTTGGTTTGGAAGTTATGACCACAGGTGAGGAAGTAGGTAGGGGCCAAAAAACATGATTTCTAGAAGAACACTGAAGTTTTAACTGCTCCGGGGCACTGCTGATTCCTCTCATGCAATGATACCGCTATCTGTCACGTAGCCTTATCTTTATTGATTGGCTGGGAGAAATCCATGTGGTTCTACAACCTCACAGTGAGGCATAGAGAGGCCAATTCAGATATCCATTAAAGATACTAGTTGGATTTTGGAATACCTGTGAAAGCTCATTACATTGTTAAATAAAACTATTGTTGCTCAAAAACCCAAAATCAGAGCAGTAAGACACACTTTTTTATGGCTTATCTCACATACATCACCATGCTGTAAATACTAAATATTGTGTGCCAATAGTGTGTGTTTCTTTCTCTGTATGTTTTTTTTAATGTCTAATGGCTTTATTTAGACTGGTAAATAGGCTGTAATCAACAGGATTTAGGAAAGAAGTTGCATGTAATATAAAGAAATGGCTTGTTTTGCAAGTATTTTTTTGACTTTGCATTATTGTACGTACTTGTGTTCTACACTGTAATCAATCTGGTCCTTTATGACCACTTAAAATATCTTTATAAAAATGTTATATTGGAATTTCTGCTGCCCTCTTGGCCAGATCTCTTGTGAAAAAGACATTTTAATGTCACTCAGAGTATTTATCTGGATAAACAAAGCCACTATTGTTAAAGGCACTTAGAGAAAAAGTGATTGCAGCTTACATCGCAGGACAGGAATTTTCTTTCTGGCTCATACTTGACTTGGTATCTTTCATGAGATATATGTGGATTTGTTTGACAGGTTAAGTTATTTACGACCATATATAAATACCAACAGTGGGTTTTTGGCACAACACTGGGTGTACCATTTACTTTGTGTGTGTGCATAATTATTAGGCAACTTAACAAAAAACAAATATATACCCATTTCAATTATTTATTTTTACCAGTGAAACCAATATAACATCTCCACATTCACAAATATACATTTCTGACATTCAAAAACAAAACAAAAACAAATCAGCGACCAATATAGCCACCTTTCTTTGCAAGGACACTCAAAAGCCTGCCATCCATGGATTCTGTCAGTGTTTTGATCTGTTCACCATCAACATTGCGTGCAGCAGCAACCACAGCCTCCCAGACACTGTTCAGAGAGGTGTACTGTTTTCCCTCCTTGTAAATCTCACATTTGATGATGGACCACAGGTTCTCAATGGGGTTCAGATCAGGTGAACAAGGAGGCCATGTCATTAGTTTTTCTTCTTTTATACCCTTTCTTGCCAGCCACGCTGTGGAGTACTTGGACGCGTGTGATGGAGCATTGTCCTGCATGAAAATCATGTTTTTCTTGAAGGATGCAGACTTCTTCCTGTACCACTGCTTGAAGAAGGTGTCTTCCAGACAGTAGGCAGTAGGACTGGGAGTTGAGCTTGACTCCATCCTCAACCCGAAAAGGCCCCACAAGCTCATCTTTGATGATACCAGCCCAAACCAGTACTTCACCTCCACCTTGCTGGCATCTGAGTCGGACTGGAGCTCTCTGCCCTTTACCAATCCAGCCACGGGCCCATCCATCTGGCCCATCAAGACTCACTCTCATTTCATCAGTCCATAAAACCTTAAAAAAACCAGTCTTGAGATATTTCTTGGCCCAGTCTTGACGTTTCAGCTTGTGTGTCTTGTTCAGTGGTGGTCGTCTTTCAGCCTTTCTTACCTTGGCCATGTCTCTGAGTATTGCACACCTTGTGCTTTTGGGCACTCCAGTGATGTTGCAGCTCTGAAATATGGCCAAACTGGTGGCAAGTGGCATGTTGGCAGCTGCACGCTTGACTTTTCTCAGTTCATGGGCAGTTATTTTGCGCCTTGGTTTTTCCACATGCTTCTTGTGACCCTGTTGACTATTTTGAATGAAACGCTTGATTGTTCGATGATCACGCTTCAGAAGCTTTGCAATTTTGAGACTGCTGCATCCCTCTGCAAGATATCTCACTATTTTTGACTTTTCTGAGCCTGTCAAGTCCTTCTTTTGACCCATTTTGCCAAAGGAAAGGACGTTGCCTAATCCGGTTGTTCAGTGATGACGCGACGAATCCTACTTCCGGGTCTAAAGTAGTCTGCGTTTAATATGGCTTTTATGTTGTTAACATGTTTAATGCTATGTATTTTCTTCTATTTGATCTCAAAAAGCTCCTAAAACAGTCAGTGATCCCTGTTGACCTCCCTCGGCTTTTATTACCGCTAATCATTTATTTAAGCTCAGTTTTTAAAACCTTAGGATGTAACTACAGCCCAGCCCATGCAGCAGTATATGAATGACTAACTTTGTATTGTAGATGAATTATCTCAGTTGTTCTCCTGGCTGAAGTTTGGTCCTTTTACAGCATCCTGCCATGCGATTACATTTGTTTTTGACCACCGAGAAAACTCACGTTAACTTTTATCGAGTGGAAAAAAAGTTAGCTTGTTTATATTATGCTAACATAGCTATGTCGCTAGCGGTCACGTAGCACATCATTATATACCAGCTAGCCAAACTTCAGTAACCCTACAAACGTCACTGCTGTTTAGTTTTCTGTCTTCATTTATGCTGGAAGTGATAAGAAAGCTGTATGTTTTAATTTGTTTCCAAAACCCCGCAGTCAGGACATGCTATATTGTATTTAGATAGAAGCTAGCGAGCTAACTCCCTGCTAACTTCTAACTCCGTTAAATGTCATAAATTCCGTTTTCATGGATGCCTGGATGTTAAACTCAATTGTTACACCTGGTAGAGCAGAACGCTGATCATTTTATTAAAGATGAAAGACTTTAGACAGTTTTTCAACTCTCAGTAATGCCACAGTGATCGTTTGATATATGGACCTGCAGCGGAGTTTAGACCCAGACACGGCTAGTGACGTCAGACTGAACAACCGGATAGGGTGTTGATGTCATTAGACCACACCCCTTCTCATTACAGAGATGCACATGACCTAATATGCTTAATTGGTAGTAGGCTTTCGAGCCTATACAGCTTGGAGTAAGACAACATGCATGAAGAGGGTGATGTGGACAAAATACTCATTTGCCTAATAATTCTGCACTCCCTGTAATAAAAACTAGGGGTCCACTCGGTGTATGATAGAAGAAAAAATATAGTAAAGGATTTTTTTTTAGTGTTCATTTTGAGAATAAAGTGGAAATGTCAAGAGTAAAGTCAACACCCTTAGTCCCTGGGCATTTTGCAATGTGCCTTCATGTGGACTTGTGAAATACCATCAGTCGCAGCCTTGTCTTATAATGCAACCCCCCCCCCCCCCTCTGACTAGACACAATTTTCTGCATCACATTTTTAATACTTAACCCCACACTGTATTTATGTTCTAAGAGAAATAATTTAGTTGTTCTCTAAGGTATGATTTTAATAACTCATCTGCACAAGGCATTTTGTTGGGATTTCACCTGCCATGAACATAAATTTGACATCAGTGTGACTTGAAATTGGCCGCTTGATTAGTGCGCTTACAGTAAGAGATGTCATAGATGGTCGTATTCCTTGTGATGCTTCCTCCTTGAGGTCTACTGCAGAAAAGCAGCTATGGTTTAACACACAGTTCCCTCATGTGCTGATGCAGAATTATAGTCTTTTCACAGTAAATTTGGAAACAGTCCTCATGCACAGCTTTTGTCCACATCACATTTTCCCTTATCCAGCGATTGAAAAGAAACTTCTTTTCAGTGTCTGACCACAATCCTCTGACAAGGTCTACAGGCTGTTTGTCATAAATTAGAAAAAATTAGTGCCAGAGTTATCTGTGTTAATAACCACAGGTTTATCTTTAAAATGAAAGAATCAATTTTAGTTGAGTACGTCCTATTAGGATAGTTGCGGAGAGGCCGCACTGAAGATGTCTACAGCAGGTTGTTTGCTGAAGCAGTCACAGTTTCTTTAAAGAGTACTCTGGTTTGTTAGTGTTTTCTAAGGTTATTTCTCACTCAGAACGAACTTTCACATCCAGTGTATTGTATGTAGCTGCATTTTCATTAAATGTAGTAAAGAGTGCCAACGCTTTTGAACAGTTGGCCCTGCAGGCCGTGATCAGAGATCACTTACTGTAAATGGATAGTAACTTCATGTATTTGCTTGACACGCGTGGTTTCATTATGATTACCTTTAGGATGAATTAACATTGCATAATTATCAGCACCCTGACCTATATCAATACTTTGGCACTGGTGAGTCTGGTACCAGTACCAATTTATTACTGCTCTTAAGTCCCTATGCTTATTCATGAGATGTCTCATCAAAACAAAATCTAATTATATCGCCTGTATTAACCTTTATATTTCCTCGTTGTCTGCCAATTAAAAAGATAAACCAGAAAGTGCGTTGTTGAATTGATGTGTTTCAGAGATAAACACGTGTGCCTCTCACTGGGTTTCTTACATTTTGAAAGGTTTCTTTTTTTCCAAAGAGGAGCATTGCTTGTGGAGGTCTAAATGCTATCTTGTGAGTAGGAAGGCTTACAGACATAGTGTTTTGGTTATTACATTCGACAGGAGTGTGAGCTAGTCTGCACCACCAGTGGGTCCAATTACAGAACATATCTAATTGATGTTGGAGCTGAACACAAGCTCAGGCCGTGAAATGGCACAGAGACAGAGAGAAAGAGTTGGCAAGGTCTCCACCTGAGCAGCAACCTGCATGGTCAAAATAACAATTAGCTCGGCTCAGTGCATGGTGAGTCATCTTGGCAATCCCACAGTTTGCATACTGGCAATTGTGTCCAAGCTGCTGTGTTGATTAAATATGCAGACACTTCTTTTCATCAGAAGAGGGCAATGTTCACAACCAAACTCCAAATGTAAAGCACTTACAGATCTGTATAAGATTCACGTAGTGATGTTACTTATTCAAAGCATGCATTCGTTTTGAGAACTGTTGCACTTTTATCTACATCAGCTTGCATTGCTGCACTTCTCATGAAATGTTTTTTAATTTCTAATCCCCCTACAGCCATGGAGAATTCGTCCGTCTACATGTGCTTCCCCTGCTACCAGGAGTTTAACACCCTGGAAGAGGTCCTCAAGCACCAGTTGACATGCACTGCTGGCGATGAACCGCCAGACACATCTGGAACCAACGCCGTCACCATCCCGGTGCTGCAGACACAGGTGAGTGCTGACACAGTTGCCACTCCGCCGTTTTTGTCATGTGACTGTGATTTTTAGCTGGACAAAAAGGCGATTAAAAACCTTAAATTATGACAGCGTGGCCTGAAATAACCATCTGTGTGATCACATAAAAGCCTCTGAATCATATCTGGAGAGTGACTTTGAAGTGACACGTTTAACTTTAGTCATAAATTCACAATGCACTGCTACTTATCAAAGTAATAGTGACCTTGGTGCGAGCACTTAAGATGGTGTTGTTTGTGATTATTTACTGACATATTTCAAGGTGCTGCTGCATATTAGTCTCTGATTTATGTGCACCCTGACATCATACCTTTAATCACAGAGTAACCAGTAAGTCTTTTTGGGTTAGTGGCAGAAAATTAGCTGTAATATAAGTTAACAATGCATTTGCGTTGTCATTTTTTTCTTGTTTGCCCATAATGGACATTAAAATGAAGAGAATCTCAGTTCATGATGGTTTTCTATTACATATTTACTTTGGAGAAGAGAAAATTCTTCCCATTTTGGCTCTGGTTGTATTTTGACTGAATTAGGACTAGACCCCTAACCTTTACTGTTATGTACTCACAATAGTTGTGTGTTAAGGTAAGAAGATTATTAAACAGTTCAACTGCTTCCTGTCCAGTAATGAGAAAAGAACACATTTGCATGCTGTTCGTCTGAGTAATGAGTCACTACTCAGGGAGACGTGTGGTTGTGCGTTAAAAGTAGATTAAGAATAGACTGTTAAACTATTAATTCAAGCTTTTTATGTCAGAATGAACAACAAAACATGCTTTATAGTTTGAATAAGCTCTCACAGTCTGTACTTATCAGACTTGTAGGCTAAGCCCTGTTCTCAGTGTTGGTTTGTACAAGATTTTCTTTCTTTTTTTAAAGACATATATTAGGTTATGTCAGTGGTTCCCAAACTTTTTTTGCTAGGCCCCCCTTTGTTTTACAAGAAAAATGTTCACGCCCCCCGCACGCACACGCACAAACACATCCTCCAACCACACACACCTAAATTTTGCTCCATTGCAGTTTCTTTCACACCTCAAACATTTAGTAAAAAATTAAGCAAATACAAGTAATCTGCAATAGATGACAGGTAGTAATAAAATAAACTGCTAACTCTTTTACGCTACGTCCGCACCTACACGGGTATTTTTAAAAAACGCAGCTGTTTCATCCACACATAAACAGCGTTTCGAATCACCGAAAACAGAGATTTTTTAAAACTCCTTTTTTGCGTTTACGTGTGGACGAGGAATACAGAGTTCGTCACTATCACTATGAATACATTTTTCAAAAAATGCCTCTCTGTACAAAATGGGTTTAAAAACATAAACAACTGTGGGATGCTGTTTGTCCATGATTTGAACCAGGGGAACAAATCGTGGCAGGATCAACATGATATTATTTGTATCCCACTGTAACTTTACTGTATAAAGAGCTAACATCTCCAGAATGCCAGGAGTAGTTAGTCATTACAAGTGTTTGTGACCTAAAAATCAAGAATGTGGGATGCTGTTTGTCCATGATTTGAACCGGGGGAACAAATCGTGGCAGGATCAACATGATATTATTTGTATCCCACTGTAACTTTACTGTATAAAGAGCTAACATCTCCAGAATGCCAGGAGTAGTTAGTCATTACAAGTGTTTGTGACCTAAAAATCAAGAATGTGGGATACTGTTTGTCCCTGATTTGAAAAGCCCAGCGCTGCTCACAGGGAAAACCAATTCTGCAGGGAAGACCTACCTTGGCACTTGTGCAGGTGAAACCAAAGGGAAGATATGCTTCACCATATTTTCTAGTCTTTGGCTTAGAATGAAGTTGGTTTGGAAACATATTCGGCAATGCTTCATCTCCTGCTTTGCGTTTCTGTGGGCGCCCCGTGCTAGCAGTGTCCAAGCGTTTTGGTTTTTTCCCCCCCCTTTCATACTGCCCCCCCCCCCCCCCCCCCCCCCCCGCCATGGCTCTGCGGCCCCCACACTTTGGGAAGGTCTGGGTTATGTGATGCAGTAGCTGCAGGATTAAAAGAAAAATGTGCCAGAATTGGTTTATTTTTGAGATTTAATTGGATAAACCAGAGCAGAGGAAAGTGGAAGAAGAGGAGGACGTGCTGAAAGTGGCAGACCAGATTGAGATCCATGATGCTACATTTACATGTTATCCAATGAGGCTGGCTGAATCACCAGAGTGGTCCCCATGCTGCAGTAATAACGAACAGACTGTTTTCTTTTTGACCACCGTACCCTTTTGCTTCTGTGGGTGAGCTTTGCCATCTATGCCATTTTTTCACCTTAGTGTTTTCCTTCTGTATTGTTTCCTCTTGTATGTTAATACTACTGTTGTTTTTATTCTTTGACTTGGCTTTTAGAGGGGTGCAGATATTTACATAATGCACTGTATTCACTATTTCTTACGGTTTGCTTTCAGGTTGGTAAATACTCTTTGGGAAAGCATTAGTCTTCTGAAAATGTGGTCTGAATTGCAGGGTTTGAAAGTTGCATAATGAAAAGAGTTATTCCATTTAACTTTGACATGTTGAGCTGAGTCTTGTGAAGTAGCTGCCACTTTTCTTTTTTATTATTTTCTTTTATTTGCCATTCCTGTGACAGCTTCAGAAAGCCCGCAGGGTTAAAAGCAGTCACTGCCCCTCGTTTAGCAGTAGGGCACGGCTGTCAAAGCTTGTGCCTGGACTTCCATCCTTACAGTCTTCACCATACGTCCATAAAGCGGCGGCGCTCATGACAGACAGATTGCATCCTGAGTCGCCAGCAGGAAGAAGAGCAGGAGAAATGCATCAGTCAGAGCAAAAAAACCCCAATAAATTAAAATAAATCCCCATAACTCAAATAAACATATTGCTCACATTTAACATCAGATGATATTTAGCGTTTTACTGCTTTTGTTTATGACACATTCAATTAATATTTTTTCTGTAGTAGGAAAAAAATACAAATTGTGCAAACTGCTTGAGCTTTACAGCACTGTGGATTTGTAGAGTAAATACAAGCAGGCATTATTGTAAAGATGTTTGTTTAAAGAGCACAAACACAAAACGATGCTATCATTTAAAATAAAAAGTCAGTGAAATCAGTTTTAAAACGTGAGTCAAAAGGCAGTTAATGGCAGCATGTGTATTTTGCTTTTTATTTATTACAACAAATGTATTATATGTTATATAATGTTTATGCACACTATCAAAACTACATTCCTAACTTGGGTATGGATGCAGGGCTTCCTGGTCGCGGTTTGCAGGATTGAGATTTGGGGAGTTTGGAGGCTGGGTCAGTGCCTTGAACTCTTTGCTGGAGAGATGTTTCTGCTATCTGGGAGGTACATAAACATTTCCTGGACTAAAACAACCCTCTTAAGGGACTTACCCCCCCCCCCCCCTCCCCCCGCGCCCACTAGGGTTTAAATCGCTGGCACGCTCCATGATTGGAACTAAAGAAGCCATTGGATGAGAGGCTAAACATCTTCAGGAAATTTTGACCTGGACTGTGTTTAGGTACCTCACATGTGTCACAGTACCATCCATGTGAGGGCTATGAACAGTTACTCTTAATTTGATTATTGAAGTTTAATTAAAACCAGATATTTGGTTGTAAAAATTCATAATTTTAAAACAAATTAGCACTGTCAGTGCCGCCTTTGTTTTCTGAGCCACCCAGCATTTGAAGCTTGATTTCTCCAACAAAAGTTGTTAAACCCAGCGTTGCTGTGTGGTTAGCGGAGCGCTATCCATCCATAGTACTGCATCCTGTGTGAGTCAAAGTCACAACAGTGGGAATTTTGAATGAAAAATTAAGTGTTATTTTTGGCCACATTTGAAAGCACTGATCCACACGAATGCCAGAAGCCAAGGTTTCCCAGCAGGTCATTGATTTTAACGAGATGATCGATGTTACTCACTTTGCCTACCAGTGGGTTCAATGTTGTGGGTGATGGCTGCGTAGGTGTGTGTGTTGTGAAGCAGCTAGACCACATCTGAGGGTGGTCTTCAGTTCTCACACTCCAGAATACCACAACAAAGAAAATACAAATCATTACATGTGAGACATGTTGAACAGCTGTGATTGACAGCTCCAGATGCCTTTAACCCCGACCTTGATGCTCTGTTTTTATCATCCAAATGGGTGGAGGGCACGAAGGTAAGACCCTGTGGAGTGACCCTTGCAACCCTGATGGGCCTTTTGATTGTTATCAGCCAGGCTGAGGCCTTATCTTGGTTGTCTGGAGCTCTCAGGGGAACCTTGGCTCTAAGCACACACTGCTTTAATTGACCTGAGTACCCCAACACTGAATTCTCATCTTTCATCCTTTAGAAAGAATAAAACTGGAAAAAAGGAAAAAACCCAAAGCGTATTGACTTGTTATTGCAACAAGTCGTTTTATTTGTATAAACAAAGATTTTAAAAACTGTCTTTATTCTTTTTCCTTTCTTGTCTTTGCAGCAACATATAATAAATATATCAAAGACAGATGCACTCCCACAGATTGAAGTTCAAGCAGAAGAGCCGTCTGTGCAGGCTGTTGAAAGTGCTCCCCCTGAGGATGATGTCAGCACATCGTCAGATCAGCCCAGGATCCTCTACCAGTGTGGGGATTGTGATGAACTTTTCAAAAGCCTTGTACTTTGGCAGCAGCACCGTAAAGAAGGGGCATGTCAGCAGTCTGACATGTCTGAGAACAAGTCAAAACCAGATTCAGAAACTATGCCAGAGACTTCCTCAGTCCAGAGTGCAACCATACCTTTATATTCAGTCGCTGAATCCTCTTTCTCACAGCATGAAACTAACAAAAATATCAATTCAGATGCAGTTGAAAAAGCTTTGCATGAGCTGGAGCAGCAGGAAGGTACAGAGACCAATTCATCTCAGAGCTCTGATCCTCCTATTTCCGAGGTAGTTTCAGTCTCTAATCCAGATGAGTCGTCACCTAAGAGAAGAGGGGCAAACAAAAAGCCAAAGCCTGAACCTGTGCTCTTGTGCGTGGACTGCGGCTCGTGCTTCGGCCTGGTGTCAGAACTAGTGGCTCACCGCAAGACCCAGCACGGCTTTGAGGAAGCTCTGCACCGCTGCTCCGTGTGTGGGGAAAGCTTTCTAAATACCACTCTCTTCCTCTACCACCGAAAACAGCACCGACAGAAGGGCGAGGAAAAGGCGGTAGAGGTTACCGAATTGACTTCAGAGGTTTTTACTCAGAGCAATGGCGCAGATCAGCAGGACCACGGTGCACCTTCTGCCTCCGCCAGTGTTGACGCCACTTTCACACAGCCCGAGCTGTTCGTGTGCACCCTTTGCCTTCAGAGCTTTAGCGACGAGGGAGGGCTGGTTACACATCGTAAGCAGAAGCACAACCTTAATGAGCCGCTACACACGTGTGCCCACTGTGATATGAGCTTCATGAACACCACCCAGTACCTGTATCATTGGCGGCAGCATCGCTTCATGCCAGTGACAGAGGTGGCTGATGGGGCAGAAGCTGTTGGTGAAACAGCCACCACCAAACCTCAGGATAGTCCACAGAGCACAAAGCGACTGCTTTCCTCACCTGGTTCGGCTGGTGAATCAGGTTCCCCCCTTCCTAAGAGAAGCAGGCCTTCCTTCAGGATCCTGAGTGCTAATGCACTCAAAGGTAAGTGAAATTCATTACTTTAAAACACAACTACAAGGCAGTAGTTGTTTTGTTTTTTTTAACAAGAATTTTTGTTCTTTACTCAGGAAACAAGAGTTCAGATATTAAAGAAGAATTAGAGGCCAACACTGGTGCAGACTCGGACAACACCAATCACCCTCCGCCTGCCAAGCTGCTACAGGACTGGGCTCGAACACCACTCCCGCACGTGTGCCCGTACTGTGGCAAAACCTTCACGAGACGCGTCTTCCTCCGCACGCACGTCTACAGCCACACCGGAGAAAAACTTTTCACCTGCAAGGTGCCAATCAAACATTCAATCAGGGTGTCTCTGTCTCGAGTCTCAGGAATGACTTACATTTTTTGTGCAGAAGACTTTGATGAGATGATGTAATGCTGTGAAGTGAAGTGAAGGCTGACATCTCCAGCCTCATTATGTTTGACAGATTCCTTGGTGTCTTTGCATAATGACGTCTGTTTAAAGTACAAAAGTAGAATCTGAGCAAATGTAGATATGAAAATGTCCACAAAAGTTTGGGCATCGCTGAGCAAGTTACAGGTTCAAGTAAAAAGAAGACGGCTTCTACAATATAGAACTGATGAGACGACAGGGAAATAAGTGTGTGTGTTTGGTAAATTTCTGAAACATTTCAAGAATTGTAATTCTCTTACCTCTTTTCATTTAAAAAATTGGGATATGTGACTCGCTCAGAGGTTTCCGTACTTCAACACGGCTTCATTTGCTTGCAAAAAGTGTTTAAAACTGTTGACACTAATTCTGGTTATTGTTTTTGTGAAGGTCTGCACAAAGTCCTTCACCAACTCGCAGAGCCTGCTGCGCCACAGCATGAGCCACACGGGCAACAAGCCCTTCAGCTGTGATGTCTGTGGCAAGAACTTCTCCCAGGCAGCCACCCTGAAGAGACACCAACGCATTCACACATCGACACTACCTCGCCGCAAGCGTGGCCGCAAACCGGTACCAGCTCCGCCATTTAATATTAATCACAATAGCTCTCTGATTGAGCATTTTATTTCAAAATCTTGTAAAATATCTTAATATTCGTAGATATTGTTGAATATTATTGATATTGGAAGTGATTTTGATAGTAGGTGAAATGGTAGATAATGTGTTCTGTAATAAAAAGCTACATTTAAGTTTAAGTCACTATGTGAGTATCTTGCTGGTGAAACCCTTTTTATCGATATTGATTGTTGTGTCTGTCAATGCAGGTGTGCAGTTTGGACAACGAAGGAGCTGCTCATCTCTTCCCTTGTCCTAACTGTCCTTCACGCTTCAACACCGAGGATCAACTCAACCATCACAAGTAATAACACTTTTTTTCTGACGTTATTTTTTTACTTTCGGCACCTTGTATTTTGCTGGTGTTGGTGGAAATAACTAGAACCTGTCAATATTCAATCAAATTCAAAATCTGTTTACCGCATAACTACATTAGAATTACATTTGCAAACAGAAGGCAGGACAGGATTTAGATAAACCTCCCTCCCTCTTGCCGGGAGCTGTAGCAGCTGAGCCGTGTCCGACCACTGAGCAAGACCTTTAAGCTGTGTAGCAAACACACTGAGATGTCTGTGTGCCCTTGAGCCACATATGATTGACAGACGCAGGCCCAGTAAATTAAGATGAGAACGATAACTGCACAGAACAGGAGAAAGAGCCTGGTCATGTCCTACCTGGCTGAACAAGGGGGATAGGATGTACACTACAGTGTGTGTGTGTGTGTGTGTGTGTGTGTGTGTGTGTGTATGTGTGTATGTGTGTATGTGTATGTATATAATATTGACTTAACATGATCTAGTGTGCTAAGTACTATTGTCACTATTTCTTCCTCATTAAACCCAAAGACTTCACCAAAATGTAATCATTTTAAGTCTTTTAATTATCTTGATGTTACGTAAAACACTGAAATGGTTACTGTTACAATATCTAGGAGGAAAAAATCGACATAATTGTAGGAGATTAATAAATTATTATTTTGGTGAACAGGAACATGTGGAAAATGTGGAGGGGCAGAAAAGGCTCATCTCATTGTCTTGATGACATCCTCGAGTTCACTGGTTTCTGTGAAAAACTCTTTAAAACCTGAACGATCTCATTTTGAAACGGTGTTAACTCAAGGTTCTTTACTACCTTTATCCTGAGCTTTAAACTGCAACGCACACTCTTTATGAGGACACACAATACTAAGACCTTGAGTTAAGATTGTGGGTTAGTTTTTTTTTTTTTTTTTTTTTAAATGAATTACATTTTTTTATATTCCCAAGCTCAGAAATAAACCTTTACACATAAAAAGATGAAGGTATCAAACTTCTCCTGAAGCTTCCAGCAAGAAAGCAAATAAGAGTATTTCCAAAGTGGTAGAGGAGGAGAGTACGGACGTCTTAGATGTTTACGGAATCTGCAGCATACAAATGTGTCTCATTTGCATGTAAAATGATTCAACATTGAGCTCATTTTCTGCTGATTGAAATATTGATGAATCAACAGGGTTTAAATTAGGTGTCAGTGTACATCTAATTTAAACCCTGATACTTTACGTGTGACGTGACCCCTGCTCATCAAAGAACATCTGTCTTGAAGGGGGCGACCCTGACGGGGATTTTAATCCTTCTATCTGGCTCGAGGTCAACTGTCCCTGAAATATTGAATTCTCTTGTCATTTAACAGGGAACAGAAAGACTCTGGCCTTGGATGGTCTTTGCACATAACCTCTAGCTTCCAATTTTACTTTGAATTAGTCATGTGGTGGATTAATACAGATATTTGTTTGTATGTAATATTTAGCAAAGTTGTGGAAACTGAAACATCATCCCTGCTTGTTCTGATTACGCGAAGCTGCACGCACAGCAAAGAAGTGTTTTTTTTGTTTTCTCCTTGTAAAAACAGGCCTGATGCAGGAGTAGGTGAATACATCCTAGCAGTTCTCTCCTCCCCTAAGGCTATACTCAGTGTAACGTTATGCAGAGGATAAATATAGTCTTTCATGTCTAACCCTGACGCCTCCCAGTTTACTGCTGTTCTTTTATCTCCGGTTGTTTGTACACTACGCCGGTACCCCTCATTTGACCTGACGTACAGCTAAGTACATACGAGGTGGCAGATTAAGACCAAAACATGACTTTAATCACACACTTTTATGTGTCTCTGAATTAGGACTGCTTAAGTATTTATATTGGGAGCTATAATTGTTATATATGTATGTTGTATATGTTTATGTCCTTGGCCTATGATTTCAATGTTTTTGGCTCTATTTGAATGTAGCATTAAAAAAATCTGTTAATACTTCTGTGTTTGAACAGATTGTTGCACACCAGCCACCCCTTCCCTTGCGGCGAATGTGGAGAGGCCTTCAAACGTAGGAAAGACCTGGACCTGCACTCCCTCATACATCAGGGTAAGAGTTCAAGACTTGGACTTGTATTTTATATTTTTATAGTTAGCAAGCAGTAGCCCGATTTTCTTTGATATTGATTTTGGTGTCCATTATTCTGACCTTATTCTTTGCCCGAGTTCTTGCACTGCGTCATGTGTTAATCTTACTTTCATCAAAGAGGAAGAGAAAAAGTTTTTTGTTTGTTTTTTTTAAATCAGCAAGCATTGATTCAATGAGAACTGAAGAAGCTAATGAAAAACAAAACTGCCATTCATTTATTCATTACGACACATTTTACCTGAAAACTTTCTGGACTACAAGATAGCTGTAATAAATCATGGATTTTTCTGGAGAGGAGAACAAGTGAGTCTGTTTTATTATTGTTTAGTTATTTACTAATAGCTAGCAAGCTAATGCCAGAAGGGCTTCTCCTGGGTCTTAAGATAAATGCCTCCTTGAATAGAATAAATTGTAGTGATAGTCAAAGCTTTTGCGTTATATAATTACTATCAGCATCTTTTAGACACACCAGATATCGATATTGGTAGTAATGCTAATACACAGCTTTTATGCCAATTTGGCAAATGATATGCTTCTGTACACATTTTGAGCATTGTGTAAGAACGATAATCAAATGTCTATTTTGGAGATTTGGAACCCAAATTTAAAGATGCACAAGATGATGATAGTGGTCACACTTTACTGCTTAATGCCCCTAAGGTCCACCACACAGGACACTTTGTATCATCTTATTACTGTGTGACCTCTATCCAGCTTTCACTTGTTGGCTCAGTCTTTAGCCTTCGTATAGTTTTATCATGTTCAGCAGCTTTTTATGACCCTATAGCTCAGGAATTTAATATGTATATATTGTATTTTTTTGAATAGGTGAAAACAGAATAGTAGCATAGCAGATGTTAGGGAGAAGGTGCTATGTCCCATTGTTTACTAACGACACAATAGTTGAAACTGACCCAGTGTTTCAAAGATTACTGTCCTGTCAAAAAAAGGATAATTGACTTGTCGGAAATCAGTCTGCAGAAGCCCTGAAAGGCTCTACTCCAGAGGAGAATATCATAGTCATTACTACGGTCAGAACACAGTTAACTGTGTAGTTGTCATTGCACCTTGTAGCTTGATAGCATTCATCTCGGAAACACCTGAAAATACTTTCCGAGGCGCTGCCAGTCAATCATACTCCCGACAGGGAGAAAATACTGAGAACCTGTGCTGTTCTGTATAACCTAAGAGAAGATGTCATTCACAAAGAAGCAGAATGAGACGCTGAAATGTCCTCTACCAATGCATAGCTTTAAAACTAACATTATATTAAAATAAAATCAATGAAATCCCTTTATATGAGATTCTGACAAAATATTTCCAATAAGTGGGTAGAGCCAAACCCGCTTGGCATCTTTAGTTAAAAGAAAGGGACACAGCACTGCCACCTTCTGGTATGATTTAACTAATTGTATATCTTTATTCTTACTCTGACCATGAGTTAATGTTTGCCAATGTGTGTAAATAAATAGAATTAATCATTTTCATGTGATTATTTTATAACAATTTGAGAAATGGGTCATTTTAAATAAGTAATTTCTTTTACAATCCCCTAATATTAGGAAAACAAAAGCCATCTCACACCATTTATTGTACTATTACAAATGTTTTATGTCTGGTTGGCATGTTTACAGTTTACAAATTTTTCTGGGTTTAGTTGTGACATAAGTTAAACCCCTCTCGTTTCTGCCCACGGGCGGCTCATCAATAACACGTCAAAAGATATTGCATCAAAAGTACTCGTCATAGGGCATATTGATAAGAAACTGTTGAGCATGACTTTGAAGCAAAAATTTGTCAGTTTGGAACATGCCAAGCTGAACATGTTAGTTGCTCATAATGACGCAATGATATTCTGGACAGTTTGCTCTGTTCATCCTCTGACACATCATGCGTGTGTCGTCAGCGTCTTGAGCAGCTGGTACCAGCAGACCACTACCATGGCAACATTATGGGCTGCATTTGAGATGATATATGTGGGTGATATTTGTGCTTCAGGTCAACATTACACACTTTTGTTCGGTTCACTGCTCATTTGGACGAGACTGTTCCTTTGTTCTTTTTGGCGAGACTCACCTGCACTTGAGTGCTTGTGGTCAGACTTCAGTTCACTATCATACTGACTAAAGGGGAAAGAAATGCTATGTCTATGAGAAGAAGACGAACAAAGTACAACACTTGGTTTTCCCAACTTGCAGTTGGGCATGGTGAAGATCGAGAGGATGACTATGGGTATGCTACTGCAAACGGGTCTTTGCATATTTCATCAGAGGTCATCTGTCTTAAAAGTGTGATAGGTTGCTTTGGTCAGGATACTCAGGGACATGATGTCCCTCTTGGTGTCACGGAGCCTCCTACACTACAGGTATTACAAAGTGATTGAGGATATGTGTGTGATTTTTGCATGTCACTGGTTGCTGTTGGATGTGAATGTTTATTGTTGACATCTACGTTAGCTATCAACAAACTGGATAAATGCATACACTTCTGTCTGAACTGGAGATAAAAAAAAAAAAAAAGTGGCAGGGCACCATAAGGTGAACACAGTGTCCCATATCCTTACTTTATTTCCAAAGTTTTACTATTTATCATTGAAGGGGTTTTAAATTGTGGTGGAGATGCCGAGAACCCAGCTGTTTACATATCTTGTTGTAATAGAAAAACTAGAGATGATTTTCTGAATGATTGTAGAATGATGCAGATTCAGCCAAAAATGGCTCTAACCATTTGCTTGTTGTTAATTTACAAAAATATGCCTATGGTATATGCGTTCTTCAGTGCATTAGGTCAATGACTTTCTATTGATTAGCGTGCCATGTGGAGTGGAGGAGCAAGGTGGAGGCAAATGAATTGGGTCAACATGTTGACACTTCATCTTAATCAGGGGGTGTTGGCACACCAACCTCATTAGTTACGCTTGATAAGTCAGCGTGCGGCAGAGGTCAGAGGTACAGGGCTCCTCTGAGAAAAATGTTTGGAGAGATTGATCTATTGATCCATCCAGTGCCATAGGCTGAGATTGCCCTTGTTAAAGGTTTAATTAGACGTTTTTGATAGGGAGCAGAGTGGATCTCCCCCACTGGGACAGACTGTACAGATGGTTAGCAAATTGCAAGTTATTGGCATGACGTCCTATGGACTTAATGATGAACCATCAGTGTCAGCAGTTTCCCAACCAGATTTTTGAAAGCTATCCAGGGAGCGAGGAAGTTTGGTTTACTTTGGTTGTGATGAATCAGTTAGATGATGAATGATCTAATTGACACAATTTTGCAGTTTTATAATGTTGTATAGCTCAAATAGGTAACAAGTTAATCACGGAAATTAATAACTGATTAACCAATAAATAATAACAGCTTTTATATATTAAACAAGAAATGAAATGCTCATTAAAAGTATGTTTGACTGTGCGACCAGTTGACTTGATCTGTAAATGTTGTTCCAGTCACTAGTCGGCAACAGCAATACTAATTGGTTAAACATATGATTTTTTTTTTTATCATTTTCATCTTAGATGTTATGCAGCTAGCTGGAGCTGCAGCTCTGGGAGATGGCAACACCCCATTGTGTGATGGGAAGTTGTAAATAAGCGACGAGTACAGTTCTGCTGTACCTTTTGCAGTTTTATGTTGGCTGTTTCAAAATGAAAAGCAATCTGGCATATGACAACTCAACCACATTCTGCACACCTGAATAAAAAAGGCTGGTGGCGGTGCTAATGTCAGCCACACTTGGGAAATTAATGTGACGTGACTCTGTGTGCAGCAAGTGTGAATATGTGCCACAAATTGGCACACATTTGGGCATCATTTAAAATACTATTTGGTTATCAAATAATGGGATTAAAGGTTTCAAATAGCTCTTGAATACATGCAGTATTTGTGCAGGCAGCATTTGACCTCATCCATTAGATTGCTCCCTTTTGACTGTTATCTGAGTGTGTTTTAATAGACTTGACTAGACAATTAATTTCATTTACATTTCTTCTCTCACTCAATCAGCTAGTGCATTAGTCGCTGGAAACATCCCTAATGAAAAGTTCTCAGAGCCCAAGATAAACTAATCAAATTGCTTATGTAACACTCCAAAAGCAAATAATTTTTAATATAGGGTGATGTAAATGTAAAAAATGTTGAAATGCACTCTGATAATTTTTTGAATTTCTATTCACAGGCATGATTGTGATACCTTACGTAGCTTTTCTACAAGTCTGATTACTATACTGATATCAACCATTCCCCTGAAGCGTAACGTTTCTATACTTGGCTTTAAAGTCTTCAGGATCATTTTTATCTTGTAGTAGCATAACATTAAACAGTCAGTGACCCACTGACTTGATGAATGCACTAAAAGTTAATAAACTGTTCTTCAAAATGATATTGATAAAGTAACTCTGTTTGATGGGGATCGGTTACATCTGGCCAGTACTCAATATGTTTAATGAGATCCACCTTGATGTCATTCTGGTGATGCAAAGAGCAGCAGCTTGTCACAGCTGAGCTCAATAAATGTTAGTCGCTTTTGTTGTCTTTGTGAATCATTATAAAAAGGGCCGCTGGTCATTTTTTAATAGGTGAGCTAAATGACGGGTTGTTTTTGGACTCTTTGCAACAACTCATGTTTTGCATCTTTTGGCACCGATTTGCCAATTTGAATCATAAACGGTAAACAGAGGCCACATTATTTGTTGACTCTGGCTGCGGCGGATTGTTTGGCCACTGTTGCCGATTCTGTATGCACCACCTGTCACTGCGCGATTGCTGGCCCAACATCAGGCAGTCGGCAAGCTCAAACCAGCCATCAGATTTCAACACGGCCATTAGCGTGTAGTATGACGAGAAATTATGACCATCTGTCTAAAATCCGACACTGTTCCATTACAGACAAGCAGCCAGCGACATGCCCTCACTGCTCATCCCAGTTTATCAACCAATCAGTGCTGGAAATCCATCTCCAGCGTTGTCCTACTACCGAAGAGGAGAAGAATACCGGTCGTGGGAGGGGCCAGGGCCGAGGACGCTGCACTGGACAGGTTGGAGACATAAAGAAATTTTTTAAAGAGAGGATGTGAGCCAGAGTGTGATTTGTTTTTTCCAATCGAATAGCTGACGGGGTTAGTGAGGGAGTGGCGATGTGTCTCACGGTCCACATTTGGAGTTGGATTGTGACATTGTACTTTAAATAAGTAGACAAAAATTTAGATAATGACGACACCGTTTCTGTCATTTCATTCTGGTTTGTCTCCCTCTCGTCTCCTTTCCCTTCCTTTTCTTTATTCCTCCCTCAGATTGAGTGTGACCTTTGTGGACACCGTTGCATGACCCAAGAGGGCCTCGACCTTCATCGTTTATCCCACACAGGCCAGACACCTCTCAAATGCCCAGTGAGGCCATGCCGCCGCCGATTTATCTCTAACAGTGCCCTGGAGGAGCATGTGCTGGCGCATTTTCAAGGAACGCTCAGCAAGTCCAAAAACCGACCCCGCTTCCGTTGTCAGATTTGCCACAAGGAATTTGCCTATAATTCCACCTTCAACGTTCATATGAGGACACACACTGATGAGAGGCCCTTTGAGGTAAGAAGCACTGTGGCGTGTACTTGTGTAAAGGTAGTTTCTTTCAGTCTTAAGAATCCTATTTCTCTCTCTTTATACAAGGTCTCGAAATCTTTTAAACACCTGTATTTCAAAATGAAACTGAGAACTGCCTCATCCCCATCCACGGTCACACCCGCTCATAGCTGCGGCCATCTCTCTGGTTCCGGACCATGGCCATTTGTGCAGAGTGTGTCCTGCGGGTGTTTTCTCCCTCTCTGTGTACCTGTGATTAATGGCAGGGCTGAGTTAGGGCCTGTCAGCTCCCCTCTGTGCCTGTTACTATTCTGGGATTCTCTCCCTCTCTCTCTGCTGCTCTGGTGACGAGGCAGGACATCAACTATAGACCCACCCAAGCCCATCTCAGCTTTAGAAATTGATTTAATATTTGTGGCTTCGCTTTGAGCCATGATCTATCAGGCAGGGTGAGGACTGCGGTTCAAGGAGCACCGGTTCTCAAACACAGAGGCAGTTACGGGGATACATTTTAATTTATATCAAATATACCTTGTGTTCCTGGAGGAACATATGTGTTTGCTCAGTTTATAAAGAGCAAACTTCACAGGAAAAGTAATTATATTAGAGTGTATTTCACAGAGATACTGAAACTGCAGATCTGTCAATAGGGATTGCAATTTCAATCTGAGTGTCCCCAGTGGGAATCAAAGCAAAGCTCAATACTGTTACTCCCCTGTAGTGCTTCAGGTTTAATCATCTATCTACTTTTATTTCATTGTCTGCGCTCATTTGGGAGTGAACAGAACAAATGTTGGTGTTGCAGGAATGATGCCGTTGAACTGTTGATTACTAAAATGATTATTTAGAAAAGTCAAGCTCTTAGATCACTGCTAATATTTTTTCTGTTGTGTAACTCTGTGTAATTTATTACACTCCCCTTACACGCAGAGCTGCAGGGTTTAGTCAAATCGATTATTTCAGCGACAGAATGTTCATCATTAGCCTGTGACGAAGCTGAAAATGACAAATGTTCTCTGGCTTCTGCTTCTTATTTGCTGGTTTTTCAGCTTTTGTCAGGTAAAACACGATATTTGAAGACGTATTTCCTTCATTTCTTTTTTCATCTGGTGTGTGGATGTCTTATTGACCAAACAATTAATTGCTTGTGTGGGACTGATGATGATGATATCTTTTTATTGCTCTGTATTTGTCCTTCCCCCTCTGTCTTCCCTATCCCATTTTCTTTCTGCTCTTTCTGTGTCTCAGCCAGGAGTGCTGCATCTGCAGAAAAATGTAAAGAGAGGTTTTAGGAATTAATTGCAGTTGAGTTTGTGTGCTGCCAGAGTTGTGAACTTAACTTTCTCGCCTCTCTCTCACCTTTTCCCCTCTTCTCTGTTCTTCCACCAGTGCGCCACATGTGGTAAGCGCTTCCGCCAGCTGCCCCATCTGCAGGATCATGAGCGCATCCACAGCGGCGTGCGGCCTTTCTGCTGCTGGATTTGCGGCAAGAGTTTCAGCGTCGCCGCTCGTCTCACCGAGCACGCCCGCACCCACAGCGGCGAGAAGCCTTACCCTTGCCCTCACTGTCCCGCTGCCTTTCGGTCTCGTTCCAACCTGGATAAACACATCCGACTTCACGGGGACCTGCCTCCGGAAACAGCGGAGCAGGTGGTTAATGCAGCTGAAGCTGCTCAGGTCCAGAAGGTGCTGGAGGGAGCCAAAGCATTGTCATCTTTGGCCACCATGGAAGAGGTCGAATCTGGCTCTGTGCAGACCATTTACGTGCTGCAGGGAGCTGAAGGGGCTACCGAGACCGTAATGATCCCATCCGATCAACTCAGCAGTTTAGAGGGAGCGTCGCAGGTTGTCATTCTGCCCTCCTCTGTACTGGGAACTCAGGCCATCACTGTTCCCACCATCACAATGGACGGCAGTGAAATCACCATGGTGGAGACAAGCCAGTCACCACAGCATACCATTGAGTTCATTATGGAGGAGACTGTTTGAAGGTAGCTTAGTAAATCGTGGACAACAAGGACATGAAAAACACTGAATGATTAATCGCTAATATAGACTGCTGGTGATCTAAATATTTTGACAGATGAAGCCAATACCCTGTACGTTTATTGTCTGGCAGATTTCCAAGAGAGTTTAAGCAAAACTCCCCACCTGTTTAATAAGTTTTCTTGAGCAGACAAGTGAATTTATGACATAGAGGAGACATTGAGCGGAACACTCACATGCTAAATTAGCTTTTCAGACTAATAGAACTGATTGTGTGCATTTACTGCCCCTGTTTATTAGGGGACGACGTGGTTGCCTATGAAGTGTTCTCTGCTTTCTTTATAATAAAACGTTTGAGCATTCACTCTTGTGAGCGTCGATCATTTCATTAGGTGGATGACAAGAGGGCATTGCCCCCGTCTCATCAGATGGGACAGACTTTATAGGTCCTGCTGTAAATTGGCACCTCAGCCAACATTAGGAAGTAGCCTGAGCTGAGAAACATAAAGACCCGCTCAGCAGCAGTCGCTGTCGAGATTTTGAAACCGCTGTTTCTTTCTGTCTCACACACACACAGACACACACTGATGTTAGCGAATGGCACAGCGAAGCAGAGTAATGTGTGTAGATCAAGTCTAATGCTCCAATAATTTGTAGGACATTACGTTATTGATTTGTTTTGTGCTGTAATTAAATACAATAATAATAGGGATACGGCGAGATTCATGATGATTTAACTGAAGTACAGCATTATGCAGTGGAAAGTTGTGTAATGAAATTATCCAGCACTTGCTGTATAGTTATCAAAAATAATGATCCTATTTGTGTCTGAATTGGAAGAGGCATAATGTGATATAAGTTTTGCCAGCGCTGCAGTAGCCCATTATAGGCTTCTAAAGTGCAGTTTATGGCTGTCTCCCACCCAGTGATTGCTGACAGGGGGGTTTGAGACCACATACACGCAGAGGCACTCAGTCTTAGTTTGTTTTCATGTCATAGAGGCAGAAATGCTGATGATTGTGCGGGTAACTGAAATGGGGAAATGGCAGCATTTCTGCAGAGTGAGACGCACATCAGGAAATAGAGGGCTCCTGAGGAGCAAAAAGAAGCCGGTGCCAAAACTTGAGCTTTTCGCTGCTTTTTTTGAGACACTCAAAAGCCTGTGAGTCAATAAATACATGTTTTTTTTTTTCCCTCTTCCTGGCAAATCATGAGAGCTGATATTCTGGTGGAGTGCCATTTATTATACCTGCTGCTTGACATTGAAACAAAAACACACAAACACGCAGACATAATGAAATTGTTGATGCTGGCGGGGAAATCATGAGACCGGTGGGGCACACTAACTGCAGCGCGAATGTCTTTTTGATCTGTGGAAGACGGTATGTCATCAGTAGATCAGACTTAATCTTTTCATGGTTTTTAATTTAATCCTAGTCATTTAGAAAAAAGTAAAAGTAATTTAATCCCTACTTGTCTGTAGTTTAATGAGGTTTCTCATGCAGTGCAGTTTCTTGCAGTTATGCTAACTACTAAAAAACCTACAGTACTGTCTGTAGACACCCCTCTTTATATTTTGTCTTGGAAATGGAAAACGGGTGCAGTAGTTTACTGAAGAACTGAGTTTGTGCATTTCAGTGAATTGCCCAGGAGTTTTTTTGCCACCTCTGTACATACTGATGATGATTTAAACAAAAAAATGTGATTAATTGCTTCACAAAATAACTCCTACGTCTGTTATGTGTAGTTGGAACACTGTTTCATTCCTTAAGTTAGGAGGCTTCAGTGAAGGATCAACTGAAGGTCCGCATCAATTTATTTCTGTTTTTTAAGGACACAACTTTCATATTCTCTTCTCCACTTACCCAGTTCTCAAGTCTTAAGGTTCCACTGCTCAATAGTTGGGTTTTTTTGTTGTTTTTTTAGCAGCTCTTTGAGAATCAACTTCTTGGTCCAGAAATAGACTTTTATGTCAAACTTTGCTATGTTTGGCTTTTTTCTGTAGATTTAACTGAATAAATGAGAACAAATGTGTTTTTTTGCAGCAGGCTGCTAGTAACAAAGAGCCTAAAGACACAATTTAAAACTGGTTGTTTGCCAAGTTGTCTGTTATGTGTAGACACGATTCTGGTTCATCCCTTGAGTTATGTGCCTTTTTATGTTTGAATGATTCATAGGTCAGTGTTAAGTGGCTTAAAAAGTAAACATTCCTCTGAAAATGGGACAAAGGCTGGACTGAAAATGAGTCGGAAATGTCCAAGGCAATATTCAAAGTCAAGATCGCCTTAAAAAGTAAAAGTATAAGAAAGCCTGGCTCATGAAATCGGGTGAATATGAAGAGGTAAAGAGTGGCTCAAGTCTTTTGCAAAGTGCTAAACAGAGTGAATGTGCAAATGCGGCTGAAACGAGCTGCACTCATTAAAATTATTTACTATAATAGGAGAGTGATCAGATCTTCCATTGTCAAGTAGATTACAGTGTTTATGAAAATGGAGCGTTTAAAATAATCGGCATACAGAAATAGATCTAGTGTTTAAAAAAAATAACCGCTCATTAAAATGGTGAGATGTTCAGTCATTATAGCATCGATCGGAGGAGATATAACATTTATAAAACCGAGTTGAGTTTATCCATCCATCTATCTAGCTGTCTGTCTGTCTCAGGCAGCACAGTAACTGATTTTTGTGTACACTAGAGTAGTAATATTATGTTAATATTCTTGCAAGTGCTGTGGTGATTTTTGCAATTATGTTTTAAAATTAATCATGGCTTGTATAAGCTATTAAAGCAGGGAGAGATAAGGGCCTTTTCTTAATTTTAATACAAGCAAATGAAATGCTGCAACTATGCAGCCACATAACCTCACGAGTGTCCTCATTGCAAACAAAACAGCCCGAAACGAGCACACGCAGTAGCTTCTCTCACTGTGGGCATCCCTTTGATTCCCACTTCTGCTTGTATCATAAACACTAAAAATACCTAAGTGACCCTCTGGAGAGGATGTGCATGTTCAGCTTTTAGCTCGGAGCAGCAAACTCGCTGACATCACAGTGTCCCGAGCAGGTGGAGGACGCCACGAGCGCTGTTTCTGGCTTTTATCTCCAGGTATGCGCAGCACTGCAGCTACCGAGTCAATATGGAGTTTTTAAGTGTGGCCTAAAAAGTAAAAGCAGTCAGCAATATTTGGAGTACTTTTTCATTAGAGGCAAGTGAGTGAGCTTTATATGTGTTACCTTTAAACATTTTAGCATGACGTGTGCAGGTAACTCCTGCCAGGTGTTTTAACCGTGTCTCACTTTTCCAGCTAACCTTTTAGCTAGCTGCTGTTCCAGCCACTTATTTTAATCAACTTCGCAGTGGCGTGTCCAGCGGGGTGGCCTGGGGGGGCACAGGCCACCCCCCCAACCAGACTGGCCACCCCAGGTGCCACCCCAAAGGCAAAACAATAAAATTCAATCAAATATCAAATGTACGATTATGTTTTCACGGTGAAGCTCAGATATAAGAGTGTAAGTGAATGCAGCATTGGCTTCTGCGCTATGTGCATCAAGTTAGCAAAGGTAGGAGAGCCAAGCACGAAAGACGGCACTGCACGAAACAATTTTTCGGTGAAAGAAAATGAGGACAGAATAAATGTCCCGGTAAGTAATATTAAGTTTGTTGAGTTTAGTAAACTTCGGTGAAATTAGAATACCAAGGAAAAAATTACACTTAAAGAATTATTGCAGCCGTCGAATATTTCAGACAGTAGGCTACTGAGGGCAGCTAACATAAGAGTTATGAGTTATAAAATATAATCTAAGTCGTAACATTGCTGTATGGAGCTGCAGATTTGGTTGCAGGTTAACATAGCTGGACTGGCCATCGGGCATACCGGGCATATGCCCGGTGACTTATTTTTTATTTTTTTTTGTAATGGCATGAACAATGAGAGGTGGTGGATTGGCCAGATGCAGGTCGATGTGTAAAAATAACTCAGTTGTTTGGTGGTGGCTATGGCGGGGCTTCCACAGAGGCCAGCAGGTGGATGAGGGAAGGGGAGGCAGGAGGAGAGCCCCGAGGCGGCCGCCAGTCCGAGTGTCAGGTGAACTGAACTTCAGGTAAGAAGTTATGACCTGCAGTCTATCTGGGTCAGATATAAACCAAGTTTAGGTGCAGTTTATTTTTGTTGTGCTGACTTTTTACTGTCAGTTACAATAACTCGTACTGCGTTCTAGCCAGCTTGACGGAGTTTTTATACAGCTGGGTGGGTGCTATGATGTTACTGATAGTGAACTTCTCTCATTCTCTCCCCCTCCCTCTCCTGTTGCTACTTCAATCATGAAACTGATCAATGATCAGCTGATCGGCTTTTTTCTCTTGTTTATTTATCGCCCACTTTGCGCCAGAAAGGAAACCAGCAGATGTCGCGCTAAACAACAGCAGCACGTTTAAGCTTGATCAGCTTTTGTTAGAATTTATTTAATATTAATTTCTAGTATCAGCTGATGTTTGCTGGAGCCACAGCTGTAAACCTGCTGGTCATGATGTCGGTTTGGTTATGTGGTGAGAGGGAAACATGAAGATGAAACCAGGAGATGTCCTTACTGAATCATCAGAGCTGAACAGATGATGGAGAAACAGGTTTACCTTTTAGGTGACATGGATGAGTTGAAGGGAAGTTATGAACTGTTTCTGAGAGACAAATAACCCCAGGATCCTTTTTTATGTAGCTGACAGCTGGTAACTGTGCAGGGGCGGGTCTAGGAAAGTTTTGCCAGGGGGGCAGGTAGGGCATTAACAGGCAAAAGGGGGGCACAAAGAAATACCTTTCTTTCTTATTCTCATTTAAAATGTCTAGCTTTTATTAAATAATTATCTAAATCTTACAACCAAAGTTTTTATCTGATGTAAAATGTATAGAAATCATACATATACCAACAAGACGGTGTACATATGGAAAAGATATATATAAATTTTATAAAGTTTGTATCTGTCTTGTGTGAAACTTGTATGAAAAGCATACAAGAGTAAAAACAGATATAAGATCCCTTGAAAGATTATATAATGAATCTTGTATGTTTTGGATACTAAAACAACATATGAAAGTAATAAGAAAGTGGCCACTTTCATGAGTAAATCATGTAAGTTTTTACTATTTCTTTTCCATATGGGACTGTCACAACAGCATTTGTTTTCATTCAAAGGCTTTATGGCTTTAATACCTGGTGGGCCGGTCTGTAGTCAAAATGCCCGATTTTCTGTCCCAGTCCAGCCCTGCAGGTTAATACTGGCAGTGTCACCATGCCAGCTGACTGTATTTCATCATCAGCCAGTGTTGTTCTTGATCAATATTACCAAAGTTTACCATAAGGCAGCATAGAAAGTATTTACTTGCTTTCAGGTTTCATTCAAATGTTAGTCTTTTCAGTTGTTTCCCCACTTTTTTCCTGTTTCAAAATCACCAGTTTGTGAGAAGATTATCTTCTTTTTTTTAACAGGCAGATAAAGTTTTACATTGGAATTGGCTAATTTGTCAATTGTTTGTTACAAATGTTCGTATTTTAATATTCAAAAATGTTTTTGCCCAAAACATATGTGCACTATATGTCAGTAAAAATACTATGCAAATATTGCTGTCCTTGAATACTGAGTAAACACTGACAAAGCACTGATTGTATCTCTTGTACTTTATCAACACAGTATCTAAAAACTTTGCACCATAGTGGTTAAAATCTCATTCGAATAAGAGTTAAAAGCGCATTCGGTTATTAGGTTTATAGGGTTATTGAATTATGGTTAACGGTTGGTAGGTCTGTGAAGGTTCTCAGTCATCCAGGTCATCGTAGTCAAAGGAGCTTGCAAGCTCCTTTGATTAACGGTTGGTAGAATTTTTTAAACTTTATCTGCCAATTACATCTGCCACCCTTCTCCAAATCTGTGCCCCTACCTGGCCCCCCCAACAAAAATTTTCTAGACACGCCACTGCAACTTCGATCATTTGTTTATACTTTAACAGAGTCATTTAATGTTTAATTTTTTGTTTGGAAATGACTCGAGCAATTTAAATATGTATTTATTAGTTTAGCCTAAGATTTAAGTTTTCCATCAACATTTACACAAATGTAACTATTACTTTTAGCCATCTTATTGTGTTGCTCGTTCAGCCACTTTTTTTTCTGTTTAAATAGAATTTTACTGGAGTTTATAAATAATTATAATATTAAGGAGAGCTCTCCAGCAATCAGATGATCACCTATGAGCAGGATGACCAGCTGTCATCCTTAACTCAGCATTTTTTTCTTTGTCCCCTTCTCACATTTTGAGATAGTCTCCCACATTTTGATTGCTTTCTCAAAAAGTCTGGCTTTTACCCAAAGTATATGAAGGGAAGGCTTTTTACTATATTCAGAACTTCAGCCTGTCTAATGCCACACTCATCAGGGAAAGACACCAAAAAGTCACAGGCTTTGCAGATTTGGGTGACTATGATGGAAGCTGCCATGAAGAAAATAAAGCAGCAGTATATTCTGAGAGACAGGAGGGGGTATGGCGTAAAGTGACAGAATACATGTATGTCATAATTTTATAATAATAGTGACACTTGTCAGATATGGCTAAAAAATAGAATAAAAAAAAAACTATGGATAGATCCAAAACCTGAAGAGCAACTGAAATAACAGCATGGAAACATTCAGACTACCTTTCAGCATTATTGATGTGTCCCACTTTGTCTCACAAAAACACAGCGGTTGCCTCACATTTAGTTTGATCTGGCCACCCTACCTGTGAGCACCACATGGCGATGGTGGGGAGGAAAAAAAGCTCCCTCTTACTAGGAAGAAGCCTCAAATCAGGCTCAGGGAGGTGCAGCTGTCTGGCACTGCTGTCTCGGTTTGTGGGGACAGTAAAGGCATAAAAGAAAAACAGAGAGGGTAGAAACAATAAGCAGGATGTGATGACAGCCCTAAAAATCCAAAGGCATTTGGCCATGATTTGCCAACTTGTGGCAACATTGCTCTGTGTGTACACAGCCCTTCAAAAGAAGAAAAAAGATTTTTCTCAAACGCTACACTAACGTGATAAAACAACATGAATAAAATGTATTTTACAAACGTTACTATGACATTACATCTGATCAGAGACCAGGAAGATGCACAAATTCCTTTGGGGGTTTCCCATCCAGTGAAAAAATCTACACAAATCAAATATCCAGAGCCATCTGCTGCAACGACCCTCTGTGGGTAAGAGAGCAGCAGAAAGAAGCGTTGTTACTATGGTTGTAGATCCAAGTCAGGGAAGTGTTTTTACATCAAGTTATCAAATGAAACATCGTGCTATCATTTGTATCATTGTTGTGAGAAGCTTTTGTTATAATAAGAGTGAGGGGCAGACGCCCTGGACAGGTCTTTTGCAGGGCTAATGCCAGATTTAGACTTTGTAGAGCCTATGACGTAACCTACATAAGTGGCCGACATCGTCGGAGTTTATGTTAATACACACTCACATTACACAGTACATAATAATTACCGTGAGGTTGTGTCCCGGTGTTTTATATGTGGTGCCAGCCAACAAATAAAATGCTGGTACTTTTACCTCCTCGTCCTTTGTTGTGATCATTTTTTTAGGGGCAAATATATTTGTCTCTCAAATTTCTCTTTTTCTGACATTTGTGAGTCCTTATGTTGATGCTGAGACGATGATTGATACATTCTCACTGATAAATTTAGAAACTGTGGCAAAAAATAGCTGGAAATGACAAGGAAGAATCGAGGGTGCCGAACAGGCCAGTCACAGTCGTTGTGGGCTATGTCGACTCGACATGTAGTTACACCGCGGCGCACATCAGGTTACTCTGTAGATTTTCCAATTAAGTATGAATCCCAAACATTTAGACCTATGGCTAATTTAAAAACACCAGATGATCTGACATGTTTGTCTTTGTACTGTGAGAGGAAGGGAACCCACACAGGCACTGGTAAACTCCGTGTGTGTGTGTGTGAGTGGGTTCAAACCAGGACTTTCTGACTGTGGGATGACAGTGCTAACCACCGCACCACTGTGCTGCCCAGCATTGCGTAATATGAACTTTAAGTAAGCACAAGAGACCAATTGAGGAAGTTAACACTTAGCTGCCCTAACCACGGGTAGTTGAACCGACTATCCTGAAATATAATCATGGCATTTTTCTTTTTTAAACTACTTGAAATAGAATTACTCTGTATTTTTAGTTTGGATTTAGTGGTGAAACACCAGTAAATGCAGTGTAAATAAAACCCACAAATTACTCAGGCAGTGTGCTCTTACAGCACATGGCCTGGAGTTATGCTCTAAAAGCAGAGTGAAACTGAGGTTCTTGTAGGTATATCTTACAATGATCTGGGTAAAATTAGCATGTGCTTTCCTGAAGCGAATTATAGTAAATATAGCATATGTTACACACCAACGGTATTAAAAAATAACAACACAGACCTACAGTGAGTTCCACTAAACCCACTTAATACTGAGTCTCTAGAGAAGCGTTAATGTCGTGTTTTTTTTGTTTTTTTTTTGTTTGTTTTTTTTTTAAATGGCATTTTTATTGACATCTTGGCAAGTTGTGGATGCCGGGAAAAGCTTTGTTTCCAAGGTAACATGACAGAAAAATCTCGTAGCTGACATAGATTAGCCCTTGTGTTTTAATAAAAAAGGAACATTTAATTTAGCATGGGAGCCGTCTAATTTATATATGGCAATTGGTGTTTTCATCTGTCATCTTTCCAGTGACACGCATGACACGTGTCTTCAAGTACGTTATGAGCATTCAAAGGGGATTAATTTCTATATTTGTGTACTACACTCATAATTTTGCCTTTAAGCATTTCATGCAAATAATATCTTGGCTAAATGTGAAGACGGCTAATTTCACCCAGCCCTAAACGGATACCTAAAAGTACTACTGCAGTGTATTTGTGATGGATGCAATATCAACATCAGAGCAACACTGGTATGTGGCTATTAAAGGTCAAACAATTTACCAGGCAAAATCATATATACTAGTAATTCTACAGGCGAAGGAAAATATCATAAATCACATTAAGGTCAGCGTACAGTATGTGCTGCACTACACAATGCAAGAAAAATGATACCGTTACGTAGGGAGACAGACATGTTTTATTAAGTTGCATGCATGCAGTACGCACCTTTACATCTCTGCTGTGTTTTAAGATTATTCATCCCAGCTGAAAAACGTTTCACTTCTTCCACGGCGATCTGTCTTAACAAATAAAGTCTGAGTTACGGGGCATGCAGAAACATGATGTACTTCTTTGTGTTTGACTAAATAAGCGCACTTATGCAAACTTATTCAGCCGGCTACAGCTGACTTCCCAACTTTATTATCACATCGATGTTATTAATGTATGACTGACCTATTTAAGTAATGGTATACATTTATCATTCTCTATGTCTTGTGATTATATATTTATTGCTGGCACATGCTTCCTCTCCGCCCTCTGTCCTTTTCTTTTTCTCCTTTTTCGCTCCTTTTTTTCTTTTTTGCATCCTCACCCTCCTCTCTGTCTCTCTCGTCCCTCACCAACCCCCCACCTCTCTCTTTGCTGAGGTGGCTGTAACTGCTGTGACTTTGACAAAGTATTCTCCACGTGTATTTCAGCGTACGTGTGGATGCAGGGTGTGTGTGTGTTTCTTTTTTTTTAGTTTGCAAATGTGTCCGACTGTTGCGCACGCAGCGTCCATCTGTGTGTGTCAGCTTACTGCAGCGTGCTCGCACTTACGTCTGCCGCTGCTGCTGCTTATCTCCGTTACCCTCTCACTTTTTTCATCACTTGCCCTCTTGTTCACCTTGTTTCTGCCTATGTGATACCCCCCCCCCCCCCCCCCACCTCCCTCTGCTAGTCCCCTCCCTCATGTTTGCTCCTTCCTCTCTCTCTCTCATTGATAGTGAAGCATATGTGACTGGAATACTGAGGAGCTAATCATTATGCCATGAGCACAGCGCAGTGCTCGGGCAGAATGTCAATTCTCCCTCCTCTCTCTGTCTTCCTCTGCCTTTCCCTTCCCTCTCGTCCACGCTTTCCAAGCAGTAGTTAACATGGAAGCCACATTTGCGCTCTACACAGTGAAAATTAAGGAAACACTCTCACACGTAACGCCCGGCGCTTGCAAACACTGGGCTTTTAACACCTGCACTTAAGTGCAATGTGTAATGGTTCGGCGAGGTTTACATTTGTGCTGCGGATGGTATTTGGAGTGTGCGCGCGTGTTACATAGTTGTTATGTAAAAGCACTCCACATCAATTTGTCAAGAGCAAAGTGGTGTGGGATGGAGATGAGAGACAGCTGTTGAATGCATATTTAGAGAGAGGAGGGAGACTGAAACAGAGAGTGACAGCAGACTTTCTGTGGAGGCCTAAATCACCACTAATATTAAGGTAAATAACCACGTAGGATTATTCGCATTATATTGTAAACACTTAAAAAGATGGAGGTATGATACGGAGATAGTCGTGCGCATGCAGCAGTCTCGGTGTCACTCAGCAGCGAAGGAAAACACAAATGAGAGCGGGGTAAATTAAACTAGAGGTAAATTAGACTGCGTGCACGCGCTTGGACTGCGGGGTGCATGTCAGCGTGTCTGATGAAATGGGAGAGACAGCACACCGAGACTCCTCCTGACTTCTTGAAAACTGCAGCTGTGGGTCACAGCTAGGGGTAACGCTGTGTGTACGCAGCCCTCCAAATCTTCCACTGAAAAACACACACACACAAACACACCACATGCACACAGACTACAAAGGAACTTTAAATTTGCAAGTTGGACAGACGCACAAACAGTCATATCCAAATGTCCACATAAACACACACACACATGCATAGAAAAAACCCCAGCCGTGGCCTAAGGGAACCTCTAGCGTGACATGGTTGCAGTCTAATAGGCTCAAGCATGAGTGAGTAATAGGTGTTCCAGCACTGTCCGCCCACTGGACAAAGACATCTTGAGATGCACATTATTTTATGAGATGCAAAGTGAATAGGTGAAAACATGATGATGCATTGGGTGGGCGGTGAGTGGAGGGGGCTGTTTGAAACCAAAGCGGAGGAGACAGCTCAGCATTGTCACATGCTATATTTGCTTCCTGGTTTAATTAGGGGACAGGTTAGCGGACAAGCCAGAGTTGATATACCCAGAGGCTATCATTTAATATATGAGACGCAAATAGGTTTTAACATAACGTACAGCACTTAGCATTCAGGTTATGAATGAAATAAGTCATAGGTTGGACTGGAGCAGTGCGGATTAATTAGTGATCGACACACAAGCATATTTATTTATTTTTGCTGCCACTTTATTAAATTAAATTCAATAGATTACATCTGGACAAATCTTTTAAAGCATAGTGTACAAACATCACTGTTAGGCAACACAGTGTTGTCACTAGCAATTAAAGCGCCACCTCATGCACAGAGTGACAAAATCAATGATTCAACACACCGTGGTGAGTTTAAAAGCCTTGGAGGACACAAAATGCTAAGAGAGCGCTGGGGCTGTAAGGTTAAGAAAAAGATCTATATTGCAAAGGCTACTTGGACCCACCAGAGAGGAGCAGTGGTATCATAAGGCCAGTGTCCCAGTCTAGTTAGGGGGGGATGAGACAGCATAGCCTGATCGAAAGTGGGGATATGGGAGTTAGACAGTGACATCATAGGCTGTGAGCTGCTCCTCTGGAGACTGCTGTCTGCTTGCAATGGGCTCGTGCTGTTGCTGAGTTGTGCCTTGTATGACTGAACATTATAAATAGTGAGAAGGGTGTCAGCTCCATTCAAGGGAGTTGTGCATGAAGAGTCGGGGTGCTCCAGTGAGAGGAGGAATGTTTTTCAGCAATGGCTTGGGTGTGTGGGAGAGGAAGTAGTCCCCACCTTTCTGTGAGTTACATATACCTGATTACAAGTAAAAGTGTTCTACTGAAAGTTTGATTCATTAGTAAAAAGTATAGGCAGCCCATTCTTCTTAATAAGACAAAGGACTCACTATGCTGAAATGCCATTTACCACTTGAAATCAATTCAACTCAATTTTATTTTATTAAGTATTGCATTAGTTCATTTCTGTCAGGACCACTTTAGTCAAAACTGGATTTTTCTTTTCCATCTGTGGTAATTTCTGTCTGCTGCTGGACCACCTGGGGAGCTGGGGGTGGGGCTTGGGATCAATGACAACCGACATCACATTGATTCGGTTAAAAATGGTATGAAATGAAGGAGCTGGGGTGGAGGTGGGTTTCCAAAGTGGCTTACAGAAGCATGATTATAATTAAAATGCTTATCTAATTAACTTGCTATTGAAGACTATTATATATTTATTAAACATTTACTCAAACACTCACACTGGATGGATGCATCCTTGGTGGGGGGAGACTCGGGGGTTCAGTATCAAGATCCTTGATCCTTCGACATGCAGACTGAAGTAGGCAGGGAATCGATCCGCAACCTTGTATCGCTCATGTTTAAAGGGCTCATATCATGCTTTTCCATATTTTCTGTCACTGTGTTGTTATAGTTCAGAGCTTCAGACGCTCTAAACACCCAGCTGATTTCTCAGACTCGGCTCTGTCTTCAAGCACAGAAGCCCCTCCCACAAGTGGGATATCTAGCTGGCTAGACAAAACCTAAAACCCCAGATAGCAGGTATCACAATGGTGGTTTCTCTGGCGACTCAGAGTTTCTGCTTAAAGATCTTTGCACGCTCACATAATGGCACCGCCTACTCCAGACAGAGAGCAAAAAAATGGGTAATAAAGATTAAACATAAAATGTAACAGTAAAATGAGATGCTGTTACTGCAAATAAACTACAAATGTAACAGATGAATTTTCTGATCTGTGCATTATTAGCTGCAATTGGAGCAGTGCAAAAGAGACTTAACAGCATTTGAAGCAAGCATAAAAACATTTACACACTTTATGAATCACCAGATTAATGCATGCAAATTTCAGTACCAGTGCAGCTCACATAATATGAACTGCTGCAAGTTTACAGCTGGGCTTCACTCGGTTGTTTTAGTAAGGCGCTGCTTCAGAAGTTCCACAAAAAAAGTACGAAAAGCATAAATGGTATTTCTTCAAGAGAGAATCTTTATCACGCTCATGAGACGCTGTAAACAGAAAGAATCAGTGAAATGATGATGCTTCTGGAGTTTAAACCAAACCATGAGTTACTGCAGAACACTTTACACTCAACATAACTCGATAACCCATTAATCTCACTTTGTAGTTCACCCTTCCTGCGTTCAGACCTTCTGTTTGCCGGTGGTAGCCTGTCAGAATAAATGTGGATCCATCAAAATGACTTATTTTAGACCATGACTTCACCAAGGCTCAGTAAAAGATAAATAAGGGTCATATGTAAATCTGAATTCTGCAAAACTGCTCTAGTAGAGTCCAAGAATAAAAATATGGAGATGGAAATGAGCTAACAGCATGCTGTGATAGTGTTATGCACTGGTTTATCGACTGAAGATTGCATCTGCCAATATTTGTCTTGTTGACCGCGCACTCATGCATCCGCACCTCCAGCCAATTTAGAATCACCAGTTAACCTCGCAAGCACGTCTTTGGGCCGCTTGCGAGGGTAATTGGTGCTAATGCCTCAAAAAAGATCCAAGCCGACCAGGAGCGTTATTGCTAACCGCTACACCACTGTGTTGGCCTTATCAGCAATACATTTTCATACATTTGCACGACTTAATTTGTCCTTATATAAAGAACATGTGATAGAGGCGGTGGCGTCCAGTAAAGTGGATTTCATTTAAATATGAAAAGAATTCATGAAAAATTGACACTGTCAATAAGAAATAAAAAAGCGTGTTCAATAATTTATTAATTCACGACGTGAGGAGAACGATTCATGGTGGCGTGAATGATGCAGCGCTGCTCAGGTTTCTGACCAAACTAGCTCTCAGGGCTCTCTCCTTTTATTACAACCTTCATCGCAAAGTTAAAAAACTTTATTGCAGATTTGTCTGACGACACCGAGGGAATCCATAACGACAACAACAAAACAAAGAAAAAAATACACCGGCATCGGTTGTTGTTTCATATATTCTTAGTTAAACGCGGCGCCAGCATCACAATTTCACAATTAGTGGTTCCCCTCTCTGATTGGATCTACGCCTTCATGTGTCTGTGTGTGCACATTAGCGACATTATGTCAATATGCGCCTTTGCGTGTGAGCCGACGGGCGTGTTTACATTGTGGCGCGCTGGTGTCTGCACGTTTGTGTGTGTGTGAGTGTGTGTCACGGGGTACGAGACGAGGCGAGTGGTGCGGTCGTGTGATAGTGTTTGTCACCCCGAGCGAGCAGCCACGTCAAACTCTGTCAGGGTAGTTTTCCCCGGCCGTGGGTGTAACACATCCCTCTGATTACTCTCTCTGTCTTTCTGTTGCCGTGTGTGTGAGTGTGCGTCTCATTCAGATAGTGTGCGTTTTCTTCATGACCAGCTTTTTCTTTTGCCCCCCCACATTTCAAATGCTTATCGGACAAACTGACAGTGAGAGCAAAGAGAGAGAATGGAGGGGTGATGGGTTTTTTATTTTTGATATTCATCTTTGAGAAAAATACCTAGGAGGGAGAGAGAGCGTGTAGAGGAGTGGGTGTTGGGAAGGAGGAGGGAGGGTGAGGAGAGAGTAGGAGGGTGCAGAGAGGGACGGAGAGAGAGCTAGCTGATTAGATTGGAGAAAGCCAAGGAGGTACGGGTATACTATTGAGCAAGGGGAGAGGCAGAGGGGAGGGTGACTAAGTGAATGCAGTTTGCCGTCGCGTGTCGCCGTATCACAGCGAAGTCCACTGGCAGGCAGACGGATCGGACCCGAATCAACAAATGGAGACAGAAAAACTGGATGTATACTGCATGTGAGGAGAAACCAAGGGAGGATATAGAGTCTGCCTTCATATCATTTTATCTTTGCATCTAATACTACTGTGAGGAACCCACAGGGAGGGAAAGAAAAACAGCGGACAACTCATTTTTCCTCTAACACGTCTGTGAAGCAGAGGAGCTGTGAATAGAGTGAGCTGTGGGACTCGCTGGGATTTCTGAATATAAGCTCAGTAAGTATTTGTATAGGCTGTGTAAAGGCACTGTATGAGTGTGTGTATATGTGTGTGTGTGGACTGATGCCTCAGCTTTGTGCGCTGCCTCTGATGTTTTTTCCTCATAAGAAAAAGGCGAATATAAGGAGCGCTGGGAGGGAATTTAAATCCAGTTGTGCCGCTGCAGTGTTTCCCTTTATTGTCACATGTTGTTGGCGTCACTGAGCTGCTTTTCTTTTCTAATTTAAACAACTACCCCAGACTTGACTCTGTGTGCTGTTTGTGCCTTTTCCTCCTCAGTTGCCGGTGTGTGAGTGTGTGTGTGTGTGTGTGTGTGTGAGAGAGAGCTGATAATAGCAGCTCCATTGGTATTCAGCGGAGGGAGCTCCAGGATCTCGCTGCGCCTTTCCCCAGGATGGGATCACAGAGCAGGGATTGTGCTTGCCTGTGGAGAGCCCGCTGAAATGGGTGAGTGTCCATCCCGCTCCTTTTTTCCCCCTCCTCTTTTCATTCTCTTTCACCTCTTAGTTGATTGTTTCCTAAATATATATAAATATGTATATATGTGTATGGCTTTAGTCTGCAGTTATATACAGAGCATTTTCATTCCTGATGGGCCCCCCTCGTTTCCTTGTGTCTCACCCACTCACCCTGTCCAGCCCCACCTGTTTCCCTCCATCACTCCTTCCATCCTCCTTTTCTTTTACCTCCCCCCAAACGCCTCAGGGCATAAGCCGTCCTATCCAGTTTTAATGGATATAGACAAACTCTGAATGGCTCAATCCATTTTGCTGCCTGTCTCCCCCCTCTCTTTGCCTCCTTTTCCATCTTCCCCTCTTTGGCTGTGTCACCCCCCCCCCCCCCCCCCTCTTACTTCCATCCCTCTCTCGGTCTCTTCGGGCTCCTCACTACATTCTGTTTGATTTTAGACACACTGAGGACACTGAGACTCTTTCCTGACAAAGGAAATGAATAAAGATGCTGTGGATGTGTTTATGTGTGTGTGGAAGGGCTGCTATTTCTGTGTCCGTGTCAATCTTTTTTTTTTTCCCACTCAGAGGGAGCAGAGGTTTGTGCTCAGCCTCAGTGTGAAGGACTGGAGGAACAGAAGGTTATGAAGTAGATCGGTGTATATAATAGCTTCTGGCATGACAGCTGTGACACATATGTACATGCACAGACACACAATGTCACTCTTTTTACACGCACCTCCGTCTTTGCACTCCTCGCTGACATACCTTCTGCACACCAATTCGCACCCACCTACGTCTTTTCACACCTGCGACACCTTAGCATGCTTAAGGTGCCAACAAAGGCTGGACCTACACACACATACACACACAATAGAAGACACTGAGCACTAACCTCACCGTGCTTAGTCTCATCTTAAATGGTCCTTGGAGAATATCGGTGTCACGGGAGGGTCGTATATATCCAACAGAAGTATTGATTGGAGCTGATAAGCTGAATGGCCTCGAATGTTTCACTGTAAATCGGCCATCACCCACCTCACTGGAGTCACTAAACTTATTTAACGATTTTACTCTGTTAAAAGAGATGATATTACTGCAGGGCTCTGAAATGACCTTTTTTCCTTTTTCCTCTGTACTTTTCTGACTTAAGAAGAGATCCATCACTCGACTCAGAGCGGCAAGCTTTTTTTGATTAGGATTCAGAAAGGACTTTATCATATTCAACAGGTGCAAACTGTTGCATAGTAACAGAGTCGAGACTACCTGTTGGGTAAGATTTGACATTGCGCCTCTATTTTTAGAATTGGGTCATCTGTTTGACAAAAGGTAGTGTGATTTATTAGGAAATGAAAAATAGAAACTCAGCAGGCATCCAAGTCTGTCTAAGCTCGGGCCATCTGTCATCTGCATGCATACCTGTCTACCTGGAGCGGGGTTAATTTAGAGGGATTTATGAATGCGTTTTGCCACAACATGAACTGATACATAGATAATATGTGTCGCTATTTGGAAACTGTACCAAAGTATGACTCACAAAAGGTTCATTGTTTTGTTTGCATTACATTAAATGCAAGAGAGCACAATGAAATGCAAATAGCGTGACCTGTCAGGAGGTCTAAAGAGACGGTACCGAATACGACGCAGCTCTCTGCATGACATTTCAATCCAAATCTCAGTATGTTATAGACGAGAACAAAATATTTTTACATTTATCTTTAACTGAAGAGGTTCTCCTCATTTCTTTTGCACCAAAACACAACTGAAAAGTATTAATGTTGTTTCAGCTGCAGAGGAATAAACAGTTTTATGCGTCTTTAACACTGTAACGTCAAGAGTATCACACTCGATACGTGAGTTTTTGTGATGTGTCAAGACTTCTTTTCCCCCCTGGGAAAATTGCATGATACATTTTTAAGCTCAAACTGCAAAAAATGACAGATTTAGCAAATATGATACATATTAAAACTCATATGCAAATTAATATATATTTATTTCGTCAGAAGGTTCAATAACTACTCTATTTTCAAAAAAATTGAATTTTCTGGCAATTTATTTAATGGTTCAGGTTTTAAAAAGTTAAATAAAAATGAGCATAAAGTTATTTTTAAAATATCCAAGATATTTGTCTCTACTCTGTCTTGTTCATTTGAATGCGTCTTATTTTAATATTTGAATCGGTTTTGTGTAAATATCACCTCAAGGTATTGTTTTCATCCATTGTGTCAAACAGATAATCCATCTTATCATTACATCTCACATGACTTTGTGTTATAATTTAGTGCAATAATAGAAGAAAAGTTAAAAAACAACACTTTTTATTAAAATGTGACATCTAGTCTGGACCAACTAGTTATGTCTTGTGGCTTTGTTGCACCTGATGCAGCCTGTGGAGCCTGTGGTGAACAGACACCTTGGATTCTGAAGAGAAAGAGTAAAAATGATTGCATGAAAGAAGTTAGAGGTGAAGATCTGAAATTGGATAGAGGGAATAAAAGTGAGATGGGGATGACGAGAGCGTTTGAAGATGAGCTTGTTGGAGAGAGTGAAAGCCTCAAATCATAGAGTGAGTGGAGAGGAGGTCGGCACAAACAAGCAGCAAAGTCGTGGAAGAGTGACAAGGACGGAATAGACAGCAGGACGACAGGCAGGGTGGAGAGTGGCGAGGAGGAGAATGACATACGCGATAAGGAAGAGTGACACAAATGTCACCATGCTAACCTTTCATGCACTCTCCCTCTCTCCTCTCTTCTGCTTTTTCCTCCTTTCTTTCTCTCCTTCTAGATCTGAAGCCTTGCAGAGATGGCCACCAAATGGACAGCATGGAAGCCAACATCCACCCTCCAGCGACCAGCTTTCCACAGCTAACTGCCTCCACCATCTCCTGCCATCAGCTCGAACCATCCGAGCGAGGGCTGAGTCTGCAGAGTTGAGCCTGGACCAGCCGTCTACCGAAAGCAGAGATAAGCAGAGGGCGACAGGCCTCGGAGGAGTCAACGCGCAACAAGCCAGTCGGCGTGTTGAGCGCACAATTGAGCTTCTTGGACTTCATCTAAAATGAAATAGGCTGCAGTGATGCTTGAGCAATGGTACAGAGCTTTTGGATATGTCCGGATTTATCAACCGGATATATTTTTGAGATTACGACACTTTGGTGCACACCTCAGAGCTCAGCCACTTTTTCCAGATTGGCTTGTGGGCAAAAGCGAGTAATTGAAAATCCCCCCTCGAGAGGCGCTCTGTTTTGATTTGTTGCGGGGGAGGAGGGCCTATCATTATTGTTTTTTTTCTTCTTCTTTTTTTTTTTTTTTGAGGAACAATTTCCAAAACACCCGGCTTTTATCCCACAAATTTCCCCCAGTTTCTCTCACATTGTGGAGAAGCACATTATGAAGCAGTACCATTCTTCTTCATCCTCCCTCAGTGACGGAGAGAGAGGAGGGACAGACTGTCCAGAATAGATAACGAGCAAGGAGACTGGCACCGAGGAGAGGAGAAGGAGAAGGAGAACAAAAAAAAGAAAGAAGGAGAAGAAGCAGAAAACGGGGAAACAGGTGGAAAAAGAAAGAGAAGGAAGCCGACAGAGGGGGGAGAAAAAAGGCAGGGACAGCGAGAAAATAAAGGACAGAATTAACTAGGATTGCACAGAATCTTTTTTGGACTCTTTGTAATTCGTGTTGAGGCTAGTTAGCGCAATGGCTAGGGGAGGGGTTTAGGATTTACACTGGGGAGGGGGGGGGGGACTTGAGCAGGAGACTAGAATGATGTCCCGCCTGCACCTGCCTGGTCTGTATCTCAGTGTTTGGGAGGAAGACAGGCTGAAAGATGGCCTGGTAAACAGACAGCTGTATTGAATGACAGACAAGCTCTGAGTCTGGTGAGATAGACAGACAGACAGGAAGACGGGTACACAGCCCAAGTGTCAGGCAGAGAGCCAGGCAGACATCCAGTGCCGGCACAGTAGACGGCGCGCAAATCATTGTCATTCTGTGCAGAGCGTGAGAGGAAGGCAGAGAGCAGGAAAGAAAGCAGAAGAGCATCCTGGTGGTTGTAGCTTCTGGAGAATCTCAGTCAGTGCTGTGGCAAGCTCATGCACTAAAAAAACCCAAACAAGCAGTGAGGGAGGGAGGGGGGGCTGTTACTAGAAGGGAAATACAGGTTGGGGAGAGGGAGAGCGAGAAGGACGGAGGTAAAGAAACAGAGGGAGAGAGCAGGTGTCGGAAATCCTCCCCTTCATCTGCTTGTCATTTACTCCTTTATGCTCTCTCGTCGTCTGCCGAGGTGATTGGTTTTCTGTTACCGCCGTTCCTCTGCTTACGGGCCCACTGCAATCCCGAGGAAAACGAGAGGTGGGCAGACAGAGGAAACCAGAATAAGACAGCAAAAAAAAAGGAAAAGGTGGAGCCTTTTCTGATTGACTCATTTTCACCCGTTCCTTTTGTTATTTGTCGAGGTGGGCTCTTGTTATTTTTGTGTTTGCTTTTTTTAAAAGTCAGAGATAGAAAGAAGAAAAACACACCTGCCCAATCGATCCCCCGTACATCCTCTTTGTACACAAGAAACAAACTTCTTTTTCCACCAATTGTTGATTTCTTGCCTTGCCTATCGGGATTATTTTCTCTTCTCAGTATAAACACGGGATTGCTCCAGATTCCTCCTGAATGTCCTCACACCCACTGACACAGTGTGAACTCCTCTGACTCCCCCCACGCCCCCCCCCCCCCCCACCCTTCACCCCCTTGGCTGAAGCGCTAAAACTCTGTGGTCTCAGATCTCAGTGCCTGTGTTGACTCACTACTACAGTGATAATATGGCACGGCGCTTCTGATACCGTCTGATTCATTCTGTAAGTAGGACCCTCTCTTTCTACGCGTGTACGTCTCCACATGTGTGGCGCATGTCATTAGCATGTTTTTTAGCTTATGCATGCAGAAGCGCAGAAGTGGCGTGTCTCTCTGCAGTGTTGGTTTTATGGTGTCTTCACAGCGGATTTGCTTTCCTGTGCTTCCTCTGCCCCAGGCGGTTTGTGTGTGTGTGTATGTGTGTGTTTGTGTGTGTCTGCCAAAGAAAGAGATTTTGATCTTACAGCCAAGCTTACAACAGCATCAGAGTGGTGTCAGAATGAGGCGAACAGGGTGTCTTTCCCTGTGCGTGTGTGTATGTGTGTGTGTATACTCCTACATTTTAGTCCTGAGGTTAATTTGAACTAATTAATGGTGAGTTTTTTGGGGTTTTTTTGCTTCTTGGAGCACGTTTTGGTTCTATGTCAGTGTACTTATATTCATTAGGGTGAGATGGAAAAGGGATGGGGGGCTAAAACTGAAGAGGGTGAACCAGCTAATGAGAATGGCTCTGATTCCCTGACTAGTTCTTTGTTGCCTTCATTTCACGTCTAATGCCCTGAGCGTTGCACTCCGGCTGCATATCATTTCAGCCTCCTTTTATCTCCCTATGTGTTGCTTGGATGAAACCCCATACCGAAACCCAGACTCTGCAATGTCCTGCATATTACTAAGCCCATCTATCTCCACGGACACATCCACATCTTTATACACTCCCACAGTCACCAGGCCTCGCACCGGGAGACGCTCAATCAAGATAGTCCCTTCAAACAGACCAATGAACTGTGAATAACGCCATTACACAAACTCCCAGCTCAGAGCGTTACAGAGACAGAAAGATTGGGAGGGTGAAAAAAACAGAGAGAGACAGAGAGGGAGACAGAGAATAAAAAAGCTTTCTGGAAATAGAAGAGCAAGAGCAGAAGGAAAATGAGGAGGGAGACAGAGAGTGTGAGACAGAAAGCAACAGAGAGGAGGACACGGGGAAGGGAGGGTGAGAAACGGGGAGGGATGAGGGAGTGTGTGGGTCTGGAGGGGCCGCAGAGCAGGAAAAGACCTCTGCTCCATGGGAGCGCTCTGATGGGCTTAGCAAGGCCCTCGCTTTGTTCACAGTGTTGGTCAGCCTCTCAGAATTAAGATTACTAAATAATACGATTACTGCAGCTGCACAGTGATAACACGCCGCTGCCGATCCCCTTTGTCACTGTCAGAAAACCCAGAGAAGAGGGGAGGAGTGGCATGTGATGGCATCAAAGGCATGAAAGTACTGACTACATTAGAGAGTCACAAGAGCTCTGGCTTCTCAATATGGCTCGCCGCTGAGGCAAATTGGGAAGAGTTGGTGTGACTTTTATGCGGCATGTGGTCATACAGAGGGGAAAAAACTAACCTCAGTCCAGGTGTTTTCTCTTTAAATATATGGATGCTGCCATTACATCTTTTCCTTATCTCTCCTCTGTTTGTTAATGATGCTCTTTTAGATTCAAATGTATTAAAAAAACAAAACATGAACGGGGAAACCTCTGTGTTTACAACCTCCTGGCAAATGTGTACGTAGAAGCCAAGAATCTCACGGTGAGACATGTGCCCCTTATCTTGGTGTTTTACGCCGCATCCTCTGCGTGGGCTATTTGTTTTATGTTTCTGTGCTTGACAGCTTTGACACAGATCCCTGCCAAGTTGACCTTGCACTTTGAAGTGTAATAAACGCTGAATTCCGGGGCATCGATACATGTTCTTCTAGTAGCTGATAAATGGCCTGCTACCCCATGGGAAAGGGGGGAGGGAGGGAAACAAGCAGGCAGCAGAAACCTCTGTCCACTCCTGCTCAGCGGAAGTAAAGTACAACTGTCTGAAACCCACAGCTCCCAGAGTGGTGAGCTAATATCAGGGCTGGGCTGGACGCGACCCCCCTCCTATGAGATATGAAGTATTTCCACTGTCCTCTCAGCGGGGGCAACCATTTGCCTGCAGAGCTGAAGATTAGCTCGGAGCAGGAAAAAGAAAAGACACATTTAGCATGTGATAGTGTATCACAGGAGTAACAAATAACAAACCAGAGCTGAAGGCACAAAACGAGATCAATGAAATATGACACACAGCACAAACACGCGGCTCAAAAACGTCCCTAAACCAACTTGGCAAGCGTTCAGTTCAGTTTCTGTTCCCGCGTGGCACGTTTGTCATCTAGCTGAGGTTTCATGTGCGTGTCTTGTGTTTTTGCTTCACTGACATTAGATGAACTCTGACCCCCAGGCCCTCCGCAGCTCTGCTCCATGGTCACAAAGTAACTGGGTGACTCACTCTGTAGAACCAGTCAAAGAGCATCCGTGCTGGATTATGTGCACTCTGCTCGTCGAGTCCAGACTTGCAGAAACAGAAAAGCAATATGGAGATGATGTGCCAAATTATTAGCTACGTGTTTGTGACATTTAATCTTTTTAAGTGCTTCTCACAGCAGCAGCGTTCGGTGTTGCTGCGACGCTCCCCAATCATTTCACTCGGCTTGGTCTAAATTGTGGCAGAAGTGTGCATGGTTCACGAGACAGCCTTTTACAGCAAATTTCCCGTTGCCCTGCTTTGTACCAGTCGGGCCCTTTCAGATCACTGATCCATTCATCTCTCTGGGTTACATTTTTATAATTGCTGGCGCACATTTTTATTTTGTGATTCCACTTTCGATAGCGTTTGAGAATATCTTTCACTTGTGTTGTGCTGTTCAGGCCAAAACATATTTTCACATTGTTCGCATCATCATTCATTTTTCAGTTCTTCAGTGGGAACAGCTGTTCTCTCTTTAGCTTAGCTGGATTGTAGCAGGGAATGAGATTCATTTCTGGTGGTGGAGCAAGAACAGATCATTATCAGACTGTTATCATTGCTGAATCAATATTTTGGGACTGTGGCTGTCTCTTGGATGGCTGTTCACTCCTAAAGGGCCTCACGCAGCTGCCGCTCTAAGGTGAACTGGGTTAATTTGGGATATGAGATCTCTTCAAATACTGAGGAGCCCTCCAGTTTCTTCTGCAGTGCAGTGTTTACCTAGCAGTTTGTCCAGGCCTGCTTGCTTCAGGCTAGCTGGCCTCGAGGGATGAATTGAGGAAGTGAATGAATGTGTATGTGCGAAGAGGGTGACAAGAAATGGACATCGGGACACGCATGCCTTTTCCATAATGTGCTCCCAGCTGGGCTGTTTGGCTGGCCATAAAGTGAATGCTGCTAATGGCCTTTCAGTTAATGGAGTCATTAAGACGGGATTGCGAGAAGATAAAAGCAATGTGTGTAATGTGCTTGAACTGGGATAGAAGTGTGATCATTTGTATATGTGTGCTGCTACTGTAAGCGTTTTGTGCATTTCTGGTTATTTGGTGCTTTAGTACCTGCGTGCACAATGACAGTAAGATGGCACTTACTCTCTGCTGCATTAGCATTAGTAGAAAAGGTCAGTATTCTATCAGCGTAATTGTAATACGGTCTGAGGGGCTCAGGTGATCAGTCTTGACCCGACCTGTCCTAATCAGCAGGCTGGTGGAGGCTCAGTGAGTCACAACTGTGATGTTTTACTGACGATTGCTGCTGCCTTGCGTGAGCGTCTGAGTGACAAAAGGGGGATAAATCTAATTTAAAGTCGTTCAAGGAGAATGTGCAACGATGGAGAAAGGCATTTTGGGTAGAGTTGCGTGCAGTTTTCATGGTGGCGCGGCTGCTCATTATGTCAGTTTCTTGATTTTAACCAGAGGGAAAGCTTGTGTCACCGTGCCGTCAAGGCTAAAAAGGCTTCAGCTGTAGATGTTCCAGCTTGCCTCGTGCGCTGTTTGCATTCAATTAAATGAAGGCTGGGAATGTTTCACCATAAGGTCACCATAAGTGTCGGTATAAATGAATTAAAGTGAAGCAGAGAACTTTATCTAATAAGGTAGGCATGAGTAGCTTCACTCGATAAATTTCAGAATGACATCCTGTTTTTTTTGGGTTTTTTTTTTTTTTTTTACCTAAAATTCAGGTGTATGTTTCACCGCACAGCTTATAAATATCCAACACTAACAAGTTGTTGCCAGCCTCAGGGGAATTACCCATATTTATCTGTCTGATGGTGTCAGTCTATCTATCAGGAGATCAGAAAATAAATTTCAGGGTGAAGGAGCTCACCTTTTAATCTAATCAGCTGGTAAGCAGGCAAAGCCCGCAGCTGGAAAATGGAGTCTCGGCAGAGAATATCATCCTGCAATCACCGATCAAACCTGTCTGAATACCCCTAAGGAGGCCTGAGGGGGTCATGCTTCAGAATGCATAAAGCTGATTTAATTTTATTTAGGGATCGGCTTATAAGAGCATACTTTAGCAATTATCATTCGGATGACAGACAAAAGTACAAACAGGTGGACTGATACGTGTATCTGTTTTTGTTTGTCAGTGTGACTACAGAAGAGCAGTGTCTTTTAATCCAGTATGAGCTGAACCCTCTAAAAGCATTCTTGAATTCTTCCGTTCATCTGCTCTGACACATTTCCACATAACTGCTTTTGAGTGTAAGATTGTTGAAAAGTCATTCAGGTAATAGCGGTGTCATCCTCGGTCTGGTAAGTCTGTTTTACAGTTTAATGTTTCACTGCTGCTGCTGTTGAGAAGACGCTCGCCTGACGCTGCATTAATGGCACTGATCATCAACGTCATATCTACACGTGTAGTATAGCTCGCTTAGATCTTATAATATTCAAACTTGCTTGAACAGAAAAGATAACACTGGTGTTTTTGAAGAGAGAATATGTAGTATTTTCAAGTTTGATAGATTTACTACACTCCATGGGTACACCTCAGCTATGCTGGGTAGGACCGCCCTTTAGTGGCATCAATTTAACGAGATGCTGCAAACTTTCCTCAGAGATTTTGGCCTGTATGAACTTGATAGCATCACACAGTTGCTGCTGATTTGCTGGCTGCACATCCATGATGTGAGTCTCTCGTTCCAGCGTTTCCTAAAAGTGCTCTGTAGGATTGAGATGTGGTGACTGTGGAGGCCATTTGAGCACAGTGAACTCATTGTCATGTTCAAGAAACCAGTTTGAGATGATTTGAGCTTTGTGACATGGTGTGTTATCCTGCTGGAAGCAGCAGGAGGTGGGTACACTGCGGTCATAAATGATCAGCAGCAGTATTCAGATAGGCTGTGGCGTGTAAACGATGCTCAGCTGGTACTCGGAGCTCAAAATTTGCCAAGAAAAATAATCCCCCATGTCATTACACCACCATCCCCAGCCTGAGCTGTTGATATAAGACAGGATGAATCCACGCTTTCATGTTGTTTACACCCAATTCTGACCCCACCAGCTAAATGTTGCAGCAGAAATTGAGACTCATTAGAGCATGCAGTGTTTTTCTTATCTTCTGTTGCCCAAAGTTGGTGAACTCGTGTGAATTCTAGCCTCAGCTTCCTGCTCATAGCTGACAGAAAAAGCAGCACCTGGAGTGCTCTTCTGCTGCTGCAGCCCTTCTTCTGCAAGACTCAATGTGTTGTCCATTCAGAGATGCTCTTCTGCATACCTTGGTTTTAACGAGTGGTTATTTGACTCCTCAGCCAGAGAACTGGATATTTTCTCTATTTTCTCTCTTGTTCTCTCTCTGTCATCAACTACCACGTCACATTCTTAGTTATTAAAATCACCCCCCCCATTCTAATGCTCTGTTTGAACTTCAGCAGGTCATCTTGATCATGTCTACATGCCTAAATGCATTGAGCTGCTTTCCTGTGATTGGCTGATTTGTATTATTTTTGTATTAACAAGCAGCCAAACAGATGTACCTGTGGCCCATGAGTGTATATCTGTCCTTTTATAAACATTATCACAACTGTCAGTCATATCTTGGGCGTTTCCGCATTCAGATAAACTCATACTATAATCATATGGGACATTTGCAGATACTCTACTTTTATCTCCTCTGCTAGACCACCTTTACTTTCCCAAGCCCCCTGATTTCCCCACCATTTACATGTTGTGAAACACACATTAGAAAGACAAGAAGTCGACTCTTCTTCTCATTCCTGAAATGTAGGGAAAGGCCAAATTTCATCACTACTTCTATATTTGCTTTGTGTCGTTTTTTCCCTCAACACTGGTATTTTGGGATTGTGAGTCAAGAGCCTGTAATCAGCTCCACCAATCAGGAGTATTAACATGCCAGTCAGTTCCAGCTGCCTCTGTCCAAATGGTGATGCAGCAGTTGATTGTGGGCTATTGCCTGAATTTAAACTGCTGCAGATTTAATTGTCCCGGCGAAACTTAAATACTCCAAATGGGCTCATATCATGTAATCATAATGGAATTTAAAAACATACAGCATATGTGGTCATTTAAGTCCTGTTTTTTTTATGGACTTTAGTTTTCTGCAAACGTGCGGTGGGTCTGGAAAATTTTGGCACTCACTTTTCTGCTGAGTCAAATAATTGGCTGTGATGACGACCCGGAGCTGTTGGCCCCTGCTGCAACCAAATACAGCAAAGTGTCATTAAACAGTACAATATTATCTGCATCATCGCCTTTTTGAGGCATAACTTTCAGATGAGCTTGGATGTAAAGTGGTAGCCTGTGAATAGTGTAATTTCATACACCCAGGGAAGGAAGTGTTGACTATAATTAAGCTCATATGGAGGTGTGCGTGACGAGCAGTGAAGATGCTTTGCTATAGAAAAGAAACTCTTTAAACAATTTGACACCTTCCTCGAAGCAGCAGTTTTCTACTTCGCTTAAGCTAAACAATCGCGGCACATTATCCGAGAGGCTCGGTAAAAAAGCGAAAAACAAATTGTGTCTCTCTGGTTCAGTGGTACTTGATGTAATCTGCTGTGGTGTTTCACCAGTTCTCTTCCAAATCATCACTCGTGCAGGAATCAGAGATTGAAGCTCCAGTAATTTGTTATTTTCTCACTGCTGGAGTGACTTTTAACCCAAGCCAGGAAAAGTTATAGTAAGCGTATAGTATTTCTCATTATACATGAACATTTGCCCGCTCGAGTGCGAGTGCAGCTTGTGTATACATACCGTGTTTGTACTGTACGTGCGGCGTGAATGTTGTGTAGGTGTTTTCTCCGTCTGTGTCGAGATGAGAGCCGCGTTGTGCTACCCGTGCGTGTTTACGATGTTCTTGATGTTGGATTGAAAACACGATGAAAGCCGGGGGACGGGAGGGGCGCGTGTGTTTTATGCATTCTGCCAGTGTCATGGTTCGCGTTGGTGTGTGGTGGATGCCAGAATCAATGTATTTCACGCAAGCAGAGATGTGGTCATGCTGAGAAGCACAAAGAGCTTCAGACTGCTCATGAGACAGTCTTTGATCCAAAGTAAAACAGGCTGAGAGAGCACATACTGTACCCTGCTGATCCGCACAGGCGATACCAGCATATTAGCACCTGCAGTCAGCCTCAGTTCTGCTGCTGGCGGGTCCGTCGTGGAAAGTCAGTAAGAAAGCTTAGAATACAAAATGTTGTGTGTTTTACTTTAAACATTTCCAGGTTCAAACTGCTGAACAGTAGGTATTAATGAGAAAATTAGGGATTAGGAATAGACTGTAGGAATTAAATGCCAGATGCTCACTGACTTTTTTTATTTAGTGATATCTTATTTTCCAGTTACTGATTGTTGAGACTTAGGAGCAACAGAAACAAGCTTGAAACCCTGGCGTACATCATGAAAGTCACAATCGCAGATGATCACTCAGATTACATTGAAGGAGTTTAAAGTTCTGGTTCAATCATTACACTTTACCTTAGTCTATGCACAAGTGTTTTATGCGAGTAAGTTTTAATATTGTTTATTTAATCTGTTGTTTGTTTCTGTGTGTCTGTGTTGCTGCCCTCTTGGCTACGTATCCCTTGTAAAAGAGAGATTTGATCTCAGTGGTACTAACCTGATTAGATAAAGGTTAAATAGAAAATAAAAAAATGAAAACAATCATATTAAGCAGTGATATATTTTTCAGTTGGACTGTAAATCCGGTATTCTCTCTTTTTTCACTCATGTTTTTGGCCTTCACAAACTCCTGAGGGAGCTGTGTGGCTCTTTAGCTGCCAAATGATCCGTTATGCTCACTAGCTAGTCACTAACAATGTGCCATCAGTTTCTTGGTGCTGAGCAGGTAGCATCCAGGTTTGTGCTGTAAACAGCTGCCCGCTGTGTCTGGAAGTAATGCTGATGAAAACGGTGATGGTAAACGAAAGTGATGAAGCTGAAGCAATGAACTGAAAGATGCTTAAATGCTCCTTAGGGCTGAAGTGACCAGCAGAGTCACGGGATAATTGTCTGAATCTGCATGTGGAGCTGTCTTTCTAAAACTCACTGCTTATTAAGTACACTTTGCTCGTACCGAGTGGACCTAAATCCTAATTATCACGTTCATAAAAAACATGAATTCTGTTTGCTATTTGACTAATCGACAATGATAGATTCGTAAAATATTTCTGTTTTCCTGTTTTCCCACATTTCGCCGTGGCGACAGTGGGTTAATGCTCACATTGTTAGCAGGAATGTGCAGAGTAATGTTCTGTAAAGAAGAAGAGCTTCGAGGTAAATTTAAATGAGTCTTTCTGTTCTGAAATGGCTAATCACCCCCCCCCCCCTTAAAAGCTCCAACATAATGATCAATGGTGTCATTTAATTATCAGTAATTGCAGCATGTTTAAGTTATAGTTACAGTACTCATGCTTGCCTAAAGTCATAAAATGTTTAAAACATTATTACACTGCCATAACAACCTGGTAATTCATGAAAACATTTAATAAGCACTGTAATCAATTAACTTTAGTCAAGTAGTGCATATGAACTGACAACTAAAGCTAAGTAGTTTATATATTCAATTCAGTTCAGTTTTATTTACATAGTTGGTGACAGTGGGAAGGAAAAACTCTTTTTAACAGGAAGAAACATCTTTTAAAAGCAGCTCAGGGAGGGGCATCCATCTGCTGTGACCGGTTGAGGATGAGGGGAGGAGGTCAAAAGACACACATACAGAATAAAATAACTCATGTGTATATACTGTATATATTTGTTTATAGCGCTACATCTGTGTACTAGGTAGCTAACGCAATTATTTTATGCCTGCTGAGGGATCCTGATACTGTTGGATCTTTGCCCTCTGAAAAATATGGAGAAGACACGCATCCTTCATTTGTACTGCCTGTAGAACTGTGTAAGCTCACCTCCTGATATCACCATTTTCCAATTTTGCCACCTAGACTCGATGGGACATAATCAGTTTGCTAGCAGTTGGCCAGTGGCACTTGCCAGTGATATTCTGTCTCTGATAATAATAGCGGTGTCTCATAAGGGGGATAACCTGCCTTATTGCTCATTGGATTTACATACAGCAGGTAATCGTTGTGACTGCAGGCTATGTGTGACTGATGGTGTGTGTCAGGACTGTACATGCAGCCTTTGTTTTCATTTGGCAATCAGGCCTGTCGGGCAATGCTGCTGCAGAGATCAATGTAGCATTTGGATGATTGTAGTGTGTGTGTGTGTGTGTGTGTGTGTGTGTGTGTGTGTGTGTGTGTGTGTGTGTGTATAAAATTCATCTAAATGCATACCTGTGGGCCATCATCTTTGCTGCCTCTGTGTATCTGTCTCACTTAGTGTATTGCCTTGAAAACAGAGGAAACAGGGGCTCTTTTTAAGGAGGACCACGCCATTACAATAGCAACCTGATTTACTCTTCCTCAGTGGCTTTGATATCAAAACACTGGTGTACAATAATCTATGCTAAAAGGAAACCCCAAATTCAAAAATATGTTAATATAGGGAAGTGTGTGTGTATAACCATGCGCTCCGAGGCTCATTCAGTGATGGGATTGTTGGAGAGGAGGGAAGGAGTTGTGGGGGAGAGGCGATAGGAAGTGCTAGCTCAGCAAAAAGGTGTAAAGCCCTCTGGTGGCTAACTAATCTGCCAGGCTTAGGTCTGCTGCTTTTCTCCATGCCCTCATGGAGTTAAAGCAGAAGCTCTATTGGGGTTCACCTTTCAAGCCATTTGGGACAAAGCCAAGAAGGAAACCCAAACACATCGATTAGCCGTCACAAAGGGGGTTCGAGTGGGGCGTGAGTGGGAGGGTTGGGGGTCTCTTCACTCTCTGCCTGTCCTCTCCTCTGCCTCCTTTGACCTCCTCCTCCAGCTCGGGCCACTGCTTTCTCACGGGTACGGCGGAGAGAAGATTGAGGATGGACAGGGGAGGCGGTTACAGTAAGAATGAAGTGGAATGAAAAGGAGGGAGGTGTGTCGAGCGAGAACAATCGACAAAAAGAAAGATGGGAATCAAACAAACAGGCGAGCCAAGAACAGCCATGTTTTGTTTTGCTCTGATCGCGAGCCAAAATCTGGGAGTATGCTCGTGGTGCAAGTGCTTGCGCGCGTGGGCGCTTTCGGTGTGAGCGTGCGCGCACGGCTCGGAGACAGGTGCGGCGGGCCGGGCCAACGGAGAGCTACTGTAAGTCAGGAAGAGAGAGCGAAGAGGAAGAGAGCAGCTCTTTTGAAAGTGCCAACCGGACAGTCTTTTGAAGTGGCCCATATTGGCATAGCATGAATAATCATGAGCGATGTTTGCTGTCGAGCAAAAGCGAGGCTGAAGGTGTGAAGCTCATTAGAGACCAAGAGGCCATGTTGATAAAAAGAACTGTTGCCATGATCACTTACTGCATCGAAAAGCCCCGCAAGTTCATGCGGTAGTATTTATCACTTTAACCCTCGTGTTCTTCTAACCGTGCATGCACTGCCGAGAAAAACTGCAGACACTAATTAAAAAGAAGATGTAGATAATCTGCTGTATTATCTGTTCTTTGCTCAGGATTTCAAGATTACCCACCAATTATATTGTCAACTACCCGATGATACTGTTTTGCCTGCGCATTTATAACAAAATTATAATTTTGAGGTTTTTTTGCTGTAACGCCTTTTTGCAGGGATAACTTTTTTCAGTAGCTGGAAACAAACTGATGATAGCGTCTATTACTCCTGATAACGTTAGCGCAAATTACATAACTCTCCCAGCACTTCCATTCCAAATCATTACTCATCTATAGGCACTTGGAATATTAACCCGGTGCTTCCCCAAGGCTCAAAATATGAACCAGCACCTTATAAGCCCGTGCAGCTCAGTGCAGTGGTGGTGTGATTAGAAACCCTGCCTGGTGAACTGCTAATACACTCACCAGAGTTTGATAGCCTGCAGTATGGCAGGCTGCTGGTTATGAATAACCCTGTGCATAACCAGCCCTCCCCCATATCACTGAGGGTGAAATGCACTGCCTTTTCCATCACTGTTTCAGGCTGTGCTCTTTAAGCTGCTTTTTTTCTTCTTCTTCTAGCCTGCTGAATACATGTCAAAGCATAGAGTTCATCTGAAAGCATTAGAGGAATCAGTAACAGCCCTTAAGTCTTTCTGAGGCGGATCGGGGTGGAGATTAAGCAACATTGGTTAAAGGGAGACGGGAGGGGAAATGTGTTTTGGTCTTATAAGCATCTGACAGCTCCTCTATAATAGTGAGCTAATCCGTTTTATGCAGCGTGTGTTTGTCTGTCTTCCTTTGCACAAACTGGCAACATCCTAACACACATAAAGATTTACAGCAAGCCTGCATGCGCATATAAACAATACAGAAACACAGATCCATTGGCATTCAGGCCTAAACCGATGAATGACATTTGAACTGTGATCATTTCCTGATTTGGCGTCTGTCAGAACTGCTCGAGCCTCTGCAGCTAACGACCGGGGAGCCTTATTCCAAGGCTGAGGTGCTATGGTAAGGCATATGGCCGTTCTTGGCACAACACTGTGAGCTAGTTAGACCCCAAATTAACTCACTGTAACTGCTAATGACAGGTGTCCCTTCACGTTTGGTTTATAGTATGAAAATACTTTTGAGATGCCTGCTATCGCAAGCGTCAGACAAAATATTCCGTTGGACGAGGCGCTTCGTCTATTGCTTGGGCGCTCGTTCAAGTCATTAAAAATTAATTCATATCTGACATTTGATATCCATTGTGGAATCACTTCAATGACATTGATGTGACAGACTCGATTTAGCCAGTTAGGTGACGCGAGTGGAAGAAGTCATTTTTCTCCTTTCCCGTCATTATCTTCCTCGTTGCATCCTGTGATTGCACAGACCAATTAAAACGAATTAACCTCCCATCCAGTTCAGCCTTCTGCCGCCAAATTGTTGTGTCATTTATAAAGCATTACAGCTGCCCCGGCTCACTCTTTGTTTTTTTTGTTCCACTCTCTCAGGGGCTGTCGAAGGTAATAATTGTGTTTCTTGCTGTGTGATAATGCGGCGCTCTGTGTTCCTTTCGGGTGTGTATTGAAATCTCGATCCTGTCCCTCTGTAGTGGCTATCTCTCTCTGTATCTGAAGAACTGATGCTATCTCCCTCCCCCTGTGAATTTCCTCCTCTCCAGCTGAATTATCTAGCCTCTCCCCCATTGCTCTCCTCCTCAGCTTTCAATATTTCCTCTCTCGCTTTCCTGCCCCCCCCCTCCAACTCCTTTATCTCTCCTTCACCACTACATTTCCACCATGTTGCTCCTTCTGTTTTTACTCTCCTCCCTTTCTCTTTTTTGGTCACTACTCTCCTTTGCCCCTTATCTGTCTTCCTCAATCACTCTCCTCTGTCTCTCTTCATGCTAACTTGGTATCCTAAAGACACTTTGCATGTCTCTGGCCAGGAAGCATCGGTGTGTAACCTGCTAAATTGGAATGTTATGGTGAAGCAACACACACGCATGAGAAACTCTTGAGTTAATGGACAATTTACCTCACCTCATTGTTATAGCCTTTACATTCATTAAGCCCCCTCTGCTCTCGCTTTATCTTCCTCCCACTCACTCTTGTATTCCTTCATTCGCTCCTGTCTTTCTCTGCTCCCCTTGTCTTCATCCTGAGAGCCTGGTTACATCCTTCTGCGCGTTTCTCATGGGTCTAGTGTTCACCTTTTACTCGCTGCAGCCGTCCTCCATCCTCCAGCTTTGATTGTCCAGTCTGGTTCCTTCAGCCTGTTGGGAGTAAATGGCAATAAATAAATAAATAGATAAATGGTAACAGCCAGCCATAAATCAAGCCAATTGAAAAACATCACCATTAGAGCCTCTTTCCCTCCCTCGTCTGCTGTTTTCTGTGCCCTTCACCTTTGTTCCAGGAGGCAACCAGGGAGGGAAAGTCGGTTATTACCAAGCACTGAGGGTGGGGGGTGGGTGCTTCCAGAGAAACTGAGGTGTAATGACAAACAGAAACGGCACGTGTTACAGCATATGTGTGCATATTTATCGATTACACGTATTGAGATCTATTCTTCAAGTTGCTATTGGTGCGTGCATCGCGTGTTCTCTGTCCTGACCTGAAGCTTAGAGGAGAAGGCTCATGCAGAAGAAAGAATATCCTTGTGTCAGCACATCCTCAATCCTTTGTGTGTGTATGGCCACACATGAATTACAGGCTTGGGGAGCAGAGAGAAAAACACGTCACAGTGACACAGTACAAAATGCCCCCAAATAGAAACCGAGATAGATAGAAGTAGGGTGCATGATGGTAAAAACACATTCACAACCAGTGAGTGGAGCAGTGCATTAAATGTGCCGTGATGCACAGATGTAGGTGTCGCAGACAGACGAACTATATCCTAGTTGACAGAAAATGGGCACATCCATGCAGACACACATTTAGTTATAGCGGCTAACTGCAGGCAGTGCTGCATTGTTCAGGTTTTATTGCGCCCATAAAAGCCGGCATCAGACAGAGGCCTGTCTGGTTTTGGTTACTGTGGCGGTGCTTGTCAGAGTGCACGGCTGAAACCGTTAATGAAGGTCTCAGCGAATAAGAAATACAGTCAGTAAAATAAAATGTGCAGCAACTTACATGAGGATGAAATACATTTTTTCCCTGCTTTTTGATGGTGGTGTCTAGCATATAGATCCACTCACTGGCCACTTTACTGGGTACATGTTGATAGTACTGGGTTGAACCACCTTGTGCCTTCATCATACAGCTGCTGCAGATGTGATGGATGCACACCCATGACGCACATCTCCCAATCCCAACAAATCCCAAAGTTGCTCTGTTGGACTGAGAAAAGGTGACTGTGGAAGCTATTTGAGTACTATGAATCAGAGGAGTACATTATGGTCATAAAGAGATGGACATGGTCAATAGCAGTACTCTGGTAGGGTGAAGCTTTTAGATGATGCTCATTTGGCCCCAAAATGTGCAACAGAAATATCGTCCACATCATAAAACCAGCAGCAGCAGCAGCAGACTGAACTGTTGATATAAGGCAGGATGAATCCATGTTTTCCATGTGTTGTTTACTCCAAATTATGACCCTACCATCTGAATGTTACAGCAGACACCGAGGCTCATCAAACCACCCTTTCCCCCCCAATATTCTGTTGTCCAGTTTTGGTGAGTTGTAGCTTCAATTTCCTATTTGTGGCTGACAGGAGTGGCACCTCTCTTTATTCTCTGTACACCTTACAGATGGATGTGTGGGAAAACACCAGTAGACCAGCCTGTCTGGTGTCAACAACAATGCCACATTCAGTGTCTTAAATCACCTTTCTTCCCCATTCGGCAGCTCATATTGACCATGTGTTAATGCCTAAATACACTGAGTTACTGCCATGTGATTGCTTGGTTAAAGATAGGTGCAGTAATGAGCAGTTGAACAGGTGTACATAATAAAGTGGCCGTCAAATGCGTGTTTTAAAATGTCCATGTCTAAAATTGTATCTGCACAGGACTACACCAGGGAACCACATTTGCAGGGATAAACAGAGTCTGTGTTTACTGACATTATCCTCAGATATGATGATAAAAATAGATTAGAACGTGTGTAATCACTAGTTCTGAGCCTTTTTTCCACCTACTGTTAATAGACTGTCACATAAAAACTGCAGAGCCTGTTGAAAGACAGCAAACTGTTCCTTAAAGCATGTACCTCATTATCCTTTGACACATTTGATCTAGCTCTTTGTGTAAATGGGTCTCCATGCTGTGTAGCAACATGAGCCGCTGCTGTCCAAAGTTTCATTTGTAATTGCAAATATAGTCTTCATATTTCCTGAGCAGGAGTGGGACAGAAGAAGAAAAAACAACAAGACAACAACAACAGGCCAAATCACTAAGAGGCTGATTTGCTTGAGATTAAAATTAAAGAGCGCTTTGAGGTATTGAGAAGTATTAAAGGCTAATTCCTACTTTACAAATAATGGTGTTACGATTGGACTGGATTTTTTTGTGGAGACCCGTAGTAGTTTTTTTTGTTTTGTTTTTTTCCCTTATTTTTTATTTTTTCTGTGTTGCACGCCGGTTGCCTAGGCCGTGGTGTAACAATGGACACTGCAGATTTACATGGGATTAAACTCACAGATGATCTTTGCTGTTAGAAATTACCTTAGCTGCTTAGGTAATACTAGCCCCGTGTGAATAGCACTGAAGCTAGTGAAGGAGCTGGATTTTGATTTTTGTGAAATATTACATTTAAATATGAAGTTGTAAACTGTCAGAAATAATGTTCCAATTATTTTTGACTGCTCCCATCCAAAAAACAGAGAAATGTACTTATTACACTCGCTTATTTCTAGCTGTATCTATGAGACTGAACATTGCATGGTGGTAGATAGCTGTAGCTTAAGATTGAGTTGAGCTGTCACTGAAATCTGAAATCTGAACTTCTGCAAGTAAAAAAAACAAATTAACAATCGGCACAAGCGCATATGAAAAGTATCGATGCATATACTGTATGCTTGCACTTGCATCTTCCGCACACTTGGCTGAACCACACATGCCGTGACACATCTTGACAGATACACACCCGTCTACTCATCCTTACAGACTCACAGTGCAAAGGCCATGCTGCACAGAGGTGCTGACGGCTGTCATGTTAATATGCCAGAGAGGCTGGAGGATTGGGTTGTTACCAGCAGGATGAGTTAGAGGAGTAGAGCAGAGGGAGGAGGAAGACTTTCATTCCTAAATCATTTATCCACGTTTTTCTTCTTCTTTCTTTCTTGACAAAAGTGACATCTTCTCCTGAGCAATGATCTGGTGCCTTAGAAGTATGTCAGTCGAGCACAAGCATTGTACACTCACTGAAAACAGGGTTGTTTTGCACAATGCACTACCTTCCCACAGCACTGATGCTAAAACAGTATTATTTCCAAGGCCAAGGACTGTGTTACATTACATCTATTGTGTAGCACGCCACAGTACTCTACTATGCGACAGTATTGAGGTTTAAAGTAACATTAGCAGGAGTGCGGTCCTGCTTTTCTTTGTCTTTTTTCTTTCTTTCTTTTTAAATTTGATTTTGGAAAGTGTGCACTCCAGCAACCTCAGCCAACCATAATACCCAAGATAGCATTACGCTTGCCAAACTCACGGGTTAGTCTTCATCCTCAAAGTCTGTTTTCTTGTTAAAGTGGAGATTTAAACAGTACATGATAAAACCAAGCATGTGTTTCTTTTGTTTCTGTTTCCAAACAGCGATTAGGCTAGAATAAAGAAATGGGCTCATCTTACTAACTGGACTCAGTGTTCGTTTGTCCCTTGTTGTGGTCAGTTAACATCTTTTATCTGTGAATGAGGCTCTAACTTAAAATAAATACTAAATGTAACCCAATCTTCCCTGAGAAGGGTTTTGTTTGTGTGCAGAGGATTTTATTATTCACTATAACAAACAAAATCACAATTCGTATCGTAACCTTTATCGATATCTTGGAAATATTCTTACTGGAATCGTGACATTGATTTCAGCGGTATTTCCCAGCACTTCTCCTCCACAGTGAGCTTTGGGTCATGATTTATTCCCACAGAATGAATGAACAGAGTAGTTGATGAGAAGAAGAGGGGGAGCTACGGCGTAAGGGGGAGGCAGAAGGATGAGGAGTACGCAAGGCTGAGGGGATAGCTGATGCTCGGATGAAGAGGGCAGCGGGAAGGATGAGGAAGAGGACAAAGAGGTTGTTTGAAGGAAGAATTGGAGGTGGGATTTGTCCTCTGCCGAGTAGGAGTGTGGGCCTCAGTGGCCCCTGCGGCACTATCATCCCAATCTCCATCTCTTAATCACGGAGAACAAAGATCTGCCTGTTATTAAAAATCAGGCCTGTCAAAGGGAGCAAGAGAGCAGGGGGAGAGAAATAAATAAATAATGGCATAGAAGAGTATAAATATAGTGATGACCTCTAGGCATGTGCTATCTATCGCTCGTTTCTCTGTGGCCGTGAAGGAATGCCTCTCCGTCTTGCGCCCCTCTCTTTTAAATAAAATTGAAGCACTGTTGATTTCCATTGTCTGCCTCCGCCACGTCTCTGCGTCCCATCTCTATTTTAGCACATACTGCCCATCTCTTTTCTCTCGCTCATTTCTATGCTTCTGTTTTGCGACTGTCTGTATCTCACCATCTTATTAGCTTTGTTCTCATTCCCTGCCTCTTACCTGTTCTTCATTTTCTCTTATGCTCTCCCGCCCCCTCTTCCATCACGCTCTTATTTATTTATTTATTTTTTGCGACGTCAAGCTAATCACTCTTCCACTGTCTCCCTCTCTCTCTGTAGCTGTTTGGTGCGAAAGTGATTATGGTGGATGGGGCATTAGGTGGTTTGTGGCGCTTTATGTGTGTGGGTGGGGTGATGATGGCATGTTGAGAGACAGGTGAAAGGTGAGGAAAGGGGCCTGGCTGCAGACGGAGGCGTCAGTGTGTCAGCGCCTATCAGGAGTATTTAGTAGCGGATGCGTTAACTCACTGTGATCTGTGGCTCAATATGAAAGTGTACAATATTTACAGCCTGGGATAATTACAGGGCTGCAGTCAGCTATCACGGTGTCACCGAGGACATGGGAAATATTAATTACATGTCACGTATTTGGATGCTGACGGACTTTAAGAAGGATTTATGTGCATAAAGCTGTGTCGAATTTCCATATAACGCGTCGTTTCAAAGACTTGGAGAATGAAGAATACTCAAAGTAATCCAAATGCAGACTGTACACTCGGTGTTTGTGCTCTTGATGAATCACTATTCCCACAATGCAGTTCACAAAGAAAAGGCGGAGTTGCTCACATATTGCATCATATCATATATCAGTACAAATAGATTTTTTTTATATTTCAGCTGCACAAACTATTTTAATGAGAATACATTTGTATGTGTGGAGCTGCCATGTAATTTGCTTGAACCCATGCATTGTGTGACTGGTTCACTTGAGTGACGTGCTAATGCTACTGTAACGGCTTTTTTTTTTTTAGGAACGATTTCTGCTGAAGTACAAAGTGAACCCCCGTCGCACTCATTCACTAAATTTCCAAATTGAAACAATTGAAATCACTGCGGTTTTTATTCTTCCCACATTTGAATGCTTATTAGAATTTCTAATATAAAAGTTTTTGTTATTTAATGTGGAATTATAATGCTCCGAAAGAGGTGTTAGATTTGTATATAAATTACTTTCTGTTCAGCGGCTTCCTCTTTGGGGTGGGGGTGTTTAGTATAAGCCCGGTGGTTTAAAGCCACCGACTGGCTGGTTGACTTTCTGTGGTGAGTTTGCATGTTCTTCCTGCTTGTGCATGTGACAGTGACACAGATGCGAGGTTAATTGACTGTAGGTGTGGATGGTTGTCTTTCTCGCTCTGTCTGATGTACCGGGAACTTGTCTGATTTCCTTCTGGCCCAGTGAGGATGGGCTTCAGTCCCTCCTTGACCCTTTTTAGATAAGCAGCTTGGAAAATTACTGGATGGATGATTATTGCGACACATCAAATCTGCACATCTCTGCATAGCTAAATTATCTGCCTAAGCCTCAACTACTGTTATCAACTATATATGACTCAGCTGACACTTGTCTATGAGTTTGCAAATAAGAACCATGCTGCTGCTTTTGTAAGCTGCTTTGCAACCTACTTTCAGTCAGACTCCTACTTTTTCATGCTTTGTGTGCATGTGAACCCAGTCACACTAGAGACCAGTCGGCGACATCCTGGCAACCACCTGTTGCTAGGGAAAAATATTCCCTGACCAGTTGACAAGAGGCTCCTAGGAGTTGCTGGCAGTCTCTAAATGGCCTGGTAAATGGCCTGTATTTATATAGCGCTTTACTAGTCCCTAAGGACCCCAAAGCGCTTTACATATCCAGTCATCCACCCATTCACACACACATTCACACACTGGTGATGGCAAGCTACATTGTAGCCACAGCCACCCTGGGGCGCACTGACAGAGGCGAGGTCTCTAGGTGATATTTGTCATAAATATCTATACACTGTTACTCTAAAAACCTCCCTGTGTTTGCTTTTGTCACTCACAGGTTTCAATAGTTGCCATTTAGTTTCCATGGAAGGCACCGACTTATCTGCAACCACTCGCCAGCTGCTCGCTGAGCAGTACTGGCTCTGTAGAAAATGTGATGTAAACCAGAAAAAAGAAGACCTTTCGCTTTCAAAGTAAGAACTGAACTTTTTGAATCAAATTGGTTGCAGATAAAGCTCAACGTTTCCTTTCAAGGCCAACAAGCTGTCGTTTTTTTTAGGTTTCACTGCTACTCGGCAAGAAGTGTATGCAGACATCTTCTGTGCAAAAGGCCTACGATGATAAAATGATCTGTCTCTAGGCCTGTGTGACGGAGGTCTTAGTAAGTGTTATTTGTAGTTGTTGTGTGTTTGCACACAGAAGGGGATGGGGGTCCTGAGACAGAGCCATAGCCCCTTAAAATAATCTTCTTTAAACAAAGTGTGTGTTTGTTTGTCTGCAGCTGGTGTAGCACTATGTTAGACTGTATTACCCCATATATTATTGCATTGACCCCTTTGTTTGTCATAATATAAGTTTAAGTCAGTCATATACCGACACTTCACCTCGCCTCTCTTTTGCTATAAAAATGTATTAACAGAGAGCACTCTGACCACTTTGACCTTCTCCTTTCTGCTGTTATCGGTTATGACTTTAAAGTCATCCTGAATCAGTATTTATATTTATCAGTATTTATACTCTGTAAGCACATAAACGGTGCATTCCCTATTTCCCTGTTAGGTCTTATTCTCTCCTCACACACACACACACACACACACACACACACACACACACACACACACACACACACACACACACACACACACACACACACACACACACACACACACAAACAGACAAAATTGCACCTGCATGACACAAACCATTTATTCCAATATTTAAACAATCAGCCAAATGCAGTGCAATTTCTCAGCTGCATTCATGATCCTTCTGCGCGATATGGAACACCAGTAGGACATGAAATAAGCATATTGTAGGAAAACAAGTCCGATTTTCAGCATTACTCCAATTTTTTATCAGTGAGAGGCCCAGGTGCACAACATGATTGGTTTTCTAATAGGTAAGTTGGCTTGAGACACATCCAGGTTATGGGACCACCTGGGTGTCTGTGCGCACACGTGTTTCATGGCTTGTTTGACAGCAGTGTGTGTACGTGAGAGAGTGTGTTGTTGCACTCACCCTTGGCTGTGCTCATTAGGCCATTATGAGGATGGTATGTGCTCATTACGTACTGACGCTTCACAAAAGATACCATACTTTCCAACATAGAGTCACAGTAGAAAGCAAGAAAAAAGAAAGAATCAAAATACATGTCGAGATCAAACGGCCTTACATCAAGCTGCAACTGACTGTGAGGCCAGTGCAGAAATGGCCGCTGCATACTGGTTCCTGGGCAACATAATGTGGGTACAGAGCCAAACATCACACTGTTCCTTTAAAGGTTAGCAGCTTGACAGATTGCGGCTGGTTGAGCAGTGTGCTAATGGGCTTGTCAATGTACGATTGTAACAATGGCATCGTAGAGGCATAAAAAGAGGCAAAGATGAAGATATGGAAACATGATGAAGGAACTTGCTAGGATGATGGATTTATAAAGCAGAAAAAGTGTTGTGTGGCTTTCTGTTTGTGTCAAGTAAATCATAAGACTTTATCATGGAAAGTTCAAATCCTAATAGCGCTGTAACAGATTCTCATTTATCGGAGCGTATGCACAGAAAACACAAAGACCGTGGTTCACTTATTCAGAAAGATGGATTAATGAAAATGTCACTGGGAAGTTGTACTTATTTACTGAAGCTAAAACCCAAACATCAGGACCTCTCATGGCTCTTATTAACATGCTTCTTGTGTGATCTGATTATAAGTGGACACCTCTAAATTTAGCTGTTTTCGCACATTAACTCTGGGAAATCTTTGGAGAATTAGACTCAGGCTTTACAAGAAGCCAGCAGGCTTTTTTTTTTTTTTTTAAAGAGTAATGGCTGCAGGTAGCTGACCTGGTGCTGAACACCAAATGCGCTATTGTTTTTCACCACCTGGATCCACATCAGTTGAGTAGGCACCCCAGATCACCTTCAGATGTGATTAGTAATTGGATCACAGTGCATCTTAGCTGTGTTCACACCCGTGCCACCGCCGCGCATGCTGATGCCAGACTCGGCGCACTTTTTTCTTCTATTTAGGAGCCGCCTCTTCCCAAGTTCGGTCACTTAAATTTGTAAGTATAATTACGCATTAATTGTGCTTACAAATTATTAAATTAATGAAATATTACAGCAGGACTCTCAAGCTACTAAACTCTATTCAAATGTGCGATTTTTGCCTTTGGTGTCTGTTGACAGGCAGCATTAATCCGACTACAGGGTTTAAACTGCCATCTTACACCTTTTTATGATGTTAAAGATGCTAATCCCCCCCTAGTTTTCTACAGTGAATTAATGCGTTCAGCCAATCAATACCTTTTTTCTCTCGCTTTAGCAGTAGCTGCTTGGCTTGCAGTGAATGTGTCGTCCTTGCAGACATGACTACTGTATGGCGCACACAATGCATCTGTCAGTCAAAGCGAGCTAGACGTGCGTGGGTGAGCGTGTTCTCTCATTTACCCTGATAAAGGATTGAATGCATAAACCTTAGAATGCACACATAAACATGACATGCACATCCGATTTCTCTCTTTGCTCTACACCTGATGAGCGTGTTTATGTAGCAGTGCTGAGATTCCTGTGGTTTGCTGATGTTCCATCATACCGTTCCCTCGCAGTGAGCTGGCACTGCGCCACAGGGACGGTCACGCTAGTATAGACCCTTTGAACTGAACCGAATTTACTTGAAACATGCAAGAAAAGGGGGTGGAGAAGAAGAAAAACAGAAAAAAGAAAAGGAATTAGGAACAAAGACTCAAAGAAAGAAAAAGCTAATGAAAGGTTTTGCCCTCCAGATGAAGACCAGCCAAGTTAGAAGTTTCTGAAATTTGCCATTTTTTTTTCTGTCATCTGTGCTAGCATTAATGATTAAAGGCTCGAATTGGGTCCCGAGATAAGGGCGCGTGATGTCCGCAGATAATGCTCGTTTCAACCTTCTTTTTGATTTTGAAGGTTGTACTTGAGGGGCGCTTGACATCTTGACACGCTGACATTTAAAAAGAGTGGGTGTTAGACTTCTCTTTGGCATTTTATATTATTTTTTAGGAGAGGGTAGTATTACATTAAAGCTAGAATGTGACGAGGGAAAAATATGACTCTGGGCCTGATTTGAACCCAGTCCTGCCTCTCGTGTCAGCGCTGGAGTAGTGCCAGACTTCATAATGCAATGCCGTCCTCTCCAGTCACACTGCACCTCTATCTTTTCCTCCAGTGACAACAGAAGTCAGTCCTGGTGTTGTGTTCCTCTCGCTGTTATCTGTTTGAAACCCAACCCGAGACTTCCCGCAAGATCCAGCTCATCAGCAAGTGCTGATAAACTGATTCTCAGCGATTAGATGTTGATTAGTTATTTGCAGCAAGTTCCAGACTAGCAAAAGGGACATCAAAAGAACTAGATGAATGCCAATGAAACAGTCAATTATGGCGCAACAAGACGTCCAAGAGCATGATGGAACCTGCAGGCTGTGTGCATTAGTTACTGTACCACTGATGAAGCAATGTGACATCTTGTGTGTGGGCCCGTGGCAGCTTCAGGCCTGCAGAGGCTGTCTAGTTCAACTAATGAGGATGGAGAGAGAGGTCAGAGATGATAGCCAATCTAAATAAGGACCTTGATATGACTTTAACACTGTGTCATAGTTTGTTACTGTGTATGTGTGTGTGTGCTTGGAGGTGATGTCCTCCCACCTTCTTGCTGTTATGTTATGACTAGCATCCTCGCCCCAAGCCCACTGTCAACAGGAGGTGTCATCCACGCAGCTCAGCCATCAACACACTGCTGGCTGGATTTGGAACACTGACAAAGATGGACACACCTTCACAAATACACATATATACAATATGTATGCAACTGCATATCAAATGTTCTCTTTATTAGGCATATTCTGCAAGCACAAACAAATAGAGGACATGTGCATGCTCCCACGTGCATACATGCTTCCTGCTCTGTCGCTTCTCCCACTGGCTGTTAGTGAGTGTCCATGTTATGCAAACTCATAACAAAACACTGTCAAAAACTGTGAGTGTATGTCAGCTCACCTGACAGGAACAGCGGGCCATCTTCCATCCCATTTTCACTCTGTCCAGCTGCATCCATCCTGAGACACGCTCTTTACCATGGCTCTTGAAATTCAACTCAAGGTGACATACACCCACTTAAGAGGGCTGCCGACTAAAATTTTATTTGGGTTGTGCTAGAGCACCTAAAAAATGTTTCTTTATCTGCACCCAGAAATTTCAACCCTGCTTTCTGGCACTGCATTGTTATTCCGCATTGTGTTGTCATGAAGAGGATGCTGTGGTAACACTGTGATCTCTGAGCTGATCTCTGTTTGACGATAACAAATGATAAAGGAAAAACACTCTAATAAGCTGCCCACTCCGGCTTCTCTACCACAGGAGGATAGTACAAAAGAGCTGCGAATGTGCATGGACAATGGGTGCGGAGCTAGCAGCAGGCACTAGTTGTTGGTTTATTACCTGTCAATGGTGTGTTCATATTTACTTGGGGGTTGTTGTCATATCGCTTACAAATGAAACAACCTTATGACCCTGCTCAGAACTGATTTCACACCCCTCAGACTTTAGAGTCTATATATATATATATATATATATATATATATATATATATATTTATTTATTTTTGTCATCGTTAGCAAAACCAGACCAAACAAGACTTCTCTTTTGATCTACGACCTCAGTAGATGCTTCCAAGATTAGTTTATGGTCTCAGTTTTACCATCATTTTGTAAACTTGTAAAATAAGATAAATGCTAAACCAGGATATACTTAAGGTAATGCCGACCTTGTGATTGACAAGTCACTAACATGTGAGCATGCACTGCTCTTGGTTTCTTGGTTAATTCAATCGGTCTTCTAAACCCACTCCATATTGTAAACACCCTTAAATATTAGTAGGTAGGGAGGAAGAAACCCCTTTTAATAGGAAGAGACCTCTGGCACGTGTCAGAACCAGGTCCATAAATTTAAAAAGAAAAAACAGCAAAAAGGAGCCTATAAAGAAACAATGAAGAACAAAAACGTGTCTAGTTTCAAAACATCAAGATGACAACTGCTAAAACGCTTCAAAATGCTTCAGGCTTCAAAACCTGACTTGACAAACCAATGTCACTATGGCTCCGTCCAGTCTTTGCGAACATGGTATCGGAACAACACATGACATGTTAAAGGTGCTGGGGTTGTACTGTATGTACAGTAGGGAAAAGTACAGAAAGTACAGCTAAACCGACATGAACAAATGTCACTGATGCATGCAGTACTGCACTTGTACATGAAGTATGAAGCTAAAATAGAAACCAAAGGAAAGTGAGTCAATCTTAGAGGCCAATCACAAACTATAGAAACACCTGTGAGTCAAAGCCCAGAGGTTGGTGAAGCAGAGCAGAGAGGAACGAAGGACTCAACCACACCAACTCTCAGAGCAGGCAATCTGTGAGAAAACATAACTATCCATACATTTAGGCCGACCTGTTTAATATTCTGTTTAATAAGCGAGCCTGTCCGACCGATGAAAACATTTAGTTGCTGTTGACACATCTTATTTCATAGCAGTCTCGAGCCTTGATTAATATGGACACTTTTTCTTGTTTCTGCTTTGTTTCCTTGTTTTCTCCTGACCTGTCGTGATTTTTATTTGGCCTCATGTTTTTTTTAATTCTTAAACAATTACACGGACACACCGCCTATCCCGGCAGATATGGAGCGAGAGGCGGAGTACACTCTGGACAGGCTGTCAGAGGGTTAACGCAGAGAAACAAACAACCACACGCTCTCATGTCCACACACGGCCAGTTTCAAATCGCAGAATAACCAAACACGCGTGTCTTTAAACTGTGGGAGGAAGTTGGAGTACAATGGGAGAAATGTTGGCTTCCTGTCTATACTTTAATAAGTTTTCTCTGGGGTTTCTTTACTGCGCAGCTCTCATTGATTGGGAGAGCCAGCCTCAATTCCTATCTATACTTTAACGCTGGGCTTAGCAGCCACAGTGGAGTTGTTAAGCACTATTTTGCCTGATTGTTAACCAATACCGCCGAGCCAACAGTCCTCACTGTGAGTGCGCTGTCAGGAACAGGACCTCAGCCCCTGTTTCAAATGCACACCAGACGATGGGCTGATAGAAAAGAACGCAAGTGGCATTCAAACAATTCCCAAAGCTGTTTTTCTAGTTGAAAATATTTTCTGGGCAGAAGGAAAGGATTTGAAAATGTTCTGTTGCTACATCTTTAGTTTGATGATAATGGGTACATTTATGTGTAGGCAGTCACAAATGTACTGTATTCAGCATCTCTTTGGTGAGCCAGTGTTTACAGTACGTTTGCAAACACACTGTGGGGGTACGTGTCAGTTTCCACATGAAATGTATGTTCGCTCCTCTGAATCGTAATAACAAAGTCCCGATTCGGTACATCCATATGCTGCCTTCCTGGCTTCCCCTGTGCCTATAGTCTGTCAGCTGTTGTTATTTAAGCCTGCAGGCTCCTGTGATAGGATCATTTAAGACTTACTCGCATCAGTGATAGCGAGAGTGACACCTCCCATTATGTGTCCATGTATGAAGCTGTGTAAAGCTTTGTCACATTTATAGCCATCTCACCTTGCAGCCCCCGTCTTGAAGGCATGCACCGCCACATAAAAAGGCTTTACAGTACAGTGTAGGAGTTAAGATTGTTTCCAAAAGTACAAGAATGTGATTTTTTTTTTCTTCTTCTGATACTGAAAGAGAGCACTGACTTTTTCTTTTAGACGCTGCTCCTGGTATAATAGCCTAATTGAGGCAGGAATGGAATTTTCTGTGCGTACGGTTGTGAGACCTGCTGGTCAATCATAGCAACTCACATAGCAACAAGACCTGCGTAGGGCAACTGAAATAGATGAGATGAATCAGTAGCAGTGCTTTACTGTTGGCATGCTGTATCCTGGCCATAGCAGCGCCTTTGTGATCAGTGCTTGTCAGTTTTTCCCCTCATTCTGGGATGGACCACATTGCCAAGAAAAATAACAGTATGAACAAAAGAACCCAATTACATGTTGGTATAATCCAAAAGCGAAAACAGTGTTTACAACATAGATATGGTGCTGCATTTAACTGAGAGCACTGCCTTCACGTCTAAAGCTGGATACGAGCTAGAACGGACACAAACAACAACAGAAGGAGGGCCACTAGCAGCTTTGCCCCTGGTCAGTCTGTATTTGTACATTCCTGATTGCCCGCCATGTGTACAGATGTTCCAGCTGAAGGTTGTTGACCTGGCCACATGGCGTGCTCATGGTCCGCACCTCGGGTCTTTTACACCGCAGCCTGAAATTAAAACCTGAGGGCATTCTTCACAGATTGATGAGAGTTCACAGAGTGTGGTTGAGCCTGGGGGTGAGGGTGGCACAGATGCGTACAGCTAACGGGCACGCTTATGCGGTCGGGGAAGGGGACGCATTCATACACAAACACAGATGGACAGGTACAATGTGATCGCAACCTGTTCAGTCACCCTCACGCAGCCCAGAAGCATCCCTCATCGCTCTTTTCTAGATGGGGTCAGCGTGTCAACTAGCTCACCCTGGAAAAAAAGGGGGAATTAGGGACATTGTGAGTGTGTGTAGTTACATTTTTTGTTAGCATGCTCTAGGCCTTGTTTGTATATTAGGCCCGAGTCCTGCATCACTCATTTCAGCACAACACATCAAAGAGACGGGAGCCAATGCCGCTGTACACTGACCATATATGGTTCTTCCTTCATCATCCAGGCACTGGTTTAGCCCATTAGAGAAAGTAGGACAGAGCAGGGTCCTGATGACCATATTTGGCCGGGTGCTCTGTCCCCTGCAGCCATCTTGCCTGCCTCCACCGCATTGTGCCAGGGCACTGCTGCTCAGTTCCTTCCTTATCGTTGCAGATCCCATTTTCTTCTCTTTTCCTCTCCGTCTTATTTTCCACCGCCAGAACACAACCCTCTTCGTCCCCCTTTCTCTTTCTTCTCCCTCTTATCACTCCTTTCCCCCTCCTCTCTCCGACTCATCCTGTTACTGCTCTGGTTTGTCTTTTCTCCCCAAACCAGCTTCTTCCGCTCATCCACCTTCTCCCCGCTTCACCCCTCTTTACTGCTTCCTTTGTTCTTTCCCTTTTCATTGCTTCCTGTGTTCCCCCTTTTCTCTCTTATCCTTTCCCAGCAGGAAGCAGTGGCATCCAGGTTTACTCCGCCGGCTGTGCACAGAGAGCTGGGTCTGCTGGCCCCTGGCCTGTTCTGGCTCTATCCCTGTGTTCCTAATCAGCCCCGCTGCGTGAGGCACACGTGTTTGCAGATTCATTAACGTGCACACATTCTCACACGTAAGCACGGACACTTTGGTGATGGATGAGTTTTTGAGGGTGTTAAGCCTACATCTGCACACACCCACATCCATGTGTTTGTTAATGCATGCGCACTTTCACACACTCCCGATTTGTGTGGGCACGTTAGCACACACACACACACACACACACACACACACATACACACACACACACACACACACACACTCCACCTCCTGGCAGTGGGTTTGATCGCCTGGAAAATGAATACTAAATGCAGGGCAAAATGGCTGGCAGGGATCACCTTGGCTGTGTGCAGCTCACCTCCTGCTCTATACAGGCATGAAACTGGAGCACCTCCATACCTGTCTCTCCACTCAGGATATTCTTGGACCTCACAGCTTGGTAAGGAGACACAAAGAGATTTTTGCTTTTGTTAGTAATTTTCCAGTAAGTAGAGAGGATAAAGGCTCATCATATGCCCTGGCTGTGGTATTCCCTTTGAGCTGTCAGCTTTTCCTTTTAGTGCCTCAGACGGGAAGGAAACACATCAGGCTTTGCTGTGCAGAATCTTTAAAAACACACTGTACACACGCACAAACACCCGCATATAATTTAGTGTCCCGTGCGTGTAAGCAAGCACACGACCACACACACATACATATGCAGAACTGTTTAATTTCCCCAGTCACAGGAGTCAAAGGCAGTAGCTAGCAGAGGAGTGGGCCAACTGGGAGCAGGTTTTCCTGAAGCTGATGGAGATCCAGACACATATTCACTCATGTGCATATTGCTTGGCTCTGGAGTGTAGTATTTCCCTCAATTTGTTTTCAGGAGTATGCCAGTCACATTTTAGAATGATTGAGTTTTACCTTTCTTCTGTTCTTATAATTGTAAAACCCAATTTCAACTTTGCAATATCACTTTATTCATGATTTTCAGTACAGCGTATTTACCAGTTTGAATACGTGTGCTCGTCTCTTCTCTTTTGTACCATTTTCACTTCCTCTTCACTAAATGCTCCACCTGATCAATGGGTGAAATCTGGATGTACGGAGGTCCAACACACAGCCTTTGATCAGCTTCGCAGACCTCGCCTACGTGTTGTAGCAGTTTAATGTCATCAGGGGCCAGTGACACAAACAAGCGGTCTGTGGGCTAATCTTGATGTTCGGTATCTTTTCGTGGTTCTGCTGCTCGTGTGGAACTCCACTGTTGCTCCTTTTCCCGCTCCAACCCACTTTTCGACCAGTCAGTATTCGACCTACGCATAGCGTCATCTACATCGAGTTACGTGCTGCTGGATCCTTGGAGGACTGCACTCTGGCATGTTTGCATTCCTTGTATACCCCTTAGAGGAGGCAAACACCTACTCAAACATACACAAACACAGCACCTTAACACAATCATAACTCTGCTTTGAACTGATTTGATCATAGAGTCCTGCATGTTTGAGAAACACATTTTGTTCTGTTTCCTCCACACTTACACTAAAAATACCTTTCCACACAACTTGAAAATCACAAAAAAATGAGGCAGTTGTAGCTTATCAACTTTTTCTTAGGTCTGGACTACATTAGCAGACTAACTTTAAGTCTTAATATCCACCAAGCAACCAGCATCCCGTGTAGGGTAAGGATTGTTTTTTATTTTAGCCATGTGCCGAATATACATGTAACCCAGGTCCCACGTAGCTATGGTAAAGCTAGAGTATATAGTACAATGAGACTGGGCCTGGGTTCGTAGTGCTACTAATAATAATACCTGATACCCTCTAATTGCTATAATAAGGACCACCACAACTGTATTTTACACAAATTTATCCCTCACCGGGTATTTATTTAGACAAAAGAAATGAATAAAATAAACAGTTACTTTAATCAAATGGATTGAATTCAAATAAACAAACAAAAATACTGTAAAAATGACTACATGGATTTTAAATAAAAGATTATCAACCCAAAATACCTCCTTTTTAGGTATTTCAACTGTTATTTCAGCTACAACAGCTCACACCTTTAACATGGATGAATTTCAACCTTTGACAATAACTTTGATCAACTACACACTTACTCAATTTAAACCGATTGTGTAACAGTGGGCCCACACACACACACACTTTAACCTGTCCACACTACACCTGTAGCACGGTGCTTGATGCAGGCCTGATTCGAAGTTTGGGTGCGGTGAGGCCTAAAACTGATGGCCGCTTCACTCAAACTGAGCAATAAACAAAATATGTGCACTTTAGTTCCAGTTAGTACTCACGAGTCCAATGAGTTTGTTAGTGGGGCAATCAGAAACGGGCAGTTAGTTCACCAGTAGTGAAGACAGTCAGGGGTAAGAAAACAACAGTCAGGGGCGAGGAAACAGCAGGGTCCATCCGGGCAGAAACCTCTCTCTCCTTTCAGAGCGTCCCTCGGCTTCTAAACACATTAAAACACTTGAGCTACAATACCAAATGCTATCACATAACGATTTAGCATTAGCATGCTTTGCTGAAAATCACAGAGCTAAACATACAGCATGGTATCACAGCACATAACGCGGTAAGTTGCGCTAATTAGCAAGTCGCTAGTTAGCATCACATATCACGATATTATATCACTATAACGAATAGTTACAGTACAAATGTCAAGGCACACAGTCTCATTTACCTCTTGCAGATCACAAATAAGTACTATCAGGACCACGGGTAGTCGACCTCAATGACACACTTGGATGCAAAATCCACACCACGTTTGCCTTACGACATCTCTCTCTTCGGACTTAGCTTCTGTGTCCGCTCCCACAGATTCACACAAACCTTACCACTTGTCCCGCCCCCATAACAGAGAAGAGTGACATTGACTGGCTCGTCAGCACAACAACCAATGACAATACCATATTGAGATAACTGACACTAGATGGGTAAATAAACTTAAGTTACACCCCAACATATTTAGTGTGCACAGAAAATGAACTCTAAATCATGAAACCCTTTTACTTATTGGACTCTTAACTGTAAATGAAATACATTTGTACCAAAGCATATGATTTTTAAACGTTTTATCAACTATTTATAGTTTAACCATTTTTTATTACAGTACACTTTTTCTTTATACTGCAAGCCCGAATAATTGCAGACAGGGCTACACCCTCCCCCTTCTAACCGTGTAGATGTCCTCATCCCACCTCTGACTTCTCTTTAGCTTTACAGGGTGATGGTCATCCTCACTTCCTAAGAACTTCTTCGATGACTTAGAACGTCCCTTTGTTTCACTGACGTCTGGAGGGTTTAATTTTAGTTGAATGACCATACCATGGTGCATGATGGTAACAGGCTCACAAGATGGGTGACCTGGCTTTTCATAGGTCAATCTCAAGGGTGGTTTTGGTTTCCTGAGGGATTTTCGGGATGTGGAGAACTGTTCACTCTCATTTCTTGTACCTCTATGAGAATTGTCACTTCGGGTTCTGTTTGAAAAGGGTGAACTTGTTTCCCGTTCCTCCTCTTGCTCTCCCATAGACTCATTTGTCTCTTGAGTATCATATTCCAGCATAGTAGGTGTATCATCTCCAGATGAGTTTTCACTTTCTCTTACTGGTTGACTTTCTGCTTCTTCAAAATGTTCCTCCTCAGAAGTGTCATCCTCTTCCGAAGTCTGATGTGGCATTGCCAGTTGTCTCCTGACCTCTTGCACACCAAAACTTTGCGGATTATGGACAGCTTCAAACATTTCATCTGAGGATGCTGTGTCACTTTCTTCAACTGGATCAGGCGGTTTAACTGCTTGACTTTTCTGGGCACGATGTGCTCTGGTTACGGGTCTCCTAATGTGTCCTGTGTCATCCGATGGATTAGGCATCCTGACCATATAACCAATTGGCAACAGGTGGTCTCGATGGAGAGTTTTGAGTACACCTGGACCATGTTCTGGTTTTACCTTATAAACAGGCAGGTTAGGCAACTTCTCCACTACAACATACGGTGTAGATTTCCAACGATCCTGCAGTTTATGCTTGCCTTTTATTCCAACATTCTGAATGAGAACCCTGTCTCCCTTCTCCAAAGGCAGATCTCTCACGCGTTGGTCATAATGTGCTTTGTTCTTCAGATGATTTTTCGTAGCTGCATTTGATGCAAGTTTGTATGCGTCCTGCAACTCTTTTCTCATCCGTGAAACATACTGTTGGTAGGAGGACTCACTTTCACCATTTGGCGAGATTCCAAAGCAGACGTCGATGGGCAGTCTAGCTTCTCTCCCGAACATGAGATAATAAGGTGAGTACCCCGTCGCATCACTCCTTGTACAATTGTATGCGTGTACCAGGTGGGTGATATGCTGGCTCCAACACTGTTTCTTTGCAGTGTCCATGGTACCGAGCATTGCTAGAAGGGTTCTGTTGAATCTTTCCGGTTGCGCATCACCTTGCGGGTGGTAGGGAGACGTTCGTGACTTCCGAATCCCCAACATGGACAACAGCTCCTTGATCAGTCGACTCTCAAAGTCTCTGCCCTGATCAGAGTGTATTCGTGCAGGTAGACCGTAGTGTGCGAAGTACTTCTCCCACAAGACTTTTGCAACGGTAATGGCTCTTTGATCTTTGGTAGGAAACGCCTGTGCATAACGTGTATAGTGATCTGTCACAACTAACACATTTGCAACACCTTTAGAATCAGGCTCTATCTGTAAGAAATCAATGCAGACCAAGTCTAGAGGGCCATTGCTTGTTATCTGATTCAAGGGCGAGGCACGCTGAGGGAGCGTCTTCCTGGAGATGCACCTTCCACAAGTGCGAATATACTGCTCAATCTCAGCTGCCATACGAGGCCAGTAAAACCTCTCTTTAATCAGTTCTGTTGTTCGCTCTGCTCCCATGTGCCCACACTCATCATGCAGAGACCTTAACACCATAGACCTGTATCTTCCTGGCAAGACCAGCTGCCGGCTTTGTTTTCCACACATTTTTTCTTTTACTCTGTAGAGTAATCCATCATTCAACTCCAATTTGCGACTTTCACGGAGGAGTATCACAGTCTCTGGCGAGTCACTTTTAGAGCGAGCAAACTCTTTATTGCTCTTGATGGCTTTCTTCAATGGCCCAATGGTAGGGTCCATATCTTGTGATGTTTGAATGTCTTTTGGACTCAGCTGATCGAGGATGTTTACACTGAGATTCACAGGAAATGCATAGGCTTCTGGTACTGCAGAGGCAGGAGCACCAAGTTGATCCACCAATCTGTCAGGTACAACTGCTCCTTCCCTGATGCAGGCTCGTTTACAGAGAGCTTTAATGCCAGCAGGCGGGATGGAAGTCCATTCTCCAACTTCCTCTTGGGCATACTGTCGGGACAGCAAGTCAGCATCAATGTTGTGGCGCCCAGGGCGGTACTGTATGGTGAAATCATACGTGGCGAGGGCAGCGAGCCAGCGATGCCCTACAGCACTGAGCTTAGCCGAGGTCAATACATACGTTAAGGGGTTATTGTCAGTCCTGACAATGAATTTGGCACCATACAGGTAGTCGTGAAATTTATCCACAACGGCCCACTTTAATGCCAAGAATTCCAGTTGATGAACTGGATAGTTACGTTCTGAGTCTTTGAGCTTTCGGCTTGCGAAAGCTACCGGCCTTAGGCCCTCGGGGTGTTCTTGGTTCAAGACAGCACCTAAACCATTCATGCTGGCGTCCACATGCAGGATGTATGTCTTGGTGGGGTCAGCAAATGCCAATACTGGAGCATTGATCAGACATTCACGGATCTGTTCAAAAGCAGCCTGGCAGGCTGGAGTCCATCGTTCCCCAAACGGCTCGGATGCTTTAAAATAGGTGTGGTTTGGGTCTACACTCTTCTTGGCTTTGGGGTCTTTCCAAGTGGGTGCATAACCCTTGGTGAGTTCTGACAAAGGACGGACAATGGCGGAGTAGTTGGCTATGAACCTCCGATAGTAACTACAAAATCCGAGGAAAGACTTGAGAGGTTTCAAGTGAGTGGGCACTTTCCAGTGTTTCACCACCTCAACCTTCTCTGGATCGGTGGCTATTCCATTGGTGGATACAATGTGACCCACATACTTAACTTGAGGACGACAGAATTGACATTTGTCAATGGAGACTTTCAAACCAATCTCCTCTAGTCTGTCCAACACCTTAAAGAGGCGTTGCTCATGCTCTTCAAGCGTTCTTCCAAAGACAATGATGTCATCCAAATACACAAGGGCTTCCAGAAGATGCATGTCCCCAACAGCCTTTTCCATTAAGCGTTGGAACGTTGCAGGAGCTCCAGTGATCCCTTGTGGCATGCGCTCAAATTGATAGAAGCCCAGGGGGCAAATAAATGCCGTCTTTTCCTTGTCCTCCTCAGCCATTTCTATCTGATAGTAGCCACTACGCAGATCTAGGACTGAGAACCATCGGCTGCCTGACAAGGAGTCCAAGGCATCATCAATGCGTGGCATTGTATACTGATCAGGTGTAGTGCGGTTGTTCAGTGTTCTGTAATCAATACAGATTCTTATGGCCCCATTCTTTTTCCGCACAACAACAATTGGGGAGGCATATGGGCTACGGGACTCTGTTATAATGCCAGCAGCCAACAGCTGCTGTATGTGTCGCCTCACATCATCAATGTCGGCTGGGGCTAGTCTCCTTGACCTCTCCCTGAAAGGTCTAGGGTCATGTAGACGAATGTGGTGTTCAACACCTTTAGCCAAGCCAACGTCCCACTCCTGCATTGAGAAGACATTTCTCCTCTCAGCTAACTTCTGCCGAAGTCTACTTTTCCACTCCTCGGGGATAGGGGAGTCCCCAAAGTCAAAGAGGTTTGGATCTATTTTCTCAGTGGCCAGGTCAGAGGGTTGGACTGGGGTGACTGTATCCACAGCAAACATTTCAGCAATGACAGATCCCACTGGTATGGAGACTGTCTTGGTGGACTCATTTTGGAGGAGCACATTCAAGCTATTGCTGTCTATACCAGCATCTGAGAGCACACCTGGCTGTACCAGCACGCCGGCGGGGAGTAACTGGGTAGAGGGTGCATCAATCAAGATAAGGTCTTTGGAGGGGGCACTGTGCCTGTCTACTTTGCAGGTGGCATAGCAATTTGCTCCTGGGGCGATAGAAAGAGGGCAGGGCCCTTTCCATTTTATCTGTCCCAGCACATCATTTTTTGGCAGTTGCTCCTGTGCCCTAATGGGGGCATACACAGACTGAATTCTCATGGAATGAGCTGTGTTCTGGTCACCTTTCATTTGCACCAAGTCCCATAAGCGGCGGAACAGAGACGTATTGGTGCCCACCAACACGGGGGTTTGTTGCTGGTTTTTCGGGTCAGGACAAATCAATGCGAGCACTTCTACTCGCCCGGAGACACCAGTGATCTCCTTGGTAAACTCCATCTCTACAACAACATAGCCTTTGTAGGGATACTCTGTGTCAGCAAGTCCCCAGAGTCCCAAGCGAGAGAGAGGTTTTATGGGGACATCTTCCAAGTGTTGGTTATACCAGCTTTCAAAGATAATAGTCACGTTAGACCCACTATCAATAAGAGCATCACAGGCCACATCATTGACTTTGACTGTGTGAATAAATGACGGGCCTACAAGACCCTCAGGCAGGCCTGTGTCAGTTTCTGGGACTTCGACCTTGTTGGTCCAAGCAACGCATTGCTCTTCTCCGGTAGGATTTGGGTCCTCCTTGTTAGGACCAGATACTCCTCGTACTAATCGTATGAGTTTTCTTATGACTTTCTGCGGGTTCTCGGGTGCAGTGCACCTTGTAGCTATGTGACCATTTTCTCCACACTTATAGCAGAAATATTCATCACTCTCTCTAGCAGATGATGCTTTAAAAGAAGCAGGCTTGGGGTAAGAAGCTGCTTTGTCTCTGCGAGACTGAGTTGAGTGTTCTTGTGGGGGCTCACTTGTAGACTTCACCGCCATCACACTCATTTTATTTTCTAGTGCTTTCACTTGCTTTCTGAGTGCCCGTATTTCGCTCTGCGAATCACTTTTCTGTTTTTGCTTCTCTGTTGGGGGTTTGATGGTGCAATCAGACAGTGGTTGACTTCCTAAGTGGGTTCTTTCCTCTAACTGTGCTCTCAACTCTTGAATCTGAGCTTGCAGTTCACTCTGAGTGACCGCTTCAAACTCTTTCTCCTTTTCCACCCGAACTGTGCGAACCCTTTGGTGACACTTAGATGTGGTCTGGCTTTGTTTGGCTGCTTGACGGCCTTCCTCTTCCATCACCTCTCTTAACAAGTTCAGGAATGAGGGAGGATTTTCCATTCGCTCCCTTATTTTCAACTGAAGCAACATAAGCTCAGAAGTGGATCCTTTAACTAACTGCTCTAACCGAGCTTTGTTAGCAGCACTAACTGGTAAACCACCTCCCTGGACTACTTTAACAAGAGACCTCTCTAATCTTCGCAGAAACTCAGACAGGTGCTCACCAGGCTGTTGGTGAAGGGCTCTGAATGACAGATAGAGCTCCTCTGCGGACTCTACTCTGCCAAAAATGGTCTCTATGGCCTCTATGTAGTCCTGGGAACTAGCATCAGGTTGAGTCAGACGCACGGCCTGAATGATCTCCAAGGCAGGCCCTTTGAGACTTTCCAGTATGCGTCTACGTTTTTCTTTATCGGAGCACTCGCCTTCATCTACTAGGAGTCTCGCTTGCTCCAACCAGGTATCCAAGACTTCTTCCCCAGCTGGGGTGGGAATGACCCCGGAAAATGTCCTTAGACGTCTATATGGATGGCTTTCAGGCTGTTTGTTTGTTCTGACCATTAACTCACCTACTGCACGGATGATGGCTTCAGAATTACCATCCACTTCCCCTCCGTGGGTGCGTAACCCTTGGATATCCTCTAAGGTTTTCCCTTCATTCTGCAGAAAAGTGAGTAACTTTCCCTCAAAGTCATCTGGCTGAGGTTCAATGTAGTACACTGCTTTCCAGCCACTTCCACCACTTATTGGCATTATCTCAGGGGGGATTGTCGTGGGGTTTATCTCCTCACGACACTCACACAACACCATTAATGATTTTAGTTGAGAGTTAAACATTTTTCCCTTAACTACTACTTTTCCCAAAGCTTTGATAGTCCCTGCTGTTTCTTCTATTTCATCTCTCGAAACACCTTCCGGTACCCCATACAATAGTAGAGCATGTTTCAAATCTATTGATTCCCCTTTGCACCAGTTGACCAACTCAAGTTGTGACGGTCTGCTCCTTTGTTGTGTCATCATTGCTATCTGGTTTATTTTTTTGTTACACGTTTGACTACTTTAACAATTTGACAGTTGTGGGGTCGACCTGTTATCCTCTTGGTCCAAAAATAAATTTAGTTTACTTTAGTTAAATATCCCAGCGGTGCCTCCATTTATGTAACCCAGGTCCCACGTAGCTATGGTAAAGCTAGAGTATATAGTACAATGAGACTGGGCCTGGGTTCGTAGTGCTACTAATAATAATACCTGATACCCTCTAATTGCTATAATAAGGACCACCACAACTGTATTTTACACAAATTTATCCCTCACCGGGTATTTATTTAGACAAAAGAAATGAATAAAATAAACAGTTACTTTAATCAAATGGATTGAATTCAAATAAACAAACAAAAATACTGTAAAAATGACTACATGGATTTTAAATAAAAGATTATCAACCCAAAATACCTCCTTTTTAGGTATTTCAACTGTTATTTCAGCTACAACAGCTCACACCTTTAACATGGATGAATTTCAACCTTTGACAATAACTTTGATCAACTACACACTTACTCAATTTAAACCGATTGTGTAACAGTGGGCCCACACACACACACACTTTAACCTGTCCACACTACACCTGTAGCACGGTGCTTGATGCAGGCCTGATTCGAAGTTTGGGTGCGGTGAGGCCTAAAACTGATGGCCGCTTCACTCAAACTGAGCAATAAACAAAATATGTGCACTTTAGTTCCAGTTAGTACTCACGAGTCCAATGAGTTTGTTAGTGGGGCAATCAGAAACGGGCAGTTAGTTCACCAGTAGTGAAGACAGTCAGGGGTAAGAAAACAACAGTCAGGGGCGAGGAAACAGCAGGGTCCATCCGGGCAGAAACCTCTCTCTCCTTTCAGAGCGTCCCTCGGCTTCTAAACACATTAAAACACTTGAGCTACAATACCAAATGCTATCACATAACGATTTAGCATTAGCATGCTTTGCTGAAAATCACAGAGCTAAACATACAGCATGGTATCACAGCACATAACGCGGTAAGTTGCGCTAATTAGCAAGTCGCTAGTTAGCATCACATATCACGATATTATATCACTATAACGAATAGTTACAGTACAAATGTCAAGGCACACAGTCTCATTTACCTCTTGCAGATCACAAATAAGTACTATCAGGACCACGGGTAGTCGACCTCAATGACACACTTGGATGCAAAATCCACACCACGTTTGCCTTACGACATCTCTCTCTTCGGACTTAGCTTCTGTGTCCGCTCCCACAGATTCACACAAACCTTACCACTTGTCCCGCCCCCATAACAGAGAAGAGTGACATTGACTGGCTCGTCAGCACAACAACCAATGACAATACCATATTGAGATAACTGACACTAGATGGGTAAATAAACTTAAGTTACACCCCAACATATTTAGTGTGCACAGAAAATGAACTCTAAATCATGAAACCCTTTTACTTATTGGACTCTTAACTGTAAATGAAATACATTTGTACCAAAGCATATGATTTTTAAACGTTTTATCAACTATTTATAGTTTAACCATTTTTTATTACAGTACACTTTTTCTTTATACTGCAAGCCCGAATAATTGCAGACAGGGCTACATACAGATTACTAAATTCGCAGATGTTACATTTCAGTACAAAGCCGTTAAATTTCAGTTTTTTATGCAAATAAATTTAAAAAACAGATGAATGTTAGTCAAACCTGTTAAAGCCTGGCTCATGAGGCAGAGTAAACAGAAAACTTTTACATTTCTTAACATAAGGGAGGAAACAGCATCACTGACTTCATGATGTGTGTTATTTACAGTGTTATTGGTGTGTCAGTAGATGGTGTTTGAATGTTAGGTGTGTGGTGTTAATCAGGCTAAAACTACCCAGAAAAATAACAAGGCGCTGGGCGAATGGATAGAGCGAGGTGAAACATCCACCTCTTAAGTGCTCCAAGGAGACTGGGTTAGGGGTAGACTACCTCTACCTTGAGCCCTGGATGGTCTGCCAGTGTGTTGGTGGATTTTAGGAGGTTAATTATCTTTGGAGAGAGCATCTGTCCTTTGGGTCCTTTGGTTCAGGCTTGTTCTGGTGTATCCAGCAGATGCTCAGTTGAATTCTGATCTTGAAAGTTTGGAAGCGAAGCCGACGTACTGGGCTCTTTGAGACTGCTGCCATTGGGGACATGTCTCAAGAAGAGCGACACTGTTATCTCCACCTGTCAGTGGGTTTAATATTGCAGCTGATTGCTGTCAACTAAACAAAACTAGCACACTTTGTGAAAATATCCCACAAGTATTCCTCCAAGCCTTTTTTCTTCGTTCTTATTTCTGAATGTGTGGCAGGAGAGTAGCATGGCCACTTGGATGGGGTGTTTACAATGCAGCCATGTCTGTGTGTTTATATGCGATTATGAATCTTTTTATGTATATGAGATGTGCTCGTAGTACGGTGGGAATGTGTTTGTGCCCGAGTGTTTGTGTTTGTGAGCGCGTAGTGTTATCAATCCAGACCAGACGACAGAAGCCCTTTAGTGGAGAGTTAGTTCAGTTTAGCATGAAGATGAGGTTTGGAGGCTTGTGTGTGCCAGTGTTACTTTTCCCGTGTGTATGTGTGTCACTGACTGTGTGTGTGCATATTTAGGTTATTTGTGTGTGTGTGTGTGTGTGTGTGTGGTCTTTGATGTCAGCTGGTGGCTGCTGCTGTTTGCAGTGTTAGGTAATCACAAAACACAATGATTCTGATCTATTCCTGAACCTCTGCCATTATATATAGCATTCTCCTTATCCACCCACAAACCCTCTACATTTTTCTCTCTCTCTCTCTCATACACACACTAATTTTGTCTTTTTTTCCCTCTATTTTCCATCTCTCCTCTGCTCTGCCACTCCTCATCTCTGTCCTCCATCTCCTACTCCCACACTCTCTCTATCTCTGTGTTTTGTTATGTTTTGCTGCTCTGTGTTGTGTGTCTCCGGGCTCAGGACATTTTTCTTGTCATCTCTCTTTTCCTCCCGTTCCCTCAACCGCTGCCCCTGAGCCCCACGCACACCCCACTGCTAACGCCCCTCCCACTACCCACCCTTTCTGCCCCGTTTCTCCCTAGTCACCTTCCAACATCTCCTCTCTACCCTTCCCGTCCTCCTCTTCCCCTCCTTTTTTGCCTTCCATCACATATGTGCACGCTGTCAGAGGGGGAGTATATTGATTGCACGCTTGGCTGACAGTCACACTAATGGACAACTTAGTGTGTGTGTGTGTGTGTGTGTGTGTGTGTGTAGTTTAGAGGGGGTGTTTAAACAGCAGTCTTGGCAATAACTCACCTGACCAAGCGAATGGCCATCGGGCAGGCAGGTGGACTGAGCAGTGCCGCAGCACACTGTGTGGCTTGACAGGCTGCATTTGAAAGCAAGTGAACCAAATGTAGGGCAACTTTCAAATCACACCCTAGTTCTTCTTCTTCGGGGGGAATTTGTTTTTGACCAGACGCGCCAACGTGAACACACTGGCAATAAAACAGACGAGTAAATTCAGGAACTGCAGCAACCCGTCTTCCCTGGTGTCATTTTATATTGTTTTACATTTATCTCAGACATGCAGGATATCAAAAGTGCCGTTTTCAAAAGCACAGTGCAGTTTGTTTTTGCCAGATTCTGAGCCATGCTCCGCTATAATCACCACTGCAGCATGGACAGCAACAAAGTGTAAGACGTACAATGCAGTTAAAATGCTAATATGGGCAATTCAATTAAAAGTATCTCTTTTCCATCGCCTATAACAGTGTTCGGTGGTGTTTTGTGTCCACTCTTTTATGGATTATTATGGAAACAGAGAGTGGGTTTATTTTCTCTCTGGCAGTTTTTGGACATGGCCATGATGATTGCAGAGCCTAATGCAGCAGCAGCTGCTTTGACAGTAGAAAAGCTTTTGATATATGGTGCTGATCTAATAGAGAGAGAGACTGTGACATTTGTGTTCTGCACAGACACGAATACTGCACATGCATAACTCTAACTGTGCTATGAGCCCTGCATGCAAGCAGCGTAATTATATGATTTCTTTACATACTAGCAAAATGCATGCATCATTACTAACAAACCGCATGTACGTGTTATCATAATTGCCGCTGGCATAGCGTGGAGCACGTACGATGCATAAATACTGTCAATTAAATTATATTGTGGGACTGTGCGTTAGAGCACATATTACATCACTTTCATCCTCATACCTCATGCTTTTAATTCATGTCATTTAATTTGTATTCAAACGTGGGAAGATACAGCTGTTAGGTGTGACAGCGGTGATAGTACACCACGAGTAGTAATTCAGATAAATAAGCAATTGAGTAAACACATTTCTCATGCATAATTAAGTTTAACCTGACCTAGATCAAGTAACATGAATGAGTGATTCTAATTTGAGTTGCCAGTTGTAAACCTTATAAACAATGAATGTGGACATTCATAATTCTGTAGTAAGCTGTGGAACTTCTAAGGCTAATGTACCATGGGCTAACTTAACGTATTATGCATCCACTCACCAGTGCCTGGTACTGATTTACTGAACAATGGAGCAAACAAATGCTAATCCCGCATTAAATATGGTGCTCTTGCATAAATATCCTAACCGACATTGCTTTTAGCATATGCTATGATCTATTAGCATAGAGGGATAACCAACAATTTAGCATGAGAAAGCTGAGCAGAATGTAGTGCAGCGCTGTTTGACCACTGAATGACAAAATGAATCACTTAATTAACCTTGTGAAGGTTACACTCTGGTCATGGAGACACTTGCACAAACACACAGTCTGAATGTGACCTGCATTTCTGCTGCAGATAAGCACAGAGGCGCTTTCTTTTCTTTGTGTATTCTCTGGCTGGATTCAGAGGCAGCCACTCTGCTGTGGAGATGGTTTGAAGAGCAAATTCGTCCCGCTGGTGAGGCACATTAAATATTAACTTAAAGACAGAACCCATGTCCAAATATTGAGAAATTATTCATCATTTGTAAGATATGTTTTTGATCATGTGAGCTGTTGTTCTGCGTCAGACCTCTGGCCTCTTGTGCTTTCCATCTGACCTTGATTAGAATCCCATTATACCCATGTTTAGATGAAATATGCATTGAAGTTAGCAGTTTGCTTCTCCAAAACACATTCTCAGCAGCCAAAAACATTGATAACAGATTCATCTGGCATTCTATCTGACCACGAGGCACATAAATAAAAAAAGCCTTTTTACAGCAGTGTTATGTTTTTGATTTCTAAATAGAATTTTTTTTTTTCTGCTGTTGATCATAGACTTCACTTTTTCCGGTGAAGAGGTTATGTGATTGGTGCTGTTTGTCTGTTTGTTGACAGGATTACTTAAAGGTACAGTCGTTTGTTTTGTGATGTTATTTGAGAGAATAAAAGAATAATGTATTCATAAACAGACATGGACTAGCGTGCAATGACATCTACCAACAAATTGATGCATTCTATCAACTTAGAATGAATCCATTAATCCATAAAAAAATCTCCATAATTGGGGATTGTGAAATTGTGAAAGCTGCCACGTTGCCATATTGCGGCGCCACCTTGAATACAGTGGCTGAGATGGATATCGACATCTCGCCTAATCGTGTTTTACGTGTGTTGCTATAGACCAGCCATATACATAGTACACCAAAGCTGCAGCAGACGTCCAGAGATAAGAGAACTCAAAGGTGTTAGTGTGCTGTGGAGGGACATTAAAATTCATGCCTGCATCTTCAGACCTAAGATATGAATGATCATACCTACAGGGAGTGCAGAATTATTAGGCAAGTTGTATTTTTGAGGAATAATTTTATTATTGAACAACAACCATGTTCTCAATGAACCCAAAAAACTCATTAATATCAAAGCTGAATGTTTTTGGAAGTAGTTTTTAGTTTGTTTTTAGTTTTAGCTATTTTAGGGGGATATCTGTGTGTGCAGGACTATTACTGTGCATAATTATTAGGCAAAAAACCAATATATACCCATTTCAATTATTTATTTTTACCAGTGAAACCAATATAACATCTCCACATTCACAAATATACATTTCTGACATTCAAAAACAAAACAAAAACAAATCAGCGACCAATATAGCCACCTTTCTTTGCAAGGACACTCAAAAGCCTGCCATCCATGGATTCTGTCAGTGTTTTGATCTGTTCACCATCAACATTGCGTGCAGCAGCAACCACAGCCTCCCAGACACTGTTCAGAGAGGTGTACTGTTTTCCCTCCTCGTAATTCTCACATTTGATGATGGACCACAGGTTCTCAATGGGGTTCAGATCAGGTGAACAAGGTGGCCATGTCATTAGTTTTTCTTCTTTTATACCCTTTCTTGCCAGCCACGCTGTGGAGTACTTGGACGCGTGTGATGGAGCATTGTCCTGCATGAAAATCATGTTTTTCTTGAAGGATGCAGACTTCTTCCTGTACCACTGCTTGAAGAAGGTGTCTTCCAGAAACTGGCAGTAGGACTGGGAGTCGAGCTTGACTCCATCCTCAACCCAAAAAGGCCCCACAAGCTCATCTTTGATGATACCAGCCCAAACCAGTACTCCACCTCCACCTTGCTGGCGTCTGAGTCGGACTGGAGCTCTCTGCCCTTTACCAATCCAGCCACGGGCCCATCCATCTGGCCCATCAAGACTCACTCTCATTTCATCAGTCCATAAAACCTTAGAAAAACCAGTCTTGAGATATTTCTTGGCCCAGTCTTGACGTTTCAGCTTGTGTGTCTTGTTCAGTGGTGGTCGTCTTTCAGCCTTTCTTACCTTGGCCATGTCTCTGAGTATTGCACACCTTGTGCTTTTGGGCACTCCAGTGATGTTGCAGCTCTGAAATATGGCCAAACTGGTGGCAAGTGGCATCTTGGTAGCTGCACGCTTGACTTTTCTCAGTTCATGGGCAGTTATTTTGCGCCTTGGTTTTTCCACACGCTTCTTGTGACCCTGTTGACTATTTTGAATGAAACGCTTGATTGTTCGATGATCACGCTTCAGAAGCTTTGCAATTTTGAGACTGCTGCATCCCTCTGCAAGATATCTCACTATTTTTGACTTTTCTGAGCCTGTCAAGTCCTTCTTTTGACCCATTTTGCCAAAGGAAAGGATGTTGCCTAATAATTATGCACACCTGATATAGGGTGTTGATGTCATTAGACCACACCCCTTCTCATTACAGAGATGCACATCACCTAATATGCTTAATTGGTAGTAGGCTTTCGAGCCTATACAGCTTGGAGTAAGACAACATGCATGAAGAGGATGATGTGGACAAAATACTCATTTGCCTAATAATTCTGCACTCCCTGTATATTTTATTTTCAGAAAAGGGGCCGCCATTACCAATGAGGTGAAAACACGAAGGAAAGAGACAACGCTACTGACATCGTATTAAAATGTCATCCTCTTCCACCTCACCTCAAGCCTCTCCTGACTTGGCATCAGGGCTCTAACACATGAAAATGAGCATACCCATATGGAAAAGATATATATATAAATATATAAGTTTGTATCTGTCTTGTATGAAAAGCATACGAGAGTGAAAACACATATAAGATCCCTTGAAAAATTATATAATGAAACTTGTATGTTTTGGATACTTACTAAAAAAATATATGAAAGTAATGACAAAGTGGCCACTTTCATGAGTAAATCATATATGGTTTTACTATTTCTTTTCCATATGGGTAAACACTATTTATGCACACTAATTTCCAATGTTGTTACTTATTGACAACAGATTAGACATGACCCTCCCCTCAGTTGTTGCTGAACAACAGCAACGCCTGGTTATAAGCTAACATTATGCCAGCTGATGTTAGTCTTAAGTGTCCTAAAATGACACTTAAGACAATAAAACAAATGGCAGCCAGAGTTGTTTGTCCTATAGGAGTCACCAGTATATAGGATTGAACTCTTGAATTAAGGATAAGAAAACAGAACAGTTGAATGCAATCTGCAATCTAGTGAAAATTTAGACGTGAAGTCCTGGTTGTCTATTAGCAACCAGGACTTTTAGAACGATTATTCACTTACTTCTTTATTACTGTTGGTTGCAATGTTGCCTCATAGCAAGAAGGTCTATGGTCCGTATCCACCAGCTGGCTGGGGCCTTTCTATGAGTCTTTCTGGAGTTTGCATGTCTATGTGGGTTCTTTTTGAGTGCTCTGGCTTACCCCGATAGTCCAAAGAAATCCCTGTTAGTTTAAATGGTGACTGTAAATTAGTTGTAGTTGTGAATACAAGTGTGATTGGTCTGTCTTAGCTCTGGTGTACCTCCCTGTGGACAGGGTCAGGTGGGAGTTGCTGGTTCAGAGAATATTACAAGATAAAATAGGAAACAGAATGAGACATTTTGCATCCTATCTTTGCAAATTACATTAAGAAGAAGAAAAACTGGGAACCATGGCCCTGATGCTCTCAAGAAAACATCACAAGCTAATTCAGCTCTACGTACTGTTTCCTTGCAGATCTAGAGACTCAATTTGTGCATGCTGTGGAGGCATTTTTAGCCTTGGTGGAAATTACTTTTTCCTACTGCTAATATTTATTTCATCATATAATTAATATATAGAACATATTATATTTGTTTAACTAAAAACCTTGCATTGCCTCAAATACTTTGCACATTTATTATGTAACACTGCTGAAACCTGATGCCTAAAAAGCTGTTTCCAACGCACCGTAGCACACAACATAAGTGGATGAATCCTCAAAATATCTTCACTTTTGCTCTGAGTGTGGCGTCCTTTTTTGTTTCCCAGCTGGGTCTGAGAGGTACTGAAAATGCCTCCTGCTTGGGGCATCTGAAAACAAAGTGCAGAATGCTGCAGTCGGTAATGCATTTAGCACAGATGGATACACAAATAAAGAGCTGTTTATGCAAAACGGATGCACACCAATGTTTTGAAAGTGTCCAGTCACTCCATATTTCAGTATTTTGCTGAATCTCGCCGCCTCCCCCCTCTCCCCCCCTCTCCCCCTCCCCAGTCAGTTCCTGTCAGACCTAATAGTGTGATGTCTCGTCTTGAATGGAGATGACCAATTTTAGACTCAGTCATGGGTGTTAGAATCGTACAACATGTTCAGGACACTCACAATACATTCAGGCAAAAAGATTATTATTAGGAGAATCAAATTTTTATAAATATCGACCATTAGCCCCCGGTTAGACCACAAATTTGAAAACGTAATTACATGCCTAATTCAATGCGATTATTATGTATTGCAGATGATTAACCAGCTCAGCAATATCAATCCGAGCAATTCACATAATACCAAGTTTCAATTCATATTGAACAATTAGAATCTGGAGCAAGTAGTCATAGTACATACACAGCCTCAGGATTAGCATAATAAAATATGGTCAGATGAAAGCAGTTTTTATGGTCAGTAAGTACACATATTAATGTATTTATGGGCTGTTAGGCTTGTAGAATAAAATAACAAAAAAAAGGGTAAAATCACTTGATTAAAAGGATAATTTATGGCGCAAACTGAATACTGAAAAGTCATTATTTTTTGTGTTGCCTCCTCCAGCTACGTAGCATTTTCTATGCCACAATCTGACAAAGGACATTATTATTAAAAAGTATTTTCCTGGCATTTCCACTGTTCTGGCTGCAGAAAGAAAGACAACATGGGAGAGAAGGAATAACATCACTCAAGGTCAGGAGCTCTATCCATACCCATGTGTTTTCCAGCAGGAGACACGATGAAAAAAAGTCCCTCAGGGCTTCATTGTATTATCCAATCGCTTCTGTGACCTTTTTAAAATGGATGGTGCAGTTTTTTTTCTTTTAAATGAAATGGCTCATAAAGAACTTGATCAATTATGTAATCCAATACAGCCACCAGCTTGTTTTCAGTTATCTAAGCACATTTGGGGATAAAAAGTTGAGTCATTTCATTTTTGCCTTTATTTCAGAGGTGGTATTTTTAGACTCAGGTTTTGGCGACAGCGAGATTTTTCCCACTTTGGTAACACTAAGGCCACAGTCAGTATTATCTTTTAAGGCGCAGACTTCAGATTGTCGCTGAGTCAACACAGATTGGCGATGTCTCGAGTCGCATGGCATTATTCACGGCTTATATTCACCATCTGGCGCTAATGCAAAGTTCTCAGCTATTTTAGCAGCAGCTTCAAAAGTAAAAAATGTATTTTTCATTCACTTATCCTCAGGCACAAACTCTCAACGCAACTCGAAAACAATGTCGGACAGAAAAGAAAATCATGAAGATAAGACGACAGATAATTACTGCATTTGTCTTTGTTAAATCTGATTATTTTTTATTCATAGCGCAGTGCCTGCTTCTAAATATATTAAAATAATGAGCTAAACAAGTAAATATGTGGCGAAACAAAAAAAGCTTTGATTCTACAAGGATGTGGAGCTGGTTGGGAAGTACTAGGACAAATGGAAGTTTCTGATTAATTGCCGTTCTTGCGCTCTTGCTAAATTGAAAGTCTCCCCCTTCTGTGATCGTTTAAACGATCAAGTCAAAGGCTGTAAAATGTTAAATGTCACAGGAAGACATTTCATGGAAACCGAAGATGTTTTTACATTGCCTTACAGGCTGTTTGAAAGTCTTTCATAATACCAGCAGTGATTAAAAAAATGCCCTTCATCTAACTTTGAGATGATTCAAGTCTTGTTCATTTATTACAAGTCCAGGCACATGCTTCTTTTTTCCTGGGCAAAGAAATAAAATTCTCACAGATTTCTTTGTAAAATGCTTTAAATGAAAGAGGTGGCTGAAAAAGCATGATGTAAGAGTTTGCTTTCTTACAGGATTTTAACCCTGGCGTTCCACATCGATACTTGGACCTTGTAAGAGAGCACGATCATTCCTGTCCTGAATGGGAACACTGGCTTGCCCTACATATGTGGGTATTTGCATAGTTACTTTGCATAGATGCAAGTGAATCCTTTTCAGATCCTGAACCGAGTCTGCGAAGTGCAGTCAGAGAGAATTTGTCTCTTGCCCGGGGCAGCTGAAAAACAAACCAAATTTGAGCATGCTGCTTTCTGCAGAGCAAATTAGTACAGACGAAAACACAAACCAGAAGCCCCACATGTAAACTTGAATCACAAGAGCACTTTTGCAGCACTTGGTTTCCCCTTTGACTTTTCCCTCTTCTTTTTCTGTTTTAGCTTTCTCCTCTCCTCCTGGTTGCTTTCTGTCGGCGATGAGAGTACGACGGCTTGTCCTGATCTCACACGACCAATTTTAGATTTAGCTGTGTGAGACAAAATTACACAAGCATCTGAGTGGACATGCAGCAAGTCCCGGTCATATATATACTACACACACCTGAGTCGAACACAATGTGCACTCTTGTTCCTGGTCACGTACTAGAAACACATTCTTTCTGTTTCTGCCTCTCACTACTAGAGCGTAATTACTCTCTTTCTCTCTCTCACACTCTCTCTCTCTCTCTCTCTCTCACACACATGCGCACACACACAACCACACACACACACTGCAGCAGCAAAGCAAAGCCCCGCTTCACACGACCAGTGGTCTCTGACTCCCCGATCTCTCATTTACTTGTTCCATCACTTTTCCTCGCTTCTCTCTTTTCCTCTCCTTCGCACTCCCCCCCTCCTCCTCCTCTCATCCTCGACTCTGTTGCCACGGTAGCAAAACCTGACAATGAGAGAGCGAGAAACGGAGAGAGAGAGAGACAGAGACTGAATGCCATCTGAGTCATTTTATCCTCAACCTGTGTTGGATGTGTGTGTGTGTGTGCGTGAAGGTGAATGTGTTGGATGTGTTTTTGTAAATCTTGTGTGTTGTGTGTGTTTGTGCATGAGTTAGCGAGAGAGTGAGCGCGGTGCGTGGGTGTCTAAGTGGGAGAGCTGCGTGGAGTCGGTTCAGCGGTTCATCGCAGAGCTGTGGCAGTGCGATGGGCAAACGCACCACCTTTGTCTGTCTCACCGCACGTAGCCGGGCCATTTCCGATTTCTATTTCATGTTCGCCGCACGTTGTAATTTTAAAGTAATATCCTCTCAGTCAGACACACAACATTTATAACTCTGATATGCTTTTGTGATGCAACACACTTTCGCTGGCTGTACATAATGTTACATGCATCAACATCTCCGTGTTAATACGACGTCTTCGCGACACTGCATCAGCTCAACTTATGCTAAATCAGCTTTATTTGTATTAAACTGTCATGACGTACAAATATCTCAATGGGTTTACATGCTGACTGTGGTGCTCGCACAGCTCTCTAAGAAAAAAATACTACTGACACACACACACACGCATATAGAGGGAAAAAAAAATCCTTTAGCACATGAGCAAAAAGAACAATGAAAAGAATCCTCAGGAGAAGCAATCCAAAAAAGACATCCCTCCTCCGTGGATGGCCGGCTGTGCAGTAAGGAGCAGCAGTTGTGGAAAAGGCAACTACTATAAAAATAGCACAAAATTATAACAGTTAATAAAAATTCAACGCTCAAGACATTTCTACCTCAATGATGGGGACACACTTACATAAATTCCTATAACTAAACACGTAAAATCAGTTTATGATGAAAGCGAAAAGATTTTATATCCACTCTGACGTCCACCCAATAGCCTCCACTGATTTAAACTGACAGCGCTCTATTCTTACTCAGACATTGTTCTCTTCGCAGTGCCCTGCGCAATAATATCACTCTTATACATTCCAAGGCTTTGCTCTGAACGCAAATTTTAGCTCTCCAAACAAGCCAGGGGGCGAGTGAGTTCAAGGAGAGCTCCCTAATTGTGATTAAAGTGCTGTGCTTACATAAGCCACAGTTGCAACAAGTGGGAACTGCACCGACAGCCGGATACAGTGAGCCGCGCATCTTTTTGCATCGTTTGTGGTGAAAGCAGTGAACTGAATGTCACACACACACAAACTCACGCGTGCACACATGCCTTGGCTCTGATCTGAACAGCAGGTGGTACATATGCATGCAACTGAAATGTAAACTTGCTGCTGGCGCATGCAAACAAATAAAACGAAGACGCGCATCGGAACTCGGACAAAGAAAAAACAAATCAAATGACGCACTTACGCGTGAGCAAGCAAACACACACACACACACACACACACACACACACACACACACACACACACACACACACACACACACACACACACACACACACACACACACAGAGTTTTGTTTGAGAGTTTGGGCATGTGCGTGCAGCTTTCGGGTGCCTGTGTGTACGTTTGTGCGTGACATACTCAGATGTGACAGTGTCACAGGAGCACGGTGGTTCCCCAAGCAGGCGGTGTCACCGACTGAGGGCCTCTTTGTCAAGGAGAACACTGGGAAGAATTTATCCATGTTCAATGAACAGAGAGGGAGAGAGAGGGGGGAGATGGGTGAGGGGGAAAGGAGAGGCTGTAACAGAGAAAGTGCACTGTCGAGATTGAAGAGACCGCTGAGAGCTAAGATGGGGAACGAGAAGAGAGGGGTCAGTAAAGAGACAGGGGTATAGAGTGTTCCTGAAGATGAGACAAAACAGATCGAGGCTGAGGGAGAGGAGATACAGGGATGTGGGAGAAAGCAGAGAGAGAGGAGAAGGTGAAAATGAGAGCTCAAAGTGTCTGCAGCACTGCTGAAAGAGGACAAGGTGGAGACATACGAAATATATGGAAGTATCTGAGTGACTTGCGTTGGCCACAATAGTGGAAATACCTGATGCAGTCAAGAAAGCCATGCAGTAAATCCTGCTAGTGGAATAGTGATGATGATGATGATGATGATGATGATGAGGGCTTGTTTTGCTTTCTTTTTGCCAATCTGCTTGATTATTTGTTGCCTTCACATTTAACAGAAGCTGGGGTAACATCTTCAACTTTTTCGTTTTTTCTGATCGACAGCCCAAAATCCATTTACAGTCAAAGGAAATTGCGAAAAATCAACACTCGATTTGCTGGATCCTGCAGTGGTTTGGCATTTATTCTCAGAAGGGATTATCAAGATTGATTAAAGATCTGCAGAAAATGAAGTTGCCTTTCTCAGAGACTGTCAGCACAGAATTGCCTGTCACAAATTTGGACAGTCATGTGTTAACGGTGCAGGATGAACCGTGCCCTTTCAATTGCAGCATCATGAATGGCTTTCTTACAGGAAGCTGCAGGAGTTCAGAGATTTCATCAATGCAATGACGAAATAAGTGTTTGCTTTTTAAAACCTGTAAGCCCGGTCGATCCTTCGCCTCAGACTGTGGGGTTTCAGTTGCCTTGTAAAAAAAGGGTTTTAAAGATGTTAGCAGAAGTTGATGTTTTTGCAGAAGCTCTAATGATAGGGTTGATTTAACACATTTTTTTCAGATTGCAGTTTGCAATGTTGATCTCAAATGAGAGAAACTCTTAGCATAAAACAAATATTTAGCACCGTCACTTTTATTTCTGCACTATTTCAAATTTGAATGATTTACTATAGCTGTTCATGTTATTGTGCCCACTGCCTTTGTAAGGTTTACTTTGCATTTGGAGTAGTTTTAAAATATGAGTGGAAGGCTCACTCTTTGTTATTCTGTGGCCAAACTAATATAACCTTTTATCCACCATTCTCCAATCAAGTAAACATTTTCAAAAATCAAACTTCAGATAGACGGCTCACTGGTAGGCAGCGTCACATGAATAAATCATGGTTTCTCAAAATGTTCAACTTCACCTTGAAATCTTCAGCCTAAGTTTGAAAGGAATGGCAACGATGATGTTAAAATCCTTAGAAAGAAAAGTGCATTTCTGAAAAGAGGAAGAGAGAGAAGGACAAAGCTAAGCTAGAAGAGAAAGTCAGAAATGGGGAGATTAGAGAGGTGCATCCAAGGTAAAGTGAAGGGGTCCAAAGCCAAAATGCTGAGTCAATGCGACCAAGAACATGTGCTTCTGCTTTGATATTAGATGCGACACAAAGAGCTCAAGACATAATTCTGCCAAGAGGGCCAAAGTGAAGGGTCCCTAGTACTTTTCCACCCCCACTGTACACAAACTACTCACACACACACATGCACAAAAACACACACACATTAACTAGACCGACCACTCGGCTCATTTTTGCTGTCCTGGGGTTAACGAATGCTCTGAAATGGCCTGACCGCGCTCATTCAGGCACGCTAGCCCAGCTGTCTGCAAACCGGCCGGCTCTAGTCAGCAGTGACTGTTAATTGTGAGAAAAATGAGCAAAATAGCACTTGTGTCCCATAATGGCTGGCGGTACAGTCTCCTTAAATCCACAGTCACTGAAGCCGTTCCACTTGCAAATTCAATTATAGGAATGATTCATCCTTCCATTATGATAACTGTCAGATTTTCTTGTGTCATACAAAGAGGCAGAAGGGGAAAAACAAATCATTCGCCAGCCCACCCCCTGCTGAAACCCTTCTCCTCTCCCCCCACTCAAGCTGTATTTCTCCGTCTGATTTCTTTTTCTCTTTCTTTGCATTCCTCTATTTTCCCCCCCAACTCCTCCCCTGCTATCGCTCATCCCGCTTTCTTTGCCTTAGTCTCTGTTCATCTTCTCTTCATCTGCCTGGGGGTGCGAGGCGAGATAGCATTCCCTCGTTTTCTGATTCTCTCCATACACCCCCCCACCCGTCCCTCCCCTCTCTCCTACTCTGCCATACAACCCACCCACCCCTTCTCCCTCGTGCTCTCTCTAGATAATTAAGATCTCTGATTTTACGGTTTTCTCTTTCATAATTGGCTCTGCAGACACTATAAGCGAGCCGCCAAGTCTGCAGCATTTACACACAAACAAAAAGAAGCACACACAAATATGCATATGTTTTCAGACAGACACACACACACAGTAAGATGAATGCATGCACCAAACAACTAAATCTCCAACTGGAATGAACGTGCTCCACTCAAACTCTCCATTTTCCCTCTCTCTCTCTCTTTTATACACTGTCCTGCACACATGCACAAACACACACATGCACACAGAAAGTCAGGATATTTATATATTTTAGCTTTTGTGTATTTGTCAGCGGTGCCAGCATGTGGGGTGACTTACAGCAGGGTGCAGAATGAAAGCGAGCTAGGGGAGCTTGAAGCAGTGTTTTCTCTACAGCTCAGACTAGTCTGGCTCTGCTCGGCCCTCTTGCTGCTTCAGCTCCCTGCAGACTGACACCCGACTACTACAGGGACTCATCCATGTACTACTGTAGCAGTGGAGCTGGTACGGCCGCCAGAAACACAGCCCTCGCAAATTAAACACGGCAATAGTCTCTCAACATTTGCTCTCTATTTCTTTCTGACTGTGTGTCTCACCAAATTCCCCTCATCCTATTCTGCTGCGTTGCAGCTGCTTATTTTCTTTCGTTCACCTGCAGTGATGGAAGAGGTGCTCAGACCCAGAATTTCATGCCACAGTTATTGCGGCAAAAACCATCATAGGTAAAATGTATTGTTGCAATGATAATCAGAATTTCCTAGAAAACCATGAGTGCTAAAATACAGGTTCATACTGTTTTCTCTGGATTTCTATCGCCCGGCAGTGAATTGTATGTTGCACCTAACATTACTAACATAAAATGCACTTGAAACAATAGAAACAAAAAGAGGGATTTAAAACATGAATTTATGTGTTTGAATTAGGTGTTTATAAGTTTAAATGTATTGAATTGTTTGTATAAATGTTACTGCTGCACACCTATAAAATAGCGCTGTATAAGCTACATCCACAGTAACTAGAACTGGTGACCTTAGTTTTGATCACTGTTTTTCTCCTCTGGATTATTAAACATAAAGCTGTTTATAATGTCAGACAGTAATCAGACTTGTTGGTAATGTGACAGTGTTTCACTGCTGATTATTGACTATTGTAATATCACTCATATATTGTCAGTAAAAAACCAAAATTCTAATATGGAAAAGAAATGTAAGAAAACCTTTGGCATTTTTAACATTTAATATACAATCATGTAAGTTTTCACTGGACTCTGTGCAGGTCTTTGAAAATCTAAGTACATCCTTCTGTAGCTCTTAGAATCACTTATCGCAGCAATAGCTTGAATTCATTGTAACTATTTTTACATTAATTCAGGTCTGTGTGATTTGACGGTATCTGTTTGTGTGAGCCAAGATTTAAATTCGGCTGAGTTTTAGCTGTTACGGTCGCTCATATGACTTTAGAACATTTTGGCATTCAGAGGAGTTCGTGGTTGAATCAATGACGGTAAGGCACAGAGGTCCCGTGGCTGCAAAACAAGCCAAAATCATCAGCCCTACACAACTGTGCCTGCTAATTGGTATGAAGTGTTTTTGTTAAGGTGCTGTGTTTTGTTTCTGCCGACGGTGGTGGTGCTGTGGATTACGGTTAAACATCTTCCACTTTGGTCTTGGCTGTCCAATTGTTCCAGAAATTTTGTGGTTTGTTCAGATCCAACTTTGCAAATCTGTGCCGTGCTGCCATGTCCTTTTCAGAAAGAAGAAGCTTTCTCAGGTAACCCTTCCAAACAACCACACTTGTTCAGTCTTGGTCTTATTGTACTGTCAGCTCTAACTGTTAACATGCTCACTGAGGCCTGTAGAGTCTGAGCTGTAGCTTTTGGGCTTTTTTGCTGTTTCTCTGAAGATTGCACATTATGACCTTGGAGTGAATTTTCTGTGATGTCCACTCTCTTTAAGATTGTGGCTCTGTGTTAACACTCACCTGAATGCTTTGATCGGTGACAAAGGGCTGCTGCTTACTATCCTAATTCCTGTAGACTCAATAAGAGTGTACTTAGTTTGCTACAGAACTGCAGCTATGAAATTTTTTATTTTTCACGACTGGCCTCTTCGTCTTTTTTATCTTTCAGTCACTCCCTTTAGAGGTCCCCACAGTAGGGTGCCTTCATCTCACCCTATCACTAGCATGCTCTTCTGTCACATCAACCCTCTGAATGTCCTTCTTCATTACATCCATGAATCTTCTTGGTGGTTTAGCATTACCATCCAGTAAATCTTTTCTTGTTATCTTTCTGTCTTTTTTACACAACTGTAATTCTAAAAATAAACATTTTGCTGTATAAAAAACTAGCAAAAAAGAGGCTGCATTAGTGGTACCTGAGACATATGACTCTTTGTCGTTTTTTTCTACTTCTTTTGTCTTTGGGAAATAGTAACCATATGCAAAAATGACCTTTTATGTATGATAGAATATATTTTATTATATGCACCACATTAGAGACTAGTTTTTGACATACAGTGTGAGTAGAATTTTAATGGTGCGGTTAGGTGAGATAATTAAAAATACCCACTTTAATGTTGGGAGCTTATTCTACAGCAATGAGTCATATTTGTTTTACAGTGTGTTACACATTTTGTTTGATAATTATATTCCTTAAAAACAAACTATTTGATGTCAAACACATGTAGTGAAAGGAAAAACACACATTTCCCTTTAAATATAGTGCAAGTATGAAGTAACTTAGATTAAAAAATACTTGAGAAAATTGGAAGTACTTCAGATTGATACCTGAGTACAGTCCTTGAGGAAATATACTTTTTCACCGCTGCCTTTCTGTCTCTATACTCCTCTGCGTCTCCTCCTGCAGAGACACTTTCCAATCTCTTCTCTCTGTATTCAATTTTGCTCTTTTATTCCCTCATCGTCACAAGCCTATTCCCTCGGTTTGATTTTTTTCTCTTATTCTCCTCTTATTCTACTTCTATCGCAGATTTCCATCTTCTTCCTCACTCCCACTATTCCTCTCCTTGGAGTACAGAAACTATAATCTTCTCTGTCCAATGCTGTCAATAGCTCTCAATAACAATGAAATAGCACCAGTTCCTCCCCATCACTGATGAAGGCATAGCCTCAGTTCGGATCTTATTCGTCATCAGGGCAATCTGCTTCTTGGTAATAGCCAATCAAATGGCTCCTGTGAAATGCAGCGCTCCCATGATAGGTTCCCCATTGTTTTGATTGACTGCACCTGAGGGCCCGCCACTTCGGCTGGCCTCGATCAATACCCCATCACGCACACGAGGAAAGCGCACGCTCATACTTGCACTGGAATAAACACAGGGACACGCACACGTGCACACACACAATTTGGTGAAGAGTAAATTGAGAAGGAAACCACTGGTACGGCAAGCAAACAGAATACAATAGTAAAAGCCAGCAAAATGGAGTACTTGCAGCACCACACACAGTTGCGTTACAGCAGTGTGCCACGCTGAGCTCGTTGTGCGCTCAACTTTGAATTCGTGCACACAAACATGATGACAAGGAGGAACTTTAAACTGTTGGTGAACTACTTACTAGTTTCCATCTTTGCCGTGACACACTGTGTTGAACAGGAATGATTTATGGAAAACAATGAGATGGAAAATTGCTCCCATATTGTGCCTCTTATTCTATGTTGTGTCACACATACAGATGGCCTCGCATAAGCTCTGCCTCTGTTCACTTTGAACTACAGCGACCATAATGAGAGCGGCACAGCCATCTGCACGGTATGGTGTATGTTATTAGTATTACAAACATGTTGACGCGCACATTTGCCCACCCTTCGATTGCGAGACATGTAAAGTCAGGCAGGATGAATGGGAGGTCGGTTATTGCATAAAGAGCAAAGAAAAAGCAGAGGAAAGGGGAAGTGTGGCTGGTTCAGAAGACTGTGAAGATAGATTCAAAGCAGAGGGTTGCAGATTTTTTTGATGTTCTTTAAACATCAAAGTCAAACGAGTGTTGGAAAGGTGAGTGAGGTAAAAAAACAAAGATAACATGGACATCTCAAAGTGAATATGGCTATTAAAAAAAAGGACAGAGGGTGGAGGCGTTTTTATTCAACAAAGACAATCCTCGTGATCTGTGTCTTTGATGCAGACACAGTGTATGCTCCAATAATACCAGCTCACCCCTGCATGCATTCGTCAGGGTCTCAGGTCAGCCCCTATGAATCCATCAGCCCCCGTTCTCAGCTGCAAGGGTCAATTCAAGGTCCTGAACCTGAGTGTCCCTGCTGTCTGTCAAGACCTCAGACCAGTGAACGAGATGCTTGAAACAATCCCAAGTCAACACCCTCTACCACCATAACCTCCTCACCAACACCCCCCTCCCCCTCCCCCTAGCCTGGCTGTCACACAGCACTCCTTCCCCTCTCCTCTGTCTTCATCCCTCCCTTCATCTCTCCATTCTTTCACACCGCCTTGTCATGTTGTCAGTCAGAGCAAGGATGTGTCACTCCTGGAGAGAGCTGCTTAGCACCACTGGAGCTCAGCTGAGCTCCGTTTCTTTCTTTGTGTTTGTGTGTCTGTTTGAAGGTTGTGATGGAGGTTAGGTTACAAAAAAAACACGTAAATGCGTATCTTGTGTAGTGGGGGTGTAAGGAATATACATACACTGTTCAAGGCAGTTGTCTTTGTCATGAACTCTGTGTTTCTAGCGTATTGACATATCTGTGTGTTTGCATTTGTTTGCGCTTGTGTATATATGTGTGTATGTACAATAAGGATGTGCATGACTGACTGCGTGACATCTTGCGTGTCAGCTGTGATGTTTTCTTTGAACTGCCTCTGGAGATCCCTTCAAGGATGCATCCTGTCACTTCTAAACGGCAGCCTTTCCACAGGAGACGTGAATAGAGCTGTGTGTACTGTATTTTATGATTAGACAGGCTGTATGCATAGGACTGGGCTGCCTTGTGAAGTGACAGTGAACATCTTCATAGCTGATTTTTTATTGTATGTGCTGTCGAATTACAGGTGCTTCCACTCCGTGGGAATCTGACAGTGCAAATTGAAGATGAGCTAAATCATGACAATTTGAAGAGAGACCTCTTTAAAGCCAGGACAGTGATTTTTTTTTTTTTGTGAAGTAACATGTCGTGTATTCCTCCGCTCCTGCAGGTGGCGGTACAGGCAGCCAGCAGACCATTCTCCATGAGGAGCAGTAGAAGATGCCGGCTCTGCCAGCACTGCTGCTGTCAATACACTTCCTCTCCTTCCTGCTAGTCACCATGCCGCCACGCTCCCTCAGTCAGGCCCCTCTGCTCTCCTCTGTCCGCATGGGTGAGTGGCCACCTGTCCTGCCATATCCACATAAAGGGGTCAAACAACTCTCATCAAAGACACACTACTTCTTCTTCTTCTTCTTCTTTTTTGTTGTTCTATATTGTTGTTCTCTATATGTGGAAATTACACAAATTCTATTGTTTTCTCAGTATTTCTGAGCTATTCGAAGGATGCTGTCAATCGGCACCACACCACAACTCATCCGTGCCCAAAATTAATATCATGGCAAAAGGAAACTTCTTGAAGAGTGTTCCATCTATCTATGCATCCATGTATCCATCCATCCGGTTCAGTTCAGTTGACTTCCATTCAGTTCAATTCATGAAGTGCCAAATCGCAACAGTAGTCACTTCAAGCCATTTTTTTAATATTGTAATGTAAAGACCCCACAATAATACAGGGGAAAAAAAAGACAATCAAAAAACACCCCTTTAAGCAAACACTTGGCAACAGTGGAAAGGAAAACCTAACAGGAAGAGACATCCGCTAGAACCAGGCACAGGCAGGGCAGCCATCTGTGTAGAGTTGAGGGACGAGAGAAGGGACAAAAAAACCACACCATGGAAGGGAGCCAATGATTAATAATACTAATGATTAAATGCAGAATGGTGTGTAAACACATAACGAGAGATCCATCCAATCATCCATCCATCTTCTTTAGTACCTACTTCCATAATGCAAGAGGAGGTATACAGCCTAGAGAAGTTCCCAGTCTATTACTGGGGCTAAAGGTGTGCCAGCATATGGTAAATGTGTAAAGTAATGTTATCATCCATGTACAAATGTGTGCTGAGGCCTTGATCCAGGTTCATAGTTAGTAAAGGTACACTTGGTTGCTTCCTTATTTCCCACAGCAGATGGATCCACATGGGCTTGGGACCAGCATTAGGAGTCCACTAACCTGTGACCCTCTGAGGCTGGCTTTGTGTCTCCCTCCAGTCTCAAACCAGGCACCACCTTGAGCCACTTAGATTTATCGTTAATAAAACAGCATCATATTCAGTGGAAAAAACCCAAATGATGATAATATGTGTCCTCTCATGTAGCGCTCAGAAGCAAATCAAATAAGCACATTTCCCAAAATGTTTGATTTATGATGTTGTTTGCATCTGGCACACATACTAATCTGAACGAGGACGAGTACCTCATTCCTTTGGCAGTCGGTGGCTGTGATCCCTTTATCAGCCCCACTTGTCCACCCACTACACATTCCCACATTTACATGAGGATGGATAATATTGTTAACTCGTCTTCCAGCTTTACGCCTTGTTATGTTTTTAGCTTTCTCCTCACCTCCTCACTACTCACTCTCCCACTCTCCACTGCCCTCCATCTTCATCCATCCATCCATCCTCTCCTCTACTTCACCTATCTCTCCCTCTCTAGCTGCAATCCTGGATGACCAGTCTGTGTGTGGGCGTGGGGAGCGGCTGGCGCTGGCCCTGGCCAGGGAGAACATCAACAGCGTGATGGAGGGTCCAGCTCGAGCCCGCGTGGAGGTGGACATATATGAGCTGCAAAAAGACTCCCAGTACGACACTACAGACACCAGTGAGTGGTGTGAGAATGACCACTGTGGCAGAATCACATTCCAGCAAACACTATTGTCCACTGGGACATAATGCCCCACAGAGAGTGAAAACTGGGGATACAAGAAGGTTTTATTGGTAGTCTTTAATATTAACAGTAATAGTGACAAATAGAGAGAAGAACCAGGAGCAGCAATATTGCAGTACTTTAATTCTAAAACACTTCAGAAATGTGCTGTTATAGAGTTATAAATACATAAGATTGCATTTTCTCAAAAGCTGCCTCTTTAAAAACAAAAACCTCAAATGATACATAGGGTGATAAAACACCAGCACTTTCATGCGATTAGGAGCCAGTAAGGGATTTTGCTGATTAGTTTACATGTCATTGGAGACCAGTAATGGGCCACTAAGACTGTCTCATTAAAAACAGTGGACCTGTGCCCTCCAGTAACAGCTGGCGCTGTGTGCTGTGCAGACCATGATGAAAACAAATCATCAAATACTAATACAGATCAGCAGTACAGGCAAACAGAACGCAGCAGAGAGGCTGCTTCATGAAAATTGTATTGATATAGAGAGTGTGCAAAGACAGAAGGAAGCACTGCTGAATCCAACCACTGAAGAGATAGAAACCCTGCTCCTATTCTAATCGGTCAGCGACCCTGCCACAAGCTACTGGCAAAATGTCTGTGTGTGCTTGAGAAGGGTTGTGTACATATGTGCATGCTTGAGTTGCAGGGGTGTGTGTATGTGTGTGTCCTTGACCAATGGGCAGGAGACTCTGACAGGCTTGTTTGCTCAAAGCATTTTTTGGTCTCTGGATCAGAGAGCTCGTCATCTTACGGCTACAACTGAGGCGAGCATGCACACACTCAACCCACACAGGCCTTTACACATGCATGCACACACAAACCCTCTCTGCAGACGCTTATGCACATTCACACACAGGCACAATATGAGCATATACTGTAAGCTCGCACATTGGAATCAATTAATACAACAAGCTAATACACAGTAAAGGAAAATAATCACAGTTTAGTCAGGCATTTTTGATGTGTCTGTGAATAATTTTTAGATGGATTCACAAAAACATTGTCAATAAAAAAAGAGCTTAGCAGGGATTAAGAGAGAGAGTACAAAAATCTGTCAGTAGGTATTTTTTAGCCTCTCAGTGGATAGCATTCCCAGTGTTGCTTACACAATATGGACACAAGCATTGGGCTAAACCTGTTAATCTTTGAATTTAGGTGGGGGTTTTTTTTGCCACAGGTGTATAAAATCAAGCCCTAACCATGTATTCTGCCTTTACAAACATTTGTGAAAGAATGCATTGTTCTAAATGTGGTATTGTAAAGATGCTACCTTTGCAAATAGTCAATTTAGGAAATTTCTTCCCACTAAATATTCCAGGATCAGCTGTTGCAAAGTGGAAATGTTTAGGAACCACAGCAACTGAGCCACAAAGCAGCACACCACGTAAAGTTACAGGGCGGGATCGTTGAGTGCATAAAAGTCAAAAAGCTTTGCTGACTTAATAACTGCAGAGCTCCAAATGTCCTGTGGCGTTAACCATTGTCTGTCACGGTCACTGCTCAGCACAAAGTTTTGATTATAAAGGGAATGTTTAGGAAATAAGTCTAAATCTCGGCTTTGTTTCCCATATATTGAGCTATATGTTCAAAATGACATTTAAACCTCGAACAGATTAGCGAACCCTGCATTTATGTGCTCCCAGGAAATTATATATATTACACAACCATTCTCAAGCTGTTCTTTGACTTCATGTGCTTTTAACTCAGCATGTGAAAACCAAATAGAAGCTAAAATAAGATGCAGTCATTTTTATAAAAACAATATTTTAAATACATGATTCCAAGAAAATAACTACCTTGGCTGAGGTGTTGTCAAGGTTACGGCTAATAAATAACTCTTCCAACTAACCATGGTAACTTTGTATGGATGCAAAGTAAATGTTACAAGTGTAAACCACACTAGAAATTAAATGTTAGCGAGAAAGTTGATATTTATTAAATTCGTTTCTTTTTTTTAGTGTCCGCAACACATTTACTCTCTTCTGCCATGTTTTTATTTATGGCTGTGCCAACTGTTCTTGTGGGTCACTCGCCACTTTAATGTTTTATGGGGTTTATGTGCAGGCATAAAATAGCAACTTTTTTTTACACTTTTGCTTTGATATCTGGGCTCATTCTGGGAACTCATCAGCTAGTCTGCCTATGTAGTCTCAGGGAATGATTGCCATTCCCGCTGTGAGGATAGCGGATAGTTTGAGACTTCCTTTTTATATGTGGTGGTCATTTTTTTCCTAATGCTGTATCCCATAGTGTAGTGGTTTACGGTGAAAGGTCCATGGTTTCATCTTGGGAGGAGAGAAAAATCCCTTGGGAGTTGTATCAGGAGAGTCATCTGGTGTAAAAATCTGCCAAATCAAGGATGCGCAGCTACCTGCTGTGATGACCCCATGTGTGAATAAGGAAGCAGCAGAAAGTGGCTTTTAATGGAACGTTAAAGAACGTTAAAGAATCCCCAAATGATAGTTGATGGCTTTAAGATTGCTTTGCGGCAATCTTTTGTCCTCTACGCTTACTCAGACATGATTGGTAAACAATAAAAGCCAGAACGCTTCAGATTGTGTATGTTCATATTCTTTATCGAAACGATTGTGTGAGCTGTAGAGAAGCTAGAGTGGAAATTTTCCTTACATTTCAACAGATTTTAAACCAGTTCAGTTATTTTTGTCTTTGTTAGGTGGGAATTCAGATGATAATTATGATCAGTAATACTTCCAGGTCTGTCCATAAGTGAAACTGTTTTTTTCCCTTTACGTTTTATGTATATGAACCTAGTTAGTGTATTGTAGATAGAAAACTGTAACAGGAAACACACACACGATAGACAATATAAATGTAAACATGGATACTGAAATTCAATATGTCAAAGGAATGTGAATTATACACTAAATACACAGTTATAGTGAAGACATCTGTTGGGGTTTGAAGTAGTGAAACCAGCAGTATGCTTGATTGTACTGCAGAAATAGTGTTTGCTTGAGCCATTCCTGAGCATAGAACTCTTTGAGTTAATCGTCAGATAATTTCATGAATACTTAATGTAATAGACAAATGTGTAAAGCTGTTTCTCCCACACTAATGTCCTCCTCCAAACAGGATTAAAATGCAGACTGGCGTTTGTTCATCGAAGCCGACCACCAGTCTGTTAGTATTGTTCTGATTCCAGGGGTACACTAGAGTTGTCTTGAAAATCATTAAAGCCGTTAAAAATGACTATCTAAACAAGTGAATAATAGCAGCAGGCATCCTGTGGGCTGCCCTGTTGTAGTCCTTGGAGGATTTCCCTCAAAAATAAATCAGATTATAATGAGGCAGATTGTGCTGCAACAATACAACGAGTGGTTAAACTGAAACGGTAATGCGTCCTCTGAGTTCTTGGTTGCATTTAAATTTCCACGCTTTTCCCCCTGACTGCAGCCCCTTCAGTATGCTAACGCAGCACTGCCTTCAAAACAAACCAGAAGAAAAGGTGTATGTCTGCTTATTCACTGTTTATCTCCTTTTTTGTTTTGTTCCCTTTCAGTGTGTCAGATTCTACCCAAAGGCGTTGTCTCTGTGATAGGTCCCGCCTCCAGCCCCGCCTCTGGCTCTACTGTCAGTCACATATGTGGGGAGAAGGAGGTGAGCGTGGAAGATAAACATGTCTCATAGCTTTTCCCGTCCTGTTTGCTACCATTGCTGCTCATGTAGGTCTGATGAATGTTGACTTGCTTGTTCTGTTCCTTCTGATATAATTAAGCTTCACCCACTACTTCGTGCTGCTTTCTTACTTCTTTTTATTAAATGCATTTTTTGGCGTAGGTCCCTCCGTTTTCTGCCCTTCCCACCTTTCTCATCTCCGTTCTCAGCCTCTAGCTACTCAAATGAATCATCCTTAATCACCACAGATCTGTGTTTTCTTGCCTTTCTTATTAGTTTCCTCTCCTCTCATCAGATTCCTCATGTAAAAATTGGACCCGAGGAAACTCCTCGCCTGCCGTACCTGCGCTTTGCGTCTGTTACTCTGTACCCTAGCAACGAGGACCTGAGCCTGGCCATTGGAGCCATCTTGCGCTCATTCAGCTACCCCTCAGCCAGCCTGGTCTGCGCCAAGGCTGAGTGTAAGTACATGCTGCGTGTTGTATAGTTAAACAGTTTATTATGTGTGACTGCGTGGCTGTGTTTGTATTTAGGTGGGTGTAAATGCATCGGCTGTGTCGCTGCGTGCCCGATTACCTCACGTACTGTATGTGTATGTTTGTGTGTATGTGCAAATTGCTCTGTGGGAGTGTTGGCAGATTCACTGTTACACTGTTTGGGCGGATATGACTGTTTGGCGCTGCTGGACATTCATTTTTGACAGTCTGGTCATGAAGTTCTGTCTGTTGTCAGAGTTCAGAACATGGCTCATGCTGCAGCCCTCCCAATTATTACTCATGCTCTTGCACACTGTCTCTTATCCACCTCAGAGGGTTGTTAGGCCAAACCAGTATAATAAATATTCTTGTTTAAAATGCTTTCCAGTATTGGAGGAACTTAGGGGACATTTGATTTAACTTTGCCTGGCACTCAGAGAGCTTTAACATCACAGGGGATTCAGGGCTTAGCCACTCGCCCTATTTATTTTCATTTTGAAAGAGTGTGTTATTGATTTATAATGCACTCCCCAAACCAGAGCCTAAGGAATTAAAGCGCTTGGCAGGATGATGACTAGTATTAATAATAGTATTGTGGTATTCAAACACTTTGTGATACAAACACTTTTTTTTTAAATAGTAGAGGTGTAATGGTTAAAAAAAATAACAAAAGAAACCCCCGCGGTCTCTTGCTTTTCTGTTTTCCCTTTTTCTGATAACCTTCCCGTTGCTGTAGACATAAAAAGTTAAGTGCAGCAGCTCAGTGCAAGAATGTAAACGCAGACAAAACAGAAGGATTATGTGACAGAGACACCTCGGGAGGAATAAGTGACAGTTGTGGCAGAGAAGAGGAGGAATCGCTTCATCATTATAGTAAACTGAAGGTTTAGGAAGCTGTTGTTTTCTTGTTGGTATAAACAGCATGTTTGTAAATATATGATGGGTAATAGTGGTTGAGAAAAGGCTCACGTGTCCTGTTCTTATGTTGTTTGTGCTAGTTAGCCGTGTGGAGGTTCTGTGGCAGTCTGGTAGAAGCCTAAATGTTTAAAGATCATAAGAACATAAACTCAGTCTGTTAGTTTTGTTAATATATAACTCATACAAACATGATAAAATGTCCTCCTCCTGGATATGAGCTGTATACTATAAACTTAGCAGGCACTTTATTAACTACACCTGTTAAACGATTGTTAGTGTAATTATCTATTCAGCCAATCACATGGGAGCACCTCAGTGCATTTAGACATGTAAAGATGGTCAAGATGTCCTGCTGGAGATCAAACTGAGCATCAGAATCTACTTGAGTCTTCTTACACAGTCATCTCCAGCGTTTACAGAGAATGATCTGAAAAAAGAGAAAATATCCAGTGAACAGCAGTACTGGGCGAAGATGCCTGTTGATGTCAGAGGTCACGGAGAGGAAGGTATGCAGAAGAGCATCTCTGAAAGACATGAAACATTGAAGCTCCAGCAGCAGAAGACCACATTGGATGTCACTCCTATCAGGTAAGAACAGGAAACTTTGCATGGGCTCACCAAAACTGGAAACAACTGGTTTCTTCAGCATGACTGCAGTCAAATGGCCTCCACAGTCATGAGACTTCAGTCCGATAGAGCACCTACTGGCATGTAGTGGAACGGGAGATTCACATCATGGATGTGCAGCTGACAAATCAGCAGCAACTGTGTGATGTCATGATGTTAATATGGATAAAAATCTCTGAGAAATGTTTCCAGCACCTTGTTGAATCTGTGCCATGAAGAATGAAGGCAGCTCTGAAGGCAAACGGGAGCCCAACTTGATACAATTCAATGAGATCTTTCTCCAGTTTCTAATCTCATTTATTACAGCACAATGATCAGGTTATAAATTATGGTCTTCATTAGAGTCACAAAGGAGGGTGATTCAGAAAATGCTTTGGGGCGGGCTTACATTGTGAGTGACAAGTCACTACTGCACGAGAGATCCACACTCTGCTTGTCGTGTCTGCTTCCAAAACAGGTGACAGCAGAAATACTCGAGACTTCACTAACGGGATGGTTGTCATCACTGTGTCTTTGTCCTTCTTTTATATGCAGTCTATGGATATGATGCAAAAATGTGGCTCAGAGATCAGTGTATAAATTGAATCATTCCACCCCTATTAAATACATGACAGAATATGCCTACGTTCTCTGCAAATCCTAATTTTTCCACCAAACTTTTTGTCCACTTCTCTGCAAAAACGAGTTGGTATAATTTGTTTTGCAGCTTTTGACTCCTCACACCAGCCACGCGAAACCGTCCAAGAACAGAAGGGCACTTACATAAAGAATTAGTGGGACCACTGAAGTCTGAACACATCCCTCGGCAGTGTTAAAAGGGTAGTTTTGACAAACAAAAAGCTCTGACATTATGAAAAATTGATTCAATCACTGAGATGCTTTCATTATCTTTCCAGCAGTTAGCCAGCGGTCCCCTGGTTTCCTGAAAGTAAGCTGAATTCCTTGTGGACTTGTCATTTCATTGAACCAAGAGAGCTTTGAAATGGCATCAGACACCTTTTTCAGTTTTGATCATCTGTTGAATGGGTAGATAAGAGCCTTGTCTTTTACCGGGCTTTTTCTCTCATAATAATTAGAGGCGGCAGATCGCCTGATAGTTACCGTGTGGGTCAAAATGCACAGCTTTTATTGGTGGAGGAACTGAGGAGTGCATTTTTGTGTAACATATTTGGCTTGAAGGTGATCTTTACAAGGTTATCGCACTCACAGACTCTGACCCACTTGGCTGCGCTATCTATCGCCGTGGAGCTGGTTGCCATGGCTGCCGAATAGGTGCTAACTGCCACTCAACAGGCTTGTTCCACACTCTGAACAACTGTGTGGGTGTGTATGTGACACTGTTTGTGTGTGTTTGATGTCATTTTTCTGAGTGTTTGGTTCACTTTGTCTGTACATGTGTGGCAGCGCAGGACTGTGTGTGTGTGTGTGTGTGTGTCTGCACACACACACACTTTTGGGTTACTTGTATGAATGTCAGCGTGTGCTTTTGTGTGCGGCGGCTCTGCTGTGGCGCTGCAGAGGTTAAACATCAGACAATGTTTACTGCTCAGCCCACTTGTTTTATTCATCATGTTTACACCAGTGTAAAGTGAATTCTGTCTTTTATTTTTTATTTATTTATTTGGCAGCAAAGTAAGTAATGCGCAAAGTCACACATTTTGCTTACACCCACCATAGATGCAGATCCTAATTAAGGCGTGTATTTAGAATCGGGTCAGTTTTGCAACAGCGTCCTAATGGCTTTAATCTAATTTATCCGTCTTTTAGCCAGATATTCTGTTAAATGAGTCAGAGATTTTTGGGTCATTTCCGATGAATCCTTCTCTCGCTGTGCCTGGGTCAGTACTTGCTATCTGAGCCTAATTCCATTATGCAGTTTTCATGAGATGGATGAGGTTAAGGACAGCGAGAGGGAGAGACTGAGCACAAGGAGCAGAAGACGGTGGCAGTGTTGGAGCAAGATGGATAAAGACAGAGAGAAGTAACTAGAGCACAGGGCTAAGACAGGAGAGATAGAGAGGTTAGAGCTTCTCTGCGCGAGAGAATATGTGAACGAGGGAAAGTGAGAGAGGGGAGTAGAGGAAGCTGTAAAGTGCATTGATTTTTTTTTCTTCTTCCCCCTCCTTCCTCAAACTAATTAAAGTTTTGGCCTGGTTCAGTGATTACCCCACTGCTTACAGAGGCTTTCTCCTGCTGAAGGGCTCTGTGTGCTACCTCTTCCCTCCTCTGCTCCTTTCTCTTCCCTTCCCTTTGTCCCACAGATGCCTGCCCCACCATTTATTTACATAGCTAGGGGTTCTTTACTATGGAATTACAATTAGGAGGCATCAGAGCTGAGTTTCTAGTAAAGGCTTATTCCACCCATGTTGTCAAGTGAGTCTTGACATTGGTTGGACTCATATTCAAGAGGAATTTGCTTGAAGTGTTTTAAGTACTTTATTCCAGTCTTTCAGCTTCTCTTTCTGCCCATCTTCTTTAATTTTTTTTGCCATAGGTTTTCATGATTATTGCAGGTCCAGTTTTGCTATTGGAGTGTAAGATTTTCCATTTTTCGAGCACATGCTGTTGTACTCAAAGTGCATAGTGTACATTACGCAGAGATCCGAAAAGCATTAACTGAAGGATGAGACAACGCAGGCAAAGTGCATTACAAAGCACTCAAAGAGCACATAACTCTGCTGAGGCTGCACGACCTTCTGAATTTATTATTCTATTAATAAAATGTTCGGAAATTTGTCATGTTGATTGGTTGATGGCGTCCATCAATTTTGGAGGATACCTAAAACCTGTCTGGGAATATTAGGGCTTTGAACAGAAATAAATTTCTATTGAGGCAGACTCACAAGAACCAAGTTGTTTGTGTGTGTGTGTGTGTGTGTGTGTGTGTGTGTGTGTATGAGTTATGTTATGTCCTCCTGCTGCAGAAACATAGACTGCACAAATGGCTTTCGGTTTTGCATCCTTTCGATATAGATTTATATACAGATAACTGCATTTCTTTTCTGGTTGCAGTAGTATGATGCATTTAAATGCATCAATCCATTTATGGTCTTTATCAATATTTATCAGTTTTGTTAAAATATTATCGAGGAAAACATACAGTACTGTGCAGAAGTCTTGAGTCACCCCTCATTACTTAATGTTGCTAGGAAAATGGGAAATAGGTGCAGAGATTTGCTCAAACATATGTATTCATATGTTGCTCATATACATCCCGAGAACCAGCCTATTCATTTATGTCCTCTTTGGGTTGTATCTTTTGACCTTATTGAGCTACCCTACCCCTAAGTCACCTAAAGGTTCAATGGGAAGGTTTGTTTTCCCTCTGTTCTCAGGAGTATATGCATATGTATGTTGCACATATATCTTTGCAAGTACATGATAACGTAAAGTCTATGAGGCAAAATTGAGTTTGTGCAATTCTAGAGAGCTTAAAGTTAATATTTAGTGTGACCACTTTCAAGCTTATGATTTCTTTCAGTAGTCTTCAGGAATAATTCTGCAGGCTTCTTGGAGGACATGCAAAGTTCTTCTTTGGATGTTGGCTACCTTTTATTCTTCTCTCTTCCAAGCTGACCTCACACTGCTTCAGTAATGTTGAGGTGTGGGCTCTGGGGAGGCCAGTCCATGACTGATAGCGTGCCATTGTGTGTTTTTCTGTCTGGGTAAAAATTCAAAATTGGATTAATCACTCCACAAGACCTGTTATCACTGATATTCAGTCCATTCCTGAGTAATTTGTTGTACCTCAGCCTTGTTTAACCTTTTTAAGTATGGCTTCTTGACAGCCACCCGTCCACTGACGGCATTTCTGACGAGGCTTCAGTGAACAGTGGATGGATCAGCTTCATCTCTCAGGTCTTGGTTCAGATCTTTGATGGATTTTTTTTTAAAATTTCTTAACAATATGACTCTCTGGTACTGTTCATCAGCTTGAGATGTTTTTTTAGTCCTCCACTTCCTTTATCTTTCTTGAGGACACACTGCACACCATGCTGACATTAAGAATCAAACTGTTGGTACAAAAATACAATTTTATGCCTGTCAAACTATGTTATCTTTGCCATGTTTCATAGGTTTACCTGACAAATGGGAACGATTTTCTGTGCTGTTGTGTCAGGCTGCCAACAAAGTGCCTAAAGATACAATTTAAGATTAGTTTTTGCTAATCCCAAAAAGTTGAGTCTGTTAATCTGGACATGAGTTAGAAGTCTTTTGAATGGTTTGAATGGTTCATAGGTGTGTGTTAAGTAACAAAAAACATTCATGTGAAAGCTCCCAGATACAAGGACTAGACTGAAAACGAGTGACAAAGCAGCCAATGTCCAAAGAAAAACTTCAAAGGACTTTCAGGAGAATTATTGAAGAAAACCATGTTAGCAGATTACAAGATAGTCTATCTCCTTGGAAGCAAAGCATAAAGAAACGAGGGCTGATTCAAGATTTTTTTTCACAACACCGTAAATATAAAATCTAACTACATGTAGTGAAGATAGAGGTGAAAAATAACACAAATCCCCATAACTTGTTAAAATGCATATCTGCATCTTTTATGCACGTCCGGATTGATGGAATAACCTCTGCATAACAATTGTCCCGAACATCCCTGGGTGTAAACAGACGTACCCTGAGCTGACAGATTCATCTGGAGTCATAGATTTATTGGAAAATAAATGCAACCTTTGAGTCACAGTTGAGGTGTCGCGAGAGCACGGTGGCACTTATCAGCATCGAAAACAAATCACTTGTTTTCCGCATAATTCTTCTCCATATTTCTGTAAAATGCCGTATGTCAAGTAGGTTGTTAACTAAGAGGGAAACAAACAAACAAGGCAGAGCTGATAAGAAAAATCTTTTTTGTCGGAATTACAATAGATTAAAAAAAAAAAGTCCTAGTGAGAGATATGGTTAATGGGAACACGCGGCAGACTTCATATTAAATGATATTTCATTTCCTGGGGATTTAGACAACCCATCAATCATGCTTTGCAACGAGACACTAATATATGACCATTCCAGGATAAATCAGATTTTCAAATGTCCTGCATTGGTTACGTTTTGAAAAACACGAGTCGTATCTACTGATACAGACACTGATGCGCGCCTCGTCCCTGTTTTCGTTCTCCCTCAGGCCTGCTGAGATTGGAGGAACTGGTTCGCCGCTTTCTCATCTCCCGGGAGACCCTGTCAGTCAGGATGCTAGATGACAACCTGGACCCTACGCCTCTGCTGAAGGAGATCCGTGACGACAAAGTGGCCACGATCATCATTGACGCCAACGCTTCCGTCTCCTATCTCATCCTCAAGAAGGTGAGTTCGCAAACGTCAATACGTTCCCCAGAGCCACCTACACATTTTCAGGAGTCGAAGCTACTCTTGCATACAGTGCAAGCAGTATGTCTCAAGGGGGTTCGCGTATATCTCTCTTTTATGTACCCACATGAAGGGCATGCGGAGCTCACCATCTGTAAAATAATAAAACAACTCGCTCGGAGCTCCACAGGCTACACATTTGTTGTTGTTACTGAATTAACATCTATTTTTACCTTCTCTGCCCTCCAGAGCTGCATAGGGAACAATATTTATGCGTGTCTGCCAGCAACGATCACTTACATTCTTATGAAAGTATTTGACAAAAGAACATCTTTTGCTGGGATGTGGTGCAGATGTTACCCAAGCTTGTTCTGATTCATGGTACGGCTTGTAACGCCGATAGCCAGCACAGTGAGTCATGGCTTGAATGTGTATGGGATGTTTTTACTGGGTATATTTGAGCCGCTGCCCGCCCTCAGCGAAATGTCCTAGTGTTAGCCTGATGATGTAAAACTGTGATTAACGTATGCTCTCTCCACCCCCTCCCCACTTTTCTCCCTCACACCCTCTCCCCTTTTGTACCCCGACTGCTTCCTTTCCTCTCTGCCTGTCCAGTAGCTCTCCTCCTTTGCCCCCTCTTTGCCTTTATCAATCCGTCCATATCCTCCATTATTCTACCGTTTCCGCATTCTCCACTTGTTTGATCTTATTTCCTCTCCCTCTCTCTTTTTGTCTCGCAGGCGTCAGAGCTTGGGATGACATCAGCATTTTATAAGTACATCCTCACCACAATGGTAAGAGTACGCAAATTGTTCCCCTTCCCTTCTTCTGTCCTCTCTTCCTTCATTTTTCCTCCTTCCTCTCTCCTGCTTTTCCTCCTCTTTCTGTCCCTTTATGAGCCAGCAAAGGTGTTAACAGGAAGAAAGTACTCAATAGGTGGAAGTACAGAGAGGTGAGGGAAAAAAAGAGAGCGGCGAAGAAGAAAGAAGAGGGAGACATTTGAAAAACGAATTACTGTATGAAGATGTGGATGTGCAGAGGAGGATGGTGGGAGGAAAAGAGAAAATAAAGTGGGGGTCTGGGGTGGAGGTGATGACAGATGTGATGTGCCCTTTTTCTTCTGCCACCCGCCACCTTCCCGAAGCTTGCGGTGTTTTCATCCTTCTCCTTGATATGCTCCCCTCCTTTTCAAGCGTTTGAATAAATGTACCATTTTATGTTGCGCGTCTGATTTTTATTTTTTCACTTTCCTCTCTCTGCCCTCTGTGCGGGATGTGGTCCTGTGCTTTTAGATGTACTTGTATGCATATTACTTTGAAAAAAAAGAAAGAAAACTCTGTTCCATTAACCTCTATTTTCCTTGTATCTCAGTCTCCGCTTTTCTTCTAGCTCTCCATCAGAGATTAGATGCTGTCACTCCCCGTAGCCTCTTTTTTTCTTTACCACCCTCTTCTATTGCACAGTATTTTTCTTCTGTGCTAAGATTTGATAGCCTGTCAACATCACCCTGTCACACACCTCAATTTTCTCTTTTTCCTGCAAACACCCTCCCCACTCCTCCTCCTCCTCTTCCTCTGTAGGACTTCCCCCTGCTGAGACTGGATGACATAGTCGATGAGCAGTCCAACATTGTCGGCTTCTCCATGTTTAACACCACCCATCCCTTCTATTTGGAGTTCATCAGGAGCCTCAATCTGTCTTGGAGGGAGGGCTGTGACCTAACGTACCCCGGCCCTGCGGTCAGTATCTCGAGCCCATGAGTACTCATGCGTGCACGCTATTAGAGCTAATTTTTAATGCTTTTTTTATATGCCACACAACATTAAGCTACTTTATTCCTCACACTGATTCATGGAGCACTTAAACGACTCCAGCTAGTCTTTTGCTTGTATTTAATGGGTATTGATGTATCCATCTTTGTTTCCTCCCCATTGGTTTACTCGAACCTCTACATCTTTTCCCTCCTCTTCTTATTTTCCTGCCTTTTCTCTTTCTCTCTTCTTGTTTCTATCCATCTCACTTTTCCCCCGCCTCCCCTCTCCACCTTCCACAGCTTTCTTCAGCGTTGATGTTTGACGCTGTGCACGTGGTAGTGGGGGCAGTGAGGGAACTGAACCGCAGTCAGGAAATTGGAGTGAAGCCACTCAGCTGCACCTCACCTCAGATCTGGCAACACGGGACCAGTCTTATGAACTATCTGCGCATGGTAAAGCTCCATATTTACTATATGTCCAAAGCAGGAAACAAGATGTAACATCAGTTTAATCTTCTTTTTACATTCACGCTTTTCTTAACATCCTTGAGTAAACTGCGACTCCTATTTATTAACGCTAGTAAGATTAGTGTTGCTGCAATTAGCATTTATTTTTAGAGTAGGTTAAACTTGAGAAAACACAGAAAATACTGTTTTAAAATTGCTATTCTACAAAGCCTCAGGTGACATCTTCAATTAGAGCTTGAAACAGTTACCGCACTTGGAGTACTGAGTCGATGGAAATAAACCTACCATAATTTTTATAGCCAGTTAATTATTGGAAAGACTAAATATGAGCTGTTTCCAGCCATAAAAAATTGAGGATTTTCCTTATGTGAAATTAAACTGACTCTTAATGTTTGGGAATGTTGGTTAGCAAAAACGAAATATCATTTTGTGACCATCTGCCGCTCCCATCAGCGCGTTAATGATCCACCCCACTCGCTGCTCACGATGTGGATTTTGATCTCAGACACACACCTGTCACATTTTGTGCCTGTAACTAGGTTACAGTGTTGGACAAATTATTCAAAACCTCCTTTATGATGTTTTCTGCTAGAGCTGAGTTCTCCAAGACTACATTTGGAGAACACACACAGAGAAAAACAGACTCCCAGGGGAAAAACAACAACAAACAGTTAGTTTGATAAGTATTTGGACAATAACACAATTCTTGTGATTGTGTCTTTGTACACCGCCACAGTGGATTTTAATTCAAACAATTAAAATGTGATTGAAGTATAGACTTTAAGCTTTAATTCACAGGGCTTAACACAAATGTCACATTAATTGTTTAGGAATTACAGACACTGTCAAACACAGTTCCCCTTGTTCAGAGGCTTAAAAATAATTGGATCAAATAACACAATTTCAAATTTGAGAATTGCTTTTAATACATGGCTGAAAATCCTTTGACTCCCAGATATCTGGAACCCATGGACATCACCAAATGCTGTGTTTCCCCTCCCGGGATGCTCTGCCATGGTTTATCTGGAGCCACCTACACTTGCTGCTTGTTTGTGGGGCTCCCTGCACTTGGTTTTACCTTCAGTGACTGAAACACTGCTCTGATGACCTGTGATCACGAGATTTGGAGACTTGGCTACTCACAAATATCCTATTTCTTTGCCTTGGAAACTCTTGGGATGCTTTTGCAGTTTGCTTCGGGTCATTATCCATTTGCGCAGTGAAGGACCGTTCAATCAGTTTTGCAGCATTAGGCTGAATCTGAGCAGAGAGCGTAGCCCTGTACACTTCAGAATTCATCCTGCTACTTCTATCTGCAGTAACATTATCGATAAACACCAATAATGTGGTTCCCATGGCAGCCATGCATGCTCATGTCGTATGCTTCAGATGATGAGCTGTTTCTCTCTTCAATACTGATGAAACAAGTTCTTCATGTTTCATCAGTCTGTAGAATGGTTTTCAAACCAAACTCTTTCAGATGTTTTCTCTCCAATCTTGCCTTGTTGTTCTTGAGTGTAACCAGTAGTTTGCAGCTTGTTGTAAACCCTCACAAAGGTCTCTCTTGATTCTGTCTTTGATAATGACACGGCTATTTCCTCAAGAGTTGTCTTGATTGGTTTGATGTTGTGAAGTTGCTTTTCTTAACCAAGGAAAAAATATGCTCATCTACTTTATCTGTCTTTCAGGCCTATTATTAATAATGATGATAGTAATAAAAACAATAATGACAATAATAGCTATTTTATAGCACTTTTTACCATTGCAAAGTGTTTCACAGTTCGAATAAAAACCATGAATTAAAGATAAATATGAATGTTGTAGCATACAGACACGTAGTCAAACACTCGGTCTTGCATTCATTAATACAAACACACTTCCATACACACATTAGATGTAAATTCTCCAAAAACTCGCTACAAAAACTTGGTACTTTGTAGCATATAAAAAAACTGAATGAAAAATCCAATAAATAGACTTATTCAATCTCCAAACATAGGTGTAGTATAAAGACACGCCACAGCAGTTTCTACACCGTCAAGATCACATTTTACCATAAAGACACACAAAAGAAACAGACAGATAAAAATGATGGCTTCTCCTCTTCATAGTGATTAAAAGCAGAGAAAAGCAAAGATGCTACCACTTGAGAAGGGATTGCATTAGCAGCATGTGTTCAGAAAAGACTCATAATTATTCATGACTCGTCATTTTGTTTAGTTTTCTTTTAACTGAAATATTGATAAATGAGAAGAGTACAGCTGAAATGTGTATCATCCTCATCTCATGTTGCATGTAACCTCTGTGTTTTGTTGTTCTTTGTCATCTCCCATCTCTGGTCGTCTGTTTCTCTCATCGACGACCTGTTGTCAAGGCAGCTCGAGTCTCATCTCTCACTGCCCCCGCCCCACCGGCCCGACATCTGTCTTTGTTAGTCAACATCATGGTGTGCTCCATCTTCAGCGCTGCGCCATTCATCATAGTTCTCGCTTACTGTGCCAGCACCTGGCTTTTGAAGAGAGGGAGCTGAGCTGTGAGCTGCAGGTCTGAGTCTTATTAGAGAGCTCTTGACCCTCTCTGCTGCTCTGCCTGAGCCTCTCGTCAGTCAGTTTCTCCTAGTTGATCCAAAACTGATCATCCTTGTCTAGTCCAGCCTCAGATGCTTTCTCTGCCTGTCTTAGTCTTTTTCCCTCTCTTTCCTCCTGATCACTGGTGATACTTTCTGTCTAACCATGACCGCTAGTGAGAAGAAGTATGTTTGCTTTATGCAGAATGCTGGCTTAGTTTATTTCTCCACATCTTTTCATGTTTTCTGTGTTCTCCACTCTCTGTTTTTCTTACCTTTCCTTCTCTCCTTCATGCTTCTGTCATACTTCCTCACCTCACTCTCTGTCTACCTGCCAGGTGGAGTACGATGGTTTGACAGGGCGAGTGGAGTTTAACAGCAAAGGTCAGAGGACCAACTACACCCTGCGGATCCTGGAGAAACACAGAGGAGGCCACAAAGAGGTCAGAAGTCACCTGCTATCATGCAGCAGCCAGGTCACATTGCCCTCAGGTTCTGGGTTAGTTACAGGTCACTTGTCTCATTTCAGAAAGCCTCCACTGATAGCAACCATATCTTTACTCTGTGATATACGTTTTATCTGAGATGCGGCTCATGTTTGAACAGTGGTTTCAGTTTGAATTAAATCTACATTTCACTGATTACAAATGTGGAGTGTTAAAGCACGGGAGCTATTTTCCTAAAGATTTGCTCGATTATTTGTTTTCTGATCTAAAAATATAAAACCTCTGTGTCATAAACGACACATTTATTTTCTTTTTATGTTTACAAACAATAGCTTGACATTGGTTTGCAAAAATCTGTGTTTGATATTTGCCTTAAGCTCAGTGCACAGCAGACAGGTGTGCAGCTCTGCTCTGGTGTTTGTTTTTGTCTCGTATAGAACTGGATTTGCTTTAGGCTTAGTTTTAATCCGTATTTGATTTGGACTCTGTCCTTAATTGAACTCTGAGCTGGATTGTAGCTTGCAATAAGCTACACTAATGTGATCAATGATGGTTCCTTGAAAATCTTGTGCTCATCTTTTTTCACAGAAATGGATCAGAGGTGTAGGTGTAGTCTAACAATCAGATAGGTTTGAGTACATTAAAGGCTGGGCCATGAATCAATATCATCTCCCATTCCCTTTCAACAGAAATGTACCTTCACAGTACGGCCATGTTGGACAGGAGTAGAACCGAAGTTAGCAATTTTAATGAGCTAAGTTTTCACAGTGAAATGCAAATAAAGCACAGCTCATGTGGAGAACTCGGGGGACACTCAATTAAAACAATTAAAACAAAAAGCACACTCTTAACAAACCTACCTAACTTGTCTTGTTAAAATGAAGAAAAAATGAATTCTGTGCTCCCTTTCCTACTCTAAACAAACCAAGAGTACAGAATAGTTTTTCTAAACAAAGTGCAGCCTTAACTGTGGTAGAAGGAATATCAATGAGCAGAGAAAACAGGTTCACCATTGGCACTGTCTCCAGGGTGCAGCAACAGATTACAAAACTTCAAAGAGACTAGAATTCACTGACAAGCAGTGTGCACCAAACTACAACCGTCCTCTCGAACAGAGACACGCTCAAAGGGGCGGCACGGTGGCTCTAAATCACAGGAACAAGTGAAGGCACCATTTAGCAGCACACTCTAATCAGCATTTAAAGCCAGAATATGGGAACAAACTAATTAATGCTAAAAGTGAAAACATATATTTAATGTGCCCCTGCTTTAACTTTATTTGACTGGCAGTATGTAGATATAGTTATTGGAAAGCAAACACTGAGTATTGTGGATGATACACAGCAATGTGTAGCAGGAAAAACACTGTGTTTACTTGACAATGAATATAATTGAGCAATAGTGTTTTTTTTAATTGCTGAATTTGTAATAATAATAAAAATAACTTTTTAAAGTCTCATGCTTCGAGTTTGATCTCTTGAACTAGTCAAGCACAGGCCACAGCAGATTAGTTTAGGCTAGTTGGACAATGCTACCAAACTGTTGGCAGGCCCAGCAGCAAATGAGGTGTTCAGGAGCATTTTGGTACATTATTGTGACAATGCAGTCCACATGAGTAAGCTAGAAGGAAAGGTGAGGGCAGGTGGAAATCTAAGTGCATTCCACCTGCATTCACTAAATGAAGTATACACACCACTGCAGCCTCCGACTGAGGGGGAATTACGCTGCAGTTCATTGGCTGGAGGAAACACTTCTTTTTCACCTCCTCTTAATGTCTTCCTGGGCTCTGCACTTGGCCAGCTGTTTTCCATGTTAACACAAAATGCCACCTGCTACATATACTTAGAGGTAGACTTTTACTTAGTTGAGTGTTAACTCGAGGTAATGAACATTTTAACTCTGCTCCTCCCCTCTCTCTGCACAGCGGCACCCACACTCCAGGCAGGCAGCGGTGGATCACAGATAAAAAAACTCCTCTTAAATGTCAGGGCAGGATAAAGAGTGTCACAGGAAAGCTGTGATTCTGTCTGTGGAGTCATTACCTCTTCTTTGACCTATTGAAAGATGTACAGTAATATCTCCTGAAGAAATGCCTCTGCGAGCTGCTTTTCCACCCAGCGGATTGGTTAGGTCATAATCACACACTTATGTACCTAAGTGACTTTACAGTCTCCATAAAATGGAAATATGGGAACAGTATTTATGCAATTTAAAAAAGGTGTGCGTAAGGGAAAAAAAAAATTACAGTGGAACTTCTGATCATGAATGCCTTTCATTACCGCCTTTGCCATCTTGTCCCAGCTCATTGCTCTGCTTATAAACAGGAGCTTTTTTTCCCAAAGTGGTGCATAGTACTGCGAGTACATATACGGCTCCGTGGGGAACAATTAACTCGTTATGCATATGCAGAATCTAACAGTGCGGAGCCCAAGTCCCAAAACATGAAACGTGCAAAAGGTGTTTTTAACAATAAAACAGCTGCTGTATATTATTTATCTAACAATAACAGCTTATTTTTTGTCACGCTTCTTCTTCATGTTAGATCGGTATCTGGTACTCAAACAACACCCTGGCAATGAACTCCACCAGTCTGGATATTAATGTCTCAGAGACACTGGCAAACAAGACCCTCATTGTCACCACCATACTGGTAAGGTCACGGCTGCTCTCTGACGCTCCACATTAGTGAGATCAGAGTTGTTTTTTTGTTGCTTCCCAGGCTGTGCCGGAGCTCGTGCTGTGTTGTGGTCTGTTTCTGATAATTTTGCTGTCGCCGCTGTAACTGTCATAGAAACTGACAGATCACCGAGGGAGATGTGTAACTAAAAACCAGACTGCTACAGTCCTGGTCTACTGATTATGTCCAAACCCAATAAGCTGTCTCCTTGTAGGGTTTGGACATATGATTGATATCTACAGGTTGGTGTAGAAATGTGAAAGAAACACCCAGAAAGATAGATTCAAATTCACTGAATCCTAAAATACTGTTAACATCCTGTGATAGCACACTGTGTTAGCTAATTAGCCTTTTCTAAATCAGTCTGTTGATTGTTGATGATGCGTAACTGTTGAAGCCAAATTTCATAACAGCGAACATTACGCCGTTTATGGGGGAAATTAAAAATAAACATGGAAAACATCTGAAGCAGCTCGAGCTTTAGGACAAAACAAGAAAGAACAAAAAAAGGAAAGGAAAGGGAAAGAAAACATCTTGTTTCTGTTTCTTGGGTTGTGTCAGATATGAAGATGTTTAGCAGTAAAGAAAAAGCCATTTTGCTGTATTCTCCCAAGATGTAGACAAATTCACTGTTGTTTGTGTGTTAGAGGGTTTGGGCTGGTTTAGACACATGATGCAAGCTTTATGAAACAATTGTTGTTGTTTTTTTTTATGTCAATACATTTGGCGCACTGCTCAGATCTGCAAGAACACCGCCTGCCTTCCCTTGATACCCTGGTTTTTCTGCGTCGATCCATTTCGTGGCTAGACAGTGGTTACTGAATGGTTTTTTCTACCCTTACCTATGTCTGTAGCTATCTTCCACAATCCAATTTATGTCTTTTAAACCAATTTAGTATTGGACTTCCATAACTGTAGGGGACTCACAAGAGGGAGATAAAAATGGTCTAAATTGATTCTGCTCAAGCTGAGATATCTTGACTTTTAGCACTGGGCAAGCTCCAAGAACAACAACTCTAAAATTCCCAAGATGCATCTGTGTATTGTTCTTTAAAAAAAGCTTTCTAGCCTTTTCAGTTAGGAAAAACTAATTAATGCACCTTTTGATAAGTAAAATGATTACAATGTTAAATGTCTTCTCTTTTAAGTGCCTTTAATTTGAAATGACTGCCAGAGTTATCTTTGAAGACACAAATTCAGGCTTTTACAAAATTGTCTGTGATTCCCTAATAGAAAAGTGCTGGCATTCCCATGTCGCTGGAAAAATGGTTATTTGGCTTGTTGCGAAGAACACAATACCATATGTGACTGTGGAGTAAATATAAAGCCAGTTAGCGCAGAATAGCATAGCATAAGTATTGAGGTTTCTCACATGACATCATGGACACATTACGCCACCATACTGGATGTGAGAAAACTACTGGTTGCTAGGGAAACCTGTATTACCAGACTGGTTGCCTGTACTGTAGTTCCTGTAGGTTTCTGGCTTTTGCTGGATGAAATTGGTTGCAAAGAAGATGGTGCACCAAAAACTTTCTAGTGATTACTTTGTTTCTTAACAGGTTGCCATGGATGCCTGTAGCTTTTCACATACTTGCTAGTACTGTACTCACCAAGCGGTAGTACAGCTTGATAAAGCCTGACACAAACCAGAAATAGAGATGGCTTGCCTTCAAAGTAATAAGTTTTGCCTCAGCACTGCAGTTAGCGTTTTTCAAAGGGCACAACTTTTACTCCATTTCCAGCTTGCATCCACTTTTCAGTTTCACTACAGCTTGGAGAGTAGCTGTACTGTGTTTGTAGGACGTCCGTCACTTCCATGCGAACTACAACTGCAGCAGAATGCAAGTTGTTTTTCCCCCCAGAGCTGGGTTTGGTGATTTGGCAACTTCTAGCAACCACTTGAAAATGACATGAGATGAGATGATGAGATAGCCTTTATTTGTCAGTTGCAGTTGCCCACAACCGAGATGACAGACCTTGCCGACCGTACATACAATACACAAACATCACATTGGGGAGACAGGTCAGGCTAGGTAGCAAGGGAAAAAAAACCTCGAAATGTGTAACACAAAAGGATAATACAGGAATCCACAGGTATCAACACACCATAACACAATAAAACACAGACAAGCAACATGGAAGAGTATTCCAGTGTGTACAGCTGATCTGGGACCGCTGCAATCTTCTATTGCGCCTCCAGCTGATCCGGTGTCCACATCGGATGGGGGGTAAGCATGGGAGGAGGCGTTGGATTCGGGGGAGGGAGGGTGATAGTGAGGGTGTATCAATATCAGTGTACATGTTTTGTCCGTGTTCAGCTGAGAGGAAGTGTCACCACGTCCGGCTAAACAAGGTCAACAGTGTCCAGTGGACCCAGGTGGCCTTGAAGGAGGTACAAAGAGTTCTGACAACAATCCTTTTATCATGGGAAGAATTTGTTGTTCCAGTCAGCTCCATGAGTGGAGATGGTGAATGTTTGAGTTTAGTGCGAACAACTGCATCCAATTTTTACAGTTGGTCTAATGTCCGTTACTGGTCACCAATTATCTCAATTCCCGTTGTTCTTCTCCAAGATCTTATCCATATTGCGTTCAAAACTCAGTCTGAGTACTCACACCCCTGCCAATCGTCTATCATGTCGGCCAGCCTTATGGGATTTTGAACAGCTGTAGCCGCTTCCTGTTCTTTGATAAGCAAGACCAAGCAGGTCCAAGCCAGCTTCAATCAGCCCGAACTCTGTTATTGTGGTTCCAAATTGGTAGATGTCGTTCATTGTCCTCCATCGAGAGTGTCGCCAGACACACGACGCAACCGACCATCGAGTATCCGGCAGCAAATGTCTCCGCAGGACAATTGGGCTCTTCCAAGCCCAGCAGGGTGTCAATTCCGTTACGGGACCAGTTGATCAAATCCATAATTCTTTAGGTTTTAGAGAACAAGACTGGGAAACTCTTTGAGGGTTAGAGTTAGACGAGATTAGACAAACACATAGAAGCAGCAGCTGGGAAGATAAGAGAGGGAGAGGGGGAAAGATGCGTCCGCCTCCTCCGAGAGCCAAAGAGAATCAGGGAATACTCATTTTCCCTCATCTGGTGGTTGCCATATGGTCTAGGCCCAAGTGACTGTGGGCTTACTCACTTGATCCTTCATTGTCACCATTATTGTCACACCAAAATAGCAGATAAGTTAACATTATGTTGTCAGTGGTCATCTTTCTGCATAAACCTCAATATAAGTGAACTTTGAATGAGTTGTAGGTGAAACTCATTGCGAGTTTCATCGTGTTTCCGGCCTTTTGCTTAGCTGTCTTTTATTTTAGTGAACTCAGCTCTGATCCAGGCAGATCAGCTGATCTCAGTGCTGGCCCTCTTTGGCTCTACTGTTCACCTGACACCCTCCTACACATCCAATTGGCTATTTCATTCAGGGCACGCCATTGAAGCTACTATAGCCTGCAGACCAATCCTCAGCAAATCCTCTCTTTCTTTCATGCTATATCTGACATAATCAGCGCCGTATCTTTCTTCTTTGATGCCTGCTTTGTTTTGTGCTGAGGTTCTTGCTGCTGTTCTGCGGGCCTCTGACGTTCCACATATGTGTATGAAGGATGGCCCACAACAGAGCTATGTCATCAAACATAAAATCCTGCAGATAGAAATATAAATCTCCCTTTGGCTGTAGTGATCCTGACTTAACACTCTAACTTTTTTCCTTTCTTGTGTGTCTTCATGCCAGAGAGCAAATAAGCATATTCCCCCAAACTTTCAAGCCATTGCTTTAATCTAGCAAATAATCTCTGATCAAGCAGATATTTATAGTTTTGGACTGAGACCTCGTCATGTGTCCCTCATGTTCAGGAGAACCCATATGTGATGCGTAAAGACAACTACCAAGACTTCCAGGGAAATGACCAGTATGAGGGCTTCTGTGTTGACATGCTGAGGGAACTGGCAGACATCTTGAAATTCTCCTTCAAGATCAAGCTGGTGGATGATGGCCTGTATGGGGCCCCAGAGCCCAACGGCTCTTGGACTGGCATGGTTGGAGAGCTAATCAACAGGGTGAGTACTCTCACTCCCTCTCCAAGTGTTACACACACACAAACACAGACACATGCACATGCACACTCCAGAAACACAGAAACATGCACTAATATTCTAAGCAGTTTCCCTACAAAAGGAGGCGTATAATGAACAGACAACTATGTATGCACACACTGCCACACCAGACACACACACTCACACTTGCTCTGTAGCCCCAAACCACAACTCTGCTGTAACTACCCATGTTTCAAATTGCCCTCAGAGGGGAGTAAGACTCTTATCTAGGACAAAAGCTGACTTGATAATTCCCCAAAAGAGAGTGGTAACATAGCCTAAAAATCGTCTGCACCATCTTTCCTCTCTGTAACACCCCCCCCCCCCCCCCCCCTCCCCATTTCTTTCTGTCCAGGCCTAGTGTGCCTCTGATAGACACTCTGGTTGAGGCAGGCTAATGAGAGCCCCTCTCTGCTTAATTACCATACGGTATACTTCAATTACCAGGCTGTGGTCCCCATGTGGGGCATGCCACACTGGTGCTCCCCCAGCTCTCCACGCTTCCTCTCTCCCTGCCCTCCCCACTGCCTGATCACTCAGCTCTAATTAGCGGTCCATGTTCATCAATTAGCTTTTAATGGAAGAGATGGAGAGGAGGCAGTGCAACCAGAGACCTGCAAGGTTTTATACAGGTGGAAAGACCAGTCACCCAGTGCTTACTCGCAATTAGCCTCATTTTTATGGTGGGTAATGGGTGTGAGGCAGAGTGCACTTCTGTATGTTTCTGCAAATGTATTTTCAAGTGCATAGTCAAACTTTTAATTTTTCATCATTCAAATAAACATTTTGAACAAGAAGAGTGCTACATTAGTCCGTCTATTTTGCACTCCTACCTGACCATTTGTTGTTGTTTTTTTCTTGCCTCTCATTCACTTTCTCTCTCTCTCGCTCTCTTTCCACAAATCTATCTTCACAAATCTTCCAGAAAGCAGACCTGGCCGTGGCAGGTTTCACCATCACATCAGAAAGAGAGAAAGTTATCGACTTTTCTAAGCCGTTCATGACCCTGGGGATCAGCATCTTGTACAGAGTTCAACTGGTGAGGGTGTTATCTAGGCCTGTGCACACACTGGCTGATACTCGCTACAGATCTTGTGCTGGATTTTATTTCTTTTACCTTCACTGCTTTATTGCCAACTGGGTCATACAGAGAACGACAACTTGCACTTGTTAAAATGAAGCTTAAGGAATCTTATCTTCGAAGCTGATGATTGTATGTCTGCAGTATCCTGCAGGCTGCATCCACTAAGGCCACACTGAAATTTATAGGTATAATTCATATTGCTCAATAAGTCAGTGTGCTGTAACTGGGCAACAGCTTTACATTGCTAATGAGGCTTTGGATCTAAGCCAAGTATGCTTCAGCACCAGGCATTGTGAAACAGAGTGTTTATGGATTGTAGCATTAGCACTGCAGACTTTAGTATCAAAGTGCAGTGAAGGACACTGCCCTCCTGTGGTGCAAAGGGGACTCTCCCTGACAACTGAGACATTGAGACCTTGTTTTCTAACAGATTGTAGCTTCCTGTATGTCCATTAGTCACCATCTGTCTCTGCTTCTACAGCTTTCTACTTTTCTTTCTTCTCTTCTATGCACCAGGGTCGGAAGCCCGGTTATTTCTCCTTTCTCGATCCCTTCTCTCCAGCCGTCTGGCTCTTCATGTTGCTCGCCTACCTGGCTGTCAGCTGTGTGCTGTTCCTGGCTGCAAGGTCAGTGCATTACATCACACACTGTACTGATTGTCTGCAGTTCACATCAGAGCTCCATCATTTTTTATCTTGTTGAACACAAGTCACCTGTCACATATTGAAATTTCTTACCTTATGCAACCTACTGCAGACAGTTTTGACAAAGGTCGAGTGACTGATTGGAGATGACTTGAGTGATGTGACGGAGGTACATTACTGTGTTGCAGCTTGTCCTCGAGGTCACCTTACTTTACCTTTATTTTTCGCATCAGGTTAAGCCCCTACGAGTGGTACAATCCTCACCCATGTCTTCGTGAGCGCAGAGACATGCTGGAAAACCAGTACACTCTGGGAAACAGCTTGTGGTTCCCTGTTGGAGGCTTCATGCAGCAGGGATCAGAAATAATGCCCAGAGCTTTATCCACCAGATGTGTTAGTGGAGTGTGGTAAGTTATAATATGATTACAATGCATTTGTTTGTGTTTGTCAACCAGTATAAAGTCCACGCCTACTCAGAAATATGTCTTGCATTCATTGTCTCTTCACTCGTAAGTTTGTCCTTCACTGTTTAGAAAGCTGTTTATACTGAGTTGACATTAGTAGGCTGATTACAGATTCCTCCGCTGAAGGGAAAAGTTTCTACAATATAAATTTAAGACGCGGCTGGATGTGGAAGTGAGTGAGGAAGAAGGAGTCAGCTACTTTATTGATTTTCTCTTTTTATAACACAGGCACAGATTATTATTCAAAGCAGCATTCAAAGAGTATTTTTCTTGAGGGGATTTTGGCCTTTTTTATCAGACTTTTGAGAAATTGTGTAAAAGGTACTGTATGATGTTCTAATACATTTTACATGTTGCCAAATGCAAGCTATCAATTATATTTGAATAGGATTTGGTTGCACATAGGTCAGTAGTTTGTGTGGAGAACAAAACAGGATTTACCTTTCCCATCATTCGATCTAGAAACCATTAGCAATCATAGCTATGATGATGATTTAGCTTTTTAAAACGTATCTGATTTATAAAACACTGACAAGCACCAAAACCTAGAACACTGGCTGCACCAGAAGGCTGCATAAAAATGGGTTGTTACCCACAGAGACTAAGCGAGCAGAATAGCTGATGCTTGCATGGGTTTTTGCTAAACACAAACCCCCACCACAAAACAGTAACTACTGAACAGTAGAAGCAGTGAAGATAATAGGAAAATAATACAATATTAGTAAAGTTCAATATTTAAATCATTTAAAGTTAATTTGTATATCACCAAATCGCTACATCAGACATCTCAAGGGGTTTTATACTGTAAGTTAAAATCCATACAGTACTTTGGAGAAGATCATAGTAATCAAATGACTCCCTGTGAGCATGAACTTTGTGATATTGGGAAGGGAACCTTTAGCAGAGTTGGGCTCAGGAAGGCTGCTGCGATGGCTCGGGGTTGAGGGGAAAGAGAACACAGGGAGACAGGAAAAAACACAGACTAGGAGAGATTGCAAACCAAATTTGAATTGCTGAATACACACGGGAAGTGAAAAGAAATGGAAAATGGAGAAGAAATACTCAGTGCATCACAGAAAGTCCTGCAGCAGTCTGACCCTATTGCACCATAACCAAGGGATGGATCAGGGCACCCTGATCCAGCCTTAACTATAACCTTTAGCCAAAAGGCAAATTTTAAGTCTAATCTTCAAATTAGAGAGGGTGTCTGTCTCCTGAATCCAAACTGGGAACTGGTCCCAAAGAGGAGAGGCCTGAAAGCTGAAGGGTTTGCCTCCCATTCTACTTTTAAAAACCAGGAACCACAAGAAAGCCAGCTGTCTGAGAGCGAAGTGCTCTGTTACAATATGAAATTATGTGGTCTTTAAGATATAATGGGGCCTTTTATGATGGGAGATTTTAAATTAAATTCTGAATTAAATAGGGAGCCAGTGAACAGAAGGTGATATTGGAGAATTATAAACTTTTTTCGGATCTCTCTTAGTGCTCATACTGAAGGGGTTTGCATTAACTGGGGATTTTTAGAGAACTTCTTGAGAAACATGACAATGATGAATAATTCTTCAGCATCACTTAGCCAGGATATTTTAATTTTAGAGATGAACAGATAAGACCTACATGTTTGTTTAATATGTGCCCTGAAGGAAAGAAATGGTCAAAAATGAGTGTTACTGGAAGCCAAGATAATGCCATCCTGAGTATCTGGTTAGACATGTTTCTAATATTTTTTGGGCTAAGTGCAATTTAGATGCAGGAATTAGGAGATCATTCACGCCTTTGTGTCTTTAAGACATGCCTATAGTTTAACTACTTGATTTGTATTATCTGACTTAATCTAAATAGCAATGCAAATATATGCTATATCTTCTAATAGCAATGTCTAAGAGTATATAATAGCAAAGGTGGGCTCAGATCTCTGTAATAAAAGTTTGTGGTCAACAGTATAAAATGCTGCACTGACGAGCACAGAGATGAGTCCACTGTTATAAGAATATCATTTGTAACTTTCACTAATGTTGAAACTAATGCTGTTTCTGTGCTGTGATGAATTCTGAATCTTGACTGAAACTCTTCAAATAAACCATTCCTCTGCAGATGATCAGTTAACTGTTTTACAACTATTCTTTCAAGGATTTTGAAAAGAGGAACGTTGAAGATTGTTCTATAATTATCTAAGACAGGTGGATCAAGTGGTGGCTTTTAAGTAGAGGTTTAATTACTATTACTGTAGTACGTAGCCTATTGATAGAGCTAAATTAATCATATTTAGAATTGTAGCTTTAATTAATGGTAAGACCTCTTTGAAAGTCTTGTAAGAATGAAGACTGACAGAGATGTTGATGGTTTAAAGGACGAAATGACTGAAGTTCGTTTAGAAGGATTGTTACAAGAGAAAAAGTCTAAATAAATATCCATAGTATTGGCTACAGTGCTTAAAAGAAGGGTTGGAATTTTCCTGTTTTACTCAATCTGTGACAAATAGCTTTACAGAGGGCTTTTTATAGAGCAACAAACTGTGTTTCCATGCAAAGTGAAGAATTTCTAGATTAGTGAGCTCTTTAGCTGAGTTATCTGTTTTAAAGCGTATGTTTGTGGGTTATAGCAGGGAGTCAAGCATCTCTGATTTGTTGGTTTCTTTACAGAGGAGCCACAGTAATCAGGGCCATACACAGTGAGGATATTAACAAGATAATTAAGCTCTGGGAGTAAATTTTGGGTAGCTGTTCTGCATTGTGTTGTTACAAAGCATTAAAGAAGATAACAAAGAAGAAAGCACTTCTTTATATTTTGTTACAGCACTTTCCAAAAGACATGCAGTGCACTGAATTTGTTTTCCAGTGCTCTGTAGTCCATTATTATTTAACGCACTAAGTGTTATTAAGTGTTATTAAAACAAAAGGAGGGTTTTCAGGGGATACTGCTCAATGTTCAGTTTCTATGCTATAAGTCAGGACAAAAGCCAGAGTGTGATTAAAACAGTGAGTGAGCTCATTTACATTTTGAGAGAAGAAAATTGAATCTAATAATAAATTAAATTCAATGTTGAGGCTGTCATTTTCAGCATCTACATGAATGATCACCCATTATAATTATTTTAACAGAAATGAGAACTGAATGCTATAAAGAGGGCCAAGTGGACGATGGATGACTACAAATAAAACAGTTTTCTTGTATTTTCCAATTAAGGTGTGCAAGGTTAGGAGTAAAGCTTTTGAATTAATTTTTAGTTGATTGATAACCTAGAGTGACAGATTGCTGCCACTCCTCCTCCTCAGCCTGTGCTTCAAGGAGTCTGATGCTTGATGTGACTTTGGGGTGTTGAGTTGTTTAAACTAATAAATTATGCCTTAGTAAGGTTCCTGTGAGGCAAAATAAATCAGTATTTTATCCATTACTAACCATTTTTATAAAGTAAAAACACATGTTAATACTTTATAATCACCAGATAATCAGGTTCCAAACAATACATGATTTTCCTTGTTAACTATTTTGAGTATACGGTATATATTTAAAAAAAAAAAAAGGTAAATACAATTTTAAGGCCCATGTCTGCAAGAGAATAGTTCATTTTTTAATGTCATTTAAAACATTTTACTGGATGTGTCATTAAAAAACTGTTTGAGTCCCGTAGTTTTATGGAAACGGTTGACAAAAGCTCACTAAGCTCACAGAAATACTAGCCTGACGGCACTCCAATAGTGAGAGTGAATGTGAGAAGAGGCACAAGAGAACGAAATAATAACCACTAAGAGCTGAGGAGATAAAGGAAGACAGGAACAGCTAGATTACAGGGAGGTGAGCAAGATGTTAAGCATAGTCAGTACATGATGTTCTCTTTGAATAAAGTTTGTAGACATGCAAGAAGTCCCATTTTCAATGTTATTAGTGCGGAGTATCTAAAGTGATGGGAAAATAGATGTGAAGCTACAATCATTGCACTGAAGTGTATTATCATTTGAAAATGATTAAGTGGGGCTATTTTACTGTGACACTTTTTAAGATGTTCAATTTGATAAACGTCCTGATGTGTCAGGTGTTTCCTTTGCTGGGTTAACTCAAACCCAGCAAAGTGTCTCTACTGATATTCGCCAAAATAACTGGTGTATTATGTATGAATTTTGCAGCTTATCAATACCATGATGGATCACTGTTGCCACTCCAGTGGTGCTTTATCTCTCCCTTCATCTCTCTTTTTCCTCGCCTTTTTCCACCTTGCAGGTGGGCTTTCACCCTGATCATCATTTCCTCCTACACGGCCAACTTGGCGGCCTTCCTGACTGTCCAGCGGATGGAGGTTCCCATTGAGTCTCCAGACGATTTGGCCGACCAGACGAACATCGAGTATGGCACGATCCACGGCGGGAGCACCATGACCTTCTTTATGGTGCGGCTCCGGTTGTGCTTGGGTTCGGAATTTGGGAATAATTATATGTGTGCTTTTATCCGTGTTAAATATTTGTTTGTGTAGCTGTTTGGATTGACTAACTCCCTAAATCGCTCTGATAGCAATTCAGGAAATAGTTGTTCATAAAGTTTTCTATGTGTTACATGTAATGGACCGCAGTGCTTCTCTCTTCATTGCTGAGAACAGAGTGAACGATTATCCTCATATTTGCCACTCTGTCTCTGAGTTTCTCTCTTGTTTTCTTTATGGCTGTTTGTGTTTGTGTTAAGTGGCTGACTGCCTGTGTTTGCTTATGAGAATGCTACCGGCATCTGTGTTGACATCTGTGTTTGTCATAGTGTGGGTGTGCGCATGTGTGTGTGTGTGTAGGTCTTGTATTTGTGTGTGGGTGTGTTAGTATAGAGGAGTGTGTGTAGGTGAGTGTTTAAAAAATGTATGTTTATATGTTGGTAAATGGCAAAATGCCAGTTAGAGTTTATTTTTCAGTCACTAGTGTTCGTCCAAATGGCGGATATAAGAAAGAATGGTGTGTGTTTGCCTACATAAGCCAGTTTCATTGCCACAGTACATTACCCCACTCAATACCTAATCCACACACGCATACACAATCTCATTGTTGTACACAGATGCTACCATCTATACCCTTTTCCTTTCTTCTCCCATACAAAGAGATACTACATGTAATTGTACATTTAATCCTGTTTTGGATCTTGCCATTTTTTGTTAAGTGCTGAACCACCTCCTGTGTGCTGATTTACTTCCATCTGTATGAAAGATGATGCATCAGCTACGCTGTGAGCAAATAATCTGTTGCTTTGCTTCACTTTCCTTTTTTCTCCCTCCACTCTCCGCGCTGCTTTTTCCCTCTGTTTGCTATTGATATTTTTACTCTGCTTGCCATTGTTCACACCTGATTTTCTCTCCTGTGTGTACTTCCCTTCCCGTTTATCTTTAATGCATCTCTTTCATATTCCTTCTTGTCGGGGAAACTTGTATATTCACCTGTAATTACTGCTGAATTGCCGTTGTTGTGTTCCTGTTTCCTCTGCAGAACTCAAGGTACCAGACCTACCAGCGGATGTGGAACTACATGAACTCCAAGCAGCCTAGCGTATTTGTGAAAAGCACGGAGGAAGGCATCGCCCGTGTGGTCAACTCCAAGTATGCTTTCCTGATGGAGAGCACTATGAACGAATATCACCGTGGCCTGAACTGTAATCTCACACAGATCGGAGGCCTGCTGGACACCAAGGGTTACGGCATTGGCATGCCACTAGGTAAAAATACTGCATCACAAAAAGGTCATGCAGCACCTGATAATGTATTACCTACTTTAAATATTTCTGTACGCAGAGAAATGTCTTAAAAATGTATCTCATAACTTTTTTAATTGCTCCAAGACTCCAAATATATCTATAAAGTTATGAAAAAGCAACTGGGAAGCTAGTAGAGATGTAACACTGTTCCCTTTTTGATAATTACAGACATTGCTGACGCATTTTAAAAGTGCTGTTTCACAGCTTGTGAACTAAAAGAATAACATGATGTAGTATTTAAAAAAATTATGCATGCAGATTTTTAGTTTTAATTATTCTGAGTGGTTCAAGTTAAAATATAACTGATAAAAAGCAACAGGTTAACATTTCAAATCCCCTTTAATGTACCTGACATGTGACTTGAGTTGCATCCATGTCATCAGCTAATTTGATGTTTGCATTAATGAGCAGTTGAACAGGTGTACCACATAAAGCGAAATACTGTGACTGAGCATCTACAACAGAGACCAGGCTGCTTAATCATAAGTGACAAGGAGCTATCTCGTTTCTAAAATTATACAATTATTTGACAAAAAGAAAAAAAAAACCTCATTAAATGACAGCGTGAGAAGCATGAGATCAATTATGCTAAATAGACACATGTAGTTGTCTGTGATTTGTGAGATTAGACCTGAAAATTGTCTTGTACGTGGTCGGTTTATTTTTTATCTGTGGGATTAGCAGCTATTTCAAATGGAAGTAACGTGCACACAGTTAATTGCTTTTCCACTCACGCCCAGCGCTCGTGATGCCACTTTTTAGCACTTAGATGAGATTGTCACTGAATCACAGTAATCTGTTCCTATGAAGAGGTCAGCCATATCTCACTGTCTATTATTGACCAAGGCTGTGGAGGAATGGAGAGAAAAAGCAGACACAGAATAAAGAAGGAAAGACCACAGACGTGAAATAAGGGACATAAGAGGAAAAAAACCAAACATATTATCCCACTCACCTCCAGGTAAGAGGCTGTTTAAATTTAAAGAAATAGGCAGATATTTTTACACTTGAATAATTTCTTGCTGGGAATTAGATGACAGATCTCCTTAAGGATATGCTATTAAAATCTCATTAGGGTGTCTACAGTTGCTGTTCATCAGCAAGCTGCTTGGCAACCCACCATAACCTCTGTTCTACCTTTTCGTGTCCTGTGCGTTATAACTTGTACCTGCTTTACTGGGTTGTCTTGCTGCATCTCTCCCAGCCTCCAGCTTTCTGTGTATCCACATAGAAGCATGGGAAAGTGGTGGGAGGTGATGCCAAATTTATATTGCTGCAGTCATTAGTTGTCCTGATTGAAATCGTTTTTTTTCTGGCGGGAGGTTGGTGTTCTCCAGCAGTGACTTAGCGAAGGAGGCATGATAATCACTGAACAACTGTCAACACTTTCTATAGAGACTGTTTATGTGCAGAAGGCCTGTCTAATAAAAGCTGCCTGTTGATTATCTTCACAGCTAAATACCATTATGCTAAAGAAAACATATTTGTCATTTGCACAGACGGAACCTTTAAACCCTCTAAATCTGGTCCAGCATATCTGGTTTGCTACATACTTTGTATGCTATTCAACCAGCTGCTGAACCACTGTGTCCGTCTAGTTGTTATCTTGCTGTCTATCTCTCACTAATCCTCTCTTTATTCTCACCATAAGATCACTTCTAGCCATCTCCAAGCTGCAGCGGCAATTCTCTTTTTCTGCTTAGTCTCTTTAACACTTAATCATTTCATGTTTTTCCCCTTTTTCTGAAAAAAAAATCTCTCCCCTGTCTGGTCTCTTATGCTGCACCTTGCCCACCACTTGCTCTTATCCTGCCTTCTTGTTTTTTTCCAGGATCTCCATTCAGAGATGAGATCACACTGGCCATCCTCCAGCTGCAGGAGAATAACAGGCTGGAGATACTAAAGAGGAGGTGGTGGGAGGGAGGCCAATGTCCCAAAGAGGAGGACCACCGTGCCAAGGGTGAGTCGACCGCAGCTGTCTGCCTCCGTTGCCTCCTTCTCTCTAATGTCCCCAGTAATAGTCTCCTCACTCTCTGCTACCGTCCAGCTAATGGCTAATGCCTAACCTAATGTCCTTGCGAAGGGTACTTAGCACAATCTACTTTCCCAGATGTCTTCTGTTTGTCTCAGGTGGTGCATAATGTGAATTTTATTGGAGACAGTGTATCTGTTTACATGTGTGTATTAAGTGTGTGTATATGTGTGGGCAAAGCTTCTGCATGAATGACAGAGATGATGAAAACATCTCTGCGTTTATGCCACTGATGTCAGATGAAAATCTCTTTTAAAAATTATTTTGCTAACAAAATGCTTCAGTTCAGGCATTTCAGTATTGTTACACTTTATCAGTGCAGTTTATCTCAAACCCTTCAGGGCCCTATAATTCTGTTTGTCACTCAAGCACTTCATTCCAGGCAATTTAAATTTGAAACTCAGATGAAAGAGTACTGAGTAGTGATTTAGGATTACACTCACATTAAGTTTTTGGTTATTACTGTGGGTCAAGCTGTAGAAGATGGAAAGTCTAGTACTTTCCACAACGCAGCATGGTAGCATCTTTGTTAGACCACTTACTTCCAGCAGATTATCAATTAGAAAATATGAATTGTGCAAAACTTACATTATGAATATTATGACAATTAAGGTGTTTTCTGATACTTAATCAACAGCTGAAATAGAAATCTGTACAAGAACAGTAGCATCAAGCTAGAGTCTGGTTAGCTTAGCTTAGTTTAGCATAGCGCAAAAAAATAGAAGATAAAAATAAGCAGCCTGCGACTATCAGCAGGTTTAAAGTGCACACCATTAGTTCTCCCATCACATAGTTAGGTCGATTTGTGTTATTTAACCTCTGTACACCACCACAGTGGATTTTAAATAAAACTGTCAAGATGTGATTGAAGTGCGTACTTTAAACTTCAATTCATGTGGTTTAACAAGACATTTAATGAGTTTAGAGATTACAGCAACATTTTATATAAAGTCACTCATTTTCAGAGCCTCAAAATTAATTGGACTAACATAATTTGAAATACAGGGACTGTTTTTAATACTTGGATGAAAATCCTTCAAGCCATTGACTGTCAGAAATCCAATTCTGCATTTCCTCCTTTAAAGGACTCTCCCAGGCCTCTGCGGCAGTCACTTTCACTTGCTGCTTATCTTTGGGTGTTTTATATTTAATAAAAGAATGCTCTGTTTGGTTTAGATTAGGTGACCAACTTGACCAGTGAAGAATAAACCCATTTCTTTGCCTTGAGAATTTCTTGGGTTGTATTTTCAGCATTAACTTGTGAAGCACTGCCCGATCAATTTTGCAGCATTTGTCAGAATCTTTCTTTCTTTCTTTTTGCTCTACATTTTTCTTCCTTTCACTCTGGCACAAGTGAATCTAAGTTTTCCCGTTTAAACATTTTTTTTTCCAGATATCTACAGACTCTTTATTTGTTCTGTGGAAAATACTAATCTGGCCTTCTTGTTCTTGAGTGTAACTACTGGTTTGTAGCTTATTGTAAATGCTCTGTATTTGCATTCATGAAGGCGCCTCGTAATTGCAGACTTTGACAAAGATACACTTACGTCCTCGCGAGTGTTCTTGGCTTTGTTAGATGTTGTGAAGATGTTTTTCTTAACCATGGAAAAAAATCTGTCATTATCCATCTTATTTGTCTTCTGTGGGTTTTCAGGCCCTCTGGTGTTGCAGAGCTGATCACTCCAACACCAAAAGACAGACTTAATTCTTCTTAAGAATGTATCAGATTTTTGATTCGGCCACGCCTAAACTTTTTGCTCTTTATCTAGGTTTATTTTTCTTTGTTCAGCCCAGTGATGGCCTCCATTACTTGCACTGACAGCTCTTCAGGCTCTATTTAAAATGACATTGAAAAGCTATCTAATGCGAATTCAACACTTTGAGCCAAAGTCAGATATTATGTTGGCTTCTTTTAACATGAAATAATGAGGGAAATAATAATGCGGTGGTGTACAAATGCAAAGGTAGAAAAATTATGTCTTTGCCCATTATTGCCCTCAGTGTTTGTACTTGAACCTTGCCGTACACTGTTCTCTTCTCTACATTCAACTTAAATTGCACGTCTTTTTGTTATTTTGTTCCTGTTTTCTTTAGTTATTTTTCATCATTATCTAAAGTGAGCCTAATGATAGTTGTAATAGTTGGTGCTGTATGTGGTACAGATGGCAAAGCCTCTTGAGGCAAATGAACAATTAGTGCACTGATAGCAAAACAAGGCAATTTTGGCCTCATTTTTTTAGGTTAATGATTTTAAAAGTCAAGCTTTTTCACCGTGTTTTATTATAAATTAACTTAATTGTTTTCAGTTAATGAGTTATGTTTTACTAACCTCATTATAGACAATTATAGAATAGAATAGCCCTTTATTGGCGATGTACATGTACAATACCATTATGGATAAGTAACCTAACCTTGATATGTTTTAGTCCCTTTTGCGCAAAGGCCCATGGCATCATGATCTGCATTTTTGCTCAAAATTGTAATTTTTTTAATTCAAAGTTTAATTCACAGCATTGTACTTTTAAACTGAGCCAAACTTCATTCTCACCAACACGGCAGGTCATCAACCCTGCAGCTCACTTCCCTTAGAGTATCACAGCTGTAACAATCTAACATGAAAGTAAATGAAACACAACCTTGATGCTTTAACAATAACAGTAACAAACATCAAAAACAATGTCGTATTACATAACATGCTTAATATTTCAGCTCTCTTTGCTGACACACTCACTCATGTCTGGGCTTATTAAAGCACAGACTACAGCTGACAAACAGGTGTCGGTTTATCTTCCTTCCTAGTCTCGTTTTTTGATCGTATGTACAATCGTTTCTATTTAGCATGCACAATTTTGAGCAGCTGCACATTAATACTTTCCTATTATCCTTCATCACGTGCACTAACTGAATATCAGTATGCACACATTCAGAATAGTCGAATATAATCATAAATCTATTCAATCATTTATAAATAAAATTATATAAGTTAAGTAAGAGACAATGAATCATAATTGCCAGAAGTGCTCCTTCAACTATGTCTTTTTTCACTGTGCTTGTAAACCTCCTTTGACAATAAACAGTTGCCCATTATGATGCATTTGCGCACGTATGTGCTAATCTTTGTCTCCTGTGGCCTGTTGTCAAGGTCTGGGCATGGAGAACATTGGGGGCATCTTCGTTGTGCTGATCTGTGGCCTCATTATCGCTGTGTTTGTGGCCATTATGGAGTTTGTGTGGTCGACACGCCGCTCGGCAGAGACTGATGAGGTATGCCCCCATACCTGCCCTCGCCGACCCCACAGACACACCCCAGTAGGTTCCCATGGCATCCCGCCATCCCTTTTGATTATGTTATTTGGTGTGTGTCCCTGTGTTGTGTTCGTATGTGTGTGAGAAAGAGAATGGATGGGTTACTTTTTCAGCTTTTGCCTCCATTTGTATGTGTTTGTTTGTGCCGTAACATTCAAGGTTCACTGTGTTTTGTGCATGTGAGATGAGAGGAATGTTTAAGTACGTGGCTCTGACCTGCTGTAGCGTTCGAATTTTACGACAGCTAGAGAATCTAATCGCATGTTCTGCCTGTTTTGATTTCACTGTGCCCTTTTAGTGTTCGGTGTTTAACAGTATGGCAGCAAGTGTTTGTGAGCTAAACATGATAGTTGGATAAGCAATATTGAGAAATGCCAATATTTGCTTGCATAAAGAAGTAGTGTGAACTTTTTTCCCTGGCATTAAATGTCATGATGTATCTTCTTTTACATGCCTCACATGTACGCTGGTATTCTTCGTTTCCATTGTTGTGTGTATTGCTTCTCACTCATGTCATTGTGCGTCTCCCTCTGTCTCTCTCTCTCTCAAACGCACACACCCACACACACACACACCCATGCACACACACACACTCTCCTCCTGTCATTCGACCATCAGTGTGTGTTCTCCAATAACGAGTACTGTTTCTGTTTATGTGAGCACATGACTTTTTATAAATCATGCTTTCATTGAGAATGTGGTTGGCCTGTAGTGGACACGTTGATGCATTTTGTTAGTCATGTGTGCGTATCGCAGTAGTCATGCAGCTGGAATGATGATGAGTATTGGTGGATGTGAAAGTTTGGTTTAGAATGTGTTTATGTGTGTGTTTGTGTGTGTGTGTGTGTTTGAGGCTGTGCACAGTTGCTGTACGAGTGAATGCTTCTGTATTTGTGCGCCTGAGTGTGCCGGCCTGCCTGTCCGTTCATGGTGCCATAATGAAGTGCCCATAAACTAAACATTTTGCTGTTCCGTGTGTTTGGATTGTAATAACTCTCTCTGCTTCTTGGATATTCTCCCATCTCTATCCATCCACACATCCTTCCTATGACCTCTCCATTTATTTTCAAACCATCTTTCCATTTGTTGGTCTCTGCGCCCTCGCTTCTCCTGCTCCTTTTTGTTTACCATGCCCACTGTGTCTGTTCTGCCTTGTTGCCGGCTTGTTCTTTTTGTTTTGCTTTTCCTTTCAATTTTCTTGTTCTCCCTCCGCTCTCCTATTTATGTACTGCCTTACCACTTGTCTTGTTCTGCTGCCTGCCTACTTTGTGTCTATGGCACCTCCTCCCCTGCCTTTGCCTCCTTTCCTCTTCCTTCCCTTCCGTCTTTCTTCTTTCCTCCCTCCTTCCGTACGTCCTTTAGGTGTCTGTCTGTCAGGAGATGATCACAGAGTTCCGAAACGCCGTCTCCTGTAAAAAGAGCTCTCGAATGCGCCGCAGACGGCCCCTGAGCAGCTCAGCAGCCTTGCGTCACCCTACCCGCATTGCTCTGGGGGCCCCTCGGCCCCTGCGCCTGGTCCGGGAGATGCGGCTCAGCAACGGCAAGCTGTACAGCGGAGCTGGCCCCCTGACAGGTGGAGCTGGAGGGGGAGCCGGAGGAACGGGGCAACCAGATCTGGGCCCTGGGCCCCAAAGGATCCTAGATGATCCGCTTGGAGCCAACACCACCCCACCTCCACCTGCCCCCACCCCTGTGATGCTGCCTGCGCGCAGCTGCACCCACGTGAGGATCTGCCAGGAGTGCCGAAGGATCCAGAGCCTGAGATCAGGTAGCAGTATAGGATCAGCGTCAACAAGAATACCCCCTTCATCCGCCCCCCTGCCCCGGATACCTCCACCCCCACCCCCATCCTCGTCCAATACAGACAGTGAGGGTGGAGGCGTGCCCAGCCCAAGGCGACTACATCACAGCCCCCCAGCTCATACCCCTCGACCCATTCCACCTCCGCAGAGCAGCAACACCTCAGACCTTCTTGGGGACCAGGACTGAGGAATGAAGCGAGTGAGGTAGAGGGGTGAGATATATGGGTGAGGGACATTTGCGCTGCTTAGAAAAAACACTGTTTCCACTGATCAGATTCATCCGAGAACTGAAATGTTTGAGATGAGGGAACAAAGGAGTAAAAAAAAAAAGAAAAAAAAAGAAAAAGGAGTTGAACTCATGATAATGCCAGCCAACACGGAGCAAGAACGAGAAGAAACATGGGGGACCAAGACTTCATCCACTTCAGAACTGAAGACACAGAGAGGTGGTCATCGGTTAAGTGTTTGCATTTGGCTAAGAAGAACAGTTCAGTTTGGATAAAAGAGAGAGGAGATGCACATGACCACGCGTCAGTGCCCGCTGGCCTCCTTTTGTCTCCTTACTCCCCTCTCGTGTCACTTCTCATTTGAGGGTCCTGGTTTTCTTTCACGGACACTTCACTGGAAGCTAACCAGCCCTTTACTGAAATGAAGCCTTGCTGGTGGACATACTGTATCTGTATGTGGTTTTAAAACAGCAACTGACTTCCAGAGAATTTATTCCTGGTGTTTTTTTTCTGTTGTCTTTTTGTTACCATTGTTCTAAGTGGGAATTTCAGAGTTAAATAACAGACTACGTGTGACAATATGGTGGATTATAACATACCAAGACACTTGACAACAGCTAATTGTGTTCGAGAGTTTTGTGCCCCTCCCTGTGCCCCATAGCTGCTTTTTGGATGGGATCGGGGAAGCTGGATGAAACAACTTCAAGGCAACGTAATGCAAACGGTAGCAGAGAAAACTGTTGGTCTGCCTTTCTTTACACTGTGTGTGCGTGTGTGTGTAAAATTTGTGCTTCCTGTAAGTCTGTCCGTAACTGCTCAAAACGAGGAGAACCGTGTACCCAGCAACAGCTTCTTTCTACCAATGTTAGATATTCAGACAGACACAAAAAGGGAGAGAGAGGGAGCGAATGAGCGAGCGAGCAAGAGGCTTTGAAATGTGAAATTAATGTCCCTCGTTATCCTGGGTAACGCTTGCCAAGCCCTTACTTCTTTTTCACCTCTGTTCACACCATGTAGACAAGATAGAGAGACTGGGCGAGTCAGAGACAGAGAGGCAAGATAGAGACGAGCCGGAAAAGAGGAGGTGGAAAGAGCCAGAGAGTTAAAAAAGGACACTACTGAATTTGAATAAGAATTCCCTCACTGAACTACTTCCATTAATAGATCTGTCCTGATCTGTTAATTCTGGGCATCTTTTAAGGGGCTTGTTAATGCGCCAGCAGACTATAAATGCGGCTTCCTCCCATCTCTCTGTTCGACAGGCTATCTTGGTCGTCCACAGCAGCGGCTCCTGCCAGTATGATAGACTCAACCCAGCCTTGTCAATACCGTCTCAAGCTTTTGATCACCTAATTACTCCCCTCAGTGGCTGGGGACCCATTCAGGAGGGGGTCGAATGCAGGGAAACGCGCTGATAAATAGATGTAGAAGAAATGTTTTTTCTCTCTGGCTGGGAAGCGAATCTGTTTTAATTATGTTGTTAATGTTATAGCCTTACAGTTTTGTGAAACTCCAATGAAAACAGACTCTAGTGTACAAGCAAAGTGTGCCTAAAGGGAGAAATACTGGTGGGTTTGCATGTTTTTGCCCTTTTGCTTTAAAACTTGTTCAGTTTTTGCTCAACATACAAGACCTTTTTAGACCAGCTTCAACAACTGTGGCACAAAATACATTACATACAACAGTTATCAGTCTGGATTTTTTAATTGTCAACAAATTGCAGTTCAACTAGGGGACATGTTCCTTTGTATCGACCCTGTTAAATACTGACTGCAACAACCAGTGCCTAAAAATAGTCCCCCAGTAAATATAGCCTTTACTATTCTTTCTCCAACATCTGCTAAAAACTGCAGTTCCCAGCTGTGTTGCCTTTTTAAAATGGGACTGCACTCCGTGTTTCAGCGGGAATATAGACATTGTTTACTAATCCTCCATCTTCCTCTGTTTGTGGGCATCTGTGGGCACAGATGCAGTGTAGTGCTCGGCCTGTTGTGGTCTAATGGAAAAAAAAAAAAATCAGACCAGCTTTATGTCAGCAGTAAATCCAATTATTTACATGAATGCGAGAGAGGCAGCAGGCGTGTTGTTCTCCTTAGATCAAATATAAGCGTAATTAATTTTACACGCTGCCACGGTATAGCGTATGTATACCTCTGCCGAACAGTTCATGTTATGTTTGCATGATTAATGCAGACATATTACTCAGAATGTTAATGTTCCATTATTATCATGTGCAGCATTTGCATTTTCTACAGGTCACTGACTCGATGTGCATTGAACCTGTTGCCCAGTCAGTTTCCAAATTAATCCCTGCTGAATGATTCTCTACTTAGTGGACTAGGGGCGTTCGATACACCCACTTAGTTGTGGTTAGTGTACTTACAGTGACAGTTGTAATAAAGTCTTTCTGGAACACCAACATTCAAGATGTAAGAGTTAGCAAATGCAACGGTTACAGTATAAGACAGCGTCTGTGTTTTGTTATTGGGTTTCTTCACAGATTGATTTCCTGACAGAGTTTATGAATGTAATGCTTTAGAAGCTGATTCCTAATTATTGGAAAACACAGTGTCCCCGCTCCCTGCCCGCATCAGTATCTTTCTTTTTTGTCTCCCTCTTGCCCGTAGTTTGGAATTGCCGTTCTCCAACGTAAAGATGTGTCCCCTATTATCTTCCAAATCCCAACTGCAGCATCCCATAACCAGCAGTAATGCTAAGTGTGTAAGATAATGTGCAAAGCCACCAGTTCACCCTTTACAAATCCCTCAGAAAAATGAAGGCATTGTTGTCTAGACTAACACTGCATTGCTATATAATGTTATGCATTTTGCGGGGAAGCAGGTTTGTTGACACTGTTGTGCTCCAGATAACGAATGATAACATTGTTTGCACACATTATGCCGTTTCTTGTTGAATGATTGCTGTCAGCAGAAGCAGGCTTGATTTGATGCCTCTCTCTCTCTCTCTGTTTACTTCTGCCTTTGTGTCCAGAATGCTGACAGGAGCGAACCTTTTTCACAAATCTTTACAGCACACACAAACAAAAACACACTCATCCGCTACGCCTTCGTCTCCGATTCCTTTGTTGTCTAAAGGCTGTAAACCCACCGGTTGTTTGTTGTTTTCAAAGTTGTCTTCTGAGTTTCTTTAATGACTTCCATGGTTCATACAAGCTCCGGAAACCTGATGTGTGACAGTACCACACAGCCATCAAGTGGCCACAAACAGCTTTAAACCATCAGCTGAAAGCATTTACAAGCTGCGGTGCATTATTGTGGAGAAGCGAGAGGAAGGTACAAGCTCTAAAAAAATACATTCAAAAAAAAAAAAAAAGCCAAAATATTGCTAGTATTAATCTAAATGGGAAGGGAGGGTCACAAAACAGATCCAATGGGATGTCTGAACATTCACTCCACGAAACAAACATTTGTTTACTTTTATGTTGTTTTCTTTGGTATTTTTTCATATTTCTATACTAGTGCTAAATGGATTATTAAAACTAATGACTATTATGATGAAATTGTTATTATTACTATTGAAGACGAGAGGCTCTGTGGTGTGTGTGTGTGTGTGTGGGTGAAGGGTGGAGGATGGGAGGTGTTGGGATGAAGGTGAAATGATGTTCTTCAGAGCCCGCCCTGTTGTTCAAACCTATAGACACACAGACTTCTTTTGGAATAAAAATATTCAAACAGTCCCACAGTGGTACGTGTCTTTGCTTTTTTTAATAGAAAGCTCACTGATGTCATGTTTTTATTCTAATAGAGGGATGAAGTGATTTAGTTAAGGGCCAGATTTTAGAAACAAACAACTCTTTCAGTCATTTAGGCCCTCAACGTCAATAAATACACAGTAACGTGAAAAAAGAGAGTTTTGATAGGATGATATCCTGTTAAAAGTACAAAAAGTACAACCAGTGATTCAGTAGTTTGCAGAACTACTTTCAGCAGCAAGAACCTCAAGTAATTGTTTTCTCTTTGAAGTTATTCTTTACAGCATTACTTCTGTTCATTGAGGTTTGCAGACATTGGTCCCTGCACAGCTTAAGATCAGTCATGTTGAGGTCTGGACTCTGACCGGGCCATTGCAACACCTCTATTATTTTCTTTATTTAGCACTTCTGTTGTAGATTTGCTGCTGTGCTTGGGATTATGTCCTGTTCTTTCTCCTGGCAACCCTTCAAAACAAGCCATATTTCTTCAGCTTTTTTCTAATTGTACTGTCATCAACTTTAACATTTAAAATGCCCACTAAGGCCTGTAGAGTCTGAGAGGTAGCTCTTGGGTTTTTGGTTTTATGTAATATCTCTGAGCATTGCAGAGTGTGATCTTGGGGTGAATTTGCTGTGACGTCCACTCCCAGAGAGATTGTAGCACTGTGTTAACACACACCTGAATGCTCCAGACCAGCAAACTGCTAAAACTTCTGCTTTTGTAGAGGTGCTCACACTTGCTGATGATCACTTAATCAAGCTGATTTGATTAGCACCTCCTGGCTGCTACCTACCCTGTTAATTCTCATGTAAACACTAAGGGTGTAGTTAGTTTTTCATAGCGCTGCATAGAGGCCAGTGAAAACTTTCTTTTTCACATGCCTGTGTGACACAACACCTTCTGATGCTGGTTTTACTAAATATTTTGACCAAACTGAAGACCTTATATGTACTTTATATTTTCATTTTTTTTTTTTACAAAATGTAATTTAATTACTACATAATAGATTTTTATTTCAGGTTTTCCACACTTAAACTTTACATATTTTTTTTTAGGTGGTAACCTTAACCTCGCTCAGTGATAAGCTGATATCAAAGTGCTTTGATACTTTACAAATACAAATAATAGTACTGGTACAACAATGTTATTGAGAAAAACTACCCAAAGGATCATAGTAAAGGTAGCTGTTCTGCAGAGATACGCATATCAGACATGCATCACTTAATACATACACACATAGGATATATTCATACTGGCTCACTTGGACACATATGGACTTTATATACTTTTATTTGATAGTTAAGTAGTTTAAAATGTATGGAATGTGTGTATTTCACAAGGCTTCTGGTTTAAATCGTATTGATGCATCCTTAGGCTTTTTAGCATAAGATTTGAATCTTCTGTAGACCGACCTTATTTAAAATTTTTACCGCCAACAGTAACTGTCAGACAGATATAGTGCAGTAGAGATACGAACTTACATTTCAAGTACTAGCACAAGTGCAAAATGTAAATAGCGCATACACTTAAATGAATGTACTCTTTGCAGTTTCTGTCCAGCACTGAATAATGCACTCCCTCCACTCTTTCTCACGGACAAGACAAAACTCTAGAGTTCAAGAAGAGAATAAATCACCACCTGTCAGATCTGTCAAAACTTTTTTTTCTTTTTTAGCAACAAAGTTCAGTTATACAGCCAATCTAGAGACCGTTACACAGAGAAAAAAACAACAAGAAAAGAAACAACAGCTTTGTGTTCACAGCACAGATTGTTAAGATAATCAGATTTCTCAAGAACTGACTTTCAGTATTAAAAACACACACAACAGATTCAAATGAGCTGTCAAACTAGTTTACAACAAGAAAAAATGATTTTGTTCATACAAGCTCTGACAACACCGAGTGAGCAGACACTTTCACATCACACCCACAGACTCACACTGTGGGGAAATGCTGTTTGAAAACCAGAAGGTGACAGTTCGTAAGGTATAGACCAGTATGGTATGTTTGCAAACCACATTTTCACCCTTTTTTTTTCTCCCCTGTTAAAATAAAAAAAACCAAAATACTGCAACACCTGCAGACAGGACTGTGACATGATCATTACACAAATGTTCAACAGAAATGACTGGGAGAGATATAGGAGGATTGTTGTTATTACTACAGCCTGCCTACACACTTACAGAAAACAGTCCTGGGTTTTTGAACATGTTGTATGATATGGAGATAAGCAGGCACCTAATTCATAAGAACAAAACCTCGAGTAACAGTCCAGTCAAGTTTACGGTTTCACAATCAGGCTGCTGTCATGCAGGAACACTCCAGCCTTCCTCTCTACTCACAAAACCTCTAACACTGTACAAGTCTCAAAACCCGGCAGCAGAACAGGAAACAGGAGTACATGCTTTAGTTGTGGCACATCGTGACTTCCAGTTCAGTTGAAAAACAAACAAACTAAAAACAGCTTAACAAGGTTTTTCAATTCAAGCTTGTTCTCTGTGAACGAGCAGTTCTGTTCTCCGTCTCTGCTGCTGTCAAATAAAGTTACCAAAATAAATAATACATCCTGGTTGTGTTATTTTTTTAAATTACTTTTTATTTTTGGTCTGATTGGTTTGGAGGAAGAGAAGCGAGCAAACACTTTTTCTTTTTGTGTGTCCCGTCTCATGCTGCCAAACTTCATGTTTTCATCTTTTATTTAAACAGAATTGTACTAAAAACACCTTCTTTGCAAATTTTGAACAAAACCAAGAACAAGGTGTGAGTTGTAAGGAATCTTCTTTTCTTTTTTTGTGTCCATTTCCCGTTGTGCACGGCGAAAATTTACAACAGATCATCCTACCTACCACTGATTTACATTGCATTACTTCCACGTAAGACTTGTGGTTATAAAGTTTTAAAAACTGGATTAGAGCAGATTTATGCAGTTTAAATTGGCTTGAAATAATGGAAATCAAACAACCACAGCTCAGCTCAGGATACAACATTCAATGCAGAAAAAAAACAAACATTCAATGTGTGTGATTTGTCTAGAGTAAATGTTAAATAAATAATAAAATTAACAAAAATGCAGTGTATGCCATCTTGTCATTTATTTTTTTTGGCAGTTCTGGACACACAGCAACTCTAAGTCCTGCCTGAAGTTAATGCATCCACCGAGAACAATGTCACCCTGCTCTGCCAATTTATCCAAGAACCAAACAATACAAAAATTACTCAGGTTCAGTGGTCTCTCCTGCAACCAGAGCGGACAGAAGGAAATATGGTCCTCGTCATTATTTTTAACAGCCAGTTTGTGGTAAATATTCCCAATTCTCCACTGAGCGAGAGGGTGAAGTTGGCAGGACAATCGATAATTTGCAGACTGTGGAAATTGCAGATGCTGGGTCGTCCACCTGCAGCATTGTCATCTTTCCCAGTGGTGAATTTGAAGGAACCACTAAACTGGTTGTTAAAGCTAAGTGAAGTATCATATGCAACCTGCCTGAGTAGTGCCTTGTCAAAATTAATTGTACTCAATGGCAGACAATCTATACAAGCGTGGCCAGACCGAAACAATTACTGACACCAGAGTGGAACACACTTTTATTTATGCTCTGTTACATTTTTCCTTCCTGGCTAAATTCTTTTTGCCGAATAGTTACTTTATAGTTACGTTAAAAATATTTAATATGTAGGTTTTTTTCTCCTAGTAGGAGTAGGACTACACCATGATGGCCCATATATAATATGTCTGTTATTATGTAATACTGAGTTGATACTTACACTTAAAGCAATTCATCTGCCTCACATCCACGGCCAATTTAGAATCACCAAGTTACCTAACATGAATGTTTTTGGACAATAGAAGGAAGTTCAGTTTGGGGTTCTGAATCTTGCCCAAGAGCACTTCCACATGTACACTGGGAAAGCTGGGGATTGGACGACTGTCTGCTTGGTGCCTGGTGGACAACTTGCTCTATCTCCTGTCCCAGAAAAGAATGTCTTTATAAGGACAAAGGCTCCATAGAAATGGTTTTGCAAAAAGATTTGCTTGAATAACAGTAGTTACTGGGCTTCAACCACTGGTTGGAGCAGCCAGAGTTGGATTTGTGACCAGTGGATCCACCACTGGTTTTAATTCCAGAGGCAAGACTCACATAAGTTTAATTTGTCATTAAATAGCAATAAAACACTGTGAGTTAGTATTTAAATTGATCATGAAATGACTGAAGTTTAAGTCTTACTGTCACGTGTCCTCCCCCAGAACAGCCAAAAGATGATCGATGCTGGACTGTTTGAGCTGATAATAGTGATCACAGTAACCACAATACATGTCACTGTTATCAGAATAAGGTGAATACAAGTGTGTCAGATAGTCAAGCTGTAACTAACTCCATTTTTTTTTATCACTCAGACATCAGACATCTTTAGTCAGACCATACTGGTGAGTTCCTCTTTTCCCAGTATAGCAAGTTCAGTTCCTTTTATTAAATCCATTCTGTCTCTCAGATACAGTGGATGCAGTGATGTGTGACTGAAAGAGGTGAGCTCAGTTGATTTGGCAGGTTTAAGTTTTCTTGTTCAAATTTTGATTGTTCAGATGATTCATCTGCTTGAACAGTAAAATAAATTTCAAGCCAACTTTGATGAGAACAAAGAAAACAAAACTAAGCTCTGAATTATTACACATACAGGTGCAAGATCTTTTCTACGGTGATGCAGATTGAGACTGAGGGTGTCGCACTTCAAAGAGAGATACAATCCAGCAATTATATATATGTTCTTTTTCTTGGTGATGGGAAAAGGCCCTACAGCTTCATTATCTTTTTATTTACTATCATATCATCATAGCCATTAATAATTAAGTAAACCTTAGGCTTAAGTCAGCCTCAAAAAAACATAAAAACTCTTTCTGAACGCAAGTCTGTCAGAACAGTAACAGATGTGTGCTTTGTTCTGTGGTTTAAAGCAAGCATTAATAAAACATTAGGTTTAACATTACCGTAAAACTCCTCGTTTTGCAATTTTACAATGAGCCAAAAAAGAAGAGTTATAGGAACTGTTGTGATATCACTCAGAGCTGAAGGGACAGCACTTAAGGGGTTTTTGTGGGCAGTGGTGGTGCACTGTATGTGGAAGTGGGGGTGTGAGTTGTCATCTCAATAAATGAGGCTTCTTTTTTTGGGTGAACACATTTGGTGCATTGTGAAATGAAAAATACAACAAAGAAAGCCGAGGAGCTAGAAAATAAATATATGTGACAAAAATGGGACAACATTCCTCTCCCATGAGCCCAGCAGCTGGTTTCCTCAGTTCCCAAATGTTTATGGACTGTTGTTAAGAGGGGATGCTACACAGTGTAAAATCCAGCATTTTCAGGCGCTTGCATTCTGTTTGTGATATTTACATTTTACACACTGTCTTAACTTTTGTCAGAATTCAAATCATGAGCGAATGCGACTTTTTAAAAAAAGTGCTGTTGGTAAACGAAGCGATTAAACAATAAGAGTCCAGTTCTGAAAGTGGGTGCTTTCAAGACCAGCTGTCAACATAAATGATGGCTGTGAGTTTCCTCTTCTTTAGGCAAGTAATGCAGCAACACCCCAATACAACAGGGACCCCGTGTGGTGAAATGATGAACAACACTTCATCTTGGTCTTGGTCACTGAATGCCTTTAAATTGCTGTTAATATGCTGCATTAATCCCTACAAATAGGAAGATTCAGTATTGTGATCATTAAAAAGAGTTGTGCATTACTAAATCAATAACAATAGAGTAATATATCAAATCATATTGGGAGCAAAATATCAATTAACATCTGTCTTTTTTGTATATCATTGCAGATCTGCAATGCTTAGTGTTCAAATACTCAGTTTGATGTATTCTAATTTATTATGCTTTCCAAATACAGACCACACAGCTACTAGTCATGATGGAACTTTCTGAGAGCAAAATTAATTAATGAAATAAAATTTTAAAAAGTCTGCCAAAATGTTGTGAGAATTTTTGTAACTTTTAAGCAGAAATGCCCAAAGTCTCTTCCTGTGTGACTTTCTTAGAGCTATTGTAAATCTATTTCAAAATCATTCCCTTCAAACCACCAGTCTTATCTTTGCCATCTATTTCCTGCCAAAACTGAACTCATCATACCAGAAAAGAGAAACCGCAGAATTGGTAAGGTCTGTGAAAATGGAAAAATTTACGCATCAGTAGCATCAGCAACAACAACAAATAAGTATGTACAAAAGTATAGCGGTAGCAGATCTATGCACTCTCTATGGGACTAAATGACAGATAAAGCGCTGCATTGAAGTTTCTTGAATTTGTCAAAAAACAAAACAAAACAACAACCATAAAAATCAAAACATTAAATAGTAAATAAAGAAACTTTGATTTAAGAGCTTAATATTGTAAACAGCAAATAAATATATAAAGAAATAAAAGTTTACTGCAGACAATATTTCATACCCTCAGTGAAATAACACAGCAAATGCTAGAAAACTGCCGGTGATAATGATGGTGTTCTGTACACGGCTGCACCATTACAGAAACTTTGCAAACTATATTTTAACAAAAATTACACTCACAACGCAACACCTGAGGACAGGATTGTGACTTTTATACTGAGCAATGTTCTTCACAACAGACTGCAGCTTTACAAAACTTACAAACCATACACTCCATCTTTTCATTTCATTTCTTGTATTTGATTTAAAGCTGCAGAAGTAAAGTTTCATATCATAAATAATCAAGTTAACTTTCCATTGTATTTGCCACGTAAACATTGGCATGACATACTGGTTTCTTCATTGCCCAGTGCCTTCTCTATTGATTGTGTAATTTTCTACTTTAATCTTCAACTTCTTCTTTGATGGTTTTCAAAGGAAAAATAACTTTCTGTATTCTGTGGCATTAGTGGCAGCACTCCTCTGCAGGATAAAAGGAGTTGGCTGTGTTACTTAAATCTCCTGCAGAAATACATACAATATAAACACTGCAGAATTAAAATCAGGTGCAGTTTGTTTTTGCAGTAGTGGAGATTACCATAGAAGCTTTTCACTGCATCATGGTAAAAGAAGAAGTTATTTGCATTGATAAAATGTTGGAGGCTTGCAGAAAGTAGCTCACTGTGGCTGTTTGTTCTTTTTTGTCCCTGCAATACAAAAAACAAAACAAAACACTAATTCCAAATAAATTGGGACAATATGTAAATGTAAATTTATCCAAAAATATATAATATAGAAAATGTATGAAATGCTTATATTGAGAAAATGTGTACTTTTATTTCATTTTAACAACGTGCCTAAAAAAGGTTGGGACAGGGCCATTTTTACCGCTCAGTAGCGCCCCCTCTTCTTTGAACAGCAGTCAGTAAACAACTGGCAACTGAGGAGACCAGCTGCTGGACTTCTGTGAGAGGGATGTTGTCCCATTCATGTCTGAAAAAGAATTCTTGGGTCTTTTTTTGTGGTAGTTTTCTTTCCATGATGTACAAAACGTTTTCAGCTGCCTAAAGGATGCAGGCAGACGAGATAAACTCTCAGACTCTTCTACTACAGTTTTTGTTTTAATAGTTGCAGTATGCAGTTTAGCATTGTCTTGCTGAAATCTGCAAGGCCTTCTCGGCGTTACACAGAACAGTTCCACTTCCCCTTAGTCCATTATAAATGAGCACTGGCCCAGAGAAGATGATGATGTTTTTGGGTCATGCTCACATATGACTTTCTTCTTTGCAATGATAACCTACATTTCTACAGACAACAACTTCTAGAAATGTTGTGTGAGAATCATCCTTGTTTTTAATGCAGTGCTGCCTGAGAGTCTGAAGATCATAGACATGGGTCAATCCTGATCATCAGCTTTGTTGTTTTGTACAGAGTTTTCTTCAGATTGTCTGAATCTTTTGATATTATATAGACCACATAATGCAAAGTCTTCATAATTCAACATTGAGGAAGAATTTTCTGTAATTGCTCCAAAATTCATTAAACAATTTGTTGCAGACTGGAGAAACAGCACATGTCTGCTTTTGGGTCGTAAATAATGCCAAACATATTCTTTTGTAATTTCGAGATTTGAGTCTGTGTGGAGGGTGTTTTATGCACTGTTTCTAAAAACATTTATTTTATATAATAATCTAATAGTTATGAATCCATGGGTTGTTTGCTAAAATATCCGGAGGTTATTCAGTTCAGTTCAATTCAATTTTATTTATATAGCGCCAAATCACAACAGCAGTCACCTCAAGGCACTTTATATTGTAAGGTAGATCGTACGATAATACATACAGAGAAAAAACAACAATCGTATGACCCCCTATGACCAAGCACTATGGTGACAGTGGGAAGGAAAAATTCCCTTTTAACTCCTTTTAATTTCTTTTATTTAAAAGAATAAAATAAATATTTAGTCAAAAGTCTTTGTTGGTTTAACTTTTATCAGTGGGTGTTTTTTAGTCATTGCTGGACTAAAACTAGTTAAGAAAAATATAGTAAAGTAATGATAGGATGTATACAACTTAACTGCAAATTCCATTAATGTACATTTTTCACTGTCTTTCCAACACTGAGTAATGCACAGCCCCCATGCTATCTCATTCACAGGGAAAAACTCAAAAAATCACAACCTGTCAGATCTGTCCAAACTTTAGCAACAGAGTTTTTTTTCTGCCAATCTAGAGACAGCTACATAGAAAACACAACTCTGTTCTCACAACACAGGTTATAAAGATAATCAAATTTCTTAAGAACTGACTTTCAGTATGAAAACGCACACAACAAATTCAGCTCAAATGAGCCTTCGAAATTACTTTGCAACAAGAAAAACTGATTTTGTTCACACATGCTCTGACAGCACTGAGACACTTTCACACCCACAGACTGACACTGTGAGGAAATGCTGTCTGAAAACCAGCAGGTGACAGTTTGTCAGGTACAGACCAGCGTGGTATGTTTGCAAACCACATTTTCACCCTTTTTTTCATACAGTAAAAAACACTACAACACCTGCAGGCGGGATTTTCACATAATCTTTAAGTAATGTTTTGAATTAAAATACTGTGGGAGATAAAAGAGTACAGCTTTTGTTACGACTACAGCCTGCGCCATGTCATGGAAAACTACCTGCAACCAAAAACACTCCTTGATCCAACATATCTAACAGTATAGAAGCAAGCAACAATCAAGTCAAAGAGAAAACCTTTAAACAGAATAAACGTCCAGCAAATTTCACTTTCACAACCACAATCTAGTCCTGTATTACATGTTTTGTGTGTGTTTAAGGCTGTTGTTACGTTTGAGGATTTAGAAAAGAAGAAAGAAAAAAATGAGCACCAACCAAACAGTCTACTTGCAATTACTATTCAAGTCTCAAAACTTTGCAACCAAATTGAAACTGGCTGTCATGACTGGAGAAGAAAATAAAGGACCCACCGACATAGACAGGAATAAGACTCAAGTGTAACAGAGCTAACAGATTAAATAACAGAGTCTGTCTTAAAACATGATCACTTTCCCAGGTGATGGAGTCGGGGGGCGGGGTGCTGTCTCAAAATCTCAAAAGATTAGAAGAGCTCATTTTGAATTTAAGTGAATTTCTGCGCAAACAGTATAAATACAACATGTGTCTTGGTTTAGTTCAGAACACACCGCAACAGTAATGGGAAAATTGTCCAGAAGACGGTCATCAAGACCCTCCACAAAGGTGGTAAGGTCATAGCTAAAGAGGCTGTTTGCAGAGCGCTGTACCAAAATATACTGACTGTCTTTTAGGTACATTGGAAGTATTTTAATTAGTTCTTGGAAAGGTGACAGTGATGTCTGTTGTTTGAAACAATTGTCAAGAAAAGTTGAGTGAAGAACTTGCGAGAGGTTCATAAAGATTGAATTGAGGCTGGTGTTAGTGCATCGAGAGTCACCACACACAGACATCTTCAGGAAAGTCATGTTAACCAGTAATGCTGAGCAAGGGACAATGTGACAAGCCTCACCTGGCTGAGGAGAAGAACTGAACTGGTCCTCAGTGATCCAGTCTTCTTTTCAGATGAAAAGAAATTTTGCATTTAATTTGGAAATCAAATTTTAGAGTCTGAATGAAGAGCAGAGAGTCACAGAATCCAAGTGTTTGAAGTCCAGTGTGAAGTTTCCACAGTCTGTGATGATTTTGGGTGCCATGTGATCTGCTGATGTGTCTAAAGTGAATACACAGTCAACACAGCCAACTACCAGGACACTTACTTCATGGCTTTACCTGCTTTATGAAGATGCTGATTTCCTTTCTCCAGCAGGACGCAGCATCCAACATACATGAACTGAACCCCACAGAGAAGCTGCGACATGTTATCAAGAGGAAGATGAGAAACACCCGACTCCGAATTACAGTTGAGCGTAAGGCCTCTGTCAGAACACCCAGTGCCTCATGCTGATCATCTTCATGCTATGGCACACTGATGAAGTAGTGGTGAGCATATAAATAAATAAACTTTTCACAAGTTGGACACTTCTGTATTGTAAACAAGTTTTTGTGGAACTTGTTCTAAAGATTTGAGACACTATTTCCTGATTTTAATGAAGCCATAATCATCAAAAAGGGGTTTAATTATTCCACTTTGGATCTAATGCCTATAGATTATATGCATCTAAAGTTTGGCTTTTTAAATTAAATTGTGGAAAAATTAAGTTTTATATATAAAACTTGATAATTACAAACAGAACTATTACACATCACAATCTGTTGAACACTTATTTTCTTATTTCCTTCCATCCCATCAAATAAAAAACACAAATAAAAAACAAAATCTCCAATTAAAGATTTATTTATTCTTTTACTTCTAAATTCTCTTTTGGTTGTGTTGTTTTAATTTAATTTTAATTTTGCTTTGTTCTTTGTTTGGTTTGGACAAAGAGGAACTCTGTGTGCTTACTCACACTTTGTCATTGTGGTTCTCTTTGCCAACACTTTTTCTCGGTGTTTGCCACATGTTGTATCAATTTGAGTCTCCTGCTGCCAGACTTTGTGTTAACATCAAAGTGGACCAAATCAGGAACACTGTGATTCCTAAGACGTCTTCTTTTTTGTCCGCTGCCTGTTGTGCACAATGAAAATTTGCAACAGAATATCCCACCTGCTGTTCACGCTTATTTACATTTCATTACACACAGGTAAGACTCTTATGTTTGTACTTATTTTCTGCACAGTATATTCTAGAATAAATGTTATTAGAATTAACGTTATTACTAAAATAATAGTGGAAAAAAGCAGCTTTTTTAGCCCTAACTTTTTGCCACCATGTCACAATTTAATTTTGGCAGTTCTGGGTGCAAAACAACTCAAAGCCTCGGCTGAAGTGTCTGCATTTATTGGAAATGATGTCACCATGCCCTGCCAATTAAACCATCAGCCAGAGAATACAAATATTACTCAGGTTCAGTGGACTCTCCTGCAACCAGAGCAAGAGGGAGTCCCCCTTATTGTTTATAACAGTCAGCTTGGGTTGAATATTCCCAATTCTCCACTGAGCCAGAGGGTGAAGTTGGCAGGACAATCGCTGATTATTAAGGCTGTGGAAATGGAAGACGCGGGGTTGTACACCTGCAGCATTTCCGCCTTTCCCAGTGGTAAATTTGAAAGAATCACCAAACTTGTTGTTGAAGGTAAGTAAAGTTATCTGATCTGCTTGATTCAGAAACACTAAATTAATATTTTTAAAGAACCCTCAACATTTGCTAAAGTTATACTTTTGACTTTTGCTAATTCCCATGCATTTGGAAAGGATGCATTTGGACTATGGGATTGTAATCTTACTGTGAGGCGACTGTGCTAACCTCGTCACATCCGTGCAAATATTTAGGAACAAAGGCTGCATGGAAATAGTTCAACAACATGATTTGTTTGAAAAACAGTTACTCTCATAGGTTTGAATTATTAAATAGGAACATCAGAACTATTACCTTACATCATGTGTCTGAGGTTATAATCTTATTGTTGTGTTTCTCCCATAACGATACCAAGGTGAGATGGCGAGATTACCAAAACTGATCGCTTTTGGAGTATTCTTGCTGATAAATGGGGCCATGATAGCCACGACTTATTTCATAATAAGAAGAATAAGGTTTGTACAAGTGTGTGTATGTGTCTGTCTGTGTCTGTGAGCTGTTAGAAAGCATATTTCTACCAGGACCAAAAATGTGTCATTATTAAATATTACTGAGCAACGTTTGTCAGCAAGTCAATATTTATAGCTGAGAAAATTCACTGCTGAAATCAGGTAACCAATCATAAAACTCCAGGATGAGGATTTTATCATGACATATTAGTATCACAACAGCATTTTTTAAATGTATTTAATTAAACATTTACAGTTGAAATCAGATACTGAAACCATAGCCAATCACAAATCTCTATTTTTATCACTCAGACGTAACGTTGTCTTTGAGCATCGGGTCTACACAGGTGAGTTCTACTTCTCTGAATTTCTAATACAGAGCAGCAATTTATTTTATGGCTTTAGTCTCGTTTCATTTCGTTTTAATAAAACGATTCTGTCTTTCAGATACAGTTGAAACAGTGATGTTAGACTGAAAGAGGTGAGCTCACAGCTGGTTTAATTTAAGATTTCTAGCTCATTTTTTTTTTTCAAATTTAGTTACTTTGACAAAAACAAATTTGAAATCAACCTGATGAAAACAAAGAGAATAAAAGCAAGTACTGAACTGTTACACGTGCAGGTACAAGATCTTTTCTGCAGTGATGTCGAGTTCAAACCATCCTGAAATGTACCTCATCCTCCGCTGACAAGCATAAAGAGACTCAGGATGTTACGCTTCAAATGAAGATACTCTTTTACATTACTCATTACAACAGTTACATCTTCATAGCAATGGATACATAAAGTAAAGCCTACAAGATGCTACTGGTCTATATTTCCCTTAAAGCTTTTTTTTTTTCTTGTCTCAATGCATGCCTGCCGAAAGGGTAGTAAATGCATGCTTGGTTCGGTGGTTTAGAGCAAACATTGGCCAATCTTTGCATTACAGCAAAGTTTTTCAATTTACAATTTCACAATTTGCCTAAAGAGAGGAAGTCACAGGAAGTACTCCTGCATTGCACATTCCCAGAAGGGACACCACTTAAAGGTGTTTTGGGGCAGCAGTGGCCCAAAATGTGGAAGGTTTAATGGGTGTTAGAGTTGTCACTGCAATATATGATTGGCCACCACGGCGCTCCATATATTTGCCTGGTTTGTTTCTCCTGATGGTGTACCTCTGTGAAAGGTATTGAGGGCTATTTGCAATCAAAAGTTTTAGTTGAGTCTTTTGGCTGTTGGTTCCAAAATCAATTGTTGGCTGTGAATATTTCTTCCATGAGCCAGTAGAAGCTTGTTCTGCTACTGGCTCATGCAGATTGCAGAACAAGCTTCAGCGCAATGGGGACCTCATGTGCTCAATTGATGTAATGCAATTAGCCTTTAAATTTGGAAGTGTTCAAATCAAACTTGAAGACCTCCCTATCTTCATATATGTATGTGTATATATATACACACGCACACACACACACACACACACACACACACACACACACACACACACACACACACACACACACACACACACACATGGTTGTTAGACATTTGCATATAATGAGTATGCTTGTGTATAAATGAATGTCTTGTAATCTTTTTTACCTCATTTATTATAATTTCTCTTTTTATTTTGACTACTTTGGCCGACATTTGATGTCTTTTAAACGTGCTATGCAAATAAAAACTTAACTTGACTTGACTGTTAAATTGCTGCACAACATCATTTGTATCATTTGTGTCATTTTCAAAACAGTTGAGGCTTTTTCATAACAGAATCATCTCTGCAAAAGACACACAAAAAAAATTGAAACCTTTTTCATACATGTCAAAGCAAAGTCAGTCAATCCCTTCAACTCTGCAACCAATCAGTACAAACCGTGTCACCACTAGTTTAAAGACAGACACAAAATCAAACTTTATGGCGTCTGGAAAATTGCCTGCAAAATATGTGTGCCTAGTGTAAAGTAAATAGCATTCAGACATGACAATAAAGTGTGTTTACACAATATCACTGATGAAACTGTACATGGGAAACTATCTTCTTTTTCTTTCAGCTGCTTCATTTCAGGGATATACACAGCTGATCCTCTTACTCCATCTGACTCTATTCCCAGCATCCTCCTCTGTCTCACCAACCCTCTGCATGTCCTTCTTCACATCTTCTATGTGGTCTTCTTCTTTTCTTCCTGCCTGGCAGCTCCATCTTTGGCATACTCTGTCCAGTACATCCACTATCCCTCCTCTGCACACACCCAAACCATCTCAGCCTTGCCTCTCTAACTTTACCTCTAAAACTGTCAACCTGAACTGTCCCTCTGATATATTCATTTGTAATCTTGTTCATCCTGCTCACTCCCAATGAAAATGTCAGCATCTCCAGCTCTGCCTCCTGTCTTTTTGTCAATGCAGTCTTCAAACCATAAATCATAAATCACACTTCACTCTTGTTGCTGTCCTCCTGTCACAAATCCCCCGGACTCTCATCTCCAACCACTCAACCCTTCCTCCAATCTCTTCTTCACGTATCTTGTGCACTATTCTTACATTTTTATCATTTCAGTTCCCTCACTTTCATTCACATACATGTATTCTCTTCATGTCTCCTGCTCTCTTTCATCTGCTCCTGCTCTAGCTCTAGCTGGCAACACTTCCATACCACTCAGAGCCTGTTTATACTCCTCCCCAAACTCTGTGCAACGTTTAACCAACAATTTTATCCTATAATTACTCTCGTCCTCTTCTTGGTTTCCAAAGTGATCCTACACACACTCCCATTCGACGCTGTCTAGCTTCATTCTCCCCTGACACCACTTTGCTATCGCTTTTAGATTGCACCTTGTTCCACTTTTATGTTCCTCCCTTTTCTTCACCACATCCATTTCCTTTCTTTATGCAAAATACACCACCATCTGTCCATCCCAATTCCTCCTCCTTAAAATAATGCCTGTCCAACACTTTCTCATCACCTCTGTTCAGTTCACTGACATGTCCACTGAAGTCTGTCCCAGTCACCACTCTCTCCCCTCTGGGAATACTCTGCACCACTTCATTCATCTTACTCCAGACTTCCCCTCTCTCATCTAACTTGCATCCAGCTTTTGGGGCATATATACAGACAAGATTCCACATCTCATGTTTGATTTCCAGCTTCAAAATTTTAATGACTCAGCAAGGTGACACCCAGCGAGCATGTTGGTCATGAAGGATGTCACAGATGATGCTTTGTTCTCTCTTGTTCCCCAAGAGTTTTCAGATATCTTGTGTTTATCAGGGTGGTGCTTCCTGAACTCATAATTATGGGAGTGCATTTCCTTGAACAATTACAGAAACAATCCGGTTGAAGTGGAAATGTTTCAAGGCAAAACGTACATCAGGAGCATTTAGACAGATGTCATATAAGCTTGCAGTTAATGCAAACAGAAGAACAGAAAAATCATTGGTGAAGTTTTCTGTATAAATCAAATCCTGAAGTTACTGATGCTACTGCAATTTAATCCTATAACAGCACCAGCCAGAACCAATTATAAGAGGTGCAATAGATCCATGCTTTCTTCTTATGACAACTTCTGACCCACCATCTCAATGCCACAGCAGAACTCAAGACTCATAATTTCCTCACTTGTTCAACTTTGGTGAATATATAAACTGTAGCTTTAGTTTCTGTTCTCAGCTGACGGGAGTGGCACCCGGTGTGGTTTTGTGTTGTGTGTTTCAGTGTACCTTGGTTGTAATGAGTGTTTATTAGTGTTACTTTTGCCTTCAGCTGAAGCAGTGTTGCTAATCTCATCTGAGTTTACTTGTAGTTTCCTGCATTGCAATGCACTGACTAAATCATGCAAAACACATCTATAATTTTCTTTAAAGCTACACTAGAAGTTGACTTATCTGTCCATCCTTTTGGTGAAATCTCATTAATCTCATCTAATTTGCAATTATATTTAGCATAGACAATTGTGGCATTTAAATGTATGAAACTTTGTCAGAAATAGTGAAATATCTCGGCAACTACTGGAAGATTTAAGGTCACTGTTAACACATTTTTGTTAATTCTCAGTTTCCCCCTGTTTCTAATCTAGCTTTGCTCATTTCATCTTTATTAGTTTCAGTGCTCATTTTTATTTTTATTGTAGTCTGTGGGGGGGATGGTATGTTACATAAACTTTACAAACTTACACTTGCTGGATATATTAGTCAAACTAACCCATGTGCTGCTTTCTGAAATATCTTATAAAAATTAAACTAGTGTGGTGGAAAAACACACTGCTTTTTTAAAATAAATTGTGTGAAATCTGTTTGATATATAATCATATATACTTTTAATGATCTAACAGTATACAATCAAATAACTAACAAGAATAATTGTCAGAGAAATATAATGGAAAGTCTTATGTCTCAGCATACTTCAATAAAAGTACTACTTTGAGTTTCTGTCCAGCACTGAAGAGCTTACTGCACCAATACTTTCACAAAGACATGACAAAACTCTACAGTTCAAGGAAATTCAGTTATTATTAATAGAAATAGTAATAAAAACCAAACAGAAACATCTCGCACACTTTCACAGCACAGATTGCAAATGTAATAAAGTACTGACTTTCATTATGACATATGAAGAAAAGAAAATGCTCTGACAGCAGCGAGTGAGCAGACACTTTCACAACCACAGACTGACACTGTGAAAAAATGTTTGAAAACTGACAGGTGAGTGAGACAGTTCATCAGGCTTAGAGCAGTATGGTAAGTTTGTAACCACGTTTGGTTTTTGTACAGTAAAAAATGCTGCAACACGCACAAACAGGACTGTGATAGTGTCGCTACCCAATGTTCTACACAAGAGAGTCAAAGGTGACAAAATACTGAGAGAGATAAAAGACTACAATTGTTTTTTTTACTACAGCCTGTGCAAAGTCACAGAAAACTACCTACAACTCTAAGAAAACAATCAGGTAATCAGATGATCCCAGGTAAGTGAATAAATGCCAGGAGAGTTGTTGGCTGGGAGAGATTTTCCTTACAGATGGAGTGATGGAGAGCAGGCAGGATGAATCTGTTCAGAGGAAACCTGAGCACTGAATGGCCCCCGGGTCACATCTGGCCCATTGCTGTGTCTGAACAGCTTTTTGAAGGTCAATGGCATGTTAGAATTCAAAACAAACAACATATATCATGCAATTTGTCCCATTTTAACCACCAAATACTTTTTGATGGCTTATGTTTCTATGGAAAGACCAGCTTCCTTATTTCCCGTAAAATGGCAACAAACAGTAAAATATTTCTGCTTTCTCAGGTTTATAATTGCTCATTACATAAATGTGGATTACATACTCCATTACTGGATATGAGCTGTGTGTTAAGAAATTCAGTAAAATATTTAGATGGAATGATTTTTTTTTTAATAATATAACATTAGGAATATTGCTATTTTGTCACATGAAAACAGCTGGTAATAATCCCTGATTAGTGTGTGAAGCTTCTTTCCAGACATCTAAACTAAGACTTTAAGAAGGACACACAGTCGAGACTATAGCCGACACAGGAACATAAGCTGTCAAAGTAAAGCAGGAAATAGAAATTGCTGACTTGACACTGACAGAAAAGTAAACAAATACAGTGACGGAGACCAGACAGAGAAACAAACATGGAGACAAAAGATCAAGACAGACTTGATACAAAAGGGAACTAACCAGACGAAGGAACAAAGAACTAGAAACATAAATAACTAAAGTAGGAAGCAGAGGGGAAAAATACCAAAAACCAAAGGACTAAGCAATAAAGAACTAAAATATAATCATATAATAGAACGAATAAAAGGAATGAATAAAAAACCTACATAAAGTCAAGACACTGGGTCCAAACCCAAGGAGCCTAACACAGCAAAGTAAAAATTACTACATCAGTAATGGAAAGAGAATTTTAAAGATACGTGTGGATTTTCCACACCGTCGTTCCTTACACACAATCCAGGGCTTCTACATTAGGGACTGTAAGACTGTAAACCATCTTTACCCTGAGATATGAACACAAAGAAACTTGCAAAATAAGTATTTGAGAAACAGTCACAATGTAGCCTGACCCAAAACCTGATTATGAACTTTTCATCATAGTCACAAAGATGTGCTTTTGGCTTTTAATTTTTAGGGTATTTAAAACTTCGGACAGCAAATGTTTACTGTAAACTGGTTTGTCATTGCTCACTTCAGATAGTCTGGCAATTTTTGCATAATGTAAATGTTTCCAATTTACTTTCACTGTGACTGACTTCCTGTATGAGAAACATGTGACAACTGTGACAGTAACTTTAAGCTAGCAGCACAAAGATGGGTTCATACCTTTGCGAATGAATTTGTTACGCAGTGTTAACGTTATATTTGAAGTGCTTATTCCAGATCTGGAGTATTACTGTGTGTGATCATCCATTTGAATGAATGATAACAAATCTCATGACAATCTAATAGGCATTGAGGGCCCATTCTAACCCCCATCTTTGAGGCTAATTACTGAATGATTCTACCATCTATGATCTGATAAAGCTCAAACTGGGTGATGAGGAAGTAGAACTTCTCTTTGACTCTTTCTCTTTGCAAATACTTCTTCCTTTTCTTGGTTTGCCACATATTCCCATAATGTGAGATCTGTTTCTTTCTGACAGACTCTATGTTTACTTGAAAGTGGACAAAATCAGCAACACTATGCAATTTGCAAGTCATCTTCTTTTTGTCATAGTTTGTTTGATCTTTATTATTTATTTATGTATTTATTTCTTTTTTACTTTTAAGTTATTACAATCAGAACAGACTGGACTGGATAGGAAAGGGAAAGACAAAGACGAGAAGTTGAGAAGAGGCTCATTTAGAAAAGAAAATAGTGCACAGTGTGTGTCTAGACTGAATATTTAATATGTAAATATTTCATGTGTGTCTTTTCCATCTGGCGCATATATATATATATATATATATATATATATGTGTGTGTGTGTGTGTATATATATATATACAGTATATATATATAAAATATAATGTATGGTGTGTGTGTGTGTATACATATCTATCGATCTATCGATCTATAGATATATATTATGTATAGTGTGTGTGTGTGCATTGAATGTCTTGTTGTTTATTTCTTGTAACTTTTATTTTATAAACCTGCTTTTGCAGTGCTGATGGTTATATAGAAATACACCATAATGAACCATGTAAACCATAATAAACTTGTGATACTAAGTAAAAATCTGATTGTTGCTTTTTTTTAACTACTGTGGTGTTGCAGACATAACCACACGATGTTAACTTGTCACTTCAACATTTTGGACAGGTGACGATCATGGTGACATTGTAGGATCAAGGGATCAGAAATGAGCTTGAATCATAGTAATTACTATGTGCAACTCCACTTGTGTTAGTATATAAAGGCTTCAAAGAAATATTTCCATAAACAGATTTGCTAGAAAAATAGTGGTTACAGATCATAAATCCAGTTCTCTGAGGATGCATGTAACCCCCAGTGGGCTTCAACAACTGGTTTGAGTGCGCAGAGTGAGGGACATCCCATCCACCCTTTAGCTCCGCACCTGATTGTACATCCAGTAAGAGAGTGTTTTAAATTTTTTATTAAGTGATCAACACTGTGAGCTTATATTACAATTTATATTCAAATTTGTCTTATTGTTGTTCTTCTTCCCCCCTAACAAGGTGAACATTCAATATAAGACTTACCAAGGCAAGCTAGTGAGCTCAGCATGGGTGATTACCAGACATGGGCAGTAACGCATTACTTGTAACGCGTTACTGTAATCTAATTACTTTTTTCAAGTAACGAGTAAAGTAAGGGATTACTATTGCAAAAACGGTAATTAGATTACCGTTACTTTCCCGTAGGAACGCTGCGTTACTGCGTTACTAAAACCGTGATTTTTTTTGCGAGAATGTCTCATGACAGTGACGTAAGTGAGTGCGAAGTTCGTCACAACAGATCAACAATGGATAATATATCAAGTGTGGGAGAGAGTATGAGCGTGCAGCATTTAAAGCGTGGAAGTACTGACCTTACTTTGAGTTTGATTCCACGTAATGGGAAACTCACAGAGAAACTCGCGGATTCTTCAACTGACCGCTGCGGCACACCTGCACCAGGGTAAACCTCCGCCTACGCCACTCCTGCTTTACATGTGAAAATAGAGCAACAGGACCGCTAGTCTTTCATGTTATTTATTTTCTGCTGTGTTTTACTTGCATCTATTTGAAAGAGTGAGTGTAAACACAAAAAATATTTTATTTTATGTGCTGGAATGTGTAGAAAATAGGTTTAAATGTTAAACTAATTTATTCAACTCAGAGAATGTTGCATATAATTAAATTTTTGCTTGATGCATAAAGTTAAAAGATTAAAACTGATAAAACAAGTTAAAAAAAGAGACTTTTCCATTTGATTACATTTTGTATGATGGAGTATGTAGAAAAAGTAGAATTGGGCTGAAAGCTCTATCGCTTTATCACCTCTTCAGGTTGTAAATCGTGTTTTTAAAAAGTAACTAAGTAACTAAGTAATTAATTACTTTTGAAAATAAGTAATCAGTAAAGTAACTGGATTACTTTTTTGGGGAAGTAATCAGTAATTAGTTACTGATTACTTTTTTCAAATTACTTGACCAACACCGGTGATTACTGCTGAACTACTTGGGCTGATAGTTGGTACCAGCCACAATGCTTGTCATTATCATCAGAAAAAGGCACGACAAGGATCTTATCATGATACCTTATTAATAACTATGCCACATTTAAGTTACTTAAAGTCAGCTCATCTTCACCTTGTCTACATGCCTAAATACACTGATTTGGTGTCACATGATGGGCTGATTAGATAGTTGTATTAACAGATATAAACAGTTCCACCTAACAAAATGCACTTTCCCCACCACACAACCAGACTCAAACGTTTTTTGTGATAAGTTGGATTACAGTAAAGGGCCAGACTGTAAGCTGTATATAAAAAATTTAATTAGCATTTCTTTTAAATTTAAGAAACATGAAACATTTAAAATGAGAGAGGAAGACAAGTACAGAAGAGACGAAAATGACTAAGAAAACCCTAATTCCTTCTGTAACACCCAGGTTTGCTTGTTGTTCGTCCTCCTTGTTTCTTATTACACATCACAACATAGCTCATGAATGGGTGTCCCTGTGACGCATTCTCAGTAGTACATTCATCATGTGTCTTCACTTCTAGTGGGAAAATATTGCTGGGTTTACTTATTCACGTCTTGGTAATCTGATATGGAATGACTTTCATAACGCACTCCTTAAACTGCCTTGTCTTATCTTTGACATCAGTTTCCTGTCAAGACAGAGCTCATCATAGCAGAAAAGGAAAACCACAGAATTAGTTTGGTGAAAATGGAAAGGTTTAAACTGCAACTGTATCAAGATCAACAACCACAAATAACCATGTGCAGAATTAACAGAAGTCTACTGGAGAACATGATCTCTAAAGCATTACATCGATGCAATCGAATTTCACAACTTTCAAATATCACACAATGAAAATAAATATAAACATTTGATATAAGATTTTATGGAAAAAAAAGTTTACATTTGTTTTGACAGCACAGAGTGAATCTGGAGACGTCACATGTGTACACATCTTGTGTTCAACATTTTCACACCCACAACCAAATAACGCTGACAGGAAATGCTAGAAAGTAGCATTCGATAGTCAAGGTGTTAAGCTCAGTTTTCCACCACGACAGACACTTTTGCAAACCAGTTTTTGTCACAAACTATGCTCACGACGCAACACCTGCGTACGGGGTTGTGACAGTAATATTGAGTAATATTTTTCACAGACCCAAGCAGACAGGACACTGGGCAGAGTACAGCACCTCAACTTTAACTATAAGTTATGAAGCTGGATAACATACAGTGCTGATCTTTACAATTATTGATTTTGGTTTATGCCTGCTGTAATAAACTCTGATAATATGAATAAATTCAATAAAGGCAACAGGCAGTGCAGTTGATTTTACTGGAGAACTTTGTTGAACCTTTCTGTTTCTGGTTTCTGCATTGCCCAGTTACTTCTGCATTGATTGTGTAACTTTTTTTTTTATGTTTATCTTCCATTTCTTTTAATCTTCCTCCTTTCATGTTTTGCTGAAGTGTAATAGGAACTCTCACTGAATGTTGTCAGTGCCGCTGTCAGGAACAGAACTTCTCTGCAGGGTAATTTTACTTTTATGGCCACGTAACACTGGAAATGTCAGGTTAGCAAGCACGAATGGACTGCTTCATGTAACTGAACCGTCCTGCAGAAATGCAGCGATAGACTGCAGAGTTAACATCAGGTGCAGTTTTTTTTGCTGTAGTGGTGGAGATCACCATGCAGGTGTTTCATTTCATTCCAGTAAAGTTGTTTACATTCAAAACACTTTAGAGGTTTGCAAAAAGCAGCTCATTGCGAATGCTTGCATCTATTCCCTGCAAAAACAGCTGAATAAAGTCGTGGGTGGCAAACATAAGGCCCAGGGGCCTGAATCGAACCAGCAAACACTTAAATTTGGCCCACAGGACAGTTTCGGAAAATATCAAAAAGTGCATAGATTTTGAATTTCAACTTTGATACGATTTACAGCTTTTCCTATTGATAAAGACTGGCCACACCCATACTATACCAATGTAATTGCCAAAGAGGTAAACGATTAAACTATTATTAATGAGCCCACATTAAATGAACATATTTAGAATTTATAACATATTTTATAATTACAGGACAGCCTCAGTGAACTATCATAACTTTTTCTGTAATTTTAAACATTTATCATGTTGTTTTACTGGTTCAGCCATTTAAAGTGGATTCAGACCTGCGTGAAAGATACCAGCAATGACTGGCTGGATATTAAAGATCTCTGGTCGACACAACTTTGCATTTCTTTGTTGCAATTAGATGATTTTTTTTTCTTATGCAGTGATAGAGCAGATGCGATAGACTAGATCAAACACTGATAAGTCCTCTGACTTGCAGCCTGTGGGTGCTTTTCTAGCACATGCACACATGAAACCATGAGGCCAAAATATTCCTTTGGTTACGACTAAACACCTAAACAAGTGTTCATATTATCATCAGGCAATTTTTTTTTATCACAATAACAAACTAAAGCAACACAAAAACACAACAGAAAATGATAAAAATGCTAAACGTAAACACACTCTGTGTCTGATTTGGGTTGACGAGAAACTATGACCTCGGAGTACGTGACGTCGTCAACATACACGCTCTCTCTGAGTTTGTAATTGGTTAAAGGAGAGGCATCTCTGGACGGTTTCACTTTGATGTCAGAGTACACCACATCCTGTGAAGACATGTAAGAAAACATGATAATTGCTCTCTTGTAATTAAAAAAAACTATGGCAGGACAACAGCATAAATATAAATTAAATGTATCTGACCAAAACGTATTCATTCAAGTTCAAAAATGGACCCTCAAACCATGGAGCTCACCTGGTCTCTCTCAGTTGCAGATGATTGCGACTCTCTCTCTGGACCAGTCGTATCTGAAAGACATACATGTTTCGTTACAGAAAAATTAAAATAATTTAAGTATTTACAAAACCAATTAGTGGAAATTGTTGTGCATGTTCTTACCAATGACGAAACGAAACCCAGCGGAAGAATGGCGTCTGAGCAAACGAGACAAAAGTGATTTTGGTGATTTAGAAGAGAAGTTTGGTTTTTAGCTACAATTATAAGTTTTGATCAATCTGATGATTATAGTTTAATTGCTGTTTGGTCCGTGAAACAGCAATTAAACAGAAACAGCAAACAGCTTCCCACAGTCTAAAGTTTCTTAAGTCTTAAAGTCTTGACCATAAAATGGATTTCCTTCCTTTATGGTGAATTTTGGCCACAAAGACGATGGATCCCTCAAATATGATTCAGTCAACAGTAGTCTCTATAATATAAATAACACACGAGAACATACACTCACCTTCTAATGCGGATGAAATAAAGCATGGCCACCATGATCGCTAACAGCAACAAGACAGCAGTCACTATAGGAAGAACTATTCCTGCTGACAGTGGTTTCGTTTCTGGCGGAATAAAGTATGATTATAGTCCACAACTCATTAACATCAAACTAACATTAAACCAGCCTACTAACAAAAACTAGCTTTCATGTTTTACAGCATAAACATTTTAACTAAACATGGAAACTTTAATCATGAGTAATATTAGATGTTGGTAAAAATGTCTGATGTTAAAATGAATACGACACAAAAGCAGAAAAAAGTTATTCAAACTGAATGTTTGGTTTGTGTCAGCCAAATTTTGAAGATTGAATTGAATAAATATGACCTCATATATAACATTAAATGTTGTTTTATATCAGTGTATAAAAGCAGTTACAGTCTTACCTCGAACAACAAGTTTGGTGGTTCCTTCAAATGTACCACTGGGAAAAGTGGAAATGCTGCAGATATAGGATCCTGCATCTTTCATTTCTAGAGCCTTAATTATCAACGAATGTTTATCAAACGCCACTCTCTCCTTCAGTGGACTCTCAGAAATATTCACTCCAAACATAGTGTTGAAAACAATGAGAGTGACTTTCTTTTTTCCTGTTCCTTCTTCATCCTGGAGAGCCCACTGAACCTGAGTAACATTGGTATGTGTTGGTCCTTGGATTAACTGACAGCTCAGGGTGACATCATTTCCAATGTATCCAGTCACTTCAGGTGAGACTTCGACTCTTTGTGCCACAAAAACTGCCAAAAGGTAAATGACGACAGAAAGATGAGGGGGAAGAGAGACGAAAATAGAAAAGAGATCAGGTTTCAAACTGGTATTTATTCATGATGTTTTCAAGCATTTCTAGCATAGCATGAGTGTTTTAGAAAATCTGGTAAAAACATAAAACTGGGTCTTACCTGGGAAAAATGTAATGTAAATTAGCTGAATCAGCAGGTGAGATCGTCCGTTGCACATTTTCATTGTACACAACAACAGGAACTAACAACACAGAAAAAGAAAACTTACAAATCATACAGGATCTCTGATTAGGTACGTCAGCTTTCAAGATAAACTCAAAGAAACTTACAGAGTTACAAACAGAGGGATCCGTAACCTTTTAGTTCAGTCCAAGGCTAAAACCTGGAGACTAGACTGAAATATTCGACCACTGAAAAAAAGAGTTTGCAAAGAGGAACATAGGCTGATTTAAGTTCTTAACAAAGCAAAACGAGACATTTCCCATAAAACCACAGACTCAAAATAACTCTGTTGACTAAGACGCAATGAAACTTGGGGTGGGTTGAAACTTTCCTTTTTTAAAAAATAAATGTATCTGCCTACAGCTATCCACCAGAAAAATATACATTCAAATAAAAAAAACTTACCCGTTAAGGGGAGAAAGAACGGCACAGCCACGTCAGAAACCAATTTGTCATCCATCAGAACTCTAACTGGAAATGTATTGTGTACCCGAACCATTACACAGTGATCTTTAACTTTGTGATTTTCAGCTCCTGCGTAGTGAGCATGATGTCAGGTTACTCCTCTCTGCCTCCTTTCATGTTCTGCTCAACGGGGACCTCGTGTGGTCAAATCAGGGTGATCTCAGTTAGATACTGAGCTATGCTGACTTTGTTTTATTGCCACATGAGAAAAATGCTGATAAAATGCTTAAACACATGTGCATTTAGCCAAATCCCAGTTTGAGCCTGTGGGAGCATTTTGAGGATGTAGGGCTCGAACTATTCCATTTTCTATTACATAAATGAAACATTTGCAGGTGTAGAAATGTCCGCGCTTTCGTTCCACTTTATTTGAAGGAAGTTAACATCACTTTAACAATAAATATTAACTGCCGGACGTGGTAACATTGGTTGTTTTTTAGGGCACATACATATATGGATTTGCATGTGACAAAAATGGGGGGTATTATACACTTCTGTTTTTTCAGCACACAGAATAGATCTCTGTATTTAACCTTCATGTGGATTGTCCTAACTTTAAAGTTTAAAGGTTGACTTTGCATTGAAAAATGTGTCCATGGGCATATGAACATATTGCATAAAACTACCTTGAGGACTGTATTTTACTACAGAGACTGAAAACAGCAAAAGCCTGACTGTTACTGCTGGTGACAAGGTTTTCAAAACTGTGGATGAAGTGGTTGACATGTCTGCTGTTTGCTTGTGGTTTGATGGGTAGTACATGTCTGTGACTTCAACATCCTCACTTCTGACTGTCAACCTGCTTGCTTGACAAGGTTTAATTAATGATAAGAGAAAGAAAGATTAAAGAAAACACACATGCAACATCAATTCCTGTGGTGACTCATGGACTCAGTGAGTCTATAAATGAGTTTCATGTGTGAGTTCAGACTTTATTTATCTAACTCAGTTATTTACACGGCATTACCATCCGCATGTTGTTCTTCATTCTGCCTGACTATCTGCTCAACTCTAGTGTGGGCAGTGACATATTAAACTGAGCTCTAGGCTCAGACTGGTTTCTTTTTACTGCCACTTGTGATTACGGAAGTTATAAAGATCAGCTGAAATACTACCTCATTTTTGTGTGGCTGCAGCATACTGACTGGCTCAACAACGCAAGCCTAGTTCCCACCGTGGCTTTTAGCTTCTTTAAAACTTTAAATAAGATCCCGAATGATAACAGTAAAAAATAAAAAATGTTGCGCCTCATATCAGTGAGCTCTCATTGGGCCTCCTGAAGAAAGCATCAGCTCAGAGAGGCGCATATCGTTATCTCCACCAGAGTCGAAGGCTACATAGTCTCAGATGAACAACTGGGTAATCAGGTCATGTGAGTTTCAAGTTGTTTGAACTCAGCTTGCTTTGCACATGTGAATTAGAAATGTGCACAGCAAGGTGGAAATAACTGATGCAGGCACAGCTCTGCATCCTCAGCTGTACTCAAGTCAAAGCACACACAATTGTTTCTTATCACAGACAGTGGTCACTGAAAACTCAGTGCTTTGATTTAGTTCAAATATGGACCCAAATGCAAAAAGCTGTATTATAAAAGCTGATATTAAACAAAGGAGAATAATTCAAAAATGCTAGTTACAGGAATACAATTAAATTAAAGTAAATTACATAAAAAAAAATCTTTAGAGGGCTGACTAGGGAAGTGGAGACTGTTGGAAGAATGCACAGGTGCACTCAAGATAATCTCAGGGGGAAGCAAAACTTAAAATGAACCACAAGAGTCAACCAGCTGCTGAAGTAAAATGGGAAATAACTTATTAGACACCTACTAAACACAGAAAGAAGAAACTCACAGTAAAACGTGGCACAGAGATGATGGATTTGGCAGATGCAAAGCCAAAGGGGAATTCTGCCACAGACAGGAACTGAACCTGCAACTTTCTACTTGTTGAGCAATTTTTTAACCACTAAAGCTCTCCACTAGACTGAGAATAAATGGAGAAACCAGAGACTCAATGATTTTAATAACGGATCCAACTTATAACGTATAAGATGCAAGAATAAAAAAAATGGGGAATAAACCTAAAGCGAACCTATACTCAACTAAAAACCAGTGGGTCCCTAATTACTGTAAACATAGGGGTGATGCATTCAAAAAAAAAAGAAATCCAAATCAGCACTGGTAATATTTGTGCTGCTGATCAGTTTCTCCCAAAATATTCTCGCAGGTCTTGAGTGAAGCCATGAAACACTGCGACCTGTGGTTTTCCACAGTGGACAGTCAGTGTTGGTTACAATAGAAAAGCATTTATGACCTTATAATTCATTAAATCAGTCAAAACTTTTATTGCATCCAATAGATCACACAACAAGTGTGAGATACAAATCAACACAAGTTAATGATTACTGATCTGATTAAGTAATCCTATCGAGGAGTGATGAGTGGTAGCATCAAAGTATGCTTCTGTGAAATAATGATTTATACAAAGTGGTTGATTTTTTAATTAAGCATCCAGAGTCACTTATCGGGGAAAAGAACCTGAAAGGAAAAACAAAACAGGCTAAATTAATTAAATTATAAAAACAGATAAAGCAATGATACAAAAATACATTGTGCCTTAACAATAAGGCAAACAAATAGAAATAATTTATCTCACTGGTCATATCTCACATGCTCTTTGTCTTATATTAGCCCTTTCAGAGTGAGTGCATAGATGACCAACCCTGAGGATGACCCACAGGGAGCAATGCAGGATGCTTTAGTGAGAAAAGAGAACAACTGCCATCACTACATTGTAAAATATATGAAATGATGACAAAATAAAGGCTGTACTATTATTGAATTAGTGCATTCTTTGGTTTCTTACCTCTCAGATCCAGAACTGTGGAGCTTTCCATCATGGTCACTGCGTTTTTGGCAGTGCAGGTGTAATTTCCAGTGTTTTCTGCCCCTAACCTCTCTATGATATACAATGAGTTATAAACATGCGTCTCATTGCCATTAAACATCCAGCTGAAGTGTGCTGGTGAGACCGAGTCTGCAGTGCACTGCAACATTATACTGTGACCTTGAGGAGCAGCTGAGGGTCCGCTGATCAACAGGTTGTATGGTCCAACTGCACAATTAAAATACAGTGTTAGGGACATTCAGACTATTACTGCTAATATAGCTGTCTTTAAAAAAAAGTTAAAGTAAATTAATTTTAACTTGATTTATTCATGTTTTCTTTAATAGAAACACTGTGAATGCACGGTGAATACTCACAGCTGACAGTGAGATTATGGGTCGCAGTCATGGTGCTGACCGGGTTGCTGACTCTACACTGATAGGTGCCGCGGTCAGAAATGTGAACAGGCTGTATGGATGCTGTCTTGTTGTCCAGGGAAAAGCTGACACCGCCACTGGGATTAAGAGGCTGGCAACCTTTTATCCACTCTCTGGAGCTGATGGAGCCAGAGGCCTCACAGGTGAGGTTGGTGGAGCTTTCATCTTCTTATCAGGATGGCTGTGGGGCTGTGGATGGTGGCTCCAGACGATAAAAAGTGTCAACTTTGGGTGAAATGATGGAAAAAGAAGCAACACAGTTTGTGTGAAACATATATGTGTCACTTTAAGTAACATTTTGTGTGACAGTAACTTTAAAATGACATAAATCTATCAAACAGCTTCACCTTCATGATTTCATTGGGTCATAATTCATTAATTATGTTCCAATTTCAGATAGATTTTTAACTGTCTAACATTTAAAATGGTAGATATTTATTTTTCTGTTTGAATTTCTATTATTTTTTATTATTAAAGTGTACAAGTATGAATATCGTGGTGGTAGAGTGTAATTGAACTGCATCCTGTAAATCCAGTGCAATCTAACAACAACCCAAACTTTAATTTATATGTTAGTCCTCTGGGACCCTGTTTCACACACTTTCCCTCTCAGTATAAGCACACACTCTGTTTTCCTTGTCATGTTTGTTTTATGAACGTGTTATCAAAAGGAAATTCAAAAGGAGTTTTGCATGTTTGACTATCATTAGGCATGTACTCGTATAGGGCACACAAGGTTTGGTGCCCTATACAAATGTATAAAGACCAATCTGACATACACAGTCAGATTGGTCCTCCCCTGTTTTGGCAGCCCTGCATCTGGTGTGATGGTGATAGTGTACTCCACGCTGTCCTCCAGTGCCAGGTTTCTGAGCTCCAGGGACCCCGTGGCTCGGTCTAATGAGATCCTGCCGGCATATCCAGGATAAGTGATGTTGATGCTGGTGGAACTGATGATGTTCACCCCATTGAATCTCCAGCTTACTGAGAGGAATGGTTTCTCTGGAGGTCTGAGAGTGGTGGTGAACTTCACTGTGCCTGCTACAGCTCCACTCAGGGGTCCAGTGGGTAATATACCCTCACCTACACACATACCTGATTAACACAAAAAAAATTACAGAAGACTGAAAAAAAAATCCCCATTCCTTTATTTCTGTCTACACATCAGGTGAATTTAGCCTACCTGATAAACGAAGCATAACTGCAGTCCATGGGATGGTCTTGTCCAATACTGACTTTTCTGACATGGTCTCTCTGCCTTCTGAAATCAAAAACAGAAAGAGTCTCAGGAGCTCTTGCTCTTTTATTGACCCACATCACAGGACCCTCTACAGCCCCCCACTCAGTAAGGAAAACCACTAAGATCCTTTGTGAAGCTGTTGTGTTGTGTGTACATACATACAGAAATGGAATTTGGAAAAAAAAAAAAAACAGGATTTAATCTGAACAGGAAAAAAAACAAAACACGATCAAGCTTTTGACAGACCATATAAAATGCACCTTATTCAAGTATAGATGGATAAACTAATTTTTCACAAGTTTTCTCCAAATGTTTTAGCCTTAGACAACAAAATAAATAAAAAAAATGGTAGGGGGCATATCCTGCCGGCATATTCAGGATCAGCTTCTGTACTAAAATAAAACAACTTTAAAATGTAATGACTGCATTCCCTTCCTAGTTCTTTTATTTCTTCTAAAGCAAAGTATTTGTGAATTATTTTTTAAACATATATAAACATCTGAAGAAGGTTTATGAGTCATGATGCTGGTGGTGCCTTTTATGTTAACGGAGAGTTTTATGTGCTCCCCGCTAAGTGGGTTTGGGTCTCTTTTTGATGCAACTGCAGTGATCCATAGCTTTCCTTGCAGAGGAGGATCAAAGAGGAGACACTCAGACTCCTTCAGACAGCCTTACAAACAAATCATTTCCTTCAGTGCTTCCAGAATGAATGATTTATTAAAAGAAATAAAGATCTTATGTAATGTGTAAATATGTTCCTTTGTAATCATTCATGCACAATGAAGTATTGTTCGACTTGTATGACTGCCCTAATGCTGTGAGGCACCCATCAGATCAGCTGAAGAGATAAATGATTGACAGTGTGTCACAGTATAGTTCCTGAAAACAGAATTATAATGTGTTTTTGTGAGTGGGCATTGCATTGTAAATATGATATTATACGGTAAACTGGGTGTGTTAGGGATTTAAATAACTGTAGCAACATTTCTATTGTGACCTGCAGTAAAAACTATATTTTGTTACACAGGTAAATTAGTTTTCTTGTAGATGCACTGGTGTCATAATGTATTAGAGCACAATTCTTTTTACAGTTTGTCAAAAAAACATTTAAAATTACAAAAATTAGTCAATCAAAATAACAGAAGAGAAATGATTTGTCCCACATTTTGTTAGTTTAAATCGCTGTAAATCTGTTATTTTGTTCATATAATTTTATAATAATATATTTGCTCACATAATTTCAAATGTAAGAATAATTGTATTCCATTTTAAGCGTTTTTCATATATCGAGTAATTTTCTTATGTTTTTTATGATTCCTGCATATTTTGTGTGGCTTGATATGCCACAATAATATCTATCAGACAAACTCTACAGCTTAACAAATCAAGCAAACCTTATGATATAGTAACAGTGAATGAATCTTAAGTCTGTTCCATAAAACAAATGCAAATTTGAGACTTTTACCTAAAATGTCGCTCTGTGATGTATTTATCCAATTATTTTACTCTGGCTTCAGAGAAATGCTTCTGTATACTGTATGATAAATTAAATTCAGGTGACTCGATGTATTTGAATATAACATATTTAGTTGTTTGGATCACTTTGAGTTTTAAATTAGTCCTCGCCTCAACAACACACGTGCAATTTTTAAGAAGAGGGAAAATAAATAACTCTAATAATAGATATATAAATACCTTCAAAATATGGTGAAAACGTTAAACTATAGAAATGTTTTCATTATGAAATTTGTTAAAGAACAATTATAATATAAGAAAACTGAGATTAGTGACTGTATCAACAACAATGACAACAATAAAAACATTTGTTAAATAATAAGTATTTAGAAGAAAATCTGGATTGAGAGCTTGAAATATTTGCCATCAAAGCACTTCTATCACAAGCTGATGCTGATTCAATGAGAATAACATTAATGTAACATATATTAATATGCCACAACTCTCAGATAAATCAGATTAATCCATTTTCATAATGTTGGTTTGCCATGTTTAAACTGTGAAGGTTCCCTTCAGTGAGTTACCCTCTTATTATCAAAGATCATTTTCTGTTGTTTCATGTGCATTATCAATATATTTGCAAAGTCTAGTAAACGGGATGGTGATTTTCCATCTGGATCTACAAAAAGTACTGGGAACCAGCAATCCTTTCAGCAGCAGGAGGGAGAGAGCTACAGACTGCAAAAAATAACTGTCACTACATTTGCATTGTTTTTCTCCAACACAGTTAGCATTAATTTAGTCAGTATATGCAAGAAACAATGGCAATTTATTTTAAGAATCAACAGGGCAAACAGTTTGGGGACTTCCTGCACAATCTGGAATTTCTTTGACACTTATAAGATAATAATATAAAGATAAAAGCTAGAATCACTTAATACTTTCAAATTACATCAACTGACTAAAGCTCATTAAATAAAAAGTGAATTTAAGATATGGCACATGAAAAGAGTAAAAGAGATAAGCAGTTTAAGAATATTGTCATTGCTGTATGAGCTTTAAAGATAAGATTAGCTGAGTAACATTCAAAGAAATGCAGAACAACTTGACCTTATGTATGTGGTCATCACCATCTGATGAAGAAGTGACCAATATTGTGAGTATTAATTTGGCTGGAAAGCATTACAATCAGCTTATCACCTTTATCGTTACAGTATCTAACATCAACACTCACAGCTTGTAAAATTAGATAAGGTGATGCTTAAAGAGCTTTGAGGGGAAACAAAAACTCCACAAAGGAGGTCACAAATTGTCTTCTTTGTGTACAATCAACCCCCTCGGTGACTGCATTCACAGAGTCACTCAATTTCCTTTCAAACCAACAGTCAGCCATAAAATGCCGGCTCACTGGGAGGAAATTTCGTCAACAGTGCCTCATCAGTCCTGCAATCAGCCCACTCCACCTCCAGTGTGATCACTGTCAGTGTGACCAGTATCAGTGTGAGTGTGAATGCAAAGCGAAGCCAACACTTCCTCAAGTCGTTTGATCATTGTAGTGTTTCTGAGTCTATAAGATTAATCCATTTAGATTAAACATTTTGACAGCTATGGGATGAATTTCATCTGTGTGGAGTTTGTGCACTGATGTTTGGTCCCCCCTATGCCTGTGTGGATTCTTTCTGGCTTCCTCCCACAATCCAGACACATGCATGTTAAGATTAAATGGTGGTTTTTAATGGCGATTCACAGCCATAGCTGTAAATGTGAATGGTTGTCTGTCTCTGTATCTTGTAAGCTGTGACAAATTAGTGACATTTCCAGGGTGTACCTCCCCTCTTGCCTCATGATAGCTGGGATATTCTACAGGCAACTGACCCTCAACTGGATACGCAGAAGAAAACTGATAGATGAATGGATCAAACTGCAGGGAAATGTGGTACACAAATTGCTGGTTTGCATCTGCAGATTACAAATATTCTCCCAATAAGCTAAGGCTGCATTAACATGGTCTTTTGTTTTGTTGGCTTTTTGCCTGTTGGATAGTGATGTTAAAGATGGATAGAAAAGTAGGGAGAGAGAAAGATGGGAAAGACACACAGCAAAGGGATGTGGATTGAGCTTGAACCCAGGACACTGCTCTTCAGCCTCCAGCAGCATGCGGCCTCACGTGGCACCACTGACCTGAAATGGTGCTCAATTTGGTGGCCTTAATACAGGCTGGAAAAAACTTCATACTTGTATTGCTTTTTTTTTGTTTTTTGTTTTTGCCTATTTTCACAAGTGAAGTTAGGTGTATTTATCCCTCTGTAGTAAGCTGTGACAGAAGCAATCATACAAAAGGCACTCTTTTTAAAAGCTTTATTGGGAATGCATTTACATACAGATACATGCTGTGTCTTATAATAAAGACAAGGTGTAAAAATAAAACTCACATTCTTTAAACACCTTATAATTATTTTAATTACTTGGACCTTTTTGCACACTTAACACATGTATTAATTAATTAATTAATTCTTTTCTAAAATGTAGTTACTAAGAACCCGAGTCCTCTTTTCTGTTCTTCATTGTTTTCATTCTGAGGAGGAGAAGTTAAGAAGTCATTAAAAGGATGATTCAGTATTTATGTTGAAAACTACGTCTGCAGAAACATTCAGACTCACCTTTGTGGGAAATGAATACAAATCGTTCTGTACTGATTTCTTGTACAGCTCTGAATGGATCTGCTTCACACTCATTTTTGCCAAGGAGTCAGAACAGAGCTATGTTAGAGCTAATGATTCACTTATGATTGGCTATTAAGTCTTTCTATTGCAATGGAATAAGACAAGAATTTGAATGAGCTGAAGAGAAACCTTTTCAAATGTTGTATTTTTGTTGTTTACTCTAAAAACAAAAATACTATTGTTAAAATATGGTGAGCCTGCTTTGACTAAAAAGTCAATCAACTATTTAGATAAACCTTTGAAGTTACAATGTAAAACAAAATTATATTAACTTTTTTACTTTCATTATTAATTTTCCCATGCTGTCAAACTCACTACTGACATCATTACTCTGATCAAGTCATTTTGTTGGTTGTCTTCTACGAGACAATCAACCTCCGTGAGAGTCTAAGTGCTCTTCTTTCTTTCTGACTTTCATCCATGCGACCCGCCTCCTCCCCATCTCAGTCTCATCCTGGTCCCTCAGAGCCACATCAAAGGCTCCATCTTCATCTTCACCAAAACCAGCATCTATACCCTTTTAAATGTTTCTGCTATGATAAATCATTGGAGTCTAATCTACAAATAACTTAATTACCTTCTGTGTTCAGTTTTTCCAAACCATGTCTGATTATTGAAATAGAGATGGTTAAAAAAAGAAAAAAGCCCCAAAGCTCAGACTCACAAACACACAGATGTGAGTGGGCTCAGGGTGCGACACTCGCTCTGTTTCATTCTTTAATCTAACAAGATGTGATTACAGTAAGTTGTGTGTTTCCCATTGCAGTGCAATGAATACTTTGCTTTACTTTGCATACTTTGTATCTTCTGTTTTGTTGAATAAGATAAAAATAACAGGCTGTCTTTAATCTGTTTCAATACTGTTCTCAGTTTCACACAATAGAATAATTTTCCTCTTTATGTAAGACCAGGCTGATATACTCAGAAAGTGAATAATGACCATTCAGTGCTTTAAAACCGCTAGGATGTCTGATGACTGATCATTTATTAAACCCTGAGCCATTTAATACTGCAGAGTCTGGATCTCTTGCACCACTGGAGCCTACAGGTCATGTTATTTACAGTCTATGAGGCTTATGGGCTCAGATTTTAGGATGAGCTTCAATATAACCTTTAGAGCCATAGTTTCTGCTGAAACAGGTGGAATTTGTACAGAGTCTGATAATAACTGGCAGGTGTGCTGTACTGTTGCCATAAACTCACACTGGATGAAAAGATTCACCGGTCGGCTGATTTCATAACTAATACTGTTGGACACATTGCACCTGAATGGCCCCTGATCATAACAGGTCACATTGATGATAGTGAGAGTGGAGCCTCCATCAGTGAGCTGAACTCTGGCACCTTCTGTAACCTCAGAGCTGTCATTCAGTCAGAGGGAAGAGAGGGAGGATCCAGAGGAGGAGCAGGACAGAGTGACAGAACTGCTGAACTCCAGCAAAACTTTGTGGTTTGAAATCACCGACACATCTGCGACTGCAGCCGAGGGTGGAAAAAGGAATAAAAATGGGATGTAGGACGAATATTGTAACAATTTATCTTACTAAAAACTTACTCTGAACTGAAGCTTGAGATGGTTGATTTTACTGAGTTTCATCATTCAAGGCCTGACTGATGTAACATGCATGAGTCTGAGCTGTGGTCCAGTATGGGTGAGCTTAACACCATTCAAAAACCAGTAAAACAGGGCAGAAGGTCTGGAGATGGCCCAGCATGTCAGCCTGATGTTCAATCCTTCCTCGTAGTATTCTCCTGATGGAGATGTCCTCAGAATTATATTTTCTGGCGACCTGGTAAAAAGCGGTAAGCGGTACAGAATTATCAACTTTTACGTGAAGAACTGCATAAATGAACTAAATACAGTTATTTATTTATTCACTATGAACCACATGATGTAAAAAATTAAACAGTAGTTCACACAAAAAAAGCAAGAAAGATAATTTTTTTGTAGTAATTATAATTCAAGCTGAAGAATTTTAAAAAGCTATGTAATAGACACGATAACTCACAGCTGATGGAGAGCTTCACCAGATTGCTGATGTCATTACTGAAATTATTAAACACATAACACATGAATGGCCCCAGGTCATAGCGGGTGATGTTGATTATAGTGAGAGTGACGTCTTCATCTCTGAACTGAACTCTTGCATTGGCTGTGACCTCAGAGCTGCTGTTCAGCCAGAAGAAGGAGGGGGAGGAGCAGGAGCGGGACAGCCTGATGCAGCTGTTGAACTCTGACAGATCTGTGGTGTTAGCAGTCAGCACCACACTGGAGATTTCAGCTATAAGAAAAGAAAATGAAACGATGTTAGGTGTTACTGATTATTTATCAAACAAAACCATTTGTGTTAATAACATTTGATTAAATATGTCAGTACAGTTATAGTTTCAGCTTGAGATGTGTGATTCCTCTGACTTCTGCTGTTTAAGGCCTGACAGATGTAGTTTCCTCTGTGACTCTTCTGAACGTTCACCAGCCTGAGCTTTGATCCAGCATCAGAGAGCAGGCCTCTATTCAGAAACCACTTAATTTCAGGAACAGGACCTGAGTCAACTGAACAGATGAGGTTCATGTCAGATCCTTCGTCGTAATATTCTTGGTATGGACACTGGGTCAGATGAATGTTTTCTGGTCCATCTGCAGCGAGAAACATAAAAAAGATATTGTCATTAATAAAATATGAGGCAAAAACTGAAAATAATAACAAGATTAAAAAAATTACAGGCTTGAGGGGAATACATATTAAAGGCACATGTACATGCATGTCACGTACTGTACAGTAGTGCTGTTAGTATAAAACAAGTCCAAGATGAAAAATTACTCATTTTTAAGTGTCTGGAATTTAACTTACAGATTAAGAGGTTAATGGGATCGCTGGTGCCATTACTGACTGGATTGGACACATGACATCTGTACGGCCCCTTATCATAACGGGTCACGTTAATTATAGTGACAGTAGAACCTCCATCAGTGAGATAAACTCTGTTACTTGCTACAACCTCAGTGATGCCGTTCAGCCAGAGCAGCTGGACAGACTGGCGGAGCTGCTGCTGTGGTGTTAGTTATTTGCCTTCACATTGGATACTTGTGCTGTGGGATAAAAATACAGAATCATCACTGATGCGTATGCCACAGTGGCCAAAATAACACAACAAACTGTACTTTATACATTTGCAAAGTTAACATTGCTCCAATTTACAGTAATTATCATTTGCTGCTGATACTGGTGATGGTAGCTATTTTAAATAAAAGGGCGCTTCACCAGTTGAATCTTATTGGAGCTGCATCAGCGCAGTGTTGTGGAAAACAATGCAAGGGATATAGTGGTGTTCTTACATACTACAAACCAGATGGAGAGTTTTAATAAAAGTTTATTCTAGTAAGAATTTGATAAGACATTATCTGATTTAGTAAAGATAATTACCTTTGAAGCCTGAAAAACACAAGGACAAAGAATGCCACATCTGTTACACAACACCTGGAGGGTCAAGTAGTGTTAAGACTGGTTTAACAGACCTTCAAAATAAAACAGGAAACTCACACATTGCGAAGACACAGACCAAGAAACACGGACTTTACACAGAGGGAACACATGGGCAGAAAAGACTAAACACAGAGCAGAGGGGGCACAGAGAAACATGAGGGGCAAGGGAACAAAATCTAGGAACCATAGAATAAATCACAAATGAACATGACATTATACAAAAATCACAAAGAATTGAAAACACTGGGTCAGGAGACCCAGGACCCTGACATCCAGTGTCTGCCCTGTGCACTGGGCTGATAGACAACACTCGACTGCCTTCATGCAAACTAATTTTATCCCCAGAAGTATGTTTGATCGTATTTGAGATGCAATTATTGGCAACAATAAAGCACTAAACTGATATCATAACACAATTTATAGGGCACTCATTTAAATTCATGAAAATTCTAAATTCAAAGACTAGTGTTGTTGTTGTTTCCTTAAATTGATTACAATCAAATGGTGGTGCTAAATTAAATTAAGGGGATTACTCAGATTCCGATAGTTTATCATGAGGGTTAGGTGAATGGTTTACCAAAATTGAGAAAATCCACAGAATTTATGATAAAAACAGACAGGTTGCTCAAATTCACAAGCATCAGTTTTATTTTGTAGAAAAACATCACTGGAAGAAAAAAAAGTGGCCACTTGCTCATAGTTTTTGAGAATGAGAGAAAGATTTAAACTTTTTAAAATAAGATGTGGCGCCCTCTGCTAGGGAAATAGTGCTGCTGCCAAATATACCACAGGAGTTCACCTGATGTTTCTGACTTGAAAGCAAAGCATATTGCTCTTATTTTACTTTTTTCATAAAAGTAAATACAAATAAAAGAAAACTACACCTTTAAAAAAAATCCTGAATATGGGATAAATAACATATTTTGTCTTTTATATTACTAAATCCAACAGCAACTACTTGACTTTTTTTTAGATAAATAAAGAGGTCAGTGTATGGGAAAAAAGTTATTAGATTAAATATTAAAGATGTTTTAAGACAAGAGATAAAACACTTATGATTTCTTCAACAGCTGCTGTTTTCTTATTGTGTCGTAGTCAAGTGTAAAAATCTTTCAAAAGTGGAGACAAGCACCAAATTTTATGACATACAACTTCTGAACACATTTCTAAGGTTTCCTCAAAATTTCAAATTTAAACAAGAAACATTATCGTGCTCCTTTGACTAATTTAGAACAAGAAACACCATAAAGCACTTGAAACATTTATTATGTCAGTTTAAGGATTCTGCAGTTATTTCCATATTTTGCAGGCACACAGTTAATAAGTACGACCTTTTTTCTGGAATCATTTAGTCACATGCTGAAATAGAAAATTGGTCCAATCTAATTATATACTTTGAGTTTAAATTACAGTCCCCATTGTCAGGGGTTGCAGTGCGGATAAGGGAAGGACCCAAACGCTGGACTCCCAGGTGGGTGAAGGTTGGTGTTTATTATAACATAAGTATGAAATGTGAAAAGTCAGCGACTTGACGACTGACTGACTGACTGACTGACTGACCTGACGGAACTGAACATAGGACAACCTAACAGCGACAATGACACGACAGAGAACTGGTAAAACTGAGGAACTTAAATACACAGACTGGATGATGACGATAACTGGACACAGGGGAATACACAGCTGAACATAATGAAACAGGAAATGGTAGGAGTGGAAAAAACAGAACATGAACTGAAAACGCTGGGTCAATGACCCAGGAATCCTGACACCCATCTGACTTTACAGGTAAATGCAGCTTGATAGAATAACTTATACCTTGTAAATTCTTTATTAGATAGATGTACCTATCCATTTTTTTTATTTGATTTTAGATTTTTTAGCCACTTATCCAAATCTGGGTAATGGGAACCATATGGTTGTTCAGACTATGGCGTATGCTCTGGTTAACACAATGTGTAACCATTTGTAATCACACACCTACAGCTTGGCTATGGCTATTTGAAATTCAATCTGTTCTTTCTAAAATTAAAACTCCAGGTTCAAACAGTTTGGCTGTTGTGTAAAATAAATATAAGAATTTGCATGTATAATAAATAAAAATAGAATCAAATGATTCCAAATCTCATAAAGCCATATTTTATTTACAACATTAAACGTTTAAACTAAGACATTTTACATTTTTTTGATGGCAGCAGTGCATGAAAAAAGATGGGACAAGGCCACGTTGAGCTCTGTGTAGCATCTTCTTTTAAATGTAACCTGTAAACATCTGGCAACTGAGGAGACGAGGGTTTTATAAAAGCAGTAATCATTAAACAGTCTTTGTTCTACACAGCTTTTCTCTTCAGTCATAATCTTGCCTGCATAACAACAGATATCCCATGAAGGCAGCATGTTTAATGTCAAGCTTTCTATAACATTTGTAAATTATGTGGTAAAACCTCTGTTACCTTTAGTTTTCCTCCTCGTATGATGCACTTGACCTCAGGGACCTGCTGGGGACGTATGGATGTAAAAGTTCACTGATCTAAGCAAAGTGTTCCTGGATGAGCACATCTCCAAGGAACTCTCATGGTCGAATAACACCACATCACTGGCCAAGAAGGTCCAATATCTCCTCCACTCCACTCCACTGTTGAACAGCTCTGTCACACAAAGCTACATTTAAATCTTGTAATGCTGCTGAAAATCTTTTTACTGCATCTATCGGCACCACTGTCATACCTACTGCAAGAGTTGTGTAGATGTGCTGATTTTGCTACAGTACTTGTTAGAGAGAGAAGACTAAGGTGTGATGGAGAGATGAAGAGCTCCAATACTGCTTTCCCCAATGTCTTTACACACTATAGTGCCTGCAGAACCACAGACATGCCACATGAGGGCAGTATATTGTAGTTTATAAATTGAAAGGGTCACCTTTGAAGTCTTTATATAAATCCAAACTTTTTATAAGGTGGACAGGCTTCAGCATTAAAACGCTGTGTAATTACTGAACCACATTTATAAGTGATAAGCTGATGTGAAAGCCAGGGGTACAACTTTTCTGTATTGGGTGTATTTATTTTACATTTAAAGTAATCATTAGGATGCTAGATGCAGACCTTTTGTGAAAATAGAAGCAACTAAAAAAATTACAAATTTAGAGATAATGTTCCAGTCTGTAAACATCTGGAAAGTGAGCAGACCGGATGTTGGACTTTTTGAAAGGGGAATTTTGTCTCATGTTTTCTGATATAGGATTCTAGCTGTTCAAGAGACCTGGCTCTTCTTTGCTGTATTTTATACTAAACGACACTCAAAAAATTTTCAGTTGGTGATACACGAAGCTATGTTATTAGACAGTAATATCTGCAGTACCAGCAATGTTGGAAATTCAACAACCTGTAAATGTCCCAGGGAGTTTTTGCTTAGACCATTGAATGATGGTCTAAGCAATGAATAACGATCTCCAGTTCAGAGTGTGACACAATCTGACTTAACTTGACAATATTTCTTAAGTGAAAAAAATAAGACTGAACCAGATTTTTGAATAAAACATACAAACTGAGAGCAGAGTCAAAAGTTACCCCAGAGACTGAGAGACTATTTAGCAAATGTCGCAATGAGAACCAGAGCTTTCATTATCTTAGGCATAAATCTGTCAGGGGAACAAACAAGGACTTCAGTTTTTTGTTCATTAAAACTGGAGGAAGTTTTCAGCCATTCAGCTTTTAATGGAGTCTAAGTTCCTAAATGACTGTAACTGTTGAATCAGAGGAAAGACTTGGGAGATCCAGAGGAGAGAAGACTGACTTTGTAAAAGAAAGAGTTAAATGGTTCCGATATCAACTAACAACAGGGCTGAAAATAAAAATAAAGTTATTTCATTGAAGTCTATCTAAATTATGTCATGTTGAGGAGTTGAGGCTGATGTCAAAGGTTTGAATTATATTACATTTAGCTTAAAAACACAAGTAGGAATAAAAGGAACCCTTAAAGGTTGTAGTAAAAGACTGCTAAAAATATTTCAATCATTTCTATGACACCGTGGTTAATATCTACACATGTAAAATGGCTCAATAATTTCAAATAATTAATTTATAATTTAATTTAAGCTGTTGTTTATAGAGTATCCAAACTCTGTGGTGCCGCCAGTCTTTTCTTTATACTGATCATCATTAAGACCTAAATGTATTAAAGTTCATTACATTTATTAGTTTTTTTTATATTCAGTTTACAAACTCTTTTGTACAAAATTTGTTATGCATTAGTAGAGATGTACAAAAAAAAGAAGAAAACTCTTCTGGCAGTATTTTTTTAATAGAATTTGAGATAAATGTAATAGATCGGTGTAGGTTCTCAGTCATCCAGGTCGTTGTAGTCTAAAGATTTTAGGAAGTTCTGTGCAGATGTTTCATCTCTTATTTAAGAAAGTGAGTTATAAAAGTAAAAGAGAGGATCCCAGGTATTTAATCTCTAGTGGGGGTTGTTCCCAAAGACAGTTGTTGACCCTCTGTAGAAGATTATTTGTTATATACTAAGATACAGTTTTCTTTGACCCATGCCTGTTATGTTTAACCCTTTGATCCCTGCATGTAGGAAAAGTGCAGGCTTGCAGTATCTTCGTAATTAAGGCAGTGCCTGACTCCTGTCTCTGGACAAGATAATAGTTTTTTAACTTATTTGTTTCATATATCCTTTTGAACTGTGGGTGACCTGTGTGAAGTGACTGATCTACCTGACAAGAGGGTAGTAAAGATGGGTGGCAGACTCTTCTGTAAGTAGGGCTGTTTCCTTTGCTTAACGAATTCCTCACTAAAACACTGTGAGTGCTGTATAGGAATTTCTTTTATTTATGTATTAATCACATTATTTTATCGTATAATGCCTTGGTGCCACTGGATTTTAACATGTCTCACACTCATACAGTTAGACAAATGGTGGGGTCTAGTAGGAAAGTTGGGGGAAGCACACAACTCCACAGGAAGAGTCTTTTGTCTCTTCGAGGACTCTGGGAGGTAGCAAAGGAGTGTGAACCTTAATAATAGAAGAATAGAATAGAATACTTTTATTTGTCAATTTCTTCAAATGTACTTGCCATACAAAGGAATTGAAATTACGTTTCACACTGTCCCATGCGTAGACAATAATAATAATAATAATCATGTGGAACTGCACATGATTTGCAGCTAGCAAGTTGTTAATGCTATCCATCAAATCTTAAACCAGTATGTTAATACGTGGAGGTAATCTGATCAAAAATGATCAGATTATCATATATATAATTATATCAAATAATCAAATAGCAAATATAATCGGATCAAATATAATCTGATAAAAATGATCAGATTATATTTTAAATATTATAAAATATAAACATATTATATTTTAAATATTTGTTCAATTCAAATCAGTTCAAATTATGTTTTTTTTTCTTAAACAAAATCTTCAACATCATGTATAATTTTTATCATGTGCAATTTCCATTGGAAATATCAATCACAGTTAAATTAAGAATGGATGGCAGTAAAAGCTAACAATGTTAGCTTGGCTATCCTTCATTAATAGTAATAAAAATCACAAAGCAATAGTACATCAAAGATACTGAAGTTTTATATTCCTGTTCATGCAACTGCTGGCTCTGGGTCCATTGGGTAACTCACGGTACCAACATTAAGAGGAGGCTTACATTAGAGCCTCTTATTACATATTTTGTTTGGGGAAACTTCATTAATCCCACATAGAAATTGAGTTTAAAAAAAAAGGGCCTCAAGTCGTACACAAACCAGGCCCGTCACTCTCAGTTATGTGATATATGATTACATGCTCATCCAGTCCAACTGAAGTGAACCTGTTGTCAAGGGTTGTGTGTGGAGGCGAGGAAGAAAGAACCTAAACGCAGGATTTGTATGTAGGTGAGGACTGGTGATTTATTACAGACGGGATGAACGGAGCAATGAACAGAAGATGAGATGGCTGACTGACAGAATGGCTGACTGAGTATACGGCACACACTGGAACGACAACATCACATCAATGACACAACACCGAACTGAGGGAAACTGAGGACTTAAATACACAGACTGATGAGGATGATAATGAGAGACCGGTGAGTACACAGCTGAGCATATTCTGGCTAACGACACAAGAGACGAACTAACACAGGAAAAACAGGTAGTGAGAACAATATTGAAGTGGCATAATAAACGTGACAAAACTGAAAACACAACGACCCAGGAACCCTGACACCTGTGCTCGAGTGTGTCAAATCACCAAAATTGGAGAAGGAATAGAGAGGGGATAGCATAACACATGAAATGGGAAATGTTTCTTTGTGTTCTATTTATTTCAACAAAGTAACTGTATTCTAATTACAACCTATTTAAACGGTAACTGCAACAGAATAGTTACTCATATTTTGTATTAAAAATACGTAACGCTGGTACATGTACTCCATTATAGTGCAATGAGTGAAAAATACATTTTATCTGGTGTATGATGAGGCGACTGCTCACCTGAAAACATCCCAAGAATGATGAAGTACATCAGAGCCATTTCCATTTCAAAATGTGGTGTCTTTCACTCTTTGACTTTTCCTTTTATGATTTCATGATACACGAATGGCAGGATGTTACAGAATATGAAGGTAGCACAAGGAAGTAACCCTGTTGTTCTCAACGGTTAATTTATTATTATTATTATTATTATTATTATTATTATTATTATTATTATTATTATTATTATTATTAATCATTAACGGGTTTACATGTTAAACTTTCATTTCCTCATTCTATTCTTGCTGTTGACAAATCAAAAGCAATTTGATGAATCAGAATATTACATTTTTTAAAAATGAATGAAAATGTTTAAGATTTTTCCCATTTTCATGAATAAAGTTTAAATTCCGTGTTTTCTGCGTTTAATCCACGTGAAAAGAATGAAGTAAGCTCTATTAAAATGCTAAATCTAGGAACACAAGTGAGTTTTAAGACAATGAGTTCCTGAGCACATTCATATAAACGGGACACAAATTAAAACAACATTTGCAGATATTCACTGACAATTTGCAGGGTAACCAGAACTCTGAGGTGCTGCTGCTTGTTAAATAAATAAACCTACAAACATGCTGGGTTATGGATGAAATCCATTTAATACTCCCATGGTAATACACACTCCAGGCATGTATTCGAGCCCTAACCATAACCTTTTCCCTAACCTTAACCAGCACTTTAATGATGTTAGATAGTGTTTTCCGAAGTGATTTAAGTTAAATGAATTTACATGTGTAGATTCATTCCAAATGATTTCCTCAATTTTCCAAAATATATGGATGTGTTGGGTGCCCAGAAGCATAATATATCGATGATTTGTCACTTAGCATAAAATGTTACGCTTTGGGAGTGAGGATGTGTTGTATACTTACAGGACAGCAGTATTTCTTGAGTATTTCTTCTTCAGTGACCTTTCTCACTCACTGTGTGTTAATAGACCTCTCTGGATTGAATCATACTTGTTATTAATCTCTGTCTCTCTTCCACATCATGTCTTTATCCTGTCTTCCTTCTCTCACCCCAACTGGTCACAGCAGATGGCCCCGCCCCTCCCTGAGCCTGGTTCTGCCGGAGGTTTCTTCCTGTTAAAAAGGAGATTTTCTTTCCCACTTTCACCAAAGTGCCTGCTCACACGGAGTCATATGATTGTCGGGTTTTTCTTTGTATGTGTAACTGTATGGTTTACCTTATAATATAAAGCGCTTTGAGGCAATTGTTGTTGTGATTTGGCACTATATAAATAAAATTGAACAGAATTGAACAATGATGTGAGGACTCAGCCAAACAGTTGCCTGAATCTATAAGTTTTATATAAGATTTTGATAAAAGTTTCTACCCTTTCTCATCTTTGTGTGATTTAAAAGAAGTATAACATTTGGTTTTATAGCAATATGTTATGAACAGTTTTATTCCTGCATAATAGAGAGGACAGTCAGAGGTTGGAGCACTGTGAAACACTGTTAAAGTGACCACTCAAAAACCACGAAAAAACATGTAGCCCAACATCACCAGCTAATCTGCTATAGCATTTCATTGAACTATTTAGCCATTTAACAATTATATATATTACACAAGGTGGATTGTGTTCAATCAGCTTTGTCTCCTGAGGTTGAGACAAAGAACACTAAAAACGTGACGCACTGCCTTCTGAGAAACTCCCAATAATACCCATTATTCTCCAGTACTGATGAATCTCCTAGGCCCTAAAACTACTGAATCATACTGAACCCACTGACTCATTAGGCTGACTCTGAGTTTGGACTTTCATCCTTTGCACACTGTAAGGTCTTATCAGTGGCTATAAAACCTTCAGCCAACTGTTTTTTGACTTAAAAACCAGAAAATCCTGTGGGGTCCATCCAATGTTGAATCTTCACTCTAATTAAAATACAAGAGAAAGAGCGAAGTATTTCATTGAATGTTTTATTTGATACATGCAAACAACACAGGCGGTTGGCTAAAAATTGCTAATGCTACCCATTCACGTGCAAAGCAACTGAGATACAAAGATGAGTGACTCAATGTCAGAGTAATTTATGAAATACCAAACTAACAAACTCCTGTTACCAGTTTTACTTGAAGCTTTTTATAACTTTCCCTTTTTAAATAAATTTACATAAATATATACCTGTAAATACTATAATTTCAAACTGAATTTCTGTTATCACTGCAGCACACCTGCAGTCCCAACAAGAGGCCACAGTCCACAGTTTGGACATCACTCTGAAGGTAGATTTTAATATTAACGTGCAAAGACATGTAATTATTATACTACAGTTGGTAACTGATAAGTAATAAGTTTATATAAACATATAGACACAGAGACACAACTGTGATGTGTTGATTGTTTTTTATGTATTTAAAATAAAGTAGTGACTTGAATATTAGAAGATTTATTACAGAGAACGTATTAATAGTTATTTGAGATGAAGAGGTAAAAAAATCTTAACATATCTTGTTTAACTTTATATGATATCAAGCCAATGAAAATTATAATGTTACTCCTCCTGCAGCAGGTGAAGACTTCTAAAAATGCATCATCTACAGAAATAGAAAAATATTCTTGTTAATTAACAAAATAGTTCCTTCTTAAATAACATTGAGAACAAATGTCAAACTTACCTTTAAATGTCAAGGTCATCACTTGGTTTATATTTTTTATTTTCTTGTAATGGAAATGTTCTCATACATATTTTCTTCTTGTTCTAAGAAAACAAAGATTTGTAACAGTGCATGTAGGTATCCATTCAGATAATAATTTTGATTCTCTAATTTTTTTTATTTTGCTATAGCAGACATGTAAGATGACTTTAGATTTCAAAAAGAAAAAAAATACCATACCTGTGTTTTGCTTCTGAGGATTTTTGTTGAATCTAAATATTTGAAATAAAGCATTATTAAAATGTGGTCATGTAATTAAATGCAACACAAAACGGCAACACTAAGGTTTATTTGAATTGAACAAGGAATCCACAAATTTATTATTATAAAGTATAAGTGTTTATTCTGCATGATTAACATTAACAAGAACTGAAAAGAATTAATTCTTCTTTGTGATTACTCTGAGACCAGCAGAAGATGAACGTTAGCAAGTGACTGTTTGCAGAATACGAACCATTTGTAGAATCGTACCACTGAATACTAGAGATATTTCAAAGATTACAATAATTATGTATATTCAAAAAGGAAAAATGTTTTCCTGGTGATTTTTCAAATACATTCTTAACTTACTTTTTCTCATAAATGTAGTACCCTCCACCAACAGCTGCAGTGACGATGACACAACATGCGATTACTATTCCAGCGATGCAACCAGCAGCACATCCTGATGATTTCTCTGGAAAAATATTGGTAAAGATAATGAATACTTTTTTATACAAAATTGTCTTATCATCCCAAAACCATCCAATAGATTCTTTCTTTATTTGATTTTTATAATTTTAGAACTATCAGAGGGCTTTTGATTGGTGCTCTTGTTGCATCGAAAGTACTTGTGTTTGGAAAAGTGGTGGATGCACCATGTGGTTTCAGTTAACAATTTGCTGACAATTGATTAATGTCTTGCTAAAGGGTAGTGTGGTGTTAGAAACAACTGTTATGTTATCTGAAGATGAACCTCCAAAATTTATTGATAGATACGATGGCCCCTAGAGACAAAGCATGTATAAACTTCAAAAAACACGTACAAACTGAAAAGCGCAAACTCCAAAGCACGTTAAAACAGTGAAACACATGCAAACTCCAAAACAGAACAGATGTGCACCAGGACGCTAGGGGGAGTGTTGAGGTCGATTTGCAAAATAAACGGCAAGTTTGTTGCAAACACATGGAGTTGGATACAACCACACTCATGTATTCCAATAATTTTTACATTTTAAATGGACCTGTAACTACAACACACCTAATCCGGTCATTGGTACTTCCTGGCTTTTTGTAACAAAAGCTCAACAGCGCCCGTAGCATCCTGGAGCACTTCCGTTGTGTTTGTAAGTGTTTTGGAGTTTGTATGTGCTTTGTCTCTAGGGGCCACCGTAGATAGAAAACTAGAGCAAATGTACCACCTGTTAAACTTTCAATAGTACCATCAAAGAGTATGTACACACACAGATACCTGTTACAGTCAGTCCATGCACCACTGATGATGATGTTCTCTCAGTTATATTATTCCATGCTTGACAGGTGTAGTTTCCACTGTCAGAAAGTTCAACCTCTTCTTTAATGTACTCAGCTGAAATGGTAAGTATCTCTGTCCCATTAAAGAACCAGGTGAATCTGGCAGTTGGTGTGGATTCAGCAGAGCAGGTCAATTTTAAGATGCCTTTGATATTTATCTTATTTGGACCTTTGATTTGAACATTTTCTGGTCCATCTGAAAAACAGGTAAAAATAATAAATGTGTTCATTACTTTTAAATTTCTGCATCACTAGACTACATATCATATTAGTTGTACCATTCAAAGTTTGAAATTATTTTACTGTATGCATGAACAAGAAGTGTAGACTGACCAGGATATTACTTACAATTAACAGTCATGATGTATTTATCTCCATCACTGCTGATGGGGTTGCTGATATTACATAAATATTCTCCTTCATCTTTCCTATTCACAGTGTTAAAGGTCAACACTCTGTTATTGTCAGAAAGGGTCATGTTGTCAGTCAGGGTCAGATCTGAGCCATCCTTCATCCAGTTTCTGGTAAAGACTGAGCCAAAAGCCTCACAGGTTAAACTGACGGATGTTCCCTCAACTGGCAGGTTTGTTGATGGTTTGGCCGAAGCACCTGATATTTTCTCTGTTTGCCAAAAAATAATTGATTTAGAAAATAATTTATATCATAATAAGAAAAGCAAAAATCAGTGATGGTGAAATAAAAGAGAACAACTGGAAAATCTATAAAATGTGATTTAAAAACACCAAACAAAACCACAGAGATGAGGAGAACTCTTGAGATATGGTATGGTAATTCTCTGTAGAATAATTTACAGGATAATGATTAACACTAAATTACAGTTATATTATCTACAACTAAAAATATTTATTATTGTTTGACATTTTCAAACAACTTCACCTAAAAAAAAGGTCAAGACGTATAATATTAAAATTAAATGTGCCGGACACTTTTAAATTGCCTATTTATCTCCAATACCAAATTAATACTAACTGATATTAATTTGTGGAAACACAAGACTCTAATATCAGGCAGACACTTTTTATTACCCTATTTACATATAACTGATGTTTTGTGAGCAAATGAAGAGGACATTGACAAAGACAGACAACTTTTTTATGACTTTTTGAAGTAGCCAAGGATGCTACTTCTATAAGAAGGTTTATGCAGGTATGGAATTGGAGGCAGGGGTGGTAAGATTATAACATGATTACAGAAAAGCTCATGTCCTCTAACATTGACCCGGTAGCTTGAGGGTCCTGCACGGTATCAATGCTGTTTCTAGGTCTACGATCGTCTGGACAGAGAAGATTTTCCTGTTTTTCCTAAAGAGCATTTTGTTGTAAATTCTTTGCTCTGACTGAGTTTCTTTTTTCTATCAGCCCTATTTGTTTTCTGTGTGAGAAAATATGTCAAAAGCCTGCAGTATATCAGGAAACCATTTTATTTGAAAATTGTTTTTCTGTATTGTTTATCTCCACAAATATTTTTATATGTGTGAAATTATTATCTGAATATAGCTCTAGTCACAAATATATGCATGAATCACACACTTAAACAATAAATCAAACCTACCCAGTACAGTGATGGCTGAAGGCTCAGATGTTTGAGATCTCAGAGTTTTGCTGTTAAAGGCCTGACAGCTGCAGTTTCCACTGTTACTCATGTTAACATCCATCAGTCTGAGCGCTGATCCAGTATCAAGCAGCTGATCTCCATTCAGAAACCACTTAAACTGGGCAGGAGGTCTGGATCCAACTGAGCAGGTGAGGCTGATGTCTGACCCCACAGCAAAGTATCCTTGTGGAGGAGATGAGATCAAATTGATATTTTCTGGGCCATCTAAATGTAGAAGGGACATAGAAAAGTTACGTTGGGTGGATGAAAAATGTATTTCACACAACTACATTGCTTCACATCATGTCAACAGAAAAAACGATCTCATCCATCTTTTATTCAGCTTATCAGACATATCTAATATTCTGAAATCTAAAATGATGTCTAAACACTCTGATGCTTGTGTGCAGATGTTTTCAGATAAACTACTGAACATTTAGTTTAGTAACTCACAGCTGATGGAGAGGTTTATTGGATCACTGGTACCAGTACTGACAGGGTTGGACACATTACACCTGAATGGTCCCTGGTCAAAGCGGGTCACAGTGATTATAGTCAGATTGGAGCCTCCATCAGTGAGCTGAACTCTGTCACTTGCTGTAACCTCAGAGCTGCCGTTCAACCAGAGGAAAGAGAGAGAGGATCCAGAGGCAGAGCAGGACAGAGAGACAGAAGCACTGAACTCAACCAAGTCTGTGCTGCTGGAAGTTACCAACACATTGGAGACTTTCTCTGTGAAAGAAAAATACAACAATAGAAAATAAGCATTAAAATAATTACAAATCAATTCCAGCTGAACTATGTCATGTTAAGGAGGATATATTACATACACAACCTAAAATGACAGAATAGCAATAATTGTAAGAAATACTGTACCAATCAAAATCTTGAAATATTTTTATTTGTAAAAATAAATGAATCAACTCCCTTTAAGTGACTATTCTGAACAGAATAAATGAGATTAATTGAGTTCTCAGCTTGTTCTTTGCTTTATGGGGATCAATATTACCTCCAAATAAACCATTCAGTTTCTTACAGCCACTTTTTAAAAGTCTTTATTATCACAGTCTTAAGAAAAAGATGAATTATTGCAAGAATGTATTATTACAGAGTAGAGATGTAACAAACATGTCCAAATCATTACAGGTATTTTTACATGTTCAATATATTGTAAACTTGTTTAAATATTGCAAAAACAATTAAGCTGTTGAATTTCTACATCTGCTCACCGTATATCACCAGAGTAGTAAGGCCATTCTGGATTTTTCCATCTTGTATAATGTTAACAGTGTATTCTCCAGTGTCATCCAGAGTGAGACTCCTGAGCCCCAAAGACGCAGTAGATGGGAAGAAGGTGATCCTGCCTTCATACTCAGGTCCAGTAGTTTCTTCTGAGTTAATCATGATTATTATAGTCGTAGAGAAATTAACATTCCAGCTCACAGATTGAAACGGTTTCTCTGATGGAGACAGTGTTGTAGTGAACATCACAGTTCCTCCTACAGCTGCATTCAGATGATCATCGGGCAACACACCAACTCCTTCAGTGAAACCTGCGGGAGAAGAATAGCAAAGTGCTGTTGTTACTCAAACATATAAAACAGTTGATGAATATATAAAGATTATCATGAAATATAGCAGGTCTGAAGAGTTTGAGTTATTTTCATTAAAGTCTAATGTCCGCTTTTCCAGATAATACTACACACAATTCTGGTTGAGTTTCAGGAACTCGCTCAATAATCGCGTGGTTATTAAAACTGTTAACCAGCTGTTGTTTTTGGTGACTTGTTGCTATTCTAAGCCCTTGGCGAACAACCGAAGGAAAATCTGACTTTTTGTAAAGAGACCACAAGTTATACTGAACATCTTAATTTTGAGACTTACTTGCAAATGTCACAAAAACAACAAGAAGCTGTAGTAACGAAGCCATTAATTAAATATCTGTGAAGTGTGCAGTTAGTAATGTTCAACTATCAAAGTGACCAAAAATCTACTGACTCAGTATGGTGAATGAAACTCGACTTAACAAGCTGCAGTGTCAGTTTCATGCAACAGAAAACTTCTGCCTTCCTCAAGTGGTGCAACTGTGTTAGTACAAGATGTAAAACTTAAAATGTTGCTATAAAGACGTCCAGATGTCCAGTCACATATATAAAAAATCTCAAAAAGTTTAATTAATCTGTAGAAAATAAAGCAAGTCTGAAAAGGTCACGTTATTTTCATTAGAGGTTTTATTGGGAAAAAAAAGAAAAGAAAAAAGAAGCACACACAGCAGGTTAATTCAAGAAACAAAACTGACACTGACAGATTCACGTACAACATAATTTAGAAACGGGTAGCCAACAGGGGAGCCAACTGAAGCAACCTGATCAAAGGCTTCCCATATTTCTCCTGTCTCCTCTGTCCTCCATCTGAAATCAGTCTTGAGAAATGTGTCCCAAGTCCTGCATCCGGAGGAGAAAGGAGACACGAACTATAGGGTTTAATTGGAATAGATTTAAACTGAGATTCAGAAGGAAGCACTCAACTGTCTTTTAAATGTCTTTTGTTTCCACTCTTCTCTCTCTATACTCATGAAGAACAAATCAGAGAAGTAAAAAGAGTTAAAGTCGCATGATGAACAATTAACGATCAATGAAGAATGACACAAAGGACGAGGAAAACTACGGATTACTAGAGAATTATAAGGATCATGGCACTGCTCTCCTACTCTCATTTAAAATACTTTTGTACAAACCTGCTTCTTCTCTGATCCATGTTATCTGAGCGTATGTATTCAGGTTACATATGATTAAACATGAACTAGAAATGTATTCAACAGATGTCTCATAAAGTAAAAAACAAACAAACAATAAAAAAAGTAAAACTTTAAAGTCAGTGTGAGCAGACAGTTTTTTCTGCCACATCAAGCTCACCTGAGATGGACCCAAAAATGAAGAAGTATATCACAAGTGTATTAGAAAATGTTCCCATTTTTTAAAACAGTCCTTCACTCTTTGTCTTTTCCTTTGCTGATACCGGTACATGAATGTTCATTCAATATATGGTGTCATAAGGAAGTAATGTTGTTATTCTGAAAGGTTAAACTTCATGAACTTGTTAATCATTAACAAACCTTTCTACTAAATGTTTGTGTCAGATTCTGTTTAGTCACATTAAGCTTTCCTTCTGTACTGTAACAGCTAGTTACAGGATGTGTCACTTGGAAGAATTCAACATGATTTATTGTCAGAGAGAAATTAATTGATCTATTTTGTCAATTAGGTTCCAATGACTCATCACAGCAGTGACAGAACACAAGACAGGAACCCAGCCCGTCCCAGAGTCTAGATGTTGGTCCTGAAGATCAACCACTATCACACCAAAACGGGTAACAGACACGCTGGTCCACCTTGTCCATTTCATGCTTTGCCTCTCCAAAGGCAATACTGGGTTGTGAAGTTGGAGAAGTTTTGTGTGGGTGTGTGTGGAATTGTTGTCATAGTGATCCAACAAAACCATCAGGCAACACACCAACTTTAATTAAGCATATAGGAGACATTTTTGTTTGACTAAATGAAATTAAAACATTGCATTTGAAAATGGAAAAAAAAAATAGCTGTAATGTTTTTATTTAAGTGTTTAATTGGAAGTTCACCTGCAAAAAATATATAGAAATTGCTACAAGAAGCAATGATGTGACACTGACAGATGCAGGGACAAATCCAGACAATAGAGCCAAAAGAAGATACAAAAGAAACTTAACAGGTAAAAAAAACCTGACCAAAGGTTTTTCTTGTTTTTCTAAATTGTATCACCCTGTTTCCTCTGTCCATCTGAAATTTAGAAAAATATATCTCATGTACTCAGAAGCTTTTGGAGGAGCTATGATGAAAGATCAAAGGAGTGTCCTTTGCAGAAATGCTTTCATTCAGTGTCTAAAAGAGGAATGATATTGTTACGCCCCACTTAAAAACAAAGTGTTGTCTGGATGGGGAGTAACAAAGTGAAAAAGAAATGATAAACAGCCGCAAAGTACATTTATTACACAAAACAACTAAAATACAACTGAACACAGGGAAGCTCTTTTCTTCAGGGTCTCCAAGGCCAAAACAACAAACAAAGCACCCCCTTTCTAACTAAAAAACAAACCAAGAACTCTCTACCCAAAAACAACAATACAATGGCTGAGCTCCCTGTTCAGCCAAAAAACAGGAGAAAACAATTGCAACAAAAGAGCTTGAGCTGCAACACACCTCAGCTGCAGCTCATGAGGCAGACCTGGATCACAGGAGAGGGAGAAAAGGCTCTCTCACATAGGGATAGCCACTAGAGGTCAGCGAATGTAACAGATACACATCTGTAATATATAAACCATGGTGTGAGGAAGACTTAAAACTTCTGTTTCCGTCTGTTTTAGTCTTTTAGGATGATCAAAAAATTAAAGCGTTTTTGTACAACTTCATAAAGATAGCTATAACTTTTGATAGAAGACTCACATACACATATTTATGGCTTTATCTTATAGAATTCAATATCCCCGTGCTGGGCAAACAGGTTTTAAAAAATTCCTGTCCTCCATTATTTGTCTGTGTGTAAAGGGAGCTCTAAACATAAAGAAATGTTGTGATAAGAAAACAATTTATGATGAAGCTGTTCCAATGATCACATTTAATTGAGCTTTAAATCGGGCTTCAGAAGCACAGATGTATCATTTAAAGGATTTTTGCCCTGACTTCTGTTTCCTCACTGATGAAGATTAAAGCAGAGAAGTAAAATCAATTAAAGTGACACAAGAAAATTTGTGTATTTAAAATTCATTGCGACAACAAGGAGATGTAGATAAAGGGTTACAAAAGAAGAAAAGAAACAAAAACAAAAAGGAAAACTCAAAAAACAAAATAAACCCAAAACAAACAACTTGTGTGATTTCAACATTCAAGAATCAGTGTTCAAAGACTGAAAGAAATAGGAGCATTAAGGATTACCAGAGAAACGAATCAAAACACGGCTCTGTTTATCTCATTTAATGTATACCATCAGTACATAAACCTACTACGTGATCCATGTTATCTGATCTTATCTGAGTATTCTAACTATTAATTAACTAAACTATTAATAAATTAGCGCCAAGTTATCTTAGTGAACTTCTCAAATCACATACTCCTGCTAGAACACTTAGATCTGCCACTCAACTACTTCTGACCCAACCCGGGGTCGCGGAGTATGGGGGTGCCTACTGGGGTCAGCGGGGGAGCTGGCCCCAGGGAGGGGTCACTTGCCCCTCCCTTCCTTCCCTCCCCATCTCCAGCTGCCTCCCTCTTCCCGCTCCACCACAACCACCCACACATGCAGGGCCTTGGAGTAGGGGTATGTCACCAGGGTGCAGAGGAGGCTACCCCCCCCCCCCCCCCCCTCTGTCTCCTTCTGGCTGCCTCTGCCTCAATTTTATCCCACAACTTAGACGTTCACATTACTCACACTCTCATTACACATAGATATAGGATCTTGGGGGTGGGCACGATACACGGAGTCCAAATTACCATCAGGGTGTACACCTCACCCCTGGCGTCGTTGCCCACCTCTCAATTTTAAATACACGTAGACATTGAGGGCTAGCAGGAGGGACTATGCGCTTACCTGCTGCTCTCTGGCAGGTAGCGCCATGCCCTCCTGGGTTTTAAATGCACCTTAGAACACACATGCATCAACATTACAATGAGCGGGTGGAGGGAGGTTTGGAGTCTTCTCTCACCCCCGTTCTCTGCGGCCCGCTGGAGCTAGGGGGAGGAGTTGGCCGTCCGACTGCGGTCTGGAGTGTGGGGCCTCCCTGCTGCTGCGGAGTCGGGGCGGTCTGCCTCCCCCCACCGCAGGGAAAAGGGTAACACCACCTGGGTCTGGGTGCAGTTCCCCCCTCCAGGGGCAAGGGTACCTAGACCCGGTTCGTAGAGTACGCTTGGGGAGTGTGATCGTGTGTACAGCGTCTCTTTATGTCTGTCTCCACGTTGGTTGAGTGTGGAGTAAGTGCATATGAGAGCATGAGGGGGGGAATGGATGTTTGTGTCTGTGTGTGCCTGTATGTCTGTGTCTATATGTCAGGTTGGGCATCAGACGCCACCTCTCTGGGGACATCTCAGGCCCTCCAAGGTTTGGAGGCCTATCTCCCCCCACCACCACTTCCCCTGCCAGTGGCGGACTCCCTCAGACATCGGTGCGTTGGTGGTTCTTTGTGTCTGGGGATGGGCGTCCGGGTACACACCAGCTCACTCCTTGGCGGCCGCTTGTCGGGGCCTGGAGCCTGGGGCTCGCTCGGGCCACTTCGGAGGTGGGGTGCCCCCGGCCTCTCGGCCTGGGGCTCGGTCACTCAGGCACAGCTGGCTGCCGGCGGAGCTCACGGGCGCGTCACTGCAACTCCCCCTGGCTTCTGCTCCGCGGCTGCTGAGTGAGCCCTCATCCGGGACTCTCCTCAGCTCTTTCTGGGACAGTGGCGCGGCTGCCCCTCTGTTGGTCTTCCTTGGTCTCTTGTGTTCTGGGGGCCTCTGGATGTCTGGAGTTTTGATCTCCTCCATACCTACTTCATGCCCTGGGGGACGGGGCTGTGGCCCCCCCACACCCTCTAGCAGATCATTACATGAAGGAACCTTTTAAAAAAACAAGCGCGTCCATGCTCACAGGTGTACACACGGGTGATCACACACACAAACTACACCCTTTTTGGCTCCTACCTCAAAGCACACTGTGTTCTGTTGATCTTATGTGCTGCACAATAATGTTTAATATTTAGTATTTACTGTCATATTCCCATATATCATTGTGATGTTGTTTATTCTATTACTCTTGTTCTCTTCTGCTTGTTTTCCTTTTTCTTTCTCAACAGGTGATCCAGGTGATCGATATATGCATTTTCTTTTTCTTTTTTTTTTCTCTGCCCATTCTGTTGGTTTTTGTTTTTTGCCCTTCTCCCCCGTCCCTCTTCTCAGCTGTTTCTCTTTCCCTCTTTCTTTCTCCCCTTCTTTCCCCCAGTCAAGTCTGTCCCGTATTCAGCAAGTGAAAATAAAATAAACAATAAAAGGTGAATCAAATAGACCATTATGGCAAGGCTGGGATGGTCAATTTGGTAAAGTAAATCCGTTGGGCATCTTTTTTTGCCTTTAGACAATAATTCTGATGGCAAAAGAGCCAAACGGGACAGGCAAAAAAAAAAAAAAAAAAGGATTACTAGAGAAACGAATCAAAACACGGCTCTGTTCATCTCATTTAATGTATACCATCAGTACATAAACCTACTACGTGATCCATGTTATCTGATCTTATCTGAGTATTCTAACTATTAATTAACTAAACTATTAATAAATTAGCGCCAAGTTATCTTAGTGAACTTCTCAAATCACATACTCCTGCTAGAACACTTAGATCTGCCACTCAACTACTTCTGACCCAACCCAGATCTCGGCTGAAGTCCCGGGGTGACCGTGCATTTGCTCTGGCTGTCCCGGTACTGTGGAATACCCTCCTCTCGACCTCCGCACATCTGATTCCATTGCACTGTTCAAATCACGACTAAAAACCCACTTATTCAATCTTGCCTTTCCCTCTAGTTAATATTTCTTTTATGATTTTATATTATGCACTTTTATGCTCATTTAATTTCTTGTTTGCTCTGTACCTGTTGCTTTCCTATGTATCAGTGACAGCTACCTGCTTGCATACTTAGTACTTGCTTTGGTCCTATTTCTATTATCGTCCTTCTATTCTCTATGTTACTTGTTAAGCACCTTGGCATACCCTTGGTTTTTAAGTGTGCTTTATAAATAAAGTTTATTATTATTATTATTATTATTATTATTATTATTATTATTATTATTATTATTATTATTATTATTCCTGTGTAGAATATTCAGGTTTCAAATGATTATACATGAACTAGAAGTATTCAGCAGATATCTCATGAAAACAGTGATATAAATATTAGCCAAACAAATGAGTTTAAGGACATATTGAAAGGAAAATGAGGACGTAAAACTTTAAAGTCAGTGTGAACAGGTTTTTTTTCTGCCACATCAAGCAGTGAGAGCTCACCTGAGACGGCACCGAGAATGAAGAAGTATATCAGAAATGTTTCCATTTCTAAAGTGGTGTCTTTCACTCTGACTTTTCCTTTACTGATACCAGTACACGAAAGCTAATTTCAATATATGGTGGCATAAGGAAGTAAATGTGTTATTTTGAAAGGTTTAACTTCCTGAACTTGTTAATCTTCAACACAGTTTTCTACTAAATGTTCACCCCCTCATTTTCTTTTTGCACAGTTAACAAGCAATCAAAAATCAAACAAATAAATAAATAACCTGTTTCAGTAAATGTTGTCCTCTATATTTATATGAGTGTTCGGTTTCCCCCCCAAACAACATTTAATAGTAGTAGTAGGAATAGAATAGAATAGTAGAATAGGAAAATATCTCCTATTCCATAAAAGTAGGCTATGGTTTAAAATATGAATAAAAAACAAAATATAATGATGTACAAATCTTCATTTGCACCATTTAAAGTATGATTAAAAAATAAGGTCATTTTGAATTTGATGGCAGCAACACATCTTTAAAAAGTTTTGGCTGTGTAGCATCCCGTCTTCAACAACAGTCTATAAACATCTGGGAAGAGAAGAGACCAGATTCTGAACTTTTTGGAGGGGAATGTGTTCTCATGTTTTCTGACATATGATTCTGCTCAAGAGACCTGGCTCTTATTGCTGTATTTTATACTTCATGACACTCAAAATTTTTTCAGTTGGTGATATATGAAGCTATGTTATTATGGAGTAACATGATGGAGAACATGTGTCAGGTTTTGTATTGTTGATTATCATTTATGCTTAGAAATATCTACTTATATATGCTTAGAGTTTTATAATTAGTTTTAGATTGGTAGAGGTTTGATCCTTGATAGTCTGCAAACTTTGTGTGCATTAGAGAGCACTCTGGGAGCATGGGAGAGGTCGTACCTTCTCTTATTGTTTTATGGTAGGATAAACGTATCTATATCTGTTTTAGTCTAAGTGGCTTTTGTTTAGATGAACTGCTGGACTTCCAGACCAGCAGGTTTAGGGAAGTCATTTATGGGGTCACACTCTGACCCCCCCCCCCCCCCCCCCCCCCCCCCACGCACACACACACACACAAACTTACACAACGCACAGGCAAGGTACTCTTTGTTTGTATGTAGACGTCATATGTTAATGAAGCTATGTATATTCATGTAACCTCAATAAAAGAGCAGTGTTACGGGGGAGCGGACGAGAGCAACTGGGGTCAAGCGAAGGAACGGCGTTTGTCCGGTTCTCTCCCGTGCACGAGAAACATGAAGAACTTTGCCTACTCGTGTCTTGTTTGGCTGTGTAGCAAATTGTCCTTAACGTTCCAGCGAATAGGTTCAAGCTACAAACCTATCAACATGTTTCTGTAAAACATGCATACACCTTTCAGCATTTATGAAGCCAGTTTTAAAGTACTTTGGCCCAGAGAAGAAGGCAGTTTTCCTGGATGATGTTCAGCAATTTTCAGTCACAGTTTTTTCAAATTGATTAATGTCTGCCCATCGTTACTTTAAATAAGTCTGCCTCTCTAAGATGATGTTTTTATACTCAGTTATGTTACTGATGTTCTACAAGCATTTTCTTTTAGTACCGCTCAGATCTTCAACATTTTGATGCCCCTGTCCCAAATTTTGAGGTATCCAATGTAGCTGGATAGGCAAATGTATGACATGAGAGTACTTAGAAAATTTAGTCAGAAGCCTCTCAGCAGTGTTGGAAAATCAACAACCTGTAGATGTCCCAGGGAGTTTTTGCTTAGACCAATGAACAATGAATTAAATACATGAATAACAATCTCCAGTTCAAAGTGTGTCACAATGGGACTTAACTTGGCAATATTTCTTATGTGATAAAAGAGACTGATGTTACTGAGAGATGATTTAGTGAAATGTTACAATAAAACCCAGAGCTTTCATTATCTTAGGCATAAATCTGTCAGGGGAACAAACAAGGACTTCAGTTTTTTGATCATTAAAACTGGAGGAAGTTTTCAGCCATCCAACTTTTAATAGAGTCTAAGTTCCTAAATGACTGTAACTGTTGAATCAGAGGAAAGTCAAAGGGGCAGAGTGACTCTGTAAAAGAAGTGGTAAAATGGTTTCATCGTTGATATCAGCTAACAACGAGGCTGAAGATAAACATTAAAATATTTCATTGAAGTCCATCTAAATTATGTTATGTTGAGGCTTTTTCAAAGGTTTGTATTATATTATATTTAGCTTAAAAACACAAAGTAGAACTATAATTTTTGAAAAAAGCTTAGACGTTGCAGTAAAAGACCACTAAAAATGTTTCAATCATTTCTCTGATATCATGTTGAATATCTACTCGGGTAAAATGACTCAATAATGTCATATATTAAATTTAGAACTTAGTTTAAGCTTTGTTTACAGAGTATCCAAACTCTGTGGTGCCTCCAGCCTCGTCTTTATATTGGTTGATAGGTTTGTAGTTTGAACCTATTCGCTGGAACTTTCAAGACAATTTAATTACACAGCAAAAGCAAGACACGAGTAGGCAAAGTTCTTCGTGTTACTCATGCATGAGGGAGAGAACCACGACAAACGCCGTTCCTTCACTTGACCCCAGTCGCTCTCGTCCACTCCCCCATAACATTGTTCTTTTATTGAGCTCACATGAATATACATAGGTTTATTAACACAAGACATCTACATACACACAAAGATTACCTTGCCTGTGTGTTGTGTAAGTATGTGTGCGTGTGTGTGTGGGGTCAAGATGTGACCCTGTGAAGACTCCCCAAAGCTGGTGCCAGGAGTCTAGCGGTCCATCTAAACAAAAGGCTCTTACACTCAAACAGATATACGTGTGTTTGCTATACCATATATCAGCAAGAGAAGATACGACCTCTCCTAGGAGGTGTGTGATCTATGCCAGAACACTCTGTAGAGGAGTGAACGCACCCCCCTCTTCATGCTACACAGAGTTGCTACAGACCTCCTAAGATGAGACATTCTTTCAATCTACAAATGATTATATACTTCTAAGCATATATGAGTAAATATTTCTAAGCATAAATGACAATGAACAATACAAATCTAACATTGGTAATCAGTAAGACCTAAATGTATAAAAGTTCATTACATTTATTATAGTTTTTTTTTAAATCCAGTTTTCAAACTCTTTTGTACAGAATGTGTTATGCATTATTAGAGATGTACAAAAACAAGAAAGAAAAGTCTCCTGGAGGCCAAGGCAATGCCATCCAAAGTAAGTATCTCGCTAGGCACCATGTTTTTTATGAGTTTTTAGGGTATTTAGAGTAAAACAACCTCAGTTTCAGGTGAATTTAAAAGTAGAAAATTAGAGGTCATCCAGACCTTTATATCTTTGGGTCTTCAGGTCACTTGCTTAGTTTGTGAGAGGTTGTGAGAAACCTTCTTTTGGTTGGTGCAGTAGTGCTGCTGCCAACACAACGTTAAGAGTGATAATACAATTAATTTGGAAAAAAAAAGTTTTTCTACCTGTATTGTTGTATATATATGTGTGTATATGAATGTGGAAAAGACCAAAGACACCAAAGAGATTATGGCAGATTTCAGGAGAAGTCATTCCCAGCATACCCAATTGAACATCTACTGCGCTGCTGTGGCCAAGAAGGCCTAATCTCTCCTCCACTCCACTAAACTCTTGAATAGCTCCATTCATGAGGCTGTCAGAAGACTGAATTCTTTACTACCTCCCACCTACCCCCCAACACACTCTCACACAGTAAAACTTTACAGTACTGCTTTTCTCAGCAGCATAAGGTCTGCAAAACATTTGAAGGCTTTCTGTAATCATCCAGATTTTTACAACATATAGATTGAGTTCACCATTAAAACATACAGGACCACATTTATGAGTGATAAACTGATGCAAGAGCAAGGGCTACAACCTCTGTGTATTTGTTGTATTTATTTTACATTTAATGATCAATAAGAGGCTACAGACAGAAACCTATATCAAAATAATAGCAACTTAAAAAAAACCTTCATATTTATTGTTGTAGGCTAATAATTTATAAACAATCTTCATATGTCCTGTTAAAATATTTTCATAATGACCCCAAAAAATGTTATAACCAACAAACTAACAAAAACAATAACTTTTGTCTTCCTGGAGCAGATAGAGACTTCACAAATGTTTCATCTGCAGGACAAGAAAAGATAGACATTTTTTTTCTAGCAGACAAACACTATAAACTGCATGCGAGTGGGCATTAGCTTTCAGCACTATTGGAAAAATGATAGATTTTTATACAGAGAAAAAAATCTTTCAATCTTTTCCTTATTGTATAAGTATAATGTATAATGATATTCTTTCTTAATAAAGCACAACAGTGAATTTAATACTTACCTTAAAATGGAAATACAGTTCAATTTTTCTTATCATTTGGGGAAGTGTTCTCATACACATGTTCTCCTGGTCAAAAAAAAAGATTTTGATACAGTAATTTTATTTATACTTTCTTTATTTTGTTATTAAAAATGTGAAAGTTAAATGGTCTGTATTTGTATAGCGCTTTACTTAGTCCCTATGGACCCCAAAGCGCTTTACACTACATTCAGACCAATGAATGTAGTGTGATGGCAAGCTACATTGTAGCCACAGCCACCCTGGGGCGCACTGACAGAGGCGAGGCTGCCGGACACTGGCGCCACCGGGCCCTCTGACCACCACCAGTAGGCAACGGGTGAAGTGTCTTGCCCAAGGACACAACGACCGAGACTGTCCGAGCCGGGGCTCGAACCGGCAACCTTCCGATTACAAGACGAACTGCGAACTCTTGAGCCACGATCGCCCCCAATATTTTAAATGTATATTAAAATATTACTCACCTGTATTATGTGTCTGTGGATTTTTGTTGGTTCTAAATATAATAAATGAAGCATTATCAAAGTCTTTCCACAAAGTTACACAAAACTGTAACACTAAACATTTACATTTATTTAAATCCAATTTTAATGACAAATGATAAAGACTTGTTTGTTCAAACAAACAGTGCACTGAAATACTTGCACCTCTGTGGTTATTTCATGAAATGATATGATGTTAAATGAATTACACATAACATTGCTAAGTTAAGAACAAGCATATGCTTATGCTTTTGCTTATGTGTTTAGAAGTGGACTGAGTACACAAATTCCTAGACTAATAAGATCATTAAGAAATGATGCACCTACCTTCGCCTATAAAAGTAGTATCCTACACCACAAGCAACAGCAACGATGGCAAAACATGCGATTACAATTCCAGCGATACAACCTGCGGCACATTCTGATGATTGGTCTGGGGAAGTTCAAATAGAGATAAAATAAAGATGACACAAAGTTGTCTCACCATCTCAAAACTCTCCAATAATTTCTCTCTTTGTTTGATTTCATAATTGAACAGGTTTCAGAGGACTTTTGGTCAGTGCATTACTGTCTTTGTCTGGAGAGCACTTGTATTTGTCAAAATGATGAATGCACTGTGTAGTTTCAGCAAATATTTTGCTGAAGATTAATGTTTTGATAAAGGGTAGTTAAGTGTTAGGATACATTTCCAAAATTTAGTTCATGGAAAATATTAAAACTACAGGAAACGTACATCATTTAAACTATTAGTGGTACCATACTATAGCAGGGCTCTAGAGTGTGGAATGCTCTCCCTCCATGATTGCATTTATTCTTTTAAAAAGCAGCTCAAGACTCATTTATTTAGATTGGCTTTTAATTAGATTTGTGCTGAATGTTTGATTGGGCTGTTTTATACACTCAACAAAAATATAAACGCAACACCTTTGTTACTGTTCCCATTCCCCATGGGATGGACGTAGAGACCTAAAATTCATCCCAGATACACAATATAACCATCCCTCCCAAACAGTGGTCACAAATCAGTCCAAATGTGTGGTAGTGGGCACATCTGCTATATTGAGATAATCCATCCCACCTCACAGGTGTGCCACATCAGGATGCTGATCTGACATCATGAGTAGTGCACAGGTGTACCTCAGACTGCCCACAACAAAAGGCCACCCTGGAATGTGCAGTTTTGTCTCACAGCAAAATGCCACAGATGCCACAAGCAATGAGGGAGCGTGCAATTGGCATGCTGACAGCAGGAATGTCAACCAGATCTGTCGCCCGTGCATTGAATGTTCATTTCTCAACCATAAGCCGTCTCCACAGGCGTTTCAGAGAACATGGCAGCACATCCAACCGGCCTCACAACCGCAGACCTCGTGTAACCACACCAGCCCAGGACCTCCACATCCAGCAGGTTCACCTCCAAGATCGTCTGAGACCAGCCACCCAGACAGCTGCTGGAACAATTGGTTTGCACAACCAAACAATTTCTGCACAAACTGTCAGAAACCGTCTCAGGGAAGCTCAACTGCATGCCCGTCGTCCTCATCGGGGTCTTGACCTGACTCCAGCTCGTCGCCGTAACAGACTTGTGTGGGCAAATGCTCACATTCGATGGCGTCTGGCACGTTGGAGAGGTGTGCGCTTCACGGATGAATCATGGTTCACATTGTTCAGGGCAGATGGCAGCTGAGAATGTCCCAGTTCTTGCATGGCCAGCATACTCACCGGACATGTCACCCATTGAGCATGTTCGGGATGTGCTTGACCGGCGTATACGACAGCGTGTACCAGTTCCCACGAATATCCAACAACCTCGCACAGCCATTGAAGTGGAGTGGACCAACATTCCACAGGCCACAATTGACAATCTGATAGACTCCATGCGACGATGTGTTGCACTGCATGAGGCAAATGGTGGTCACACCAGATACTGACCGGTTCTGGGTCCCCAGACCCCCAATAGCGCAAAAAACTGCACATTCCAGGGTGGCCTTTTGTTGTGGGCAGTCTGAGGTACACCTGTGCACTACTCATGATGTCAGATCAGCATCCTGATGTGGCACACCTGTGAGGTGGGATGGATTATCTCAATATAGCAGATGTGCCCACTACCACACATTTGGACTGATTTGTGACCACTGTTTGGGAGGGATGGTTATATTGTGTATCTGGAATGAATTTTGGGTCTCTACGTCCATCCCATGGGGAATGGGAGCAGTAACAAAGGTGTTGCGTTTATATTTTTGTTGAGTGTATGTATATCTGTTCTTATATTATTGTGAAGCACTTTGTGGTTTTTATCCTGTGACGAGTGCTATATAAATAAATTGAGGTAGATCTGGCAGATTGTGTGGATTTAGAAGAGCAGGTCAAATTGAACCTCTCTGTAAATTTACACCTTACTGCAGTTTGTATGTTCCAGTGATCCTGCGTAAGGGATTCTGACAACATCTATGATAGCAGAATAAGCATTGAACGAAATAAGCATTTGAATAGGATGACTCCAGGACTCACTGGAGAGATTGCCCCTAAGGACCGAACACTATTAAAAATACAGTAGATGAACATGAACAGTTGGATAGAAGTCAAATTTTAAGTGTCTTTAATATTGATATGGATATTTTTTGGGAACTTCAATTTGAAAATGTTCTGGTCCATCTTGAAGGACACCTAATAAAGTAATACACACAATAAATGTGTTCATTGCATTAAAATAAAAAATAAATTGCAATGATTGATTAAATATATTGTTAGTAGTAGTACCAATATTGTACCTCAATATTATATAACCATACGTGTGAACAGTTAGTGTGAACTGAACAGCATGTTACTTACAGTTAACAATCAGAACATATTTAACTCCATCACTGTTGACAGGGTTGCTGATATTACAAAAATATTCTCCTTCGTCTTTCTTCTTCAAAGTGTTAAAAGTCAAAACTCTGTTATTGTCAGAAAGGGTCATGTTGTCAGTCAGGGTCAGTTTGGAGCCATCCTTCATCCAGTTTCTGGTAAAGACTGAGCCAGAAGCCTCACAGGTTAAGCTGACAGAAGTCCCCACAGCTGGCAGGTTTGTTGAAGATTTAAGCAAAATTGAAGCACCTGATATTTTCTCTGTTTGCCAAGAGACAGATTTTTAAGAAAGAAAATGCACATACAATTCTTTACATACAGGTTAGAAACTAAGAGATAAGAGAGTTTTATCTGCTTGCTGGTGATGCATACCTGTATGATCCTGTCTCAAAAAATGTAACGCTAAGTAGTGCTAAATACTAGCATTTTTAATATTATGAACATCCTGATGATATGGTTCTTTAGCTTAACTATGTCGTAGCAATGATGACTCCCAAAGCTATTAAAATTACCTAGTGTTCCTATTAATTCATTATTAATCCCCAATGTACAATTATCCCACGCTGATTGAATATATATTTAAAACAAGTGGATAACAATTTATTTATGCTTTACTTAATTGCAAATAAAAAAATACCCTCAAAAATGTCTTTCTTTCACCCTGAAACCATAAATTAACCAAATAATATTTACTACCTGTCAGCACGTCAGAAATGAACTGAAGACTTTTTTGCCGGCTTGTACAAATTGTGATAATGTTAGGCTAATCGCATAAAGCTCACAATATGTAATGAAATCATAACAAACGTTGTTATCATAACAGCCACATGTTAAACAAAGAAGAATTTATTTAACATGTGGCTGAGAATCCAGAGAGCAAAGAATGCTTGAATCACACACTTTAACAATAAATTAAACTTACCCAGTACAGTGATGGCTGAAGGCTGAGATGTTTGAGATCTCAAAGTTTTGCTGTTAAAGGCCTGACAGCTGCAGTTTCCACTCTGACTCATCTGAACATCCATCAGTCTGAGCTCTGATCCAGTATCAAGCAGCTGATCTCCATTCAGAAACCACTTAAACTGAGCAGGAGGTCTGGATCCAACCGAGCAGGTGAGGCTGATGTCTGACCCCACAGCAAAGTATCCTTGTGGAGGAGATGAGATCAAATTTATATTTTCTGGACCATCTAAATGTAGAGGGGACATAGAAAAGTTACGTTGGGTGGATGAAAAATGTAAAAGAATATTACATTCAGTTTCTCTTGTGAAATCGTAAAAGTATTTCACACAACTACATTGCTTCATATCATGTCAACAGAAAAAAGATCTCATCCATCTTCTATTCAGCTTATCAGACATATCTAATATTCTGAAATCTAAACAGATGTCTAAACACTCTGATGCTTGTGTGCAGATGTTTTCAGATAAACTACTGAACATTTAGTTTAGTAACTCACAGCTGATGGAGAGGTTTACTGGATCACTGGTAACAGTACTGACAGGGTTGGACACACGACACCTGAATGGTCCCTGGTCAAAGCGGGTCACAGTGATTATAGTCAGATTGGAGCCTCCATCAGTGAGCTGAACTCTGTCACTTGCTGTAACCTCAGAGCTGCCGTTCAACCAGAGGAAAGAGAGAGAGGATCCAGAGGCAGAGCAGGACAGAGAGACAGAACCACTGAACTCAACCAAGTCTGTGCTGCTGGAAGTTACCAACACATTGGAGACTTTCTCTGTGAAAGAAAAACAAAATAGTTTCATTGTTGGCATCAAAAATAGAAAATAAGCATTGAAACAATTACAAATCAATTCCAGCTGAACTATGTCATGTTAAGGAGGATATATTACATACACAACCTAAAAGACAGAATATCAATAATTGAAAGAAATACTGTACCAGTCAAAATCTTGAAATATTTTTATTTGTATAAATAAATGAATCAACTCCCTTTAAGTGACTATTCTGAACAGAAAAAATGAGACAGTTGAGTTCTCAGCTTGTTCTTTGTTGCATGGGGATCAATATTACCTTCAAATAAACCATTCAGTTTCTTACAGCTACTTTTTAAAGGCTTTGATATCACAGTCTTAAGAATAAGATGAAGTATTTCAAGAATGCATTACTGCAGTGAGTAGAGATGTAACAAACATGTGCTAATCATTGCAGGTGTTTTTACATGTTCAATATATTGTAAACATGCTTAAATATTGCAAAAACAATTAAGCTGTTGAATTTCTACATCTGCTCACCGTATATCACCAGAATAGTACGGCCATTCTGGGTTTTTCCAGGTTGTATAATACTAACACCGTATTCTCCAGTGTCATCCAGAGTGAGACTCCTGAGCCCCAAAGACGCAGTAGATGGGAAGAAGGTGATCCTGCCTTCATACTCAGGTTCAGTAATAGTCTCTGAGTTAATCATGGTTATTATAGTCATACTGAAATTAAAACTCCAGTTCACAGATGTAAACGGTTTCTCTGATGGAGTCAGTGTTGTAGTGAACATCACAGTTCCTCCGACAGCTGCATTCAGACGATCATCAGGCAACACACCAGCTCCTTCAGTGAAACCTGCGGGAGAAGAATAGAAAAGTGCTGTTGTTACTCAAACATATAAAACAGTTGATGAATATATAAAGATTAGCATGAAATATAGCAGGTTTGAAGAGTTTGAGTTATTTTCATTAAAGTTTAATGTCAGCTTTTCCAGATAATACTGCACATAATTCTGATCGAGTTTCAGGAATCGCTCAATAATCGCGTGGTTATCAAAACTGTTAACCAGCTGTTGCTTTTGGTGACTTGTTGCTATTCTAAGCCCTTGGCGAACAACCGAAGGAAAATCTGACTTTTTGTAAAGAGACCATAAGTTATACTGAACATCTTAATTTTGAGACTTACTTGCAAATGTCACAAAAACAACAAGAAGCTGTAGTAACGAAGCCATTAATTAAATATCCGTGAAGTGTGCAGTTAGGAATGTTTTACTATCAAACTGACCAAAAATCTACTGACTCAGAATGGTGAATGAAACTCTACTTAACAAGATGCAGTGTCAGTTTCCTGCACAAAGAGAATTGTAGATTGTTTTGTTTTGTTTGTTTGTTTCTGTAATCTGATGCACCAGAAAACTTGCAGGATGCCTCCCTCATGTGGTGCAACTGTGTTAGAGCAAGATATAAAACTTGAATTGTTGCTATAAAGATGTTGATGTCCAGTCACATTAAAAAAATAAATCTCAAACATTTTAATTGATTAGTAGAAAATAAAGCAAGTCTGAAAAGTTCAAGTTATTTTAATCAGAGATTTATTCAAAAAGAAAAAAGAAAAAGAAGAACACTCAGCAGGTTAGTTCAAGAAACAAAACTGACACTGACAGATTCACGTACAACATAATCTAGAAACAGGTAGCCAACAGGGGAGCCAACTGAAGCAACCTGATCAAAGGCTTCCCATATTTCTCCTGTCTCCTCTGTCCTACATCTGAAATCAGTCTTGAGAAAGGTGTCCCAAGTCCTGCATCCGGAGGAGAAAGGAGACACGAACTATAGGGTTTAATTGGAATAGATTTAAACTGAGATTCAGAAGGAAGCACTCAACTTTCTTTTAAATGTCTTTTGTTTCCACTCTTCTCTCTCTATACTCATGAAGAACAAATCAGAGAAGTAAAAAGAGTTAAAGTCGCATGATGAACAATTAACGATCAATGAAGAATGACACAAAGGACGAGGAAAACTACGGATTACTAGAGAAGCCCTGAGAGAATTATAAGGACCATGGCATTGCTCTCCTACTCTCATTTAAAACACTTTTGTACAAACCTGCTTCTTCTCTGATTCATGTTATCTGAGCAGGAAGATTTTTTTCTGTTTATAATATTAAGGTCACATATGATTAAACATAAACTAGAAATGTATTCAACAGATGTCTCAAAAAGTAAAAAACAAACAAACAATAAAAAAAGTAAAACTTTAAAGTCAGTGTGAGTTTTTTCTGCCACATCAAACAGTGAGAGCTCACCTGAGATGGACCCAAAAATGAAGAAGTATATCACAAGTATATGTGTTTCCATTTCTAAAACAGTCCTTAACTCTTTGTCTTTTCCTTTGCTAATACCGGTACATGAATGTTCATTCAATATATGGTGTCATAAGGAAGTAATGTTGTTATTCTGAAAGGTTAAACTTCATGAACTTGTTAATTATTAACAAACCTTTCTACTAAATGTTTGTGTCAGATTCTGTTCAGTCACATTAAGCTTTCCTTCTGTACTGTAACAGCTAGTAACAGGATGTGTCACTTGGAAGAATTCAACATGATTTATTGTCAGAGAGAAATTAATTGATTTATTTTGGCAATTAGGCTCCAATGACCCATCACAGCAGTGATAGAATACAAGACGCTGGTCCACCTTGTCCTTTTCATGCATTGCCTCTCCAAAGGCAATACTGGGTTGTGAAGTTGGAGGTGTTTGTTTGTATGTGTGTGTGTGTTGTGTGTTTGTTTGTTTTGTCTCGCGGTGTATGGGCAGACTGCAAATCAATAAGATTTGAATAAAGTCACCATTGACCATTGACCATGGCGGCTTGGAGGGGTTTTGTGACCAGTTTGAGATGGCCAGCATGTGAGTTACATGAATGAAAATTTGAAAAGCATAAAGACAGAAAAGCACTGAGATTTAAGCACACAAACTGAAGACTGATCGATTCACTCAAAGCAAGCAAAAAGAATGACTGGACTAAAGTAAGGATGTCAGTGTCGACTTTGACAATGTAGGTAAGTAGAAGTAATGTATTAATAGTAATAATAACTTAATAAGTAACAGTAATGTTGATGAAAATAATATCAGTGCCTTCTCACAGAAAAATACAACTTTTGTGCATTTAATCCATCTATCCATCCAGTTGCTTCCGTTTATCTGGGTCCGGGTCGTGGGGGCAGCAGCCTAAGCAGAGGAGCCCAGACCTCCCTCTCCCCAGCCACCTCCTCCAGCTTATCTGGGGGAACACCAAGGCGTTCCCAGGCCAGGCGAGAGATACAATCTCTCCAGCGTGTCCTGGGTCTGCCTCGGGGCCTCCTCCCGGTGGGACAGGCCCGGAAAACCTCGCCAGCATCCTTGTCAGATGCCCGAACCACCTCAACTGCCTCCTTTCGATGTGGAGGAGCAGCGGCTCTACTCTGAGCCCTCAAGTCGAATGGCCGAACTTCTCACCCTATCTCTAAGGGAGAGGCCAGCCGCCCTTCGGAGGAAACCCATTTCCGATGCTTGTATTCGCAATCTTGTTCTTTTGGTCACTACCCACAGCTCGTGGCCATAGGTGAGGGTAGGGCTGTAAATCGACCAGTAAATTGAGAGCTTCGCTTTTACACTCAGCTCTCTCTTCACCACAACAGACCAGTACAACATCCACATCACTGCAGCCGCTGCACCAATCCATCTGTTGATCTCCCGCTCTCTTCTCCCATCACTCGTGAACAAGACCCCGAGATACTTAAACTCCTCCACTTGGGGCAGGAACTTGTTCCTGACCCAGAGTGGGCACTCCACCCTTTTCCGGCTGAGGACCATGGCCTCAGATTTGGAGGTGCTGATCCTCATTCCCACTGCTTCACACTTGGCTGCGAACCGTTCCAAGGCGAGCTGGAGGCCCTCACCTGATGAAGCCAACTGGACCATTTTCTGCATTTAAATGGTTATAAATGACTTTTTGCCCTATAATCTGTGAAACAAATGTCAAGCATATCTCTTGTGAATGATAGTAAGCCGTTTTAAGCCAGAAAGAACATTTCTGTTGATGCTGCAATCAGTTTTTGTAAAAAATAAAATAAAAAAAAGAAAGAAAGAAAAGAAGAAAAAAAACAGATTTTGGCAAAGCAAATTTTATATATCCTTCATTTATGAATGCATGACTCTCACTGTAAAAATTACTTTTTCAAGTGAGTTCAGGCCAAGCGGGCAGGAGAAATTGCACCAAAACACAACAACAACCCAAAGATACTTTAAGTGGCTAAAAAAGACTGGACTGATTATAATGTAGAACATGGAGTATGTACTATACCGCAGTCATAAAGATACTTGCAAACTGTTCAATTCTTTATATTTATTAAGGCGGCATATCAGCTTCTTAGACCCTTCTGTTAAATCGAGCCTCAGAAACCTCGGCGTCATATTTGACAGCTCAATGTTGCTGTCACGGCTGGGGCAGCAGTCGTGTTGTGGAATGAAAGGAGGACCCAAAATGCAGGCAGCCGACTGATGATATGAGTGAGAGTTTATTTACAGGTGACAGTGGCAGGAACAGACAACGAATCATGAGACATACTAACGGAAACCTAAACTGGGAAAACTAAAGAGCAACTAGAAATTCTCAGGACACGGGGTGAAAGGCAGAGAGATGCAGACTGACGGAGGATACCAAAAACGCAGAGATACACAGACGAACGCAGACCGACACCCACTAAATATACACATACAGGTAATGGGGTAATCACACACAGGAGGGAAGAACAGCTGATCCTAATACACATGATGACTGGAGGACACAAGCTGAACACAATGACAACAGACAGAGACCTTCAGAATAAAACAAGAAATCTAGAACACGAACCGGACACAAGGGAGGAGGACACAGAATACCAAAATCAGAATAACTAGAACAGAGGAAAATAATTATAAAACACAAAACGCTGGGTCAACGACCCAGCACCATGACAGCAGCATTCTAAGCAGCTGGTCTGAAACTATATTTCTAAACTCAAACTAATGGTGTCAAAACCTGAACTTGAGATGATTATTCATGCTTTCATTTCCTCTCGTTTAGACTACTGTAACGGCCTTTTTACTTGTTTTAACAAATCAGCCTTAAATTGTCTTCAGACTGTGCAGAATGCTACAGCATGACTCTTAACAGGCACCAAGAGAAGATCTCATATTACTCCAGTTTTAGCCTCCCTTCACTGGTTGCCTGTAAGTTTTAGTTTTCATTTTAAAATTTTAGTTCTAACCTTTAGGGCCCTACATGGTCAGGCTCCCCAATATTTATCTGACCTTCTGAAACCACATTCATCTTCTCGAGCTTTATGGTCATTAGATCAGAGACTGCTGGTGGTATCGCGCACTCATTTTAAACTCATGGTGATCAGGCCTTTCAGGTAGTGGCACCACGGTTTTGGAATTCTCTTCCACTGTCTCTACGCTGCATGGACTCCAGTGATTCTTTTAAAAAAACAGCTGAAGACATTTTTATTTAGAAAAGCATTTTATTAATTTCCTCTTACATTGTTTTTATTGTTTTATTGTTTTACATTGCTATTTAATGTTACATTGTTTTATATCTCCATTTCTTGTGTTGTAAAGCATTTTGTGATTTTTTTTTTTTATCTGTGAAAAGCGCTATATAAATAAATTTGTGACTCTGTTGGATAGTTGTTATGATCCAGATCATAATTTTCTGTATTGTGGGGGTGGTTTTATTAATTTTCTTCACTGTTTTTTTTGCTTAAGTAAGTTCCAGGTGGAAGCTGACCATTGGTTTGGGAGACTGAATGAGGCTGGCTATTAATTGGGACCCATCCAGACCAGCTGTGCCCTGCCTATATGTACTTCCAGCTTCCAACAAGGCTTTATATGTTTAGCTGTGTGTCGTTGTGTGACCGATTTTCTGCACTTAAACAAAATAAATAAAAACAAGATTAATGATTTTGTACATATTGTAAATATTGCAAATGATCATTTTGAAGAGAACAGACCTGGTAGCTGTATTGTTTTAAAATGTTTTCTCCTGTTTAGTCTAGGGAGGCAGTTAAAAGGCCTGTATTTTGTTTGTTGTTTTGGTTATGCCTGCCGTGAAACTCTCTACCTCAAAAGGAAAATAAATGATTCAGTTTTTTTGAGATATACATTTATTCTTCTTGGACTCAGGGCATGCTAGACACCATTTTCCCTTGCTTCACTGTCTTACTCAGAATTTTAAATACCGAAAACAAACTTAGCAATAAATGAATTGTTTCAACATTGGTTGCATTCTGTTGATATTTTTAGGTCATTTTGGAAGGTTATAAAACATTTTCGGTATCTTTCTGAGTATTTTTAACTAAACAAATGACTAGGGCTGTGGAATGCAGTGAGGAATATATATATGCATAGTGGTTTATTTTCTGTTGATCAATTAAACTGTGACATAATCGGAAAAACATCCGTACTAGTGACTGGACATCACCGTTTTATATCAACATTCCAAGTTTTCCATCTTGCACTAACACAGTTGCACCACATGAGGGAGGCATCCTGCAAGTTTTCTGGTGCATCAGATTACAAAAAAAAAACAACAAAAAAAACTATGACTCTCTTTGCGCAGGAAACTGACACTGCATCTTGTTAAGTAGAGTTTCATTCACCATTCTGAGTCAGTAGATTTTTGGTCAGTTTGATAGTAAAACATTCCTAACTGCACACTTCACGGATATTTAATTAATGGCTTCGTTACTACAGCTTCTTGTTGTTTTTGTGACATTTGCAAGTAAGTCTCAAAATTAAGATGTTCAGTATAACTTATGGTCTCTTTACAAAAAGTCAGATTTTCCTTCGGTTGTTCGCCAAGGGCTTAGAATAGCAACAAGTCACCAAAAGTAACAGCTGGTTAACAGTTTTGATAACCACGCGATTATTGAGCGATTCCTGAAACTCGATCAGAATTATGTGCAGTATTATCTGGAAAAGCTGACATTAAACTTTAATGAAAATAACTCAAACTCTTCAAACCTGCTATATTTCATGCTAATCTTTATATATTCATCAACTGTTTTATATGTTTGAGTAACAACAGCACTTTTCTATTCTTCTCCCGCAGGTTTCACTGAAGGAGCTGGTGTGTTGCCTGATGATCGTCTGAATGCAGCTGTAGGAGGACCTGTGATGTTCACTACAACACTGACTCCATCAGAGAAACCGTTTACATCTGTGAACTGGAGTTTTAATTTCAGTATGACTATAATAACCATGATTAACTCAGAGACTATTACTGAACCTGAGTATGAAGGCAGGATCACCTTCTTCCCATCTACTGCATCTTTGGGGCTCAGGAGTCTCACTCTGGATGACACTGGAGAATACAGTGTTAGTATTATACAACCTGGAAAAACCCAGAATGGCCGTACTATTCTGGTGATATACGGTGAGCAGATGTAGAAATTCAACAGCTTAATTGTTTTTGCAATATTTAAGCATGTTTACAATATATTGAACATGTAAAAACACCTGCAATGATTAGCACATGTTTGTTACATCTCTACTCACTGCAGTAATGCATTCTTGAAATAATTCGTCTTATTCTTAAGACTGTGATATTAAAGAGTGGCTGTAAGAAACTGAATGGCTTATTTATTTTATAAGGTAGTATTGACCCCCATACTATAAAGAACGAACTGAGAACTCAATTAATCTAATTTATTCTGTTCAGAATAGAGTTGATATTGTCAGTTATGTGAATTTAAGTATTTGAAGGTTTTGGTTGGTACAGTACTTTTACTTTTTATGGTTTAATTATAAATATATTGTTTCTATTTTAGGTTTAGCTGCAATTGGAGGTTTTTGTAATTTTAATGCTTATTTTCTATTGTTGATGCCAAAAAATACAACTATTTTATTCTTGTTTTTCTTTCACAGAGAAAGTCTCCAGTGTGTTGGTAGCTTCCAGCAGCACAGACTTGGTTGAGTTCAGTGGTTCTGTCTCTCTGTCCTGCTCTGCCTCTGGATCCTCTCTCTCTTTCCTCTGGTTGAACGGCAGCTCTGAGGTTACAGCAAGTGACAGAGTTCAGCTCACTGATGGAGGCTCCAATCTGACTATAATCAATGTGACCCGCTTTGACCAGGGACCATTCAGGTGTCGTGTGTCCAACCCTGTCAGTACTGTTACCAGTGATCCAGTAAACCTCTCCATCAGCTGTGAGTTACTGGGATTTGTTTATTTTTTTTAATTATTAGGTGATTTAAATAATTTAAATCACAGTGCAGTTAGTTTCATTTAGATGGTTTTGTTTTCATACATTACAGAGTAAGTAGATTTTTTTTATTGTGATATAATGTGGAATGATCTGGCTAATAATGTCACAGTTTCACAATAAGCCAAACTGAATGGTATATACCAGGGTTGTCATACAAAGGCCTGTGGGCCAGAATCAGCCTGACAAAGATTCCCATCTGGCCCATTGGATGGTTTTAGAAAAGGTGAAGGAGGACAGAAATTTTGGACTATTAACTGTTATTCTTTTTAGGTTTTACACCTTTTTGTTCTGATAAAGAACTCCTTCAAGGGCATTCACAATACACCAAAGTACTTAAATGACAGATTTCTGTAATTTTACACATTACTTCTTACATTTTAAACCCAGAGTCAAGCCGAGAGATGTCTTTAATGTAATACACTTCATTTCTTTATCATGTGAAAAATCTTAGACATGCTGTTGAAAAAGCTCCTCTTTGTCTTATACTATGACAGCTGATAAATTGTGTAAGTAAATTTCTCGACACTGGCTGAAATTGGAGTTTCACTGGTTTGACCCACCTAAGAGCAAAGTAGACTGTATGTGGCCCACAATTTAAAATAACTTTGAAATCCCTGCTATATACCTTTAAATGTTTCATACAATTAACATTAACTTTTCTATGTCCCCCCTACATTTAGATGGCCCAGAAAATATCAATTTGATAGTATCTCCACCACAAGGATACTTTGCTGTGGGGTCAGACATAAGCCTCACCTGCTCAGTTGAATCCAGACCTCCTGCCCAATTTACATGGTTTCTGAATGGAGATGAGCATGATACTGGATCAGAGCTCAGACTGATGAATGTTAACATGAGTAACAGTGGAAACTACAGCTGTCAGGCCTTTAACAACAAAACTCTGAGACCTCAAACATCTGAGCCTTCAGCCATCACTGTGCTGGGTAGGTTTGATTTATTGTTAAATTGTGTGATTCATGCATATATTTTTGACTATAGCTATATTCAGATAATAATTTCACACATATAAAATATTTGTGGAGATAAACAATACAGAAAAACAATTTTCAAATAAAATGGTTTACTCATACTGCAGTCTTTTGACATATTTGCTCATGCAGAAAAAAACTGGAGCTGATAGAAAAAAGAAACTCAGTCAGAGTAAGAGATTTACAACAAATCACCCTTTAACACAAGGAAAATGTAATGAAAAGTTATTATACACTTTTTCACTGTAGAGCAAGTGCACTTTGACTGTGATGATTTTTATTTTAATTCAATTTCTTGTGAAGTTGAGAAAAAAAAGGTAGATGCTAGCAGGCAGGGCAGACATGGAAAGTTATAACCAAGTGTCCGGCATAGTATACAGGAACATCTGTGCCGACTATAATTTCAAAACCCTGAGGTCAAATTGGGATACCTTCATTAGGATATTTGAGAATAACCAAGCAAAGATCCTGTGTAACCTTCAGATTCAGATGAACAGGTGATGCCTAACCAACTGGACAGACAAGTGGTGGACAAGTAGAGGAAGACAGCCGTAGTGATAGATGTAGCAATACCAAGTGATAGCAAAATCAGGATGAAGGAACATGTGAAGCTTGAGAAATACTAAGGGCTAATAGAGGAGCTAGAGAAGATGTGGAGGGGGAAGGCAACAGTTGTCTCAGTGGTAATCGGAGGACTCAGGGCAGTGACCCTTAAACTGTCAAGGCAATCCCAGGGAAAACATCCAAGATCTCTATCCAGAAGATCACAGACCTAGGAACAGCATCGATACTACGCAGGAGCCTCAAGCTACCGGGCCTCTGATAGAGAACCCAAGCTTGAAGAATATAAAACCACCCACAGGGGCGAGAGTGGACTTTACTGTATTCATGTTATAATCTTATCACCCCTGTCTCCAACTCCACATCTTCATAAACCTTCTTATAGAGGTAGCATCCTTGGCACCACAAAAAGACATAAATAAAAAGTTGTCTCTCTCTGTCGTTGTCCTCGTCATCTACTCACAAAACATCACTAATATTTAAATAGGGTAAAAAAGTGTCTGGTATCACTTAGTATTAAATTGGTATTGGAGAAAATAGCCAAATTAAAAGTATCCGGCAAGTTTAAATTGAATATTAGATGCCTTGACCTTGAAGGTGAAGTTGTATGAAAATGTCAAACAATAATAAATATTTTTAGTATTAGATAATATAACTCTAATTTAGTGTTGATCACTATCCTGCACATTATTCTACAGAGAATTACCATACCATACCTCAAGAGTTCTCCTCATCTCTGTGGTTTTCTTTGGTTTTTTTAAACTCATTATTTTGAATTTTCAGTTGTTCTTCTATTTCACCATCACTGAATTTATTGTATAAATTTGGTATTCAACTGATCATCTACTTTTGTTCTTGTTATCGTATTATTTTTGTTCTTAATTATTATTATTTTTGGCAAACAGAGGAAATATCAGGTTCTTCTGTCAAACCATCAACAAACCTGCCAGTTGAGGGAACCTCTGTCAATTTAACCTGTGAGGCTTCTGGCTCAGTCTTTAAAAGGAACTGGATGAAGGATGGCTCCAAACTGACCCTGACTGACAACATGACCCTTTCTGACAATAACAGAGTGTTGACCTTTGACACTGTGAATAGGAAAGACAATGGAGAATATTTTTGTAATATCAGCAACCCCATCAGCAGTGATGGAGATAAATACATCATGACTGTTAATTGTAAGTAACATCCTGGTCAGTCTACACTTCTTGTTCATGCATACAGTAAAATAATTTCAAACTTTGAATGGTACAACTAATATGATATGTAGTCTAGTGATGCAGAAATTTAAAAGTAATGAATGCATTTATTATTTTTACCTGTTTTTCAGATGGACCAGAAAATGTTCAAATCAAAGGTCCAAATGAGATAAAAATCAAAGGCATCTTAAAACTGACCTGCTCTGCTGAATCCACACCAACTGCCAGATTCACCTGGTTCTTAAATGGGACAGAGAAACTCACAAATTCAGCTGAGTACATTAAAGAAGAGGTTGAACTTTCTGACAGTGGAAACTACACCTGTCAAGCCTGGAATAATATAACTGAGAGAAACTCATCAGTGGTGCATGGACTGACTGTAACAGGTACCTGCATGTATTGATTCTCCTGGATTTTTTAGATAGCTTTAACTGTCATGCCACTAATAGGCTTCCTAATATTTTCTTAGAGATCTTTGATACTAACAAGATTAAGATGAATTAATAATTAATCTTTCATCTAATAAGGTTAAGATTCATTTCAAGCTCATGAGACAACAGTGTTTTTAATTACAGAACTCCATTTAAAGGTAGTTGTTTGCCAAGGCCTCACGGTGCCTCAACAGTCTATTTATCTAGATAGATAGATAGATAGATAGATAGATAGATAGATAGATAGATAGATAGATAGATAGATAGATAGATAGATAGATAGATAGATAGATAGATAGATAGATAGATAGATAGATAGAACTTTATTATAGGTAGCTTCCAGCTTCCAATTTCCAGTAGCAGAACACCGACAGAAATTTGTAAATAATTACAGAATTAGATAAATAAAGGAGAATAAGAGAATATGACAGCTTAGTTGTCCACACCCTCCTTTGTCCTCCTGTTTCCCCTCCCTCTCCTTTCTAGTGAGGAGTTAAACAGTTTGATGGCATGTTGGACAGAGAAGTTTTTAAGTCTGTTTGTCCTAGACTTTAGGAGAAGCAACCTGTTGCTGAGAAGACTCCTCTGGTTGTTTATGACCATATATAGAGGATGCCCTGTATTGTCCATAATGTCCTGCAGTGTCTTTAATGTCCTTTAATGTTATAACAGAACATTAAAAAATTACAAAATGTTCTCCACGCAAGGAGTTCAGCAGCTCTTCTGTGTAATAAATTGACACTGAAACTTGACCAGTTACAAATTCGAAAGAAACTATTAAGTGACTGTGAGATGATGGAGTAATTCCTATTTTTTTAAAAAGCAACAATATTTATTGCTTTTTGTTCATTCCCAGAAAAACCATCAGGATTATCTGCTGGTGCCATCGCTGGAATAGTAATTGCATGTTTAGTCCTTGTTGCTGCAGCTCTTGGTGGCGGATACTTCTTTTATAAGAAAAAGTAAGTTGGAAACAGGTGGACATTTTTCTAAAAGTGCATCATTTTCTGAATGTGCATTGTCTGTGTGGTTTTAATGATTACTACAGCTTTAATTTGACGAGTCTCTATTGCTACTTCTCATGGGGACACCGGAAAATTGTATTTGAAAACATTTTAAAATTGATTATATGTATTTGTCATAAAAATGTCAGTTAAGAAAAACACTTGAAAAACTTGAAATAAAAAATAGTTTGGACTTACTGATTATTATTTCTTTTGAACAGGGACTAAAAGTATAAAAAGAGTCAAACAGCATCTCAATTTCTAGTAATGTTGATAATATATTGATTATTGATATATTGATTATTATTAATACTTAATATGTATTGACTATATCATTGCTATTTGGCAAATTTTTATATGTGTAATGTAGTCATAAGTCTTTATCTTTCTCAACAGAGGACCTCTGAAGAAATCTACAACAGGTTAGTGTGTGTGTGTGTGTGTGTGTGTGTGTGTGTGTGTGTGTGTGTGTGTGTGTGTGTGTTGGCAGCTAGTGGCTCAGCAGATAAAGTGGGTCATCTGCTAATCAGAAGGTTGGTCATTTAATCCCCAGCTCTTTCTGTGTGTGTTTGAGTGGTGGCATTAAAGCATTAAAAGACAAAAATAATGACAACAATAATAAAATGGTATATGAATCAGTAAATGCAGCCTGTACTAAAACTGAACTAAATACATTGGGATTAGTTTATGGTGAAACTTAATTAATTTACATGTCTTAATTTACATGTAATTGAGTGTGTTATTCTCAGTTTCTTTTAGTTAATATTACCCCTGCTGAGTACATGTAAAGGAATTATTGCTTCTCCCTACATTTAACTCCTATTATTATTATTTGTTGTTGTGTTAAAGGAGGCCAGGGAACTGCAGCTTCCTCAAATCAGGTAAAAGTTGCTAATTCCTTTAAATTCACATGAGTATTTATATACCTGAGTATATGTTTAAGGAAACAATGTTTCATCCCTAAATCCATTACTTAAATCATTCACAGAAACATCAGACGAATTAAAACCAATATTCCTCAAATCAACTATTTTCTTATGTTTATAAATTTTGCTAGAAAAATTATCACAGATTCATAATCTTGGAGTTTTGAGACACACTTATGGACTATAGCTTAGTCCATATAGTTTATATGGACCGATTAAAAGAGTATGCCTCCTAACATACAGCTAACACTTGTGTACCTTAGGCTCAGCATCAGACTTTGAACCATGTCAGACTTTGAGTTAAACCCAACTTAACAGCTGGATACAACTGTCGGACTCATGGTTGTGGTTTTCGTAAAATTAGCCATATATGTGTTTAATATTTAATTTATTGCAATGTAACTGAATGAAAGTTGGATCTTAAAGAGTCTAAAACAAATACGATAAGACTCCCTGTATTTCACAGTTATAATCTTATTCTACTCTCTGTTTCCTCTGTAGGAGTTGAACTATGCAGATGTCAGGTTTTTCCCAAAGAGAAATGATGGGAGAGTTCAGATGGGGGTACAGAATGAATCCTCAAATTATGCTCAGGTTCAAGCGAACAGCAGGGCTTCTGCAGCATCCTCCCTCCCTACATATGATGCTCACATGCACCACGTGAGGAGGCCCGCCCCTCAGCCTGATCCTAATGCTGCAGAAACCTATGCTCAGGTTCGCGTACGCTGAGTGTACTGGATCTGATAGATTCATATCCAAGCAGGCCAGAAGTAGTCAATCTCACTCCATTTATTGTGGGCTAGCTTGGACTTGAACTCCTGAGTCAAAGCACTTTAAAAGTAGTCAATAATCAACCAGCTCTGAAGTTTATTGCCATGGTAACAATGTTTCCTTATTACTTTGAGTAAACGGCATATCATAGTGTTCCTGTTCTTATGTTCAGCATTTTCTTTGTACAGTCCAAAGTGCAGTTATCTGAGCAGTGATATTCTTTTTATTTGATTCAGATATTTATCTGTCAATTTTGTCATAATATATTATCATGTGATTTCATACAAGATTCTTATTTGTTGCCAATAGTGAAGTAGTAATTTTTTAAAAAGCAACACTCCTGGATGCTACTTGATGATCAGTGTGACAATTCATTACTTCATTATTTTAGTGGCCTGCATTTGTATAGCGCTTTTCTAGTCCCCAAGGACCCCAAAGCGCTTCACACTACATTCAGTCATTCACACACACATTCACACACTGGCGATGGCAAGCTACATTGTAGCCACAGCTGCCCTGGGGCGCACTGACAGAGGCGAGGCTGCTGGACACTGGCGCCACCGGGCCCTCTGACCACCACCAGTAGGCATACATGGGGTTAGTATCTTGCCCAAGGATATTTGTCATGCAGCCAGGAGGCAGCCTGGGATCGAACCACTGACCTTCTGATTAGTGGCTGACCTGCTCTGCCACCTGAGCTACAGCCACCCCAAAACAGTGAACTGTAAAGGTGCAGCAATTTAAAGATTTAAATAAAATCTGCTTTATCGTCCCTGCAAACGAAAGGTCAGCAGTGACAATAACTAATAATGCTTCTGTTTAAAATCATTTGAATGACTCCAGACTTTCAAACATTTTCTGGTGCTATTGGGCAGGTTTGGGGAAATCATCCATTGCACACTAGACAATAATGTGGATCATATTTCAGAATAATACTACATCTTTTTTCTTTTTTTACTTACCCTGATAAATAACAATAAATGCTTTATATAGGCACGCTTTATCTTTGTCAGGGTTTACATAAACATGAGGGAACTGTAGATGTTTTCCTGGGACAAGTGAACCTGTGTGATGAGTATAGTTATTGATATGTATGATAACAGTGAGCTACTTTATCATTTAAATCCCTTCAACATGCCTAGATGACTTCATCTTCAGAATTGTCACCATGTTTTGTATTAAGAGGTTTGCTAAGTAATGTATAATGTGCTATGTGGGAATTGCAGGGCTTATTTTTTTTATTTTTTATTTTTTTTACTTGTTCCTGTTTTCTATTCTTTTCTGTCTGTGCATTTCTATTTGTGTCTGAAATGTTTCTGCCATGTTAATTCTGAAAAACCCAGAAAAAATTTCTACACAAAATTGTCCCATTCATGCATGTTTGCAGGCTAAGATGGCAAGGCATTTGCCTCCTCTGTCAATATCTATATCTCAATAGTGCAAACATAAACAGCGCTTAATGATACTGTAGTGTGCGATGTTTCAGTAAAGGCATTAGATGCATTAGAATTGCACACATTTTAAGGTGTCTTTTTAATAAATCAGAATATCCCACTTGAGAGTAAAATATGATCAGAGAATTTTACTACAGATTTAAAGTTCTTTCTTTTTTTAATGTTGAGTGAACTGAAAACTGTTGACAGTCAATAACTGTATGACTTCAGTTTAAGGGTATTGTAAATAAAATGAAGACATCATATAACAAAACATCTTTTTCTTTGTTCTGTGGCTGCTGTGGAAATATATAATATTTTTTAGTAGTCTTAGTAGTGTGCTTCATGTATCAAACTAATTCATTTGCAAGTAGGCACTGGATCCTGGCAGGTGTTGCTAAGGATTGTGTTTGAAATCATTCAAGCAATAAATGCGTGACAGAGATGGCACTTGTCCTTTTCTTAGTGTGCATTTGGTAACAAGGAGTTATGTCTATTTAAAGAACAAGGCTTCAATCAACAAATAAGAGTAGTTTGTCTTAACTCTGGCTTTAAACTCATTGAATCAATGCCATTCATTGTTTAACTGCGGACCAACAACACTTGTCATTCACCCTTTCTATTCAATTCACTTTAGTTCAAATCAAATGTATCAATTCTGACTGTGTGTGCAATCTGTACTTGGGTCATTGTTGGTCTTCTGTGTAAAACAATAACGTTAGTTTAGAGCACATGAAACCATGAGAGAAGACTCCCTCGTATCTTCAGTGTTTGTCTAGTGGTTATCTCAGTCAGCCCTCCCCCCATTAGTTACCCATTACTGAAGATCAAGCTACATGTGCATTGTCCCTGTGGGTGTTTTATGTCCATTGAAAGGTGATGTCTTTTTTTCTGCCACATGCCGAAATGAAAGTTAAATAAATGTGTAACCAGTTGGCACCTGTTCACTCAGGAGTGCAATGATGATAGCTGCATGTTATTTTTTAATGTATTTCTAATAATATACTTCTTCAAATGAATAAAATACGTTTTCAACTACTGAGTTTACAGAGCATGTTCTGCTTTAGTGACACTTTTGCTTCTGTGTTAAAATTCATGCATGTGTCTCTTTGTTTGTTTTTGTTTTTCCAGAGATGAAATGACACAGTAGTTGATGGATATCTATTGTTTAAAATTTCACAAGAAAGGAACTGTAACTGAAAAAATAAAGAAGTTCAGAACAGGAACATAAATATCTTCTTATTCGCAAGACCCAAAGAGGGCTGCAAATGAAGGCCCATTTATTATTGCAACTATACTGTTGAAAGTTTCTTTGGTGTTTGTTTACTTAGTTTAAAGTTATAAAACAAAAGACGGAGAAACTATTAGAAGTGTAACTGCAGGAGGAAGTAGTTGTAGCCTAATTATACAAAAATAAATTTAGTTCCTGGAATGAAACTCTTAACTGCATTTTAACTGCAGCAATAAATTCAAAGGTCATTGTACATAAAATACGTTGCCGTGCCAACCTAATGTCATCACAGCAATAAAATCAAATAACAGTGCAGTAAAAGTACCTGTTAATGAACACATGACGTCTGTTACATATTACACATCGACACATATGCTTTTACTTAAATTTGAAAATAGAATTATACCACAAACTGACAGATTACTGAGTCTTTTACTGTTTGCTCTTTGTTTCTTCTGAAAAGTGCGACCTATTTGAACACAATATTTAATAACTTCTCTTAGTGTCTGACAGCTGGGAAGACTTCTCTACTAGTAACAGAGAACTAAAATAATAAAACACCCAAAATAATAATGACAATAATAAAACATAGAAATAAATGCTAAGGTTAATATTTTAATTAGATGTGTTTGCTAGTTTGTAGTTTATCGTTTATGTAATTAGGCTTAAAATTCATAGTCATTTAGGGAAATAATGCCTCACACATACAGACACACACAGTGAGGATTAGAGAAGTAAAAAGGAATACTCATTGAGCAAGATTTGTGAAAAGAGGAAATATAATGTGAGCTTCATTACCGTATCAACACCAGTGTCAGGTTTACTGATAACTCTTTATAGTCAGCAATTCAGGTCATATTCTGGTCATACATTTTATGAAGACCTTATTTAGAACTAGAGGGAACCACAAGTAATAAAAAAGACCCACGTGTGACAGTGCCATCTGGTGTTTTGAGGAATGTGAATAGCAGTTGTGCACTTTCAAAAATGCTGTTTCAACCTGTATTTTTAATGATGTTTACAAATCCATACATTCATGGAATAACAATGAGCACAGCATCACCTCAAAAGTAACTGTAACTAACTCAATGAAATATGCACATTTGTTCTATCTCATCATCAAGGACATTAGGTAAAAAAAAAAAAAAGTTGGGAATTGTGGGTGTGACTGTAATGTGCACTGTTTTACTATTAGATTTAGATGTGAAAAACATTATATGAGAACATTAATGACTGATAAACACATGAATCGCGTGCTGATACCAGGAGGATCATTGAGAAAATATTTAGCACATTCAGCTCATATTAAACAAATACATGATAAATAAAAATTAATAACAACTAAGCTGACAGGAGGATTAAAATGCAACACAAATAATAACACTGCATGCAAGAATGATTAACCTGGCCAAAACAAAGAATATAGATACTTCCCTGTTTCTATTAATTTTTATAATAACCACGGGTATTTATTTGCTTAATATTTTTCCTGTAATTTCATACTTCATATATTTTTGCATGATCAAGTAAAGTAACAAGTTTGTGCATGGTTAAAAATCATATTAGAGTTAACTGCTTAGTTTTAGAATTTAAGTAAAATCATTGTCATTAGGTGCTGATAATGTGTCAGTACAGCCAAAATGGTAAAGCTAACACAAGTTTTAATAAAATAGCCTATTATTTTCATTTTGTATGTTAAATGCACTTCTCAGTTTATATCACAGAGGTCACGGTATCGGAATCCAAGTCGGGACCCCTCAAACTTTCCTATATGACGACATTCAGTGCTGCATTTGTGGTGCTTATTGTGCTCAACTTGACTTTGTCCAAGCAAATTAGATTATATGCCACAAATGTTTGTTTAAATAAATATGGCTTCTACTGTAAATAATTTACTAACTGAAGGGGCCAATGAGCATGGACAATCCAGAACCAGCACATGAGGAAGTATCAGTGGAACATGGAAGGTAACATTAACTGAATGACTTTGGCCACATACTTTTAACCAATTTAATAATGAGTGAATGTGTTTTGTCAGTGAAGTCTTCTGGTGCTTCCTCCACATGTGGTGAAAATAAACAGAGAGAGTTATAATGCTACAGATGAACACTCATGTCTCTTGTTTTTCCCACAGACACTTTATAACACAGAGAACCGTGGCAGCAAGTGTCACATTTGCTGTGGCTGCTGCACCCCTGTATCTGCAGAATTTGCTGCAAATTCTGAGGCTTCCTCCTCCAAAAACCAATGAATATTAACTTTCTTATTATCAACATACTGTGTTTATGGAGTCTCTAGTGATATAACTGGATTTGGTGACAAATTCATGGTACTGGTTAGCAGTGCAATGTTATAATAAGTAGTTATAATATTGAAGGAACAGAGGATACTCTGTTTATTTAAAAAATAAATACTGGTGGATTCTAAAGTCTGAAACTTTATTTCTTTGTCTGCATCGATGTTGTTGTCATTTCAATTCAGTTTTATTTATATTGCACCAATACACAATAACAGCTGCCTTTATATTATAAGGTAAAGGTCCTACAACAATACAGAGATAACCCCAACAATCACATGACTCCTTTGAGCAAGCACTTGGTGACAGTGGGAAGGAAAAACTCTAGTAGAACCAGCCCTACTATGTCATTGTAGGACTTAGCAGTGGTGGACAAGCCGAGGAACTGATAGATGTAGTGATACCGAATGACGATGATAACATCAGGAAGAAGGAACACGAGAAGCTGAAGAAGTACCAAGAGCTTAGAGAAGACCTTGAGAAGATGTGGAGGGTGAAGGTAACAGTGGTCCCAGTGGTAATCGGACCACTCGGTGCAGTGATCCCCAAATTAGGCGAGTGGCCCCAGCAGATCCCAGGAAAAACGTCAGAGATCTCTGTCTAGAAGAGCGCAATCCTAGGAACAGCAAAGATACTGAGCAGGACCCTCAAGCTCCCAGGCCTCTGGACCTGAGCTTGAAGGCTAAAAGGCCGCCCACAGAGGCGAGAGGGGAATTTATATATTTAATAGTTCACTTGAAATAATTGAACATCATAATTTGAAATAGAGAAATTAATGTATCATGTGAGTTTAGGTGATTTGTAAAATTTCAATTCACATTTTCTTCGAGAGTGTTTGTACAAACACATTTTCACCACAGGAGGGAGACGTGTTCCAGGTTTTTAGGGAAAAACTGAGGCCTGCAGTAGGCTTGTAGATATTCATTTATGATAGGGAGTGTCAGGTCAGGGGTCAGGCTGACCTTTGAACATTCATCTTCTGTACACCTCATGAAGCTTTAATTAATGGCTAAATGACTTCTGACTTTCATCATCTGTTAAAGTTTTCATAATTTTCATCATCATTTAAAGTTTTTCAGTAAAACTGCATCAAATTTTTTAAGCATGTCACATTATCCTGTTGTTGGCCAACAGACCTTCACTCTGGAGCACAGACTGTGTGACTTCAGACTATTTTACAACCACTAACATCTGTTTTTTAGCCTGCTTCTAGGGACAACTAGAAACAACTTATCAGCTGACGTGAGAGTTCTATTTGGAGTATTTTTAGTTAACAGATCAGACGTATGATGGAGCTAATCCATTTAGAGATTTAAAAACAAGCAATGAAATCTTAAAATCAATTCTACAACGCACTGAAAGCCAGTTTAAATGAGCCAAGACTGGAGAAATATGGTCATGTTTACGAGTGCCTGTCAAGAGTCAGGCTGCAGCATTTTGAACTAGCTGAAGATGAGAGAGCAGAGGATGGCTGATACCAAAATAAAGACCATTACAGTAGTCAAGCCTGGATGAAATAAATGCATGTATCACTTTCTCGAAGTGAGCAACTGACTAATTGTTCTTAGTTTTTGCAAGGGCCCTGAGCTGGAAGAAGCTGGCTTTTACTACAGAATTTATTTGTTTCTCAAATGAAAAACTGCTATCAAAGAACAATCCCAGATTCTTTGCAAAGGGAGTTCTGGGCCCATATCCCTAAAGATTCTGAGAATCCTCTCAGAGAGCTCCTAACTTAACCTAAAAATTCCTTGCCAGGAGTTTTAGCTTAGAAGTGATTCCAGAACATTTTCAGTGAACTCTGAGCAAGGAATGGATGGAAAAATCCTATCTTAGTGAGGAGGTGTGGTTGACCCCATTGCTAGGTATGAGTTATCATTTCAAAAGCCGTGATTGGTTGATCCTACAAGTTTGATGGAAATGAGCTTTTGGTGATAATGAGCAAAGGATGTACCCTCAAATCAATAAACATAATTATACACTCTAATCTTATGCTGACTGTAATTGTGAATAATATTTCACATTCAAGAAAATATCTGGAAAATGAATAGTAAGCTGTAGGGGTTATAGCCTAACATTAGAATCTAAAATATGTGAAAACTTAAACTCATTACACCCTGTTCAAATAATGATTCGTGTCTCATTTGCTCATATTAATATCCTAGCTGGCATATTTTGTACTTTCACTCCCAAATGGACCCCATTGAAAACAAGATGGCCTATCTCAAGGGGCTGTCCTTAATGAAGTAGAAATCACAATGTTACAAGTCCAGTGTGGTCTTAACGAGGGTAACACGGCTCAGCTTTTATCAATGTCTGTGATTGCTGGCTGGTCTATTTATAAAGGCTTGTTAACAAATATCCTACAAACACAGAAAATGGAGAGAAAAAAAGGACTCGCAAGCCGAACTGGACTGAGGAGCAAGGGTTGTTGCTGGCCCCGTTGGTGAACGAACATCAAGGTATGTTACGAGGAAAATTTGGCCCAACTGTCACTAGCCAAGGCAAGAGGCGTGCCTGGGACACAATATCCCAAACAATCAATGCCTCTTTTCCACTAGTGGTGCGGACAGGCGACGATTGTGAGAAAAGGTGGTATGTGCTGCAGTCCAAGGCAAAAGATGAGATTGCAGCACACAAGTGGGAATCCTCACTCACAGGTGAGCAAAATATTATAGCCTACCACATAATCTGGCAACTTGCTCCTGCTGGCAATGTTAATTTACATACCTAAATACTGTGTTCATTGACTGTTTCTTTCTAGGGGGTGGACCACCTGCAAAGCGGCTGTCCCAGGTGGCCGACACTGTCTTTCAAGTCCTGGGACACTCTGAGGTCAGTGTCACCGGGCTGCCAACAGGCATTGACACATCAATGATGCAGGCCCTTGAAGTGCAGCAAAGGTAGGACACAGGGTTATTCATATCTACAGTGTTTATTCATTGCAGAAGCCATTTCATGTGTTATCCATGCTCATTGTATTAAATTAATTTAATCAAAACAATAATTAAACTAGGCCTATGTATTTCTGTAGCATGGAGCCATCACAAGAACCGGGCCCATCAAGTTTGCCGATGAGATTGCCATCTGCAGCTGTTACTCAGGATAGCCCGGCGGATCAAACACCATTCCCATCCGCAGCACCTGCTCCGTCAGCATCCCTGCAGGAGAGCAGATTGCAACTCACAATTGATGTGTTTGAACAACAAAAAAAAAGTCCTTTCCCTTCAGGAGGAGTACCACCGCCTTAAAATTGAACACCTAAAAAATAAACCATTTACAGATTGTGTTCTGTGTCTTGCATTTAACAATTGCAGGTGACGTGCAGTAAAACTGTGGTAGTTCTTAATACCATCACAAGTTCTCAAAAGACATGGGGCTACAGCTTGCCTGAAATGTAAATTTGTGAAGTTTGCCCTGTAAGGCAGTCCACTCTGGGCTAGGTTCCCCTGTGGAATGTAAATATCTTCTTCACCACCATCCTCATCGTTGTCTTCATCGCCATCCTCCAGAGGTTCTGCAATCTGTCTAACCTTGCAAATATTGTGTAATATTGCACAGGCTATGATGACTTTGCTGACTTTTTCAGACCTCAGCCGCACCTCTCCGTGGAGAACATGAAAGCACCTCTTAAGCTGGCCTATGCCACGCTCCACCACCGCTCTTGTTGTCTTGTGGGCCCTACAATAGAATACAGAGACCTTTAATTTTTTGATGGAAATATTGCACTACTTGGATGCTCTAACATATTGCTTGCATTTCATTTCCATGATTTTTGTATTGTTTGGCTTACCTGTTATAGTTTAGTTGGGGCCCTTGGCGTGGCTGGAGGTAAGGTGTAGGAGCCATGGTTTGCATGGGTAGCCACTGTCCCCTAACAAGTGGCAATTAGCTGGCACATAGCGTCTCTCAGAAAGATGTCTGATGCCACTCTCGGAGAGCATTCTCGCATCATGTGTGGAGCCTGGCCATTTAGCCACAATGTCCAAACTCTTACAGGCCCCATTGAACACTATTTGCACATTGATGCTGTGGAAATTCCTCCTGTTAACCAAGACAGCCTCGTCCCCTGATGGCGCAATTATTCTCACATGTGTTCCATCAATTACACCCACAACACCAGGGACTCCTGCAATGTCCATAAATGCCCTTTTATGTGTGTGTAAAGTGCGGGCATCCAGCGGGAATGAAACAAATTGTGTCACAATATTAGGTTGTGACAAAGCTGTCAGATTGTTTGGGTGATGACTCTGCTGACGGAGGATTGGGACAGACCCAAGTCATCACTGCTGTATTGTTGCATTTTCCCGGTTGCCAAATACCTCAGGGTTGTGATTACTTTCGTCTCCGGTGTAATAGCGTTGTGGCGTCGAGTTGGTGAAGTAATTGCATCTCTAAGGAGATCCACCACAAACATGATTCCTGCACGATCCAATCTGTAGCGTCTCAATAATTCCCTGTCATCCAGTGTTTGCAGGACATTTCTCCTGCCTCTTCTGTTGGCCATTTTGTGCAGCTGCTTAGGGGAACTCCTAAGCCACTAAAAGTCCTCTTCCCTGCTCTTAGCAGATCTCGCCTTAGGAGCCCTTTTAAGCGCTAGGGATCTTGAGGAATAGCTTTTATATTAACTGGGATTGTCGTGTCACTTTTAGGGGAAATTCTAAGAAAACGTAATGACTCTGAGAATTTTCTTAGAATTTGGCCGCTAGGAGCCACTTTTTGCACAAAGATTCTTTAGGGATACGGGCCCTGGACTTTTCCAGAGGACCAGGGTCAGTTTTTTGGTCGTTTACATTCAAAAAATGTAATGCAAACCACGATTTAATGTCATCAAGGCAGTCTAGCAAAACCTTCAGAGAGTCTGTAGAATTCTTTTTAAGAGGAAAATAAATTTGAGAAACATCAGCATAACAGTGAAATGTTATAAATACTGTGGTGGGTGGCTTGTTGCATGTAGAATTGTTATCCCTTTAAAAAATAAACCATAAAGTAACTGACTGACTGAATGTGACTATTATTATTATTATGATTATTAATATTGTTATGAGTTATTCTTTTTTTTTTTTCAATAATTTAGCTTTAAATCAAATCAAATCAAATCAAATCACTTTTATTGTCACATCACATGTGCAGGTACATTGGTACAGCACATGTGAGTGAAATTCTTGTGTGCGAGCTTCACAAGCAACAGAGTTGTGCAAAATACAATAATGTAAACAAGCAAAATACAAGAATGGCTACATCTGAAACTAATAAATATATGTACAATATATAATAGTATATGCATTTCTGGATGTGTATACTAAATATTTTCCTACGTGTGTGTGTGTGTGTGTGTGTGTGTGTGTGTATACACATATTTTACAAATTAAATAGAGTAAACAATAATAAATATATAAATATACAGAGTTGAGTCATGTGCAAAACAGCGGCATTACTGTACAGTGTGTAGTGCATAATGTTGAAGTTCCAGTAGTGAAGCTGAGGTGTCTATGAAGTGTTCAGCAGTCTGATGGCCTGATGGAAAAAGCTGTCTCTCAGTCTGCTGGTACGGGACCGGATGCTGCAGAACCTCCTTCCTGATGGAAGTAGTCTGAACAGTTTATGGCTGGGGTGACTGGAGTCCTTGATGATCCTCCCCGCTTTCCTCAGGCACCGCTTCCTGTAGATGTCTTGGAGGGAGGGAAGCTCACCTCCAATTATCCGTTCAGAGCACCGCACTACTCGCTGGAGAGCTTTGCAGTTGTAGGCGGTGCTGTTGCCATACCAGGTGGTGATGCATCCAGTGAGGATGCTCTCAATGGCACAGTGATAGAAGGTCCTGAGGATGCGGGGGCTCATGCCGAATCTTTTCAGTCTCCTGACAAAGAAGAGGCGCTGCTGCGCCTTCTTCACTGTTTTGTTTGTGTGTACTGACCACGTAAGATCCTCAGCCAGATGTACACCAAGGAACCGGAAGCTGCTCACTCTCTCCACAGCAGCGCCGTTGATGGTGATGGGGGTGTGTATACTATACGGTGTGTATATTATACGCAATAAGGAATTTAAGCAAACATTTGGCTCTTTTGTTTAACTGGCAGTGTAACGTTGTATACATGTTGTCAAGGCTGCGATGGCAGGCGTGTGGAGGTGAAGTAAGGACCCAAGTGCAGGCAGAGGTTGATATGAGAGTGGAGATGGCAAGGACAGGAACTAAGAAATAAACTAAAACTGGGAAAGCCTAAACACATGGAAATGAAGTCAAAACCCTTAGGGTGATACAAAGGAAACACAGGGAAACAACACACACAGACCAGCAACTTGCAAAGGCAAACACAAGGCTTAAATACACAGAGGGATAACGAGGGAATGAGGCACAGAAGGAGAGCACAGCTGGGAGTAATCAGAAATGATGAGACCGTGGGGACACATTCACATAAGACATGCACCTTCAAAGTAAAACAGGAAATGCACAACACACACACGATCCAGACTAGACACTGAACTTAACAGACAGATTCACGAGGAGACACTGTGACATCATGGACAGACAGAGGGAACACAGAGAAGTGGGACCAGGGCAGGCCCAGAACAGAAACCTAACAAATGGCAAATCTTAATGAAAGACATAACCAGAATAAACAAGAACATAGAATATTATAAGGAAACACAAAACACTGAGTCGTCAGACTCGGGACCATGACACATGTACAATCATTTTATTAAAAGACATGATGTTCGCTTGTTTGTTTGGTTTTTTTTTTTTTTTTTTTGTCCTGTCCTGTGTTTGTCCGTTATATGTCACATGTAGCACCAGGGTCTCGGAGGAACGCTGTCTCATTTCACTCTGTACTGTACCACTGTATGGTTGAAATGACAATAAAAAGAAATGCAGCAATCATAAAGCATATCTGTGGTAACACCCAGAGAGGAGGAAATGAAAGAAAACATGTTACTCTCCCTCTTGCTCAGGTATATTCCTAAATTTTTATGCTTTTTTGTTTTTCTGATGTTAGTGTATTTGATATACACTCAACATAAGGTTGTAGCCAAACAATGCAAGATTTAGAGGAATGACACAGCATGAAACTGCAGCAATAAATTCAAAGTTCAGCCAATAAATTATATTCCGGTTATCCGACCTGTTATCACAACAATGCAATAAGACAACACTGTACCAAAAGTACCGGTAATGTGTTGTGACAAAGCCTGCTAAATTTACTAACCACATTGCCAAATATATACTGTCAAGGCAAAAGTGACAGTTCACCAAGCAAACAGACTCAGAGATGTTCTTTTGGAAAATTTTCTAAAATGGATGACTCAGCTTTTCTTGTGCTCTTCTGAATAGAGACCTCTGACGTTGTGCCTGGAATCTGCTGGAGCTAGTCCCTCAAGTTTAATGGTCACAGCTCACAGTATTCCTTTTACCTCTGGTACCACTGTGGACCCACATCCCACTACAATGTGCTGGATAGTCTCCAGGACATCTTTGCACAGTCAGCCTATTTAGTTCTGTCAGTTGTGTTATACTCCTGCCTCCATGGGTCTGGTGCTTAGGGCCCATCATTGTTTTTGTGTGTTGACATCAGTGACATATATCCTCTTCTGTGCCCAGCTCTGACCATTAGGATGTATGTATTGAAGGCTTGGATCTTATCCCTACCATTCCACTGACTTCTCAACCATTGCCTTACATTTTGGAAGTATTTTGTTGTGGTTGTGGTACTTTTCCAGACTTGTGCTGTCAGGTCTTCATTGAATAATATTACTGTAGCTTCTTCATGCCTGAAAGTCAGTGTTAGATATCTGCCTTTGTGATGTTCTGATTGTAAAACTTGTTATTTTTGACATTTTTCCTAGATTCAACTAAAGAACTGGGAAGAAATTATGGGTTTGTGACTAAGTGTCTAAAAGTAGAATTTCTCTTTTTTTTTTTTTTTGCCTGTCCCATTTGGTTCTTTAGCCGTCAGAATTGTTGTCTGAAGACCAACAAGGATACCCAAAGGATTTACTTTGCCAAATGGATCATCGTGGCATTGCCGTATTGGTCCATTTGATCGACCTTTGTTTTTATTATTTATTATATTTTATTTTCAGATGTTACAGACAGGACAGACATGAGTGAGGGATAGGAAAGGGAGAGAGAAAGAGGAAGGAAAAGAAAAACAGAAGGGGAGAGGGACAGTGAGAAAGGGGGGGAGAAAAAAAATCTCCTGGATCACCTGTTGAGAGGAGAAGAATAGAAAACAAGCAAAAAAAAAACAAAAAAACAAAAAACAAAAAAACCAAAGCAACATACTAAACACAACACCATCGCATTAATCTAGCTAAGTGCAAACAGCAGTAAATACTAAAAATTCAATGTTGTTGTGCAGCACACAGGACAGACAGTGCACAATGTGCTTTGAAGTAGCAGCCAAGAAAGGTGTAATTTAAGTCTACGAGCAGTGAACACCCGTGTGCATACCTGTGTGGATCAGCGCGCTTGTATTCAAATGGTTTCCACATGTAATGGTCTGCAATAGGATGTAGCGAGCCATAGCCCCGTCCCCCAGGGCATGAAGCAGGCATGGAGGAGATCCAGGCCCCAGACATCCAGAGGCCCCAGAGTGCGAGAGCCCAAGGAGGACCACCGGAGGGGCATCCGTGCCACCCTCATGGGAAGGGCTGAGGATCCCCAGACGAGGCGTCACCCAGTAGCCACCGAGCAGAAGCTAGAGGGGGCTGCACCGGCGTACCCGCCGGCTCTGCCGGCAGCCAGCTGTGCCAGAGTGAACCGAGCCGCAGGCCCAGAGGCCGGAGGCCCGAGGGCCCCCCGCACCCCGGAGGAGGCCTGACCGAGAAACAGGCGCCAGGCCCCGCCAGGTAGCCACCGGGAGTGAGCCGGTACATACCTGAGCGCCCAGCCCCGGACACCAAGAACCACCAATGCACCGACCCCTGAGGGCATCAGTCACCGGCAGGGAGTGTGGTGAGGGGAGATAGGCCTTGGAGGGCCTGGGAGTTCCCAGAGAGGTGGAGTCTAAGACCCGACCTGACATATAGACACAGACAAACAGGCACACACAGACACAAACATGCGTTCCCACCCTTATGCACACATATACAAACACTCAGCACTCACCCAACGTAAGGGCTGACATAAATGGACATGTACACGCAATCACACTCCCCAAACATACTCCAGGTCCAGGTACCCTCGCCCCCAGAGGGGGTAAAAGTAGAATTTCTGATTGGTTCTTTGCTAAGTGTAGACAGCTTGAGTTAGGTGCCTCGTAATGCTGAATGGTTTTTAATTCGGTGGATTAAAAAGTAAACACTCCTTTAAAAAAAAGGCACAAGAATTGAAGAGCTCTAAAAGACTTTCAGAAAGCCTGGACCAAGACCACTTTTTAAAAAAGGACAAGACAGTTTGACTTCTTTGGAAACAAAATATAAAGACGTGAGGGATGACTCAAGATGTTTGCACAGTACTGTCTACATGGCATAGATTACAATGTTTTTTTCTATTGTACTTATACCAGTAATAGACTGACAGCAACTTTTACTGCTTGTCTTTGCCCTTGTTTCAAAAGCCCCACCTCTCTGAGCAATGATAATTACTGAATTATCTTAGTGTGTGACAGCAGGGAAGACTCATCTACTAGTGTCAGAAAACATCTGACATAATAAAAAGCTTATCATTGTGCTGCCATCAGAAGTTAAATTAGGTATATTTCATAATTCATACTCTATCTTCTATGTAATCAGGTTCAAAGTGTCAGTCACAGGACCAATTTTTTAGATTCACGACGGTTACAAAAGATAAGATAAACATAATATTAGCTGAGAGCAGAAATATATAGTTGGATGTTGCATTATTGTGTCACTACCCATCTGCAGGCTTGTTGAGATAAATCAAAAGGTCCAGGTAATTCTTGGTGAATATTTTTAATGCAGAGGTTATTTAGAGAAGAAGGAACCAGAATTAAAAGACTCCTGTGAGACAGTGCCATCTAGTGCTTTGAGGAGTGCACTATAAACATCTTCAATTTCACGCAGCTTTTGACTAGTCCATGCATTAATACAAATAAAAACCAAACAAAAAAATAACACATGCAAACAACAACAACAGAATCTAACCCATTCTTTGAACTCTATTTGACCACTTCCTCACTTGTTTCAGGGAATTTCCACCTTCTGCTGATTTCATCATCACGTGAATTCCAGTATTAAACAACATCAGTTGTGAAATCAAAGTGTGACTGTAATCTGCGCTGTTTTAACAGATTTAGTAAATGATTTAAAACTTCCTCCCAGTAACTCACAGCTGTTATAAAAACAAAGAAGGTAAAGCAACCCTACAGCAGAGTCAAACATGGCGAGTGTTACTGTGACATCCTGTTGGAAGAGTCTTCTGCTGGTGGCATTTATGGGTGAGAACATTTAATTTGTGTTCACTGTTATTACTCTATTATTATTCTTTTAAATGCTGACTATCAACATGAATGACAATAGTAACAAAGTAAGTGAAACAACAGTTAATAAGAGGCTCAAGAATACAGGTCTCTGTGCTTTGATTCAGGTTTTATTTTAGCAGATGTTTATCACATTTATCCCTACATCTTCTGAGTGTAAAGATTTTTCCTCGTGATATACATGGAATGAATTAACTGAGTAAGGATTGAAAAGTAGGTTTTTCTCTATATTATGTGATCCTATTTTTGTTGTTGTTGTGCCCAAACTGTGCAACAGCCTTCCTCAGTCACTCAGATCGGCTGACTACGTTAATTCATTTAAGTGACTGCTGAAAGACAGTTATTATTGTTATTATTAACTATTATTATAGTTATTATTTGTATGTTAGCAAAGTTTATATTTGACCATACATCTGTGGAAGCAGCAGAACTTTTTTGTGCTCTTAGAAAAGATGTTTGAATACTGTCTTTCCTTCTACCACGTACATGTAGGTTAAGAACTACACTTGACAGCTTTGAGTACCTGCTGATTCTAATATGTGTCTTACATCATCTTTTTCTCACACTTAAGTTTGTCTGGACACACGTCTGAACTCCTGTTTAGTTAACTGATACTTATGCAGATAGATATCCATTATGGAGTAATGGATTATATATTATTTAATTCTCAGATTGAGTTATTTTGTGCTTTTAACCAGTATTGTACCAGTATTGACACAGAGTGGCTTTTACTGGTATGTGTTACAGCCATCCTGACTGCTCTGTCCCTCAGGTTTACCAGGTTTGGGGACCAAGGTGCAGATTTCTTGGACTGGCAGGGTGACAGCTGGTTCCCCCACTACTTTCACATGCTCATCTAATTGTTTTCCAAACTGCATCTACACCTGGTCCTTTAAGGCCAGCACAGTCAACGGGAGCACATTAACTTGGACACCAGATGGACTGGATGATACAGTGAAACTGCACTGCACTGTCTTCAATCCACAAACAGGAGTCTACACAAGTACTGACACCATTGTAGAAATTACAAGTGAGTACATCAAGTTAAATGTCACATTAAATAGTGGAAAGTAACAAAGGTACCTTTTATTCTGTACTTCTAAAATGTTTGCCTTGATGACAGGAACAAGGTGAGTGTATGAGTTACACATAATTAGGACACACTACATGGACAAAACTACTTTGCTACCTACAGATTACACCTACCCTGTCATGAGGCCCTGGGCACGTGGTTTTTCAGCTGATGCTAATGCCAAAGGAGGTTTAAAACTCTGCAGCTATTGAGTCAGGAGGGAATATCTAAGAGGAAGGAAATTCCACATGCTGATTTTTATCAATGGTGGCATGTTATTACATCTCATTCAAATTCAGTGATGTTTATAGAACAACAGATTCTTCCACAAATATTTGTAAAGGCAGACTGCATGGCTAGGTGCTTGACTTTACACACCTGGGACAACTGAATGCAAAGATTAAGAGGTGTGGCTTAACACTACTGCCCATATTTTTATTCTCACTTTATGAATTAAAAATGTATTTTTTCTTTTTGTACAGATCAAATATCTGTACAAGTCAGTCCGCTGAACACTGTACCATCTCTCAACCAGTCATTAAATCTCATCTGCCATGATGCCAGATTTGGTGATCCACAAGGTCTATCAGACCTGGTCTGGTATAAAGATGGACAAGAGGTGACCCTGCGTGAAAATATGTGGCTTCAGCAAAACAACCTCACACTTCATTTTGACTCCCTGCTGCCCTCTGATGCTGGTTTCTACCAGTGTCAAACGTATCTGCCTACATCACAGACAACAGTTGTCAGCCTGGGCTATCTACTCAGCTGTAAGTACAAGGATACAGAGGTTAAACCAGAACAAGAAAGGCTGTGTTTTGTCATAACTGCAACAAGCTTTCTAATCTTTTGCAGATGATCAGTGGAACGTCAGCATTAGCGGACCTGACACTGTGTTTCCTGGTCAGTTAAGTGAGTTCACCTGCCTGACTAGCTGCACCTTAAATGTGGAATGCACCGTCAGGTGGGAGTTCAGGGGAGGTTTCCCTGTTGGAACCTACTTTTCAGTTCATAAAAATGAGGTCAGGTGGACTCCTTCACTACCTGGGACTTTTCAAAATTTCACCTGCATTGCAGAGAATAAAGCTGCTGGACGTTCTGCTGAGGCCACCAAGATGGTAGAAGTTAAAGGTACGCACAACTTTTTAGCACTTGCTTGTTTCTATTCTTATTGCTAAATCAATTTCAATTACTTTCTTTTTCTCTCAACAGATATCCCAATCTCTGGATCGGAGGCGATGCAGCTTAGTGGACTTTTTGCAGGAATCCTCAGTCTGGGAATGTGGGTCCTCTTGGGTTGGGCTCTAGAAACAGTATACTTATATTCACTTTAAAGAGACAGTTCACCCCAGTATCAGCTTTATGCCCAAATAAACACATGACTACACCATGGATTATCATAGAATAGTTACTACAACTAAATGCAGCTGATATCTACAAAACTTTTCAACTCAGACTTACACTCCAGAGAAAAACAACATAAATTTGATTTGGGGGTTTTAGTGTGAATATTTTCCACGCTATTTATTTCTGCAGCAGCTTATTCTGTTTATTATTATTTGTGCAAAAGAAACATATGTGATGTCAAATGTTAGAAAAGTAGAAGCAGTGTTTTTTCTTATGAATTTTTGTAAAACATCTGAACTCGCATATGAAAAATAAATTATGTGCATTAAGTCACAGTTGGAGTTGATTCCTATTTAACAATTAAAGTTGACACATGATTTTCTTTATGCTCCTTTATAGTGTACGTTTTAATTACAAGCCATTTGTAATTAAAACGTACACTGTAATTAATTTAATTTAACCACAAGGTGTCACTAACAACACAGAAGAACTGGATTTCAAGGACAGTGGAACATAAAATGTAAAATATTTCTGTGAATGATATTGCAATAAGTACTCTGACTGTTTTGTCTTTTTCAAAAACAAACCTCAAGATTTATTAAAAATTCTTTCACTGGGATGTAACTCCTTCAGTGAAAAATTACTTTTGTAAAGTCAGCTTGATAAACAAATTGTGTGACGTCAATTCTGCGCATGTGGTCAGTGATTCAACAATCTGTTTCATGTTCCTTTGAAAGTGAACAATTAATGCAGAGAAGACAACCACACTAAGCAAACTGAGAGCGACTGAGGTTTTTACCTTTGTTTTTCTCTTTTCTTCTTTTGTCATATCTCAGTTGCTTTGTCAGGCGTAAGAATGGGTGGGAAAAATGAAACTAAAACATCTGCTTTCATTTTGTTGTAAAAGAAACCAACATTTGCATGTTAACCTCATTGTAGTTTCAGTTGAAATGCTGCAATCTCTGTAGTATATGTATATATATCCTGTGTTTAATTATAAACTAGAAAATGTAGGTTGGTGTTTTATGTTATGTCTGTTATGTACTTTCTCTTTTAAATTATTGAAACAAAAAGATATTCAAAAAAAGATTAATTCCAAAATGGACCAAAATGGAACTTTGTGGCCAAAATGCAAAACGCTATGTGTGGCGGAAAACTAACGCTGCACATCACTCTGAACACACCATCCCCACTGTCAAATATGGTGGTGGCAGCATCATGCTCTGGGGGTGCTTCTCTTCAGCAGGGACAGGGAAGCTGGTCAGAGTTGATGGGAAGATGGATGGAGCCAAATACAGGGCAGTCTTGGAAGAAAACCTCTTGGAGTCTGCAAAAGACTTGAGGCTGGGGCGGAGGTTCACCTTCCAGCAGGACAACGACCCTAAACATAAAGCCAGGGCAACAATGGAGTGGTTTAAAACAAAACATATCCATGTGTTAGACTGGCCCAGATCTAAATCCAATCGAGAATCTGTGGCAAGATCTGAAAACTGCTGTTCACAAACGCTGTCCATCTAATCTGACTGAGCTGGAGCTGTTTTGCAAAGAAGAACGGGCAAGGATTTCAGTCTGTAGATATGCAAAGCTGGTAGAGACATACCCTAAAAGACTGGCAGCTGTAATTGCAGCCAAAGGTGGTTCTACAAAGTATTGACTCAGGGGGCTGAATAATTACGCACACCCCACTTTGCAGTTATTGATTTGTAAAAAAATGTTTGGAATCATGTATGATTTTCGTTCCCCTTCTCACGTGTACACCACTTTGTGTTGGTCTTTCACGTGGAATTCCAATAAAATTGATTCATGTTTGTGGCTGTAATGTGACAAAATGTGGAAAAGTTCAAGGGGGCTGAATACTTTTGCCCCACAGGGAACGGTTCTGGCTCTGTTTGTCTTCACCATCTACACTGCAGACTTCTCCCACAACTCCATCTTTTACGGTGTAGTCTGCTGAGGTGGCAAGATCTCTGCCGGGGACAGGAAGAGACTGAACAGGTTGATCCGCAGGGCCAGCTCTGTTCTAGGATGCCCTCTGGACCCAGTGGAGGTGGTGAGTGACAGGAGAATGGTGGCTAAGTTGTCATCCCTGTTGGACAACATCTCCCACCCCATGCAGGAGACTGTGACAGCACTGAGCAGCTCCTTCAGTGGGAGACTGCGGCACCCACGGTGTGGGACGGAGAGATTTCGCAGGTCTTTCTTCCCCACTGCTGTCAGACTCCACAACAAAGACTTTTGCAGCTGATCAAACACACAAACCCACACATGTGCAATAACACCAAGTGTAATACTCTTTTCTGACAAAGTTGTATTTTTACTCAGTTGTAGGGGAGACCGGGGATAGTTGTAACATTTTTGACATTTCTGTCTGTAAATTGGAGCTCTTTTAAGGTAGTGGATTCAAAATGTAATGCAAAGTATTTACATGTCTCTGCTATTAAATAGTGCAGCTATTTTCTCTGCAGCACAATTACCCATTGCATGGTATGGTCTCAAACACAAAGAGTGAAATGTTACAATTAACCCCATAGTCTGGGTTAGTTGTAACATATCCTGGGGTGAAATGTAACACAATGAAATAAGGGTACTAACGAAACATTAACATGTAATCTTTGTTTATTCAACACATGAATGCACTTACATCCATTTATGTAGCTGTGTGTGTGTGTGTGTGACAGAATGCAGAAATCTAACTTTTGAACATATTCCAACCCCCCAAAAAAGACAAATTATGGAATTTTCTGCAACTGAATATTTCATTAATTTTGATTGGTCTTCCTTGAGTTTGGCCTCATTGGCTCAGTGGGCATTATAACCTACAACTCTTGCACCAATTTTGAACATAACAATGAAGCTGAAAAAATGTAGTTGTTCACCAGCATCGCAATTCCATTACTTTTTATCATGGCTTACCTTGGTGTGGTTTGCAAAGTGCTTCAGAAAGATGAGGAAATCTGTTTCTTGCACCCATCCTGATTTATTTCCACTACCAGTACTTCCTACTGGTCCATCTCTGACACAGTGGTCTGCATAATGTATGTGTGGGAACACAAACAGTGGAGGAATTGTGTTGCCAATGGCATTAACCGCATATACAAAAGTGACCAGTGAACCTCTCTCTGCTGATGTCGTTGCCCCAACTTGTTTAATATAAGTTAAAGTAATAGTGTGGTAAGTTGTAACATCTGCATTATTGTTACAACTAACCCAGACTGTTGCTGTTACAACTGACCCAGACTCCTATAGCCATGAACTAGCTAACATTACAGCTAGTTCATGGCACAGAAGTCTGACAGGTAGTTCATACTTTATTCAAACCAAATAGTGAAACATGATTAAGTACCTAGCTTAGCTTTTAATTCCATTACATTTGATTGATTAGCTAGCTAACTATTGGCTATTGGTTATGTCAAAAATTTGTAGATTAAACTACAAAGTATTGCATTCACTGGCTGAAATTAGACCCACCATTTCACCCTTAGCATTAAAATGATGTGTACAAAAACCATTATCAAATGCAGGATGCAGCTATACTACATCATATTTGTTTGTAAAAAAAACATAAGGTTTTTTATAAAACTCTGCCATGGCTCATCAAATGTTGTTTTTTCTTTTCTAGGACTGTGAATAGTGATCAGCAATAGGGAACTAAAGAGTTAAGACTATAATTTCATGTCAACAGGGCCCCTCACACTTACCTTTAAAATCTACAAATGACCTATACATCAATCACATCTTCTGTTTGGCCAGTATACACAGCACAGGTTTGCTCAGATGCTGAACTTCGTCCCGTCATAGCTCAAACAATACACCCGCTGTTTACTCAGTGCTATTGAGAGGGGCATAATGGTTTGCCTGTGCTTCACATCCAACGTGGGAAAGAGTATTTCTTAGTGTGTGAAAACAATTGGTTGTCTGAAATAATACAGTTTTCTAAAAATTGTATCACCTTTCTGAGAAGTTTGACAAGCATGAAACCCAGATGATCTATACCACCTGCAGATAAGAAGCAAGTGGAAGCAAGCAGGAAAGTTCCTCATCCTTACTTGGCTTGGCCAGGTTGCGGTTTTTACAAATCACAGTAGGAGGGCGTCTGTCAACATCCTCATTGGAGCGCTCACCCTTAGATCCGTCACATCTGTCCCACAACTTAGGGTCAACACTACCCTTACAGTTTTAGGTGAGAACAGATAAGTAAGAGCTGATGTTCAAGGTTGGGAGAACCATTTTTGTAGAATTTCAACTTGTTTATTAATAATGGTTTGAAGTTGGTAGTTTCTCACCAAACATTATAACTGAAACACAAGCATTTAAGGTAAATGTGAAAGCATAAAGTCTCAGGGAAAGGTTGGGAAAAAATATAAGAGCTTTTCCTAAAGTGTTTTTTTATTTGTACTTTTTAGTATTAGCATAATTTTAAAAAAAAAAGTTTATCATTTATTCTGAAACATTTCAGCAAGTCACTCTGACACTTGAATCCTTCACCCTGGCTTTCATGCATTATATTTATTACTCACTTTTTATTTTGGGAATGCTGAAGTATGCTTTGAATAAACTGTGATCAGTGTTGAGTAAATACTATGAGATGAAATGCATGTGGGTGTTTTACAAAAAATGAAATCATCTTTTGTGGAAGTCCAGTTTCTGATAATGTTACGTAAGGAAAAAAAAAAAGAAAAGTTATCTAACCTTAAATGACTTTAAATGACGCAGCAAATTGTGTAATGTGAGGCAGAACAAAGATAAATCCCATGAGCAAATAAAGGCACCATAATGAATGACATATTCAAAAAGCCAAAGCAAACTTAAAAGAAACTGTGAACACTGGCCATAAATTCTTACAGGTGACCAAAAACATTTCGACACACTGAGGGTAAGCGGGATGGAAAAACTTTAAAAATATGCTGATGAATTGTTTGCACTAAACACTTTACTGGAACAGGTTTCTGTTGTAATGAAAAATGATCCCAAAATAATATTGGAAAAGGTTTAATGGAATTCAGGAGGCCCCTGTCTCATGGTATTTGGACTAACAACCAGCAAAGAGAAAAACAGCCTGTTCCTTACCGTATGTCTACATGCTTTTGCTGTTTGTTGTTTTTGGTGTGCTGTTCGTCACGTTGCAGTGTCATCTAGTTTCTGCCTGCCCCCGTGTCTGTCCAAAGTAAGTAAGTATGTTAGTATGCTTCTTTTATCCCAATCGTCATTTCCAGTGTTGAGGAAGTTATATTGAAAAAATAATTAATTATAGTTACTAGTTATTTCTTCAAAAAAGTAACTGAGTTAGTAACTGAGTTACAAGATTCTAAAAGTAAGTAATTACTTGAAAAGTAACTATTGCTTTACTTTAAAAAATGTTTAACCCCCTGGGATCCAGGGTATAATTGGCCATTTTTAACCACATTTTACCTTTAAAAACTGTTTACTTTGCCTTGTTTGGTATCATCCTTTTCAGCACAACCTCACGTGTCTGAATTTACAGTTATGTTTTCATTTTGACATACTGTATTAACACAATTGATATGCAGTAAGCCGAACACAGCTTCAACCGTCTGTTTGTTGACAAATAGTAACGGACCGCATTTTCTTGTTAGCAACTGTAACGGCGTTGTAACGATACTCGTTACTGAAAAAAATAACGCCGTTGCTTGTAACGCATTCCCATCACTGGTCATTTCCATGCAACAAGGTTAATGATACGAATCTGCTCAGACCGCACCTTTTATTTGAATTTACATGTTGTTTGCATCTGGTTATTTGCAGGTGCTCTGGCTTCGTCCCTCAGTCCAAAGATGCCTATTTGGTTAATTGGTAATTTTAAGCATGGGAGGGTGTGGTTGTCTGCGTTGTTATGTTAGCTCTGTCATGACCGAGGGTGTAACCCACCTCTAAGTGAGCTGGGATAGGCACCAGCCAGAACATGGATGAATAAAGCAGAGAACTTCAGCTTGTCACATTGTTTCTGGCTTTTTGTCGTAGTTTAAATGTTCAGATAAAGCAATTTGAGAAACAATGTAGGGTATTTAGACCAAAATATTTTGATACTTATGGCAGGGATTATATATAATATTTTTTTATTAATTATTTTAAGGTAATTAAAGCACAAAAACAAATAATCAAATAATAAAAGAAATATGGCTAAATTCGTGCGTAAAGTTTTTGCTTTGTCTGTATTGTATACTGTCCTAAAACGTCATGGCTAATGATGGTATTAGTTTAGGAAACAATGATGGTGTAAAGCACAGTCATCGTTTAGTTATATTAGTTATATATTCAGATATATTCAGATATTTATAAGTACTGTTTGTAAGTACTGATGTATTTTATCATATTTAATAATTAAAATTAAGAATAACTAGAATTAATATTCATTACAATTAATACACTTTAACTGTATGCTTACTGCAAAAACTCATTGTTATGAAGTACATTTGTAAACATTTATTTTCATCTGTTTGGCTACCACAGAATGAATTATGTGCTGATCAGTGTGAACCTAAGAGTCTGAATGAATTCCGCAGCTCATCAATCATCAAGTGCTCAATTTTATTCTCCTTCCAATCTCTTTCTTTTGGATGAACAGCAGCTTTGAGGTTACTTCCAGTTACAGAGCTCAGCTCACTGATGAAAACGCTCTCTGTGATCAGTGTGACCTGCTGTGACCATGTAGTAAACTTTACCATCAGCTGTGAGTTGGGCAATAGCATATTCACTACTACTGCAGTTTTATATACTAATATAATCATTGAGCTTCAATACACAGTTCTTATTTTTCTGTATGTCTCTCGTCTGCCTAATTGTCATTGCTTTTCTGAGATGGACGAGATAACATAGCGCTCAAAATGAACGGACCGAACATTTTTCCTTTTTAGCTGGATCCAATCTGTCTGCGGTCTGTTCTGCATTCTCCAATCATCCAGCTCAGTTTTAGTGGGTTCAAAGCTGTTACATGTCAGCAAGTGGTCCATATTGCTGTCTGGCCTTCAACAATCACGCCAACATAAGAAACGACATCACCGCAAATGTGCTCATAGCAAGTGCATTTGTTACTATTACAACAGCAACATCAGTACTTCTTGGTTTTGTTCCAAACTAACTTTGTTTTGTTTTTTCTCAACACAAACTGTGTTCACTGTGGAGCACTGCCTCCCTTTGCTTTTCACAGATGATAGCACGTTCACTGTGATGGACCAAGCAGCGAAGGAAACTTAGGCACAGGTTAAAGGGAAAAAAAAAAAAAGGATTTTTTTTATTGAACCCCAATAAATAATTGGTTAAATCATGTAAAAAGAATCAAAATCTTGGGCCCATAAAAGAGGTCAAAATAACAGAACTCTACTCAAAGTTGACAAACCATACTGATAACTGAAACAAACTGAACTAACTTAACGAGACAAAGGGGAAACTTAACAATGGCTGATCACCCACAAAAGCACAAAAAGGGGTAAAACACACAAAACCTAACTCCAATTACCCCACATGGTCCTAAATTATGAAATGAGCCAATTTGCAGCTTTCCATCAAGGCTTGTTCTGCCCCTTTTCCACCTGTTGGCTCCTCAATCAAGGGACGGGAGCAGCTCCAACTAAAGTAACTCAGAAAACAAAGATTAAATCATACATAACAGTGTAAACTAAAATGTGCACACTTATTTTAGAATACTGTGTTATGTGGATATGTGAACTAATTCTAAACCAAATCCAGTTATTCATTGTCCTGTAAATTAATTCCTATTTGAAGAAAGACAAATGTGAATGTGATGTTATGTATAAGCCTCTACACTAATATGGTGGCTATTACCACTGTGTGGCTGTAAGTGCAGCCATCACCATTATCTACTAGAAATACTGTCATACCTAAATTAGGATGTGACCTCAGCTAGTGAATGCAACACCCTTGTTTTTTATGTGTAGCGTGATCATGTCTTTGTTTGCCATTTCCTTGCTCTATCAACCCTATTATTGGTTTATTTTCACTTAAAATCGATTCAATGTTTATAGCCTTTAACACCACATGTTATTAGGTGCTCCAAAAAAAGAAAAGCAGATATCGTGTATATTGAAAATAAAAAATTGAGCTGATTGTGAGAGGTATTTGTGAAACTTATTTATTTATTTATTTTTATTCTAGTCTTATGGGGGAAAGAAAATTGTAATTTTGTTTACAGATGAATAGTGCATTTATCCCGTGTCTCTTTGGTTACTGTAAACAAAGTAGGAGAAGGAGACGATCCAGTATAGTGGGACAGAGAGTCCATTGTCCTCTACAAATTCTTTAAGTTTTGATATTCTGGGTGCAACTCATAACCAAATAATCCAATAAGAAGGCATTTACAGATTTGGATGGATCATCATAGCTGAATCTGCAAATGCCTAACCCCAAATTTGTTTTTATTTTGTCCAATTCAGTGGTTTCCATCTCTATTGTGGGAGGAAGTGACTCATCTTTTTTATGAGAATACTAAAATGACGTTCAGAGACCAAGATTCCACAGATTTGGTTTGCATTCTAGGTATAGAGTCACGTGTTAAAATTATAAACGCTCTCCACATGTTTCCTTGGTTGGAAAAAGTTGCAGAACAACAGTATACAGTAAATGGACACTCATAGGTGTGCACCTGTAAAGCATCAATATAAAAAGGTAAAACAAGGTGTGGTCATGACTTTGAGGTGGTATGATGATGGTGAAGGCAGGGGAAGGCATTTGCATCAAGAACACAGAGAGCTGCAGTGTTACAGAGTAAATATTAGCTGATTTGAAGGCAGGTAGCAGAGAATATCACAGGATTTTATTCATCAAAGCCAGATTCAAGTTTAGGGAAAGGATACCAAGGAGCTTAATGGAGTCTCCAGTGGTGTTCATCCTATTCTTGGCTGCAGTAACTTTCACAGGTAAAACTGAATGATAAGTGAAGTTCAATGAGTTTTATTGCCTATTACAATAACTACAGGGTCAGAGAATTAGACAATTTATAGATCCTAATATCAATTAAAATTCTTTAAATATACTACTTTGACATATATCAGTACTTTTGTAACTACTTCTGTCCCAGTGTGTGGATGACAACTACGTGGCGACTGAATATTTTACTTGCTTTCTCTTTCTAGATGTGACATGCAGTCAGACATTATATGCCTCTGAGAACCCCGTCGCAGTGGGAAACAATGTTACCCTTAGCAGCAATTACACTGTCAGCTCAGGCGGATGGCTATTCAACACCCGCCAAATTGTGATAATACTAAATGGGGGTTTTGCTATTTCCAAAACTTGGCGTGACAGAGTATCTTTTAACCAAAGTACTTCATCACTGACCATACACTCAGTAAAATTGCAAGACTCTGGAAACTACGCAGTACAGGATCTAATCAATGAAATTTCTTCTCAGTTAACACTTTCAGTTGAAGGTAAGCGCTCTCTCATTTTTCTTGTTTAGTCACCAGCACAGATTTCAAGAAGATTTCACTTCCTACATTATACTTCTTGCACGATTTCTGTATCATTGTCATTATTATTATTATTATTATTGTTGTTGTTGTTGTTGTTGTTGTTGTTGTTATAATTAATTAACTTTGTTATGATTTATGAAAAGAGGCATTGTCAGAGTCTCTTGGTTCCATTATGTTAAGGAGAAAAACAACTCACACTATCACATTGTAGACATATCTATCTAGAAAAAAAAGGGAAAACAATTACACTATAAATTTAAATAACACTATCAAAAATATGTTGATCTTGATTTTCAACAATTGTTACAACAAAGGTTTTACATCAAACTGATAAAAGTCAGGGTAAATACCAACTCAGAACACGACATCACACCAAGTCATTGTTTAACAAAAATTTTAAGAGGTAAATGCAAATTAAAGTATATCCTTGATGAACCAAAGAATTTGACTGACAAATCAACAGACCAATACTGTCACCCAAGGAGGCCATTTTGTATAAGACTGTTTTGTTTTTATTTGTTTTTATCTTGAACCTGACTTTATTTCAACATATGGGTCACATTTTCATATATATTTGGTGGAGGACACATTTGCTTAAATAAAACATGACAAATGCCTTGCTGTTTTATTCTCCGCAGAATCTGTTTCAAATGTGACCGTTCAGACAAGCACAACCAACCTGGTGGAGTTCAATGACACAGCAGTACTTATGTGCAGTGTGTCCAAAGGTACATCCCTGTCTTATCAGTGGTTCAATGGGAGCTCAATGATCACGGCCAATGAAAAAGTTCAACTCAGCAGTGGAAACACCATTCTCACTATCATGAATGTGACCCGCTATGATCAAGGACTATACAAGTGTAATGTGTCTAATAATGTCAGTAATGACATCAGCGCCCCTGTGAATCTGACTATCAGCTGTGAGTTCTAACCAAAAGACACCAATACATGCATACAATCTATAAAACAATCTGCTGTCCCAACAATAACCTCTAAAACAATTTATGCCCTGTTCTGTCACCAGACGGCCCAAGTAACACGGAGATGACAGTCATGCCCCTTATGAGTATATACAAAGGCGGATCTAAAATCACACTGTCATGCTCAGCGGTGTCCAGTCCTCCAGCAATGTTCCAGTGGATGGTTAATGGAGTGTACCTAAACAAAATTGAACCAAAGCTTGAACTAGAGAAAGTTAACGAGAGCATGTCAGGAAATTACACATGCCTAATTCACAATAATGTCACGTTCAGATTCAGCAGCCAAACAGCAACGATCCTGATTGTGGGTAAGTTTGGTTTGGTATCTGTTTAAAAATTTATTTTGTTTTATTTTTTACTTTGCTGCTCAGATCTGCTGAGCTGGTAGACCATCAAGACCAAAAAGAAAGAGTTGTGATTTGTGCCTTTTCCTTTGTACAGTGCAGAGGAATTATCTAGTTGAACATGCCATATTTTTTCAGGTCAAATATTTGAGTGAATTTAAATTACTTACTAAACTCCAACAGATCCTGTGACAGCAGTCGTGGTGAATCTTGCCAAACCAGCAATATTTGGTGAGACATTCTCTTTGAGCTGTCAAGTGACGGGACCTGTTGACATCATTCATTGGTGGAAAAATCATCAACTTATTTCTGCTGACAATAAAACAACGTTTGGCACGGGCAACAGGACACTGACTATTAGTTCAACCCAGCATTCAGATGGTGGAGATTATCAGTGTGAGGCTTTTAATTCTGTAAGCAACCAAACCAGCGACCCCTTCACAGTCACAGTTTACTGTAAGTATTTGTATCATTATTAACATAACGATTATCACTGTGATGTCAGTTCTGTATTATCTGAATGCCTGTAGTCACATAAGCATTTTTCAGTGAAAGTAATTTGTGGTGTTCTTTATGTGTTTAGATGGACCAGAGAAAGCAAATGTTATGGGACCAAATTTGGCAAAGGCAGGAGACTACGTCACATTCACCTGCAATGCAACATCTAATCCTCCCAGCATCTATGAATGGTACCACGAAAATGTTCTGGTCTCCAACAAGTTAGAGTATGTCACACCGTCTCTGACAACCAGCATGAGTGGAAAGTACCTCTGTGTGGCCTTCAACAGCATCAGTGGCAAAAACAGCACTGCCGACATAATGCTTACTGTTATCGGTAAGACTTACGTGACCATTTTTTTTGGTGTACACAAAATAACTTTTCATTCATAAAAAGGAGACAGGTGCCTCGGGGGAGAACTAAAGAGCTATTTTGTGATTTGCTTTGTTTGCAGAGCCGCTGCAAAACATAATAGTAGAAGCACCAATGATGCCTGCCAAAGAAGGTTACTCCTATAATTTAACATGCAACCCAAATGTACCTGCTGATTACATTTACTGGATGAAGAATGGGGAGCCACTGGATGAAAACAGCAGAATAGTTTTCTACAATGATAACAAAACACTTCACATCAGAATGGTGGAGCGCTATGATAATGCCAATTATGAGTGTATGGCTGTTAATGCCGTTTCATATAACAAGAGCACTCCTTACATGCTCTTTGTCAACTGTGAGTATAATATTTAGAGATTTTATGCAGTTTAGTGTCATGTTTAAATGAACAATTTTTAAGTTTTACATTTATAGTTGTTTAGATATTCATCTATCTCCTCTTCTGTTACAGATGGACCAGAAACACCTTCTGTTTATGGGCCAGCTTTTGCTGAAACAGGACATCAAGCTGTCTTCAGCTGTTCTGCCAAGTCAGTGCCTCCCAGTACGTTCTGCTGGTGGTTCAATGGATCCATCGTGGCCAATACATCAGACTACACAACTGATGTGTTGTCTTTAGGCATGAGCGGAGAGTACAAATGCATGGCCATTAATAATGTGACAGGAAAGAACAGCACAAACTCCACGCCACTCACCGTGATTGGTATGAAAACTTTAGGATTCAGAGGAATTAGATGAAACATTTTTAACATATGACTCTGGCTGCTATTGTGTTCCAAGAATAAAGAACACTAAAGACATCTTACCCTCTCAACTCTCATGTTCTGTGTCTACAGAGGCCATAGAGTCAGTGATGATCAAAAGCACGACAATTCCAAACAACACTAAGAACTTTACTCTCACCTGTGATGTTACTGGGCCCTATGACACAATCTACTGGATGAAAGATAACGTGATGCTCAACATGGACCCCTCTAATGACTCACATATCTCCTATAACATTGAAAACAACATGCTGAACTTCATCCCAGTGACAACGTACAATGAAGGGATATATCAGTGTGTTGCTACCAATAAGGCTGGCCAGCGAAAAAGCCCCCAGTACAGACTACTGGTGAATTGTGAGCATGACAGAAAGCAATGAAATGTGTTTTTTCTATTTTTTTGAAAACTAGTTTTATTTAATTTTGTACTCATTTTCAAATGCTAGACACAAATTGTTTTAATATCTACATCCCTGAGAAAATGTTTGCTGTAACAAAGATCCAAATGAAGAGTCATGATATGTTTTTAGCAGTATTTAGACATTTTGGGGATTTAAATACTTAACAAAACAGCCAACATGTTTTTGGGTTGATGCAAAAAGTGTATTTAATTTATTTTCCTTCTTAGAAAGAGGAATGGCAGCTAAATAGAGAAATTAAGTGTTATGTGGTTTGCTTTGTTTGCAGATCCAATCCAAAATGTAAAACTAAATGCACCAGTGACCTTTGTCAAAGAAGGTTACGCCTATAATTTAACATGCAATGTAACTGGACCTGCTGACTGTTTTGTTTGTTTTGTTTGCAGATCAAATAGAAAATGTGGAAGTAAAAGCACCAATGATGCCGGCCATAGAAGGTTATTCATATAACTTAACATGCAATGTAACTGGACCTGCTGAATACATTTACTGGATGAAGAATGGGGAGATACTGCATGATGAAAACAGAACTGTTTTCTACATGGAAAATAAGACGCTCCACCTCAGTATGGTGGAGCGCTATGATAATGGAAACTACTGCTGTATGGCTATTAATGCTTTTGGAAACAAGGCCAGCCCTGCTTATAACCTCATTGTCAATTGTGAGTATATTAGAATGTATAGAATGTATGCTACTAAATGGTTCAATGTCAATGGTGCATCACCTTAAATTAGGTAAATCCATTGTATTTCGGTTCTTCAGTTGGGGTGGCTGTAGCTCAGGTGGCAGAGCCACTAATCAGCCACTAATCAGAAGGTCGGTGGTTCGATCCCAGGCTGCCTCCTGGCTGCATGCCAAATATCCTTGGGCAAGATACTAACCCCATGTTTGCCTACTGGCGGTGGTCAGAGGGCCCGGTGGCGCCAGTGTCCGGCAGCCTCGCCTCTGTCAGTGCGCCCCAGGGCAGCTGTGGCTACAATGTAGCTTGCCATTGCCAGTGTTTGAATGGGTGAATGACTGAATGTAGTGTAAAGCGCTATACAAATGCAGGCCATTTACCATTCTAAAACATGGATTCTACAAAAAGGGTCATAATGTTCATAATGTGCAGACTTGCTTCTCATATGCCTAACTACGATTGCCTGATTGATCACTTTTACAAAAAGTGCACCTCAATTTGTATTAGCTTCACATTAATTATAGATTAGTAATTTACTTAATGCAGCAATTTTACAAAGTCAGCTTTCATTGAGAAAGCACTGGTGTTACATGCTCTGGTGTGGATAGCAATCACACTACATGCTGAACCGTACCCACACAGCTGTGAAAAACATGATGACTTGACACACAGGTGACCAATTTCATGATAAAACTATCAAAGAGTATTTTAGTGTTGCAACTACAATGTCTCTTAAGACACAGGAGTCAACACAATAAATATACAATGAACTGCACAGCTGACCAGAACCTATCCAAATTTGGATAATACTTTACCCAGCTCAAAAGACAAATTTGCATGCTATATAGTCAGGTGGGCTACTCTTTTGCATTAAAGGTAGGACTATGAAATTGCTTCATAATGTTAAATTGCTCGGTGGTAGCTCATACTAACTCAAAGTGTTATCTTTGCCTTATAATACTTATTACTTACTAAATTACTTACTTATTACTTACTTACTAAGTATTATACTTACTTATAATACTCCAGTGTTGCTTGTTGCTCAAAAGTTTAGACAATAAATTTCCTCAGGAGCGGCACAGATATTCAAAACGTCTGTAAGAACATTCATCAGGGACAGGTGTGTCAGTCTCTTTTGCATCATGCTGATCCATCACCACATTTTTAACCGCAAGTTGAAGAAGGATACTTGCACGAGTCCAACATGGGCACAATTTAAAGAACTTTGTAGTTAACAAAAAAGTTAACACTCTAGATTCTTACTGTTAGAGTCACCTATCCTCTTTTGCTGTTACAGATGGTCCAGAAAAGCCCATTATTTATGGGCCAGCTTTTGCTGAAACAGGACGTCAAGCCGTCTTCAGCTGTTCTGCCATGTCAGAGCCACTCAGCCAATTCTGCTGGTGGTTCAATGGATCAATTGTGTCCAACACGTCAGTGTATGCAACTAGCCTCTTGTCTTTCAACATGAGTGGAGAATACACATGTATGGCCATTAATAATGTGACAGGAAAGAACAGCACAAACTCCACTACGCTCACAGTTGTTGGTATGAACACTTTAAGATTTTTGGGAAATTTGTTGCACATGTGGCTCTGAAACTGATCAAATACAAATTCTTATTGTGTTCTTAAAGTCTAAATATTTCATGGGGATGTACTCCAGTCAAGATGTCATGCTCTTTTGTGTTTAACACCTTGTAATTTGTGTCTACAGAGGCCATAGAGTCAGTGATGATCAAAAACAAGACAATTCCAATCGACACTAAAAACTTTACTCTCACCTGTGAGGTTATTGGGCCCTATGACACGATCTACTGGATGAAAGACAACATGAAGCTTAACACTAATCCCTCTAATAACTCATATGCGTCCTATAATACTGAAAACAACATGCTGCATTTCACCCCAGTGACACTGGACAGTGAAGGGACATATCAGTGTGTTGCTACCAATAAGGCTGGTGATCATGTGAGCCCCCAGTACAGACTGTTGGTGAACTGTGAGTGTTTATTGAGAACTAGTTCTGAGTAATCTGCCCAATATTCTTTTGAATTGTGTGCCAAGGAAACACTATTCATAATTTTGCAGTACATTATTCAAACGAAATCTTTCTTTTTCCAGATGGCCCAGTCAGACTGACCATTTCCCGTGCAAGTATGTTCATGCACGTGTCCCTGATATGCCAGGCTGATTCTCGACCAGCGTGTGACTTCTCCTGGTTCTTCAACAATCTGTCAACACCTCTACAGAACACATCTACTATTGTATTCCCTGCAACCAGCCAGAATTTTGGGAATTACATATGCAAGGCATGGAACCCCGTGACTGATATCACAATGTACCAAAATCTTACCGTCACAGGTGAATAAACCACACATCTTATCTCTACTCATTTTTCTTTAACAAGTTCTTTAGTGTTGTTGAGCAACGGGTATTTTACTATAACCTATGACCTCATAAGAAAATTACGGAAGCGTAGAGCTGCCACCCAGGCAAAAGAAAAATAGAAGTATGTCACGTTATAACGTGACATACTTCTATTTTTCTTTTGCCTGGGTGGCAGCTCTACGCTTCCGTAGAAAAATAGAGGTGAAATGTACAAAAGATTTTGAGACGTTAATGCCAAACGACGTCTTTGTAGTGTGGAGCATTTAAAGAAACTATGATGATCGCACCCATCTTTTAAAATTGGCCACAGGCAGTGCTATAAATTTGCAAATATGCTTTAAGCGTTTTTCTTTTTCAGTCCTAACCTCAAACGTGTCTCTTTGCTTGTCATATTTTCCACCCCCAGCTCACGCCCCTGCCATCCACTTCCCATACCAAGGCAGCCTGATGATGATGGTTCTGTTTGCCTTTTCTGCGCCTGTGTTGTTCAACTGAGTTCTCCACACTCTTAAGTCTTCTGAGAATGAAAGGCTTCTTTCTCGCTCCCTGTTTTTTGACAACAATCTTCCTGCACAATGATTAAGAAAACATAGCGCAGTCCATAATCCTAATGTTAGACATACACATTATTTAATTAGTGCAATGCCTATTTTTTATGTTCAATATTATATCTATTAACAGTAAAATGTAGTTTCGCTAGTTTTAATACTGTCATTGTAATCACTCCCCTGGAGCTAGTTCAGTGAATAGTTTCATAAAAGGAAAGCAGGGAAAGTGTACTCCTTACAAATTATAATCACTGTGAGCATTTAACCATGTTAATAATATATATACGTAGATGTTTTATTATACCTTGATTCACCTTATTTGATTGATTGATTACTTTTTTAAAAAATGAATAAAAAAAGACAACATAATATATTTTTTGGAGATTTTATTAAGTGGGATATTTAAAATAATAATGGTCCCATTCAGAAAGTTATAGTGAGTTCAAATTCCAGTGATAAAGTTTCTTTTACACTGCATTTGTAAAAAGTATCATGTGTATGCATAGAAAATATGATTGGCAATGAGTCTTACAAAAGCATGCATGTGTAAGAATAGAGGGCTTCTTTATATTGCTCATATGGGCACGGAGGGGTTGAAGGATTTATTAATCCTTTGGCATATCTTCATGTTCTTGAACTTTTCCTTCTTGCAGTGTTTTTTCCCTTGTGGTTTGAATGAATCCAGAAAGATAAAGCAATTGGACACAAAAAAGAAAATTAATGAAAAAATGAAATGAAAAAAAATGTGTAACTTCTATCTGTAATCACTCTTCAAAGCCATGATAATAAAGAGAATACAATAATTGATTTTATCACTGATTTTTCTCATCATTTTATTCCTTCCCTATTCCAAAAATCTTAGAAGTTATAGGCAACTTACACTTTCCAGTATTCAAGCAGTGGCAGGCTTTGTTCATCACACCCATTTCCTTCCCTGAGTGACATATAATAAAAGAAGAAGAATGGGTTAGAAATACTGTATTTTTCTAAGAGAGAGGATGTACTTACATAAAAGCGATACATGTAAATATCTATACATTCTTTGGTAAAATTCTCATGTCACCTTTACAGGTGCAAGGTCTTTTGTCCTGTCTTTGGATGACTGGACGTGCAGTTGTAAGTAGTTCTTCAACAGCAGATCCTGTAGCACAGTTTATTGTAGAAATAACTTTAAAAGATTTATAATAACAATTTTAATAAAGTAAGTATTTAGATACAAACCTGTAACTATCATTAAGGAGCTGGTCTTGTCGAAATGTGTTTAGAAAATAATCTCACATACCGTCAGTGAATGCGCTGACAACCAGGCTCCGTTTCTTTGTCTCATGAACACCTTTAACAAATGAAAAGGAAAATAATAGAGAAGGAGACTTCAGAATAGGGTGCACAGGATACAAAAAGATTTTTACGAAGTATCATACTATACCTTGGATGCAATCAGTTAATATTACCAGCCCAAGAGCCAGCGGCAAAAGCACCCTGGGTCCCATGTTGGAGAAAAGGCAATTCAGTGAACTCGGGGAAAGAAATCCTGCTTGTGCACTGACTTCAGTCCCAGAGAAGAAATGATGGGGTTGGTGTTCCGGCTCTTTATAAAGGATGATGGTGATGAAATCATGGCTGCAGCACATTAATCAACTGGCTGAAAAAACAATTTTACGATATGTGGCAGTGACTGACAGAATGATGTACACTTGCCAACAGATAGTGGTTTTGAGTAATGGCTTTTTGCTTTTAGAGAGATTCACAGGGTTACTGAGATGCGGTAAAAGAGCACTTGAATGTCAGATGTGCCCATTTGATAGCCTCTAGTTAAACTTTCCTGATGGGAACCTAATACATCAATAATCTTTTATATGGATTTTATCTTTTTGCTGCCTTTCACTAATTTGATAAAAATTGGGATCAAATTCTGTCTTCAGGATATATCTGTTACTCTCGTTAAAAAACTGGCTGGCGGTTATCACTTCTGTCAGCATGACTGCAACTGATACATCACTGTCAATATTAAATCGTGTTTGCTAATGTCAAGAAGAGCTGTAAGTGCTCTGCTTTTGTTTCATGTGTGATGACAGTTGGAGAAAGGATCAGATTCGTGGTAAAACTCACAAATGGGTGGTATGGACAAAGTTAGACTTGTTCACCTTCCTCAAGTTTCTGAAACGTGCCTCTGCTCACAAAATATGCGTGAGACAGGAACAAAACCAGTCAAGCAAAGGTAATAAATCTCTTTTACACATCTAACAATCTATATGTACTCTTGATGAACCCAAGGCCTAAACATGTAGCTCTGCATCAGTGGTACTCAACACACAGATCCAATCTTGTTTTGATATTTAATGCATATCTTTCATCACTTACACAGTTGGCCATCCAATTGTTCATGTAATGTAGCACAGTCGTCACACAAGAGGCCCAGAAGCAGGTTAGTGTGAAGTAAAGCCTTTAAATATTTGAAGGAGCCATTACAAAAGACTTATCTCAATTCACAGACATCTAGATATATCACCACAGCTTCTCGACCTACTCAAACACATCTATCCTTGCAACAAAACAGTCTCTCATATGAATACTCTGTTGCTGTTATGGATAAAGGAAAAGATACAAGGGCATTAATGAGATAACATGATATGCTGAAAAGCAAGTAAACTGTAACGGTCAATTGTTTGCAAGTGCAGACAAGCAAAAAAAAAAAACAAAAAACAAAAAACCCCAAAACACTTTGGTCCTTCAAATGAACAGGTACAAAAAAAAAAAAAAAAAAAGAAACCAAACACATCAGACATCGCAATAAAGCTATTGCCAAATAAAGGTAACCTGAAGAACAGTGAAATCGAGATGATTTACAAGGATCTTCTAAGAAGGGCAGTTGTTCTATCTTGTATACAGGCATATTTTGGCTTAAACCTGATATATCCTGCATCCTTTTCCAACAAGCTCCTGTTCCTAAAGTTCAAGAAAGTGCAACCTGTTTTTGTGTGTGAAGGATTCATGAGCTATAGCCAAAGGGATAAGATCTGCAGCACAGCAAGCCTTTAACAAGGTGCTGCATTCAGCGGTTTGACCTACAGAATGTCTTCCTTAGAATATAAAGCTGCTGCCTACTTTTGAAATTTATTCATGACCACTGAACATCTGGACTGATGTGTGCTCTAACAGCCATCTCTTCACGTATCGTTAAAGGGTGCTTTATGGTCAGCGCATTAGTCGTGTCATTTGCAAACAGTGATATCACCACAGCAGTCACCATTAATACTGGTGCTTAGGGCTCAGTTACCCGCTACAGCATTTTCTAAAACAAACTGTCATCACTGAGATAAAACCTCCACATCAGCCCTCTTTAAGAGTAGAAGAAGCTCAAACCAGAAGCTGAGTTTTTAAGAAGTCTTTTTGTCAAGCTGTTGCAGCATCTCCCTCTGTATAATTTGGGAATTACCGGCCATGGTGCCAATGCCACCCACACACAGGTAAAAAAAATTGAGAGGTGTGCGACCGGCTAAAATGACACAAAAACTTGCACCGGTGGATATGACATCACTTTTAGTGAGCGGTGCCAATCATGAGGGTGATAATGGACAGTATAATTAGCTCATTATTATTCTCTTAAACCAGAGGGTCCCTGGATGACAAACAAAATTGTCCAATTGTATTGATTCTTTGTGTCAGAGAAGCTAATGGAACAGGTGCAATATTGGGAATGGAAGTAGGGATTTGTCAATTCATATAAACAAAAACCGTATGGTCACATTGTCTTTAACAGTGGTCACCAACCAAGGCCTTGAAGAGGTCTTCCACAAATAGTTTATGCAGCTCTTAGCCCTCAATAACTGATTCTATCCATCATTACACATCTTAATAATATAAGTGCAATGGTTTCTTGAAACAGGGACAAGGACCACTGTGGTAGTGTACTTTTGTGACCTAGATGCTCAGTTGTCAGTAGGTTCACCTAGCAGGGCCTTGAGATGGGCATGCAAAGGTTCACATACAGCTTGATATCCTTTCGGGGTCAGGTGAAGGTAGTCGTACATGTCCTGGTGGGAGATGCTACCATTGGAGTGAACAAAGCCGGGGTCTACATTGAAGAAGGAGGCACGGGGAAGGGATGTTAAGGTGTCCTTTACTAGCTCGTTCACCTTGGCATTTCTCTCCCGTAGAGGGTTTGGCATTTTTCCTCTGGGCAGTAAACTCTGGAAAACAAACATTAGCATACTTATTTTTAAATGTTTCATATTCCTTATTTCATATGCGTGTTAGCTGAATTTCCAATTAAGTTTCTGCCCCTAGTACATATACAGTAAATTAATACAGTTAAACTTCAGACCTGTCTGAAACAAGTACAGCTTTTTGGCCCCCTAACATTCACCTGACCAGGCAGAGACTCCTCTGGTTTACTTTTAACTACATATCATATAGCACAAAACCTTCTGATCCAAACAATCTAAGATATCCATTTACATACAATACAATATAGCATCAGTTGATTTTCAAGCAGATTTTCTAAGCCGTTGCCGTTTCAGTTTAGTTTTTATTGTCTGAAAATCTCAGTCTTTTTTTAATTACCAGAGTTAACCAGGTTTGCAGCACTTTTTCTAATTCTTCTTTCTGTATTTAGTGGTGACTTGAACAAAATTCTACTGCGGATCCAATTTTCTTAAACCATTAACTTACATATAGGTGACATACATTGAAGATAGCACATGAAACAAACGAAAACTATTAAGTCTTTTTAAAAAAAACCCATAGATGTTAGTGATCTGATGTTAGTTTTGTTCAGACTGGCCAACCCCGTTAAAGAGATCATTATAGCAAGATAAAAAATTCAAGAATTTTGGAATAGTTATTAGAATACATATAACATGTCCTAAATACACGTAACTCATCCCAGTCTCAATAAACATATTCACCACAGGCTCATCAGACAACTTGCATTGATAGATTCTACAAAATTGGCAAAGACTCAAGCTGAAGAGAGTTCCTCTGTATTTTCATTTGATATTAGTTTCCAAGGTTCACCAAAAAAGGTTGTTCCAGTTAGCATTAAATTTTCAAAAGTCTCGTTTTATTCTAAGTACCTAAAATATTTCAGTTTCAGTCTCTAACTTTAGTTGCAACAGCATCAGCAGAGATTGCAGCTTCTACACAGCTCCCATCAAGCTGCTATTCTCTGCAGACTCGTTGAAGAGCATGTCTGTAGAGTGTGTGCTGCACTGTTTTTCCAAATGGGCCTCAGAACAAAATACTTCCAAGCCCTTATTCTTATGAGCAATGTCTGCAGTGTATATTTAAAATCCTTGAATATACTACATGAAATGGCTCACAGATAATCAAAGTTCCAGCCTATGAAGAAGCATCCATAACTTTACACTTCACCTAATTTCAGATAGCTAAGATGCTGCTAAAAGGGGTGACATCGCACTGTACTTTGATGGTTGAATTAACTTCATTAGTCATTTTCAAAAAACATGCGGGTGAGCAGATTAACACCTGATACAAGGAATGCTTTAGGAAAAACACGTACAAGTACAAGCGTGTGGGCATTGGGAAGCTTGTTCTTGATAACTTGGATAATAGCCAAGATGCCTCCACAGATCTGTTCAGGAGTGTGACCGTGATTGTTAGTTCCTACCCACAGCACTACGACCTGCAACAACAAAAGACAAAGCAATACATGACTGAACACATGTCGCTGATATTTTGACCCAATGTACCTGGAAGTGGGATTTTAACACAGAGTTGAGCACAATCAGTCTTTTGTGTGAATAAACAAGCATGATCATGTTATCTATTTCTGGCACTGTTTTGAACCTTTGGGCTGATGTTATCCAGTTCACCGTTGCTCAGTCGCCACAGCACATGTTGTGTTGCATCACCACCCACCCCAAAATTAAGGCAATGGAGAGGTGAGAACAACTGACGCCATATCTGCAGACAAACCACAATAATATTGCATTCACATGTTCCACAACAAGTTTTCACACTTTGAAAACATTTATGAGAAAACGTAAATCAGTTACATAATGGGCAGAGGCACACATATCAATGCAATCTTTGTTTTACCCCAAACTCGTGCATGAGCTGAACAAGAGAGTCTCCAACAAACAGGACATCAGGTTCTTTGTCTTTGCTGTCGGACACAAACCGATTGTGCTACAAAAAGAAAATGTAAAAGATGTATATATATTTTTACTACAGTACCAACCATTGCACAACATCCGCACATATTGCAAGACAAACTTTTTAAAACCTTGTGTTTTTTTTAAGAATCAGCATGGTATGTTTCTTTTGATTTTCTGGTGACTACTGACATTTGTGTTCATTTAGAGACATCCTTTAAAATAACTACCCAAATGAATGCCCGATGGCAACGCCAAAAGGCTAACGAGTGGCGAGTCTACTTTCTAGAAGCACTTTGATATCATCACAGTGCAGTATTGAATGTAACACCAGCAATTTCATTTTTACATGGCAAGTCCAGGTACAAAAATGTATTTAGAATGCGCTGTTATGTGGATAGAGAAAACATTTTCTAATGGGTTTTTTTAATCAATTAATGAAATATCTATGCATATCCCCATGTGTCTGAAAAAATACTAATTTGCCAAGACTTTTCTCCTTTCTTTCACAATCAATTGCAAAACTGCACACCCCTCACAAGCCATTGCATTTTCATTTATTAGACAGGTTTAAATAATTTATGAAGGCCATTATTGCAACAATATGTACTACAATATGTTAGTAGCTGGCTCTTTTCAACTATGAAGCTTCCCTTTATCTTCACTGATTGCAGAACTAAACATCAGCAACGATGCAAACGGAATAATATAACACCGTACTTTATAAAACCTATAAATAATATAAAAGTCACACACCATAGACATCCATCGTCCATCTCCCTGCGTGTCTTCACAGGGAGTGGGTGTGGCGGCTGGGTTTGGTTCTCCTGCACTCATTCTGCTTTACCTGTGTTGGGAAAACAGTCGCATTGAGTTCTTCACACTTTCAGCAATGTATACAAACCAATTCATAAATAGCCCATAGCTCTGTTCGCTTGAGAGATCTGTGGAAGCTAACAAAGTTAGCTACAATAGCTAGCTCAACATGCTGGAACACATAAGAGATGTAGTTGAACAAAGATAAGAGAAATTGTGAAATTAAATAGGCCTGTGCTCTGCAGAATGGAAAAGGGTAGAGATTAACATAATGACTGCATTAAGAGGTATAACTTATCATAGCATACCACTAAATCAAAAACACTGTTGTCCCCCCGAATCACTTTCCGGAAGTGAGGTTCAGCACAGCAGAGCGTACCATTATCATGAGTAGTCAGCAACATGTATGGTTTTAGATATTTTAATTTTCCGACGTTTGAACATATAAAATTGTAGTGTGCAAAATATGATATGAGAATGTAAATAATAAAGGATTACATAAGTAGAGAAATGGAGCAGAGTTGATACTGTGTAACCCCTCGTTTTGTGAGGGTAGTTTCGTCCAACTCGTGGGCTTTCTTGGGCGTTATCACTGCGTGTAAAAAACGCAACGGCTGCGTGTTGCCGTGCAACGACACATTCGGTGTGCGATAAAATTAAGCGGTTGTTAACGACTTTGGTAAGTAGACACTATGTTTATTAACTATTTTTCCTTTTCATTAATTTTTTTCTCATGTATTTACGGTTTTAACTGATTTACAGTTTGCTAAAGTTGGAAATACTTTTCGCTTCTAAGCAGCTACAGCTTGGACTTCATGCACCGCGTGTCACCTTAACTTAAATTACACCTGGGGATAGTAGGTGCTTGCTAATCTCCAAGTTAGTTTGCTGACATAATTCAGTTAGTTTGCTCGTTTTAGTTAAGTTTTCATTAAGTTTCAGTATTAGTTCGAGCTGATTTGTGTTCAAAATACCTGGGGGTCAACCATCCAAAGCAACGAACAGTCCACACAGGAAGTGGTGAAGAGGTTGTGGACGAGGTGGAGTGAGTGGGCACTAGTGTCAGGTGTGATTGGCGACATAAGCATAGAAGAATGCAAAAGGAAAGTTAAGATGTTAGTAAGACTTGCGATGATGTATGGTTTGGAGACGGTGGCACTGACAAAAAGACGGGAGGTGGCGCTGAAGATTCTAAATTTTTAGTTGCGAGTGACTAGGAGGGACATTGAAGCAAAGTTGAAATGGCTTGGACATATGGTGAGGATGGATAGTGGACACAACGGGCAAAGCATGTTAAAGATAAAGCTGCCAGGCAGAAGGAAAAAGAGGATGATTGCAGAGGAGGTTTATGGATGTAATGAAAGTAGCAGGTTGGTGTTACAGAAGTGGGATGGGGTGAGATGGAGGCAGATGACAGACTGTAGGAATGCCCAACAGGGCAAACAGAAGTATAAGTTCTAACTTTTTTGTGTGCATACAGGATATTGTCCGGGGCTTTTCCCCCCCAGACATTCAGAGTAGAAATAAGTACATTCACATATATTATAAGCAGTACTTTTGACTTACAGTCATCTCAATACTGCACATATTTTTATTATTATATTTTTTTAATGTTTTTATTTTTATTATTATTATTTTTTTACACAGGGTTAACAGCAGACCATATGAACTTGACAGGCAACTTTGATGGGTGTAGTCAGCTCAACTCACCTTACTATTCAGTATCTATACAATTACAAACGTTATAAATAATTACAACCATGCATGCACAGAGAAATGTAACCACAGCTATAAAACTGCAAAAATATCTGAAGGGGTACTTAAAGTGCTCAAAGTCTGACTGCAGTTGGCCCATCTGCTCAGTGTCTCTTTTTCGCCCATTTATGTGAAATGTTTTTCTCGAAACCTAGTTTTTAGTGTGTACAGCTGCACATATATGGTGAAACTCTTGTGATTGTGGAACAGGTCAAATAATACATTATATATTGGAATGATTTTGTGTCTGTAGTTTAATATGATTTTAAATGTCATGCAAATTAATTTCCTTACAATTTGTACTGTACATGAAATGATCCTCACTTCAGGGTTTAATTGCACAAATAATGTTAAGGTAAAGGAGACATTTTTCATACTTTATCTATCTCTGCTAAACTATGGCAAGTATGTTACATGCTTTCTTATTATTTTTATGAAGTGCTTAGAAAGTTGTATTATGTGTGGTCTACATGTTCAAGTCAAAGCCCACATTCAAATTTATATTTAGTCAGTTTCACTGAATCATTGGTAAGTTGCTCTTAATTTTAATACTAGAGTCGACCTCAATGAGGTACAACCACATCCTGTATTATCAAGCCTGCTTTACTAACTGTGGTTATTTTTCTACAGAATAGAATGCAGCATGAGCCATGTGTGTGGCAGGACCTCTATAAGAAGGAAAAGTCAACAATTTTCAACAAGAAACAAAAACAACAGATAAAAAGTGTTGCTTTGCAAAAAGATTCAGTGCTCTTCCCAGATATTCAACCCACTACAGTAAGGCAAATGAGGAGAAAAAAATGAAACGACTGAAGACCCGCAAGGAGAGGAGTCAAATAAGAGGTGGCTGGAAAGAGATTTCAAAGATCAAGTCAAATCACCATCATCATCACTACCGTCATTGCCAAAGCAACATAGACATGGCACATTTGCATAACTGCTGTTGTGCTAGTTGCCATTGTTCTTCGAGGAGAAATCCACCATTTCCAAGTGTTGTGCGCTCTGTGCAGGAGCCCAGTATCATCACAGACGGCCGCCTGACAGGACACCATGGCCTGTTTAACCATGAGGTGAAGTCTATTGATTTTGAACGCTTGCTAAGTGAACAGCCAAAACTGGAGGAACAAAGAAAAGAAAAGAACACTGTAATTTCACATTCATCTTCAGCATTGCACAATTCTGCTTCACTGTCCACTGATGCTTTGTTGGGAGCTGATACAGATGTTGGGAGCTGTGTGCCATTCAGAAAAAATACAGACCCTGCTTCAAAAGCCCACACTGACTGCCAAGAGAAGGAAAAGAACAACATCCAGTTTGAGTCAAAGCAGTCAGATGTCACAACAGAAGAGAAACCACAACAACAACTCCCTCTTTCATGTGAAAGTTTTCAAAGCAGCCACTGGTCTAAACACAGCTTCCTCGATGTGCTAACAACAGAAACCAAGTGGGCATGTGTCATGTCTGAAAACAGCAGAGAATCACTGCTGACTCCGGTTGTTGACAGAGACAATATTAAGTCTTTCAACACAAATGTAAAGAAACGTGTGATTTCTACTCTTGTGCAAACCCCAAAGAACCAGGAGCCCCCTGTTCAGCAGATACAAACTCATGGTCTCACCTCAAGCCCACTTAAACTCTCCAGTTCAGCCACTACTAACAGCTGTGAGATACAGGACAGAACACAAGATCCAGAGTATGTAACGAAGTTTGTCAGTGCAGTAGCAGCACGTTTGTGTCAACGTTTGAAGCTTCCGTCGATCAGTAGGAGAAACCTGCTGTCAGAGAGCAGGGAGGTCCTGTTAAACTCTCTGAGGGAAACACATGGACCGTGGCTTCAAGAGAACCTCCTTAGACTTCAGCAACATCGTAGCTTTGCTGTGCATCCCACAAAGAAAGACCAAGATCATGATCAAGAGCCAACCAGGAAAAATGAAGAGAATCTCTTTGCCGCAGGTGAGCATTAACCTCTTGAGACTTGAACTCTTCCATGGCATGCATTTTTATTTCTTTTTGATATTTGGGCTCATTGGGACCTGATGAGTGTAAAAACAAAGAATTGCCAGATTTTCTTTACCTGATTTTTGTTTCTGGCAAAAATGAGACGCACATATGAGGATATTCGTTTAAAATTTCAATTGAACTGTGGCACTATAATGTCATCGTAAGTGGATATCAGGCCCTTGTAGAGCAAAATTTAGTATTTTGGTCTAGAGCTTAAAATACATGTCCCCCATAATATAAAGGAAAGCGCAGATTTGTTCAAGCTCAACGTTTCGTTTTTTTAAAGTAACAACTACTTGTTATACTTTATCTATCACTATCATAGGGGAGATATTCTGGTGCAAGTTTTTAACTGATTATGTCTAATGATCTCTGTTTGACCACAGCCATGCTGGTTGACATGGTAATAATTTCAACTGTGTAACTTCCAGCTGATCAAACATCTGTTTGATAGATGTTATTACATTGTGATACAGATTATATGCTCAAAATTCGTTATTTTAAAAGTGTTTATGGACTATCTTTGCATTCATTGTTACTTATAAGTACTTAGTATAAAAGTGATTGTTAGTAATATATTGCCAAGCTGATTGGTAAGAAATATTTAAGTTCTTACATTTACTTTTGTTTGATAGCTTGAATATTTACACTGTCTTTTTATGTTGGTGTATTTTAACCATTTAGTCATTCAGATTAAATTGAACTAGTAATAGTGCATGCTGCATCCTGTAAGCTCACACACATTATTTTGTTCTTATGCACACAATACAAACACAACTTAAATACACTAATTGCGAATTCTGCACAAAGTGTTTCCCTTAGAGACTGACCATGACCTCCACCTACATCACGTTTACCTGTTGTCACTTTTTCTTCCCGTGTCTTTGTGCTGTCATGTACTATAGAATTTACCGTTGCAGTAATTGTTACTCCCCCTCTGCCTTGTAGACCTTGTGTATTTGGTTCAGATTTAACTTTGGCAGAGAGTTATTGGTACTCCAGCTAGGACCAGCTTCTCTACTATCAGACTTACAGATGTTTAGTGTAAATCTGCATCTGTCTATCTATGGTTTTAGAATAATTAACATTTCTTGCACTTCAATCAGTTGTCATTAACTCACCACTGTCCTCTCTTATACTTGTCTGTCTTTGCGCCACCTCTTCCTTCTGTCAAACACGTGCAAAAACAGTTACGGAAGAGAAGTGAAACACTGAAAAAAACCTTTTTCCCCTTAAAGAATGACTGAATAATGCCTTCTGTGCTAAAATAGTTTTAAAGGTTTATTTACTGTTAAATATCTTTAAACCAACATTTCTGCTGTTTTTTTGTTTTGTTTTGTTTTTTTTTAAAAAGAGAAAACATTGATCTTAACTCCATGTATTGCATGATGAGGAAGATTTTTTTTTTTTAAAAATACTTTTTTTTTTTAATAGGCATCCATTGTGTGAAGATAGGTTTGGATTTTTTGACCTATCCTAAAAAGTGTTTTGTGTTTGTTTTATGTCAGGAGATTAATTTGTGTAAAGAATACAGAAAAGACACAAACCATCAATTTGGTTTTACATCATTTTATGTGGTTATTTAAAAAAAAACAGAAGTAGGCATGACATACCTACATTTTTTCAGTTTTGTTTCCTTATTTTTAGATATCTCTTTTAATATGCCAGCAAATAGCCATTCCAGCTGGAAGACCAGTCTGCAGCAACACTGCAGTCAAAAACAGGTGAGGCCCTCAGTTTACATTGTCACTCTTAAGTTATTTTCAGATTTCTATAATATAAGATTCTCTGATAATAAATAATGATTCCTTATGTTAATTGTCAAGGTTACTGAGTGGCTGGCGAGCCCTGCGGATATGGCTGACAGTGTTTTGGATGATATCCTCAGACCAAGTCTCTCTCCTCCATTGTTCATGAACCTTCAGACCTGTGAAGCTCCAGAAAGCATTTTGTTTGCTCCTTCTACCACTTTATGCCAGAGAGAAGGGGCTTCTGTACCTGAGAACTGGCAAGATGGTTTAAACTGGTCAAAGAGCAAAAATTCAGCTACATTTGGTTCTTTTGAAAATGGCTTCATGGACCAATCCAGCTTACTTGGAAATCAGAGCCTACAGTACTCTGACAGCAACTCCCAGCCCTCTTTTCCTTACCAATCGCAGCTGCCAGATACATACGCAGGAGAGCCAATGCACTTTGCCCAGCAGGAAGACCCATTTGGAACTGATATGTACTCTTGTGTTCCCTCTTTTGCTGCCCCAGTTCACCATCAGAGCAGCCATTTCCAACCTTCAAACCAGTTCAGTCACGCTTCAGCTTGTTCTCTGAAGTCCCAGCACACTGATATTATGCACTACCCTCCGTCATTCATTCTTGAGAGAGACCCTTCACCTTCCCTTTCTGCTTTCCTTAGCCCTGAGCCGTGGTCCTTCCCTCCTATGAGACTGTACTAATGTGTGGTAAAGCTCTCCATACAAGCATGTGGATCAATATTTCTATGACTGATTAAAGTACAATTCTCCCTTAATTTATGCACTCCAAGGTTTTTGTTTAGTGAGTGATAAACATGTTATGTTCCCATATTAATATAACCATAGCATTAAGCATAGATGCAATAGCTATCCTCTGAAGAGTAACCTGTCTTTTTCTATTGTCCTGTTTTTGCTGAGTTAAGTAGCCTTTGATTATGCATCATTTTCAACCTTTTTAAGCATTTATGTTTATTTTGGACTTCTGTACAATTAAAAACACATGTCATAATGGAATATTATTTGTTTGTGAAAGTTGCGCATCCCTTTAAATGCAAAACAGTAATTTAAAAGACATTTTTAGAAATACATAAACACTGCAAAACATAAAATTAACAAAAGCTGCTCTTACATTTATTACACATTATATTGCATATTTACAACATAACTTCATCACAGATAAACACATTTAGACTGAAAGGTTAATTGAGTAAAACCACAAATCACACATTCTTATTTTCTTTCTAAGGTTGCAAGTAAAAGTTTTCATCAGATCTCTCATCCGTAAAGTCTTCAGCTTCTTTGCTCTCACGAGTTGCAGAATATTCTTCTGTCTCTAGTCTGGTCCCTGTTTTTATTCCTCTACGCAGCTGATTCCAGAACAGTTCCTGCGCCTGTGTTGGGTTAGTACAGTCTGAACCAGGCCACTGCAGGTAAGTTTTTTTTAACATAACTTTCCTCATGCGATGATACGAAGACAGCTGCCTCTCAGAGATTGGCTCCAGAAAAACGAGCAGGAGAACATCTCTGTGCTCATCAAAGAGTCTGTAACTGGCAAGCTGGATTTCCAGAGAACACCACTCACTTTGCAGAAAATTCCTGCTCACCACACAAATGGTTTTCCGGCTGCTGTATACAGCAGAAACAATATTGTCCACAATATCACGGCCCAACTCAAAGTCCCTGTGGTGCAGGCAAAGCTTAAAAGATGATCCGCCTCCCTCCAAGTTGGGTAACAATTGGTCCATGACCCATTGTTCATCAGATGAGTTATAGGAAATAAATGCATCATATTTACAATTCTCCTCCTCCTCATGGAATCTGCTCCACTGCTCACTAAACCAGGCCCGAAACACATAGTAGCTGTACTTCATTTTCCAGTAGAGTTTAACATAGAATAAGGGAATGATTGTAAACAAGAAGATTGCAGCTGATGTGCTAAAAAACAGGTACATTCCTATATCTCCGCGACAAACTTTAGTGTCAAAATTGTAAAATTTGAGTTTTGGATTGTGTTGGCATGACAGGTTGTACAGGTACACCACCTGAACATCTGTGTTATTCTTTGTATAATTTTGCAAAGGCCCGTTGTTGCAGGTGCAGCTTACAGGATTATCTCGTATGTCAAGGTAACGAAGCATAGGTAGACTCATTAATGCGTCTACAGAAAGAGTCTGCATGGCATTGCGGTTGAGCTGCAGTAAACGTAACTGTGTAAGATTCCCAAAAACCTCTTTAGAGAAGTTCTGAATGCCCATATTTTCTGCAGCCAATCTGGTCAAATTTCTTAAATTTTTAAAGACCCCTGGTTCTAATTTTTTCACCCCAACACAGCAGTTATCCAGTGTGAGGAAACTTAAGTCTGTTAGGTCATCAAAGGTATCAGGAGCAAGATGGTATATGTTATTGTTGGTGAGATACAAAGATTTCAGTGAGTAGAGGCCACGTAGTAAAGTGCGTGGTAAAACGGTGAGTCCGTTAGGTCGCTGCCGATCTAATTTCAGATCAGTCAGTCTGCTGAGATTCATGAATGGTGACTCATGAGTTTCTGTTATGAAGCAAATCTGATTACTCTGTAAATCTAGCACAGTGAGGGTGTCTTGAAATGCACGATATAAGAAAGGGTCAATTTGTTTTAGCTGGTTTCCATCTAGATAGAGCTTGGACAGGCTTTTTAGTCCATCAAGACCCGATCGCTGAAAATGGGTAATCTTATTACCTCCAAGATCCAGTGTATTTAAAAATGTCAGGTTGAAAAAAGTCCTATTGAAAATGACAGAAATGCGGTTGTTGCGAATGTTAAGAATTTGCAAACTGACCAGATCTTCAAATGTGACACTGAACAAATCAGTTAAGAGGTTATTGTCTAAACGAAGTGTCTCGAGCTTTTTTAGTCCCTTGAGAGCGTGTATATGGAGAAATGCAATACTGTTTATGTTAAGTTGTAGCGTCCTGATATTTGGTGTATGATAAAAAGCATGAGAGTCAACTTTTAAGATGCGATTGTAACGATAACTCAGATTTTCCATTTTTTTAAATTGAAACATTTTTTTACAGTATATTAGGGAGCTGAGATGGTTGTGCTCTGCTTTGAAGTCTTCTATGTATACATGTCTTCTAAGAAACTCAAGGCAATATGCACTCTTTAGGTTGTTGCGGGATAGATCCAAAGCCCCTGTGATATTAGGACAATAGGACAGTGTGTTATTTGTAAGTTGCCTAATTGCATTATTACCCAGGTTCATATTTTTAAGATTTTTCTCTTTCAGCCTTTTTTTCAACAGTATGCATAATTCTTTGAGCATGCTGTCATTGTTCAGTCCTGTACCAGAGAAATCAACATGACTTGGATTGATGTTGCTAATGTTTAAAAACTCCACTATTGTTACATTTGTTGAACGCAAATGCAAATAATTTATAGTGCTCAAATCAATTTGATCAAAGGCTTTTGTAGGCAGCTGAGAATTGTATGACAAATCTAAAATGTTGATAAAGCTGAGAAATGAAGGCTTACATCCCAGCGTTAATAGATTATTATGGCAAACATACAAAACAGTGAGGGACTGGGGCAGTGACACATTTGAGTGTCTGAGGGAGGTCAAATTGTTAAAGCAAAGATCCAGTGTCGTCAGATTTGTCAGATGTGCCACAGACTTAGCAATGCCTGAGAAATCTGACAGAAAGTTTTGTCTCAGGATTAAAGTGTGTAGCTTGAGAACAGATGAAAAAATATCCTCGGGCAGCCGCTCCAATGCATTGTTGGCCAAAAAGAGGGAGGTGAGATTCTGCAGGTCCTTAAACAGAGAAGGGTTGAGCGCTGATATTTTGTTTAATGACATGTTTAGATTCTTCAGTTGATACAAGCCTTGGAAAGCTAACTGACGGATGGTTGTCAAGGAATTATTATCAATTCTGAGGTGCTGAAGGTCTACTAGGTTACTAAAGCTGTTGTTAGGAAGGTCCGTCAGAGGAGTTCTTAAAATGGTGAGATTGATGGCAGATGGTGGCAGGTCACTGACAATATCAGAAATATGCATTGCATTCCGATGCATGCAGTTGAAAGTTTTCCCATCAGAATCTGCTTCTGCAATGCAGTTCCTGAAACTGTAACTACTGGTGAGTTGAACAGCTGCAAGAACAACTGTAACTGACAGCAGCTGATGGTTTCCCATTTTGTCTTCTTGCAGTGCAAAGAAATAGTCCTTTAAATAACTTCTGTCGGCTCCTTTTTTTTCGTTTCGTTTGTTTAAATATTAAGTTGAAAACGTCTAAAGGCCTCTGTGTTTCTTCATCAGGTGAATGCAGGGATCTGAAAAGAGAATACTTTCAAATCAGAAAAAAATTCTAATATCAGATTGCAAATTCTCGCTTTAGGTATATCATTGATGTTTTCAGCTGTCTCTTAAAATCTGACAATAATAATAATGTGCTTTTTAAGACCCTCAAAAGCGCTTTACAATTCCACTATTCATTTACACACTGGTGGAGGTAAGCTACAGTTGTAGCCACAGCTGCCCTGGGGCACACTGACAGAAGCGAGGCTGCCATATCGCACCATCAACCCCTCTGGCCATCGCCAGTAGGCGGTAGATGAAGTTGCCCAAGGACACAACGACCGGTTTGAGCTGACTGTCCGAGCTCAAACCGGCAACCTTACAATTCGAAGACAAACTACCAACTCTTGAGCCACGATCGCCCCAAGTACAAGTACATTTAAACATTATAAAGACGTAAATTGACAAACTAGCATTGTATATCTGATAGATTTTTAATCATTTTAAAAATATTGTAGAAACAGTATACAGGACACTCATCATGGTTATTGGAGCCTGCTGCCTTCAACTGACATTTAAATTTAGACTAAATATTTTTATAATTACTTTACTAACCCAAGCTCAGATTCTTACCTTTTCTTGTTGCTGTTACCGTTTCTTATTAGAAGCAGTTGCGAGTCTCTAGGAATAGTCTCAGCATAAAAGAATCTTCTAATCCTGAGGTGTGAGGAGCGTGTCCCCGAAGAAATTTATACGATGAGAAAAACTTTGTTCCTCTTTTCTTATGTTTTCACATCCACTTTCAATATAAATGAATGTTTGCCCTTCTCCTCCTCTTTAGGGTTTCTCACACGTCATTGCGGTCCACACAATGCACAATGTTGAAAAGCAACGAATTCCTAATTGAATACTACAGGAATACAATATATGGCAAAAATCACGATATCAATAATTTTAGAACGATAAAAGAAATGCATAGAAAGAGTTGAGAAATAATTTGGTTCTTTCCTATGTATAATGTTTAATTTTCACCCTTTACAAACATAAATTCTTATGATTTTGCAAATAAGATAACGTTTATTTCCTATCCTTAGACGATCCCAAGAAAACTGAAAATGTCATGATGTGTGAAGTTAATCTAATTTGTACTTACTTAAATTAATGCTGTTTATCCTGCCTTCTCAGACAGCTTTGTTTTTGGTGGCTGCAAAAACATTGAGTCAGAAAGAGGAAGCTGTCTATAAAAATAAAATGTATAGAAAGAGTTGCGAAATAGTTTTCAGAGAGTTTTTTATATAATACGTGCCACTTTTAAGATTCACCCTTTATGAGCTTAACTTTATAATATTGATGTCATTCCTCAAACTTCCCCAGGAAAACTGAAAACATGTCCTGATAGTTTAAAGTTATAAGGTACCCTAATTTGTACTTACTCAGATTAATGCTTTTCGCCTCACCCTGTGCCTTTAGACAGCTCTGAAGTACATGGTCAGCCAAAAATAAAACAGTCAGTCAGAAAGGGGAAGATGTCTCCAACGTATTCTTCTTCTTTCATAATCCTTTACAGCTGTGTTCAACTATTTAATCACAACACATTAATTCCAATAGTTTTATTGAAATATTGTTTTTGAGTGGATATACAATTTGCATTCACACATCTATAACTCACGTATTTTTAACACAATTATGTTAAACATTAAAAAAAGAAAAATATAAAATTGTGAACATTATTGAATTGTATTGTAGGTAGTAAAAAAGTTCTCAGAAATGATGATGATAGTTATTTGAGTTTACCACCATAAACTGGTTGATTCTTTTTGTTTTGTTTTGTTTTGGGGGGTTTTAAGGGTGGTTAAGAGTTACTCGTGCTGCAAATTCCCACATATCCGTCAGATTTTTTCGCTGATTTGTTGCACAAACTTGGTGTCAGCACAATGAGTCGCTGTTGAACTTCGAGTGAAAGATACGGGGGTTTTAAGCCTTATTCTAAGACTCAGAGCTCACATTTAAAATATAACAGATATACTATGTAATCCTATTAAACTATAGAATAAACAAGGAAAAACAAGAAGAAATTGTCAGTTTAGTCCAGTTATCTGACTTTATTTCTTATCAAATCCTTTAGCTTTACTACAATATGTCTATGCCATTTTTTTAACATTTTAATTTAAGATACAGAAACTGAAGAAATACACTTTCACATATTATATTACTGTGATACTTTGAGGATATCATATATTGTATAAATTTTCAGTTTCCTCTTATCTTCTGCTCACGTGCCATCTGACATAATCCACATGCTGGAATGCAGGCCATGACTAACCAGTCGTCACACACAGAGCCCTGAGGAAAAGCACAGTCACAGTAAACTGGTGACAAACATCATAGTTTGTTTTTTTTACAGAACCATATTTAGAGTGCTGGGATTTCAAAAATGTAATATAAAACACCATCTAGATTAGAATTCTAGAGAATTTTCTGACTTCATGATTGAATTCATGATTAGAATTCTAGTCTTCTTGTTTAATAAATGATTAGAAATCTGCACCACACTTACACCAATATTGTATCTGTTGCGTATGCTTGTCCGTAAAGCAATCAGGGCGCCGGGAAGGCAGGCCAGACAGCAGCTTTCATCGCTGTCCTGAGCCACCTGACAAGCCAGGATGCAGGGAACGAATGTTCCACAAAGACCTGGAGGTGAGAGATGTTTTATCATATTTCTGTTATGTTACACTGTTGGTAAACTTCAGCATGTTCCCATAGAACTTATATAGACACGTACAGATGCCGCAGTCTTCACAGCAGTCGCATGCATTTGTACTCCACTCTGACGACCCACGGGAGACCGTGTACTGTGTCACAGTCACCTGAGGTTGTGCATTTATCACATTTGTCTGGTATTCCATGGCTGCAAGAAGAAGAAAAATAACTTGGAGCAAATTAAACATGAAGGTCACTTACTTTACCAATTTACTTTCTTGTTTATAGAACCTTTGAGACACTTTTACACAGTTTCTTTATAGCAAATGTTATATATCCAAATCTGTGTTGTGAAAGCTTCTTAAGATTTTATTCCAACCAAAAATTATTAGATCTTTCTTGATTAAGAGTTTACCCCAAATCAGATATGAAGAAAATCAGTTAGTAGGATGAGTTTAAACTACCTTGATTTGTAGGAAAATTTGCAGTCCCCTTCAACTCTTGAAGTTAGTATCTGGCTCCTGAAAGCAAGGTCTGAAATTGAAGACTAGGATAGGGTTTACAACCACAGCTCTTATACCCAATGACACAGTATGCATAGGTTGTAGTTCAGTTTCTATGCTGATATGAGATGGCAAACAATGACCAAGTAAACAGGGCTGAATGCCTTGTAAAGGAAAAAAGGAAAAAATGTTTGGTTTTGGGGCGTATCACACACCTAAAATGGTGCACCTAGAATTATGTGTGTGTACATAACAGGGGACAAGCTGAAAAAATTAAATGAACTGTGACGCTCAAGCGCATACTCTGTTGACTTTATAAAGTGGCACTCCGTATGTAAATACCAGTGACTCAAGAAAGTACTCAGCGCAGAAACATTATACTTGTTTAATACAATTTAGCAAAGTATTTCTGACTTCTAGGCCGTTCAAATACCACTTTTGTTGTTATTTATGGCTTTTTCAGTTAAAAAAAAGGTAACAAATCATCAGTTCAAATGTATAGTGCATTACATTCAGTTTTAAATATGACTAACTTATCTCTGTTAATCAACTCTATACCACAGGCCTTCAATCTGGCAGTAATTAAACCACTACTTAAAAAGCCATCACTTGACCAGCTTTCTTGGCTACTTATCTCCAACCTTCCTTTTATCTCAATAATTCTTGAAAGAGTGGTTTAATGGTAATGCTAAATGGCTGATTTGAAGAGTTTCTGTCAGGTTTCATAACTTGGCAAAGTACAAAAATAGTGTTAGGGAAGGTTACAGAGGCGGAGGTGTAAGTGCCTGCCTCAAAACAGGACAATTTAGCTGCATTTAACCTTCAGTTAATCTTTATATAGTTAGGTAGGAGTCAGAACATGTTTCTTTTTAGCTAAAAAACATTACACCAGGTAACCTGCAGTTTTGAAAACGTGTTTTCCGACGATGTTTGCTACCCTACAATCCGTCCTACTCTGTAGTAAAATCAGTGACATTTGACAGTCCTGTTGCTCCCATTGAAATTTCTATAGCCTATTTAAAATCTAAAACTTAAAATTGTCCGTAGATCAATGTTTCAATATTTATATCTTTTATTAGTGGTACATGTGGTTTGGTTATTTTCCTTTTAGTTGAAAGTACACTGAGAGAGGGCTTTTTTCATATTAATGTAATTTTTTCATCTAATTGAATACAATCTATTTGTGAATGATTGTCAGTCCAAAGAGGGAGAGAGGAAAGAGGGGAACGTGAGGAGAATGGTCAGGAAGAACCAGGTAAGAAAATGGACAGCTGACTGCAGGTTTCCCCAATCTTATAAATTTGCAATTCATTATGCAAATGTACTATAAGATTGGGGAAACTTGCAGTCAGCTAAGACTAAAGAAGTCACTTGGGTGAGTGACAAAACCTTTCTTCCACAAAACGTTATGTCCAGATGAACAGAATCGACTTTTGGAGATGCAGTAAAGATCGTTTCATACATAGTATACATTGTACCATAGGCAAAGTTGCCTCCATTTTTAAGATTTAAGTTTGTTTTTTTTTATTAATATTTTGTACATTTGTACATGTGAAATGCACTTCACACACGTACACACACACACAGTTGTTTGTCGCCAGATGGCACGTTTATTTCTAGTTTTCATTTGTTATGACCGTCCACAGTCTGACAGCTCCGGTCTCAGCTGATTTCCAGCTCTCCCTCTGCTCCTCTCCCGTCTCACTATAAAAGGGGAAGGAAACCATCATCAGTCCAAACGCCATCAGCTGTTCTCACCTGCGTCTCCAGCACCGCCTCTTTGAGCTCACTGCACCACTCCTCCCCTGCAGCCGCGCCCGGGACCACACCTCCGCCACAGTACATTTCAAGGACTCTTCTATTTTTGGAGTGTATTTTTGTGTATCTGTAATATATTATACATACACATTAAAAGTGAATCTCTGTCCACTCAGTTTACTTCTTGCTCACTATGAACATCATTCATTTTTCTTCCCCAGTAATTAAGGTTAGGATATGTAATTTTTTTTTTATTCCAATCCATTCTTCTTTTGCAGCATTTAAATAACCTTTATCAGATTTGATGGTTTTGTTACAGACTTTTCAAAAAAGTGTTTTCCTTTTTCACAAATGTGGGGATTAAATTGTGTTAAAATGTACAAAACAGTCATGTTTTGTGATGAGGACCCAGGCACAGAGAGACTTGATGAATTTAAGAATCTTATGATTTAATAAAGAAATTTGCAGACTCGCACAGAGATGGTAAAATTATGATGACTGATAACGGAGACGAAGACAACAGATGACGAGGACAGGGAGGAACAGAGGTATAAATGCACCAAGGAGACAGTCAGAGAGAACCTGGGATAACTGGAGACATTAAAGGATGCAGGGACTGACAGAGACAGGGAAGAAGTCTCATCGTGACGAGTAAAGTTTATCTTGTCTGGCTGGGCAGCTCTCTGGGTGCTCAGCACCCCCAAAGCTCTGATCCTAGAATCCCCCCTGGTTAAAAATGATCTTCTTATGGCACCTGACAGTAACATCATCCTTTTGCTGTCAGAGGCTATACTTCAGTGCATCATTCATTGTTGACCACAATATTTTATTAGAGACATTGGGGCAAGCATTAGGTATTTAAGGCACTGCTATGCAGTGGTTTGAATTTTATCTAGACTCCAACAGATTTTATGCTAGGACCAGTTCTGTTTACTTTGTATATGCTATCATTAGAAGGCATAGCATACATTTTCACTGCTATGCAGATGATCCCCAGCTTTATCTAGCTCTGAAGCTAGATAACACACACCAGTTAGTTAAACTGAATGAATATCTTAAACACATAACTACCTGAATGACTTCTAACTTTCTGCTTCTAAATTCAGGTAAAACTGAGCATATTGTACTCAGCCCTAAAAATCCTAGAAATATGGTCTCTAACCAGACGCTTTCTCTGGATGACAGTGCCTTAGTCTCCTGTATTACTGTGAGGAATCTTGCAACTGTTCTTGGTGAGAATGTGTCCTTCAATGCGCATATTGAACAAATATGTAGGACTGCTTCCCTCTCCTTTTGTGCAATATCTTTCAAAATAGAAACGTCTGATCGTGATGCTAAAAAATGAGTTAGTTGAGAATTACTTTCTGGCTGGACTATTGGATATCATTATTATCAGGCTGTCCTAAAAACTTACTGAAAAGTCTTGAGTTTATCCAAAATTCAGCAAATAGAAAGAGAGAGTGTATTTTTCCTATATTATCTTCTCTTCATTGGCTCCCTGTTAAATCCAGAATCAAATTTAAACTCTGTCTCCTCACATACAAGGTCTTGAATAATCGGGGCCCATCTTACCTTAATGACCTCATTCATACACCACTCTGCATTTAATTATTAGCTGTTATTAATCTCAGGCTCTCTTCTACACTCTGTCTTTGGCCTGTTTTTCCCCTTCTCCCTCCCAGCCAGTCGAGGTAAGTGGTTGCCCCTCCATGAGCTTGGTTCTGCCAGTTGTTTCTTTCCATTAAAAGGACATTTTTCCTTCCCACCATGTGTAAGTGCTTGCTCATATGGGGCCATCAAATTCTTGGGGGTTTCCCTGTATTATCATACGGTCTTTGCTATCTTACAATATAAAGTGCCTTAAGGCAACTGTTTTTGTAATTTTGCACTATATACATACATTAAATTGAACTGAATACATTAGTTGACTTGATGATTCAATGTGGAAATACTGAAACAATATTGTCTCTTCATCACTGACAAGTTTATTTTTAGCACTTTGTAAAGTCATTGATCTGCACTTGGACCAAGAGGTTTTTGTCAAACCCCTCTCATCACATCAAATTTTTCCCCATACATCCTCATCCATTACACTGAACACTGAATCTCTTTGAGGTTGCTTCTTTACATAGCGCACACCAGTGACTGTACAGCTGTCCACTCATCCAACATCATTGTTTAATCTGCTGATGATGCAATTGTTGTTGAGCTAATATCAGGTGAAGGTAAGTCAGCATACAGAGATGAGATGTGCCCATCAGCAGTAGCGGTTTTTGATAGGGGCGACATGGGCGGTTGCCCAGGGTGGCATCGTGGTGGGAGCAGCATCACGGGCATCTCCAATAAAAAAAAAGTTGCTCGTACTCATGCTGCCAGACATCAGCCAGTGCATTTTGGAGATGGCATAGGCACCGGTCGGTTTTCTGCCGCCCATTTGCTGGGAGTAAAGGCGCCCTCCATTTGCGACGTGCGCCTGCTGCTTGCGGCACATGGAGGAGAGGGCGGGGCGGCGGAGGATTCACTGCCTGGAGCAGCATCTAATAACCAGCTCGCAGAATATAACAAAATAAAAACAAACCAACAAACACGAAACACCAGACATTATGATACAGTCTTATAATTTGTTTGAAAAAGGTTTTTTTGGGTTTTTTTTTTCGAAATTCTATAAAGTGAACGTGAGAGCCCTCGGTGCGCCCGTTTGCTGCTGTGCTGAAATCAAAGTAAACTTTATTGTCATCTCCGCTACATGCAGTACAGTATACAGAAAGACGAGACGACGAGGCTCCAGTTACAACAGTGCAAGTAAAAAAACAATAAATATAAAAAGAGTAATATATATATATATACTTTAGGACTAGCAGTAAAGGGATCAATAACAATTTATAATTTACAGTTTGATGATTTAAAGTCTGGCACACAAAGTGTCGATAGGGGAGGGGGCGGCTGCTTCCAAATAGAGCACATTTCATTCATAATGTGGAAATCCAAGCCCATTTTGTATTCCTGGTCTGACTCCTGGGTTGTGCGAAATCCCAGAAATAAACCCTAGACAAAGCATATCTGTGAACTAAGGTGTAGGTCTATTAGGTTATGTTGTGGTGATCCTCGGGTTGGGGGGTGGATGTTCATACTGGAGTGCAAAATTAAAACCAATGGAAGGTGGACAAGAAAAGTTCAAAGCCATCAGGTGCTCAGTTTAGGAAAAAAGAGAAAAGAAGAGGAGGAGAAACGAGCAAAAGATACAGGTAAGCAGATGTGTCATTGGATAATGGCAGGTCATGTGTCCTGAAACAATCAGAATCAGAATACTTTATTAATCCCTATGGAAATTATGTGGGTTACAGTTGGTCCAAGAAGAAATTCTAAAAATAGTAACAGTAACAGACTAAACTCCAAACAATACATTGTGTTACAGATTTTACACATTTGGGAAATAGCACTAATATATACAGATCACTCAGTTATAAATATCAAGAATTAACAGAGGTGATTATAAATAAATATCAACAAAATTGACAAGAATATTCCAGAGTAAAAAAGAGCGTGTGTAAAAAGGGTGTAACTATTGCAGCATTTACAGTGTATTAGATGGAGGAGTTGTACAGGGAGATGGCCACGGGCAGGAATGATTTCCTGTGTCATTCAGTGGTGCATTTGGTAATCTCAGTCTCTCACTGAACGTGCTCCTGTAACTAGCCAGTACTTCATGGAGTGGGTGGGAGGTATTATTCATGATTGTCCTTATCTTGGACAACATCTGCCTCTCAGACACCACCCTGACAGAGTCCAGCTCCATCCCCACAAGATTACTGGCCTTGTGGATCAGTTTATTTAGTCTGTGGGCATCTGTGACCCTCAACCTGCTGTCCCAGCATGCAACAGCATAGAAGATAGCACTGACCACAACAGAGATACGACAAGATAACATTAATTAGTAGGGATAGTGAAAATGTCTGTTTACGTTTGTTAGCCACTTGGCTATAGTAAACAGTAGACACTGATGTAGCTTACTGAATCTTTTGGATTGTGTTCAGCACAATATTAAGGTGCATTAGTCATCGTCAGTTATTGATTTGTTCCAATAACAGTAAAATATGTTATTGTACATTCTTTAATATATTGAATGTGTGATTGAGGGGTGTGGGGTGGGGCGGGGTGGAGGGTGCGGGGGGCGGGGTGGGCGGGTGCCAGAGGGGGTGTTCCAGGGCACCAAACAGGCTAAGACCGCCACTGCCCATCAGTGTGGTGTTCAGTGAACATAGTAGCTTAGAATACCTTTAGGACTAAAGAGTTGATACTGAAATACAGGAAAAGCTTGACTCAAACCAAGCGTCATTTTGTATTGACTGTGGAGAGCTTGTGAGTTCCTCAGTGAGACTCCACTTTCTGCTGTTATAACATAATTCACATCAGTGTGGTAGGCATGCTGCTCTGTGGCAGAAAAAAATGGTGCTGCAAGCACTGGTGGAGAAAAAACCAGCGGTTGCTATCTGTCAACCCTAGAGAACATTGCCACCTCAGACCACAAAACATCATCAGGGGACTGCTCTCTTTCCAGTTAGGGACTTATTCTTCGTCTAAAACATGCACCTCTAGATTGTGACACCCTTTCTTTCCAAAAGCTATCTGTGTTCTGAACACTTGCATCCACCAATAAATAAATGTGCCGATAACTGACTCATGCTGCAACTTTTTTATTTCAATAAAGCTACAAAATGCAAGTGTAAAATGTCACATTAATAAAACACTAGGGTTGAGTTTTTGTTCACATTGGGTAACATAAGAAAAAGTCTGAATTTAAACATGGGAGCATAGTGTTTGAGGGGCTGTCAGAAGACACAAAAACATGTATGATGTTACACAATAGCTTAATTTTCCAGGAGACCTTCGGTTGAGACAGATGTAACCACAACAGTATTCAGTTCCTCTCAAACGAACTGCTTTTCAAAAATAACACTTGTACCGTGAGGGGATATGGCTCACTCAGACTATCCAGCCTCTGTCTAGTTTATGACTCATTTTTTAACTGAATTTTTCAATTTGCATTTGAATGTTCTTGAACCTCACTATGCAATTATCTACTGCTTAAACATACCTTTTTTTTATGTGTTCACCTTAGTTTCAAACTTGTGGACTGACTGTCTTTTGGTGTCATTGGTGCCCAAACCTCATAAACTTTTAAAGTTTTTTAAAGTCTGCATAGAGACATCGTCTGCAGGAAATCCTATCTACCACATTTCAAGCAAACGATATATTCTGATGTCATCCTCTTAAACCTATGTTTAATTTAACCACAAAGATAAACGCAAATAATGTCATATCCTGTCTTCTTTAAAGCCCGCACAATCATAAAGCCTTCAGTATCTCTTTCACCAGCCTTCATCAGCTTGTATCCTGTTTTTATAAAAGTTCAGAAGGTAAGTCTTGTTTGCTCTATTTATACATATATATATATATAATATTTTAGTGAGTTGACATGGCTCACTCAGTTAATCCAGCTTTAGTAGTTTTAACTGAGTGACTTTAATTAAGTCGCCCACTGCTTGCTAACACGCTTTTTAAAAATTTTTCATCTTACCTCAATTTAAAATTTAAAATCTTTTAGTATTTAGTACACTAATTTAGTAAAACAGTTTTAGCATTTACTTTTAATTCACTTCCGAGAGCCTTTGAAGTACCTCTAACATTGCTTCTGCACACAGCTTATATCCTGTTGTCATCCTTTAAACCAGGGGTGGGGGAACTCGAGGCCTTAATGGCCAGTGTCCTGCAGGTTTCAGATGTGTCCTTGATCCAACACAGCTGATTGTAATGGCTAAATTACTTCAACATGTCTTGAAGTTCTCCAGACTTCTGGTAATGAACTAATCATTTGATTCAGGTGTGTTGATCCAGGGTGATATCTAAAACCTGCAGTACGCCGCCCTTGAGTAATATGTAATGCATGTTTATAGAGAGATCTTTTGTTTTCAGTGAGGGATGTTTTTTTTTTTCCCCCCAGAAATCTTTTATGTATTTTTTCATTGCCTCCCTACAGGTTTACATTTTGCCAGGAATGTCATTGCTAAAATAAAAGAAAAAAAAAAGAGCACAATTATTAATCTCACTGAGGAAAACACTAAATGGATTTAACCTCTATAATCTAGCATGAAAATACTGAAAATACCACAAAGCTAATAAACTTTGTTTTATGCAAGAACGCACTCTTGGCTGAAAACCTGAAGGTTGACATAGCTCACTTCCAGGTGCAAAGTTCCAGGAAGACAGCTCTCTGTTTTTCTTGCTTATTTTTTTATTATAGAAAACTGCATGTGGCACCATGGTGAAGTGGTTCACACATACTGGTGGTGGTCAGAGGGCCCGGTGGCGCCAGTGTCCGGCAGCCTCGCCTCTGTCAATGCGCCCCAGGGCAGCTGTGGCTACAATGTAGCTTGCCATCACCAGTGTGTGAATGGGTGAATGACTGAATGTAGTGTAAAGCGCTTTGGGGTCCTTAAGGACTTGAAAAAGCGCTATACAAATGCAGGCCATTTACCATTTGCCTGACATGCAAAACCTGCTCAGTATGTGCCTAGATAAATGGTAGTGCATCAGGAAGGTTATTTGCCATAAAAAAAAACCTCTGCCATATCAAATATCACATATGCAGACCCACTTTTTGTGATGAATCTTTCAGAAATAAGGGAGCAGCTGAAAGTCAGATCTGTTTTACAGGGAACTTCAGTGGCACACAGTTTGGAGCCAGGTGGTCCGAGTTTGACGACAGAAAGAATTTTCACAAATGAGTGACTCATTAGCTCTAAGCCATTGCAACACAGCTGCACTTGCAACATTTACTTGAGGCACACTGTCAAGTTTAACGCAAGATTATCTGTCAAGATAAGAACCTTAACCTTCTTAAACCTCACTGGTTGCTAAATGTAAAAATGCACTTAGAGGTAACCATGCATAAGTCAACAAATATAGAAACTGTAACTAAGACATCAACTCTGATATTTCATGAGCGAAATCCAAAGTCACCAATGTTTGAAATCACTTAATAAATCTTGTAATGCAGTCCTGCTGAGCTCTAAACTGTTTTATATTTTCACATTCTATAAATTGACAAAAGCAGGAAAAAAAATACTCCTGAAGAAACAAACAAACAAGTTCCTACATTATAGGTTGAGTGAAATGCTTGATATGTCAAAGCAAGTTGAACTTGCAGCAGTGGCGAGTGTAAAATTTGTGCCAACAAAGCACTTTCACTTCTCCTTAGTTGTGGAGGATTTCTTTGCAAAAACAACTTTCTGCTTTTTAAAACCTGACAACTTACAGTTTTTTACTTTATGATGTGTAATCAATTTGTGTTTTCAAAGAGGTTGCATTTTCTTCTAAGTTTTCTTGCAATGGAATATTTTTCATTTTTCCGCACAGTAGTCATGCTCTGTCTGTCTGGCTGACGCTTACAACTAGGTGGAGACACAGATTAAAAATATGTGTAAAAAATTTCCTGAAACAGTCATCAATTCCCACTTTAGCTATGTTTTCATCTGTCTAAAACTGAAAAAAAAAACAATCAGTTCCTGAAATTCTTACTTCTTCTTTCTGATCCTCTGTCATCTGGCTAAGGCAAGATGTGAAAAGGGATGTTTGGCAAACGTGTTTATGAGAACAGTACTCTCATCTCCCTTGGAAGGTTTTAGGTCTTCTGCTGGCTCGCCGTCCAATCCCAGATTCAGCCATGTCAACCACAGACAATATCTGGGTGAGTGGATATTTTTAAAATTTAGTTATTAATTTAAATTAGTTATTTAGTTGTTATGCATAATTGTTCATTAGGAAACACAAAGTGTTACCTGAACCTTATCCAAAAGCAAGTCTTTTTTTTTTTTAATTACCCAGACATTGAAAGACATTGATGAGTTCTGTATCTCTGTCTTCTCACAGGACTATGATTATTATGGAAATACGACAGAAGCTGTTGCAGCCCCGTGCTTAGAGGAAGACATCTATGGTTTTGCAGAAAAGTACTCCCCTGTAGTATACAGCCTGGTGTTCGTCTTGGCAGTTGTTGGCAACGTGCTGGTGCTGTGTGTGATCAGACGCTACAGAATCTCTCAGAGTAGTGGAGCTTGTGCCTTTTCCTTAACAGACACCTTCCTCCTTCACCTGGCCATTTCAGACCTTCTTCTGGCCTTCACTCTGCCCCTGTTTGCAGTGCAATGGGCTCACCACTGGATGTTCGGCTTGGCTGTTTGTAAGATCTCTGGTGCTCTCTTCTCCCTAAACCGGTACAGTGGCATCCTCTTCCTGGCCTGCATCAGCTTTGACAGATACCTGGCAATCGTTCATGCCATCAGCTCAAGTTGGAAACGAAGCACATGCCATGCTCAGTTTGCATGTGCCATCATCTGGGCAGTCTGTCTGGGCTTGAGTGGAATTGACATTTACTTTAAACAAGTGGTGATGATAGACCTTGTCGGTCAGCAGAGGGGGCCCGTGTGCCAGGTGTGGTTCACTGAAAACACTTTACAGTGGCAGGTGGGGCTGAAGTTTGTCAGTGTAGTGCTGGGCTTTGGGGTTCCCCTCCTAGTTATGCTCTACTGCTACATCCGGATCTTCAGGTCTCTGTGCAATGCCTCTCGCCGCCAAAAGCGCAAGTCTCTCCGCCTCATCATCTCCTTAGTGTCTGTATTTGTAATCTGTTGGGCTCCATACACCTGCTTCCAGCTGGCAGATAGTCTGCTAAGGCTGGGTGTGTTAAGTGCATCCTGTGAGCTTGGCTATGTGCTTGACGTTGGAACTCTGATCACTGAAAGTCTGGGGCTGTCACACTGTGCCCTCAATCCTCTGCTGTACGGCTTTGTAGGAGTGAAATTCAGGCGGGAGCTAGTCAGAATGTGTAAGGGGCTACTGGGACAGAGGAGCTGGCTGGCAATGGAAGGGTGGCGAGAGCGAAGGCTTAGAAAAGCCACGGGATCGTTCAGTTCTGCAGAGAGTGAAAACACCTCGTATTCTGTCATGGTGTGATTTTAGTCAGAGATACATAAAGAGAAAGGAAGATGAAAATATATTTTTGTGGTTTTGGGTGTGAAGCTTGTATAGTAAAGTGAGGTGAAAACTGAAATAAAATGTTCTCAAAAATATTTGCTACATGTTATTGGTGCTTTTTTGGAAGTGTGCAGTTTGTATTCTTTTGATTTCTTTTGTGTGTGACACGAGCCATGGAGTAAAACGATTGCAAAATGCTGATGTTGTCACAAAATATTTCTTGCTAACTTACTGTGAAAATTTTTGATTTCCACATTTCTAAAAAGCTTGATCAGCAGTATTGGGTAACGTTTACGTAAGTACTCAGAGTCAGATCTCATGTATTTATTCCCAGTAGATTGTAAATTTTTAAAAGATTTTAAATCTGTATATGTTATAATTTATGTTGTAACATGTATAAATCAATCATCCTATTTGTGTCCTTTAAAATGTTTTGTGTTGCAAAAGATGAAATGGCTATAGTGCTTCTTAAATTTTCTATGTATCATTGAAACGCAACCTTTATTTTGACCGATACTGAATATTTTTGTATTAAATGTTTTAAAGAAAATGATTATTCAGTTGTCTTTTATGTATTTTTTCATTGCCTCCCTACAGGTTTACATTTTGCCAGGAATGTCATTGCTAAAAAAAAAAGAAAAAAAAAAGAGCACAATTATTAATCTCACTGAGGAAAACACTAAATGGATTTAACCTCTATACTCTAACATGAAAATACTGAAAATACCACAAAGCTGATAAACTTTGTTTTGTGCAAGAACGCACTCTTGGCTGGAAACCTGAAGGTTGACATAGCTCACTTCCAGGTGCAAAGTTCCAGGAAGACAGCTCTCTGTTTTTCTTGTTTATTTTTTTATTATAGAAAACTGCATGTGGCACCATGGTGAAGTGGTTCACACATTTGCCTGACATGCAAAACCTGCTCAGTATGTGCCCAGATAAATGGTAGTGCATCAGGAAGGTTATTTGCCATAAAAAAAAAACCTCTGCCATATCACATATGCAGACCCACTTTTTGTGATGAATCTTTCAGAAATAAGGGAGCAGCTGAAAGTCAGATCTGTTTTACAGGGAACTTCAGTGGCACACAGTTTGGAGCCAGGTGGTCCGAGTTTGACGACAGAAAGAATTTTCACAAATGAGTGACTAATTAGCTCTAAGCCATTGCAACACAGCTGCACTTGCAACATTTACTTGAGGCACACTGTCAAGTTTAACGCAAGATTATCTGTCAAGATTAGAACCTTAACCTTCATAAACCTCACTGGTTGCTAAATGTAAAAATGCACTTAGAGGTAACCGTGCATAAGTCAACAAATATAGAAACTGTAACTAAGACATCAATTCTGATATTTCATGAGCGAAATCCAAAGAGCCGTTATTAGACCCAACATTTGTTTTTATAAGAAGCAAAAGTACCAAAAGGTTTGGAAGCTCATTATGTTTGATAACATCATTAATTAAAAAACCTATTTATGTCAAAAGTATTCATGTAGTTGAGGTTTAAATGTGGACAGATCTGACCTTAAAGTAGCTTACTGCAATGAAAATACTTTGAAGTAAATAAAAATTGGACAAAAAAACAAAAACATTAGAATCTACTTGAGAATTACACATTTCAAAGTCAGCAAACTTTATAGTGGTATTTAGTATACTGTCTTTATGTCTATTATTTGAAGTTAATTTAAATACTTAAAAAATAAGAACTGAGTTTTGAGACCTGCTTGTTTCTACGAAGACAGGTGGGCTCATATTACATTACATTGATCAACTGAAATGAAACACAACACATGAGTGCTACATTAAGTTTAACTGTATGTTTACAATAGATGTCAGACATGTCAGACAATGTCTAATGTAAAATAATACAATAGAAAAAACACATGTAAAGTCTGATTACATGTAAGAGGATTGCCCTCTGGTGGAATCTGATTAAAAGACAGTGTAGATTAAAATAATTTGCCTGGAGATTCAATAATATAAACAGTGGTGATTATAGAGTCTTATGGAGACCTAAAAAAAAATCACAGCACGTCCTTTCATCACCTTTACATTACTGTGTAAAATTCTTGAGCCTTTGCTTCCAAGGAGTCAGATTTTGGACATGTTTACTCATTTTTCATTTTTCCGTACAGTCCTTGTACCTGTGTCATGGTCTCCTGGTCCTTCTCCAGGTGCAATGCAATGATTTGGCAATCTCTGTTGGGCTCACTATGGTGAGCAGGCTACTACTGAAGAGGTGATTTCAGATTTACCTGCGCTTTCTCTTTTCACATGACCACTGCTGTCAACAGAAAGAGTTGTTTACGAGGGTGAAGTCAGGAATCAGCTGTTTCGATAGAATTTGGAAACAGAGTTTCAGAGGAGACAGACCCACCAAGAGAAGATCACTCACCTGCCCCACTGACAAAAGCCTGACGTATGCTAAATTACACAAGAACTGGACTGAAAATCAGTGGCAATAGGTCATATTGAGTAGGGAATCCAAATTTTAAAACTGTGGTTCAAATTACCATAAAGTAGCACAGTCCAGCTTTCAGGTAAGATTAAGCACATTTACTATCATATCACTCAGATTTGTTTTTCAAAATCAATGCCTTTTGAAATTTCCAATGTGAAAGCCTTCAAAAGTCTTCAGGTCTTTGAATGTGGAAGAACTGCAATATTTACTGACTTTTATAAAGTATTTTAAACTTCTGTTAAAATACTTTATAAATGTTTTATTTGCAGCAAGGTAAGTCTTTTTGCAGTCTTTTTGTATCCGTTTGGATTCCTATGCGTGCACATTTACTGGAAACAGTTGCCCTGAACACTTCTGATTTTATAGAACCTTTGATAATTACTTCACAAAGAATAAATAGAAAACCTGTGAGACTGTTTTATAGATTATGAATGCCTATATTCTACCTAATCCTGCCTCACAGTGCCATCATCAACACATTCTGTTGGGTTTATCAAGAACTCACTTGTGTCATAGGACACACAATGTGATGTCAAAATTATAAAAATTGCATATGGTTGTAGGGATGAGCAATTAATGTCCCATGGGGCTACATGAGAAAATGGGGCTGCTATGAAGAGCTGCTTGAGTAAGATGAACTCTGTTCTGCGCATTATTAAGTTTATCCTTTATAAGTTTATTCGTGTGGCCTTGCACAGCAGTTATGTAACACTTGGGGAAAATCAATTGCTGAGCCCTGTTGGCACTGCAGAAGTTACATTTTTAAGTTTATATTTTACAGGCAATTATTGTATTTCTTGGATTATAAGGCGCACTTAACCCGTTTAATTCCAAATTTTTCACTGCAAAATAATAAATTTTGTAAACGTAATAGGGGGTTAAAATGGCAACAATTGTTGCCTGTGGGATTAAATGGGTTAAAATCCTTTAATTTTCTCGAAAATGACAGCGCACCTTATAATCTGGTGCGCCTTATATGAATTAATTCTGGTTAACGTGTTATCCGTGGATATCTGCATTTTAGCATTCCTCTTTCAGATGCTGCCTTTAGTAGTCACCACAGCAGAACATTTCCCTCCAGCTCACCCTGTCCTCTGCATCCTCCTCCGTCACACCAGGCCTCTGCATGTCCTTCTCACTACATCTATGAACCCCACATTTCTCTTTTCCTCCTGCCTGACAGCTCCATATTCACCATTGTTTGTCTAATACATCCACTGTCCTCCCCCTTTGTGGACCTTAGTTTGCCCACTGGTGTGCAGTCATGTTGGAACAGGAAGGGGCCATCTCCAAATTATTCCCAGAAGGTTGGGAGCAGGAAATTGTCAAAATGTCTTTGGATGCTGAATTATTAAGATTTCCTTTCACTCGACTTAAGTGGCTGAGCCCTGAAAAACAGCTCCACACCATAATCCTCCCTTTACCTAACTTTACACTTGGCACAACACAATCAGACAAGTACCACTGTCCTGGCAACCGCCAAATACATCCATTGGATTGCCAGGTGGAGAAGCGTGATTTATGATTCCAGAAAAGACATCCCCACTGCTCTAGAGTCCAGCGGTGGTGTGCTTTACTGTACTTTGTGTTCACTTTGCCTATGCTGAGTGTGTGAAGAGTTTTTAAAAAAAATTAATTATAAGAATTTTGTAACAAGAAAAATCTAAGGGTGTTTTTTTTTAAGAAGTTTTCTAGGAAAAAGGGTGTAGCCATGGGTAGGATCAACATCCTCAGGAAATCCTGTTATTTTCAAAAGCAGTCTGGATGTTTACATATTAACAAATCCAACTTAATACACTTGGGTTACCACATAAGACAGATGGAGACATGTAGCATTCCTATTCAAACGATCACTTTCAGTCAGAAATCTCTGTAACTGTAACATTAAATTCTGTACCAATGACTTCCTGACTATGTTGTTTTCTGCTGACTCTGAGTTTGGTATTTATATTTCTTAATTTCTTGTTTTAGTATGTTAGGTCCATGTCCTCTTTCCATGTCACTGACATCTATCTTTGTGTGGACCTCCGCTCTTTTCTACAGTGTCTTTTTTCATGCCACTCTTCCATAAAAGCCAGATTTGTAGAGTGCATGAACAGAGTGCTCCCGCCATGAATAATTGTCCTGTGAACAGATTCTCCCACTGCTCAGGTGGATCTCTGCAGCTCCTCCACAGTCACCATGCTTCTTGACTTGTTCTCTTCGCCCTCCTGGCTGCCAAATTAGGTTGACAACCATGTGTCGGCAGGTTTGGAGATGTGTCACACTCTTCTTCAGATTAATAAAACAGTACTCAGTAAAATTTGGGATATGTTTCCATAACCTAACTCTGTTTTAAACTTTTCCACAACTTCATCTCTGTCCTGTCTGGTGCTTTCCTTGATCTTCACGATGCTGTTTGTTCACCAGTGATCTCTAACAAACCTCTGAGGGCTTCAAAGAGCAGCTGTACTTAAGCTGACATTAAAGTTCACACAAGTGGACTCTTATTTACTAATTACATGACTTCTGAAGGCAATTGGTAGCACTGGATTTTATTAAGGGATATCGGAATAAAGGGGGTATAAATAGTTTTTTAAGAAGCTGCTTACTCACCATTTCTTCTGCTTTCCATGTTTTCCTTGCTTGTTTGTTTGTTTCTCACTTTGAAACTCACTAGAATTGTACAAACTCTGTTTTTGCCTTGTATGCTGTATTTACATTGACATGTCTGCACAGGATTCAATTTATCGCTGTTTACCTTTACTTCAGCTCCTACATTGGTCTTCGACTGTGAACTTAATGTAATTAGGTTTACTTAAACAGCATCTTGCACCCCACTTGAAAAGGGATTGAGTGGAGTCAGGATTCTGCTTCAGTTTTAGGTTTGTCAGTCCTGACCCGCCTCCCCATCTCACAATTTTACAATATCAACAGCTCCCTCTAGTGTTAGCGGCTCTTATTGTAGTGCTTTGTCAGTTTTGTGCCCCTCAGTTTGCCAGGTACAGGTTGTTAGAAAGAAGCAACACTGAAGTGGGTTAACAATAAAGACATAGGTCTCAGAGACTGAGCCTGTATAGAGCCCTCTCTTTTTTCAGATTATCTTTAGTGTTTTTAGTTGAAGCTGTTGCAGCAAGATCTTTTCAGTGAAGCAGTGAAGTTGTTTTTGACTTTAAGTTAAGTTTGATTAAGATTAAGTTTGACTGTGCTCCAGTATTTCCGGTTGAATCCAGATCCTTGGCTGAACATGCAGAACAGGGTCATTGTATTTAATGGGACGATAGCAACATCCTCTGAGCATTAAGACACTCATAGGAAGACGAGGGGATAGCACAATATTTTATCTATAAAAATTAATTTAGTCTTTAAGATTGAAAGTAAAATCCTCGTCTGGGGGTCCTTTTGAAAGTATTATAAAATCAAGGCTATAGCCTCGTGTGGGAGAAAACCTGTTTTGGTTTTGTTTGGTTTTTTGTTTTCAAAAACAGCCTGGATGTCTAAACGGGAACAAACTTAACTTAGTTAACCTGGTTCGACACATAACTGGATGAATATAGCATTCCTACTCAAGGAACGGCTTTCAGTCAGTCAGAATTCTCTGTAAAAGCACCTGAAGCATGAAGTTTTTAACTGCGGTTCAAGTTAACTACTTAACTTGAACATTAAAAATTCTTCTGCAGCCCCCACCTCCTCCTTTGTTTTACTTCATCAATTTCTACTATGGATTTTGAGTTATGTTTTTCATTATGTTCATCTGTAGATATTGTCAAAGGTTTGTGTTTTATGCTTGTGTTTTCTTTTCTTGGTAAATTTAACATTATTTTCACCACAAAGATGATGACAAATCATTTTTCTGCCAACTCATGTCATCTTACCTCTATTACAACACTTTCCAGAAATCAGAAATATTATAACCTGCCAACAAATGCAGGTGTGAGCCCGAAATAGACAAAATTATTTTTGTCCTATCACGTTCAACTACTGATGCACTAGGAAGTACAGAAAACAACAAAATAAACGGTGCTTATTGCAGATTATCTCTAATACAAGCATACTTTGTATGTGTGGATGTTAATGTTTTTCTCTTCATGTCCATTTACATGCTATTTATTACAGCCATCCTCAGATAACAAGGGAGTTGCAAGTTTCTATGTTTGCTTGAGGCTCCCTGTCAAGCTTAATGGAAGAGTAATTGCCAAAAACCACTGATTGCTAAAATGTAAAAACACACAGCTGGGAAATAATGAACAGAAAGTTTTGGAAACACCGGGTTAATCTTGTGTTTAATAACTGCATTATTTTTATCTAAAACATTGATGTAGTGCCATGGTCCTTGGTCTTTGACCCAGTGTTTCGAGTTTGTTTTTCTTTGTCCTTAGTTAAGAGTAGTCTTATTTAAGATTTCCTGTGTTTTCCCAGGCTAATTCCTCTCTCCTTTTTTATTTCATGTGTTTTTAAGCTCTCGGATTTCCTCAGTACTTGGTTGGTTTTACTTCTGTCTCCCATGCTCTGCTCTAGTCCTGCTGCCAAACAACTGCATATTACATAAAGAAAACAAAGGATAACACAATGGAGAGCTGAAACTAAAATAAAATAAAGCTTCACTTTCTGGTTTGGACCTTGTTAGAAATTCCAGAATTTTGTGTCACTATGGCAATTTCTGACATAAAATAATGAATTACATGAATGACAAATAACAAATATTAATAATTGGCAATGAAGTGGCAATTTTGAGAAGAAGTTAAAGTGGTTATAACTCTTTCTGTGCCTGAGGGGCTTTAAGCTACCAATCTGCAAATGGGGTGTGTCTGTGTTAGGGGTTTCCTATGGGGAGATTTCAGCGAACTGGCTTCACTTTCTCATATACAGCTTCTGAGGCACTGATGTATTTTTGTTTGTTCTGTTTTTGTCTCCACAGTATATGGACATGGCACAGCTGCATGTGGATACTGGCGGAATCTTAAAGGAGTCGGATGACTATTTGGAATATGGCAGGAACAACACCCGTGATTATGATTACGATGCAGCAAATACAGTGAATAACACTACAGTGTTTACAGTGTTTAACAGCACAGTGGATAATGTTCCTGTGGAAAGAGGCAGTGAGGCAGTGTGGGTCCCTGCTCTGTATGCTGTAGTGTTTTTTGTTGGAATCCTGGGAAATATTATTCTCCTGAGAGTTCTGGTTCAAAAAAGGAGACAGTGGAGCCTATCGGACACCTTTATTCTCCACCTGAGTTTTATGGACATCCTCCTCCTGTTAATGCTGCCCTTCTGGGCTGCACAGACAACTCAGCTTTGTGACTGGTTCTTTGGCACTTTCAGCCATATGTTTGGGGTTGTTTTCAAGGTAAAAACCAGATGTTATGTGAAACAGAGACTGAAAGTGAAAACAAGACATTTTCAGTGAAGCTGTGAGAAAGCTGAACAGAGTCATTGTATTCAACAGTATGATAGTGACATCCACTGAGTATGAACAGAGTCATTGTACTCAATAGACAGTGAGTATTTAACATTTTCAAAGAGAACAAGCTTAGAACAGCAGTTTAGAGTAGGACAGAAGTGAAAGGGAAGAAATGAAGTGTAATTTTTATAGATGTTAGAGGTTTGTGTCTTACACTAAAAGTTCTCCCTGTCTTCTTCTAGCTCAACTACTACTGTGGGATCTTTCTGCTGGTTTGCATCAGTCTTCAAAACTACCTCTCTGTCATCCGTGACATCCAGTTATATTCCCACGGGAGGCGCTGGTTAGTTCATATCAGCTGCCTGTCAGTCTGGCTTATCTCTGTCCTCCTCACTGCACCTGACTGGATTTTCCTGGTGGGTAAAAATAATTACACAGAAGTTAATACTTGTGTTAATATCTACCCTCAATCTGGAACTGACTGGCAGTTGTGGTCACGCCTGCTCCACCACATATTTGGCTTGGTGCTACCTGGACTCATGTTGATGATCTTTTGCTCACATATGCTACGGCGGCAGTGCAGCTGTAATGGCCTCCCAATCCCGAGAAATGTCACCATCATCCTGTCTCTGGTGGTCGTATTCTGTCTGTGTTGGATGCCGTACAACTTCATACTTGTTTTGGACACTCTCCAGAACAGACTTCGGGATCCTGCTAACGATTCACAGGAAGGTTCTGAAAGTTTATTAAAAACCCTTCTCACGGTCACCTCTGCGTTAGGCTGCCTTCACACCAGCCTGAGGCCTCTGCTGTATCTCGGCCTGTGTGGAAACTTCAGGCAACACTTACTGGCCATGCTGAGATGTAGTAAAACTGAACCAAAAGGCTCACTCTGGGATCTTGGTGTAGACCAGAGACAGCAGCCTGATCACGGTCAGGATCAACAGGAAGAGCTGGAACGGATGATGGCTGTAGAGAATCTGTTAGCTTGTTGAAGATGAACAGACATAAATACCCTCTTGTGACTCAGATGTGAGCAAAATATTGTTACACTCCTGACTATGGATTGACAATTAATGAATTAACACTTTAATGGCCACACCAAGAAAAACCATTGAAACTGTTTTTCTTTGTATTTTTTATTCCTTTGACCAAGAATAACAATAATTCAAACTGAATTTAAATAGACGCCTCTCCCAAATGGTTACCTCTAATCAACATAATCGATGTAACACATACTCACCCTATCTATGTTTTCATCTTCTTTTACTTTTCCTTTCAGCTGGGTCGCCAGAGCAGATTATCTGCTTTCATTTTCACCTATCCTCAGCATCCATCACTGTCACACCAACCCTCTTCATCGTCTTTTTCACTATATCCGTAAATCTCTTCTGTGGATTGCTCCTGATTGGCATCTCCACATTCAGCATCCTTTGTCCACTATATCTCCAATCTCTCCTCTGCATATGTCCAAAGCATGTCAGCCATGTCTCTCTAACTTTGTCTACAAACTGTTGAACCTGGGCCATCCCTCTGATGTACTCATTTCTAGTCTTGTTCACTCGAATGAAAATAGGAACATCTCCAGCTCCTTTCCTTTAGTCAGTGCTGCGGAGTAGCCTTCAGACTGAAAGTAAAATCACCATAAAGGAACATTTTGACTTATTTAATTGTTAATTTGTTATTTTTATTTTATTTTTGCTTTTAAGATTTTTGCTTAAAATGTGTGTTTATGTCTAAAACATTTTTTATAATGTTCCACATGTTCTTTATACAGCTAAAACTTTTACATCAGCAAAAGTGCCATTTATTATTCCCTCATCAACAATATACAGTATTTCCAAACTATGTACATTATTTTCCACCAATTATCCATATAGTTGAATTTTTTTAAGAGTTGGTTTTAAATGTGGCAATTTTAAGAAGTGTTTGAACATGCTAAATGAACTGTGTAAATCTCTGTAGATTGTAAATTTAAAACTTTCTTAAAAACTCTTTAAGAAATTTTGTGAGGAAAAAACTGCAATGAATTTAATTATTTCATTAATTAGCAAAAATGTATTTATCTCTTAAAATTGAAAGTAAAAATCCTCATTTAAGAGTGCTTTGGGATCCACATCGTCTGGAAATCCTGCTATTTCCAAAAGCAGCATGGATACAAACTCGGTGTAATACACTTGAGTCCCCGAATAAAACAGATGGAGTTGTATACCAGTCTTATTTAAAGGACTGCTTTTATTCAGTCACAGTTCTGTGTAACAGAAAGCATTACAACATTAAAACATTCAATTTTGTACCAGTCACTAGGAAACTGTTACTTACTCTGTACTCTACTCTAACTTTGTACTGTCCACTTTCTGTTGTAGCAAAACAAATTTCCCACACGTGGGACTAATAAAGGTTATCTTATCTTATCTTACTCTCATACTGATCAGTTGGCCAAACAATAATCAAGCCTGAAAGTTACAGTGTCTTGAAAAAGTATTCATACTCTTTGAACTTTTCCACATTTTCTCACATTACAATCACAAACCAAAATGTATTTTATTCAGATTTTATCTAATAGACCAACATAAAGTGGTGCAAAATTATGAAGTGGGAGTAAAATGATACATGGTGTTAAACATTTTTTACAAATTTGAAACACGTGGCATGTATTTGTATTCAGTCCCCTGAATCAATACTTTATCAAACCACCTTTACAGCTGCAAGTCTTTTCAGGTATGTCTCTACAGACTATATTTTTTGCTCATTCCTTTTTTCCAAAATAGCTTCAGTTCGGTCAGACTGCATGGAGAGCCTCTGTTAACGGCAATTTTCTAGTCTCACCAGAGATTCACAATAATAATTACATCTGGACCCCTGTTTGAGTCATAATCCTTTTGCAGCCTTGAACAGGTTGAACATCATGTGGCTGCCACCACCATGTTTGATGGTGGGGATGGGGTGCAGTGTTAGTTTTCCACCACACAGCATTTTGCAAGTAGGCATGTCAAGCCTGTCAGTTTAGGTGGATGAGCATGCCTTGGTAGTTTGCAGTTGTGCCACACTCTTTCCATTTTCAGATGAGGCATTAAACATTGCTTTGTGAGATGTTCAGAGTTTGGGAAATGTTTCTATAACCTATCCCTGCTTTAAACTTTTTCATAACTTCATCCCCGTCCTGTCTGGTGCATCCCTTAATCTTCATGATGCTTTTTATTCACTGATGATCACCAACAAATCTCTGAGACATTCACAGAACACCTGTATTTAAAGTGAGATTAAAGTTCCTACACTCTTTTCATTGATTACAAAACTCCTGAAGGCAAGGATTTTATTAAGCAGTAACAGCATAACGGGGATATGAATGCTTTTTTATACCACTGCTTAGTCACCATTTGTTCTGCTTTCCTTGTTTTTACTTTTTGTTCTTAAATGTTTGTGCTGTTGATGTTGTTGTATAGATGTTTTTAATTATGTTTGTTTACATTCTTTGCCAGGTTTGAGTTTTAGGCTTTATGTTTTATCTTTATGCATGTAATAATAAGGCTCTCTTTTTTCAAATCTAAGAATTTTTTTCACTGCAAAGATAATTAAAGACTAATTTTTCTGTCAAAAGAAGAAAATTGAGCAAACCAGTAGACAGGCTTCAAGTTGCAACTGAAACCTGGAGACCAGTAGACCTCATCAACGAAATTTACCGGCTGTAAGATGTTTTAAATGGCTTGTTTCTAAAGCTCTTTGCGCATCAAGTAAAGTAATTTAATTAAATACTTTTGGTCCTGTGGGTGTATTGTAATATTGGACACAGAATTTCTGATTATAATTAAAAATATTGCTCTGGTCTCGGTGTGTCCCTAAAAAGCCTGAAGAAAGTGTACAAGAGAAGGCCTAAAAAAAATCTAAATCAAATGAATATTATCCATGGAATTATATTTGTCATGATTTTTTTTTTTTTTACGCCAGTGAAATTATTTCTGTTCTCGGCCGCAATTTAATTCCTCACGTGTAACTCAGTTTCCGCAGTACCCTGAAGTGGCCATTAAAGTGACCAATCACATTAGGACCCCGTCCTCCTTTGGGCTTCGCGTCCACACAGTCAAAAGTTGTTTTTTCGCGAAAGCAGGATTTCTCGCAGAGAGCTATGCGAAAGCATAAAACTGGCGTAGCGCATGCAAATCAGACAGTCTCCCGTGCGCAATGGCTTCTTTCTGCACGTGGCTGCTGAGTACTAAACGTTAAATTTACACGCAAGGGATTTAATTGCACCCGTGAAATGAAATTATTTGCTTGGTTTATTTGTTTTGGGATAAATATAATTCCATAGAAGGTCTGGAGAGAGAAACAACAGTGAATATCTACAGCCACCTGTGACATATATTTATCATATTGGTACATCAAACAGCTAGACAAATGATACGTGATATGGGAGAAAATCCGCAACGGATATCCATCATGTAATGTATTTTGTTGTTTTACTGTAGCTTTGACATATAGTGTTGTGGAAAAGTCTTCAACCACATCTCATTTCGTATATTTTGCTGCCAGGGAGCAACAGAATTGTGTTTTTTGAAATGTTCTTATCTCTTAGTTCTCGCATTTTGCAACATATTTCTCTTTGTATCGATCAAAGTTTGTCTTTGAAACTTTTTTCAAAGGAATGCATTTTTTTTAAAATTCAATTAATCCAAATTTGACAATCTTGATTAAAATTCAATTCCTGGAACGGGTGAAGTCAAGTGGCTGTTAAAACGACTGTGCCCTTGCCCTGCATCCCATCTCACAAAGTCATGTTGTCAACAGCTCCCTCTAGTGTTAGAAGCTCTTTATGTGCGGTTTTGACGGTTTTTTTGCCCTGCATTCTACGTCAACCCAGGCAAAGCGAGAAACATCCGACCAGTACTGATCCTTTAACACTGGTTTACTTGGAGTTGAAGCGGTAGGACATACTGAGGTCCTGCTTTTAGTATCATACGCGCAGAAAGCTTCTCAAACTCTGCAGCTGAAGCTCTTTATGTGAAGTAAGTGCATTTGTTTGCATATATCAGCCCTCCTACAATATGTCTTTTAACATTATGAACATTTTACTGGCAGCCATAGAAGTTACTGATAATTCTGTCTACTTTCTGTTTGCAATAACTGTGTGCGCAAGCTTAGCTGGTTTTGTAGAAGCTTTATTTTAACAACGGTAAAAAGGAAAGCTGGGAGGCAGTTTTATAGATTAAAAATGTGTGTGTGTGTTTGTGTGTGTGTGTGTGTGTGAGAGAGAGAGAGAGAGAGAGAGAGCGAGAGAGAGAGAGTGTGTGTGAGAGTGTGAGAGACTAAGGAGAACTGTACTTTCTGTCTATGTCAGCCGCACAATTGCTAAATCACAACATGTGAGTTGTTGTATGTTTTGCATTCACTATAAGCTGGGCTTACCAAAGGGAAACGGAGTACTGTACTTTCCTTTTATGTCCACTCCACGATTGCTACATCACACCATATGAGTTGTGATGTGTTTGTGTATGTGTTATAAAGGCTCATCTGGGCTTCCCAAAGGGAAATGTCAGGGAACTGACTTCACTTTTACCCAGAGAGAAAGAAAGAGAGAGGAATCTATTCTGACATAGAGCTTCTGAGGCACTGCAGCACTTTTGTCTTCTCTCTGTGTTTCAACACATGTGTTTTAACTTTTTGTTTTGGTTCAACAGAACATGAATATGAGTACAGATGATCTGGATGTGTACAGTGGAATTGACTATGACCCTAACATCACCTATGACTATCCAGGGGATGAGTCTTTTGTGAAAAGAGGCAGTGAGGCAGTGTGGGTCCCTGCTCTGTACTCCATAGTGTTTGTTGTTGGAATCCTGGGAAATATTATTCTCCTGACAGTTCTGGTTCAAAAGAGGAGACTGTGGAGCATATCGGACACCTTTATTCTCCACCTGAGTATCGCGGACATCCTCCTCCTGTTAATGCTGCCCTTCTGGGCTGCACAGACAACTGAGCTTTGTGACTGGTTTTGGGGGATTTTCAGCTGGGTCTTTGGGGTCGTTTTCAAGGTAAGGACCAGATGTTGTGTGGAACAGATAAAGACTGAAAGTGAAAGTAATACATTTTCTGTGAAGCTCTGAGAAAGTTGTTTTGGCTTGGATTATATTTGGCTGCACTCTGTCATTTCCTGCTCTTTTGCAGATTCTTGGCAGAACATGCAGAACAGAATCATTATACTCAACAGGATGACACGTGACATCCTCTGAGTACTTAAAAGATGTTTAAGATGAGAACAAGATTAGATACAGAGGTTTAGAGTAGGACAGAAGTGAAAGTGAATTAGAATTAGAATTAGAATTAGAATTCAACTTTATTGTCATTGCACATGCACAGGTACAGGGCAACGAAATGCAGTTTGCATCCATCCAGAAGTGCTTTAGTGATATAGGTATATTACAATATATATTAGCAATAGTATAGATATGTAAGTATATTACAGAAATGGGTCTATTATGGTATGTTATAATGTACACGGTATGAAGTATGTTGTGAATATTCTATAACTAAGTATGTACAGGCTGTAGTGAGTACAAGCTATGTGCAGGCTATGAACAGGATATAAATATGAAAAACTATACAGAATATGAAATAAATAACTTTACAGAAATCTGAGATATACAGCTATACAGAAATGGGAACTATGCAAGTTGTAAACAGTTGTAGGATTAAAGATTATTGAATGTACAGAATGATTATTTACACAGAGCTATACAGTAGTGCAGTTAAGATAAGTGAGGGTGTAGATAGTTTCTACAGAGGCTATATAAAGTGCTAGTGGTTGTGAGTGGTGGTTCACTCCATGTTATTATTATTGTGTTTGAGGGTACAGTTGTCCATTGTGGGGGTGTGTATGTTCAGTCCATGAGTTTAACGTGGGTCAGATGTAAGGAGGCAGAGTTCAGGAGTCTGACAGCTGTGGGGAAGAAGCTGTTCCGGTACCTGGTGGTCTTAGTCCGGAGGCTCCTGTGGCGCCTCCCAGAGGGCAGGAGGGTGAAGAGTCCATGTGATGGGTGACTGGGGTCTTTGATGATTTTCCCAGCCCTTTTCAGACACCGCTTCCTGTAGATATCTTTTATGGCAGGAAGTGGTGCTCCGGCGATGCGCTGGGCAGTTTTCACGACCCTCTGCAACGCCTTCCGGGCCGAGGCAGAGCAGTTCCCGTACCAGACTGTTATACAGTTGGTCAGGATGCTCTCGATGGTGCAACGATAGAAGTTCACCAGGATGTCTGAGGACAGGTGGTTCTTCCTCAGAGTCCTCAAGAAGAAGAGGCGCTGGTGAGCCTTCTTGACCAGCTTGGAGCAGTTGGTCGTCCAGGTGAGATCCTCGGAGATGTGGACTCCCAGGAACTTGAAGCTGCTCACACGCTCCACAGCCGTCCCCTTAATGTGGATGGGTGGATGTGGGTCAGCATTCCTCCTGTAGTCCACGATGAGCTCCTTGGTCTTCTCAGTGTTAAGCAGCAGGTTGTTTGTGTCGCACCACTCAGCCAGACGATCCACCTCCTCCCTGTAGGCGGCCTCATCGTTGTCACTGATGAGACCAATCACCGTGGTGTCATCTGCAAACTTAATGATGGTGTTGGAACCATCAGCAGGTCTGCAGTCGTGGGTGAAGAGGGAGTAGAGGAAAGGGCTCATCACACAGCCTTGTGGTACACCGGTGTTCATTGTGATGGTAGATGAGCAGTGGTTATCCAGCCGGACATGTTGGGGGCGGTTGGTCAGGAAGTCCAGTAACCATTTGCAGATGAGGGAACTGATGCCCAGGTCTGTCAGTTTCCTGATGAGTTGTGAGGGGTGGATTGTATTGAACGCTGAACTGAAGTCTATAAACAGCATTCTGGCGTAGGTGTTGTTGTTGTCCAGGTGTGAGAGGACAGAGTGCAGTGCGATGGAGACTGCATCCTCTGTGCTCCTGTTCTGGCGGTATGCGAATTGGTGGGGGTCCAGGGTGGGGGGGAGACAGGATTTGAAGTGTGCTAGGACCAGCTGCTCTAAGCACTTAGTGATGATGGGGGTGAGTGCTACTGGGCGGTAGTCATTGAGGCAAGATGGAGTCGAGTGTAATTTTTATAGATGTTAGAGGTTTGTGTCTTACACTAAAAGTTCTCCCTGTCTTCTTCTAGCTCAACTACTACTGTGGGGTCCTTCTGCTGGTTTGCATCAGTCTTCAAAATTATCTGTCATCCATCCGTGGAATCCAGTTATATTCCCACGGGAGGCACTGGTTAGTTCACATCAGCTGCCTGTTAGTCTGGCTTATCTCTGTCCTCCTCACTGCACCTGACTGGATTTTCCTGGTGGGTAAAAATAATTACACAGAAGATAATACTTGTGTTAATATCTACCCTCAATCTGGAACTGACTGGCAGTTGTGGTCACGCCTGCTCCACCACATATTTGGCTTGGTGCTACCTGCATTCATGCTGATGATCTTCTCACATATGCTATGGCGGCAGTGCAGCTCTAATGGGGCCCGAATCCAGAGAAATGTCACCGTCATCCTGTCTCTGGTGGTCGTATTCTGTCTGTGTTGGATGCCGTACAACTTCATACTTGTTTTGGACACTCTCCAGAACAGACTTCAGAAACATCCTAACAATTCACATGAAAGTTCTGAAAGTTCACTAAAAACCCTTCTCACGGTCACCTCTGCGTTAGGCTGCCTTCACGCCAGCCTGAGGCCTCTGCTGTATCTCGGCCTGTGTGGAAACTTCAGGCAACACTTACTGGCCATGCTGAGATGTAGTAAAACTGAACCAAAAGGCTCACTCTGGGATCTTGGTGTAGGCCAGAGACAGCAGCCTGACCACAGTCAGGATCAACAGCAAGAGCTGAAACAGGTGACGGTTGTAGAGAATCCGTTAGCTTATTGAAGATGAAAAGAGAAATATGCTCTCTTCTGACTCAGATGTGAGCAGCATGTTGTTTCACTCCTGAGAGGATATGAATTCAATCTCATGTCAACGCATGGAGGACTTTATTCTGTGTAACTGACAAGTAGATATTTATCTACAAAAACTACTTTCACATTTCACTATAATGCTAAGGTTTTGGAGATCCATCATGGTGACTCATACTAATCCAAAAGCACAAAATGTAGCTCTTTCTTATTATTTTAAATAAAAATATATAGTTTTTTTTTAATCAATAGTGAAATATCTGTGCTGTTAGTGAACTGATTTTAACACATTTATCATTAAGCTAACGCTGTAATCATTGAAAGTTGATATACTGCAAACTGTTATCTGTGATAGTATTACTGACTTCTTACATTAAACAACACATAAACACTTTTTGTAACTTTATTGCCATAAACATAGTTTCATGTTTCTTTTTATGTCATTGGTGGGCAACTCCAGGCGTCGAGGGCCGGTGTCCTGCAGGTTTTAGATATCATCCAGGGTCAACACACCTGAAATTAATGATTAGTTCATTACCAGGCCTGTGGAGAATTTAGCCATTTAAATCAGCTGTGTTGGATCAAGGACACATCTTAAACCTGCAGGACACCAGCCCCTCGAAGCCTGGAGTTGCCCATCCCTGTGCTCTGTTTTGACTCTGCTTGAAACGGTGAAGATGTCAATTACTTATAGCCTTTTAACTAAAAGTAAACTTAGCATTTAAAACCATATTTACTCATTTAAATGTTAATTTTACATTTTTATCAGATTTTTTTTTTGTTTTTGCTGAAGTTTGTACAAGATGTGTGTTTTATATTTAAAACTGCATTGTTTTTATGATGTTACAGATGTGTCAACAAACGTTTTTCGCTTTTTTCAAACTGCTAAATTTGTTAATACAGCTCATCAGAATTTAACAATTAAAAAATCACTAACATGCACCATAAACACTTTTTAGATCAGCATCAATGCTTTTTCAATAAGGAGAGATCACTTGTAAGGATTAAGCATGATTTATTGAGATGGAGAAAATAATGTATTTGGTGATTAGAGTCCAATGACTCATCATGGCAGAACCGAATCCCAGTGATTGAGTTTTTAACAGGATCCCCTCAGAGTCTAGACACTGGTGGAGGTGGTGAAGATGAAAACTGAGGGTTGAGTAGAGCTCTAGCTAAGGTGTCTGAGGTGTAGCTGGGGAGGAGGTGAGTTGCATAAAAGAGAGTCTGAAAGGGAGAATGATGGAGTGGACAGATTTAAACCGAAGCAGAGGCTGATTGGCTCAAAGAAGGCGAGTGCGAAGATGATTGGACTAGAATAATGATGTCACTTGTGAGATTAGCAGTGTGGAAAAGCAGTAGACACACCCAGGAAAGCAGGCAAGTGTGTGATTACAGATCTTCTGTATTGAATTTACACATAAGCTTTATTACTACAGCCCTAATGGTGGTCTTCATTATCACCAGCAATACACAGCATTTCCAGAATACATGCATTTGTTATTATGCCACAAATTAAATAGAAAAGCTTTTACAGCTTTCAGCCCTGCAGCCTGTGTTTTTCAATTTTCATATTCATAAAAAACCCTAAAAATCTCTGGGAGATTAATAAAATAGAACTGTGCATATGTGCTTATTTACTACGCTGAGAGCTAAGGAGAAAAAACTGATCATGGTTAAAATACAGAATTCAGCTACTTGGTGAATACTTTGACCCAGGATGAGTGAATACAGATCTTCGTTATTGAACTTGCACATAAGCTTCATTTGTATAAACTAGTGACAGAGGAAAAAGTGGCCATAATTTCACCACACGTCATTTACTTTCTTGCAGTATGCACTGTAAAAAAAAATCTCTCTGCATGACTTGTATACCTCTAATATATCTTCTGCAGATTTGTTTTGTTGTTGTTTCCATATATACCAAAATGTAGCAAATATCCATATTGCTTTTTTATCCATAGTTATTTTGTCGTAGTTTGTTTTAAATAAAGCATTTTTGAAGCACAATGGAGACATGTTAAAATGAACTGCGCATAGTAAATTAGAATTTTGAAAGATGTTTTCACTTTTACGATGCTGACTGTATGAAGAGTTTTTTTTAAGACAAAATTTAATTATATGAAAAATAAGCATTTTGTCTATGAAAATGAATTTAGCCTTTAGTATTGTAAGTAAAATCCTCACCTGATGACTATAAAGGGTATAGTCCAGGGTGGGATCGACATCCCCTGGAAATCCTGTTATTTTTAAAAGGATGTCTAAAAATGAACAGACCTTAACTGAACTCACCTAAATAACACAAGTGGAGATGTACACCTCCACTTGTGTTATTTGGAGACGTTCAAAGGATTGCTTTCAGTCACTTAGAATTACAGCAAACCCCAATTTGTACTTTTCTTCATCAGTTTCTACTCTGGATTTTGTTATATGTTTTTAATTATGTTTGTTTGTACATATTTTTACAGGTTTGAGTTTTAGGTTCGATGTCTTACATATATGTGTATTATCAAGTTATTTTTTGTAAGTTTTAGGTTGTTTTCAACAAAAAGGTGAATGAAAGCTAATTCATCTGCCGTCATTCCTCCAAATAAAGTAAATCAAACAAACTAGAGGCTTCAAACGGGACCTGAATCATGGAGTACACAGAGGAATTTACCAACTGTTCTGTGTTTTTTCAACTGTTGTGCACTGTTTTGATAGCCGTTTCCAACGCAATGGTTTTATCAGCAAGTGAGTCCAATTTCATAGAATGATCACCAAAGATTCCTTTAATTAGTCTGTTGGCTGTGTGGGTGTACTTTAATGCTGCAAACAGACTTGATTGTGCTAGGTTTATGTTACACTGCTAATAAATGCAGTGTAACATACAGAAAACAAAGTAGCCACTTCTTCTTTCAGGTTATATAACACAAAAAATATACAAACATACAATGGATGTGCTGATGTTTTTGGCTTCGTGTCCATTCATGTCCGTTTTGTAGACTTGATAAGATTTGTTTGACATCAAGGAAGGGGATGGGGGGTCAGATTGACCAGAACACAGAGACCTGGGAATGCTCAGGAGCCGATACCGGAATTCCACACCCACGAAGGCATACAGAATCAGATGCTGTGACTGAACAAGCTTTGTTGCTTGTGTCAAAATGAAATGTTTTCAGCGTGTGATATTGTACAGCTTCCAACAGAGGAAGAAAACCACAATGCCTGCCATAATAATCTTAAAAGCTTTCTGCTTTTTAAATCCCTGGGCACCACGCCACAGCTGATCCATGCTGCAGGAGTAACAGAAGATCATGATGGCCGAAGAAAGCATTTAGACCACTATTTCATAAATCAATGTGATTCAAGCGTCCAAGAATCTACTGCCTGTTGGCCAAACTTGGGATAGCTGTGAACACACTCTTCTCTACCTCGTCTTTCATCCAACACATCTTCTAAAAAATCCAGTCAGAGAAAGGAAGAAGCATCGACTGGCCTGAATGACCCAAGGCTTCTTTGGAAATACATCTAGTCTCTGGGCTGGGACCCGGACCGGGCCTCGGGGGCTTGGGTCCTGGTTGGTGTGTTGCCGGGGTTGTGGGTGGGTGCATGGGTGCATGGGGGCCCAGCCCTGGAGCAGGGTGCCGCCGGTGCGTCGAGCCACCTGGGGGGCTCTTCAACTGGTGGGGGAGATTGTCACATCTTGCAGGAGCTTTCCTCTCCTCAGGAGCTGCCTCTGCAGGAGGGGGAGATACAGGAGAGGTGGAGGAAGATCTCAGCCTGGGTGTTTATTGTCTTATGTAGTCTGGAAGATGAGTGGATGGTGGGGTGGGTGCAGTTTTCTCTGTGGTGGGGTTGGGTGGACTGTCCCGGGCTCTGTGGGGCCGGGCGGCGCTGCTGCACTGGGCCCAGTCTGGATGGGCCTGGGCCCCCTTTCCCTGGCGGGTCGCGGAGTATGGGGGTGCCTACTGGGGTCAGTGGGGGAGCTGGCCCCATGGAGGGGTCACTTGCCCCTCCCTTCCTTCCCTCCCCATCTCCAGCTGCCTCCCTCTTCCCGCTCCACCACAACCACCCACACATGCAGGGCCTTGGAGTAGGGGTATGTCACCAGGGTGCAGAGGAGGCTACCCCCCCCCCCCCCCCCCCCCCCGTCCCCTTCTGGCTGCCTCTGCCTCAATTTTATCCCACAACTTAGACATTCACATTACTCACACTCTCATTACACATACATATAGGATCTTGGGGGTGGGCACGATACACGGAGTCCAAAGTACCATCAGGGTGTACACCCCACCCCTGGCATCGTTGCCCACCTCTCAATTTTAAATACACGTAGACATTGAGGGCTAGCAGGAGGGACCATGCGCTTACCTGCTGCTCTCTGGCAGGTAGCTCCAAGCCCTCCTGGGTTTTAAATGCACCTTAGAACACACATGCATCAACATTACAATGAGCGGGTGGAGGGAGGTTTGGAGTCTTCTCTCACCCCCATTCTCTGCGACCTGCTGGAGCAGGGGGGCTAGGACTAGGAGGAGGAGTTGGCCGTCCGACTGCGGTCTGGAGTGTGGAGCCTTCCTGCTGCTGCGGAGTCGGGGCGGTCTGCCTCCCCCCACCGCAGGGAAAAGGGAAACACCACCTGGGTCTGGGTGCAGTTCCCCCCTCCAGGGGCGGGGGCACCTAGACCCGGTTTGTAGAGTACGCTTGGGGAGTGTGATCGTGTGTACAACGTCTCTTTATGTCTGTCTCCACGTTGGTTGAGTGTGGAGTAAGTGCATATGAGAGCATGAGGGTGGGAATGGATGTTTGTATCTGTGTGTGCCTGTATGTCTGTGTCTATATGTCAGGTTGGGTGTCAGGCACCACCTCTCTGGGGACATCTCAGGCCCTCCAAGGTTTGGAGGCCTATCTCCCCCTACCACCACTTCCCCTGCCAGTGGCGGACCCCCTCAGACATCGGTGCGTTGGTGGTTCTTTGTGTCCGGGGATGGGCGTCCAGGTACACACCGGCTCACTCCTTGGCGGCCGCTTATCGGGGCCTGGAGCCTGGGGCTCGCTCGGGCCACTTCGGAGGTGGGGTGCCCCCGGCCTCTCGGCCTGGGGCTCGGTCACTCAGGCGCAGCTGGCTGCCGGCGGAGCTCACGGGCGCGTCACTGCAACTCCCCCTGGCTTCTGCTCCGCGGCTGCTGAGTGAGCCCTCATCTGGGACTCTCCTCAGCTCTTTCCGGGACAGTGGCGCGGCTGCCCCTCTGTTGGTCTTCCTTGGTCTCTTGTGTTCTGGGGGCCTCTGGATGTCTGGAGTTTTGATCTCCTCCACACCTGCTTCACGCCCTGGAGGACGGGGCTGTGGCCCCCCCACACCCTCTAGCAGATTATTACATGAAGGAACCTTTTAAAAAACAAAAAACAAGCGCGTCCATGCTCACAGGTGTACACACGGGTGATCACACCCACAAACTACACCCTTTTTGGCTCCTACCTCAAAGCACACTGTGTTCTGTTGATCTTATGTGCTGCACAATAATGTTTAACATTTAGTATTTACTGTCATATTCCCATATATCATTGTGATGTTGTTTATTCTATTACTCTTGTTCTCTTCTGCTTGCTTTCTTTTTTCTTTCTCAGCAGGTGATCCAGGTGATTGATATATGCATTTTTTTTTCTCTGCCCGTTCTGTTGGTTTTTGTCTTTTGCCCTTCTCCCCCGTCCCTCTTCTCAGCTGTTTCTCTTTCCCTCTTTCTTTCTCCCCTTCTTTCCCCCAGTCAAGTCTGTCCCGTATTCAGTAAGTGAAAATAAAATAAACAATAAAAGGTGAATCAAATGGACCATTACGGCAAGGCTGGGATGGTCAGTTTGGTAAAGTAAATCCGTTGGGCATCTTTCTTTGCCTTTAGACAACAATTCTGATGGCAAAAGAGCCAAACGGGACAGGCCAAAAAAAAAAAAAAAAAAAAAAAAAGGAAATACATCTAGTGTGGATGATCGACAGGTAGCAGTCAGGACTGTTTCAAACCAGGAAACTCATAATAGAAACTGATCTAAATGTACCAAGAAATAAACGCGCCCTCTGCTAAATGATACAGGCACTTTCAAAGCATCTTCACTCCAGCACAATACTTACTGTAAAAATTGTTCCAATGACATGTTTCCTATTGCTACCCTGCAAGTTTACTCCAGGAAACCCTCACACAGTACAGTATGCAGATGACAAGGTCATTTACCATAAAATGTCATTGACAGAAAAACACAATTATTCATTTCACTAATAAAATGTAGGAAGAAGCAGTAAGGTGTTGTTAGTGAATGGCATCTATTTTGCTGTTGTCTACTTGGGGGGAGGGGCAGCATCGGTGACAGAGATGCCATCAGGATCAAGAAACTAATCTGCAAGGCCGCAGTCATCATTGGTCTGAAATTGGAGGTGTTTGGAGTGAGGGACACGAGGTCACTGAACAAACTGCCCTCCATCATGGACAGCCCATCACAACAGCTCCACTCCTCACTTCTGAGGCAGCAGAGCTCCTTCCCCCTCAGACTGATTCAACCTCGCTGCCATAAAGAACTCTACAGGAAATCACTCCTACCGTTCTCTATGAAGCTCTTCATTCTGTGACACGTGATCACACCTGCCAGGCACAAAAGCCCAAACATATTTTATATTTTACTTTCATTCAGCTGTTCTTCTTATATTTACTGTATAAATATTTTTTATTAATGAAATTTGCACTTCTCTCTTACACTCTGTCAGTCTTACCTTCACTGTTTTTTACTAACTTAATTTTTACTGTTCTTTGGTTTTTATCTCCGTTGTAAATGTATTAATTCCTACTCTATCTCACAGTATAAGCCTGTTACCAAGAGGCACTTTTCTATAACTGTGTTGTTTATTTCTTGTGAATTGTAGACTGTACTATTTTTTACTTTTTATCATGTTGCTGTAACACAGCAAATTCCCGTGTGGGATCAAAAAAACATCTGTCTGTCTGTGCAAATAAAAAAACATTGTTTAAGCTGAAAACTGAGCTCACTTGCAGGTGTGACAATAAATCCCAGGTGTTGTTGGATTCTTTATTATAGATAACTGCATGTGTCGCCATACTGTAGTGGTTACCAATTTACCTGACATTCAAAAGATTTCCAGTTTTTTGTCTGTCCCCAGCCTGTATGGGACAGGAGCATCAGGAAAGGCATTTAGAATTTTATTAAAATAAATAAACCAAACAAAACTGCCATATCAAATATGCAGATGCACTCGTCGTGATGACCCTTAAGGAAATAAGACAGTGTGTGAAAGTACCGTCTATATTATAGAAAATTTCACTGACACATACACTGTAAAATTTCATTAGTTCCCAGAACTTAAAAAACTATGCAAACTCGTTGCCTCAAAAAATTTGAGTAAAACTTACTTAAGATGACTAAGTTAGGGCAACTAATTGGTTTTGAGCAGTTTGGCGCTGAGACGGTGTGGGTATAATGATGGAAAGAGAAACCTTTTAGTCAAGAGTGACTCATGACTAAGCCACTGCAACACAGCTGCACGCTTACTTGAAGCATCCTGTCAAGTGAAACGAAGGATTAACTGTCAAGATTAAAAAAAATCGTAACTGTCAAAAACAATACAATGATTGCTAAATGTGAAAACACAGACTTGGAGGTAACCATGCATGAATCAGCAAATAGGGGAATCTGTAACGTCTTTCTGCCTCACATAGTTCATGAAAGAAATGATTCAAACTCCAAAGAGCAGTTAATAGAAGAAGTAACAATCCAGAAAGGTTTAAAAAGACCTGGTTTATTCCGTTTAATAACATCGTAATTTGTATGGAAAATATTTATTTTAAAAAAATCTGCATGTAGTTGCTGTTACGATATTGCTTCAGGGAGCAGACATGACAGTCTTTTAGGTTTTGCCATCACTTTTTATTATGCGCTCAACACCACCCTCCTGTGGCTTCCACATGAACTGCACCTTAAACAACAACTTCACGCATATCATGACAGTTGTCAGGTCTAAAATATCTGACTTAAAAGTGTTTTAAACTAAATAAAAATACTTTGAAGTACATCAAAAAGTTCCAGAGACATTATAATGACTACCTAATAATTCCTGAAATGAAATCTATAAGAGAAGTTCAAAGGACAAAGTCTGCAGACTTTTTAAGGGGTCCCTAACATGCTTTTTTTTGTCGATGGCCATTATTTAAGGTTGAATTTAAATAATACTTCAAGAAAAGTGCCCAAATAAATCAAATGATAACTGATTTATGATAATTACTTTATTAACAGATGTCTTTGAGCCAGTGTTTCCTTAGGACTTTTCTTATTTATGATTTCTTGTGTCTAGTTAGATCTCCCAACTGCCCACCCCATCTCACAATATCACAATATCAACAGCTCCCTCTAGTTTAGTAGCTCTTTATTCGATTATCTTTGTTTGCTGAAATCTAGTGGATCAAGCCAGGCATATAAACTAGTAACACGGAAGTGACGTTCCGTGGTTTTTCGAAACAAACCACCTGTTTTTTCTTATTAAAGCCGGATGTCACAGAGGCTGAGCCAGTGTAACGCGTCTGTATGAGCGCTACTAAACCGCAGAGCCTCGTCTTTTTGAAAACGCATCTTTCTTTGAGATTTTTAGTCGTAGGCCTATCTGTTGCAGTTAAATTGTTATAATGCAATATTTTATTGTGAAAAACAACGAGGTGAGGCGTGATGAACCACAATATCCCAGTGGAATAGAAGTTAAGGTGTTTATAAGTCCTTTCTGTGCATGAGAGGCTTTAAGGTACGAGTCCGCATCGTCTGCATGATTGTGAGTGAAGATTCTTTGCTGAGCTCAGCTTTTCTTATCGTCTCGTTTACCATGACCCTTGTTTTTTATAGATTGAGTACTCAGCACGTGCGAGTTTTCTGTATTACAGTTTTATGATTCCTAAATTTTGAGCGCAAACGCAGCTTCTTAAGAGATTTCAGAGAAATAATGTATCTCTTCACCTGAAAAAGCTTCCCAAACTCTGCAGCTGAAGCTCTTTATGTGACGTAAGTGCATTTGTTTGCATAGATTAGCCCTCATGCAATATGAATATATTTTGACTTTTGTGAAGTGTTTTAACGTTACGCACATTTTCTTGCAGCAATTGAAGCTGCTGATAATTATCAGGCATGTCCCTTTCAGTTTCTTTTTGTATCAGCTTGCAAAAACTGTGTTGGCTGGCTTAACGTTCCTAATCTTTAACTCCTGACTGTCCATTTCAACATCACTTAATAACAAAGCTGCGAGACTTTCTTGTAGATTTTAAGTGTGTGTGTGTGTGTGTGTGTGTGTGTGTGTGTGTGTGTGTGTGTGTGAGACAGAGAGAGAGAGAGAAAGGGGGGGAGCGACAACTGAGTACTGTACATCACACAGAACGAGAGACAGAGGAATCTATTCTGACATACAGCTTTTGAGGCACTGCAGCGCTTTTATCTTCTCTCTGTGTTTTGACTTTTTGTTTTGGTTCACCAGAACACGAATATGAGTACAGATGGTCTGGATGTGAACAGTGGAATTGACTATGACCCTAACATTAACTATCACTATCAGATGAGCCTTTTGTGAAAAGAGGCAGTGAGGCAGTGTGGGTGGCACTGATGTATTTTCTTCTGTCCTGTTTATGTCTCCACAGTATATGGACATGGCACAGCTGCATGTGGAAACCGACGGAATCTTAAAGTCTGATGACTATTTGGAATATGGCCAGAACAACACCCGTGATTATGATTATGATTACGATGCAGCGAATACAGTGAATAACACTACAGTGTTTACAGTGTTTAACAGCACAGTGGATAATGTTCCTGTGGAAAGAGGCAGTGAGGCAGTGTGGGTCCCTGCTCTGTATGCTGTAGTGTTTTTTGTTGGAATCCTGGGAAATATTATTCTCCTGAGAGTTCTGGTTCAAAAAAGGAGACAGTGGAGCCTATCGGACACCTTTATTCTCCACCTGAGTTTTATGGACATCCTCCTCCTGTTGATGCTGCCCTTCTGGGCTGCACAGACAACTCAGCTTTGTGACTCGTTTTGGGGGATTTTCAGCCGGGTCTTTGGGGTCGTTTTCAAGGTAAGGACCAGATGTTGTGTGAAACAGAGACTGAAAGTGAAAACAAGACATTTTCAGTGAAGCTGTGAGAAAGCTGAACAGAGTCATTGTACTCAACAGGATGACAGTGACATCCACTGAGTATTTAAAATTTATATGGAAGAGAACAAGCTTAGAACAGCAGTTTAGAGTAGGACAGAAGTGAAAGGGAAGAAATGAAGTGTAATTTTTATAGATGTTAGAGGTTTGTGTCTTACACTAAAAGTTCTCCCTGTCTTCTTCTAGCTCAACTACTATTGTGGGATCTTTCTGCTGGTTTGCATCAGTCTTCAAAACTACCTCTCTGCCATCCATGGCATCCAGTTATATTCCCATGGGAGGCACTGGTTAGTTCACATCAGCTGCCTGTCAGTCTGGCTTATCTCTGTCCTCCTCACTGCACCTGATTGGATTTTCCTGGTGGGTAAAAATAATTACACAGAAGTTAATACTTGTGTTAATATCTACCCTCAATCTGGAACTGACTGGCAGTTGTGGTCACGCCTGCTCCACCACATATTTGGCTTGGTGCTACCTGGACTCATGTTGATGATCTTTTGCTCACATATGCTACGGCGGCAGTGCAGCTGTAATGGCCTCCCAGTCCCAAGAAATGTCACTGTCATCCTGTCTCTGGTGGTCGTATTCTGTCTGTGTTGGATGCCGTACAACTTCATACTTGTTTTGGACACTCTCCAGAACAGACTTCGGGATCCTCCTAATGATTCACAGGAAGGTTCTGAAAGTTCACTAAAAACCCTTCTCACGGTCACCTCTGCGTTAGGCTGCCTTCACGCCAGCCTGAGGCCTCTGCTGTATCTCAGCCTGTGTGGAAACTTCAGGCAACACTTACTGGCCATGCTGAGATGTAGTAAAACTGAACCAAAAGGCTCACTCTGGGATCTTGGTGTAGACCAGAGACAGCAGCCTGATCACGGTCAGGATCAACAGGAAGAGCTGGAACGGATGATGGCTGTAGCGAATCTGTTAGCTTAGTGAAGATGAACAGATTTTGACTCAGATGTAAGTAGAACAACTTTACACTCATGAGAGGAAGTGAATTCAGTTTCATGTCATGAGTTCAAGGGCTGGAGGATGTTATTCTGTGTAACTGACAAACAGATGTTTATATATAAAAATGACTCTCACATTCCACACATGCATCATAGTGACATATGCTCACCCAAAAGGGTTAAAAGTAGATATCTGTAAGTATCTGTATGATGAAGACGACGAGCTGAAACAGATGATGGGTGTAGAGAACCAGTCAGTTTAGGGAAGATGAACAGAGAAACATACTCTTTCGTGAGAAAGCTCAGATGTGATCATGATGATGTTACTGTCATGGTACTGGTTCATTGACCCACAGCTTTGAGTTTATTTAGGTCCATGACGTATTTTGTAGAATGTGTTTTTGCAGTGTTTGGTCTTGTTCTTTCTTTATAGAGTTATTGCTATTCTTATGTTCAGTTTGAAGCCCTGATGTCTATTGATTTTTTTTTTTTTTCCTTTCGGGTCCTGTTTGCCTTGGTATTGCCTCTGCGTGTCCTCCTCAGTATCTCCTGTGTCATTTTGCCACCCAGTGGAGTCTGTCTTGTCTTGTTTATTTGCCCGTTTCCACAGGCATGTGGGCATCTGTGTGTGTGTCTGGTTTCCCTCACCCTCTCTGTCCCTCACTCTCTCACCCTCGTTCTGTGTCTCCCTAGTCGTGTCTCTGAGTTTCGTCTCCCTTTGCTTACATGTTCTTGCCTGGGTCTCTATGTGAGTGTCACTTGTTGTTTTATTTTGACAGTACCTTATCTCATGTGTGTTATGTTCAGTTTGGCTTTCCTTGTTTTGTCAAATTTGTTCCTGATGTCTTTCCACCTGTTGTCCATCCTCTCCTAATCTGGTGTATTTAAGTCCTCAGATTGTTTCTGTTTGTTGTCCGTCTTTGTGTTGGTCCTCCTGTCATGGAGCCTGAGGGGCAGCACTGATAGTCGCCAGTATTTTTACATCTTCATTTCACTGTTGTAGCATGAGTACTGGGAATGTCCAGACAGGAGACCGGATGACAGCAGCATGTAGTGTTGTTTGTTTTTGTTGGCAGATTTTAATCCTGCTCTAAATGTGTCTTATGCTTAAAACTGATTCACAAATATTTTAAAAAGAATTATAGTGGAATAGTCTTTAACCTGACTAGCAATAAAATAAGTTTGCATTTAAAATGTTTACTTTTCTTTTGTTTACATAGCAGATTTTTGCTCAAAATGTGTGCTTATGTCTAAAACATTTTTTCTAATTTTGCACATATTACAGTGCACATTTCTAAGATTTTATATTTTTTTAAAGTGTTAAGTCTTTTGTTTGTTTGTTTGTTTGTTTGTTTGTTTTGTTTTTTACAGCTCAGCAAATTAAGATTCAGAAACTCACTAACATACAACCAAAACACCTTTTAGATCAATAATGGCATTTTCAAATTACATGCATTATTATTATTATTATTATTATTATGTCACTTAAAGTAAGTGGAAACGCTGTTATGTGCTTTGTGTTTTACAACCCTACATTCTTGTTTAAGATAACCTCAGAGAAGCTATAAGTCAGGGAAGGTAGCTGTCGTAGCTGTGTTTGCACGCTGCAAAGTGGCTCTACTTTTAGCATCACACCTGCCACCATTTCCTTCAGGATGCACTGTCAAGATTCTTTCTGTGTCTCTAATATATGTCTTATATCTTCTGCAGATATGCTTTGATGTTAATTATTTTCTATATACCAAAATGTATCAAATAATAATAATTGTGAAATAAAAGGAAAAGGATACATAATGTTCAATGTGTAATGTGTATTTCTTTTCAGGGTCCACAACCAGCCTGATAAAACTGTGTTCTTTTAGCTGGAAACAAAGTAAAGCTCTTTGTTTTTCTTGGTGAATTTTTTATTTTAGAAAATTGCATGCGTGCAAAAGAGCCCCAGGTTGGTACTGTCCCATGCCTAGACACGATGGGACAAGTGCATCAGGGTATTTGGCATTTAAACAAAACAAACAAGTTTAAAAACAAAAACAAAAAACAGCCATATCAAATACGCAGATACACTTGCTGTTATGGCCCTTTAGGAAATAAGAGTGTGGGAAAATACCATATATAGTGTAAAAAAAACTTCCTGACACAAAGTTTGGAGCTGAGATGTTCTGGGTATGATGATGGAAAGAGAAACCTCAGAAGAGGTTGTTATTTTTTTTTAAATCTTCTGTACCTTGTAGCTGACATCAGGTCTGGCTTGATTACAGAATTATGTCATTTTCTTACACCTCAAATTATTTTTGAGGGGATTTCCTTACTCTTTTACTTAGAATGGTGAAAGTGTAGTCATACAAACGAGGTGGAGGAGGGTCAAACATTACAGTAAGAAAGTAAAGGCTCAGACGAGGACGTACCAGCTTTTGAGCCTGAAAAGAGGGAACACGATGGCCTCCAAAGTCCATTGTGGGTAAGAAGTGGTGTACAAGCTAGGGCTCTGAAGTTGTGAAATTTGGTTTCTCAACTGGCATATACGCACTGACCTGTGCAGGGAGTCAATCCGGTTTAAGTGTTGTTGAAAGTTAACTGACAAAGACGGGAGGCTCACAATTCAAAGCATTTTTATCATATATCCTATTAATCAAAAAGGATAAAGAAAGCGTGTGTGTGTGTGTGTGCGCGCGTATGCGTGCATGTGAGCCGTACAATTAATACTTGTTATTATGGATGGTATGGGTGGCAGCACATTGTTCATGCTAAGGCACCTTAAAAGCTTATATGTCTTCCTCTGAGCTTTCACCTTCCTGTTCTAATGTCTTGCCTTCCTCTACCTCATGACAGCAGTGAGTCTGACTTCCCTTCCACACTTTCAAGTAAAATCTGCTTCACCCTGCCCTCTGCTTTCTGAAGTGAAGACATATAGGTTGGAAATGGTGGTACATTTCTGAAATCCTACACATAACCACTAAGAGTTTCAAATTGAAACAATTTGAGTTTTGGCAATAGAATCATAATATCAGCAAAACAAGGTATCTGTTTCCCATCTGGACATAAAATGTGCATGCTGCAATTCCCATCCTTTTGAAAAGAAAGTCTATGTAGTCTGTTAGCTCAACCCCCACAAATGTGTTGTTAATTGAAAGCCCTAGATATCACATTGACAGTGCAGCAGGACTCATAAATCATATAAATGTCCCCAACAGAGGACAAAAATTAAATTCTGGGTTTCAGAGGATAATAAATGTGAGCATAATTTATTCTCAGAAGCCACTATAAAGTTAAGAAGACAAAGGACCACACATTGAACAACTGAGATGAAACACACTGAGTGCTGCATTGAGTTAAACTTAATATTTACAGTTAAGCTGGGATTCCTGTTTAGGACATTTCTTTTAGAAAAAAAACAGACCTTTGTGTCAAAATAGCAAAGTCAGATATAAATCCTGTAAAGACCATGATACTACATACGTACTTACATGTATGGAACGCCACATGCACATCATCACGCATCGTTTGATTGCAATGGAGCATTCGTCTTGGCCACAGACTGCGGTAAACGACTTTTGAGCAGGTCATGTTAAAAATCAGTTTAATTAAAATAACTAATATGAAACTTACATTAGTGTCTCTTTCACAATTAAAGTTAGATTGGCATCATTTTGATATTTAGCTCTCTACTTCATTCTAATTATCTGCTACACTCTTAGGTTTGTTTAAATAGCAACATCATCACTTTATGAGTGGAGTTAGGTAACTCCAGCCGGCCAACCCATCTCACAATCTCAACAGCTCCCTCTAGTTTAGCAGCTATTTATGCGACGCTTTGTCTGTTTTGTTTCCTTCTTTTCAGAAGTCCGAATCAAGCCAGACGTCTAAAGGCGAGACACGGAAGTGAGTTGGGGGCCACCTTCAAAACAAACCACCTGTTTTTCCACATTAAACACGGAGGTCACAGAGAATTAGCCAGTGTCGCCACTGGAAGGTGTCTGTCTGAGCGCCGCAAAACCACAGAGCCTAGTCTTTTTCTTAAATTCTCTTTCTTTTGGATTTTCAGTCGTATCCGCTGTAGTGTAATTATTATGCAGTATTTTATTTTGAAAAATAAAATATTGTATTTTCGTGTATTGTATTATTTGACTGAAGTGGCAATTTGCGAGCGAGGTGACGTGTGATGAACCAAAACAAGTCAGTGGAGTAAAAATTAAAATGTTTATAATTCCTTTATGTGCGTGACACGTTTAAAGGTAGCAGTTTGTGTGCGGGGCGTGTCTCCGATAAGCGAACTACTGTGGTGAGCTCAGCTTTTTTTTTCACCGTCTCCTTCTAAGTTACGTCTGCTCGCCGGAGCGCTTATGTTTGTGGATCTACTTTCAGCGTATTGTTCTGTAATTACAGTTTCATGGTTCTATAATTTAACTGTGTTTGGTAGCTGTAAAGAACGCTATCGCGCCTTTTTCAGTTGTACTTGACAGGCGTCGGACAGCTGCGGGAGTTCGTCTGTGCTCCCTCCAAAAACACCCGACCGGTAGTCACCCTATAAAACTGAGTGACCCGAGGTTGAAGCGGTAGGCTATGTGCGGGTCCTGTTTTTAGTAACATCGACCTACAGCGCGCAGAAAGCTGCTCAAACTCTACAGCCGAAGCTCTTTATGTGAAGTACGTACATTTATTTGCATATATCAGCCCTCCTACAATATGTATTTTAACATATGAACATTTTACTGGCAGCCATGAAAGTTACTGATAATTCTGTCTACTTTCTGTTTGCAATAACTGTGTGCGCAAACTTAGCGTTCCCTATCCTTAACTCTTGACTCTTCTGGTTTTGTAGAAGCTTTATTTTAACAACGGTAAAAAGCAAAGCTGGGAGGCAGTTTTATAGATTAAAATGTGAAATGTGTGTGTGTGTGTGTGTGTGTGTGCGTGTGTGTGTGTGTGTGTGTGTGTGTGTGTGTGTGTGTGTGTGTGTGTGTGTGTGTGTGAGTGACTAAGGAGAACTGTACTTTCCGTTTGTCAGCCCCACAATTGCTACATCACAACATGTGAGTTGTTGTATGTTTGTGCATTTACTATAAGCTGGGTTTACCAACGGGAAATTTCAGGGAACTAACATGACTTTTACCCAGAGAGAAAGAAAGAGAGGAATCTATTCTGACATAGAGCTTCTGAGGCACTGCAGCATTTTTGTCTGGTCTCAGTGTTTCAACATTTTTGTCTTCACAGTTCACGAACATGGGTGATCTAGATGTGGATCTCGATGGAATATTTAAAGAGAATGACACATTTCTTGAGGAGGACTATGAGTATGAGTATCCAGGGGATGAGTCTTTTGTGAAAAGAGGCAGTGAGGCAGTGTGGGTCCCTGCTCTGTACTCCATAGTGTTTGTTGTTGGAATCCTGGGAAATATTATTCTCCTGACAGTTCTGGTTCAAAAGAGGAGACTGTGGAGCATATCGGACACCTTTATTCTCCACCTGAGTATCGCGGACATCCTCCTCCTGTTAATGCTGCCCTTCTGGGCTGCACAGACAAGTCAGCCTTGTGACTGGTCCTTGGGCATTTTCAGCCAGATCTTTGGAGTCGTTTTCAAGGTAAGGACTAGATGTTGTATGGATCAGATAGAGACTGAAAATAAAAGCAAGACATTTTCAGTGAAGCTGTGAGAAAGTTTTTTTTGTTTTGCTGTACTCCATCATTTTTCTGCTGAATTTAGTTTCTTGGCAGAACATGCAGAACAGAGTCATTGTACTCAACAGGATGACAGTGACATCCACTGAGTATTTAACATTTTTAAGGAAGAGAACAAGCTTAGAACAGCAGTTTAGAGTAGGACAGATGTGAAAGGGAAGAAATGAAGTGTAATTTTTATAGATGTTAGAGGTTTGTGTCTTACGCTAAAAGTTCTCCCTGTCTTCTTCTAGCTCAACTACTACTGTGGAATCTTTCTGCTGGTTTGCATCAGTCTTCAAAACTACCTCTCTGCCATCCATGGCATCCAGTTGTATTCCCACGAGAAGCCCTTCTTTGTTCACATCAGCTGCCTGTCAGTCTGGCTTATCTCTGTCATCCTCACCGTACCTGACTGGATTTCCCCAGGGGCTAAAAAGGACTCCACAGAAGAGAAAACATGTGTTCACATCTACCCTCAATCTGGAACTGACTGGCAGTTGTGGTCACGCCTGTTCCACCACATATTTGGCTTGGTGCTACCTGCATTCATGCTGATGATCTTCTCACATATGCTATGGCGGCAGTGCAGCTCTAATGGGGCCCGAAGGCAGAGAAATGTCACCGTCATCCTGCCTCTGGTGGTCGTATTCTGTGTGTGTTGGATGCCGTACAACTTCATATTTTTTTTGGACACTGTCCAGAACAGACTTCAGAAACATCCTGATGATTTACATAAAAGCTCTGAAGGTTCACTAAAAATACTTCTTATGGGCACCTCTGCGTTAGGCTGCCTTCACGCCAGCCTGAGGCCTCTGCTGTATCTCGGCCTGTGTGGAAACTTCAGGCAACACTTACTGGCCATGCTGAGATGTAGTAAAACTGAACCAAAAGGCTCACTCTGGGATCTTGGTGTAGGCCAGAGACAGCAGCCTGATCACGGTCAGGATCAACAGCAAGAGCTGGAACAGATGACGGATGCAGAGAATCCGTTAGCTTAGTGAAGATGAACATACTCTCTTGCGACTCAAGTGTGAGATGAGCAACTTTACACTCCTGAGACGAAGTGAATTCAGTTTCATGTCATGAGTTGATGGGGTGGAGGACTTGTTTCTGCGTAACTGACAAGCAGATTTTTATATATAAAAATGACTCTCACATTCCACACATGCATCATGGTGACATATGCTCACCCAAAAGGGTTAAAACGGATGTCTGTATTTTATTTTTGAATTATTTAAAATAAAGGTATTTAGTTTTTTATGATTAGTAAAACATTTGTGTTGCCAATTAACAGTTTTCAACACAGTTTTCGTAAAGCTAATATCATAATCTTTGAAATTCAGTGTAATGCAAGTTGTTACCTTTGGCAGTGTTATTGACATCGTATGTTAAACAGTCCCAAACAGTTTATAACTTTAACACCATTAAAACAATTCAGTGTTTAAGCTTTCTCTCTTGTGCTCTCTTTGACTTGTCTTGAAGCAGTAAATCCCGAGATTGCGTAATGACATGTCAGCGTGTGATTGCTTTGCAGTTAAGGAATTTCCCCTCAAGCCAGTTTACTTAACTTAAAAAATCATTGTTTCTGGGAATGTACAAATGTGACACAGGAAGAAAAGAAAAAAGTGGTGATGTCATCAGTCAGGTGACAGAGCGCGTTGGAGGAGGGGTGCTGCACCCTTTTCGTAGCTTTCTATTTACAGTCATCTGAAGACGTGTCTGTGTTTAGTAGGAAGAACTGTGTGAGGCTTTGTGAACAGAGCCAGCTGACAGAAAACCAGCAGACCAGTATGTGGGAGAAGAACGCACGTTAGAGAAGATAAAAACTTATTGTGATGATAATAGTCTGTGTTGTGCTGCACACACACACAAAAGCCTGTGGTTTTATGCTTTCACACTGCTCAGCACATCGTGACCTGCCATGCTTGCCTGGTTTCAAATCCTAACAATCTTGAGAAATGTAACTATGTTCAGAAATAAATGTACTTTCGGTACTGAGTGTTCTTCTGAAAACTCGCTGTGCAGTAATTTCACACTTGAAAATATTCAGTTTCCTTGTTTCGACGCACTCCTTCCTCTGTTTAGTGTTTTGTGACTCCAGAGAGTCTGTAAGAGCGCATGATGCAATAAAAGAAATGGTGGCTGTCGAAAGCAGCAGAAACATTCTTCGTGTTTAAGATGTGGTTTACAGTTTTCAGCTGCACCTCAAGCATTATTTCCTGCTTCAGCTTATCTGGCAACTAAGATAGAGAAAACCAGCTAATCAGGTCTTTTGTTTAATGAGTAACAAATCTGGTATGAGCAAAGAGAAAGTCTTTGTATACAACTTGATCAAATGTAAGCACATTTAGCAAAAATACTAAATGATTAACACAAATCCAGGGCTAGTTGACCCTGTTTGGCTGTGTTTGCAGACAGTGTCTTTAATCCACCTTACTCTCTGTTGCTTTACTGAAATGTTTATAGTGTAGACATCCTGACTGTGGTTGGGATGATCTTAGCACTGCTGTCATCAGCCTGCTATTGTCAGATATTTGCCTTTCACGTAATTATGAAAACAAAAGCAGTCGTGTCATTGTCCACATGTTTTTCTGAATGTCGATCATGTGGATGTCATTTGTTTTGGAGAAGTGAGTCACTTGTCACATTATATCTCATTGTTTCCATCTGTTACGTAAGATCTCTGTCACCGAGCCAGTGCGTCTACCTTTCATTTTTATGGTTTCAGTTTCCAGTTAAAAACATGTAAGCTGTTTTTACAAAAACTGCTGGATGTGAGTTTAAAAATTTCTCTATCATTCTTACATCCATTCTTCATCTGTTTGCCAAAATCGGTCGTGAACTTAATTAACTTCTGCTCGGTTTACACAGGCCATTATAAAAAAGAGGGAAGAAATAGACCAAAATGTTGCGCTGTCTTCTGTCACGTCAGTCGACATGTACTGAGTAAAGACTTCATGAGCAGAAGACAAACAAGTCACACAGTGGTTTCATAACGTGATTTGAAAGCTGCTTTTTTTGTTTAGATAATGCTTAAAGCAGGTAGAAATAAGCAAATAATGCATGTAATAATGCAGCTTTTTTATCTTTGCAGGCTCCTCTCCTGCACTGAACTCTATACTGTAAACATTAAATATTGGGAGTCGTTATAATAAGTAGAGTTATGGTATGTTGTAAACAGGAAAGTTCCCTTCAGCTCAATAAGATTGTAGAGCAGCATCTATACTGACAACCAATAAACTAACCAAAACAATAATTTACTCATTTTTTTTGTTCTTTTAAAAAATGTTTTTTACACGTTTATTTTGTCAGCAATTGTAACAGTTATTTCTCTGGTTTTACTTTTTATTTATTTAGCAACAAAATTGTTATTACCACAAATATAAACTCTGGGAAATAAACTTCCTCAAAAAAGAGCCAAAAGCTTTTACTGAGGAGTAGAATTTTTGATTTAACTACCTATAAACTCACCAACAAACATGTTCAATCATTTAAGTGTTCATTTTACATTTTTATTTTACTTTTGCTTTGAAGTCTTGTTAAAAATGTGTGTTTTATGTCTAAAATTGCTTTTTAGAAACATGTTCTAACACACCTCAGATTTAGAATTTTCCAAACTGTTAAGTTTTTTTATACAGCTCAGAAAAACAGTTTGTTTAACATAAAAACATTAAAATAATAGAACGTTGTATAACAGTAAGAGTAATGGTGGCCTTCATTATGGTTTTAAAATCACCAGCGATAGACAACATTTCCAAACTGCATGCATTATAGGCCACAGAAATTATGCAATCCCACACACAAAAAAAGCTGAAGTAATTCTGGGAAGTAATTATAGACCTATGCATACATTAATTATACGTGTATAGGAGAGCCACACAGAGTCAAGTCAGCAAAAGTACCAGTGTCAATGCCTGTAATTTAAGCCTCACACCTCATCTTTCTTGCGGTGTGGACTGGAAAGAATTTCTCTGCATGTCTAATATATCTCTTTAAATCCACTACAGATTTGCTTTCTTGTTAATTAATTCCATATATTTCAAAATGTAGTAAATATCCATATTGTTTACAGTAATTTTGTAGGTTGGTTTTAAAATGCCATTTTGAAGTAATGTAAATAAAGTGTGTGTAGTAAATTTGAATTTTGAAAGATGTGGTGCCTGAATGTTCATTGGGTTGACTTTTGCTTTGTCGACTATGTGAAATTTTTAAAACAAAATTTCATTACTTTAAACATTTTTTGCGCAAATAAAAAAAATATTTGTCTGTAAAAGTGAATTTAGCCTTTAAACCTGAGAGTAAAATCCTCATCTAATGGTGCTTTCCAGAAGTATTCCAAGAGAATATATATTCCTGGGTGTAAATCCTGATATTTTCAAAAGCAGCCTATATAAACAGGAACAAACCCAGCTTAAAACGACTGGGCCCCCGCATAACACCAGTGGGTCCTTCCTATTTAAAGAACTGCTTTCAGTCAGTCAGAATTCTCTGTAACATCAACTAAAACTTTACACTTTGTATCAGAGACTACAGTTGTGATTGGAAGCTTATATAAATTCATCATGAGGATGAACTTGACAGTAATTTTGGACAGGGAGAGTTCTGGCTCCTAAAGAAAGAAAGAAGGAATCAATCAGTGGCCCTCATTTTGGAGCTCCATCTATTATCATGGGGTGAGCATGACCATGAGAAAAGGTGTAGGGGAAAGCGGTGCTCTACTTACACTGTATTTAATGAAGGTGGGGTGCTGCTGCCTTCAACTGAGGACATAGCCAGACTGTGGAAGAAATACTTAGAGGAGCTCCTTAATCTGGCTGACTGTTCTTTAGAGGAAGCACAGTCAGGGGGAACAATTCACCTATGATTTGTTTGATGATTTGAAACATTTAAGTCTGACATGAACACTGTTTCCCTGCTCAGGAGCCGACGCCGGAACTTCTCACTCACAAAAGCATACAGGATGGGATTGAGGCAGCAGTGAATGAAACCCACACAGGTGGTCACTGTCTTAATTTTCTCCAGGGATGTTGTGTCTGAACAAGTTTCATTACTGATATCAAAATTAAACGTTTCCACTAAGAGCGTGATGTTGTACGGGGTCCAGCAGATAAAGAAAACCACCACCACAGCCACAATAACTTTAAAAGCTCTCTGCTTTTGATGGCTCTGGGCACCACACCTCAGCTGATGCAAAATGCAGGAGTAGCAGAACATCATGATGGCTGAAGGAAGTGCAAAGCCAACTATGAGGTAAATCATGCGTGATGCCAACCTCCAATTATATACAGCCTCCTCACGAAATTTGTAATAATTGGGAACACACTCTCTTCTGCCTCGTCTATCATCAAACACATCTTCTAAAAAGATCCAGTCAGTGATAGAGAGAAGCAGGGAAAAGCACCACACCATCAGGCAGCTGGCCTGAACAACCCAAGGCTTCTTCCTTGAGTACATCTGTGTAGCATGGACGATGGACAGGTAGCGGTCCAGACTGATGCAGGCCAGGAGAAGGATCCCACTGTAGAAGTTAATCTAAAGAAATCAATGAAAGACACTTCTGCTAAATTAAGTGAAAGTACAGACATTTTCACTGCATCTTTACTTCAGCACAATACTTACTGTAAAAACACTTCCACTGATCTTGCACAGGGGAGTACCAAATGTCCATCCATCACTTTTGGCATACTGTACTGCCCAGATGGGCAGCGTCACCAGCATCAGGATATCTGCCACTCCCAGATGGAAGATGAATATATCTGTCGCACTCCAGGTCTTCCTACTCCGAGCCAGTATCCTCAACAGCAATCCGTTCCCAAGCAGACCAACAACGAACACCACAGAGTACAGAACTGGTATGAACACAGCTTCAAAATTCACAGTCTCAGTCAGGCTGCAAATATCACCCTCTTCATAAGAGCCATTCGAGTCTGAATAGTTATAGTTCTCATAGAAATCAGACCAGTCAAGGTCCTCCCCTGTCACTGTAATCTTTTTATCTTCCATCATCTGTGGACAGACAGAGAAAAGGATGCAAATTTTCACTTAGACTCTGACTTATGATGTGATTTTCAACCACATGGTCGATCATGTTTTCTGTATTTTTTGTTTTCTGTATTTAGTTTTTTGTTTGTTTGTTTGTTTTTTTTAATGCATGCCTTTAAAAAAGCTGCTGCATTAGATATTCCATGCCTTCCAGTTAAAGTAGTTGGAAACACTACTAATATTATCCAGGTAAAGAACACATTGGTTTTTTTTTAAATAGATAATATTTTAACAGTGAGGACAGGGTAAAAAAAAACAAACACAGAAACTGGATACATAAAGCTTTGCTTTGTACGGTTTATTTATTTATTTATTTTTATTAACTGAATTACTTGTACCAATCAACAAAAGACAGTGTCAACCATTTTAGTCATACTATTGGTTTATTTTTTAATTTCTTAATTTCTTTTAACTGTTTTGTATCTTCTTCTTCTTTTATTTATGCTGGTACAATTTAGGGAAGAGAAACTGATATACACCAACCAAGAGGAAGCATGTAAATTCACATTTTGCAAGAAATTAAGAGTCAGGTGGCTCTAGACATTAGTCGTAAACATAATGTCATAAACGTACTGAATGTTTAAAACAAAATATAAGGAAAATATCACTCGTCACGTCACATCACAGTTTAATATGCTGTAGTTTGTCACTGAGAACTGAAGGTGTGTATACAAACAGAAAAACAATCCTGTAAAGAAAAACATACACCCCTCTGCATCAAATCAATTCAATTTGTGATCATTTAGTAAATTCTTAAACGCATAATTAATTAATGTAAACAGAGAGTGGTCAATGTAGTTAAAATGCATAATAGGATGTTGACCAAAATTTAAGAATAATGACATACTCGTGAAAAATTAGAAATAGCCAGTATAGAATGATAAATAATTCAATAATTCAATAATAAAGGCATAAAATAAAAACATACCAAAGTAGAAGTCTCTAATATCGTAGATAATAAAAATGTGTCCAGAGCTCTACCTCCAGCAGTGCCGATAAAAGCATCTAAATCGGTTAAAGAGGAAGCTCACACAAAAACAAAACCAAAACAAACTCCTCCACCTTACTAGGCACATTATGAGCTAGCATTTGATGTTTTTATATAAAATTATTAACTTTGTTTTGAAAAAAGTATTTTTGTAAAAAATAATAACAATACTTTTAAATTTTATTTGTATGTTTTATTTTGTATTTATTCTTTTTTTTAAGATGCTGAAAATGTAGCTTACAACTGCACTTCATATATTTAAATTGTGCTTTTAAGATGTCTGGAACTAACTACAGCAGACATAACTGAACCCATTTACAAATTTGCTGTAAAGCTGTAAGATTTCCTCATTGTTGCCTTTACATTTTTGTTATTAATGTGAATATATGATATAAAATCTTATAGGATCAGTGTGTAAGTGGTGGTTCCACTGTCTATGTACACATTTCTGTGAAATCAGGCACAAAACCTAAAAACACTCATCAGATTCATTTTGAAGTTATGTTTCAGACTTTTTTAGGAATTAAAAGACTTAGAGTTTTAGTCTATAAGTGTTATCAATATGTTATTAACATTTGAATAAATTATTTTATTTAGATTTTTTTTCCCCTTTTTTTGCTTTTCTTTTTTGCTTTTTCTCTGTCAAATAAAGAAAATTAAACAAATTAGTCAACTGGTGTCAAATTGAAACTGAAACCTAGAAACTAGTTGTCCCAATCAAAAGAATTTAGCAACCGTTTGATGGGGGGGTTTTTCTAAACTCTCTTTTGGTTTTGATAGCTGCCCTTGTATGACTTTAACGATCATTAAGTCAGTAAGATTTCTTTAACTGGCCTTTTGATCCTGTGGGTGTACTGTATAAAAAACTATAAAAACTGACTTGTTTGTGTTATTTGGAATAATGATTCTGTATTTGAACACATATAAAACATAAATCAATGTGCAAAAAAATATATTATAAAACACATGTTGTATAAAACCTTTTTAAGGAGAAATAGTAGCTCTCTACAATAATAAAGCATGTTGTATGGGGGGGGGGGGGGGGTTGCCTTCATGTTCATCTACGTTAGTTTGTAAGCTCAGTCAGGATTTGTTTTATTGTCTTTTTCAGAGACACTATATTGCCAAAAGTATTCTCTCACCCATCTAATTTATTGAATTCAGCTGTCTGGTAGCTTCCACGGCCATAGGTGTATAAATCAGGCAGCTAGGCCTGCAGACTGCTTCTACAAGTATTTGTGAAAGAATGGCTCGCTCTCAGGAGGTCAGTGGACATCAGTGTGGTATTGTGATAGGATGCCACCTGTGCAACAAGTCAAGTTGTGAAATTTCCTCACTATTAAATATTCCACAGTCAGTTGTCAGTGGTATTATAACAAAGTGGAAGTGATTGAGAACAGCAGCCGCTGCAACACAAAGAGGTAACCCACCTAAAATCACAAAGCGGGCTCTGCGCTTGGGTATGGGTTCGTGAACCTTCTGCAGAGTCAATCAATATAGACCTACAAACTTCATGTGGCCTTCAGATTAGCTCAAGAAAGCTTCATGGAATGTATTTACACTAGTGTGAAAATATGTATATGAGTAATTGCATATGAGAGCATGAGGGTGGGAATGGATGTTTGTATCTGTGGGTGCCTGTTTGTTTGTGTCTATATGTCAGGTCAGGTATCAGACACCACCTCTCTAGGGACATCTCAGGCCCTCCATGGTATGGAGGCCTATCTCCCCCCACTACTTCCCCTGCCAGTGGCAGACGCCCTCAGACATTGGTGGTTCTTTGTGTCCGGGGATGGGTGTCCAGGTACGCACCGGCTCACTCCTGGAGGCTGCTTGCCTGGAGCATGGGGCTCACTCGGGCCCCTTCGGGGGTGGGGTGCCCTCGGCCTGGGGCTCGGTCACTCTGGCACATGGGCACGTCACAGCAGCCCCCCCGGCTTCTGCTCCGCGGCTGCTGAGTGACCCCTCATCTGGGGCTCCCCTCAGCTCTTTCCGGGATAGTGGCGCCGCTGCCCCTCTGTTGGTCTTCCTTGGTCGCTTGTGTTCAAGGGGCCTCTGGATGTCTGGAGCCTGGATCTCCTCCATACCTGCTTCATGCCCTGGAGGACGGGGCTGTGGCCCCCCCACACCCTCTAGCAGATCATTACATGAAGGAATCTTTTAAATACAAGCGCGCTCATGCTCACAGGTGTACACACGGGTGCTCACACACACAAACTACACCCTTTTTGGCTCCTACCTCAAAGCACACTGTGCGCTGTCGATCCTACGTGCTGCACAATAATATTTAATATTTAGTATTTACTGTTATATTCACATAGATCCTTCCGATAATGTTGTTTATAATATTGCTCTCTTTTTTTTTTGCTTGTTTTCTCTTTTTTCTTTCTCAACAGGTGATCCAGGTGATTGATATACCGGTATGTATTTTTTGTCTATTTGTTTTGTTGGTTTTTGTTTTTTGCCCTTTGTCACATTCCTCTTCTCTGCTGTTTTTCTTTCCCTCTTTCTTTCTCCCTTTTTTTCTCCCCTGTCAAGTCTGTTCTGTATTTAGGAAGTGAAAATAAAATAAACAATAAAAGGTCAATCAAAAAGACCAATACGCCAAGGCTGGGATGGTCCATTTGGTAAAGTAAATCCGTTGGACATCTTTCTTTGCCTTTAGACAACAATTCTGATGGCAAAAGAACCAAACGGGACAGGCAAAAAAAGAAAAAAGAATGGATATGATAAAAACCTTTACTGAATAAGTGTAAGGTTTACCTTACTTAGGTAAGGTTTACTTTCTGTGAACTTTTCTCTGAAATCAGAAACTAAACCTGAAAACAATCATCAGTTTAATTTAGTGGTAAGTTGTCCTTCAGAATTATTATTTCGTTTTTGCATAAACATTAGTTTAAAAATTAGTATATTTTAGTGCTATCTTTATAATTCTAATACATTGCAGTTACTGGGTAAATGTGTTCACCAAATAAATGAATGGATGAGCCATAATTTTCTTCAGCTTAATGCTGAAAAACAGAGGTAATCACTTTTGGTCCCAAAAATGAAAGTCAACAAAATTCAATACAACAGAACGATTTAAAATTGTTTAGCATAGTTATGAATGCTGATTTGAATTTGAATAGTCATATAAACACCATTATGCAATCCTCTTCCATCTTAAAATATTAGAATTAGAATTAAGAGTCTTGTGGCAAAAAAAGATAATAAATGCTTATTCATGCATTTATTTTTAGTAAGCTAAATTATTGTAATTGTTGTTTTTATTGGTTTTAATTTAATGTACATCCAAAATGCTGTTGCTACATTTCTGACCAACACCAGGAAAAACTGATCATATTACAACTAATTTTAAAATCATTGTACTGGCTTCCTGTGTGTAAAGGGATTGATTGTAAAATACTGTTAACGGTTTATAAAGCATTGAGGGTCTTGGACCTAAATATATTGCTGATCTACTTGAAGTCTGTGGGGCTCCTAGGTCTCAGATCTAGAACCAAACCTGGTGAGGTTGTATGAAAGATGCTATATGAATAAATTTGACTTTGACTTTAACAGGTTTTGTTTTTTTTGTTTTTAGTCTGTGTTATCTGTATGTCAATAATATTTGTAATAACCCGTTCTATTCATATTTCAGGTTTTTGTAGTTTAGCACAAAGTCAAAAGAAAACTCATTTTTATGCCAGATTCCAGATGAGACCAGACTAATCAAAGGAAGGTCCCAATTGCTTGATGAACGGTTTTTGACACATTTCCAAAGTTTCCTGCATAGTTTTAACATCAATTAATTACATTTCACTGAAGGTCCTGTGGGAATTGTTATATTGGAAAGAGACTTTATCATACTTAAAAAATATATAATCGTCATTTTGTACAGAACATAAATCAAGATACAAAGAAAAAAGTATAAAATACAAGCTGCTGAATAGGTATTAATCTCTTTACTCTATTAATTCTCATGTTCTCATTACTTATTTCTATTACAATACTGCCCGGCAATTAGAAAAAAGAAATATTATTATTAATATTATTAATTCATGTTCAGCTATGGAAAATAATAACAACAACAACAACAACAACAACAACAACAACAAAAACACTGCCTACATGTTATCTAACACAACAATATACAAAAGCACACTGTACATTCTGATGTTTATGTATTTCCCTGGTTTTGTCTTTCTCAGATAGCAAGCGAGTGGGAAGTTTCAGCAGACTCGGACCACATGGAGCTTCTCCTGTTGCTGACAAAAGACTGGATTTTTGCACTTGCCACTTTGCAGCCCAGAGACCTGAGGATGCTCATGAGCTGACGGCGGAACTTCACACCCACAAAAGCATACAGGATGGGATTGAGGCAGCAGTGAATGATACCCATACAGGTGGTCACTGTCTTTGCTTTCTCCAGAGATGTTTTGCCTGAATAAGTTTCTGTGTTGTTGTCAAAATGAATTGTTTCCACTAAGAGTGTGAAGTTGTACGGTGCCCAGCAGATAAAGAAAACCACCACCACAGCCACAATAACTTTAAAAGCTCTCTGCTTTTGAAGGCTCTGGGCACCACACCTCAGCTGATCCAGGATGCGGGAGTAGCAGAAAATCATGACACCGGAAGGAAGCACAAAGCCCACTATGAGATAAATCATGCGTGATGCCAACCTCCAAGAGTCTTCTGCGTTTGCATCAAATTTACGATAGTTATGAACACACTCTCTTCTGCCTTGTCTATCATCAAACATTTCTTCTAAAAAAATCCAGTCAATAATGGAGAGAAGCAGTGAAAAGAACCACATCATCAGGCAGCTGGCCTGGGCAACCCAAGGCTTCTTCCTTGAGTACATCTGTGTAGCATGGACGATGGACAGGTAGCGGTCCAGACTGATGCAGGCCAGGAGAAGGATCCCACTGTAGAAGTTAATCTAAAGAAATCAATGAGGGACAAGACACCTCTGCTAAATAATTGAAAGTACAGATATTTTCAATGCATCTTTACTTCAGCACAATACTTACCATAAAGACACTTCGACTGATCTTGCACAAGGGAGTACCAAATGTCCATCCATCACTTTGGGCATACTGTACTGCCCAGATGGGCAGCGTCACCAGCATCAGAATATCTGCCACTCCCAGATGAAGGATGAATATATCTGTCACACTCCAGGTCTTCCTACTCTGAGCCAGTATTCCCAACAACAATCCATTCCCAAGTAGGCCAACAACAAACACCACAGAGTACAGAACTGGTATGAACACAGCTTCAAAATTCACATTCTCAGTCAGGTCGCAAATATCACCCCCTTCATAAGAGCCATTCGAGTCTGAATAGTTATAGTTTTCATAGAAATCAGACCAGTCAAGGTCCTCCCCTGTCACTGTAATCTTTTCATCTTCCATCATCTGTGGACAGACAGAGAAAAGGCCGTTAATTTGGTTTCAGCACAAATGTTTTCTACCACATGGTGGTGCTATCTATCATCTATCTATCTATCTATCTATCTATCTATCTATCTATCTATCTATCTATCTATCTATCTATCTATCTATCTATCTATCTATCTACAGAACTGGTATGAACACAGCTTCAAAATTCACAGTCTCAGTCAGGTCATTAATTTCATCCTCATAAATGCCATCATAAGAGCTGTTACAGACTGAGGTGTTGTCACACAAATCCTGCCAGTACTCCGCTGACAGTGAAATCTTTCCACCTTCCATCATCTGTGGACAGACAGAGGAAATTTTGTTTCATCGTTTGACTTGTCATATTTTTTTCTACCAGATGGGGGTGCCATCCAACTACCAGTGTTTTTGTTTGTTTTATTTTTGGTTACACAAACTAAAAGTAAAAATAATTTTTGTAATTTTCTGTATTTAGTTTAATCAATTCCAATAAATTTTCAGTGCATTTTTATTTATATAGCACCAAATTCACAACAACAGTTCCCTTAAGGCACTTTACGTTGTAAGGTAAAGACCCTGCAATAATGTAGTGAAATCGCCAAGAATCAACTTAAAGCAAGGAACTAAGTGTGCAGATAAGCCTAAACATAAATCCCATCTCAAAACCAAAAAGAAATTATGAACACACACTTTTAACTTTTCCGTCAACATTGTTTGTTTTTTTTGTCTCTTTAATTTGTTTTACATTCTTTTTTTTTCTATTTTTTTTATTTAGTCGCAAAATTTGGGGAAGAGAAATTAATGTGCACATCCAAGAGGTAGCACGTGTAAATTCAGTTTGCGAGAAATTAAGAGCCACAAGGCTCTAAACATTAATCTGAATTTTAATTCTCTGTGACTTAATGCTATATCATGAATTAATCGTACTTTTGTTAAAATAAAGGATCCAAAGAGTCATATCACATCCATTACACCCTCATCTTTGAGAAAATCTCAACAACCTCTTGAATGATAAAAAGGTATATATATATATTCTCGCAAACTATCAGGCTTCGAACCACCGCGCATTTTAACACGCCGTGGTCTATTACTGTGAACTAAAGGTGTGCCTACAAACTGGGAAAAAAAGAAGCAAATAATACAGAGTAAAGCAAGTGTTCATCCTCAAAAGTCAATTTGTGATCGTTTTGTAAATAGTTAATCACATTTATTTGTCCAGAGATGAGAAAGTGCAATTTAATCCATAATGTGATGTGTGTAAAGAAAGGAGGACAAACATGCTATAATATTGAACTGCACGAGGAATCAGAACTAACTAATATACAATGATAAAACAGTAAATAATTTTTTTAAAAGATAGGCGTGAAATGAAAACATACCAAAGTAGAAGTTGTTGATATTTTAGATCAGAGAAATATGCTCAGTGAAAAACACCTCTACCTCCAGCAGCACCGATAAAAGCATGTATTACCACTGAAGAGGAAGCTGACATAAGAGAGACTAAGACAAAAGCCAAAAAAAAAACCCTCCCCCACCTTGCAGAGCACATTACACGTAAAAACATTCGTAAAATTGCATCAGGACTTTTGATAGTTTTACACAATCTTAGAGACACCATCACCAAAGGTGACCTGATAAAACATTTTGGTGAAGATAATCTCACTATTCATTTTTATTCTATTTCCTCTTTCTTCTTTTTTCAAGACAGTGAGAATAAATTTGATCCCTTATTTAAAATGTTACATATATTTTTACATATCTATAAAATAATCTCAATCTGTAATTGTTGCCCCTCTGTTTATGTTAGACCTTTTCACCAACATGAAGATTTGCATATGATAAGAACGTTTACGGGGTAAGTCTGTAAGTAAGGTGGTTACACTTTCTGCAAATGTTTCTGTCAAATCAGAGACTAAACCTGAAAACGCACATCAGTTTCATTTGGTTTTAAGTTTTGTTTCAGATTCTTTTGACATTTAAAACAGGTTTTGATTTTAGTTGACATGTGTCAAACTACATATCTGTATGTGAATAATGTGTGTCCTTTTTTATTCATATTTTAGGTTGTTGTTTTAAGTACAAAGATAAAAGAAAATTAACTTTCATGCAATTTCTCTGTCAGATAAAGAAAAATTCATCAAATTAGTCACCAGGCATCAAATAGAAACTGGAACTTGGAGACCAGTACACCTCATCAAAGGACTGTACACACTGTCTGATGAACTGTCTTGTAATTTTGATATATGTTCCCAAAACTCCTTCCAAAGCTGTAAGAATAAGTATTTATTTCAATGAATAAGCATCAAAGATTCCTTTAATAGGTCTGTTGGTCCTGTAGGTATAATCTTAAAAACAGACTTTATTATGATAATAAAGATTTATTGTACATTTGAACATTTTACACATAAAATATAAATCAATATGCAAAATAAATGTAGCATAAAATACATGTTTAAAACATTTTAAGATAAAATAGTAGCTCTTTACATTAATAATTCTCGTGCTGTCATAACTTATTTCTATTACAATACTGCCCAGAAAACAGAGAAAGGAAATCTCATACACTGCCAACAAATGCAGGTGTGAGTTATTTCTGTCCTGTCACATTCAACTACTGGTGCACTAAGAACTGTAGCAAACAACCAGTGCTGATTTCAGGTAATGTAACACAAAAAATATACAAACACAAGTTGTATGCGCTGATGTTCATGTATTTGTCTCCATGTTTGTTTAGGTCAGTCAGATTTGTTGTTTTTGTCTTTCTCAGATAGCAAGTGAGTGGGAAGTTTCAGCAGACTCGGACCACATGGAGCTTCTCCTGTTGCTGACAAAAGACTGGATTTTTGCACTTGCCACTTTGCAGCCCAGAGACCTGAGGATGCTCATGAGCTGACGGCGGAACTTCACACCCACAAAAGCATACAGGATGGGATTGAGGCAGCAGTGGATGAAACCCACACAGGTGGTCACTGTCTTAATTTTCTCCAGAGATGTTGTGCCTGAACAAGTTTCTGTTTTGTTATCAAAATGAATAGTTTCCACTAAGAGTGTGAAGTTGTACGGGGTCCAGCAGATAAAGAAAACCACCACCACAGCCACAATAACTTTAAAAGCTCTCTGCTTTTGATGGCTCTGGGCTCCATACCTCAGCTGATCCAGGATGCAGGAGTAGCAGAAAATCATTACACCAGAAGGAAGTACAAAGCCCACTATGAGATAAATCATGCGTGATGCCAACCTCCAATTATATACAGCCTCCTCACCAAATTTGTAATAATTGGGAACACACTCTCTTCTGCCTCGTCTATCATCAAACACATCTTCTAAAAAGATCCAGTCAATGATAGAGAGAAGCAGGGAAAAGCACCACACCATCAGGCAGCTGGCCTGAACAACCCAAGGCTTCTTCCTTGAGTACATCTGTGTAGCATGGACGATGGACAGGTAGCGGTCCAGACTGATGCAGGCCAGGAGAAGGATCCCACTGTAGAAGTTAATCTAAAGAAATCAATGAGAGATGAGCAAGACATATTTTGAAACCTCTGCTAAATTAATTGAAAGTACAGATTTTTTCACTGCATCTTTACTTCAGCACAATACTTACTGTAAAAACACTTCCAGCGATCTTGCACAGGGGAGTACCAAAAGTCCATCCATCACTTTGGGCATACTGTACTGCCCAGATGGGCAGCGTCACCAGCATCAGGATATCTGCCACTCCCAGATGGAGGATGAAGGTATCTGTTACGCTCCAGGTCTTCCTACTCCGAGCCAGTATTCCCAACAGCAATCCGTTCCCAAGTAGACCAACAACAAACACCACAGAGTACAGAACTGGTATGAACACAGCTTCAAAATTCACATTCTCAGTCAGGTCGCAAATATCACCCCCTTCATAAGAGCCATTCGAGTCTGAATAGTTATAGTTTTCATAGAAATCAGACCAGTCAAGGTCCTCCCCTGTCACTGTAATCTTTTCATCTTCCATCATCTGTGGACAGACAGAGAAAAGGCCGTTAATTTGGTTTCAGCACAAATGTTTTCTACCACATGGTGGTGCTATCTATCATCTATCTATCTATCTATCTATCTATCTATCTATCTATCTATCTATCTATCTATCTATCTATCTATCTATCTATCTATCTATCTATCTATCTATCTATCTATCTATCTATCTATCTATCTATCTAGCATTTAGTTTGGTCATTTAGATATTCTTGATGATCACATTATAAGCAGGTAAAAAACACCGTGTTTTGTAAATAATGTCATAACTGTAAGGACAGAGTAACACCACATGAACATACATACATATATACAAGTTTTGTGATATTTTTTTTTAATAAATAGAATTTATTATATCAATAAACATAAAAGTAAAGGATTCAAAAGAGCTCTATCACATCTCATCTTTACAAAACCTGGAAACTTACTCAGTGACAAAAATATAATAGCAAACTATAACACTTCACACCACATCAGAGTTTAATATGCTGTGGTCTGTCACTGTGAGCTAAAGGTGTGCGTACAAACAGAAAAACAAATGAGCACAATGAAAGCAATGCAAACATCAAAATTCAATTATACGCAAATTGAATTTTTATGCAGAATTCATCGTTTGCATTGTTTTCAATACAAACCGATTTTAATTATTTCTTAATTACATACTTAACTGCATGCATTTGTGCAGAGAGGGGAGAGTGCAGTTTAAATGTTCAATGTAATGTGTGTACTCTTATGTAAGCACAACTGAAATTTTACAACAAGGAATGACAAATGCATGAAATTTAACTAGTATAGCCTGATTGAAAACAGCATAAAATAAAAAACATACCAAACTAGGAGTCTCTGATATTGTAGATCACATAAATCTGCCCTGCGAAAAAGAGCTCTACCTCTAGCAGTCCCGATAAAAGCATCTAAAGCTACTACAAAGGAAGCTGACATAAGACAAAGGCTCAGGCACACAAACCAAAAAAAAAACCCTCCTCCACCTCACAGGGTACGTTATGACAGTATGAAAACTCTCATAAGCTGTAAATAAGAAGTCTGATGATTTACAGAAATTTAATGAAATAATTGCTAAGACAGTTTTAAGAAACGTCTTACTTTTAAAAAGTTTTATTTTTTATTTCCTCTTTTTTCCGAGACGCTAAGAATAAAGTTTTATCCTTTAATTTAAAAAAAAACAATTAACAAACTTAAAATGTTAAACTATGTGTTTCAGATGTCTGAAACAAGCCTACAATAGAAACAACTTAACATATTTATAAATTCTCAAAAAAATTGTAAAATTTTCTTTCTCCTTGTCGCCCTTCTGTTTATGTTAAAGTAGTAGTAAAGGGCCTTTACACCAATGTGGAGATATGAATACGTAAAAACACTTTCGGGGTCACTGTGTGAGTAACGTAGTCGCACTTTCCGTGAACGTTTCTGTGAAATCAGAGACTAAAAATGAAAACACTCATCAGTTTCATTTGGTTTGGAAGTTGTGTTTCAGAATTTGTTGCCATTTAAGAGAAACACACGATTTAAAAGAAATGCATTGTGTTGAGTGCTGAATTTGTCATATGTATTTGACATATATTACATGCAAATATGCTCTGATCCTGGACAAGCTCGGGCACATTGTTTCTGGCCACTGATCACAAATGTTGATGGGGTTCTTTTTTTTAAGCTTTTTTTGGGGGGGGTAGACATGAGCTTAAGCTCTCTGTCACCACCAAAGATCAACCATCATCATGCAGTTTGACCAGATTTATTTCAGTGAGTAGTGTCTGATTGTCTTATTTGTATATTTTGCAGTGTTTAACTTGTTATGTATTATTCATGCATGTGCACATGTCCTCACACATCAGTTGAAAGCTGTAAAACGCTCTCTGGAATATGTTAAATTTATAAACTGCAAATTTAGATTAGATGACAATGTCATAGCACACAAGTAATGGACTTTGCATACATCCATTTAGTTTTGCCACAAAATTGAAAGACAGTGTCATAAAAGTTGATCAAATATACGTTTCTGTATTGCTTTAACTGAATTGTGCACCAGTGTTTTGTTGCATTTGTTTGCTTCAGGCCTGAAAACTTAAAAACAATTCTAAAATGTGCTCAAGCAATCAAGAAAAACTGCAATAAGGACAAGAAATGCATATAAAATAAACAACATACATGAAATCCAAATTTTAAAACAGTTTTCACAGCAAGAAATTACAACACAAATATTGTTGTAAATGCACTCTTCTTGTTACTCATGTCAGGGCGACACATTCACACTTATTTCTAATTTAGAAAAGAAAAAGTTCTCTAAAGTGGCAACGGAAGATATGCACACATAGAAATGCCTTTGGAGACCACTGATGTTCAAACCAGAAACCTTCGTGCAGTGAGGTGACAGTGCTAACCACTGCCCTACAGCACCCTTTTATAGGTCTAATTTATGTTACTATCATATTTTTCAAAAGCAGACTCTATGCAGAGAACATAAAACTGACTGAACGTGCAGTGAAATAATAGTGTAGTCATGCTGTGCATCTTTTTGTCTTACATGTCTGTTTACACAAACAAATCACACTCTGGTTTTATTAGAACAGTAGTAGTGAAGAATATTGGTGCAGAATGCATGCCCAGAGACACAGCAGCAATTCACACCATTCATATAAAGCTCCTGGACTACACAGTCTCGTCAAAATGAATGAAAAAAACAAACTGAAATTATGAATGAACAGCTACATGTTGATAGATAAGCTCCTGGCATGTCTTAACAAACCAAAAAAAAAGATAGCGTTTTATGACACTCATATCAGTGTTAAATCTCACTTTATATCATTTTCAAGATCAGCATTTCAAAGATTTAGTTACCTTCCCCCAAAACCTCAAGATATTTCTCACACCTTTTTTTTTTCACTGTATTGCTCATGCTTTGTACGCAGCCACCAAACATGCAAAGATGACACCTGTGACAGAACTTGGTTTCAAATGTCTGTTTCCCCTTACCATTTACAAAAGCTTCAGATCGTGTTCCTGTTGTTTTTCACACCTTTCCTCGGCTGGTTGTGCAGCTCTTATGCAATTCATCTTAGAGGCAAATGGAAATGTAGGTACCTGTCAGAGAAAGAGAGAAAAGCACAGCTAGAAAACAGTTCTGTTGTGACCCAGATTATACATTTTACAAAGCAGCATGCATGTCTGGCTGTTTGGTTCATTCTGCAGTGGGATGCAGCACGCTGGAAACAGTGGGATTTAAACACAAGTCATTCAAATCTAACATAACATGACAACATTCTGATACAAACAAAAATATATAATATAAACACACGAATACTACTTTTTTGTCTCTAAGAAACTAATTAAAACTTGTTTGTTCACCATAAAATCTGTGCTTCTAAACTGAGGTTTGTTTTTTTTAAGCTACAGTGAAACCATTGAGATGTTGTTTTGGGCAGTTTGAGGAACTGAGAGAAGAAAACTGGCAGTTTTAATTCCTAAAATCGTTTTTGTATTACTAAGTTTTAGCAGTAGTGAATCATTTCCTATAGCACATAGGAATCACAGTTCCAGTTTACAGGTTCAATCACATCTGCTCACTGATGTAATACCATCGGCTTCGTGTGATGTTGATGGTGTGATTGGATGTAAGATAAGATTCACAGAAGATGAATAAGCCTCTTGGCAAGATTTTTCTTTAGCAACTGTTTGAACATTTGCAGAATGGCTTCAACTTGAACCACCTCTTCCTTTTGCTTAGGCGGTTAATTTGACCACATTGTAGGTTAGTGTGCCACTAACCTGTGCCACTTGCTGAAAAAGGTTTCCGTTGTAATGCATGACTATCTATGATTGACAGAAGGGTCGGGAAGGAAAGACATAGTTCATATTGGGAAATCTATTTGATAGCGTGCTTGTTTCGACACTTCATTGGTAAGGGGACAGGCTTAGGTACACACTCGCACTCTATACAACTTACATTTAACGATGAAAAGACTTCCTCGGATATAATTCGTCATAGGTGTGAATGCTACTTTGTTTTGTTTTTGCGAAACTGCTACCATTATATAATGCACCCAGAATAAACTATTAAAACAGTACTTGATTTTAAATCCCTGAGTGATGGCAAAACAAACAGCAACAACAACAAAAAAATGTCACTTGTGCAGGTTCAACTTGTAAACAGAAGGAACTCACAGCACCTCTGTGGATTTCCTGTGTGACATTCAGTCTCAAAAAATATATTCACCCTTTCAGCTGTAGTTAAGTAAAACAGAGCTCAACAACAGTGCTGATGTCACAACAAATATGTACAGTTTATTTTGCAGATGGAAGCGTGCAAAATCCACCACCCTGTCACAGTCATGATGTATTCAGAAGTGAATTATTAATGAATCTCATTGCTAAATGTGTGGTTTTAAAGCTGCACCCTTAAAAACGCCCAACATTACAGTTACCATCAAATCAGTGCCATACACCCTACGTGATTGTCCATGATCATATGAACCATCTGGGCTGGCTGTCAGGGAACAATCATTAAACCTTAGTACCATCAGTCTAAGACACAGTAGGACTAGACAACAGACAAAAAGAGTTGTAATGACCAAACAGTTAAAACTGGTTTGGTGTGACAGATAAGCCTCTTCTGAGCATTAATCACTTAGTTCTTCCATGGTGCACACAGGAAAATCAGTCCATCACACTTTACTACTCTATTGTGAGCAGAGTAACAAAGCTAAGTTGAGGAACTCCTCCATAACCTGGTGTTTGGTAGAGCACAGCACATTACTCTTGCTGTCTGCTCTTACTGATAGTCAGGCTTCAGCCTAATTGAGGAAGGCATCCTTCACCTGTCTGTGAACTTGGGATTACACGGAAGACAAAGTTTTGCAATGTCTCAAAGTATCATTTTCACAGTGAATAGTGGGAGGAGGTGTTCTATGTGCAAGCTGCACGCTCAGCTCTGGGGCATCCCAGGCAGGAAATACAAGGCGCTGAAAGGTCAGGTTGAGCTGTTTTCCTCTTCCCGAGCAGCAGGCAGCAGATTGGCAGGATTTTATAAAATTGCAGTGTTTGCAGTGATGTTTGTTCTATATTTGACCAAAAGGGCCAAAATCCTCTCATCTGTCACTGCCGTGCTTTGAGAGCAGCACATAAGGATCAGATTTGGTGCATTAAGCTGTGTGGCTGCTTCACGGCCACAACAGATTTCTAAAGTCTCAATAAGCATGTGCATCAAAGCCTCATGAGGCAGAATGTGATATCAAATATTACCAAACTGGGGAGTGCTAAAAGTAAGAAGTTTTTCTCTTTATTTTTTGGTTTATTTTAGTTTTCCAAACAAACAAAATCATTTCAGGAGTTATAATTTTTCCCCTCAGAATCTATTTTTCATGTTTTTTCCTTAATTGACTGAAAAAACTAAATATTTCACATCTAGTTTTAATTCATGTTAAAAACCTTGCTGTCTATATAGTGTGCATTCCCAGTTCCTATTATTTCACCACATATTCAGTCAGCGCTAAAAGTTGGAAACTACTTTTGGTCTTTTCAAATTATGAGTTTTTATTAATACCAGCCAATCAGGACTGACACTGTGAGATTTAGGCTCAAACCCTTCAGGTTTAACTACTCTGAGGGCTTTCAAAAATGACAAACAACACTTTAGATAACAGTCTAAAAAAGTTGTTTAAAAACAGACAGACAGTAAAATTGCCTGTTTAAAAGTTAGATTTTCTCCAGTTCATCAAGTGATAAAGTAAAATGTTCTCTCTCAACTTACTCCCACACACTGATAGAGTGAACTTAGTTGCCACTAACTTGTGAAGGAGTTACTCAAGTGTGAGCTCAGGCTGGTATACTATCATGTGCATGTGCCAAAGGCGTGGTACCGTCAACTTCAGGTATCAGATGAGTCAGAATAGTTGCACGTCTCTCGTTGTCATTTCTTGTGGCAATGCTGTCCCGGTTGAGGCATTCCTTCTGATAGCACTTGAAACAGGTCATATCATCCTCATCCTCTGGAGTTCTGGCAAAGAGGCTGTAGCTTGAACTGATCGGTACAGGGTTTGGATCATCAGGTGGAGCACTTTGTCCATTTTCTCCTTTTTTCTTCTTCTGCTGGGTTCTGATGGTATTCTCAGTGTGAACGAGATGGTGTCTTGCATTACATGGCTGCTATGGCCTCCCTGTATGCCCTCTCTCAATGCCCTGCCCCGATCTCATCATCGCCTCAATCACAATCTTGATGTTTATGTAGGAAATTTGCTAGGACCTTTTGCAAGTGATGAGTCAAGACTTTTCTCTTGAGCTTCTCCTTTCCCTCTGTTCCAGCATTCTGCTTCATATTTCCACAGATGTAATGTCTTTTCAGTTTCTTTTCTTCTTTATTCTATGATCTATTTTTTTCCTTCCAAATAAATTAGCTCATGCTGAGTGTTCCTCTCTGTGGAGCCCCAAAGTTTTTTACCCAAACATACGTAACACTTATAGCACCATCACCATATTTTCCCCTCATATAAACAGCATCCACCTCTTCAGTCTTCAGTGGGATTTTCTTTACCAGACCTATCCCCATGCTCACAAATGCTTAATTGTATCTATCTGGCACATTAATTTCTATCAATGTCACCTCAAATCCAAACTGTCTTTCGCTACAACCAGGCAAAACAGTCACAACAGACTTAAACGTTCGGAAAACCCTTGTCCTCAATTTACTTTCCCATTGAGAAAGTACTCTTTGTTCCCTGAGCACTGAATTTACTCAGCCTTGTGATGACAAATCTCTAGACCAAAAGCGGGCAATCAGTTTTTGTGCGGGGGTTTTGTTTGTTTGTTGTCTTTTCCCCAAAGAATTATCACAATTTATTTCACATATCTGACCTCTGAGAACAACATTTCTGGATACACAATGGGAATACATCTAGGGTCTACACTGTTTGGCCTTTTTGTGTCTCAACTATGGAAGGTAAAGCTAAAAAAAATAGATTATTCCAGTATGATCTGTCTCTGTCCATCTCACACCCCTCATTCAATCAACCAAGGCGTCAATGCTGAAGCTTGTTATGGAAATCTGAAATAAACCTCAAACAGTCAGTTTGAGTTTGAATTTACTTTGCAAAGGGATCAGCCAACAGCACAGCATGCATAATCCTGTCATGCATACATGACAGGATTATGCATGCTATACAAAGAGGTATCGTAAGTCTAGATTATGTGTCTATCTGCCATGATCACAGTATAAAGTCAGTGTGCAAAAGATACTTTACAGCTCAACATGTGGTATATCTGAAAGATCACGCTGAGAAAGAATAAGACTGTAGGGAGCTTCTCACTGAGTAGGTTCAGCTTTACACAGGGAAAAAGAGAATCGTAAAATTTTCCATCACAGTATGCATTGGGGTATTAATAAAGTCTGTATGACTAAGCCCAGTAGCCCCTGGTTACAGTGGCTTAATATAACATACAGCAAACAAAACACTTTCTGAAGTTGCATCAGAAAGTGCTCAGACTCTTTCACTTTCTGCATAACTTGTCTTACAGTTTCTAAATGTCTCAAATGACTTGCATAAATGGCCTAAAATTCATGAACCATAAATAACAATGAGAATATTTTTTGTGTTTTTTATAGAATTGATTAAAAGTCAAAATATGAAATTGCTCACTTAATAAAAACTTAAGACCTTTAAATTCGCATATCTCAGAAATGCACACGTAGATTTGTGCAGTTTATCCCCACTCAGTGTGGTGCATGCTCTCGAGCCCTGTCAGAAATGTGTGAACTGGACTCTTCACAGATACTCTGGGGGGTGGAAACCTTATCTGAACCAAGTTCCTGAGGTTACTTCAGTAATATCTTTTGCTTTGGGTCATTAAAATGCTGAAAGCTAAACCATTGCCCTATTCTCAGATCACATGCACTGTGGGAAAGGTTTTCTTTGAGTACCTCTGTGTGGGACTACATTCATCTTTTCTTTAGTTCTGGGCAGCCTCCCTGTGCCTCTGCCGAGAAGCGCTGCCATACTACAGTGCTAAGGCTCGAGGATGGTGCTAGTCCAGGGGATTTTTTCCTTATGTGCTCACTTTACATTTAAGTCAAACCCTCACCACGGTCTCCAAGTAGCTGATTGCCAGAGGAAGCAGAGAAATACTGAACCTCTATTACAGCGATGCGTTGGGCTCTTGATCACCTCCCTGACTCAGGCCCTTCTTGCTTTATTTCCCATTTTAGCCAAATGGTCAACTCTAGATGGAGTCCAGTCCAGACACAGTGATTTGGTTATGCTTTTGTAAAATAATGTAATTTTCCACTGCATTCGGGTTCTGCCATCTGTTCACAGCTTTATTAACAGTAAAAAGTATTTTTTAATGTTGAGGTTGTCAGAAAAAGAGCATTAGTTTCACAGCAAATGCATGTTTGTTTGTTGGTTGGTTAAATGAGGACTTTCTGAAGCCTCTTTACAGTTTGTTGTCCAAAATACCAAACTTGCACTGAATTGTTGCTACTGGGAGCTTCACTGTTTTGGTTCCTTTTTAAAACGTTACCAAGATTGTTCAAAAGACACACATACAAACCAAACCACACATTTTCCACACGCTGTCACTGTCCTTCTAAAAGGAATTTTTCTCTTTTATTTGTTTTCTTTTACTTGTTGTTGCAGAATTCACAGTGTCTCTGAGTTTGGTAACTTTACCGTGCTCAGTGGTTTTCAAGTATTTTGAGGCAAAAACACACTAAAGGTTAAACTGGATTATTCACACCTGCCAAAAACAAAAAAACATATCTTACCCACAGAAGAACAGTGTCATCAGTTCTTCTCTTAACTGTAAACACTTTTCTTAAAGCAACACCATCATCATCACTCCATCATCAAATTTTCTACATTTCTGGTAACGGTCTCTTTGTCGCAAACAGATGTTAAAGGCTGAGTTTAATTCATTTACTGACAAAGAGAGAAAACACACATTAATAAAAGTCAAAGATGTTTTCATTGGAAAAACTCTCCTTGTTATTTTTATTCAAATTTCCAGTGGATAATGCAGGAATATTCATTTCACCATGATGGAAGTGTAGTAAAAATCAGATAAAGTGAAAGCTTTTGTTCAGCTCAAGCCTTTCCTTTGAGAAGCCAAGTTTCTCTCAGAAAGGATGGGTTAGGTTTCCTTTTCAGCTTGCTTGGCACCATGTCAGCCAACTTCTCCCCACAGTGGAGGCATTTAGGCTGAAACTATGGCCAAGCTAAAAACTCTGTAGTTAGTAGATTGTGTTGGCTGCTTGTGTTTTGCTTTAAAACAAAAGCAGTCCCCCACCACCACCACCACCACCACCCTCGCAGATTTTTGTTTTCCTCATCGACACCAGTGAGGGCCTTTGATGTGCACTAATGGTAAATGCAACTGCAGTTAAAGGGAAAGTTTACAAGATGTTGGTGATGGTTTGGAGATGATGGCACACATAAAACAGAAAGGAGGCAGAGCTGGAGTTGACAACTCCTTTTAAGCATTTTGGAGACAAAGTAAGAAAAGCAAGACTGAGATGATTTGAACTTGTGCAGAGGAGGAATAGTGGATATATTGGGAAAATTATCTTAAATATGGAGCTGCCAGGCAGGAGGAAAAGAGGAAGACCACAGAGAAGATTCATGGATGTAGCAACCCCTAAGGGGACCAGCTGAAGAAAGAAAGGTTTATGGTCAGTTGCAACGACAATTTATGGTTGAAGCCACATTTCAAGGGGCACACCTTTGGGGAACCACTCTTTAACAATCACCACTCAGAGTACGTCACGCAGTAGTGCTGCAGTGCCATCTGTTGGATACCCCGCTATCATCTCTCAGAACAGTGTTTTGTAAAACAAATCTACTGTATGATTGCATCAGTGACTAAAGGATTGATGTTCCAAATAATGCAAAGACTGTTTAATAAACTAAGATAAACAGAGGAAACCAGATTAAGTGCAAAATCCTGCTCCAGCTCTTTTATAAACTCTAAGCAGCAAACAGGAAAATGTTTTAGATTCTTCACTGGCAAGTAAAAATAAAGAGAAAATATACAAAAACAATGTGCTTGTGTGCTGCAGTTATGTATCTTCATAGATTATGCTTGCCTGGTTTAAGAATTGGTTAAGTCACCTTAAGTTATTTCTACTGCACAATGACAGCTGCTGTGTTATCTGAGCTTCCAGGGAGATGTGTTGGTACTCCATGATGTACATCAAAATATGAGGCAAAAGTAAAGGAAACACAAAAAGTAATAAAACCATCTCAAATAATATTTATTCATTGTGACAGCCTCAAGCGGCCTAAATGTACAAAAACTGTCATTCATTTGGGAAATGCATAGTGGGCATGCCTTTTTATAAATCTATGCCGTAGTTCATAGGTTTCATTTCTCCTTTCACTGGGGTGAAAACACCTTCTGTTTTATATGGGACCGCAACACATTTTTGTCCTTTGCTCTCCCCATACTGAAAAAATGTTCTACATTTTGATTACCTTTAATTTTTGAAAATCAACACCCACCGTAAGGGAAGATAGTTTTCTAAAATCTGCCTGCAAAAGCACCAAAACGTTTCACTGTGGGTCTCCTGCAGGCTAAAGTGTTATTTAGTTTCCACGCTGCAGCAAAGTGGAAAAATGTTTGTCACTGCAGATTTCAAAGGTTGTGCAGATTTCTTTGGAATAGGCTTTAAAAAAAAATAACCACAAAGAGAAAGAAAGACAGCCACAAGAATTGCAAACATCCAGTGGGTGAAACTTGCTGACAGTACCTGGCACAGGGTTTTCCCCTGTGGTGACACCTATCTGTCAGTGTCATGAGAAAGCTGTCGCTCTGAAAGAAATGTGCTAGCAGATGGATGGATGGCACCATCTCTGAAACCTGAACTGAAATAACAGTAAGGAGCTCATATAAATGTTACTGGGACAAAATGGAGAATGCATGAAAGTAAAACTATGATCGAAGGAAAAGAAGAAGCCTCATGTTCCTTTAATCGCTGGTCTGTTTCAGACCACAAAAGGAACATCGAGTCCCACCTGTCCAGCAACAACACACGAGAGGTGTGGCAGGGAATTCAAGACATCATCAACCACAGAGGCAGCACTGCGAAAACAGAAAACCCGAATGGGCAGCTGGCAGAGGAAATAAACAGCTTCTTCGCCCGCTTTGAAACACCACAACAGCAACACTCATCTGCTTCAGCCCTGCTCCCATCCTCATCCTCACCTGGTTCCTGCACCGCTCCACTCACTGTAACGGAGCACGATGTCAGACGTGTGCTCCTAAAAGTGAACCCCAGGAAGGCGGCCGGTGCAGATGGAGTACCTAGCAAGGTACTAAGAGCATGCGCACACCAGCTCACCCTCATCTTCACCAGACTCTTCAACCTCTCACTGGATCAGGCAGCCATCCCATCCTGTCTAAAATCAGCCACAATCATCCCAGTGCCGAAGAAGTCTCCCATCTCCAGCCTGAATGATTACCGCCCTGTGGCCCTCACACCGGTAATCATGAAATGCTTTGAGAGACTAGTCCTTCAGCACATCAAGGATTACCTCCCCCCAGAATTCGACCCCCACCAGTTTGCATACCGTGCAAACAGATCCACAGAAGACGCCATCGCCACAGCCCTCCACGCTGTGCTGAGTCACCTACAGTAGAGCAGCGGCAAAGCTACGTCCGAATGCTCTTTGTGGACTACAGCTCAGCCTTTAATACAATCATCCCGGACATCCTCATCACCAAACTGGTCACTCTTGGCCTCCCTCCTCTCACATGTGCCTGGATAAAGGATTTCCTCACAAACCGGCCCCAGACTGTAAGACTCGGCCCTCATCTCTCCTCCACTCGCACACTGAGCACCGGCTCCCCACAGGGCTGTGTGCTGAGCCCCCTCTTGTGTTCTCTCTACACCCACGACTGCAGTTCGACCCACAACAACACTCTCATCATCAAGTTTGCTGATGACACCACGGTAGTCGGACTCATCTCGAAGGGAGACGAGGCAGAGTACAGAGAGGAAGTCCTGAAGCTGGCAGCATGGTGTTCAAAAAACAACCTGGCACTGAACACTAAGAAAACCAAAGAGCTCATTGTTGACTTCAGGAGACACAGCACTGACTTGGCCCCCCTCTACATCAACAGGGAGTGTGTGGAGAGAGTCCACACTTTCCGGTTCCTTGGTGTCCTCATCTCTGCTGACATCTCCTGGACAGGAAACATCTCAGTGGTCATCAAGAAGGCTCAACAGCGGCTGCACTTCCTGAGAGTCCTCAGGAAGTACAAGCTGAACTCCAACCTGCTGCTGACCTTCTACCGCTCATTCAATGAGAGCCTGCTAACCTACTGCATCACGGTATGTTACGGCAGCTGCACCAAAGCAGATAGAGTGAGGCTTCAGAGTGTGGTCAAGACAGCACAAACGATCATCGGCTGCCCTCTCCCCTCCCTGATGGACATTTATTCCTCCCGCTGCCTCACCAAAGCAGCAAACATTATCAAGGACAGCTCCCACCCTGGCTTCAACATGTTCAGCCTGCTTCCCTCGGGGAAGCGCTACAGGTGCATCAACACAAAAACCCACAAACTCAAAAACAGTTTCTTCCCCAAAGCGATAACCACCCTGAACTCACACATGCACAGATAACACAGCCCCCCACTTCCCACTTCCTCTATATGGACCACCACTGTGCAATACCAATTCTACGTGCAACAACTCAACTGTATATACAAAACACTATTTATACTATTTATACCAATTCCATGTGCAATACTCAACTGTATATACATAACGCTATTTATTACATATTACTTACATATTACCTGTATATTGTACATTATATATATATATATGGTTTTTTCCCTATGTTAATACTATCCATATGTACATAATGCTGCAGAACTGTATCCCCCCCCCAGCATGTTTAGACTGAGTAGGAGATGCTCTATATCTCATTGTACAACTGTATAGTGACAATAAAGGCATTCTATTCTATTCTATTATGGAATTTTTGAATGTCAAATTTCAGAAAAAATAAATTTCTTCACATCCTTTTCAGCACTAGAAGCGTGTCCCTCATTTTCCCACAAACAAACTCTTTGTCCTATATTGGGTTTGTTGGGATCAGCTCATCCTGCTCCCCACCAGATATTTATTGTTCCCTCCAGGACCACTAGAGGGCAGTGCTTCAAAAAACAGTGAGTAGATCTGCTTCCTGTATCACAAACACGGAAAAGGAGTTGCGGGAAGAAGTTGTTGAACTTTGTCAACGCAATGATAGTAAATCTTCGTTATTTTTTGCTTTCTGTTCTAATCTAACCAACATTTCGCCAGTTGATTTCGCCTAACCCACGGAGGCGGGTGGATACGTGTCTGTCTGCCTTTATTTGTCGATTTTCGCTGTTTTTGAAAGCGAAAGCAAATTGAAGCGGGCCTGTGAAGCCATGTCTGACAACATGGAAGAGGATGAGCCTTTACCTCTCCAGCAGGAGCTGACCTGCCCTGTATGCCAGGGCATATTCCGGGACCCGATGCTGCTGCCCTGCACCCACAGCTTCTGTCGGCAGTGTCTGGAGGAAAATTTTAAGTACAGCAAAAAGTGTCCCGTCTGCAGGGAGGAGTGTGAGAAAGACAAGGCCATCGCCAATCGTGCGCTCAATAGCACCTGCGAGTCCTTCCTTAAACAGACGAACAAACGACCGAAAACCATTCAGCCCAGTGACGCAGTCTGCAACCTGCACCTGAAACCCCTGGAGCTGTACTGCGAGAAGGACGAGGAGCCGGTGTGCGTGGACTGCGTCACTCTGCACAGCACCCACAGGCTGTACACACTGAGCGATGGGGCGCCCATGTGCAAGGTAAGAGTTCCCCTAACCAGTTTGTCAGATTCTTCTTGAGAAAGAAAAAAAGTGCTATGCAATCCTGTTTCCACCAGCAGGAACTGGTTTGTTTGAGATTTCTTAAAAGCTGACAAACTGTAGTTGCAGCTGCTCATTTAGTAATATGTTATGTAAAGGTGTTAACAGTAAGTTTACCAAACGTGGTTTAAGGCCAGTGCCAGACTAAAAAAGAAAAACTGAATGTGGATTCAAATTACAAATGCGTTTTTAGTTAGCGTTAATGTCCTTTCTATCAGCTATGTAGGCTCTGATATAATGTCATCAGCAGCAACGGTGGCAATTTTGGATCTTCTGTAAAAGGAGATAATCAAGAAGTATATCAGATGCCCGTTATCTGCCATCAAAGACAGAAAATTGTTCACAGGATTGTTATTGCAGTCTGTACAACCACCTGAAGCACCACAGTGAATGCTTGTGAATATCTTGGCCTGCAATAAACGTTGTCACCCTTTTTTGGTAACAGCTCTCTGGTAACTCTATCCCCCTACAACAATTGTTTTAAAGCACAATCTTTTGGGCAGCAGTGGCTCTGGTAGCAGAAAGGGTCAATCCCCAGATCCTACAGTCTGTTGAAGTATCCTTGAGCAAGATACTGATAGATGGATAGACATAGTAGGAAGAACTTTGAATGCTCATATTAAATAGAAGGCACTATATAAGTATCTCCTATAAGTACCAGACCATTTACAATTTGATATCCTGTCATCTGTCTAACATGTGTATATTTGTGTTGTGTGTGTAACCCTTGTCACTGGCCTAAAACATTTTGTGCTTTTTTTGCAGAAGGAGCTGAGCGAGAGAGTCCACATTTTTGAAAAGAAAGTGGACTCGTACAAGAAAACATCTCGCAATCTCAAAAACGCAGTGACCTATATCAAGGTAAGGTGACTGACATGTCTCACGGTGTTCTTATTACATGAATAGTGATTAAGCTGGTTATTAATAGCAGCAGGACTGTTATTTTGAATTCAGACATCTTCAGTTTCTAAAGCGTGGCTTCCTGGGGCGATCTGTAAAGTACTTTGCCCCCTTATGTTAAACTGATCCGGTGCAGATTAAATAAATTAGAGAGAAATATGACTCAGAAACATCGCAAATACGTACAATGTTATCCACAGGCAAAAAGTAAGATACACAATTGTGTACAGTGATTCATGTGTAACTTCTGTGGACTCACAAATACATGCTTCAATCCACGCACTAATACAAAGCAATTTGACCACACGTGCACGGTTCTGTCTATTGAGAACAAGAAAAGACTTTTTCATTAAAAAAAAAAAGGTAATACATTAAAAAAAGACAAATACAGAGAGAAAGCCCAGATGTCTCCATTTCAGTCTGTGACATGAAACAAAAGTTACACACAAATCACTGTACACAATTGTACGCTTGTGGATCATATCGTTCATATTTGCAACGCTTTTAAAGCATATTTCTGTCCATAGGTTATGGGGTATTAATTTCACTGCTTCACGTTAATATTTTTCTGGCATACAGCACAAATGTACAGTACAAATCTGCTCTGTCTTAATACAGTATCAGGCTGAAGAAGCAGAAAAGCAGATCAAAGCAGAGTTTCAGAGGCTTCACGACGTGCTCACCGCAGAAGAAGCCATGCGTCTTAAAGCTCTGTCTGATGAGGAGGGGGAGAAGATCGCTGGCATACAGAAACAGATTGAAAGCACAGAAAAGGATGTTGTCGCTATGAAGGAGCTCATTGATACAATTAAGAAGGAGATGGGCAATGAGGATCTACCACTCCTCCGGGTAAAAAAAACAAAAAAAAAAGTCTGTTATCACAATGTCGTTTTGTGTCTCACGAGCGCTTTACATGACTTGAATCAAACTGATTTCGGTCACTTTTTTTGTTTCAGAATTTCCAGAATTTAAAAAGACAGTAAGTCCCTGCAAAACTCGCTGTAATCAGAAATAATCTTTGCAAAAACAATCTCTGTTATAGATTAAATACATCTAAAAAATTCATTACAATGATGTTTTTGATAAATATTTGCACAATCGTCACATTACAGTTTTTTCTTTTATTTAGCTCTCTGCTGTCTTTTGCTAAGTTACAACTGTCTCTCATTAACTTTCCACATTGCCGTCTCTTGTCTAGAGCTCACTGGTCTCGTTCAGAGCCTCGCATTCCCTACGGATCCCTTTTGAACGTGGCCAAACACGTTGGTGGTCTGGGCTTCAACGTATGGAAGAAAATGCAGTCTCATGTGAAATATTGTGAGTACGTTACACGGTGGGATTTTGGAACAGTGGAACTGCCTTTATTGCCCGAAATGTACACAAATTTTAGAAGACACACGTGCACTAGAGTGCATCTGATAGGCTAAACTTTATTATAAGAATTGTGAATGTAGATCAGTATTGCACTTCAGTCATTGCCTGAAAACCAGTGTTGTATGGACTGAGCTGTTCATCATGTATTTGTTATCATTTGACAGTGATCCAGATCCTCCATGAAAACTAAGCTTGAGCTTGAGGATGGCTATACTACAGTATTTCAGGACCGAATACAAAAATAACTAGTCTGTTTATTTATTTCAGACAGAAAAAAATGCCACTGAACCTTGGAATCAGTACATTTTAATACTAGTTAGTCTTTTCCTGCCAGCACTTAATAGTGGATGTTTGTAGTCTTGAGCTCTAGAACAGTACATGGAGATTGTACATGACTTTCCTACATTTAGTACATTTAGCATATCTCTTCACAAGAAATTTGACCCCCATTGTGGCTTTTCTCACCCTGTGTGTGCAGATCCAGTGCTGTTGAACCCGAACACAGCCTCGCCTTGGCTGTCTTTGAGTTCAGACCTGGTCAGTGTGAAGGAAAGCTCAGAGCGGCTGACTGTCCCCGATAACCCACAGCGCTTTGATCCCTGCGTCTTTGTCCTAGGTGCTGAAGCTTACACCTCCGGGAAACACAAATGGGATGTCTTTGTAGGTGACAACCCCAAGTGGATAGTGGGAGTGTGCAGAGAGTCATTGCAGCGTAAAAAGAAGTTTACAGTTGCAACAAACCGCGGTGTGTGGGCCTTAGGACTGAGCAAAGGGGTGTATAATGTAATGACGACTAAGCGTGAAGAGCTGCAGCTTCAGCAGCGACCTGAAAAGATTCGAGTCAAGCTTAATATAGAAAAGGGAGAGGTGTCATTTTGGGATGGAGGGTTAGGGAAGCACCTGGTCACACTTACACACAATTTTTCAGGTGCGATATTTCCTATTTTTGGTCCCGGCCTCCATAGCTCGCCCATGGCTCTGGTTCCAGGAAAAATAGCTATACACATGTCAACAACCCAAGATAAGGTTGACGTGAAGATGCAAGATTGAAAATCAATGATGAAAAACTTTTAAAAGCAAGAGAAACTCGACAAGCCTTTATCAGTCGATCAGGGGCAACGAGAACATCAAATAAAAGTTTAAAAGATTAAATCTGCCAGTAGATGAAACATCAGTTTAAGTATAAAGATGAAAATAATGACACTGACATAATGTTCGAAGCGTGTGATAAAACACAATGTCAGAAACACAATTTAGAGTGAAATGCCTAAACTTTAAAACATGCAAACCAGCCTGCAAAAGACAGTCAAGATGAAACGTGTTGACGGCGTGCAGAAGACAGAAACCAAGAAGTGATCAAAGGATGACACTTTGTGCCGTAGTGCCTTTGCTGAGGGAAACCGAATCCACTGATCTTTTGGCACCTTGCTAGTGACCGACCAAAGGAGGAAAAAGTAAACTGAATTTGGGATGTCACGCTATGTTGTATCGAAGATGATCGAAAGGTTCTTGCTGTGTTAATATTACTGATATGATAGTCTCATAAATAATTAACAGTGACTGTGACATATGACACCACCAACATAGGTGGTGATATTACAGCTTAATGCGGGCTGCCGTTCAGGCTGTGATTTACAACCACAGTAAGGATGTGGTTATTTATATCAGAGCGATGAAATATCAGCCTGTGGTCCACACACAGACACTCACGCTTTCTGTCTCGTCTCTACTCATAGGTGTATTTTGTTGTTTCTTTCTTTTTTCTTTGTTTTCACCTTGCATTGCATTGATGGAAGATTTCAGGCCGTATTGATTTGTTTATGAGTTCATGGAGTTGCCTTTACTTCACTGCCTTCACTGTTTGTTTTGCACAACAGTTGTCTGGCCCTCTGCACCTCCCTACCCTCGTGTTTTGAGCGTAGTTAATGTGGCCAAACAGAAACAAAACACATGACAAAAACAAAGGATTGGACTGAGAGCTTTATTTTTTTTAACCCTTCAATGAAATAAAGGCGATGATGGTGATTAAGTTTGAAACTTCACTGTTATAAAGTCACTTGCTTCTGGGTTTTAGGGGATGATATTGTAGTTGTTGTTAGCCTTTGATTCATTTGATTTCTGTGAGTAATAGGAATATTTCTTGAAATATACACTTAAATGCGCTTCAAATGTTTTTGGTAATGCTGATGTTTTGGATTAAAATGCAAAATGAAACTGCTGATTGTTGGGATAGTTAGACTGCTATGCTGGCTGTCATTCACTATACTAAGTTCATGCTTAGCAACACTTTGTGATATAAAATATGCTACTACAGTGTGTGTAACCTCTAAACATTAACACTTGTGTGTCGGTCTTCAATTAAAAACTGTTTCAAATTAAATGTGTGTTGAGTTCTTTTCAAAACGTTTGCAAACAGTATGGGGAACTTTATTCGGCAGGGAGCAGATGAGTTCAGCAGTGGTGAAAATAATACTTGTTAATTTGCAGAAAATCAATAAGTGCTTACAGATACCCAAACAAACAAAAAGCAAGAACATAAGAATGCAAATAGATGATCCGCTGCTGAACCTCTAAAGGCATTCACTTTATCCACAAATAAGTGATATAAATAATGAACAAAATATTTCATAAACAACCCTCCGTTTATGGCTTACACAAGATCCAAGTGTAAATCTTGATTGTCTCCGCTGGGTGGCAGTAGTGGGATGGGTCTTTGTGTTGGTCACCGTTGGTTATTGCTCGCCTGCCAAAAAGCACCAAAACACTGGCTTCTCACCACAACATGGTCCGCAGGAGTAGCGTCGATGCTTTTAAAACGTGTCGCTGATAGCTGCAAGCAGTTCCCCGAGGTGTACCATCATTTTGTTATTACATAATGAAGAATTACTCTCAAGAATGACTGATTCTTTTAGGGTCTGCAGCAACCAACGATTGCGCATCTGGATTTGGCCGAGCCGCTACCACTAGCTAGCGGACAGGCTAGCAGAGCAGAATGCTGTAGCGCTCTCCTCTGCAGTGAATCCAATTTAGTATCGACTGGATAGCCAGCTGTCAGTTTGCAGCCCTCACTAGTTAGCTCGTGCAGTAACTGACGTTTAAAGGCCTGCCGAAAATGTAAACCACCATGCGAACAAAGAGACGGGAAATGGTAAGTGTTATTTTGTATCCAGACCAACTGATGAGCTCAGATTAACTGTATTCCGTTTGCTACCTTAGCTTAGCTACCCTTTCGTTAGCTTTGTTGTGATAGCCTGCAGAGACCCTTGCTGCTAATTGTCGTAGGTTCATCCTTTGGCTAGTTTTTTGTAAGAAACCCAGATAATAAAAGTTAAACTGTGTTGTGTGCTATTCTAATGTAACACTGCAGATGTGGATTATCGTCGTTTCACCTTGACGTTTGTGTGGTATGATTTCTGGAGTCGTAATGTTTACGAGCTACTTCCCTGTACACGTTAGCACCATCAGCATAAGAATTTTTGCAATAGCTTTTCTTGAGTCTGGCAATTTGTAGTAATCCTTGTAATCTGATCATTAAGCCTGATTGGTTGTTGCTGCAGGGTTAATGGCATTGCAGTTGACATATGACTCATAGCGCTTTAAATTGGACCCTTTCAGTGGCATAAGACTGAACAGCGAGACCTGAGAACAACTAGGGGGACTTTGATGTCCATAAGGCGTTCCCTTGTATCCAGATCGGATCGTTCAGTTGTTATATGTAGTCGATAAACGAACCTTAAGAGATTGGTCTTCATATGTGCTGAAAATGTTCAAGGTTTGTTATTAGGACACCAACACCAACCGATTCCCACCTTGCTCTTTCCCTTTCCATCTTTCAGGCAGTGCCAGTGATGGCCTCCCCCCTCCCTGTCTCCTTCATACTGGTGGTTCTCCTGTTGGCCAAGTCGCCTTTGTGCCAGGCAGGGGACTGCAAGGGCCACAGGCAGGTTTTGAGGGGACCACCTGGCTATGTGACAGATGGAGCAGGAAACTACTCTGTCAATGGGAATTGCGAGTGGCTCATCAAAGGTGGAGAAAATGGTTTTTGTCATTATTTTTTGTTGTTTTCTGTGATTATTCAAAGTGATATTTATCGAATTCTTCATATTTTCCAGCTCCCAACAACAGTCACCGCATTGTCTTGAATTTCACCTTCATGAACACAGAGTGCACTTATGACTACCTTTTTGTGTATGATGGGGACTCCTACCAAAGCCCCCTGCTAGCCAGTCTGAGTGGCCACACGTTGCCCCAGCCCGTTGAAGCAAAGTCTGGCAAGGTAACCAAGAAAAGATACCACAGCTGAAAGGCCAGGATGATTCTTGAAACTTCATTAGCATTGAATTCTAACTTAATTTGTGTTCACTCTTAAACTGTGTTCCAGATGCTGCTTCACCTCTTCAGTGACGCTAATTACAACCTCCTGGGTTTCAATGCAACTTACACCTTCTCTTTGTGCCCTGGAGCGTGTGGCGGTCATGGTCGTTGTGATTCCTCTACATCAAAGTGCCATTGTCATCAGGGTTGGGGTGGGCCCTCATGTACAACCCCTCTGTGCACTCAAGCTTGTTCTGTGAACGGCCAGTGTGACAAGGTAAGAGTAGGGATAGGGACGATTAAATGAACACACATAAAAAATATATACTATAGTCGCACAGTAACGCGTTTCTCAACCTGATTAGGTTATTCATTTGTGTGCCGTGATGAAACTTTTCATATTTGCTTTCATTCATTTTTCAGAAAGGAGAGCGTTGTCTGTGTAAGCCAGGCTTTGTGGGTCAAAACTGCCAGCTCGGTCTCTATAATGACAGCGGTGCAGGGAAGTGGTGGCGTGTGAGTGAAGAAAACCCCTACACACCTCCCAGGACAGGTTCTGCAGGCGTGTACCTCTCCTCCACAGGAGCCATGTACCTGTTTGGCGGTAAGAGCAACACACAGTTAAATTCCACTGATACAATTTTTCTGCTTAGAAAAACATTTTTAACACACAAGACAACGGCAAGGTTTTTGACTTTGATTCTTTGGTATATGTTAATAATCATAACTCAACACAATTTGTTGCTGTGTTACATATTAACCATCAGTGATGTTGATGTCTTTGTTAGAGCTGAATGTCAATGTCTGAGTCATCAGTCTCATATCTCATTATTGGCTTGTTTGAATTATATTTTGCTTATCTTCTTTGCAGGATTTGATCTGAACAGAGCTCTTGGTGACTTGATCAAATACAATTTTACATCCAACCAATGGGAAAGCAGGTCTTATGGTCATTCACCTGTAAGTGAACATACACTCAAACATGTGCTGTTTTTCTTTCCTTCTGCTATTGCATTTGCTTTGTCATTCTCTATGCAAACAAGTGTCCAAGTTACTGTCAGCACTTTACAATAAATTGATCCTCAAAATGTCACGTAGGCAAGAAATGTAGTTTCCTTAATCAGGAGAATGGATTCAAAGATATCCATTCCAAGATTTTCTCTCAATGACTTGTCAGGCCCCAACTTATCCTCTGACAACCAGGAACTCAGGAACAACTCTGGAATCAGGATTTCTTTTTAAAATAACTTTAAAAGACAATATTAAAACTATAGAGAAGGATTAAAGCCAAAACCTATTACTATTACTTATAACTTATACTAGTTTAACCATTTACTTATGGCCATTTATTGCAATAGCCTAAATGCAAAATCTTAAAAAACAGAAACATATTACTAGCTAATGCAGGACTATACCAGTCTCACAAAGTTGGTCTCTACAGCTGTTTAATATCATTTGTAAAATTTTAATACAAATGCTCAATTTTTTCACTCCAACAACTCAGTTAATGCAGTCCATTATTCACACTTTTTAAACATTTTATTTTATGCTTCTCTCTGGTTACTGTCCAAACGTACGACCTAATCTCAACATGGCACAGCTGTTTAACCAGTTTCTGACAGTTAGCACCTCTTACACTTATTTGAAGTGTGGCTGAAGGGCACATGGTAGCTAGTGCTCTGTGATGCAGTCATCCAGTGGCAAAAGACTGGCAGACATGCAGACATCTGCACAGATCCTTAAGGTCACCATCTAGTGTTAAAATTTCCATCACTTGAATTTAAGTAGATCCTAGCATACTTGTGGATATCAAAACTTTTAACATGCCTTTCTTGCTTTCATTTATTTATTTATTTATTTATTTATGTATTTATTTATTTATTTATTTTTGTTGTTCAGTGCTGATTGACCGTATTTATTTAATGCCACTTTGTGGTGATAGAGTATTACATTCTACTGATTGCTTGTTAAAAACAAGGTAAATCGATAAAGTCAAGAATATTTGCTTATTTTTCTGTAAATAATGTTGTAACTGTTTAAGAATTTATTTTTTAATTTATCGAACCTGTTTATGACAAATGTGCATTTGTAGTTTTTATAGAAATCAGTTTATTGCAGTGTATACTCTGCTCACTCACTTTTTTTTAATATATCCTATTTGTTTGCACATGTAAACATAGTCGATGGGAATTCTAGCATTCTCATTTTTTGGTTTAACATCTCAATCGTATTCCTTTCCTTCGTGCTCTCTTTGGCTCTCCTACTCTGTCAGGTGGCTCGTCATTCCCACACAGCAGTAGAGTATATGGGTAAAATGGTTGTCTTTGGAGGAGAGCTAGCCAACGGCTCCCTGGCCAATGATGTGTGGATGTACCGGCCTCTCAATGATGACTGGCAACAGCTTGGCTTTTCCACTTCACGTGGTGCTCCTAAACTGGCTAATCACGCTGCGGCTATAGTAGACAGTTATCTCTATGTGTTTGGAGGTGGGTTCGCATGTATACTGTCACGTTGCACTTTGTCTTTTTTTATATCAGCATTTTTAATCCACTAAGAAACGAACAAACCCAAATTTGTTTCCCAGGTCGTACTGAGGAGGATATGTTTTCCTCGACTCTGTATCGGTTCGGCCTGCATGGCTCTGGACGGTGGGAGACGGTTCAGCCCACAGGTGGGAAGCCACCTGCCACTGCTGGGCACTCCATGGTCTTCCACGGCCCTTCCAGGACATTACTTGTCTATGGAGGGCACAGGCCTACCACTGCCAGGTGTGTACCTTCTCATACATTAGAAGGTAGAGGTTGAGAGGAGAGTGGGAATCTGTCTTTTATGTATAAGACCACATCACACTCACTTAAACATTGATTTCCTAAGTTTATTAATTATACTATTAGTTTAGTCTATGTTATTTTATCAATCCCTCCTGCTAGTGATGCACTAGCATCACTGACTTTTGCTGACATTTTGTGTAAGCAACACACAATCTGTTCCCTAGACAGGCTCATTGTCATCAATGTCCACTTGAGCTTTTTAAGTCAGTATTGGACCAATATCTCATCATCTCATCCCAACATAATAAGATATATTTTATCCCAAGATTTAATTCTTTTGTGATAACTTGCTACACAAAGTTAGTTAAGTGCTTCAGAAAACTCCAGGAAGTGGGGACTTTTAAAAAACGGCATCTTTATAGACAATAGAAATATACATACTGTATATGTTTCTTAGGTTTAGTGTCAGGGTGAACAAAACAGACGTGTTCCATGTGGATCGACGATTTTGGACATCCTTCCGTTCGCGTTTCGCAGCAACTGGCCCAAGAGAGCGAGCTTTCCATTCAGCCACTGTCATTGGAAACTACATGGTTGTCTACGGTGAGTCCTGAGATAATTAGCAGAGTTTTTTTCATAATCAGTCCAGCCATGTTTATATTTATCTCTGTTTGTTTGTCTTGCAGGAGGAAATGTGCACATTCATTTCCATGAGGAAAAGTGCTATGATGAGGAAATCTTTTTCTACCATCTGGGTTGTCACCAGTGGGTCTCGGCAAAGGAGAAACTCAGTGAGTATGAAAGTGAACAAAACAGCCGACTTCTAGATTGCACCTTACGTGTTTGATTTATTTTTCTAGCACATTATATTTTATTTGGTCTTGAAATGGTTGTGATTAGACAGCCAAATAAAGTCCACTTTGTATATGTAGATGAAATAAGCACTAAATGTCTTTATGCTCCACTGTGAGTATATTTGTACAAACCTAAGGGACAATCAGAAGATTTGGGGCTAAAATCTGTTTGAGATCTGAGCAGGTTGCACAAATGCACAAGTTTATTTTTACTTCTCCTTTTTACTTCAACTTTTTTTATTTTCACCATCTTCAGTTTTTTCATGAGTGGGTAGCCTCTTGCCAGAACTCTGAAATGCAAAGGCACATGCAGTTTTTTCTTGTTGTTTTACATTTGTTTGTTTATTTAAGGTCCATTTTAAACACCATCCATCTTAGTGATTGTTACCTCTGCATGTGAAGTGGTCACAGAGCTGTCATATTTTTCCAAGGTGGTGATGCTGTGAGGGGGCGTTACTCACATGTTGCTGCAGTGATGGAGGGACGAGTGTTGCTGGTTGCTGGAGGTTACAGTGGCATTGCGCGTGGAGACCTTGTGGCTTACAAAGTTCCCCTTTTTGTCAGTAGCGACCAAGGTGACAGGGTGAGTGAAAGTGCTGTAAACCAATAGTATTTGGAAGACTGTCTGTGGCTGGAAGAATCTCAGTGGTTGAAACTTATGTTGACTAAGAGCATCTAATGATAATGAAATTGTTGTGTTTATTTGTTTCATCATCAGGATGCTGTTTGTGCTGAGGCAGTAGATGAAAATATGTGCCTGAAGAACCCAGAGTGCAGCTGGTGTGAAGGCCGCTGTCGAGAGTACCAGCCCACTAACCCGGTAACGCTTCTCTCAGACTTTGTGTTAAATTGTAACAATGCCTGTTTTTTTTGTTTGTTTTTTTTTGGGGGGGGGGATCCATTTCTACGTTTTCAGAAATCTAATCCTTTCCTTTTCAGACTGTTTGTTTAGGTATAGCTAAAGTGCAAATTCTGTTTTCTGGTCGCAGTGTGGAAGTACTGGTTGCTTGGGCCTTGCTCGCTTCCTGTCTGACTGCCAGTCCTGTCTGGTGTTCAGTGGCACTCCAGCTTCTCTGGCCCGTGCCCCTGGTGAATTTGGCTGGTGTGTTCAGAATGAGTCCTGCCTACCAGTGTCAGGTGAGTCCCAGGGAGGGAGGAATGAGGGCAGACGAAAAGGGTCAAGACTGGAAAATGATGTTGGGAGTTGACATGGGAGGGACGTAATTGACTCGTGTTTGGTGTGTTTCAGAGGTGAAGTACAGTGACTTGGCTATACCCAGCTGAGACTGGACAGGTTCCTCAAACCACAGTTTGACTCGCCTGTCTAGTCACATACTTCTGGTGCAGTGAGGTCATTTTACTCCTTCAGAACACACGTCAAACAAGACTCACCAATTACATTCATTTCAGTACAGTGGTGCACAGTAGAAAGCTGCTGTAATATGAGATTTAAGAGGCCCGATGTGTGGGGGTATTTTAGGGGTTTTTTTTGTGCATGTGCTGACCTTTCCCTCTCGGTCTCACAGAGCGAAGTGCGTGCCGTGTGGACCAGATCTCAGGGGCGTACGGCTGGTGGGGGGAGCGTACCCTTTTCCTAACCTCCCTCCACTCCTGTCGCACCGAGAACTATGTCCCGGGACTGCACCTGCTCACCTTCCAGCACCCCCGCAACGACTCCCAGCCTGACCAGGTATGGAGTCCAAATGTTTTGACTTTACCAGTTGAGCCTGTAACTGCTTCCCTCTCTGCTTATACTTACTCCTCCTTCCTGCCACCAATATTGCATTCGAGCTTGGATATAATGATTCTATTTTTGTTAGTTTTTCTTTGTGCTTTATGCTTTTTAACCTCGTCATGTCTCTTTTTCTTTTTCTCTGTTTGCTTTGGGTAGAAAGGATATTTTTGTTCAAGTTGTTTGTGAAACTTTGTGGAGCAGTTAGTAGAGAATAGTGCCTCTGTTGATGTGTTTCCACTTCCATCATCCTCCACTGTCCTCCATCCTCCTCACCCCTCACATTAGGTAACCATCCTCCGCAGCGCCACCATCATGCTTGGCCCCACCACAGAAATGGACGTAGCCTTACAGTTTAGGGGGTTTGTCCACCCATTGTGGGGCGGGCCTCCACCTGCACCCCCTCCTACAGAGACAGTCTCCATGTGGGCTCGCATCCAGAGGCTTCACTTTGAGGCTCGAATGGCAACAGGACCCAACTCCAGCCAGATGGTGAGGAGAAGTGCATGTCAGCTGGAATTTCTTTGTCTCTTTCTTTACAGCATAATTCTTTAGAGGATTATTTGTAGTAGATTTGATAATAAATTAAAATAATTTCAATTTCATATGGCCAAACATTGGAACTGTTGGAATGCTTAAGAATTGTCGGCGAAAGCCAATATCCTTGTCCCCAGGGCTCAATATTGTTATGAAACACTATTGTTTTATCCATATTTTCTTCATGTCCATATTTTGTGCATTGTGAACCCATTTGCTGATCAGGAGGTGGTGGGTCACTGGGCAGCTCAGCAGGAAAAGGAGCTGAAGCTCCTGACTCGACCAGATGGGAGTCGACTTTTCTCTAACCTCACTCGGGGAAACCATTACCTTGTTCAGGCGGAGGGCTACCTGAACAACTCGGGCTCAGGACAAACAAGTGAGATGGCCTTGATCTGGAACAGAACGTTGCCTGGAGGAAGTGTGAGTTTAACTTTAGCAGCAAAACTAATTTATGCAAAATTCTTTTGTGATTTTTCTTAGATCATGAAACAAAAGCATAGTTTTAATACCCTTTCCTTTATATCAGAATCAGAATACTTTATTGATCCCTGGGGGAAATTATTTTTTGTTACAGTGCTCCATTATAAACCAACATTAAGACAAGACAGACAATACACTAACTAAGAATAGTACAATATATACATATATATACATACATACATAAGTCACTCAAATATCTTGTGATATCTCCTTCTAGGAGATCTCCTTCCTATTCTCGGAGCCGTACCGCTCAGGTTCCTGCTCAGGGTACATGTCCTGTCTGGCCTGCCTGTCAGACCAGTCTTGTGGCTGGTGCCCGTCTTTGTCCCGCTGTCTGCTGCGTGACAGCCCAGACCTCGAACCCTGCCCTGAGGGGCTGAACAGTGAAGGGAAGATGGAAGGTCAGCTCCATCTGCTGTTAGCACCCCAGCACTGCACCATGTGTGAAGAATACAGAGACTGCTCTGCTTGTACTCAGGTATAACACAGATGCACATAAAAACTGACATTATCTGTCATTATTCTGACTTGTATACCATAACTGTATTCTTGACTCATGCTGTGCTAACTTTGATTGTAGGACCCTTATTGTGAGTGGCAGATAAACTCCAGCAAGAAAGGCGACTACCAGTGCAGTCGGCGAGGAAGAGTAGATGGATCCATACGTGATCCAAGGGGGTGTCCTAAAGTGTGCAACCAGTGAGTTGAAAAATAATATTCATTTTACATATTTTCGGTCATACAAACATCTCCAGCTCATCTTTTCTACTCTACTTTCACTTTCTTTTACAGGAGAAAGACATGTGGTGAATGCCTTTCCAACTCCAGCCAGTGTGCGTGGTGTGAATCTGCTCAAGCCTGCTTCTATTTTGCTGCCTACCTCACAAAGTACCCCTATGGAGAGTGTAGGGATTGGTATGACAGGTAAGATGAGAACATTGTTAAGATATTTTTGTTTTTTCCTTTTGTTTTATTTATAATCATTATAAATACTATAATAATATAGTCATCATGTCTATAATGCTGTAATGACTATAATCATTTTCTTTTTTACATTTTAAATGTAAAGTCATGCTTAACATAATCAAATGACTCATGAATACCTAAGAGTAAGTAAGTCAGTAAAGTCATCATATTAAATATTTTGTAAGATAAGATAACCGTTATTAGTCCCAGCAGAAAGTGGACAGTGCAAAGTTATATAGCAAAAATTAAAAACCCATAGTCATCAGCATTTAAGCGGTTTCCCTGGTTACGCGCTCTCATCTCTTTATTTGTCCAAAGGTTTCTTTGCCTTTTTCTGGGTGTTAGCAACTGCACAGTTGGACTGGCATTACATAATTGGCTCTGACATTTCAAGACTGTTCCTACTGTATTTTTATCCTGTGAAATGATGAAATGTGTTTGACTGCCTCTAAAAATTCAAGTTTTGTTCTTATGCTCATCCCTAAGACTACTGCTGGTCAGGGCTCCTGCTTGTACCTGTCTTATTTATAATTTACTTCTTACTATGTCTAATGGAAAATAAGTTCATATTGCTTTTTCTGAGCCTTATTATTATGATTTGTAGTACTACTACTAGTAGTAGTAGTATTTCCCTTGCATGGCCAGGTCAACACAGACTAACAACTCCACTTCAATTTAAATTGCAACTTTCACCTCATAATCAGCTGTGAGTGTAATTTCTGCTAATAGCAGCAAGCACCCTTTCATTTGGTCACTGTATTCATCCATCCATCCATCCATCCATCTTCATCCGCTTTATCCGAGGCTGGGTCGCGGGGGCAGCAGCCTAAGCAAAGAGGCCCAGACCTCCCTCTCCCCAGCCACCTCCTCCAGCTTATCCGAGGGAACACCAAGGCTTTCCCAGGCCAGCCGAGAGATATAATCTCTCCAGCGTGTCCTGGGTCTGCCCCGGGGCCTCCTCCCGGTGGGACATGCCCGGAACACCTCACCCAGGAGGCGCCCAGGAGGTATCCTTGTCAGATGCCTGAACCACCTCAGCTGGCTCCTTTCGATGTGGAGCAGCAGCTGCTCTACTCTGAGCCCCTCCCGGATGGCCGAACTTCTCACCCTATCTCTAAGGGAGAGGCCAGCCACCCTTCGGAGGAAGCTCATTTCTGCCGCTTGTATCCGCGATCTCGTTCTTTCGGTCACTACCCACAGCTCATGGCCATAGGGTAGGGACGTAGATTGACCGGTAAATTGAGAGCTTCGCTTTTACACTCAGCTCCCTCTTCACCACGACGGACCGGTGCAGCGTCCACATCGCCTCTGTCAGTGTGCCCCAGGGCAGCTGTGGCTACAATGTAGCTTGCTATCGCCAGTGTGTGAATGTGTGTGTGAATGGGTGAATGACTGAATGTGGTGTAAAGCGCTTTGGGGTCCTATGGACTAGAAAAGCGCTATACAAATGCAGGCCATTTACCATTTACCATTTACATCACTGCAGCCGCAGCCCCAATCCGTCTGTCGATCTCCTGCTCCCTTCTCCCATCACTCGCGCACAAAACCCCGAGATATTTGAACTCCTCCACTTGGGGCAGGAACTCATCCCCGACCCGGAGTGGGCACTCCACCCTTTTCCAGCTGAGAACCATGGCCTCAGATTTGGAGGTGCTGATCCTCATTCCCGCTGCTTCATACTCGGCTGCGAACCGTTTCAGTGCGAGCTGGAGGCCCTCACCCGATGAAGTCAACAGAACCACATCATCCGCAAAAAGCAGAGATGAGATTCTGAGGCCACCAAAGTGAAAGCCCTCAGCCACTTGGCTGCGCCTAGAAATCCTGTCCATAAAAATTATGAACAGAACCGGTGACAAAGGGCAGCCCCGGCAGAGCCCATCACCCACCGGGAACGAGTCCGACTTATTGCCGGCAATGCAAACCAAGCTCTTGCAACAGTTGTATAGGGATCGAATGGCCCGTAGCAATGGGCCAGACACCCCATACTCCTGCAACACCTCCCACAGGACACCCAGGGGGACACGGTCGAATGCCTTCTCCAAGTCCACAAAACACATGTAGACTGGTTTGGCAAACTCCCATGCACCCTCAAGTATCCTTGAGAGGATAAAGAGCTGGTCCTGTGTTCCGCGACCAGGACGAAAACCGCATTGTTCCTCCTGTATCCGAGGTTCGACTAGCGGACGAACTCTCCTTTCCAGCACCCTGGCATAGACTTTCCCAGGGAGGCTGAGGAGTGTGATTCCCCCTGTAGTTGGAACACACCCTCCGGTCTCCCTTCTTAAAGATGGGGACCACCACCCCGGTCTGCCAGTCCAGGGGTACGGCCCTGATCTCCACGCAACATTGTAGAGGCGTGTCAACCAGGACAGCCCTACAACGTCCAGAGCCTTCATGAACTCGGGGAGGACCTCATCAACACCAGGGGCTCTGCCACCAAGGAGTTGTTTAACTGCCTCACTGACCTCGCCCCTGGAAATTGGCAGGTCATTCCCCTCATCCCCAGACTCTGCTTCCTCCTCGGAAGACGTGTCAGTGGGATTAAAGAGGTCCTCGAAGTATTCCTTCCACCGCCTGACAATTTTCTCAGTCGACATCAGCAGCGCTCCGCCAGCACTATACACAGTGCAGGTAGAGCACCGCTTTCCCCTCCTGAGACGCCTGACAGTTTGCCAGAATCTCTTCGAGGCAGTCCGAAAGTCTTTTTCCATGGCCTCTCCGAGCTCCTCCCACACCCGAGTTTTTGCTTCAGCCACTGCCCGAGCCACATTCCGCTTGGCTTGTCGATAGCTGTCGGCTGCCTCCGGAGTCCCACAGGCTAACCAAGCCCGATAGGACTCCTTCTTCAGCCTGGTGGCTCCCTTCACCTCTGGTGTCCACCATTTGGTTCGGGGATTACCACCACGGCAGGCACCAACCACCTTGCGGCCGCAGCTCAGTGCAGCAGTTTCAGCAATGGAGACGCTGAACATGGTCCATTCGGACTCAATGTCCCCAGTCTCCCTCGGAATGCTGTTGAAGCTCTGCCGGAGGTGTGCGTTGAAGATCTCGCGGACTGGGGCCTCTGCTAGACGTTCCCAGCACACCCTCACTACGCGTTTAGGTGCACCGGGTCTGTCCAGCATCCTCCCCCGCCACATGATCCAACTCACCACCAGGTGGTGATCAGTTGACAGCTCAGCCCCTCTCTTTACCCGAGTGTCCAAAACATATGGTCGCAGGTCTGGTGATACGATTACAACGGCCTACGGCCTAGAGCGTCCTGGTGCCACGTGCACTTATGGACACTCTTATGTTCGAACAAGGTGTTCGTTATGGCCAAACTGTGATTTGCACAGAAGTCCAATAACAAAACACCGCTCAGGTTCAGATCAGGGAGGCCGTTCCTCCCAATCACACCCCTCCAGGTCTCGCTGTCGTTACCCACGTGAGCATTGAAGTCTCCCAGCAGGACAACAGAGACTCCAGGTGGAGCACCTTCCAGCACCCCGCCGCGTCTCACCAGGGGCAACTCCAGACTGAGACAGAGTCCAGCCCATCTCCAGGAGACTGGTTCCAGAGCCCAAGAGGTGAGCCCGACTATATCTAGCCGGTACCTCTCAACCTCACGCACTAACTCAGGCTCCTTCCCCACCAGAGAGGTGACATTCCATGTCCCTATTACCAGTCTTGGTAGCCGGGGATCAGTCCGCCAGGGCCTCCGCTCCTGGCCGCCATCCGGCACACAATGCACCCGACCCCTATGGCGCCTGCGGGAGGATGGGCCCATGTCTCCTCTTCGGGCTGTGCCCGGCCGGGCCCCATGGACTAAGGCCCAGACGCTCGCCCTCGGGCACCCTCCCCGGGCCTGGCTCCAGGGCGGGGCCCCGGTAACCCTATCCCGGGCAGGGTAAACTGTTCCCTCGATGTTCTCTTCATAAGGGTCTTCTGAATCGCTCTTTGTCTGGTCCCTCACCCACAACCAATTTGCCATGGGAGACCCTACCAGGGGGCAAAAGCCCCCAGTCAACATAGCCCCTGGGATCCCTGGGACACACAAACCCCTCCACCACGATAAGGTAGCGATTCACGGAGAGGCTGTATTCATGTAAACTCAATTTAAAACAAGGATTTTGGATTTGGTATCAAAAGCAGTTGCCAGTATTTGATTAAAAGTGGAAGGTACTGAAGCGTCAGCCCTGAAGAGAGAATTTTTTTTCTTAACTTTCCAAATGCTTTCACATGCAGTAATATACTCGCATTAGATGAGCAAAAACACAAGAAACAACACATTTAGATTTTGCCAGACAGTTGAATTGACCCTTTAATGGCAATCAATAATAAAATATTATTTTTTTGCTTGTCAGTGTTCACTCAGTTCCCCAGTGTAAGCAGTGTTCAGCTTTAAACACATGTACAGAGTGCCTGAAGACTTTTCAGTGTGGCTGGTGTGGTGACTACAATAATCCCACAATTGGAAAGTAAGTACAGCAAACCCATAACAACACAAAAAAGTATACAGATTCCCAGAACTGCATATAAGGCAAATGCAATCTTTATAGTATCAGGTTGCTGATAAGTTAACACTCATTGTGATTTCTGTGTGTATTTCGTATTTTCTGCCCTTCTTTTCAGATGCTTGAGGGGAGACTGGGCAGGAATGGATGATCCATCAGTGTATAACTGTAGTGTGGCTGTGGCTGAAGCTCGGGCTGCAAAGTGAGATATCTCTCATCATGTTTCTTGTACATATATCCTGAACAAACTGATAGCCAGATGTGTGTGTAGTATATCAGTCCAAGTTTACATTTGTCTTTCTTGCTTCTCTAGCCCTGAACCCCAAACTTCAGCCCCACCTCGCCCCCTAGAAATGGAGATGGAGTTGGAGCATTTGAGTGATGAAGAGCAAGATGCAATCTGGGCCTATCCCACATGTCCTGATGTAGAGGAATGCAGGCTGGGCCTCCACAACTGTCACCCCTCTGCTACCTGCATCAACACTCCCACTTCATATGAGTGCCATTGTGAGAGAGGATTCACAGGGGATGGCACACTGCACTGCAACCAAACGTAAGTGCATTAAAATACAGTAATCCACGAATTCCTTCTTTAAATCTCTTAATAAAATCTTTTTATTCGTCTTGCTCATTGAGTTATCTTCCTTCGTCCCACAGCTGTTACAATGAGTGTCGTGAGGGCCAGTGTAGCGGCAGCCCACGGTTTGAGTGTGAATGCGCCCTGGGCTGGACATCTGATCCCGCTACTCTGGTTCTGAGTGGCGTAGAATGTGATGTTGACTGTGGCTGCAACTTCCACTCCACCTGTATTACTGCTCCAGGGATCTGTGATGAATGCCAAGGTCAGATTTTGATAAAGGGATTATAGTGATTTGATTTCAGTCACTATTCATAAAACTGAAACTGTGGGAGGCATTTTGGTGTTTGATAGATAAAGGCTGTCGTGTTGTTTATTGGTTAACATTCACTTGCTTCACTTTCAGACTGGACTACAGGGCCTCACTGTGAGCACTGCCGTCCAGGTAGCTTTGGCTCAGCCCTGGCTGGTGGCAGCGGCTGTGTTCCCTGTGAGTGTAACGGACACGGCGACTCTCTCCAGGGATACTGTCACAACCAGACAGGCCAGTGTTACTGCACCCACAACACTCAGGGACCACACTGCGAGTCCTGTCTGCCTGGCTACTATGGAGATCCCAGGTAAAGATCTTCACTATTTTGCTGAGTAGGAATAATTTCCTTGAATGATTTTCAGTGTATTCTGTGATCGTGACTTGTCTATGCTATCCTGTACCATCTAGGAACAATGGAACATGTTACCGCCAGTGCCAGGGCCGCTCTGTCCTGCTGTCCTCCACTTCCTCCACCACCATTCCCCTGTCCTCTTCTTTGGGGTGGCGGAGTGGCACAGAGGGGAAAGGTGGACTTTCTCATTGCCTGTGGGTCCTCTCTGTGACTGAAAACTTGGCACCCTGTCTGCCCAGACAGTTTTGTCCCCCAGTAGCTCTCACACTACACCCAGACTCTCATACCCATTGTAAAGTGAGTTCAAATAAACACAAATTACTTAACAGCTCACTGTACCTGAAACTGTGTTCATGACATTCACGATGCTTTATTTTTCAGAGTTCGTATGTCTATGTGTTCGATGGCCTGCCTCGTTTTCTGGGTAACGGAGTCGTACATTCTGATCACAATCTAATTGGAGCATTTTGTGGCACCACGAGGACTCAGCCTATCACAGTGGAGGCCACTTCAGGTTTATCTTTAACTCATTGATTAATAAATACACAGTTTAGACTACAAAACCAGTTTACATATACACAATCACTCAGCATCGTATAATCGTCTCTTCTACCTCCAGGTGTGATCTCAGTCTACTTTGAAGCCAACGTCACTTCAGACAGACCTCAAGGCTTCAATGCATCTTTCTGGGTACGACGGTGTCAGCAGAGCTCTGATGAGGATGAAGATGGATCTGTATGTCCAGGTGGAGCCCAGTGCCAGGGTGGGCTCTGCCAGTGCCCTCAGGGATATGGGGGACCACATTGTGACCGGCTAGTGTGCCCACAGGATTGTGGAATAGCAGAAGGAAGAGGAACTTGTAATATAGTAAGAGCTGTGAACTTTTTTTTTTTTTTAAGTTTGCTTTTCTTAAATTTCCAAGTGTCTCTTTTTTCAAAAGTAAAACTTAATTAAATATACTGTGACATTTTTTATTTAGTGCCTTTGTAACGCTCATGAAAACATATTTCTAGTTGTGTACTTGATAATTTTCGTGTTTTTGTTTTTTTTGTTAACTTTCTTTTGTTTGTTTGTTTGGTTGGTTTTTGAGGGTTTTTTTGTTTAGGAAGTCAGTTTTAAAAAAATTATAAAATAAAACACAGAACATTAACCAGCATAACTCTGTTTGTCTTAGTCTCTGGGAGTGTGCGTGTGCTCAGAGAGCTGGGTTGGGTCAGACTGCTCTATTCCTCGAGACTTCAACAGCTTGGTGTGGGAAACCTTACTGGACACACAGATGACTGTGGTAAGGACCAAAGAAAAACAAACGAGAACAATACTGAAGTGTGCATGGCTGACACAATGCAGCACACACAAATAAACATTGTGCTTTCCCCCCAACAGAACCAGGCCCACAGGTTCCTCCACAGGATGGGACACTCTCTGGTGTCTGGACCACAGGGCAACCTCTGGATGTATGGAGGGCTTTCTCTGACAGAAGGAATTCTGGGAAATGTCTATAGGTAAGAAAGTGCAACAACAGTCTATAAATGCTTAGACAAAGAGCTTGTAAGAATCAATTTTCAGTAGTATTCATGTTTCAGGTTGGGGCACATGTGACTCAGGAGCTAAAGTAGGTTGTCTATTGGAAGGTGAGAGGTTTGATACCTGGCTACTCTAGTCTTCATGTCAAAGTATCTTTGGGTAAAATACTGAAGCCCAAGTTGCACTTGATGAATCTATCAGAGTGAGTGTGTATGAATGCTAGGTTATATGCACTCAAATGCATGTGTGTTTGAATGGGTGAATGGGTATGGTAGTAGAAATGCATTTGGAGTGCTCAGAGTAGAAAAATGCCATTTCAGGCAACAAGCCCATCCATTTGTGAAAACTACTGAAAACCTTCTGTCTTATTACTGTGAAAGTGTCATGTGTTTAACTCCTTGAAGGAGTTTGTTCATATTTGGGACAAACCTTTGTTCAACTTGTAACTCCGAATAAGTTACATTTTGATTTTGGTTTTATGGAATTGGTAACACGAATGTTGAATCTTGAAATGCATTGCTTTCTTTGCAGCAGCATCTTAAACATTTTGAAATATAATCTTCAACATTTTAATCTATCACAATCACCTTTATTGGCATAATAATAATAATATTCTGAGACTGTAGCATAGGAACAATAAAACTTACATAACCCTTTTGCACATAGCTTGGCGTAGGCATCCAGCAACAAGTTGGTTAGGTAATCTCACAGTCACGTAGTGCAGTGTTGCCTCTGTATGTGTGTAATAATTCCTTCTGGTTGGTTTAGATATTCTGTGTTGGAACGTCGTTGGACACAAATGTTGACAAGCTCTGTGGAAGAAGGGTCGATGCCAAACCCTCGCTACCATCACGCCTCTGCAATGCTGAGTCATGAGTCTGGCGCTGGAGCCAATCATAACTTTATGTTGGTAGTAGGTGGGGTCACACAAGATGGCGTTTCCATGGATACCTGGACTCTCAATCTCAGCAGTTTAGTCTGGAGAGAGCACAAGGTTGGTATCTGACTTGATATGGAAATAAAGAATATGTGAAAAATCTTTTTTTTCTTTAACGAATTAATTTTGTTCTGCTGACAGAGCACAGTGCTTCCTCCAGTGGCAGGTCACACTTTAACTGTACGGCGAGACTGCTCTGTGCTGTTGATTGGCGGTTACTCTCCTGAAAATGGTTTCAATCACCATTTACTTGAGTTCAACCCTCAGTCTGGAAACTGGACCATTGCCCCCCACACTGGCACACCACCTACAGGTTTTTGAAGCCTTTCATAATGTCAATAACTCACTGATGCACCGCTTATTGTTATAACAATACAGAATCACATTGTGAAAATGCTTTTTAAAAAGAAACAAATATAGCTCTAAACACTCTTTTCATTGCACATAAACCTATTTTACTTGCTTTGTTCTTGAATCAGGTTTGTATGGCCACACGGCAGTCTACCATGAACAGACTGATGCCATCTATGTCTTTGGAGGCTACCGCTTTCACGTGGAAAGTGTAGAGCCATCTGCTGAGCTCTACAGCCTGTATTACCCCAACCTCACCTGGTCTTTGCTGGCCACCTCTCAGGGTATTAAGGTAAGAAGTTGGAAAATCCAAGCAGTTGACATCCATCCATCCACTTTAGAAAGATAACTTCTGGATTCCTGCTGTGTCATCTCTCTCCTGTGTAGCCCCTGTCCCGTTTCTTCCATGCTGCTGCACTGATTAAAGACACTATGGTGATTGTGGGCGGCAGGACAGAAGCAGAAGACTACAGTAACTCTGTCTCTCTGTACCAGATCAACTGTAACACCTGGATACAACCAGGTAACTATACATTTCTAGCTGCAGGTTAATTTGTAAATCATAAAACATCATAGGCTAATCTCTTCTCGTGTTTTTGTTTTAGTGTCAGCTGTTGGAGATCCAGTTAATGGTTCGGTGTCCCTTGCTATGACGAGCTGGGGCGGTCGTCTCTTCCTGTCAGGAGGCTTCAATGGCGTCACCCTTGGCAGACTCCTAACCCTGTCTGTGCCCTCTGACCCCTGCGCCCTTCTTCCCACACCAGAGGCTTGCAACACCACCACAGGCAGCTGCATATGGTGTAGAGGGAGCTGTGCTTCTTCTGACACTGCTGAGAGGTAACACGTTGTTTGACAGCAACTCTGAGCTTGAAGTTATGTGCAGCTATGAAATAAAATGCATATGACATTCACTTCTGTTCCTTGTTCTCCATCAGAATGGGATGCTTCACTGGACAGTCTCCCTGTTCTCCAACCCCTCGTGAGCCAGACCAATGTCGCAGACTCAAGACATGCAGTGAATGCCTTGCACGACACCCTAAAACATTTTCCAGTCAATCCCAGGTAACATGTAATGCCCCTTCTCAAACACAGTTAATCACTCAAAGAGAGACCGTTACTGTGAACTAAAGTCTGTTCTTAATAAATTCCCAGCCTGTTTTACAGTGTAAGTGGTGCACAAATTGTCCAGAGGGGGCTTGTATCAGCAGCTCTCTCAGCTGCACAGCTGTACATGACTGTCGAATCAACCAGAGAGAGATCTTCCTGTCCAGCAACTGCACTGAGACTAGCTGTGAGGCTTCTGACTGCCCCAAGTGTACAGCTTCTGGAAAATGCATGTGGACTCGCCAGTTCAAACGCACAGGTACCCAGGTTCAGATGATGTGTTGGTGTTACAGAAAATGAATTTTATGATTAATAAATATTTTCCAATAAGAAATGTCGACCCCCTTCTCTTCTTTTTTTCCCTTCTCCAGGCGAAACGAGGCGCATCTTGAGTGTGAATCCCACTTATGACTGGACATGTTTCAGCTACGCTCTGCTCAACGTCTCACCCATGCAGGTGGAGTCATCCCCTCCTCTGCCGTGCCCTCCGCCATGCCACAGTCTCCATAACTGCAGCCTTTGTCTGAGCTCCAATGGCTCTGATGGGGGCTGGCAGCACTGTGTGTGGAGCATGGCCCTGCAGCGGGTAAGATTGTCATCATCATATGATCATGTCACAATATCACAGCTATAGCAATGCAATTAAAGAATAACTTAAAAAAAGAGCTACTTCAACAACCTCTAACAAAGCTCAATATGCAAGAAAATAGTTCCAACTGAAGGTGGAAACGACCAGTTGAAGCCAAAAAACCCACTAACAAGTGCAAACAGGATGTGAAGGGGGCAATATTAGCGATCGGTGTTGTACTGTCAATGTGTGAAAGACCCGCTCTACCCAGTGTCGCCGTAGCACTCGCTAATTTCACTCGCAGGTTGTACATGACAGAAAGACCAAACAGTGGATGTAGTTGTCTTTTATTTGGCTAAAGATATGATGCAATACAGATTGTAGTGAAAGGGGCTTTGACCAGCTGGTTAAGACTTTACTCAAGAAATGATATCCCAGGTAGAAAACATTTTTCAGTTTCTCATGTAACAAAGTAGTGGTTTACATGTTCTCCTAACAAGTAGCAGATCTCTATCCCAATTCTGGGTGGATAGTTTTATGGTTGCATCAGGAAGAGTGTCTAATGTAAAAAATCTACCAGATCAAACATGATGAGCCACTGTGGCGACTCCTTGTAAGTGAGGGAGCAGTTGAAATTAGCTCTGATAATGCATTATTTAACAGTAGCTAAGCTACATTTTTGTGCTTAGGTTTTACTTTACTCTCACTGGATGTGGTGCTGTGTCACTACTATTGTACTATGTTGCTGCTACCTCTGGCACCTTGTTTTAGTAGATTGCTAAGGTTAGCATCAGTGATAGTAGCTCATTGGAAGGAAGGATAGAAAATGCAGTTCATTTACTTACACTTATAAATGTTGCTGTGCGCAACCATCATTAAAATGTTCCTATATTTTTTATGTTGTAGTGTTATCATTAAAACATATGTTTTCTGAAAATATTGTGACATAACTTTGAGGCCGTATCACCCACCCCTGATTGGAATGTTGGACTTTAAGTTAATTTATTTTCTTTTTAATTTAACTGAGCAAATCTCTTTCCCCTTCCTGTAGTGCATGAGCCGATCTTTTCTGCCCCTCCGGTGTGAGGCAGGCCAGTGCGGTCGACTGCTTTCTAGGGGAGACTCCTGCTCTCCCCAGTGCTCCCAGCTCACTCAGTGCTCCCAGTGCATTGCTAGGCCTCAGTGTGGTTGGTGTTCTTCTCGCGGGGGCAATGGAGCTGGACGCTGCCTACAGGGAGGACTTGATGGTGAGAACTATGTTAAATTTATGGTTTTGAAGAAGCTGAGCATCTTGGCATGTTATGAGTGGATTGTTTTGTTATTTATCAGCATACCTCTGTGTCTTTCTCTCTCCCCCCCCTCCACAGGTGTGAGTGAGGGTGTCTGCCCTTTGACAAACAGCAGCTGGTCTTTTCTCCATTGTCCAGAGGAGGATGAATGCGCCAACGGTCATCACAACTGTAACAGCACTCAGGACTGCCACGATCTGCCACAAGGATACCACTGCACCTGCAAACAGGGTTACATACTTAGCAGGTAATATAAGAGGATAGTTTGAACTTTATTGTGTAGTGACTGAAGAAGTTCACTGAAATCTCCGCTTTTTGCGTCCTTCTGTGCAGTATTTCTGGTCAGTGTGAGCCAGTGTGTGCACAAGGCTGTGTGAATGGGACATGCACATCCCCTGGAGTTTGCCAGTGTCACTTTGGCTTTGTAGGGGATAACTGCTCCTCTCAGTGCAGCTGCAACAAACACAGCAACTGTGCTGGTGTTAACAAACCAGATGTTTGTTTGGAGTGTCACAATAACACCATGGTAAGTGCTTATAATAATCTACATTCACGTGCCTTAAACGTTTTTTGTTTTTTTTTTCATATTCAGTAATCCACTTTGTTTCCTCTATGCCCCAAATCTAGGGTAAACATTGTGAGAAGTGTAAGCCTCTGTTTGTGGGCTCTGCCAAGGGGGGTGGCACTTGCCATCCATGTCGGGAATTTTGCAAGGGAAACAGCGCTGTGTGTCTATCCCGGGATGAACTTAAGAAGGCACAGGAAACTCTACAATTATATCCTCTTGACCCTAACAGCGTAAGTAACTGAAATCCGTGAGGGTTTGTGTATGTGAATATATTTATATTAAAAAAACAAACACAAACCACTTTAGTTTTAAAGTTCTGTCACTTTTTGTCCTCCTATTAGATTCAGTCCTGGGTGTCTGAGGGTCCAACAGAGGAGAATGCTGTATGTGTAAATTGTCAGAACAACAGCGTAGGGGATCGGTGTGAGAGCTGCCTTAGTGGCTACTTCCTGCTGCAGGGGAAGTGTGAGAAGTGAGTAAAATCTGCTGCTGAGCTGTCACTGGAGTGTTATTATATAAAGTTATTATATAAAGTTTTAATGTGTGATTTTGATTACTCAGTACCTGGTCTGTCAGTTATAATCAGCAGATGTGTCTTTTACTATTAAGAGAAATGCTTATACATGCACAGTTGTAGTGAATGTTAATTTCTCCTCTTCATCACAGGTGTCAGTGTAATGGCCACGCAGACACATGCAATGAACACGATGGCACAGGCTGCCCCTGCCAAAACAACACAGAGACCTCCTCCTGCCTCAGCAGCCCCCAGAGTGATCGCAAAGATTGCTACAGACAACAGGTATGTGCATGCTGGAGTTCACAGTTTCCACTTTTTACAGTTTTGACTTGTTGAAATCCACATTTTTCTTTTTTTTTTTGTCAGTGAATGAAACATGCTTAAATTCTGTGTTTTACTCTTTCATTTAGTGTGCAAAGTGCAAGGATTCTTTCAATGGTACACCAGTGAATGGGCGTCAGTGCTACCGTCAGTTTAATGTGGACACAGAGTGCTGCTTTGACCCCACATCGCAGACCAACTGCTTTCATGATCCCACCATTCGCAACCTGCCCAAGGGGCGCACTGTATTCTTTGCTGCCCAGCCAAAGTTCACCAATGTGGACATTCGGGTCACCATTGATGTCACTTTTGGTGAGGTGGAGGTGTACGTGTCCAACTCTCATGACACCTTCATTGTGGACGTAGATCGATACACAGGGATTCACACCATCAAGATCGAGGAGGAATCTGTAGTTCCAGGGAAAACTGCCGGGACAGAAAAGGATTCACCTCCATCCCCTATAAAGGTGTTTGCCAACACCTCATCCAACTTTGCAGGTTCTGTGCTTTCCCAAAGCCTGCAAGCAAAACCTCCAGGAGCGGAAAGGGAAATTAGAGAGGAACGTGCTGAAGGACTCATCACCTATATCACCGTGTGGAAACCCCAGACGGTGCTGATTGTCCGTGGTGTTCGAGATCGTGTGGTGATCACCTTCCCCCATGAGGTGCACTCCTTGAAATCTAGTCGCTTTTACATCGCTCTGAGAGGTGTTGGAACTGAAGAGAGACAAGGAGAGTCCCAGGGCCTGCTGTTTCTGCGACAGGACCAAGCCCACATTGACCTTTTTGTCTTCTTCTCTGTCTTCTTCTCCTGCTTTTTCCTCTTCCTGTCTGTCTGCGTCCTCCTGTGGAAGGTTAAGCAGTTCCTGGACTTCCGTCGGGAGCAGCGTCGCCACATTCAGGAGATGACAAAGATGGCATCAAGGCCTTTTGCTAAGCTCACTATATACCTTGAGCCGGAGGAGCCTCAGCTCATCTACTTGCCTTCATCTGGTGGAGGGGTAGGGGGCAGCACTGTGTCGCTTGCTCATGCCCGCACAAGCAAGTTAAGTGGAGTGGTGGTTGGCCAGAGGGGCAGAGCAGGACCTGTCTCCTATAAACATGACCCATCCTCCGGACCCACAGCCCATCACCACCATCACCTCACCTTGGGTGGAGGAGGCAACAGCGGCCAGCATTTACCACTGCACTACTTGAACACCCATCATTATGCCAGTACCACAGCTGGCAACCCAGCCTCACATCATCACCACCCATCCACATACAGCGCTTACCAGCACTTTTGCCGTCCTGACCCTTTCCTCTCTCAGCTTATGGGCTTTTCCTATTCCTCCTTCAAGGTGGGGCCCATTACCCTGGAGCCCACAGATGATGGTATGGCTGGAGTGGCTACAGTCCTCTTCCAGCTGCCGGGGGGTGTCTTGGCTCCGAACCGCGCCTGTCTGGGCTCCGCACTGGTTACTTTGCGACAGAACCTGCAGGAATACTGTGGCCACGGCAATGGAGGCGGGCATCCAGGAGCGGGTGCAGGCCGCAAGGGGCTGCTGGGGCATCAGCACCTGACCACTATGGCTATGTAGAGAAACAAGTAACATTTTTATGAGAGATAGAATAAGTCTTTAAAGGGTTTGGTATATAATAAATTAATTTTGAAAGAAACAGCCACAAGGCAATGACAATATCCAGAAGTAAGAGCAACTTGAGCATTTTGAAGAGATGTACATATACTGTATAATGAATTTAAAGTGTCTTTTATTCTATTATGTGTTGCTATACTGTATTTCAGTGCTTCACATGACCAAGCTACCTGTCTCTAGAATACACTACAACTGCTATACGTATCAGCAAAATGCGTCACATCGTGTCTGTGATCACTAAAGAGGTATGAGTGCACTCGACAGATTATGCGACTGAAGACTGAAGCTGGACTCTTGTTAAAATTATTCTCATTGACCAACAGAGGTGTAAAACCATGTGCTTGCTTTGAACCAACATGTGCTTTATACCCCCCTCCCCCAAAAAGTGACAATCAGAATTGCCATTGAGAACAAAAGACTTGATTTCGGCATAATGTGCAACATTTTGATTGTCAGCGCAGGAAAAAAGTCTGAGTTACTTGTGAGATGGTTTTTATATCATAGTCGATATGAATGATTTATTAATTGTAGCTAAGTATATGGCAGGCTTCTAAGCTACACGTTTATGTTAAACAGACTCAGTATGTTTCCGCATATGCATTCACCTGCTCTGTTACGTTATACATCTTTTTGCTCGTCTGCCTTCACTTCTTGCCTTGTCTGTGTGTCAGATGGCTTACACTGAATACTTGTGTTAATGGAAATGTGTTTGGTGCAGCTCCTGGAAGATGTTAAAGTGACATTTAGAGTTTTCTTTCATGAGTTGTTTTGAATTGAGAAGTTGTGAAGGATAATGTTTTCAGTATCGTTTTTGCACTCACGACACTACACTAACTTAACAGAACTCGTCCATTAAAATGAAGAAATTGTCCTTTTTTATGATTATTTTTTGTTCACATTAAATGTGTGTCGGTGTTGAGATGGTTCATTAAGCTGCCTTTTTTATGGCAGCTTGCCTTCTTAGGTGATTGTATGCACCAATCAAACTATGGTCTAACTAAAAATAAATAAATACAGTATGAACAGTTACATTTCATTAACAGTGGAAAGTGTTACATTAGAAAGTTCTCCTGGTGAGAGGTTTGTAAAGGTTTTGCAGCATTATTTTAATTGAATTACATGTTCACTGGTTTGTGTTAACGGGAGTATTTTGATTTACTTTTTTGCACTGCACAGAGCCATGGGGCTTTAAAATTCATGTGAAACACAAGAGCGGGGTGTCATCCATGCTCGGATGGCAAACATTGTCGTGGACGAACTCAGAATGGTGCTACTGGCGTTTTGTTTTTCTTTTCTTTTTTTTCCATTTTTTTTTGGGTAGTTCAGCAAAATAAAGCTCATATGAATACTGTCACTATTTATAGCAGCCATGCCCAAATGAGCATTAAAATTGTTGTGTCTTGTATCTCTGTAATTTTTTTTAACATGCTTTATTTTTGTACATAACTTTTATTGTGTTTGTATTTTCGTTTTCAAAGAAGGGAACAGTGTTGTACAGAGGATTGTGTGAGGAGTCTGTCTTGAGTCAGCTGAAATAAAGTCTGTGGAACCTGATTATGCGCTTTTTTTTCTGTTACAAGTAAAAATACTTTAATATTTAAAAGCTGTAAAATTCTGGTGTTTGTGGCTCAGACATTAATCTTGTCACGTTGACCACAAGAAACCTAGCAATGGCTTACAACTGAAGTTTTAGTAAAAATAAGCGTGCTGTAATGGTAACATTTTAATGTTGAGGTAAAAGTAATTTACAGTGATTTTAAATTTTTAAATCTGACAGTTAAGAGTTCAAAACTGCAAATGACTTGCCCAGAAGGTACTGCCTAATACATCGGTGTAACTTTGTGCTGAACATTGGGGGGTCAAGATCTGTCTAAATAAATAAATCTGGGTAAATTCCTAGATGATTAAACATGCAACTAATTTGCTGTTAAAACCTGAAAGGAGTAAAGAAAACAGCCTATTTATGCAAGATAATTCATAATTTTATTAGGGGGTTATATTGGTTGGGTCTTTTTATGGGGGGTCATAACACCCCCCCCCCCCCCCCCCCCCCCCCTGGAAATTACCCCCCTGGCCCAATATGATATTTTGGAGGAGAGCTGGAAAACCCTACAACATATTTATACCTGGTACAGACTAATGTGCTTCTAATTGAGAAGCCTAAGTATTTCAAGTTCTTGCATACATTTTCTGATGCAACACATCAACAGTGATGCAATCTGGTTTCAGTGAGTGTTTCGGGTCGTTCAACGTCATACACCCTCACCCGTGCAACCCAGGCACTGACTGTCCAAGTAGCAATTGTCATCCATGGATTGGTCCGCTTGATCCATAGGCTGCTTGGCACCTTTTCTGCTGCATCTGTGTCGTTCTTGATTGCTCTATGGTTTTGGAGTCCTCTAGTGCCCAGACACTTTAGTGCCTGCAGAGACTGGTCTGCAAAGCCTCTGCATCTTTACCTCCCCTGGCCCTGCTTTGGCATTCAAGGCAACAGCAAATCAAATAACCACTTGCCATCAAGGATATGTATCTGACAAATCTACAGCAACTGTGTAATGCTCTCATGTCAATATGTAATGTTCCCAAAACTTTGTTGATTCTATACCATGAATAATTAGGACAAAGGAGGTTGTAACGCAGTATTATCAAGGTGAACTTAACGAATTGACCAGTGAGAATTTGTTAAAACTGAGGATATTTTTCTTTTTGTAGTTTTTCTTTTTCTTTTTTATCTTTCTTAACCCATCTACATCACGTATAGCATGACAGATAAGTTATGATGCAGGATGGCGTGATTTGTTGTGACGCTTGTTTTTTGTAGCTGTCACTTTAAAAGCGGGTTCAAGGTAAACAAGGCTGGTGTGCTCTGGTTGGCCAGCACCAGAGGAAGTGTGCGGTGCTCTTCCTGTGTTTTTATCCATTTATAACTGATGCAGGCTGCCAGTAAATGGTCGCTTAAATGTGAAGAAGCTGCTGCGGCTTAAGCGCCCGATTTAACACTGTGAGTCTCTTCTTTGTGGCGGAATATAAGCGAAACGGTGACAGTTGCACAGCTGTAGGAAAGTAAACGGCGTTAGCCTATTGCTAGGCTAATGCTTCTTAGCTAATGTGAGCTAACAAAGATCAGATAACCAGAGTCAGGGAATATTTAGATGACGCTTGCTTCTGTTCCCTGTGTTTTTCGGACTGCCTTTTTAAATCTAAGTGTCCATCGAGATATTCGACATAACGGTGTTTTCCTCTGCTCCACAGCACGCCACGACGAAACCCTAATGGTGATTACGTGAAGATGAAATCCACAAAAGGGGAGGCAAAGACAGAAGAGACACAAAGCGATGCGGTCACTATTAAAGCTGAGCATAAATTAGAGCAGGGGAGTGATGGCGAGGAAGGCTTCAGTGAAGTATACACTAATGGGCACGGCCTCAATATCCAGATAAAGGAGGAGCCACATTCGCAGGAGATCAGCGAGGAGCACAGTGAAGGCACAGAAGACACTAAGCCTGACACTATTACAGATGCTTATATTTCACAAGGACACATAAAGGAGGAGTTTGACTCCTACCATCCACCACATTATGAATTCACTGAAGCTGCTGTCAAGGAGGAGCCGGAGTCGTGGGTCAAAGAAGAGAGAGAGAGTGAAGAAGAGGTGGAGGATGCAAGCAGCGCCCGAGAGGGGTTTGAAGAGGGAGAGGAGGAGGCTTGCAGAGGTAGAGACCGGCCTTAAGTCTGGGTCTTTTTGCTTTTAGTTGTTATTCACCTTTTCCAAATTTTACAAATAGCCAGTTTTAGCTTGAAAAGTATGTATAAGAAACACATTAATGCAAGCTCTAGAGGTGTATCTGCATTTACATTTTTTTAATCAGCTGAGGGTTAAATACATATGTTTTAAAAAAAAGTTAAGAAATAACAGGAGCACTGTTAGTGATCCTTAAGCTAGACACCCTCATTGAAGGGAATAGCAAGACAAGAAAATGGAAAGATTCTGACCAAAAACTACATTACATTAAAAAATCCAGATCCAGCCACTGAATATATACAGTGGGGCAAAAAAGTATTTAGTCAGCCACCGATTGTGCAAGTTCCCCCACTTAAAATGATGACAGAGGTCAGTAATTTGCACCAGAGGTACACTTCAACTGTGAGAGACAGAATGTGAAAAAAAAATCCATGAATTCACATGGTAGGATTTGTAAAGAATTTATTCGTAAATTAGGGTGGAAAATAAGTATTTGGTCACCTCAAACAAGGAAAATCTCTGGCTCTCACAGACCTGTAACATCTTCTGTAAGAAGCTTTTCTGTCCCCCACTCGTTACCTGTATGAATGGCACCTGTTTGAACTCATCATCTGTATAAAAGACACCTGTCCACAGCCTCAAACAGTCAGACTCCAAACTCCACCATGGCCAAGACCAAAGAGCTTTCGAAGGACACCAGGAAAAGTATTGTAGACCTGCACCAGACTGGGAAGAGTGAATCTACAATAGGCAAGCAGCTTGGTGTGAAAAAAATCAACTGTGGGAGCAATCATCAGAAAATGGAAGACATACAAGACTAGGGATGGGTATTGATAAGATTTTCACGATTCCGATTCCATTTTCGATTCTGTTTAACGATTCGATTCTTTATCGATTCTCTTATCGATTCTTTTTAAAAAAGGAGAACACTAAGTTCGATTAGCTTAGAACTTTGTTTTATATCTTCTCTTTGAACAAGATAGAAATTTAGGAGTAACATGGCCTTACAAACCCAACAGTGAGATCTTAAGAGATCCAGCCTACGGCTCTTCAATGGGTGTCACAGGGTCCCCAGGAAAAAAAATTGTAAATGTAAAATAATAAAATAAATATTCTTCTGTAGCAATAACAAAGCATAACATAAATTATTCAGTAGCAATTACACAAGAATATCCAGTAATGTCCCTGCCTACAATTAAACACATTCACTTACCTAAAATTGGGGGCATCTGCTGTGGCAAATGGGTTCAAGCCAGTGTTTCCAACTTAGCGACTTTGTCGCTATATTTAGCGAGTTTTCAGACCCCTTAGCGACTTTTTTTTAGAAAAAAGGTCGCTAAAAAAAGGACGTGAAAGCGCGTATCGATTTTACTCTCAACAAGCAGTGGGTGCTGTAACGCAGTCAGTTCTTCTTTTACTCGTATGCTGTTTTGTGGATCACAAGGTTTAAAACTACTTATAAACACACACACAAAGTAACTCCACCAGAGTGCCTATTTCAGGTCACTTTTGCCGGTCCAAGCCCGGGTAAAGGAGCAGGGTTGGAATTGTGACATTAAAAAAAACAATAATTGCTAAAATAAATTTAATTTGTAGTTCTAAATAAACTCTAAATGCATTTAGGAAGTTTTTTACTCACTTAATGTCTCTTCCACGATGTTATTTCTCTCTCCAACAACATAGGTTACAATTAGATTAGCATGACCAATTATGCAAATCAGGCGATGACATCATTTAGTGACTTCTAGCGACTTTTAGGACAGCCAATAGCGATTTTCCTTACTGAGGAGTTGGCAACGCTGGTTCAAGCCTTTTACCACAAACTTAGTCACTGCTCGGTGACATTCGTCTATCCTGGCCTGAAAGGAGACGCTACCGGTAGACTGCAGCGAGAACTGCCAGCATCTGAGCCAGACTCTGTCTGTCTGTCTCATCATGGTCACCTAAATGCACAGTAATAGCAGGTTTTGTAATAAGGCAGATCGCGCTAACATAATATGCACTGTTAGTTGATTATTTACCTGCCGCATTAACGGGAGAGGACGTGCAAACGTTACCGCTGCTGCTGGGTTGAGATTCACGAGTCCGGAGCGGAATTAAAAACATGACATTCATTTAAGGTTATCACGTGTTTTGTGAGCAAATGCTTTTGCATATTCGTAGTGTTTCCTCCCTTAAATGAAGTATCTACTTTGCAAGTATTGCAAGTTGCCCTGTTGTCATCCGTTCTCGTAAACTTTTGAGCGTTTGAGCCGCTTACGCGCCGTGTTTCCTGCCAGGTAAATGACGCTCCGCAATGTGGTGACGTCATTCGGGGCGACTGGAATCGATAAGGGAATCGTTTGCAAAAATGGCAAACAATTCCAAGGAATTGAAACAGTGGGAACCGGTTCTCAACAAGAACCGGTTTTCGATACCCATCCCTATACAAGACCACTGATAATCTCCCTCGATCTGGGGCTCCACGCAAGATCTCATCCCGTGGGGTCAAAATGATCATGAGAACGGTGAGCAAAGATCCCAGAACCACACGGGGGGACCTGGTGAATGACCTGCAGAGAGCTGGGACCAAAGTAACAAAGGTCACCATCAGTAACACACTACAACGGCAGGGAATCAAATCCCGCAGTGCCAGACGTGTTCCGCTGCTGAAGCCAGTGCATGTCCAGGCCTGTCTGAAGTTTGCCAGAGAGCACATGGATGATACAGCAGAGGATTGGGAGAATGTCATGTGGTCAGATGAAACCAAAGTAGAACTTTTTGGTATAAACTCAACTCGTCGTGTTTGGAGGAAGAAGAATACTGAGTTGCATCCCAAGAACACCATACCTACTGTGAAGCATGGGGGTGGAAACATCATGCTATGGGGCTGTTTTTCTGCCAAGGGGACAGGACGACTGATCCGTGTTAAGGACAGAATGAATGGGGCCATGTATCGTGAGATTTTGAGCCAAAACCTCCTTCCATCAGTGAGAACTTTGAAGATGAAACGAGGCTGGGTCTTCCAACATGACAATGATCCAAAACACACCACCCGGGCAACAAAGGAGTGGCTCCGTAAGAAGCATTTGAAAGTCCTGGAGTGGCCTAGCCAGTCTCCAGACCTCAACCCCATAGAAAATCTGTGGCGGGAGTCGAAAGTCTGTGTTGCTCGGCGACAGCCCCAAAACATCACTGCTCTCGAGAAGATCTGCATGGAGGAATGGGCCAAAATACCAGCTACTGTGTGTGCAAACCTGTTAAAGACCTATAGTAAACGTTTGACCTCTGTTATTGCCAACAAAGTTTATGTTACAAAGTATTGAGTTGTATTTTTGTTATTGACCAAATACTTATTTTCCACCCTGATTTACAAATAAATTCTTTACAAATCCTACCATGTGGATTCATGGATTTTTTTTTCACATTCTGTCTCTCACAGTTGAAGTGTACCTCTGGTGCAAATTACTGACCTCTGTCATCATTTTAGGTGGGGGAACTTGCACAATCGGTGGCTGACTAAATACTTTTTTGCCCCACTGTAGTTATAGTCAGAAGTTTACATAGTCTCATCATGGGCATGAATTTAGGGCTTTAAATTATTTATTTGAACTGCTCTTTTTCAAGAGTGGAATTATCTTACAGCATACATCTTTAATAACTTTAAAAACAAAAATTGGGTGCAAATTGGGTGACACAGCTTAAATGTCTTTATTATAAATCAAGAGAGTTTCCTATTACTGTAACAGGAAAAGTCTAATCATACATTCTTACCTTTGCTTGATGTGACTCCTGTCTATTTTTTTTGTCACTCCTATGTAGAGTCGTCATCTGAGTTTTTTCCATGTCCGCACTGCACTGTCTCCTTTACTGACTTGGACTTCCTGGAGAAGCATGTTAAGTGGGTCCATCAGAAACAGTACCTTGCGAAACTCAACACGTGCTTCTCAAGCCGCACACTAAATCTCATCCCCAAATACAGCTGCGGTGCATGCAGCAGTACCTTTAACTCTAAAGTACACCTCAGGGTCCACGTACGTGAAGTCCACCCTTCTGCCCCTCCCCGCAGGCTTCACCCTTGCCCAACCTGTGCTCGCAGCTTCCAGTACCTGAAGAACCTAAAAAATCACTGTCAGCGCTGGCACAACATGTCTGTGGTTACTAGAGGAGGATATCTCAGTTGTGCTGATTGTGGGAAGAGTTTCAAAACTACCTGGGGTCAAGGACCTCATTTGTGTCATGAACTAGATAGCACGGAGCCTGAAGATAAACCAATCTGTCTGGACACTGGTGTGGAGTGTCCAGAATGTGGTAAGAAAGTGCGCACACCTCAAAGCCTGGAAGACCACATGCGCACCCACACAGGCGACCGGCCGTTTGTCTGCAAGGATTGCGGCAGGAGGTTTGTAGAGCGCAGCGGCTGGCGACAACACATGAAAATACACACGGGGGAGAAGCCCTATAAATGTCAGGTTTGTGAGAAAGCCTTTTTAAGGTCCCACCATCTTAAGTGCCATTTAACCACACACTCTGGCAAGAAGGAATATTCCTGCTCGGAATGTGGAAAGGAGTTTGGATTGAAGTCTAGCCTGGATCTACACCTGAGGACACATTCAAGTGAAAGACCCTTCCACTGCAATGTGTGCGGGAAAAATTTTAACACTCAGAGAAACCTGAGGGTTCACACTAAACTTCATACCAACGAGAAAGCTCATCAGTGCGGAGACTGCGGGTTGAAGATCGGAGATCTTGGCGCTTTAAAAATACACTTACGAACACACACTGGTGAAAGGCCTTACCACTGCACTGTCTGCGGCAGTAGGTTCATTCGCCTTGCCCATTTAAGAAATCACCAACGCACCCACACTGGTGAGAGACCCTACAAATGTACTGAATGCGATAAGAGTTTCACACAGTCCGGTGACTTGGTGAAACACAAACGGATACACTCTGGGGAAAAGCCCTTTGAATGTCCCGAGTGCCACCGCTGTTACACTTCATCTGGTGATCTGGGGAAGCACAGAAGGAGTCACACTAACCTGCGCCCCTACACATGTCAAGAATGTGGGAAAAGCTTTCGCCTGTCGGGCCATTTGAAAACTCACATGTTAACTCACACGGGCGAGAAGCCGTATTCTTGCCCTAAATGCCTCCGCAGGTTTGCCCGCTCTCACCATCTTTCCGGTCACGTTGCCAAATGCCGCTAAGCTTTAAAGAGAAGATTGTAAATAGGACAGTGCTGACTTTAAGTTGCAAGTAAAAGTACACTACCCAGTCTGTTTTTGTTTGGTTTTTTTAAATGAATGTGTTAAAGCAAACTCTTACCTGTAAATGTAATGCATGACATTTTTTACCCATCAAAAGTAAAAGGCTGTTGTCACGCTGCTGGAGCGGCGTGGGGAACCAAGTTTGTGTAAAAACCTAAGTTCAAATCTCAGTGAGCTCGATGTAAAGGTCAGAGGTCAGCATTTCTGAAAATCATCTAGTATTTTCAAATGTATAGCATAGGTCCATCTACAAGGAGGCTGCTGGGTAGAACTGGTGGTTGCCAGTAGTTTTTCTTTTAACGGCACTGTCGCAACAATAATCTGTTTTTGCAAAACACTATAAAGATAGCTTGAACAAATCATATGAAATTCTGCTAATGGATTGTTTTTGTTCTTCCACTTGTTGATTACTAAATTATCTGTAATACATCAATGAAAGTTTGAAGTGCAAGGTGTATCCCTGTATTTATTGCTTTTATATATTTATTTTTAGTATTATATTTTATTGTCTATAATTTATATAATTAATGTTGTGAATGGTTTTAATGTCATTCTGTGTCGTTTTGGTTTTGCTGTGTGAAGCGCTTTAAGCTGCATGTTTGTCTGAATGTTTGTGTGTAAATAAAGTGAAGTTGAGTCAGTTTATGTGACGAATGCATTAACACTGAGTCACGTGTGAGATCTAGCATCAACCTAACACATGCAGAACAGATCATCTTACAAATGCAGAATTAGCTTATGATTGGTGTGTAGCTGGCTAATTAATTGGCCAGAATTGTGTAATTATTTTGGGAGATGATTATATTCTTGAAAACTTATTGTGCATGTAGGACACATACAAAAATTCTGGATATTCTTCCTGTACAGTTGGATTATTATTAAATCAGTCTTGCATTTTAATGCCTTAATACAGTTTCTTTTATCCTTATACTGCAATGTTGTGTGGGCAGCCACTTGTCCCACCAATCTTAATAAAATTAAAAGAATTTTGAGAATAATTTGTTGTGCTAATGTTTTTTAAGACATTTTTTTTGGTTTTAGTTGAATGTTCCTCAGTCTGACTGTATTGAAGCTTCCTCTGAGGTATGTAAGAAATTTCTGAATTTCTTTGTGGAAAAGGTGAATAACACCAGGGCTCAGAAAACACCACCTGCTCTTGACCCTTCCGTCCCTGTTTCTTGCTGTGCTGTTTTCTACCAGTTTAAGCCTGTAACTTTCTCTTTATTCTATGAGGTTGTTAGTCATCTGAAGCCCTCAGGTTCCCCTACTGATGTTGTTCTACTTCAATTATTTAAAGAGGTCGTTTCTACTCTTGGGCTATTCATTCTTGTTATTGTTATTACCAGTTTCTCATCTGGTATTTTTCCTAAAATTTTGAAGCATGCTATAGTTCAGCCTCTGCTTTAGAAAACTAGCCTGAGTCCCTCTGTTTTATCAAATTTTAGGCCTATTTCCAAGCTTCCTTTTTCTCTAAAATTCTGGAGAAAATTACATATAATCAGCTGAAAACCTTTTTAAATGAAAATAATGTCCTTGAGATTTTTCAGTCTGGTTTTAAATCTCTGCATAGCACCAAATCTGCATTGCTTACAGTTGTTAACGACATCCTCCTGGCTACAAATAGGGGATCATGTGATCTTGGTTCTCCGAGACTTAACAGTTGCCTTTGACACAGTGGATCACAATATTTTACTATGATTCTTGGTACACTGTGTAGGCATTCATGGTACTGCTCTGAAGTGATTTAGGTCTTACCTGGCTGAGAGAACATTTTGTGTCAGCCTTTCAGATTTTAGATCCTCCCCAGCTCTAGTCTCATGTGGGGTACCACAGAGATCAATACTTGGACCTCTGCTTTTCTCCCCTTTTTTTTTAGAAGGCAAAAAATTGCTTTCCATTTATATGCAGATGATACGCAGGTTTATATGCCCCTAAAAAAGACAAATTGTGGAACGCATTGCCATTACAAATTAGAAAGGCCTCCTCAAGCGATCAAAGATCCACCTTTTCAGTTTGTCTTTTAACCCAGTATAGAAATGTTAAATTTATTTGGATTTTATTTTTGATGTTAGTGTTCTATTTGTTTACTGTATTTTTATTTTTAGTATTTATATTTATTTTGATATTTTTTCTTATTTTATGTTCAGCACTTTGGTCAGTGCTCGCTGTTTTTAAAGTACATTATAGAGGCACTTTAAGTGGGGCAGAGGCAGGATTTAGTGCAGATGAACTTTTGTTATTTTTATTTACCAAAGTGAAAACAGGTGAATAAATGTTAGACCACAAATCCACCCCTGCATTAAAATCCGCACTTCTCCGGAATACATTGCATAACATAATATTATTTTCGGTTAATATTGTCTTTTTATCTTATAGCATCTGTCCACCACAAACGTAGCTGCCTGGAAGACCGATCCACAGCAATCAGTAAAATGCTCAGTAAATAATTCATATTTAAGGGTTTTCATGTGCAAGTTTATGCGTCATAATGGTTTTTTTTTCTGTCATTAATCTCTATAATCTTCTCATATAATGTGAAACTAAAGTAAGTTTGTGCTTTTCTCCACCAACCTTCAAGTGTTCAACATAAACGCCACGCCTCTGCGGTGCTGGAGGGAATTTAAAACGACCGCTTCCTTTTCCGCTTAGCCGAGAGCTCCGGCAGGTAGAGTTTGGATAAAAAACAATAACACAAGCCAGTGTAGCTTACAAGTGAAATGACGCTCCTTCCGAGATATTCCAGCTTCAATAACCAGGCTCAAGAATACCGTGTCCAGATGCGAGTTCATTTTAGGTATGTACGAAGTACTGCACCCATCATTAAAGGTTCAAGGAAAACCAAAAAACCAAGTCCGGAGTAATAAGCAATATAGTGAATGACGCAGTAGGTCAGTTAAGTGGGTTTAGTTTTATGTGAAGTTAAGTCTATCAGTTTTATTGCTGAGAAAAGTAGCATTTAATACCTTTAATCCACATTTCTATTCATATAATCTAATTTAAAATACAAACAAAATATAAAAATTATTAACCAGAAAAAAATATTTTCATAACCAAATGTGTTATGTATTGCAAAATTGGTAGATAGACAAGCTGGCTTTTATAAGCTAACGTTAGCTGAAAACACGTCCATGTAAAGTAATAGATGCCTCCACTGTGGATTGCAGATAGCTGTAGACATTAGATGGCTGTTGTACTTTTCTCCCAACTTTCTCTGGACCTGAGATGATTTAAACCATAATTTTTCTAAACTGGATTAACTCCACTCCATAAGACCTATTGCACCTAATTTTCAGTCCAGTTCTAGTGTGATTTGGCATACTGGAGCATTTTCTTCAGTGTAGCAGAGAAAATGCTTGTTTAAGAATGGCTTTGTGACAGCTACACATCCACTGAGACCATTTCTGACAAGAAAACAGATCAATTGAATAGCCAGATTTATCTCTCAGGTCCTGTGTTGCTGGAGCTTTACCTATTAAGGGCATGACTTATAGAAAGTGTTCATCTGATGTAGGTAGACCAGCCCCTAAAGTTGTTGGCTAATAGCTCTTTGGGAATCAACATGCTGATGTAAAAAACACGACTTTTTTCCAGTCTGTGTTGTCTTTGGCATTTTTTGGTTCTTTGCTAGGTTGTCTGTTATGCATAGACAAAATACTCGTTCATCCCCCTTTTTTCTTTTTATTTAGTGTCAATCACAACAGCAATCAAGGGGCTTTATATTGCAACCCCAACAATCAAATGACCCCCTTTGAGCAAGCACGTAGTGACAGTGGGAGGGAAAAACTCACTTTTAACAGGAAGAAACCTTCAGCAGAACCAGGCTCAGAGAAAGGCAGACATTTGCCACGACTGGTTGAGGGCTAGGGGAGAAAGACAGGCCCAAATACACACTATGGAAGAGAGCCCAAGATTAATAATGACTAATGATTACATGCAGAGTGATGTGTAAGCACATAGTGAGTGAAAAAGGTAGGTAGGAAGGCCCCAGTCTTGGCCTAGTGCAGAGGGAGAATCCAGGGTTACCTTGTTGAGCCCCAATTATATGCTTGAATATGTCAGCATTAAGTGGCTTAACAAACAAGACATGCCTCGTAAAATGGTCAGGTGCAAGGAGTCAACTGAAAATGAGTGAAAAAGCAATCAAATCCAAAGACCAACATTAAAGGACCTGTAGAAAGCCTGGAAAACTATAAATCGAGGCCACTTTTAAAAAACTCACAAAGTCTGGCTCCTTGAAAGCAGACTATCTAGAAATCAGGGATGGCTCAAGACCTTTTCACAGTACAGGCATTTGAAGTAGGCATTTGCGTTAGGTCCTTAAAATGACCTTAATCTAGCATGCATAAACCACGGCTACCCATTAAGTGGCATGCACCACTGTTAATACACCTGTGCTTTTCCTGCTATGATATGTCAGATTGTCAGCTGTGAAAAGAAGGTATGCCGGCCAGGATTGCCTCCAAGACATGTCCAAGACTGTGCTGTTGAGCATCATATGCTTAAATTGGCCTCTTCAGTTTGTCATATAATCAATAACTTTCCCTTTGTATTTAAAATGAAGCGAGGGGATGTGACATATTTTCATTTGATATGTTTTTAGTTCACACTTCTGCTTTCAGAACTACACAGATGATGTAGAAACACTGAAAATAATCTCAGCAAACAAAAACCTCAGAGACTGAAACCTCATGGGATTTAGGCATTAAGTAACAAGCCACAGAAGTTCAGTTTGAGTCGGTCCTGTTTATGATATACCTCAGTACTACTCTTTGTAATAATGTAAGCATTTACTTTACATTACAATGACATAATAATAAAATCCCTTTTTAGGTTAATATATGACATTAAATGTCTGTACACTGCAGTTATTTTTGTCTACACTGATGAGAAGGCAGCTGGTAAGATGACCAAGCTTGCTAAGACAGATCTGCAGTCAGATTGCAAACACCATGCAGAATTCAAAGACATACAAGACTGCCATTATAAGCCGGCGACTGCAGGAGATGAGGCGGATCTTTGGCGAGATTCTGTTCCCCAAAATCATTTATTGACCCAAAACCAAAACTACAGTTTTCAATCCCACAAAAACTGAGGTATGTTGACCAGGATTGCCTCCAAGCAGTTCTAAAAAAACATTACACACTTTGGGAGAATGACAGACATTATCTTGCACTGAAAAGAATACTTTACAGTGCAGTGAAGTACACACCATTAATAACAACTTTGTCAAGTCTGCAAAATGAGCTAGAATCACACTGTACTAAATATAAAGGAGAGCTGAGGAGTGAACAAGAGAGCTCAGGCTGGAATAATGTTAACTGTAAACAATTCAAAGAGGTGCCAGCAGAAACCGAGATGCATGAAACGTACCTTTTAACAAAGTTTGGGTATTGGGAATTTAAAGGCTTGGAGGCATTTGTTAAGGAAGATACTGATGCATGCTTAACTGGACTCTATGAGGTGACACCACAAGCTGAGGCAGTGGAAAGCAACATTGGTAAGTTGCTTCATACATAATCTTTTACTGATCCTTGTCTTTCAGCTAGATGTATGATAAGGTATTTTAAGCTTTAAACAATTGGAACTCTCATTGGAATATCTTTTTTTTATTTGTTCAGATCAGAGCAGGGTTGTTTTCAAGATTCAGCTTTCGTTTTGCCATTTCTGCTTATTTTTTGTTATAGTTCCTGCTGTAGCAAACAGTCAATCAAGTTCAGGAGAACTCATACAATCACATTTGATACCTTTTCAAACCATTCATTACAAGTAAACCATGTACACTCATGCAACTCCTCATCTAAATCCCTTTTCAAACAGAGTAGTTGTATTGTGCTGGTCAACACAAAGTTATTATTTTCTGAACAGTAAGATTTGAATGCTGTAATTTGTCTGGCCTCTCAGACCCAGATTGAGAAAAAAACTCCTAATGCTGCCACTATTGTTGCACTACAATAAAAAGCAGAGCTGAATTATTAAAATGTTCAGTCTCCAAGCAGTTCTTTATAACTTCATCATCACAAGGTTTTAACTTTCATCTAAAATAAAAACACCTAAGAGAAAAAAATCAGTTTCCTGAAATGAAAGAGGGTTTTTATTTTTGCAAATACCAAAGGACTAAATGCCAGCACTGATATTTGATGTTTGTTGTGTAGGAAACCAGAAAGGCGCTGAGCAGTATGTAAAAACAGATCAACAGGCTATAAGAAACAACAAGAAGAATGTTTCTCGTTTTCATGTCGTTTCTGGGAAATCACACATGCCCAGTTTGTTTTGAGGAGTTGCTGTCACCAGGTATAGCATGGTATTGGGAATAGTGGTAACTACATTGCTCCCATTGTACAGGTAATATCTATAGTTCCTGGTGACACAAACCTCATGAGTGTGTTTACAAAAAACGATAGAAAGGTGCAGGAGTTGAAAGTATATTCGCATGAAAATACCAGAGAAAATGCCTTATCACTGCAAGGTGCATGACAGGCTGTGGGATTTATTCTATGTGTGAGGTGACACAGTGGTAAGACAGCACACGGATGGTGACAGACCTAAAGGTGTAACTGCATTAAAGGCCCAGCTGAGCATCTCACAGTAGGAAATGTAGAACTTGATGTTGTCCATGGGTCTCGAGTTCAGACAGTCACTGAATGCAAAGGATTTGATTATGATGATTATATCTGCAAAAGATTAACAGACTAGCATAATAAAGGCCTGTTTTGCCAGTTAGAAATGCTAGATTATTATAGGGCACACAAGACATCTGATTTAAAAGCCCAAAACAAAAGTATATTTTGAACATGAGAAAAAAAAAAACCCAGTGGGCCTAATGGAATGTTTAGTAGGAAAAAAATAAATGATAAACTTAATAAATGACAAAGCTCTGTGAGAGGGAAACATATTCTGAAACAATGCATAGAAAAGAAAAGCTCCATTTATATCTTTCAGATGCGTAAAATGCATTGCTTTGTGTCTTTTTCACTTTATTTCCTATTTGGATTGTTATATATAAATATGTGTGTATATCTACCTCTAGTAAGGCAGTCATCAGAGGAAAACCTTGTTCACGTTCATTTACACCCAGGATATGCATCACTAGGACACGGGCCACAACCAAACCTGTCTCGGTCAATTCAGTGGGAATTGGTCTATTATTTTTATGTCCGCAATTACAGGGACAGAGTAGTAACTACGATTCCAGCACAGATAACAAAGATATATTTAGGAGTAAATAATATTGACTGTACCTTTGTTTAAAGCTGGAATCAATACTTCTTAAAGCGTGTCCATTTTTCATTTAGCCGCGTCATGTCTGTGTGGAGGAGGGGCAGAGAGATGAATGGGTGGATTCTCTAATTCCCCCTGTTGCAGTTATCATAATTGTTGAACATCCACGGTTTTTAAAGATCGGGCTCGAGGAGAGGCAGGCCACACAAAGAAAGTTAATAGATTTGGAAAATTGAGATAGATTGCACAGCAGCCATTTTTGGAATGTTCCATCGGCGTGGCAGGCAGATGGACAAATATGATCCAGGGATGAGAAAGTGGTGGGGGGAGCGATGGAGCACACAAACACAGGATGGGAGAGAATGGGTCCTGATAAATAATAGTGTTACTCTTTACCCTTTCCATACAGTGTTATGCGTATCTTATCCCCAGTTGAGTGACAGCTGGATGCGTCACAGTTTGAGGCCTACACCAGTCTTAGACCGGGCGAGCTGGCTGAAGATTTCTCCCCAAAGAGACCACCTTTTGAAATGGCAGTAGTTCCTCTCTTGAGACACCAGGGGGAAATGGATAGCTGTGGAAAGGATGCTTCGGGGAATGAGTGAGCTCAGGAAATGTCTCCTGCTCAGAAGTTTAGGCGATTTGTTTGAACTACCGTATGGAGTGAGCGTGCGGTTGGCACTGTATGTAGAAAATATGTTTTATGTTCCATTGTAAAGTAACATTTTACCTCCTCCCTCATCATAAACAGTGCTGCTTCATCTTACAGCGCTCCCCGTGAAAGACCTCTGACCTTCTCATTTGTCAGCTGAAGATGGCTTTTAGGATCTCTAAAAGAGATTTTACAGCAGTGATTTATCCACAGGGGCCCGCATTTGTTTCCATCCGTTTTGATATCCGTCATTGTTTTCACATTTGATGCATTCAGGCTTTCCTCTGCTCTTCAGAAATCTTTCCCATATCCAATTTTCGCCTTTCCTATGTCCAATTTTCCCTAATATTCAGATGATTATGGCAGGATGCTTTCCTTCCCCCCCCTCTCAGCGTTCTGCTCTTTTCCTCCCCTGCTTCTATTTTCCCTTCATTCTCTTTCACTGTCCTTCTTGGATTCGAACATGCAGCTGTATTATTTCAATGTTTACAGTGACATTACATTTTATCAGGGAAGATATAGAAGCACTAAAATGGCCAAGAATCTACTGCAAATCATCAACAAATTGACAACGTAAAACCTTACATTTATTTAGGTTTCCCCGTCTGAAAGCCAAATGGCAAAAAACATTTTCAATCAGCCACCTTTGACAGACACTTGGTAGTGTTTTAGGTTGCAGACTGAGAATTAAATTACCCCATATTGAATCTTATAAAAGTCCAGTTGAGAGGATTTTCTTTTTGTGATGTAATTTGAGCTATCCAATTTTCCTTGTATTTACTGTCTATATTTTTGTCAATTTGGCAGAGGAACACATTGCGCGCGTTGGCGCTGCGTGTCACTGATGTCGTCATGCTACAGTGGTTTTGGTGTTGGCTGGCCTCCGAGGTCAGTGTGTGGGAAGAGATGGTGGCTCTGCAGGGCTTTGCGGCGGCTCTTGGCCTGTCCCTTTGGGCTCTGGTAGGCCCACATCCATTCCTCTCATTCATGAAGGGGTCAACACACGGGTCAAAACACACAGTTTGACTCGCTGCAACACACTGCTGCATGTAGGCGTAGATGAAACCAGGTATTTTGTGGGCCTTTGGTAAGCTGCTGCTGGTAGCGGCTCTTACTTCTCTCCCTCTCAAGTCCACTTTGCCTAAAAGCATGGCTCACACAAAGGAAGGAGAGAAAACTGAGAGTGGGCTGCTGAGTTACACATAAAAGGATGGAAAGACGCTGTTTATTCCCTATTACCATCACCACATTGACAGCTTGGTCGAGAGGTACGCGGGATTTCTCTCTCACTCCGACGCCAAATGCTAGCATTGACAAACTATGCTAGTCCATACTAACGTGGTCCCCACCAGGCCAGCTGCTATCGTGCTGACTGCTGAAGTGGATCTCTTTGCATTGGCCTCCCTCCTCCTCTCATCCCACTGTAACCTCTTGCTCTCTCTGTCTCTTTAGTGGAGGAATAGAGATGTGGAGGGCAAGAGAGACTGACAGTGTGCGCTCCCCTGCTCAGTAAATATGAACTGCACCCAGCAGACAGACTCATTCATCACAGGGGAAAGAGGGGGAAAAGAGGGTGTAGAGGCAGGGTGGAGGGATACCGAAAGGACCAAGAGAAGTGTCCAAAAGACAGAAAGACAGAGGGAGGAAGAGGAGAGGTGGGAGGAATAGGAAGCAGATGGAGAGAGAATGAAAGAAAGGAAAGTGTTCTGGGAGAAGTGAGTGGGAGAAAGGGATAACAGGCTGAAAAAGAAGAGAGTGCCTTGGATGATTGAAGGATAAATAAAGGATGGAAGAAAGGATGTGCAAGGGAGGAGAAACCTCAAGCATGGGAAAACTGATGAAATATAGGAGGACATTTTATATCTCATCATCAAGAGATCTTGTGTTGTGATCGGTGCCCTTAAGCATCTTGTTACAACAGAAATATTAGTTTTTCTGCCCTGCAGTCAGAAAGCTTGCGTCTCACACAGACTTGGTGTTTTTTGCCTTTTTTTTTAACCTTAAATATGTAGTTGTACTACATAGTGAGTGTATTAATTCCTGCATAAACATACCCCCCCCCCCCCCCCCCCCAAAAAAAGAAGTTATTAGGTTTTCAAAAAAGTATTAACATTACATTAAGAGTACCTAGTTTGCTTTTTTTTAAAGAGAAAAAAAATAAATGTCTTGATTTATTTAATGTGGGAAATAAGCCAGTATCACATATCTGTGCGTGGATGAAGTATGTGATCCTTGTGTAATAGTTTTAGAGGTAACTAAAGGAACAAGGCTAATTCAAGCCACCGAAGTCCTCTGTCATATTTGATCATGCTTATGGTGGCCCATCAGGAGAACCCTAAACAACAATGAGCTTCAAAGATAAAGTCAGTCTGAGCAGCAAAGAACATCATTGGCCATCTGCATCTTGCTAAATATCACAGGAATAAATTGGAAGGTTGTTTTAACTATGTTAATGAATGAGACCAATAAGAAACATTCTGTTGGGAGGAAGGTAAATACCTTAAATAGCTCATCTGTGAAATGGGGTGGTTGTAGTATCATGGTGGAGCAATGAATTGTGAAATATGCCAGCACCTTTTAATGGAAAATGTCTTTTAACTAAAAAGAATAAAGTTGGTCATGTAGAAAGACAGTGTTTTACCTTAATGCTTTTAATGAAGATAATGCTTTGGAAATGTAAAATCAAAGTCCTGCCTGTAATCTAGCTGAAAGATTTGGACTTTTGAAAATATTTGAAATAAGCAGTCCATGAGAGCACACCAACCATAAAGGCTGTCTTATATCCAGGGCTGACTGACAGATATTTAAATGCATTTATTGCTTCACAAAGGTACTGAAATATATCCCCCCCCCCCCCCCCCCCCCCCCACACACACACACACAGATATTTTGATTATGTAATGACAATGTATCCATCTGCCATTATCTCTACAATTCACAGGACTCACTTCTTCTCACATAGTTTGGGTCTTTACCCAAACTGCACTTAAAGGGGAAAGTCACATTTGGAGTTTCACAAGAATTGCTACTCCTGCTACAGAAATAACTGTTTGTGAGCCTCCTTCACTTCTCAGTGGATTTTAATTCTCATCATTTTGAACAATTCAGCAAACTAGTGATAACTAAACTTAGAACTTTCTTTCTGTAGTCCACAAATTACAAACCTGTGAATTGTGATGGATCATGAGCAGGGTGAGCCACTACATCACTGACATTCTGGTTTTCTCGTTTGTTGTACTTTAAGGATGCTTTAGGTCATATCTCTGCAGAAATATAGAAAATATTAAAGGGTTGACAAACATTGTGTATGCGTTTGGATATTAGGTCATATTTCATCACTGGAAACAATGATTTTTTTTTCATCCATATTATGAGTATATTTCCAGTTAGGACTCAGTCAGGAGAATGTACTAGCTGTCTATATCTAAATTTCATGTTTTTAAAGTTTAAGGCTAACAATGCTCCAGGTTTTATTTTTGTCAGTAAGTCATGCATAAAGCACTCCCAGTACTTTATATGCCTCAAACAAAATATTTCTTGGAAACCCCATATAGTCCTTTGCCCTTTCCGGTCCATGTCTGCAATTTCCAACAACTTCCCCGTCTTCACTCTCACCAGCACCACCTCCTTTCCATCTTTTTCCACTCCAAAGAAAGACAGGAGAGAGGGAAGATGATGTGTGACAGATGCCATATTTCGACTTTCTGTCAGGGAGATTAATATTGACACATTGTGTTTCTTGGGGCTTGTTGACTGTGTGTGTTGGGCTTTGATTTCATTATCCTCTGCTCAGCCACTTTTTTCTTAAGAATCAGACAATAACAGATGTGGCGACTGAAATAGAGACAGCGATATTGGAGGGGCTGAGTGAGCAAGTCATATTGGGTGGGTCGGCCATCAGTCCTGTTTGCTGTGGAAGTGCAAACCCCCCAAGGATATCCAGAGTACAGAGACCTTTCCATCTTATCAAGCCTTTCAGCTCATCAGTAGCACGAGCCTTAAGCTTGTCCTACAGTAGTTTCCATGCATAAATGCTTTAGTTTGAACTTAATGTAGCAGTGTATCATTATAACATAGAACCTGCATGTTTTACAATTATTTAATTTTCTGTTATAGACTGATTTACTCCCTTCATAGCCACATATTGGACTTTTAATACATGTATTTGGCAGTTATAGTCAATAATATATTATATTAAGAGTCTGAGCAAAAGATCAAATGTATTTTAACACAATAACTATGAAGCAAGACTGATATGGAGCAGATTTTTTGAAGTTGGTATTTGAATTTAAAATATTCTCATACAAATGTATCTGCCAGTGCACCTTTTATAAAGAGAAACACACCTTTTAATAAGAGTTGAGCTTTAACACATTTTAAAGATAATATAAAGTGAGTGAAGTTTAATTGTGTCACAGTTTTTAAATGACTTAAAAACCATAAAAATCTGTCTATAAATATAAATGAATGAATATGCTGTTTATACATGACTTTGGATCTTTAATCAAGGATTGATGATGTTTTAGCTGAATGACAATTATTTTGCGATATATCAAAGTACTGGTAACTGTGGTCCCTTTGCCTGGCCATAGATTGCCTTTCAGGGCTATAAATGAACTCCTAAATTTATCAGTGTAAAATAAAATCAAATTAGTTCAACATTAATTACTTTGCTGATCTAAAGTTGGATCTGAAAGTGGATTCATTTCTCTGAGACAAAACTCACCGGCCTTCGTCTCCAACCTGTAAGCCTTTGAGAACTTTCTGATGATTATCGAAATATTTCTGAGGTGGATACGAGAGATGGATTCTACAGCTTCCTGATTTTGTAATTTCAAAGTGTGGAGCTTGCTGTTAGTGGAAGAATAAAATCAATAGGCCTCTCTTGAGAGGAATAGGTATAGGCTTGTAGTCCTATGATATGAGAGAGGATCCGAAACAGGAAACACAGGCAAAGGATGAGGAAATAGGGAGGAGCAAAGCACCTTCAGTGAATAAACAAATAGAAAGCAAAGCAAGAGAGATAATGCAAGAAGGAGACGAGAGACCAAGGGGGGAAACAGTTGTCGCCAGAGACTTTTATTGACTTTTTCCCCCCTCCTCTGGCCACGTGACTACCAGATAAATTCACACAGAGAGGGAGAAGGGTAGTGAGGGGAGAGAGAGAGAAATGAGAAAATAAATTACTCTGGAAAGATATGACGATAGGCTACACGCGGCTTTAAATCTAAAAGGGAATTCACGACACACTCGACCAATTTGTCACTGTGCTTTTTGCCTCTTTTCATTTCTTTTTTGATACTTTGCCCCCCTATTATTTTTCACCCCCTCTATACCCCGATGCCCCTAATTTACCCCACTTTTCTCATGCAGGCCTGTCCAATTCTTCTTCACTTCATGTTTTCCTAATCTTCTTCAGGATCTACACATTGTGGAGACATCATTGAGTCTTTCTTTTGTTCGTTCCTTTTTCTTTCTTTCTTAAACGAATTTCCCATGAATGGAAAACCTGTAAATCCATCCAACCTAACTCATCCTACCTTCATCTGTAACTACAGTCAGATCCACGCCGCCACCAGCTTCGCAAACGCGGGTCTATCAAAATCTAAGAGAAAAGAGGAAATGAGATGCATCGTAAAAAAGGAATGAGCGGGCGGACGGTAAAGGATGGCTGGAAAAGAGGTGGAAGAATGGAATGGAAAAGAGAAAAGAAAGAAAATGCAGACTTAAAGTATACCCCCCTCTCTTTTATTTAATTTAGACGCCAGGCGAAAATCGATCCTGCCATTCGATACGCAATCCGAATCAAGGCGAATTAAGCGGGCGGAAATTAACTCTGAAAATATTTTTGATGGAGTGGCTTGTAGTCTCTCGGCCAAATGGACTGCAAAGTGGAACAAATGACAGGGGCCTAGTGGTGGAGACAGCGCCGCTCCATCTTCCATTAGGCCGTAATGGGATAGGTCCAGCCCCCTAGCTCGACTCGGCTGCATTAATCAAAACAGCCGCTATATGAAGATTTATGGTTCTCCACTCCAGCGAAGCTGGAGCTGGAGCCAGTTCTCGGTGTGTATGTTTGAAGGAGGGGGTCGGGAGTCTTTCTCCCCTTCTTTCTCTCTCCTTCCTTTCCATCTATCCTGTAGACTTTGCCCCTACCTGTGGGCCTACACACACACACACACACACACACACACACACACACACACACACACTGCATCTTTAATCCAGGGACTGTGTAATCGCATCTTGTCATATATTGTCAACATTCATGTCAAGTCATTCATGTCAAGTAATATACCTGTAATAGCCAGTCTATATGCATATGAGCATGCTCCTTAATCAAACATTATGTTAAGTGATGTGGTGGGAAATAAAAAAGGGATCTAGATGACCTTCAGATGATGTAAGGTAAACTATAAACAGTAAGTCGGGCATTAGAAAAAAAACGACCACATTTTCTTTATTTAAGAAAAATCTGTATTGTGGATAAGTGTGTTTTTCTTATCCCCTTAGATCAGAACAGAAAATGTTGCCAACACTTGATTTGCTGCTTTTTGGTTTTTTCAGATCTTTCATTTCTCCTTCTCATCCACTGCCTGTGCAGTTTTCCTATTGCCACATATTTCTCGTCCAACACAACAAACAGCAGACAAACTAACACGGGGATCCTCTGCTGTTCAGAAGTGAGACTTTAGATTATAGCCTGTATTGCTGCAGCTCCTCTCTCTGTGGCAGCCGATTAGGAGCGTATAGCCCAGTAAGCAGGCCACTGCTGTGACGAGCCAAAGGGACAGACAGGGGGAGACAGTGTGACGGAGAAGAGTGTGGCGCCTTGAGTAGATTGGAGCTGGAAGCCATCCAAAAAACTTCAGCCAAGTTTTGATGAGATGAGACTGATGGGACCCACTGCTGAGAAACCCTGTTTTACTTTCTTTCATTCTCTTTGTTTCTCACTGTTTCTTCAATAGGGGGAGGATGGATGAACTCTTCCCAACAGATGGATCGTACCTCCATCTATTCACACACACACACACCTCTATTACCTAACTTTCACCGCTCTTTCCTATTCTCCTCTCCCTTAACCCGTGTATCTTGTCAGTGTTTTTCCCCATTATTTGTGTCCTATCTCTGCTTCTTCTAGCTCCCTATCTTATTCCACTTCAGTCTATATATTCCTCCACTCTCCTTTCCTCTCCTCTGGCCTCTAACGATCCCATGCGGATAAGCAAACCAGCACAGAGACATCTCAATATCCATCTATCTATCGCTCCTTTCCTTTTGCCCTCCCTTTTTTCCCTTTTTGCTTTCTTCTCCATCTTTTCCTTGCAAGCAAAGGGGAAGCTCGCTGCCAGTTTCAGTCTGCCAAAGGGTTTATTTAAATTAGAAACGCTTCAGTCTCCTCATCCCCCTTTCCCATCTCTCCCCCCTCTCTCTCACACACACACACACTCATTTCCTTTCTTACCCCTTTCTCTTGGCTGGGGGTGAGTCCCTCTCTTTCCTGCTGACAGCCTCTCGGGTCCCGTCAATGCCAGGCAACTTTGTTTTGTAGATGTTATTGGTGGAAAGGAGGCTTGGAAGGAGAGAGGAAGAGGAAAAGTAGAGTTGGGAGAGCGGGAGTTGGAGAAGGGTCAGGGGAGACCTGTTAGTCGGTGTACTTTAGTTCCTTCTTCCTCTCACGGCTCATTCCACCCAGATTAGGACCTGTAAATGGCTTTAGACTACCTCACCTGGCTTTGGATTTCCCCATTTCACAGGAACACAAGCAAACTATTACCTTTCACTCCCTCATTATCACAGCCTCAGATATGCCTTGTACTCACCTTTGTCATTTTTTTCCAGTTCTGGTGCAGAGTTTGACCTCTAATTATTGCCAAACAACTCTTCCACTGTTTCTGTGACCAGGAAGGGCCACTCATTGCACCTAATCATCTTGTCTGTTAACAATGACCCATCTCCCTGATAATCCTTCTATTCCTCCCTCCCCAGGCTCTAATCCCCCTCACGCCCACCCTTCTCCCCCATTAACACACAATTATCTCGGGGTGGTGGTGGTGGGGGGGGGGGGGGGACACGGGCGAGGGGGAGGAAACGAGGTGTGGAGAACACAGAGAGTCTGTCTCTCTAATGGCTGACTGACATCAGACGAGCTCATAGATCATGGAGATTATTAATACCACTGTTAAACACCCCATTCAGGGGCCACCACTATCCGCACGCGCTATCGCACACAACCGAAATCCACACACCCACATTCTCAGATCCCCCATCATATCTCATTCCCAGCACACATCTTCATATGAGCTGTCATTCATGCTTGGTGAATCGGCATCAATTTAATTTGAGTCATTTAAAAAATGCCGGGTGTTCATTACAGCGTGTGGTTTAGGGGTAGAATCAGATTTACAATTACAACTCTCATTGGCAGTGTTGGCTATTATTCACAGAGTCTTTTCCTTATGATTCGCCTCCTGCAATATTTCTAATGATGGTAATCCCAGGTTTGATCTGATTATTGTGCATACAGTGAGGTGAGAGATTCTCTTTGACTCACTAGTAATGACCAGGGAAATGTGGCCTTTATGTGGGAGTGGGGCCTATCTAGGGGAAGGGAGATTGAAAGATAGGCAGAGAGGGGGTGTGTGTGCGCCTGTGTGTATCAATGACCTGTCCGTTTAACCGGTGGGGTTCTGGGGAGATGGCAGTGGGAGCCAGGCATCCCTGGGGAGCAGGGTCTGGGGAAATCACACTCTCACTTTCACCAAACAACAAGGAGGCTGCATGGCAGCTGGCAACAGCCAATAAGCACACTCCCACTCTCCATATTCTAGTTTATATGCAAAGAGATTGGTAAACACACTTGATCTGCTATGTATAGACTATGTAAAAAATGATATGTGGCTCCTCTGCCAGAAACAGCCACTGGTTCTGTTTCTCAAACACACCGGAGAAGGGAACCCAAATGCATCCAGAGCTTCATCCATTATTGTTAATATTTATTGGAAGTTTTATTTGGCACTTGAGTGGCTTTTTAAAACATCCCTTGCTTTCTGGATCGGGAGGTTACGCTTGCAGAAACGAGCCAATAACAAAAGGAGTTTGTAGTCAGAGCAGGGGTGTAAAAGCTTACTTTGGAGTTCTACTGCTCCATTAGCTGATCCCAGGTCTCCCTCTGAGCTCTGCTAGTGCCAGCTCATTGATTCCTTAACTAATCACTCTAATTAAAATGCCTTTTATTCATTCAGTGGTTTACATGCCAGCCTACTGCTTGCATTTAAAGATCAATTGCCACTCAGATATACAGAAATTTCTGTCAACAATTTCAGTGTCTGCTTGTCTGCCTGGTGTTTTTTTTTTTTTTTTTTTTTTGGTAAAGCTCTGCATTTGTACAGATTTTTTTGTTTGTTTGTACCCTTGTTTGGCAATTCACTATTTAATTAAGTGAGAAGATTCTGGTTCAAGCGAGTAGCAGGCCAGGACCACATGAAGCGTGAATGTAGCCACTGGCTGGCTTTTCCTAAAAATAATTTGTCACCTGAGGAAGTTAGTTTCCTGTTTATGCTGCATTGTTCTCTTTGTCTATGAGTAATTCAGGCAGAAAGAACATACAACCTCATTATTTGAAGAAATTAGAATGGTATAGTCATTAAATAATTAAATTATACTGCCAAAGAATTATACATTGTCTCAAGCTGTCTTGTTTTGATGGATGTCTGTTTATGACTCGTTCCGCCTAGAAATTCCTACAACATTTCTTTCCTGATAATATATCAATTTATCAGCAGAGATTTTTTATGTTAATTTCCTCCCCCTCCCCCCCAAAACAAAGTATCTCACTCTCAAACGATCTCGAACTAATTAAGCAAGCGTTAATTAAAAATTCGAGAGAGAGAATAAACGTGGTAGGATTGTTATGGAAACGTTGAAGTTAATCAAGCTTTCAAATTATTGATAACATCCTTAGTACAGTGATCGATCGGGAAGACATTAAGTAGCAAAATAAAGCAGCAGCATTCAGATGTGATGGGTGTCCTTGCGTGCGCGCGCAAAGCAATGTGCAAAAACAATTAGGCCCATAATATATAATATTAGTCCGCGTGTCAAAGAGGATATCTTCTGTGTCATTCTAAACTTGCCTGCGTGCGCGTGCGAAACCACGCGCCGTGCACGCGCACACGCATGCGGGTGACTGAGTGCGGGGCGGAGGCATCTCTTTATCACGCGAACGCCATTAATCAAATGCGTGCGTTCAAATTGCGCCGTGAACTCCGCCAGACTGAAATATTGACGTCTGCTGATATGAATATTTCCCTGTTTGCGCCTGTTTTAAAAGCGGCGCGCTTCCCCGCGTGTTTACATGTTTCTCCCCGGCCTGCATGTCTGTTTACCCCGGTGTCAAAGCCTGTGTGGCATGTACTTACAAGGCGCTTCATCATCCCACCAGCGATAGGAGCAATTCACCCATAAAGTGGGTCTTTCGCCCATAAATAATATTCAAGTCCCTCTATTGTTAAGTGAAAAGTTGACTGGTGTTTGATTTTTTTCTTATTTTTTTTCTTCTTCTTCTTTTCCGCGGCGACCTCGGGTTAGGACTCATACATCACGGGATGACAGCTATAGAAAGGCCCTAAATTAGCAACTAAATCGAATATTGATCAGCTATGTGCGGCCCTGCGAGTCGCGCCTCCTTGCCGTTTTTTTTCCAGAGAGAAAGAGAGAGGGAGTTAGGGGAGTGGAGGAGGGGAGGGGGGGGGGGGGGGCGAAAACGAGAGATAGAGGGGAGACGGAGGAGAGGAGGAGAGGGGGGGGGGGGGTGAAAGGTGCATCACTCCTCTCTTTCTCCTCTCTGTTTGAGTTAAAGTGTTGTGTGCATTTTATTGTCCATCGCTAGAGCAAAAGCATATGTCCTGAAATTGTTATTATTATTATTATTATTTATGCATTCGTACGCCTGTTTTGTTTGTTTTATAAGCTGCGAGTCTACAGTGACACTAGTCTTTATATTTATATATTTATATTTAGCCAAATATAGCTTCTTATTGTTATATAAAGTCCCTCATTACCCGCTCGCCTATTGGCTCCTGTTTATGGATCATTGACTATGTTGCATCGACCCCCCCCCCCCATCCCCGCTGCTGGGACGTGTGGGAGGTCGGCGGCGCGCACTTGCGCTTAAGCGGGGACGCATTTGATGAAACGATCAAGCGGGCTCTTTTGTCTCTCCTGGGAAGCTTGTGTGTCCGGGGCGGCGATGAGCCAGGCACAATGCTGGGGGGAGTGGGTGGTCAAGGTTGCGCCGGGTCAGTGAGATTACCCCCGGCGTGCTGTGTAACAAAGGGCCTGATCGTCAGGTACCTCAAAGTTCGGATCAAAGTACTGGTTGTAAAACAAGGCTGCCATAAGACAGGGATGAGCTGTGGATTATAGGGGGCTAATTGGAGAGGGTACTTTCCCTTTGCTGGTACTCTTATATGGATCAGGGTTCCTTAATTGTTGATGTTTCTTTTACTTTTGCAAAGATTTTGAATAAGGGTCCGGAAATATGCTGCATTTCGCAGCATAAGCGTTTGGTGATTTGCAGGCAGTTGTGGACGAAGTGCTGAAACTCTTTAGTGGAATTACCACGTCGTAAAATGGTCTGTTGAGTGAAAATGTATCTAAAATGATATTTAATATACCTGGATTCGTTTGTTTTTTTTAACAGATTTTGTTTTTTAATTCTCTCGTTTTACTGCGATTTGTCTTGTTACAGTGGCATCACTCTGTCTGACACGCAATCATTCAATCGTCGCTCTCCTCTATTTAGTTCGCCTCTGTCCATAAATGACACAACTTCAGTACTGTGATTACCTCACCAAGGTCAGCACTTATCGGTGTTTTTCGCTTCGCTGTCCACGGTGCTGAATTTGCCGACCCCACCGTGAACATAAAGTTTGCTGTCCAAGGTGCTGAAACCACCACAGCGCACACTCTTCAAGTTCAAACTCTCGCCTTCTTTTCTTCTTTTAGCCACTTCTTGAGTTCGACGCAGATGAAGAATGCCAGTTTATCTTCCCAGGGTTTTTTTTTAATAACAAAAAAAAGGTTAGACTGAAACAACCAATAAATACCCATCTGTAACCAAGTAACCGGAAACCACATCTCACCCTGAAGAGGTCACGTCATTTAACTCCAAGCTTCTCTAGCTTTGTCATATCAGCGACCCATGAAACAAGACATGCTTCCTGCTGAAATCTGTCATGCTGCAGTTCATATCAGCGGGGATGCAGTGGTGAAATAAAAACTGGTAAACTTAACCTGACAGAGTGGCTTATCATTCCCAGTCTAAGACATAATATAGCTACCTCTGTTTGTCTTTTTCCCAGATTTTATGAGTTGGGAAAATGTTGTGTAGGTGCTTCCACTACAGCTCTGCATCACTGTTTGTAGTCTAAACAACAATGGTGTTAGATGATAAGGTAAAGTGAGTAAGATAACAGTGAACTGAATCTGCTTTAAGAGCTCACTGCGTGGCAACATAATCACATTGAACTATTATTAAGTATCCTAATGGAGCGGGAAGATGGAGAGCTACACAGAGAGAGAGACACGAGAAGTTAAGTTTGTCTGAGAGACATCGCGCTCCCTCCCTCCTTCACGCGCCTCGGGGGCTAGTCGCAGCTCCTCTGAAGTCTGCTCGAGGACATTCCGGGAACCATCTGTTTCCGGGAGAGTGCCGGGCGCGAGGCATACAGGAAGCGAGGCTCACAAATTTGCGAGGAAAGGGTGGTTGTCTGCCAATGTGCTTGTTGAGAAATACCCCTCCCCTTGAATTCTTATCAGTCTTGTTATAAACCTAACAGGAGCAATGAAGTGCTGCAGAACAGAGCATCGGCCTAATAACTCTGCAGGAGGAGAGAGGGTGAAAGCACAGTGCAGTATATTACAGAGTAGTTGACTGCATACAGTCGTGAGCAACTAACCTGTTAATGGCAGTTTGGCCTGGTCCAGGCAAACACAGAACAGGTGTTAGGGCAAGTCCTAGGTTGCTAACGATATTACACATGGGCGTAAATACACTTCAGATGAAGTCCCCTCATTTGCAACATCCAGTCCATCAATGCAAGAAACATATGATCCATGTTTCTGCTCTGCGGATCTGCTTACGCACATACGGAGAGTACTGTCAGCAGCACGGTGACTAATAGCATGCTTGTTTCAGCATACAGCAATAAAGCCCTTGTGCCCTCATCTCTTTTGCATTCTGTTGCTGGATTTGGGGCTAATCCAGGAAAATTTGCTCGTTCTCTCTTTAGGAGGCAAGTTTTTTTCTACTCGGGTTGATTGTGCCCTGCAGAAGTAGCACCTGAGACCAAAGTAACCTACAGACACTTTAACAGTGAGTGGAAAGTGTTAACAGGTCTGTAGCCTAAGGTCGAAGCGTGCAGTGCCAATTAATGTATATTCAACAGAACACATTATTCCATTCCTGTGCTGCGAATGGATTTCATTGTTGTATTTGCTGCTTTTTTAATTAAATAATTCAAATTACCACATACAGAATCCACACAGTGCTCTTGTTTTAAACTGTATAGATTTTTTTTAATTTCTCTTTAAACCTATAAATGACAGGGTTTTGATAAAACAGTGCAAACTTATAATGAAACAGACTTTAAATACACACAACCTGTAAATAACTTAATCACAATTACAAATGCTGCAACAATCATTGCAGGTACAATGGCAATTAGCAGGTATCCTCAGCCAAAAACAGGTCTGGCAATTAACGCTTTGATCTGTGAGTTTTCAAAGAAACAGAAGCTAACAGAAAAGTCAGGCTATCTGTGAAAAAAAAAAAACCCATTTCAGTCAACAAAACTGCAAAATGATTTCCCCGTTTCAGAAACAACTTAAAATCTGGACAAATAGCATCAAATAATTACTTATTCAACAAAGGGATGCGATGAATATATTTATATAGACCTAGCAGACACTGCAGATGGTCATGTATCCTAAAGTAGCATACCTTTTCAATGCTAAATCTTGAGTAGTAAATTGGTGGTTGTTTTTCTCACCTCTACATTTGTTCACAAGTGTAATGTATGTTTTTTTTTCTTTCTTTTTTCTTGGCCAGATTGCAGAGGCTCAGAGAAGAATGTTACACATTTGGAGAGTGATATTGATTAATGAGAACCTTGTTGTCACACACAGAGGATACGGGAGACTGATCACTAAAGATCAAAACAAAGAAGAGAGCCAGGTTAGAGCAAACAACCAGGAACAATAAGTACAACTGACAATGGTAGACACGGTGTTGTTAGCAGAACATGACTGGAGAGACAAAGAAAAAGAGGAAAGAGACACTAAAAAAAGAAAAGAAAAGAAAATCTCAGAAAGTGAATCTGAGTAGCGCCTGGAGGAGAAGGATAGAAGTCGTATAAAGAGAGGGAAAGAGGTAGGAAAGAATGAATGAGGGATAATTGCATTAGAAAGAAGAGAGGCCCAAAAGGAAGGAAATGATTAGAGGAGAAGGGACTGATATCCGATAGAAAGAAGGAGCATGAAGGAGAGAATGGGCGGGAGAGGAGGGCTCACTTACCGCCCGCCGTTCAATACATGCTGACACTCTCTCTCTGTGTCAATACACACTGTATGTGTGCGTGCTGGTATAGGTCTGTTAATCCTAGTCTAGCATCCTATCTCATCGCTGTCCCATGCAGACTCTTCAAGAACCTTCATGTCAGCCTTGCTTGATCCCTGCTCTTCAGTTCCTATTCAAACTTCCATATTGCCACCTTGAATTTAAAGAAAAGACCTGGCAAAATAAAATTTTCATCATTTGTTACCTCCTGCTCAAATCTTTTTGGCAATAAAATTAGTCAAATCACATTTACTACAGTCTGAACCATTACTAAATATTGTCTTGTTTGGTCTTGACACCTTCTCTACTTCATGTTTCTCTTTCTTCCTCTGTCTGCCATCTTCCCATTTGTTTCTTTTGTCTTTCACCTTTTACGTCTTTTTCTTCAGCTGTATTATCTCAGTGCATATCTTGTGCCTCCCTATCTATGAACCTTCTTCCCCTCCTATCCCCTCAGCTTTCTCTCTCCTTTCTGTGTTCCCTCTTTCCAGGCGGCCTACCTTTTGTCATTGACCCCCTGCCCCGGGTGTCTGGGCATTGACTGGCTCTCTCCGTGTCACTGGAGCTCCCTGTCAATACTTACCAGGTTTGGCCACCCTCTGCGCTGTGGTCAGAGAGTCGGGGAGAGAGGGAGATACACGAGATGCTCCACAGCACCGGGAGATAAAATAAAAATGAATGTGAGGGAGAGTAAAACAAAGAGCGATGGCGAAGAAAATGACAGAGTGAGGCTGTGTGTGAAACAGCTGGTTAGCAACCTTATAAGGCTGTTACACTTTGGTGGCAAACTGTAACTCTACATCTTCTTACCCTGCAGCAGATTATGTCTGGCACATAAAAACAAAATGAAGAAATATGACATCGACCATTTTTAAAATAATTAAAACGGCAATTAACTTGGCCAGTTTATGGGCAGACAGCTGCATTTAGTCAATATTTATTTTAAAATTACTGTTACAAGTCAAACAGCTGTTATATTGCTTATTAATGATTGGTTACATGATTGGATTAATTTTGGCTAGCCTGTATTTTTGCTCACACAAACTACAGTTAGCTTAGCTTCACATAGTCACTGACGCACATAATCCCTCACCCCCCTATTCATGTTTCTTAAATATGAAAATACCTTAAATATGATATATTTTTGTGATGTAGCCTCGTGGAAATAAATCAGTACTGGTATATTGGCTAAATGTAATTTAAACTTCAAGTATATCTGAAGAATTTAAACATATATATTTCGGTTAAGCTAAAAATCTTGGAGTAATACATTCTAACAATCCAAATGTCCAAGGTCAGTCAGAAAAAAATGAATAAGAACTGTAAAATATTTGTCAACGTTTGGAAATTCTGTTGTGATTGGTGGACAAACCAAAGTAAAACACACCCAACCAGAAGAAACCAATACTGAGAATAAGTGAAAGGCAAACATAATGATTGCTGGTAATAAGTATTTATTGTTCACACTGATTCTACACACATTCATGGTGTACGCTGAGGTAAACAATGACATGTATCTGGTATGAGGTATCCCAAATCATGGTTTGCGGTTGTCATCGTAGATTCATAAAGTATCGTTCATAAACTATGTGGGCGTCACTCCCTGTTTTACAGTCTACTCCATCTGCAACACGCTCGGCCTCCCATTCCCTCTTCCCCTCTTTCCTCTTTACTCTTTTCATTTCCTCTAATCTCTCGCTCCCCCTTGCTCTACCTCCATGTCACTTTGATTTCCCTATCCACTGGCCTGTGGCGTGTGTGTGTGTGTGTGAGTGAGTGAGTGAGTCAGAGAGAGAGGAAGGAAAGAGTGTGCATGTGTATTGTGTGTTAAGAGAGCAAGACTTAATTGTGTAAAGCAGTCTCACAATTGTAAGTGAATCAGTGGATGTGTCCTTTAGCACATCAGTAGACGTGGCATTGGAATTACATGGAAAGTCTTGTGTAATCCATGTACCCCAGAAACACACACGCTCACGTTTTTATTTTGCTTGCAGATGTCCCAAAACATTTTCTGCTCTGTTTAAAAAGAGTTGATATTGATATCAGCGAGAGAGCTTTTCGTGAATACATATGTGTATGTCTCCATATATATATATACATGCATGTCTGCGAGTCCATCCGTGCATATGCGATTGTGTCGTGCATATGTCTGTGTTTACCAACGTGTGCGTGTAAATGCAGGAGTAAATCTGTGTGTTTTCGTACTTGTGTGCATGTGTGTGTGTGTGCGCACAGATGCCCCCGCGTCTGGGCTCAAGCCTGGATGGGCCTGTGTATATGAGAGTAGACAGTGTGCGCGAGGAGAGCAGGGGAGTGAGAAGGACGTAGCGGCAGTTGGGGGGGGGGGGAGGCAGGCCAGGCCGAGGGGCCCCCCTCTCGTAGACAGTTTGACTGATGACATGCATTAAACAGTTAATCTGTCTGATTGAATGTTTGCTTCCTCCAAATTGAAACATTAAACAACAAGGCGAGAGAGAGAGGGAGGGGAGAGCCCGAAGAGGAGAGAGGGATATGGCTTCATCTATTGCCCAAATCATGCAAAGCATGAGACTGGAATATATAATACTGTCCTGTGAGCTAGAGAGAGGGGGAGGCAAGGGGAGGAGAGAGATTGGAAGGGACAGAGCGAGGAGTGTGAATGAGGGAAAGAAAAAACGAGTGAGGGAGAGAGATGAGAATGGAAAGGTTCAGGGTAGGTGGATGGGATCGGGGGGGGGGGGGGGGATGGGTGAGACGCAGAGGATGCAGCAGAATAGGCCCATAGAGAGGAGGAGGCTCTGTAAAATAAAAGTTTTATTTATCCTACAGCTCAATGGAAATGCACAGATGAAATTGTATCTTTAAAAGGATCATATCTCTATTTTAAACAAGGAAAAACTTTAACAATTAGGACAGTTTTGTCTCTTTGGAAACTTCTTCGGTGAAAACAAACTTTTGGGCACTTCCATTTATTTATTTGTCAAAAATGCCTTGTCTGGCTTTAAGTTCCAGGCAGGAGACTTTGAAGCAGTTGTTGTCTGGTTTTACTTCCTGGGTTCATGACCCTCGAGCATCTTAAAAGCTCCTTATGTTATCAGCGCTCTCCCGGTGGAACGGACACAAAGTAAGGTGCTGCTTTTCAAACAACATAATGTGATCATCGATTACATCCATCTTTGGGTAATTTCCTCAGTATTTCTGACACTGGCAGGATTTGTCTTTAGTGAGAGAAATGTACAGTAAAGTAGAAGATTGCTCTAAAGTAGACCAATTATATTCACACTTTTTTTTCATAAATCATTTTACGGATCAAAGATGCTCTGCTTTTATTTTTTTATAGCACATCAGATGATTTCATGGGCAGAAGAATAGAAGAACACTAAAAGACAGACATATAAACGAGACATTAGTTTTGAACAGAGCTGTTGCCACAGAAATGCTGCTACTAGATTGGGAGAAATTGGGTGACCCCTAGCTGGTAATGTGATATGTCATTTAGCCTTAGCCTGACCCTGTCCCCTCCCAGGGTTCACCATCATCACCATGTTCCAAATGGGCTTCCCTTCCCTTTGTCTCAAGTGCATATTCTCCTCTGTCAAAATGACCCTCATTTTCTCCAACAGCTGATTTTGGTCCAGCTCTAAGACTGTGGTATAATTGCACAAACACACACCTTGTGTCTTGATGAGCACATGAGCTTAAAGCCACTTTTCCACCCAACAGCTGGCACCCAGAGAGAAGGGGGGGGGGGGGGGGGGGACAGGGAAAGATGAAAACATTAATGGATAGGTTGCAGGATGGACGGATAAATTGATAGATCTTTTAGAGAAGGTCAAACTTCTGTGCCCACACGCGGGACCATCATGAAGAGAAGAGAAATTGATTGCCGCTCACAAAGGCACTAAAATGACTAGAGAAATTATTTTCTGGGCAATGAACATTCTAGGAGGTATGGTGGTGGTGGTGGTGGTGGGGGGAGCGCTGGGGGAAAGTGCAAACCTTTCTCAAAGGGTACAAAATGGCTCAAGCAAGCTGCTGTCAAGTGCAGTTGTTGGTGAGAAAGCCCAATGAGTGTATCTTCAGGTAGATCCTCAACAAGCTCAGGTTGTTAGGGCATGTATGTGTGTAAGTGTGTGTATGTACAGTACATATACACACCAGGTGGTGTGGTGTCTAAAAAGGCTGTGTGGGGTCTTCTATTATTAGATACCTCATCCAAACTGCAGCAGAGCCTTGGTATTAAATAGCATCTATCTTTTGTAACTCATGTGTAGGGATGGGTTTTGATAAGATTTTCACGATTCCGATTCTATTTTCGATTCTGTTTAACGATTCGATTCTTTATCGATTCTCTTATCGATTTTTTTTTTTAAAAGGAGAACACTAAGGTCGATTAGCTTAGAACTTTGTTTTATATCTTCTCTTTGAACAAGATAGAAATTTAGGAGTAACATGGCCTTACAAACCCAACAGTGAGATCTTAAGAGATCAGCCTACGGCTCTTTAATGGGTGTCACAGGGTCCCCAGGGAAAAAAATTGTAAATGTAAAATAATAAAATAAATATTCTTCTGTAGCAATAACAAAGTATAACATAAATTATTCTGTAGAAATTACACAAGAATATCCAGTAATGTCCCTGCCTACAATTAAACACATTCACTTACTGAAAATCGGGGGCATCTGCTGTGGCAAATGGGTTCAAGCCTTTTACCACAAACTTAGTCACTGCTCGGTGACATTCGTCTATCCTGGCCTGAAAGGAGACGCTACCGGTAGACTGCAGGGAGAACTGCCAGCATCTGAGCCAGACTCTGTCTGTCTCATCATGGTCACCTAAATGCACAGTAATGGCAGGTTTTGTAATAAGGCAGATCTCACTAACATAATATGCACTGTTAGTTGATTCTTTACCTGCCGCATTAACGGGAGAGGACGTGCAAACGTTACCGCTGCTGCTGGGTTGAGATTCACGAGTCCGGAGCGGAATTAAAAACATGACATTCATTTAAGGTCATCGCGTGTTTTGTGAGCAAATGCTTTTGCATATTCGTAGTGTTTCCTCCCTTAAATGAAATATCTACTTTGCAAGTCGCCCTGTTGCAAGTATAACCAAACTTTTGAGCCGCCATGTTTCCTGCCAGGTAAATGACGCTCCGCAACGTGGTGACATCATTCGGGGCGACTGGAATCGATAAGGGATTCGTTTGCAAAAATGGCAAACAATTCCAAGGAATTGAATCAGTGGGAACAGGTTCTCAACAAGAACCGGTTTTCGATACCCATCCCTACTCATGTGACAACTGAATTGTCAGCACCTTCTGAAATTTTACAGATCATTTTTCCCAACATAAATCCATGGACACTGCTGCGGTTTAGGTTTATTTAAGCACAGAATAAGTTAAGCCTGAGTTAAAATTTGTGGAAACAGTTAAAACTCTTCTTTTCACCGAAGGACGGGGCAAACATGCCTGTTAATGTAGTGCAAATGTGGGCGAAATCTCCCTGCTGAAATATTTGCTTTGGGTGAACTATAGGCTATATTTCTATAAATTCCAAGGAGTATGAATTTTGATTTGCCATATTATCTATGTTTTAGCTCTTTGAGTGCACAGGTAGAGTAGAAGAGCGCTGTATAAGAACTAGTACACTTACCATTTACTTTCAGACATCAAACAGTGATGCTGCACTTGCTAGTCTTTAAAGAAAATACAATAACCTCAACAGCTTTTTGCTGTGACTCTTACATGGTTTTAACTTTGCTCCCTTTTTAGTCATCATAAAAGCTATTTCCAACATGTCCACATGTGTGCAGTTTTATCCCCATCTGAACATATCGTGGCCCTTTTGTTTGACGATCCTTTAACTGTGGTCCTTTTGGAAAAGCTATGAACATCTTTATCATCGGCTGCTTCTACCTCATATTTTCTGCATTTTCCCTGGAGTTGCACTAGGAAGGGAACTCAGGTGAGAATGATCTCAATGGCAAATGGATCTTTCACTATACATATATATACATATGTCTTTACTAACAAAGGCCCAGAGTGGCATCACTAGTATTGCTCATGTAATTTAGCTATCAGTGTTGTATTAAACACCTCCATCGTGAATGCGAAACGATAAACAAACTGCTCCCATGAGACTTCAAATAAATTCGTTTTCATCACATTACAAGAGTCACACTCCTTGAGCGCTCCCCCATTAAACCCCACACCTAAAATTACAACATAATGAATTAATCTCATTCTTGTTTATGTTGTGGATTTGATGAGGGATGATGAGTGATCCCTTGACACACAAAGTCTTCTTTCTACCAACTTATTGCCGCACTTGGTAAATATATTAATTCCTTCATACATAAACAAATCTTTGACCTCCGCATCTAAACCTCATCACAAAAATGAGTGATCCTCCTGTCTGCTGACAGTCCCCCACTTTCTGATGACAGTGGGGCCCCTTCCTCCTCTGAGCTTGCCTAATGACACTCAGATTGATAGAGACCTCCACCAGCAGCCCAATAAATGGCCCAGCTTCAGGACCAGAAGAATGGAGTACAGTGGCGGATATGTAGATTGGGGGGAGAGCAGACAGAGATGGATCAGGGGGGCTTATGTGTGGATAAACAGAGTGAGTTTGATTGCTAGCACAGAGAGGGGCCATTACGGCGAATCCGCACGCTAATCATAATGAATCACTTACTTATTAAGCGTTAATTATGGCATGCAAATACATCCCATGCAGGCGAGCGAGCAGGGATGGTGCTTGCCACTGTTCTGGGGGGTACAGGAGGAGGCGAGGAGGCCACATTAATTTATTCTTATTTATTAATTTCCCTAATTAAAACAACAAGGCTGTGGAATAGAAGTGTTTTCTTTGGGTGAAACAAATGAAGGCCCTGGAAAAGCGATATGAAACCAGGCGTGGCATGGTGTAAACATTAAATCATGTGAAGTGATGGTGCTTGTTCAGCTGTTCATTATTAGAATAGCTTTATCCAATTGGGCTGCCCCCTCTTACCCTTTTTCTTTGTTATTATACCACACGGCAGCCCCTCCTCAGTCATGACGAACACACACACATTCCCAAACACTTGTACTCTGGTGATGGGGATGGCAGATTTCATCATCATTATTCAGTAAATGGTTTACTTGCCACAGGCAGTATCACAATAAGCCACAGTTCCTCTTTAAACGCATCCTGCACAAATGCCATAAAATCAGACAAACGCCCCATCTTCCCCATTTGATTGTCAGATGTTTATACCTCCTCTGCACAACTGTAGAGGCCTTTACTGAATCTAAACTGCTTCTCCCATTTTCTCAAATTCATCTATCTCATCGTTACCCTCCCTCCTTCTCCACAGCGCCTTCTCTCAATTTCCTGATCTCTCTCTTTTGGTCCCGGAGTGGCCCACTTGAGCGGGCGGAGCGCGATAATGGCGTTAATGCCCGGTAATACGGGCCAGATATTATAATCTCAACACTGTCACATTGCGTTAGCTGCGGGAGACTGACGTGTCAATGCCACGGCGAGCAGGTGACGCGCGGGGCTCAGGAAGCGTGGCCCGGTAATCGTCCAATACAGACACATTTATTTTAGAGTTGAATATTTCGCCATGCTGCTTTTGCAGGAGCGCAGCAGGTATTTGTGGGGAAACTTGTGTCAGCCTGTCCAGGGATGAGGCACAGCTCCTTCTGGTATAAACTTTTTAGCTGCTCTGAAATAGGTTTCTGTTTTCTTGAGCTGGTTAAAATTGAAATCTCTGTGATTTCTCTGCAGTGCATAGGTGGTGCTGTGAATACAGATTACTATAATAACTACAGGATTTATAGAGTATCAGAAAGTATAACAGCATTTGTATTTTACAGGTCTGAAACTGAATTTTTGAATCAAGAAATGCAGCAGCCTGGTTAGCATTTTTGCTTTTTCATGTTGATAAAAATCCAAAGCCCAACTTTAGGTCCTGTAATGTAAAATATTGCTATAATTGTATTTTAGATTGGAAAAATTCACAAATGGTGAATTTTGCCTGATTTTGCTGAAAAAAAAGAGCAAAATCTTTGTGATTCTTTGGATTTTCATGTAGTGCTAATACTGTTATTTTACGCAAAACATCATCAGCATCAGAAGACCTTAAAAGGCTGCTTTTGGTTAAATTGTGTCACTCCTAGTATATTTAAACACTGCAGATGACAACATGTACAGAAGGAAACAGGCAGTATTAAATCCTTATTAATACACAATATTATCACACACATAGCGATAGTGCTATTTACAGATACAAACATTTTCCTTACACATACATAATGCAGAAAAATAACCCGTGGAGTAATTATTTAAAAATGGTCTTATCCCATAATTTGTCTACTTAGGCTCCTGATTTCATTGTTTACAACATGCCCAGGCTGCAGCACATGTAGCTGTGTAGCATTACAGCTGAACAGACGGTGATATAAAGCAAAGTGTTGCCTTCACAGCAATTTAGTAAGTTTATACACAATGACACTATCATTTTTTTTCTTTTCACCTCAACCATCCAAAGATTTAAAAGCAGTATCAACTCCTAAAACTATCAGCTGGTGCTCTACCAGATAAGATAACATGTAACAGGATACATTTCATACTTTAATATTGATTGTTGGGGGTGTTTGAGAAATCATATTTGTTTGTGAGTCTTGCAAAGTTCTTCACATTCAATATTAAGTAGTGCAATATACACTCATGGGACACTTTACTAGGTACTAATGTTGGTACTGAGTTGGACCCCCTTTACAGCAAGGTGCTGAAAACATTCCTCAGAGGTTTATACTCACATACTGACGTGATTACTGGTAATAATCTGACTCTCTGCTTTTGGCCTGTCTCTCTCCCCTCACCCCCAACCAGCTGCACTAGATGGCTCCTGTTTCCTGAACCTGGTTCTATCGGAGGTTTCTTCATGTTGAAAAGGAGATTTTCCTTGTCCTTGTCACCAATTGCTTGCTCATAGAGGATTGTCTGATTGTTGGGGTTTTCGCTCTGTTATTGTAGGGTTTTTACTTTACAATATAAATCACCTTGATGCCCCTTCTCCCAAAGGTGCTCTGTTGGATTGGATTAATGACTGTGGAGGGCATTTAAGTACATTATCATGTTCAAGAAACCAGTTTGAGATGATTTGTGCTTTCTGCCGTGGTGTGTTATCTTACTGGAAGTATAGCCATCAGAATATGGGATGGACGGGTAGCTGTGGAAATACCTGGTAGGCTGTGGAGTTTAAATAATCCTCGCTTGGTGCTAAGGGGCTCGAAGTGCGCTAAGAACCATTACACCATATGAGGCACTGATACAAGGCAGGATGATCTGTGCTTTAATGCTGTTTACGTCAAATTGTGTTGCAGCAGAAATCGAGATTCATCAGATCAGATAATGTTTTTCCAATCTTCTGTTGTTCAATATGGTGAGCCTGAGCAGATTGTAGCCTCAGTTTTCCACCCCATCTGACAACAACAACCACACGACGCTTAAAGTCACTGTAATTACCTTTCTTCCCCATTCTGATGCTGGGCTTGCACTTCAGCAGGTTTTCTTGACCATGTCTACAAGCCTAGATGCATTGAGTTTCTGCCATGTGATTGGCTGATTACATATATGTATTAATGAGCAGACAAATAGGCATGCCTAACAAAGAGGTATCATATGTTGCATTTCATAACTTGCTGCATGCTAGGTATATAGACTGCTTACAGGTACGTGGTGTAATGTTATACACAATATTTTGATAGCATTTTGATTCCCAAACCGGTCTATCTGCAGTGACTCCATATTTTTTCCATATTGTTTTTATCTAAGCCCCATATCTTTGCATTTTAGGAAGACAGTAGGACAGAGAGTCAGTAAAACCTCCCTTCGTAAAGGTTTATAGCTCATTTTGGTGATAAATCCAACAATTGTTTTTATTTAGAAGGTGAACTTCGTTTGCACTGGAACTTTGATTTTGGGACACGGCCAGACAAATAACATATTATTACATATGTTATGCATACATGGTCTCGTATTTTCAAACCAAGAATGCACTTAATAAATACTTTGTAAGCTCACACCATTCCAACTTTGCCTGCAGCCGTGCTCTTCCTTCTACTGTATATACGTCTGAAAATCTTTGTTCTTTTCTAGCTGCAGAAGAAGAAGAAGAAAAAAGAAGGGAAAAAGAAAATGATCCATCCCTCAAATGTCTGTGTGGGGACTCATGGGTGCACGGTTCGTCAGTGATTTATGCGTGTGTGTAATTGAGTGTTAATAAAAAGTGTGTCCGGAGCGCGTGTAATTGTGTGTTTTCAAGACCCACCATGTGTGAGCTTGTGTGTAATTGGGTGTTATCGATGTTGTGAGAGTATGTCGGGGATGAAAGACCAAATGGACAGGTTACAGTGTGATTGCTGTGTGAAAAGTCGAAAGTTTATTTTTATTTATATATAGTTGGAAGGATATTTTTATATTTTCCAGGAAGGAATATTTTATTATCTTCTTGAACTTACAGTTAACAGATTAGAAATAATAGCAGTAACCTTTACTCTGTGCTCTGTTTGCGTGAGAACATGGCAATGACTAATTTATCATATAACACAAAAGACTTAAGAGCAGGTACATTTCAAAGTCAGTCTTTTTTTTGTATATATTTAGAAATCAATTGCGCTGGGAACATATAACAAACCAGCATAGCTATGAAACATAGATCACTAAAGATAGAGTCATTTATTTTTTGCATTTTGCTTTTTTTGTGTTAGTTTTGATATGCATGTATGCTGTATTTGTGCACACGCCTATGTTGAGTGTTGCGGTAACAGAAAAGGCATGTGTGTGGAAGGTGTGTGTGTTTGTATGTGGTGGTGATGGTAGTAGATAGAATAGGTATATGTGTGTGTGTATATATAGTGCGGTGCGGGTGCTGTTTAATTGATGCGGGCTGGCCATCGATCCCTCCCGCCCAGCCTAATGAAGGCCTGATTGGTTTGTGAGGGCTGGCTGGTTCTGCTTAGCTGCCTCTGTCTGCTGCCCTGGCTGCACACACTATAACACACACACACACACTAAATTCAAGATCATTCTTTTTTCTCTCTCTCTCGGTCTCATGCTTTGTCTCTGTCTCCCACTTTACATTTTTGTTTGGACTTTCTCTTTGTCTCACTGTCTCTAACGGTCTCTACAGCCTTCTCTGGTTTACTCTTTGTGGTGGCGAATCCATTCTCTCTGAATCCTAAAATGGCAACGAAATTCCCCATAATTTAGAGCAAAGTGCTACACTTACTGATAATGAAAATTCATTTTGTGGTGAAATTTCAAGATACAACACTCAGTGATCCATTAACTGGAAATCTTGTGTGCTCAAACTTGACCCGAGCTGTGTGAAATCTTGGCCCGCTCTTTTTATGATCGATTTGAAAAAACTTGGAGTCGGCGTGTCAGTACAATAAGTAAAATTATGTTGACATATTCCTGTATGTTGCTATCCCATGTGTAAGCCTTGTAGAACATGTGACTCTTCCCTTACTCGGACGTGATCCATGTCCCATCTCTTGTCTCCATCGCTGTTTCGGTGGTGTCGGTGTCTCTGTGTGCCTTTATCTGTCAACCAGCTTGCAGTCCACTCACTCAGTCAGTCAGATGTCACAGTGCTTCTCCTGTCATGGCAGTGCCCATAAATGTCTTTCTGTGTCATTCAGCTCACTACAGACACAGGCATTACACCACCCTGTTAATGGCTTTGTCAGATGGCCTTTTCACAGAGCCACTCACGAAGACAGACGGGACCTTCTATCAGTTCGTGCATGTGCGTCCCTGTGTGCGTGCGTGTAAATGTGTATGTTTCACTCACTGGCATCTGTTCAGGAAATAAAAGACCACCCAAATATCTGCCAGTCATGTATCAACAAAATTCCTCAGAGTGGCTTTTCAGTCAGGCCACAGAACAGTTATTCTTTTCTGTCACTGTCATTCAACCTGCCATCGCACTGAGGAATCTGTCTGATACATTCTTCCTCTAAAAGCAAAATTACTTCCCAAACCAGGTCACTTAACAAATCTGCATCACATAAGTTAGAGTTTACGTCTCTGCGGTGTAGTGCTATGATCCCACTTAGAACTGTCATTGCTGTGGGGCCAAAACTGGATGCTATAAACTGTGGAAACAGAACACACATCCTAATTTTTCTAGTGTGTTTACAGTATTATGACGTGCCTCGTAATGTGATCAGGGAAATGTATCTTTAATGTAATGATGCAGTTGCTTTTAGCTATTTTAAAGGTTGAGGCTAGTAATGCTTTTGCCATTTTAATAAATATAGCTCGCATTTAATCCAGATCAACGTACATGAAACAATATTTACATCACCAGGACCTGGTTTTAAAAAACAACAAAAAACCTCTCATTAAAGAACACAAGTGGGTTTTTAAAATGTCTTTTTAATATTTTGAGATTTAGTTGTGACGTGTAAAAAGTGGGAAACGGCCAGACGAGGCTCACAGACAGTATAAAAGTGCAGACACCACAAGCCTTATTCCATAGCGTCTGTATAAATATTCAGCGTTTTCTGTAACCATCCACATTGCGGTAGTTGCAGTTTTAGAGCAAAAGGGTGTCGAGAGTGACCGGCAGCGCACTGATCAAACTGCTTTTCAACCTGTTGTGCATCTTTATTTCACGTCTGTCCGTCTGCTAAGGCAGCCAACACCTCTGGCCTCATATACCACAGCCTTCACCTCTCCAGCCTTCACCAACAAATACACAACAGCATACACTGTGATAAGTGGTGTGTGTTTACAGCTTGTTCATTTCCACTCTCCAGCTCTCAGCAGAGGAAAAAGAACGGGGGAGAGTGGGAAAAAAGAGAGAAGGGTAGAAACGATGGGGAGAGAGAAGGGGGCTATCGGAAAGTAGAGGGAGGGCTTGCGGGGAGTGTTTTTGTCCTGGAGAGAAATAGCCCTCTAGGTTGTAATTGGAGGTAGAGAAAGGGACAGAGGGAGAGAAAGAGAGTGAGGGAGAGGAGGGAGGAAGAGACAGCAGAAATTGCTTGGCTGGGGCTGTGTGGGATGATAGTGTTTTTGACAGGTAAATAAGGCTGTGATTGTCGACAGTTACACTGCACCTCGCTGACCCTCACACACACCGGCCTCCTCCATCTATATTTCACTCTGACACACATGCTGACTCTCTGCCTCTCTCATGTCTCTGCTTACACACACACACACACACACACACACACACACACACACACACACACATAAACAAACACACACGCATTTATGCACATGAATGGCATGCGCACAAGTTTGCTTATGTTATATTAAATGCACATGTTAAGAGTGCTGTTGAAATGATTTTAAGCTACTGTCATATGAATGATCACTGAATAGCAACTTCCCACTTCCAAGAGCATTTCTCATTTGTAGTGATCCTTAAGTCCATACACGTTACTTGAATGATGGTGACTCACTGCAAAGTTTACCACATAACATTTTAAAATGCACAAAAAAAAAACCCCCAAACAACATTTAATCAGTGTACCATCCATCTACCCTAGCATCTAAATCTAGGCAGGGAGAAAATAACAGGAAACATCATCAAAAATAACTACAGAGTTATTGCAACATATCTTTAACAAAATAGAGACACACATAAGATTCTCAAATATGGCAGTTTTTATTTCAAGTGGATTGTACGTCTAATTTTATCCACCTTTGTGTGATCTTCTGCTTTTAAAGATAGATAGACTGCTGCTGTTTCTGCAACACCACCAGTAGTATCTCTTCTTCCTACCCCCTTTCCCCTTCCTTCCATCTTCCCATTCTCTTTTATCAAGTCAACAGCAGTCTCCCCCTCCCCTCCTGCCTGCCCTTGCCTCCCTCCTCTCCTCGCTTCTCTCTTGCTCACTCCCTCTCTCTCCCTCTCTCACTTCAATCTCAAGTGTTTTCAATTTTATTCTAGAGTGGAATTAACTACCCCCGATGTCAAATTGCCGACGAAATCGATAATAATATCTTTACAAAAGAGGATATTCCAGTCTCTCGCGTCGGCTTTTGAAAAATGGAAAATTTAGCCGAGATTGATTCATTAGTTGACACGTTATAGGACGGTATAAGTATTGATCGCGGCCTGTCATGTCCCATCTCGGCTAATCGAAGCTGAGGCGCTCTGTCGATGGGCGCATTTTTCATAATTCCGTCGCCGGGGAGAGAGACCAGCCGGCAGAGGCGACTGCAAGGCACAGAGAGAAAAAGGGGAGAGTATAGGGGGGCAGAAGAAAGATAGACGGGGGGAGAGAGATGACTTGGGGGGAAATAGGTAGGGGGCAAAGAGTGGAAGAGCGAGAAATAGAGTGAAAAAGAGGCATGGGGTAAAAAAGGAACAGGGAGAGAAAGAGAGAGCGGTTTTGTGTGTCTGTGCGTGTGCGCGGGTATAGCCGTGTGTCCATACGGCATCTCCTGCCCAGAGGCCTCGGGGTGAGGCAGTGATGGAGCCACGGGAAGGAGAGGCTATGTTAATGGTGCAGGTATTGGGGCGTAGATAATTAATGCATTAACTAATTAAAGCCAAATGGGGGAGATAACGAGGTGGAGGCAAGTATAAGGAAAGGGAAAAGACAGCGGGGTGGAGAATTAGGGCGACAACAGGGGGAAGAATGGATTTTAATGGCGAGCGGGGAGATGCGGAGAGGTGTGAAAAGGGAGAGATGAGAAGGAGGATGAGGGAGACGGGGGAGGTGTTGGGTGGCGCGGGTGGGAGAGCTTGAGGAGTGGAGGGGTGAAATAAATAGAAATTGAATGGTTTGGGTGCGAGCAGAGAGAAGTTCTGAGGCGGAAAAAAATATAAAGAGGAGTGAGAGAAGACACAACGACAATGATGGAGAAACTTTTGATAGTTGTGCAGTTCGTTTGGAAAGTTGGCATTGGCGTGCTCAAGACTTATAAGTCCAACATAATGCCACTCCTCTGGCAGTCTTGTCACGAGCTGCACAAATCCAGGGTCCCCGTCAATCAACAAAAGGAGTTTGTTGGAAAGGAATGGAGCCTACCTGTTTGTCTTTTGGTCTAAAGTCTCAAACCCGCAAACTCCATTGTCCCATGTTGGGTATAAAACGCTAGATTATAGGCCATCATATTGCACAGGGATCCATAGAGGTTTTCTAATAAATGCCAAAAAGGTGCAGTCACCTACTCCACTGAAAGATCCAAACAGACGCCCCAAAAACACACTTGGTCAATAGTGCCTGTGCACTTTTATCCTTTAGATTTTTTTTTCGCTGGGCTCTTTTAAGCTTTTGTTTTTGTGTTAATTCATCATAAAGAAGGCCCTACTGTCCCAAGAAAGGGTCTCTCAAAGGTCAAGTGGATCTGTCATGAACTCATCCTTTCATTATTTATCATCTAATAGCCCCAAATAACCCAAATGTATTGTTAATTTCTTGACCTGCCTCTACATTTTGGAAACTGTGGCAAGGAGCTTCACACAGTTTTACGCACCAAAAAAATAAAATTAAAAACCCCATAAAGAAAAACCAAAGAGTTCACCAGGAGACAACGTCAAAGAGTTGCTATGTGTTGCAGTGGCTAGAGCCTTTGCTCTAACATCTACGCGGGAGAGAACCACGCGAATCTCAATCCCATAATTGATTTTGATAAACTAACATGCATGGTGTGAGGAAGTCCTTTTGCACTGAGAGAAAATGAGAGTGTGTCCAAGAGGCCACCCCCAAATCAGCAATGATAAAAGTGGAGCTGAAATGGGTTGTGGGATGGAATCAAGAGAAATGAGATACACCAAATTAGAAGAGATTGGCCTGATGGACTTGGATTAGAAGGAAAAGAGGTATATAGGGAGGGGATGACGAGAAAAGGAGGAGAGTGAGTGAGGGACTGTGTGAGTGAGTGCATATGTGGAAGATGGGGGGGAAAGGGGAAGGGAGGAGGGGGTCTCGGTACTTGGCAGTCTCTGGGTATCTCAGGTTCTCTCCGGCCGGGAAAGCGGTCGATATTTAATTGTTATTGCTAGCATGGAACGCACGGAAGCGGGGCCTGTACGAAAATTTCTCATTTATTTGGTATTCTTGTTTTCTCTCCTTTTCCTCCCTTCACCCACCACCCCTGTTTGCGGGGTGGAGGAAAGTGAAAGGAGGTGTGGGGGTCTTGTGCGCACACTGGGGGCAAATGGAGAAAGGGGATGAGATCCTTGGATGACTCTGAAGGGGGGAAAAACACTGCGTCCTCCTCGCCCAAGTTTAGTTTCTGTCCCTAGACACATCATATCCACCCACCATCACCTCCACTCTGCCCCCCACCTCACTCCACTCTATCTACCCCCACCTGTCCAAAATGAAAAATCCGTCATTTTCATCAAACGTCCAACCAAATATTATCTACACTCCATTCCCGAAGATCGAACCTTATTTAGGGGCGACGGGATTCGCCATCTGTTTTTAAATTTCATTCCTCCATGAACTTTATTTTCCCTCGACTTTTGGACAAAATTATAACCCGATCGATCCGCTTTCTGGCCACCACCCGTCTACATATATTTTCCTTGTGCGGTCTCTTCACTGTGTGGGTCAATTTTCTGTCTCACGTCCACATGAACACGTGCAGAACACCGTCTGCAGCTGATAGAAACTTAAATGCAGTCCGGCTGATGTGAGGTGGAGGTTCAGGCTCTGCACCTTCGTTTTTTTTAAACCTTCCCCCTATTTCTGCGCTCTCATCCTTACATCCCTCCCAGCGCCCGGATCTCTACCTTTTCGCGCGCTCTCCCCTCGCACCTCTGACCGTTTCTCCTTGTTTTCCTTTTCATGTTTTGCTAACATTGCTAATATAAACTATATCATAACAGAATAGGGACACAAGCAGATTGGGGTCCCTTTTTTTCCTCGTCAACTGTTTTTCCCGCTCCGAGGATAACTTTTCTCCGGCTATAGTCCGCGCGCTGTTTGCTCATCTTGATTTTTTTTTCTGACGCCCTACGGGCGGTATTCACTCATATTGCCGCTCATACGTCATGCCAGTGTAACACTTCACCAATGTGGTTTAATGCAGGAGGAAGGATTCGCTGTCCGATCTGTTAAATTGCTCGATTACCACCAGTCCTCTGCGCACGTCGACAGGATTCCCATCAACCTAAGTAGGAGCTGCCGGACAAGTCAATGAAGGTGCTTCGATGAAGGTAAGCATCCTACTTTCCCATTCTGTTACAGACAAGTGGCATTAATAATAGAGAAAAGCGTCAGGAATAAGAATCCCACGAGAAATATAATGCACTTTAGTGCGAGGGAAACATGCGCACCTACTGCAGAAATTGATTGATGTAGGCTGTGTACGCTTGTGCGCCGGAGTTTGTCGAACAGCGCGCTGTACGCGGTACTTTCCCCTCAAATAGATCGGCAACAACTCCTAAAAGGTTCCTGCTTTAAAGTGAAAGCGTGTTTATGCGTTGAATTCGTGGGTTTGTATCCTACAGCGGCTTCGGGGACTCAGACGCTAAGGAGAGGGGATGAAGGTAAACAAATGTGCGGTGGAAAGTATAGCAGCTGTCGGGGAACTGAAACATGAACTTGGCAAATGAAGATATTCGCTTCAAAAACTTGTTCAGCCAGGATGGAGCGTGTCCATTTGCAAGCATATCTCAGTACTCCATGCATTTAATTCCAGTGTGCATATGCATGGAATTATGGATTCATTTTAATTGTAAAAGTGGCTAAAGACATAGATCCTCTCAGATGCTAACCTGTACCTCTAGAAGAGTTTACACGGGGGTATTTAACAGTAGTTTATGTCCGTAAAGCTAAACCACAATAATTTTACCAGCTGAAAATTCAAATGCAGCTCCTTCTTTTGTGTATTATGCTTCACAAACGCCTATCTTATTACTTTTAAAAATATTTACCTTTTGGATTATGTCAAGTGTAATGTGTGTGGGTGCTGCGATGAAAGGGAATTTCACACAGTTCAAGATCCCAGCATCATCCTCGTGCTTTTGTCGTGCGTTTTCGTGTTTTTGTGATTATGAAGAACAACCCAAACATAGACAGCAGAGAAATGAGACTCTAATCTTTGAGGTCCCACTGATGTCACTCTGCAGCTGCTGCTTTGATGCAGGAAATCAGACTGACTTTGTGTATTCATACAGCTCTGGAATTTTTATACTTTTAATACTTTTTCATGCATTTTGTTGTGTTAATTTTAGTTACAAATCAGTGAAGGTTGGCCAAAAGGTCAAGGTCACATGGACCTTTCCTCTATACGTGTATAACCTTTTTTCATCTAACAATTTTTCACATTCCCAAACCTGAACATGTGCAGTTTTATTATGATAATTTTTATGACCAGTCCTTAAATAAATTTAAGGTGATGGCTTTTTTATGTGGAATAATGAAAAATGTACTGAAAAGCGCTGCGAAAATTTTAGTGTAAAAACTGTTTCTCACACTCTGCCCTGCTTGTGGGTCCACAGTGGCCTGAAGGGCAGTCTGGATACTGTCAGCTTGACCTTTGCATTGATTTCAACTTCACGTCACACAAGGTCAAAAGCATCACACTGATGGCTCGGGTGCTTTTCAAATATACACTCGAAATGATGCATTTACATCGACATGTGTGCACGTCTCAGTAGCCTATGCAACTGCATGCAATTTATTTATCTATGTAATTATGGATTAATAATAATGTATTCTATAATGCATAATTATTAATCAATCAGTATTATTAATCATACAGATCCTCTCAGATACTAATCTAAGAATGTAGAAGAGTTTACATATATTTATGTCTGTGCCAACAGACATAAAGCACCCAGGAATTATTTTGGAAAATAAGAAATGTCGTCCATGTCTGTGTTAGCCGTGCAGTCACACGTGAGAGAGCCAGACTGCTGCTGCTGTTGTTAGATGATATATAATTTACAGTGTTTAGGTAATATTCTGAAGTAGTGTAATAAAAAAAATCAGTGCAAACAGCCTGAAAATGGCTGAGAGTGTTTAATCTCAGCCAAATTGATTATATGTTTTTGCTGCTAAGATGTGACAAAATTGGTTTTCCCTATAAATCGTTGAGCAGAACCCAAAGACAAAGCATGAGCTTTAACTCCCCCCCCCCCCCCCCCCAATTAATCTTGAATACATGCACAAATTCCATTTTAGAGTCATATTAATTATTACTTTTCATAAATGTGCATCATTGCTGTTGCCAAGATGCTGCCTATCAGTGACATCTGTGCCACTAATCAGAAAGAAACCTGTTAAGATATTAGAGAAAACTTTTGCGTGACTAAAAGTAGAAAAAAAAAGCTTTTTCTTGTTGTATTTCTGTATTGTTTGTGTTTACTTTGTTTTGAAAGATAAAAACTCATTTGAACATATTTTCAGATTGCTCATATGAAAGTTTTCACATAACTTAGTGTTTTACTCCTTGAAGTATTTGAAATGTAACAGGGTGCCTCGCTTAAGGCTTCGGAAACCATCTTATCTCACTTAATCACACGAGAAACCTTCCTTTTGTGAACTGGGAAATGTTTTGATTTCCTAGGCTTGTAGAACCTGGACTCACAACTAATCTGTAACACCGGCACCCAACAATGGGAGAGTGACCCTGCCGTAGAGTTAAGTCTGAATTTCTCTCAGGGGCAGGCAGGAAGGTGTGTAGTTCCCACTGCAGTCTTTTCATGTTTTTTTTTTCAACAGCTATCCCAGTACCCCTGCAGTTTTTACTTCTTCCTGAAAAACCCTTTCCTATTGACACTGATAATGTGTTAATCAATATGGTAGTTTTGTGCTTATTCTAAACAACATTATATCCGCACCCACAGTATGAATCAAGGCTCTGCGAGGGCCCACTCCAAGAGAGTTCCCCTCCATTGATTAAGTATTAGCTTCAGCACCTCCAACGCCCAGCCACTTGTTTGCAAACGGTGCTCTATTTCCGAGGTAATTCAAACGATCACTAAGCATGGGAGCCAATATTTATAGAGGCTTTAACAGGTTCATTATAGTCAGAGGAGCCAGTTCCACCGGGGGATGAAGCACTCATAAAGGGCCCAGCAGAGTTAGTCCCTATCCACTGAGCATTTGACAGTACAGTCAATGGCTCCAATCATTCCTCATCTGCTTTATGGCTGCATCAATGTTTATAGCTGTTATGGGGTTAAAATAAAGCATTAACGGATGCAAAGGGTAAGGTGGTGCATTTAATCAAAGGTCACTCTGTGTGAAGTCTATAATCCACTTGGTGACAGCTAGAGCCATCCAGAGTTTTGACTGTGTGCACACTTTGTTTTGTTGACAATTGTTGAAATGCATTTTACTGTTTGGGGGGGGGGGGGGGGGGGGGGCTGTCCTGAACACTGTTGATCACTTATACTCAGTCTAGTTTTGATGCTGAAAGCTTCACCAGCTAAAATATATACAGACAAAAGTATAAGTATCCATAATTTTGCATCAATTTCATCTATTGATAAGCTTTTTCGGGAATACTTTCGGTATTTGTTAAATATAAACACTTTAAAATCCCTGAATGCCCCAAGTCAACTTTTACTCCTTTATACTATTTATATGTATTCTGACATGCAAGTGCTGCTGAAATGTAGTTTCTGTCTTAACACACACTTTTATTTCCTTTCATGTGTTCAGACATAAACTTAAACTTGCAGCTTGTGTATACTAATTCCTCTCTCACATCATTATTATTCTCTTACACTTCCTGCTTTACCTTCTTCAGCCCTGCTGAATGTTACTAAAACTATCCATTTGTGTTCCTGCTTCATTTTCTATCATCGCCATCTTCTTCTGGTCCTAAAGCAGCATTTCTTTTAGACAATTTGAACCCTGTTTTGGAGTCACTGACCCCACTACTTGGCTTCTCTTCTCCATACCCCGTCTCCCACTTAACCCCATATTTCACAGCTGAACTACGGTTAATTTCCCCCCAGTCCTGCGAACAACGCTCTCTATACTGCTGGAGCACGCTTAATTACCCACAATTAAAGCCAAACGCTAACAAGAAAATTGCCCTGTTATGAAATGACTTCAAAAGGACTAGAGTAAGTAGAATAGATTGAAGGAAAAGTTGGGTGGTAGCCTCGGGTGGAAGGGAAGAGATTCTCTGCTGTGTTTTCCCCTCAAGCTGTCTCAGTGGAAGTCAGTAAGCAAAGTCTCTGTTGGCAATACCCAAAGCTGTAGACTCCAGTTTTTAACAGCTAAATTAAAGCACTGGTACTGAGAAAGCACAAGTAAGGCTGTTCATTTTACTAATGGAAGAAGGACTCTGTGAAAGCTTTGTTTTGAAAAGGGAAACTTTGGCTTCATCTTTGGTTTCTTTTATAACATCAGTTCAAAAATATACTCACCTGGACAGCTTAACTTGCGTCTTATGTGTCTCACTTAAAAAAAAATATACTGTGGATCATGTTTCATGACTGCACAGGAATAATCATGGTCACCGGAACAAGTGTGGCCAAATGAATTCCAACAGTTTGCCATAAATAACTCTCAAAGATATACATGATGTGTAACCCTGTTACAAATGTAAAATGTAAATCACAGAATTCAGTGTTTTTATAATAATTAAAAACCTTCATCCATGTGTATTTGAAAACAGTACCAAAACAACATATCAAGTGGCAACAATTAAAGTTTTACAGTAAAAGATCAAGTGAATGTATCTTCAGCGTATCCAGTTCAGGTACAATGTGGAGCTAATACACCCTGAACAGGCTGCCAGTTTTTCGCAGGGCTAATACAGACAGATGGGCCGCCCATAATGCTCACATTCATTTTGGAATTTTAGAATCGCCAGTAAACCTGATCCATGCATAGCTTTGGACTGTGAGAAAACACCAGGGAAAAACTCCTGCAGATCCTGGAGGAACATGTAAACTCCACACAGAAAGGTCTCTGCCTGGTTTCAAACCCAGGGCCTTCTTGCTGCAAAGCAACAGTGCTAACCACCACAGCTCCTCATGTGGCACCGGCCAGAAAAGACAATTCAGTAATATAAGATCAATACATGAGCTCTGAAACACTCTATCCATGAGTGCAAGTTTAATCTTCCATACAGTGACAAAAACGTATTTACATAAGGTCCTGAAATTCCATTAAATGCTCTTGGTACACCAAATAGAGGTGAAGTGGAAAGCGCACCTCTGGGTTGAAGAGGAGACGGATCATCCAGCTTGTTAACAACACACTTTTTAAACGTGTATCAACTCCTCGTGTTCCTCTAGGCTTGATACGATAACTTTGCCACCACTGCTGTGTGAGCCTGTGTCTCAGTGGGTGAAACACATTATAAAGCTCTTTATAGACTCAAGCTAAAGTTAAAAGATAAAAGCGCAATCCTTTTTCTGCTCAGTTATTTACGTATCTATGAACACTGCATTAGGAGAACTTATGCTGCCACACAAACATCTAATATATGGCAGACCTAGCTTATTTCAACAAGACAATGTCAAAGCAGACTAACCTCATATCACAACAGCATGGCTCCATGCTGTTGTGATATGTTAGATCTGTTTTCTATATATGCTAGAAAACAGTCACATTCTCTGTTAAAATGTTTCCTGTCATGTCCCTATGCCCTATTTAGCAGTTAGGTACATTGTTCAAATTATTGCGATTTTTGTGTATTTGGTTTTTTTTTAAGCTACCCTCACAGTATCTGACTTTTGGGAGACCGGCGATCTATATCAGTCGCAGGTGCATCTTTGAAGAAACAGCTGCAAAGGATTTTAGTCACGTATTTGGACACAGGGCTGCAGAGTTTTGCACCCTATAGGTGAGGGTTCACAAAAACATGTTTTTTTTCCCAACTACAACAAAATATAATGCTGCACAGTCAAGAATTTGACACGATCAGCTCACTCAGATGTTAAAACTGAAACATTTGGAATCTGCAACTAGTCTAGCGATTAAAAAAAAAAAGGGCAAATATACTCTTTTAAAACATTTGTCTAGAAAACATCTGCTTTCTTTACCTAACGCCATGCTGAACAAAAGCTATTGTCAGTATTTTGATATATACAAACTAAAAATGTTCAAAAGGTTTAACTAAATTTAAAGTTAAGGGACTGCCAAGTTATTCGAGTTTGGAAGACATGGATTTTACTATGGTGTTTGAGGAAAATTCAGGGAATAACCAGTGCGAAGGGGCTTCTTCCCATGGTATTATTGGATGGTAAATGTACTAATTGTTGAAAAACATTTATTCTGTAAAAAAGTAATCAACCAACCACAAAGGGATACATTTTTCTAGAGAAAGGGTTGTGTCACTCTGGAAAATTCACCAGTTTTATTAAGAAAAGCATAGAAAATAATGAAATTCTTCACATGTTGTGTGTGGGCTGAGAAACGTATTGTTGGGAAGAGATACTGATCTAAAATGTTATTTCTCCTATTTCTCATCACTGTCAGCACACAGCTGTAATTCCATTCAAGTCCATTTTTGGGGGGTTGGGATTTGAGACCCATGTAGTTCAATATGAGGCCACAAAAACTGAAGATATACACATGACTAGTCAACAGACGTAAGACAGAAAATAGAGTACTGTGAAACAGTTCCTAAAACCAAAAACTAAAGCACAAACTCAAAATAATTTATGCAAATAATATTGCATAATGGGTAAGTAGTCTTCAAAGTGGATGAGTGGTTAGCATGGTTGCCTCGCAGGATGGGTTCCTGGGTTCAAACCTGGGTAGAACCTCCTGTATGGACCCTGTATGTCCTCATCACGCTTAAGTGGGTTTTCTCCAGGAGCTCCCACTACTGAAAAACATTGTAGGTCTTGCAAAAAATGTTCTTAATCTCAAGAGTTTCAGTTTCTTGTTAAAGAGAAAGGTTATAAAAGTGCCTCGTTTTCTTCCACAACACTTTATCCAGAGTATTTTCTGTTGTGTTTAGGTGCGCCCCCACCATTAAAGCCGAGGATCTGAGATGCCTGACAGAATTAAAAAAAAATAATGGTGCAATATAAGATCCAGAACACAACCACCAATAAGAAGATCGTGAACACATTCTTGTAACAAAACAGTACCTATTGAAGCCCTGCTGGTACAACCTCACAGCAGCTGAGAGGAATTGAGACACCCAGATGTTGGAGTGTGTCTAGGACAATATAACTGACCACAGATCCCATTCTCTGTCACTGAGGAATGGGCCGAGCCTTCAATGCCATCAACAACCCTCCCTGCACGCTTCCCCTCCATCCTCCCAAAGCAATCCAATCTACAGCTGGCAAAATGAAACAAATAAACACTAATTTGGATTATTTACGTCCAGTTTACACCACAGGAGGCAAGGTATGAGACGGAGGAAAGAAGAGCTATATGGTCGGAGGATAATTGTAACAGTGGTAGTAATAAGTGCAGCAGCTACAGTGATAACAATTAGATTTGATTTCATTTGAGAATGCCTCCACAGCTGCTCCTCACTCACCCCCTTAACCCCCTTCTTTCCCTTCCCCCTCCTCTCCCTCCCCTCACTCCTCTCCCCCTAGATTAAAGTGGGTGTGTTAATTCCGTGGTGTAGCGATCGAACAGCTCTGGCAACAATGGGAAATGGGCTATTGATCAGAACAGCTCAGATTAAGACTAGGCAGTGGAGCTCTTTCTTGCTCTCTTTCCCCTCCTTTTCTCTCCATTTCCCACCTTCTACTGCCTGTCTTCCTGTCTGTCCTGCTTGTGTCACCCCCTCCTATACACACACACGCACACACGGACACGCACACTTCTCTCTCTTGTCTTTCAACCTCAAAGAGGAAGAGAGTGTTTGCATGCATAAGAGTCTATGAGGATTTCCTGTCCTTTCCTCCTTGTCCCTTCTCTCTATCTCGGCTCCTCCCGCTTCTAATTTCTCTGCTGACAACGCCTCTCCTAACTCAATGTCCCAAAAACATAATATTTTAGCTTCATCAAAAGCAAAGAATGCACGGAATCCAATAACTACGGTAGTCTCAAAAGGCATAGAGCTCGAGCCTTTTAACGGTTCACTCTGCAGCAATTTGACATCCATTCACATGAGATTTTATATCAGTCAGTCACAGGGAGGCCTTGTGTTGTGCCACCACAATTAAAATCTGCCCTATCAAAATGCCTCGCATACCAAAATTAGCTGTCATGATTGTGCTGCAGGATGGAACACATTGAGTTTGCATTGAATAGACATAGAACATGCCAAATGTGAGGAGACAGCAAATCCATACAGTGAAAAGTGAGCTAAGAATCCCCAGCTCTACTTATATTAATTAACTCAGTCAATGGGGATGTGATAGGTCAGTTATTCATCCTCTTCCAGCGCCTCCCCACTCTGTCACATATACCTCCCAGGTGTCAGAGGCTCAGACGCTCCAGCTGCTGAGCAGATATCATTGGGAGGAAAAAAACATGGATGAATGGGCTGGTCTGAGATCAGTGGCTGGAGGTTACTAGCATGTTTCAGTGTTTCTCTATGTGCTTTTGCCCTTTTGGATTTTAGAGGTGACATGGAGAAATGCAGCAGGCACCGTATACATGTACATGCACCAGCAATATTTACGCACACACACACACCAGTGGTCACATCAATATTGCTGTGACCCTCAGGGGACTCAGAGTACTGGCGAAGCTTTTATCTGCAGAGTGTGTGAGTGTCCTTGCTCCTGACATGGCCATCCGTACAAAGCTGATGTACATTAAAGACAAAAGCTATGCGCACAAGCAAATACACTCATAAACTGGTGTTGCAGCATGGCGTTATGTCCAATGTGAGCCGAAAATCCGGGCAAAAAAGTTGAGAAGCACTGGTGTCTGCTGGAAGCCTTAACAAGCTGTGATGGAAGGCTGAGATCAAAAGTGGACACCAGAGGGCGATAAAGAGGTCCGTGTGTCGTTGTCTGAATTTATTGTATGGACTCCGTGTGTGTGCGTGGCTGTGGCCATAGCCGTGTTGTGCAACTGATGCTCATTCAGTAGTTTTGGCCCTTCCAAATATTTTTGGAAAGATATTTCTGTTTGTGTGTTTTCGCGGGAATTAGAGCCAATTTGCATTTTTCTAATTGCTGATTAGGACAAAAACTAATAATATTTTGCTTCACGGCTGATTTTTTAATCAATCAACAAGCCTTTGAAAGCTTCTGAAAACACTGAAACGTCCTCACCGCGTTTTTGTAGAGTCCAACGTGTGGCTTTCAGCTTCTTTCCCATGCTTCCATCTCCAACCCCTTCCCTTGATACCCTTGTCATAGGCTTTGGCTCTCTGCACTCAAGTGAGTTTCATTGGTTTACCTAATTGATTATTAACTTGCTTATTGAGGATCAATTAAATAATTAAAGTTTGTTAAGGGCAGAGTTGATTCAGTCGCACAAGAGCTGGGGCATTCTTTCCGCTGCGCTGCGTGCTTGTGCGGGTGTGTGATTTTCATTTATGCAGACACTTGATGGAAGTCACGAGTTGAAGGAAGACGATTTGTTTCACTGTAGTGTGGATTTTGCTACAGGGACAGCAAACAAATAACAGTTTGCTTAAGCCAGACTGACAGGTGGGGCTCGACCTTTAGTGAGTGTCGTTTAAGGTTTCCTTTATATTCATTGAAAACAAAGAAAATATTGCTTTGGCTAGGTAGCATTTTATTTAGCACATAGGAAATCACAGTGATTCCTCTAGTCTCAGACTTCAATCCGACTTCAGCTGTAGGTGGAAGGTTTTTGTGTCATAGAAAACACTGTCAGGCACATCAGTCCCCAGTCGCATTGGCACTGGAAACGCATTGAAGTGGCCACTTTCATTGCTTGTTTGGGGAATTGGTGCCCAATTCAATGTGAGTAACTTTTAGGGTCAGGTCAACAGGGTGGTGAGTACTGTGACTCTTCAAAGCCGGCGGGGGGAGACGCGATGGAGGGGCTCCTCTTGTGGCAGCAAAGAGAGCCCTGAATAAGAGAGAGGGAGAAAGAAAAACACACCCAGTCACAAACACACACAATTACACTACACACACACACATACACACACACTCTCTCACACACAGAGACCTCATATATGAGACACGGGAGCGGAAACGGGTCGAATCCTACTTCAAATTCTCTTTCCTCTCGGCTTGTCGACCGGGGAAAACAAACCGACCCGAGGCACAGCGAATAGGGATTTAGTAATTAACTGCTTACACACACACACACACACACACACACACACACACACACACACACACACACACACACACACACACACACACACACACACACACACACACACAGGGAGAAAGAGAAGAGAGAGAGAAGAGAGAGAGAAAGATACACACCTTCTCTCCTCCCTCCTCCCCCCTCCCTCTGCTCTCCTTCCCGGGTTCAGGCTGGTAGTAGTGCTGCCTCTCCGGTCTCTGGCTCGGTGCGCCGTCAGAGTGAATGCGTGTGGATAGACTGGTCGCCGGTGAGAAAACAATTTACTAAAAAAAATCATACTGGAGGTATGTTTTCCTCTTTGTGCATTTTATTTATTGCGTGTAATATTTATAGACATTGAATTTGATATTTTTATTGTTTGTTTTGGGGGGTTTTCCCCTCGAGGAAAAAAGTTGGGGTTCTAGTGAGTTAGTAAGCGTTTTTAAAAAAGCATTTCACGATACGTCTGCGCTGGGCGATATTATTCTTCACGGCTGTCATTTTTGCTATAAATAAGATGTTTATGTTTTCCTGTATGGCATTCTCTCCGCAGTGTAATCTTGTAACAAAAAAGTTGGACTGCACGTAATTCACACAGGCTCTTTTAGCCACCATTACTGGGATTTTGTGTTGTTGTTGTTTTTTGTTTTTAAATATTTGTCTTTTTTGAAATATTGCAAACGTTTAAGTGCTCTTTGCATCCTTTGCAAGTAGACACTCACACAAACACACCAGAAAGGTGGTTAAATAGTCCACTTCTTCAGTGCATGTGTGAAGCCTCGGCTGTTCGGGCGCACTTGGATGCGTTCAGCTGTCTGCGTTGGCCCGGATTAGCCTTTAAATGTCTCTATTTGTTAAGGCGTCCAGATCTCACCTCCACACCGCCTTATCAATCAGTCAATTAAACAGCCACTCACACGCGGCGAGCTGCACAAGTCCTCAGCCGGTGTATCTCTCTCTCTCTGTCTCTCTCTCGCTCTGCTCCATTTGTTTGTGTGTGTGCGAGTGGCCTCATGCAATTTATAAATATTGTATAATAAAGTGTGCCTGTGTGACGTTTGGATCTTGTTTTTTGTGGGGGGTTTTCATTGTGCGAGTGCGTCTTGTTGCCTGCATGCTTGTGCCATGTCCTCAACTTTGGGACGTGCACGTGTTGCACGTGGTCATATTTTGATTTGGTTTTAGTTTATTTCATTATTTGACTTTTTGTTTTCTTTAATTTCTCGTCTTTAAGTTAGAGTCAGCTTTCACGGTTATCGACAGTTTTCCAATTTCTCAGTACAAGCTACCAACGATTAGGTTGTTCGAGTTTATTCCAAGTTTTGGCCCAACACACACACACACACACACACACACACACACACACACACACACACACACACACACACACACACACACACCACAAGAGAAAATAAATAAATAAATCAACAACCAAGCAGCAAAGAAGTGGTTTGCTCTCTGTGACCATCCTTCAGTGTGCTCACCACAGAAAAATATTGAAGTTTACTCCAGCAGGAATGAAGCCGGCGATATGTGTGTGTGTGTGTGTGCGCGCGCGCGCGCACGCGCGTGTATCTGCCTGTATATGTGTTTTCAGACTCACATGGGAGTTTGTTTCAGAAGTGGGCGCATCGATACATTTCGGAGTCTAGCTTAAAAAAATATATATTTGGAATAATCTTTATTTGATTTCGCTGGTCTCTCCCTCATATGGTGTTTTCTTTTTAGGTGTTTGCCCCTTTGCAAATTTGATGCATATTTATGCGCGCCGTGGGTGTACCAGTATAATTCTAGATAAACAGTGTTTGTAAATCAATACATGCATGTAACTATTGCAGATTAAGAGATCGATCAATGGATCCACCGTAACCCCAACCAGTGCTGTTTTTTCCTCCCTCTCTCTCTTTTTTCGAGTCAGTTACAACTCACATCTAACTTTTCACATCTGTCTAAAAAGAAGTTTTAATGCGTGTGAAAGTGCTTGTTTGTGTCTGTGAAAAACATTTTTGACATTTGAGGAAACTTTAGAGTTTTCTATTTTATAATAACCAGAAATTACTTAAATATGCCCAGATTGTGCGTAATAATGTTAATAATAATAATAATAATAATAATAATAATAATAATAATAATAATAATAATAATAATAATGTCTTGTTCTTATAATTAATTTTGTTTTTGTATTTATTTTTCGTCACCCTCGTGGCCTCCGTCAGTTTTCCCCTCTCTGTGTTTCCTGTGTGTGAACTTTCAGACCAACGTGTTGAACCTCGGTAATTGGATAATATTCCTGCTTTTTGCGCCGCTCCTTGCCAGTCGCCTCATCCGTCTCACTGCTGTCAATACAATAACATAATAATGTTGGAAATGTTTCCGACATTAAATGCCATTCGGGGAAATTTCTCTCCACGTCACTCACCCTCCCCTCCTTAATCGTTCACCTCTGCACGGCTTGAACTTGTTAACGTGTCCAATTTATTATAATACCAGCACTTTAACGCAAATGTTTATTTAAACACACGGTTCACACAGTAATTAAGAATATGTCTCCGTTCCTTCCTGCCTAATAATAATAATAATAATAATAATAATAATAATAATAATAATAATAATAATAATAATAACTAGTGTATTTTCGTTTTAAAATAATGGACATTTTCGATTATTATTATTATTATTATTATTATTATTATTATTATTATTATTATTATTATTATTACATCAAATAACATGCCTTGCCTAAATGCCTAAAACTTCAAATTTCTCTTTCCGATTATCTTACTTCGTTGTTAGGACAATTGTTTATTAATTTAATTTGCTCGGATTCATATTTTAGTTTTTCTTTTATGTCTACAGAAAAAAATACATTTACTCTTGCTCTTTTTTCTGCAATTCATTTGTATTTTACCTGCCGTCACTTCTAAAAGGTAAATATAAATATCGTTTCTTCCTTTTATGTCCGTGTTTTTATTCGTTTCTCGCTTTGTTATTATTATATTTTATTATTATTACGTTAGGTTTTTTTAAGCCGTCCCAGCTTTTTAATGTCAGTTACATCAAATCAAACTTACTTTTCAGGCTTATGATCATAATTATTTGATAAGGAATTTGGATATTGGATGCGCCCTCGCCTCCTCATTTTCTCCTTTGTTTTTCGCCTTTTTCCTTTCCTCGTTTCTGAAATAGACTATTGACTTCATTTTATTCATCAAGACAATCCACCTATGGGGTCTCGCACCTCTCCTCATCTCCATCTCGTCTAGAGGAGAAACTTCTGACAGGTGCGAGAAGCGGGTTTGATTTTTAAAAAATGCTCTCATCCTTAATGTGTTGTCATCTGGAAAGCAATTTCGTATGATCAAAGTGCGGCTAGTTAGTGCGGTCAATATTCTTTCCAGCAAGCTTCTCATATATCGATAACAAGACAGCAAAGCCTCTCGCCGAACTGCATTCAGGCCCTGTATCCGTTATGTGCCGATAATCCCGGGTACATCCTGTGCGTAAAATGCGTTATAGCCTCATATACATTTCAGGAAGCTTTAATATAAATATAGGAAAGAATATACCTCATTTATAAGGATTTTATAGGAATACTGCAGAGGGAAAAACTCGAGGAAATGCTTTCTAGTGCGATAAGGTCATCCACAAATGAGTGGCAAATACGCACGAAGTCATTATGTGAGTATTATAAGCTCTAACTGGCTCTTCCTCTCTCTTGCTGTCACAGTTACTGTATGACAGTAAGGAGTAAATAAGGTGATTGATCTGTGGTCTATGAAGCAGCAGTGGTCCTGCGGGAAAACATCAGAACACAAGCCAAAGGATCGACTCCAGTCAACTGGGCCAAAGCGCCACCTCCCCTGTTTCCTGTTACTTCATTTATTTTCATTAATTATTTGAATTGAGGGCAACCCCGCGTACGTACTTGTCCTTTTAACGGAGGATCTTCCAGTCGTACTAATATATATAAATTTTTTTTTTTTTCAGTGACGCCTTCGTGCAACAGCGACACTTTCCTCCTTGTTTCCTCCTTTCCGGTCGGATCAAGCGAAGCAGCGAAGAAATTTCAAGTCCAGTCCGTGAGACCGTGATCGGGCTTCGGCCTCAGGTGCATCTCTGAGGCGGAGCGACGCGGAGGTCCAGGTGGGTGAATTCAACCCCCCCCCCCCCCCCCTCCTTTTTTATTTCTTTCTAAAAAATTTAACCGTGTGCCTTTAGTGTCTATTTTCTTCCATTGCTTCTCTTGTGCGGTTGCATTTTCTAATTACAGTCGAACCTTTTTCTATAATAATTAAAATAGTTTAAAATGTTTTTAAGGTAATCTGAGGTCACTTAAGTCAAGATGCTTTCCAGTGGGTGGAGTCATTTGTTGCTGATTTTAAAAAAAGAAAAGAAAACGGAACTGTATTTTACAAAGAGAGTCCGTGTAGAGATGCAACGTTAAACCAACGTAACCATTCAAAGTGGTAATTTAAACTTTATAAGACAGCTTTCTGCACTCTATGAAATCTTTCAGACTCACCTATTTCTCAAAGATTCACAGAAGAACAACTTCTAAAAATTATGAAAAGAAAATAATTTTTTTAATGTGTGGAAATGCTTTTCAAAATTTCAAGATTGTCCTGTTTTTCTATTTTAAAAAACACTGCAATTAAAAAATAAATAAATAAATCCAAACACCTCTTTTTGGATTTTGAAAATGTGTCAGTGACAAAGTGGCACAGAACTATCTACAAATAATCAAAGGTGTCCAGTCTACTATCCAGTAACCCTTGGCCATGTGCAAGATTGCTCTCCATCAAGGTAATGAATGCTTCCTTCGTTTCTTCTGCACCCGTCTAATTCTTCCCGTTTGATATTACACTCTTAAAATTTGTATTTTAGTATTTATGATTCAATATTCATTAGTGTCTGCTGGAAGAGAAAATTCTACCTCTTACTCTCGTAGCCTTATAGGGGAACTGAAGGACTTCTCCATATCTTTTCCATCATCTGCAAACACTCCCTCTTTTTCCGCCCCCCAACCCCCTCCTGTCGTCTTTCCCTGCCACACCTGGTAACTACAAACTTGTACACAATAATAACAGCCAGATGTATCCATCTATCTCTCTATCTAGCCTGTCGACAGTTAGTGGAGTGGCTGAGAGACTTGCAGGCGTGAAAGGTCAGTTAATCAATGGCGCACAATTTGACAAATCCCAGTGACTCTTATCATCCTCACGGGTGTTTAGGGCCGAAAGGAGGACCACCGAGATAAATGCTTAATCCTGAGTGCTCAGTGAAAGAGAGAGAGCGAGAAAGAGAAAGGACAAGGACGGGAGCGCTCTGAAGCAGATGGGCATGCAGAGAGGTTGAACGCCAGGGTTGGTAGTGGAGGGCAGTGGACTTTGGAAGAGTTGACAAGTAGAGATAGAAATTGAAGAAAGAAAGAGATTCGGAAGTGACTCAGTGCAACAACTGGAAGGTGAAAAATGTGCCTGCTTTTGGAAATGACAGATTATACTTTTGTCTGTCGCAATCAAAGGACATGTGCAACTTTGTGGCTCTCAGATCACAGAACATTGCCTCAGGCTGGACAGGCCGAACACATGCCTTCTGGTCTGACAAAGAAATCCTGGTTCACTCTCGGTTATGGCTCTGCTTCTGTGTGTAAAGTTGAGAAAAACCTGAGGAAAACAAAGGTGTATGAGTGGTTGAATTCTCCTGTGGCATGTTAGCCCGCCTGCAGCAGTGTGCAACCAAGAGGAAAATGAGCTTTTGTCCACAAGGCTGGCCTCTTTTTTCCTTCAGTTTTTTTTAAACTGCAGGGGTTTTGGAAGAGGGAACAATTTCTCTGTCCTTATACCCTTAACAAACATCACCTCAGTAGGACATGTCGTCACTTGTTTTCTTTACTGAACTGCTAGGACCTTGTTATTTCCTGTTTTTATATTGGCATACATCACATTTAGTTAAAGAATCCAAATAGCATTACTGTCACCAAAAGTGATGGCTTGAATCTGAGGGCATGAATTGAATTTCCTTGCCGTGTGTGTTTTATCTTTTTCTCACATGGGTGCAAGAGAACTGGAGCTCTTTGAGCAATCACACAGACAGACCCTCATGTCCTTTATCTCCATCTCAATACAAGTTCAATGTAATTCAATTGAGATTAGTTGAACTGGCATGACAGCAGATCCGTAGTATTGCCAAAGCACTTAGGAGGCAATGACAGAACCACATCGATGTGGACTAACACATACACAACGCTGCACGACCAGCCAACCTTGTAGTGAGACTAAGACACACACATGCACACACAAAGTATAGGATCGAGCGAGAGAGTGACAGTCAAGTCAAAGAGGTTTTGGCAAATCTCGGGATGATGAAGTTAAAGGCTGATAGAAACTTGTCTAAAAAATGCGAAAAGAAGGAGAGAGGAATGATAAAGGGACCCGGACGATGAGTAGAGCTCATGTATGACAGAGTTCGTCCAAAAAAGATGAAAGAATGATTGACTCTCGGGGAGCACGATGGAGAGAGAAGAAGAAGGAAGGACAGGAAAAGGGGAAGAGGAGGACGTGACAAAGTGAAAGAGGTGAGCGATGCTGAGGAGAGCGAGAGAAGAGAAGGAGCGAGTGAGGAGAAAGCGCTGAAGGCGAAAAAAAGGAGAGGACAAGAGATAAAGAGAGCAAAGGGGGGGGGGGCAAGAAAGGATAAAATGTATAAGAGTGATGTACGAGAAGAGGGGAGAGGAAGAGATTTACTAGAAGAGAGATTAAGTCAAGTTGTCCCCGGTCAGTCATTAATCCGATTTAAGAGCAATTAAGGTGAGACTGATTCCTTCCTAGAGAGAAAGAAATAGATGGAGAGGGTGAAGAGAAGGGGGGAAGAAAAGAGGAGACAGGGAGGGAGACAAGGAAGGAGTGATTGAAAGAGAAAAGTGGGAAAATAGAACAGGTGTCTGAACTCTGGATGTCGGTTAGTGGACAAATTACAAGTAATGTACTGAAAAACTAACAGGAACACTGGCAGAATACTCTAATCTGTTTATTTGACTGTCATGTAAAATTGGACAAATCTAAAACTTGCTAAAAGTCACAGGTTAGGGAGCGAGGTGAAATAAATTTTTCAAAAGGCACTCCAGAAGTTTGGTCGTGGCTTTTCGTGTATTCTCGCATTCGTTGACTAACACACATTCCCTTTTGATCAAACCATGGATTTTCCGTGACATTGGGATCATAGAAGGGTACCTCCACACTCTGTTAACAGAAACTAACATCTAAAGTCTGCGTGTTATAGCTCAGTTATCTGTGAGATTTGTTTTGTGAGAGTGGACAGGAGACGTGAAGTTGAATTTCAGGTGAAAGTGCAGCGGCTGCTTCCCTCCAGTCAACATTAGACAGCGAAGGGCAAAGAGGAGAAAGAGACAGTGTTAGAGAGAAGGAGAGTGAAAGACAAAGTGGATGACTCTCCTCTGAATGAAAATGAAAAGCACGGGAGCAATGAAGAGTTTCCCTCCTCCTCCTCTTCCTCTTCCTCCTACTGCAACAAACCCCTCCAATCCCCACTCGGTGTGCTCTGTTGTTCCAGATATGTATCAGGGGTCTCGGGGTCAGCAGAGGGGTCCCTCCACTTGCTGTAGTGTTTCTATGTCTATTGGGAGATGGTGGTCCTGATAGCTTGGCCGTCTGACACGTACACAACAGTACATAAATCAAAGGCGCACATACACACCCTCACTCCGTTTATCTCCCACTCAAACAGTGCGGTGATAGCAGCCAACTCTGCATAGAGTCAGACAGAGGGAGAGGTTGTGGTCTGTCTTGTTAAGTGGGAAAGTAATAGGTAGCTGTAAAAGGTTTACTTCTGTTGCTGCCATCTCTATTGTTCAGGCTTTTCCAGTGTTTGTGCCTCTTTTGTTTGATGTGCTTCAATAGTATATAGCACACTCAACTACGTACATAATTGCTGTTCCACATAACTGCAGGACAGCAGCATGTTATTATGAAGTCTTTTAAGGCAAAGAATGTAGCAAATTGAAAGTGAGGTTATAGATTTTGTTTGTAACATTTTAGGTATCTGAATGGAAATGGTTTTACATGATTTCATTGACTTACATCAGTCACAAATGCACGTTTTTCAAAAGAACTCGGCCATTACTGGGAAAATGCACTTATACACATCTCTTTATTTCATTTTCTGTTTTGTCCTGGCTTTTCTCCTATTAAGATTCTCTCTATATTTCTGTGGCGCATCTATTGCAGTTTCTGTGGACCAATCTGTAGACCATCGCAAGTCACAGATTGAGAGGCCATTTGGCTGCTGTTGACAGGAGACAGCAGCTATTGACAGGGCCCTGCCGGGGAGGCGTGTCTCAGGCCCCACGTCCAAAGCGTTTGTGGCATTTAATACACTGTAGCAGAGGTCCTCACAGCCCTCACCCTGCGTGCTACTGCCATAGGGATCAATATGCACTGGGTTAGAGAGAAATGGACCATCTGATGCACACTCAGAGAGGGGGATGAGAGGAAAAAAGAGTGTAAGAGATGGAATCAGCGGGGAGGGGTGGGGTAGCAAGGGATTTAAGGGAAGAGAGGCAAAAGACTTGAAAAGGGGGAAATGGTGAGACCTAAAAGTGAAGAAAAGAAGAGAGGAAATGATTAGAGGCATGGTTTAAAAAGACATGGAGGCAGAGTATTGCCCAGCACAGAGATAGATAGCAAGGGAGAGAAAGTGGTCAGTGGTTGAAAGAGACATTCAGCTGGGAAAGAAAACAGATTGGAGGGAACGGGGATAGACACTGAAAAAGAGGAAGGCTCTAGACACCAGGGAGGATACACACAGGAAAGGAAAAAAGACATAAGGGAAGAGACGAGTGGGAGATAGGAAGGGAGAGGGGGAGTAGAAGGAAGAAAGGAGAGGGGAGAAAAACAGAGGTGGTGGTGGGGGGGGGGGGGTGCTGGGAAGGATGAGGAGGAAAGGAGGGGAGTGGGGGGGGGACTAAAATTTCCATCAGGTTTTCAATTGGGGCGGATCAATAGTGTATTAGAGCTCACCTTGACCCCATCCCTCCCCCCTCTCCCTGGCCCAGCACACAGGCCAAGCTACTCTCCCTCACAGCAGGGGACAGAGAGGGGGAGAGATTGCATTACGGCCCCCCTTTCTTGGACCAAAGTGGCAGAAAATGGCACAATAAAAGCAAGAGCGGACAGAAAGAAAGAGGAAAACTAAGTCGCGGCAGGTAGAAACAGAGAAAGTGGGAGACGAGGAGTAAGAGACCACGGAATGAGCTGGAGGAGAACCCAGCAGGTGCTGCCGTGCTTGTTCGGATGGAGCTTTCTAAGAGAGGAAACTTGTTGGGTGGTGTGTGCATGACTTGTGTGCATTTGTATCACTATAACACTCAAAAGGACAGATTGGAACTGAAATGTGTGATCCACATAAAAAACAAGCATGTTTTTTGAACATGTATAGAATTTGGTTAAGTAACTGTGCTAAGTGTTGACGCAGTCACGGGGCTGCTGAACCTTGAAAGACAGAGAGTTTTGTCTATCAGTGTAAAAAAAATGCACTCATATGGACTCGAACAAGTCCGTGCATTAGTATTTTTATTTTATTAATATGCCACTAGTTTAAAAATTGTAATATTCTGCATAGAATACCTTAAATATATAACTATTGGCATTGGTTAGGCTACAAAGCCTACCAATGCTTTTAAGGTGTGGTGTACAAATCGGTGATCTGCTGCACGGTTACACACAAATGCTCAGTTAAATAAGTTGGTAGATGTGCACGAGACTGGTAGGACACCCTCCATCACTGGAGGACAGCGGGACTTGAAGCTGTTGCAGAAGGACAGAGGCAGGGGCCAGAGTGAGGGTGATGATGGGGGGAGAGGTTGAATAAAAAAATTGATCTAGGAATTTAGCATTTAGACACAGTTTGCAAAGTGATATAGAGGGGAGGCAGAGGAGCAGAGGGGACAGTGCGGGGGAGGACACTTAACTTTACAATAGGTCAGCTCTGCTGCTAAGTCTCTTACTAACTGGAATCTTGACATCCTGCCTCATATGCCGCTCTGTGCATATTCCCCAGAAAATAAACACAAAATGCGATTCCGAGATTCTTTCAATGATCCATCTTGAGCGTGTGATTTAGCTGTTTAGACAGGAGCTTGTTTGTAAAAGCACAGACCTACTAGCAGCACCATCCTCATCTCTTCTCCACATTTCCTAATGCTGTTCCTATTGTCACCCATCCACACTCCAGTGCACATACACACGCCAAGATGCCCGGCAAAACAACACGCAAATGCACACGCGCACCCTGTGTCAGGCGTACGCACACACAGTAACACACAAACTCGTCCCACTCACTGAGGGGGAGAAAAGGAAAGAAAAAAGGAGAGAAAAAAGAAATCGATCGCCGGGGATAGCGGTGCGCGTCGGAGGATCGTATCTTGTCAAAATAATATATTACCCTCATCCCCGCCTGATCGATGCGGTGGATTAGGGACGGAGGGCTCCCTCTCTCCCCTCCTCTCTCTCCCTCTCTTCCTCCTCGGTGCTTGGTGCAGTTTAATATTTACCTCCGTGAAAGAACGGCCGCGACGGCTCTCAGCCCTAATTGATTCCGACACATGGGGCTCTGTGCTCAGGCTGCGGATGAGAGAGGGAGGGCCGGCTGGAATGCAGAGGTAGAGAGGTGAAAGAAAGAAAAAGAAAAGAGGAGGGAGAGAAGGAACCTCAGGACAGCAGCATCAAAAAACAAAATAGCAGGAATATGTGAAAAGGAAGGCTAGGAAAAGAAAAGATTTCCATAAGGAAGAAAAAAGAAGCTGTGGGAAGAAATGGAAAACTGAAAAGGGTGAGATAAAGTATGGAGTTTGAAAAAATGGATGGATAAAGGTTAGGGTGGTGGAAGAGAGACGAATGAACTTAAAACCTTGGAGGAAAACCTGGGAGGTCAGAGGAAATACAGTTAGAAAGGTATAAGATGGAGACAGCTGAGCCAGAGGGTGGAGAGGAATGGCAATGTATGTGGCACAAATAGAGGAGAGAGGGATGAATGGAACGGATAGCAGATAGGAAATGAATCAGGAAGAATGAGGGAAACGGGGAGAGTAGGTGGAAATGGGACTGCACGCGAAAGTGGCTTCAGGAGAGCAGGAAGAGAAACGGGAGGGATGAGGGCAGAGGAGAGCAAATGAGAGGGGATTAAGAGAGCGACAGGAAGATGGATAGAAATGGAGGAGTGAAACATGACGGGTGGAATGTAGAGCACCAATAAAAAGGCAAGAACGGGGAGCAAAGAAATAGGGGGATGATGGAAAAAAGAGCCCGGCGCAGAGGTGACAGAATGATATCAGGTGGGATAGACAGAAAACAGGAGTGATAGCGGAGCGAGAGGCGGGAGGGTATAGAGGGACCATATTTTCCGCTGAAGGAACTGGCCTGTCATGCTGTTCCGCCAGCGCAGAGCGGCTCTATAAAATACAGGGAGCAGGCGGGTCGTGTCGGGTGACTTATGTGTATATCTAGGCTTTGTCAATATTTCTTTCTGTCTTCCTTCCTCTGTGCTCTCCCTATTGCTCCCTGACTTTCTTTTTCCAATTGTGCTTCCACTGTCTCCCCATTTCTTACTACGAGTGTGTGTTCGTCCCAGTTAAGTGCTCACTCCATCTCCAGCACTGTTTGTCCACCTTCCTGTTCTTTCTGGGAAGTGAGAGCACATACAAGAGATATAAGCCGTAGAAGTCACCTGCACCTTTTGAGCTTGCAAGCCAAACACGACTGTGGTGCAACAACTTGAGGACTTATTGAGGTTTTATTCTTCAGTCATTCTCCATTATGAGGCGATAGAGGCAGGATGATGAGGCTTGCGGTTAAATTTACATCAACAGAGCACCAACACAAATACTCTCATTGGGGTTCATATTTTAAAGTCTATCTCCAGATTAAGAACATAGAGACACACACGGCTGGTTCCCTCTCTCAAACAGAAGCCGTCTTACCTGTTAAGACGGCTTCTCTTTTGCATAAGTGCGGGGATAAATGAATTCATCGGGTTGTGTACATCTTTCTGTAAATCCACTTTTCTAGTTTGTGTTTCTCCAAGTACAGAAGCACCGGGTGGTAGGCTGATTTATTCATGTGATCCCACGTTGGGTTACACCTCCTCTTCCTCATTTGGCATGGTTTAGTATCCTGCACACAGGTCTGTGGAGACCTGGATCCATGGGGGGGCCAGGCATCCTGCAGATACACTACCCCAGTGCACAACTAGTGGACACTCACAAATTACCCTGCTCTACATTTCATGTATATTTATTATGAAAATACATTAAAACTTCTCCGAACTGTTTCTGTCTTGCCATGTAAGTGAGAGTACTACAATGTTGCCCTCATTTTTGACTTCACCAAAGTCCTGGTGGGACTTGGCGATGAGAAAAACATTCAGTTCTATTTCTACCTACCTGTGTCGCCACAGAAAAAGTGAGGAGGGGAGGGGGAACATAGAGGACACAGAAGTTGAAATGGAATGAAACAGAACTTATTTATTTTTTAAAAATAAGCCCCAAATTTCCAATCTATCCCCATGACTTCCTCTGCCTCGGTGCTATGGTTTCTTTTTCCTTCCCCTTTCTCTCGCTCTCTCTCTCTCTCTGTCGCTGTGTCTGTTCTTTATTTACACCTCTCTCCTGCTCTCTGCAGTGGCTCAGGGAGCGGTAACAGAAGTGTCACTTGTCATTATTGGTCTAATTCAGTAATCCGTCATCGTGCACTCACTGTATGCAGCGCATTATACGCCAGCACAGCAGGTGTACTACGCACCGAGGTGGAGATTCGATTTGACACGCACACACAGGCGAGAGAGCCAACGGGGGCCGTAGCAGACGGGCACCGAATGTGTGTGTTTGTGTGCGTACATTTTGTTTTCTGTGTGTCGGAGAAAGTGGAAGGGGAACAGATAGAAAGATGGAGAAATTGAATTTTTGTGTGCATGTCTGTGGATATATTGTAGTTTCAATAGAAATACAGCGGTCTAAGATGTCTCTGTAGTGGGACGAGACATCAGCGACGGGACAGAGACAGCAGAACGAGTCAGAGCAGAGACTGTGAGCGGTAGCACGTGTGGGACCAGATGCGAAAGAAGATATTTGCAGTAAAGAAAAATGAACAAAATCCAACAATATATTATTACAGCGTGCTTTCCATTCATTTACAATCTGCAATTATCAAATCAAAGTTTACGTCTTCATCTGAGGGCTGAATATGTTTTATAACCCAGCCTGGAAGCAAAGCTATAACACAATCTACTGTTCAAAACACGGTATTGAGTTTCCATGATTCTGTTGTTCAATACTTTTACTTGGCTATAAAAGTTTTGCTTTATCCTCATAGCATTTTCTAAAGCAGTTCATTAGAAAGTAATATTTTTATTTCTTAAGCGAATATGATGGCTGACCAGCCAAGAAAGTCAATTCAGTCTGATTTATAAATTAGTTGTCTGACTTTTAAGTTTGGTGAAACTTATAGTTTATTATGTTTTTCCCAATTGAACTGCTTGGCTATTTAAACCACATTAATGCCAATTTTTCTCCAGTATTTTCATTTAGCTGCTACACTACACAAATAGGACCACATGCCTCTACCTACCAGTGGAGAAAGAAAAAGAATAGACACAATGACATGCAAGACAAGGAACATCCAGCTTATGTGGTCAGCGTCTTGGACTTCACCTGGACTCTCTAGATTTAATTATGAGAGTATATGGACTCATTGTCATTGTACAAAAACATAATGTGTTGTGCTTTTCACCTACCTCATCCTGCTATAGTGGGAAAAAAATCCATAAAGCGATATGATTGCTAAGTCTCCCAGATCTCTGTTCAGCTTGCGGCATTGCTAACTTCTGCACTACAGTGTGAAATTATGGATTCTCCTGAGATTATGCTTAGAAGCACCTAGATAGATCTCCAAACCCAATGTTTGTTTTATATAACGGTCAAGTCTAGATTCAAGTTAGACATGGTGAGGTGAACCCTGCTGCAGTCAGGGTTGTGGTCTGTAAGACTGATCCATTATCCATGAAGTCAAACACCGATTTTATCTGCTTTAGTCTCGCCCATATTTATGTTTGTTTTTGCCAGTATAGGCATCACAGATGGCTAATCAATCAGTCAATCAATCAATAATCAATATTGGTACAGATTTTTTTTTAATTTAACCTGTTAGTGCTTTATCAGTTTAAATGATTTTAAGTGTAGTTTAGCGTTTTTAGTGCCGCTTTCCTCAGCTTACACATAGATATCATTTTAGATGCAAGAATGTCAGACACTTTATCAACTTGACTTATGCTTGGTATTGGTAGCAGTTATTCAAGTTCATTTTATTCATTTATTTTTTAGTTTGTTTATTCTGCATGTAGTATACAGCTGGATGCTTTCATATCAAGGAAATAAACACAAAGGCAAAGTCCGATAAAAACAAAGGAAAGTGGAAGTACCATCCCTGAAAATCCTTTCACTTCATGTATGATATGTAAATATGATATGAATGGATCTTAAAACAGGAGTAGGTAGAAGCTTAACACTGCACTGCACACAAAAATGTGCATACAGTCCAAACTTGGCACACTTCTAAGTCAAAGCTATCTACAACTTGGTGCTCCGGTGGGTCCAATCGAAAGAAAGGCAAAGCCAAGCTTTGTATGCAGCATTGACAGTCCCACCTCCCTTGGGGTTGGAGATGGTGCCCCCTACATTCTGGGTACTAGAGTTTTATTCTATGTGAACAAGTGTAAGGGTGATAGGGTTTAAGATGTGATGGAGCTTCACCTCTTCTCTTTATCAATGGCAATTTGTATGTGAGCACACACCTCTGGAGTCCCAGCGGACACAGTGGATTTCATCAAGTTCTTAACCCCACAAGGCTACAAATCCGGTTACCACTGTAAGTGTTTTAAACTGTTTAAACTATCACAGCACTCCATGCTGAGTCCCAGCCCGTGTGCAAGTCACGCCCAGATCACACCGAAGCATATGAGTGTAACTGCATTTACTCTACTTTTTTCTCTTATTTTATTTTTGCTTTATATAACACCTGCCATTTCCACCAGCACATCAAACCCCGGCTGTAAGCTGACTCCGAGGGGATTCACTTCTATTGTTTTGTGAAACCTTTTTACAGCTGCTTTTATTGATTCATTTTTATCATTCCTTTTTTCATTAAGAACATATGGAAGACATTTTTTATGTGATTTGACTACACCCCAAATTTCTGCTGCTGATTTTACTGTAAGATTGTGAGATCCTCTCGGTGATACTGATGATGCAGAGTAGGGCAATGCAGTTTATACACTGAATACTAATAGCCACGGTTGCTAATTGTTAATTGCAAGATTTTTCTAATTACTACTCATTAGTGTAATTTGCATAACTCTAAATGTATGGTGAACTATGATGAGCCCAGTTCAGAATCAACAGCTCAACCAATGAAAACAATGAAAAAACATCACAGTATGTCTGTATTTGCCATTTCTTAGAAATTATTTTGTCATTGGTCATCAGTAGAATTTCAGACATGTGATTGAGCTAAATCACCAATCCTCTTTTACATCAGGAGCAAACCAAAACACTTTTTCAAACAGACATCGACTGCACAATTTAAAGCTGTCGCTGCATCTGATTGTTTACTAATCGCTAATTTATCCGAGAAAGTATTCAGTTCAAGAAAGTGAGGTGAGAAATTACAATTGAACTAAGAGAGAGAGAGAAAAATAGATTTTTATGTTAAAGATGTTAGACTTTTACTTATTTTTTCTCCAGAGGCCTTCTTCCCCTTCACCCACCCAAAAGACAAGAGTAAAGCCTTTCAGTCACATATAGCCAGAGAATTAGAGATAGGTATATGAGGCTAATCCTTCAATGTGGTATAAACAGTAACAGGTAGTTTCTCATTGTTGTTGGTTTATAAATTATAGCTCTTGAATTTAAATTACAAAAAAAACCTTTTACTATACAATATTATTAGGTTAACATGAACTGTAAACAAAACATGCTTAAAAGTTGAAAGAATGAAATGGCAGGAGCTGTTTGTTTTGGATTTCACAGAGCAGACAAAAAATGTTATGTCAAAACATCTTAATTTTATAATGAACTAGTTATTTTGACTTAAAGGCTACACTGAAAGGTCATTAATATCTGAAGGTTTGCTTATTTGCTTATATCTCCAATGGATCATTTAACCTATTGACAAAGAGCCCTTTGATTTTATCTATTGCCTGCCTGATGGTGATCATCGACTGGGGAGTTATTTTGTATTAAATAATCAGAGGTGATCAATAACTGTCTTCCTCCTCCTTCTTATCAGCCCCACAATGTCTCCATGTTGAAAGACCCATAGGCGCACACTGCTGACATGGTTATAAGATGGTCGGAATATATGTAATCTGTTGATCCTCTGGCGTTTTACAGTTACTTTGTCTTTGTTTAGGAGCTGAATTGCACAATAGCATCCACCAAATGATGGCCAGCGCACAATGAGCTACTTCTCCTCCTCTGCATCAGTTGATCAAAACCGCCTGGAGTTATGCAGTTAATGGCATCATTATTGTAAAAGAGAGAGAGAGAGAGAAAAGGAGATAGGAGAGCGAGAAAAAAGGGGGTGGGAAGAACAAAGTTGGAAAAGGAGGAGGAGGAGGAGGGAAGGAAGGAAAGTGTTTGAATTATTATCCTGTATATGCTCGAGTGGACACGAGACAGAGAGCAGGGGGCGATTTGGCGAGTTGTTGAAGAAAAGATGAGAGGTGAGGCCTACGGTGGGGAGGAGAGAGCAGGAGGGAGGGCCGGTGATGAATGGAAGGAGAACAGGGATGAGAGACGGAGCAGCATGAAAGAGTATATACGGTGCGCGGTCCCGCTCCGAGGATGATGAAACGTTAATTAAAGTAAACGAGCTACCTGAGCTCCCCGGCTAACCCCCTGTCACACTCTGTCAGGAGACAGAAAGAGGGAGGTGGGGGGCAAGGGGGGAAAGAGGGGGGGCGGTGGAAATTTGACTGGAGAGGAGAGAAGTTGGATAATCCAGCTGTGGCTTTAGTTCAAGGTTGATTGCTGTCACAGTTTCTAGCACAGATATCATGTATGTGCACACCAGCGAATGTGAATAAATATGACTTCAATATGATCATTTAATCATTTACGTTTTTTTTGTGCATTATTATTAAAGTATTTCCCATTAATTCCTCGCAGGCTCCATCCAAGATTTCGTGTGAGACCCGCCGAGCTCTCCGCAATGACATCTCACATGCGGGAACAGAACATTTTGAATGAATCGATCAGCCGTGCGAATGTGCCTGAAATGTTGCTGCGTGGATCAGTAATTACAAACTACTTTTTGGGCAAAAGTGTGCCCTAATTTTCAAAAGAAAGCCCCACCCATCCTCTCCCCCTCGAATATGTTTCAGCCTGTTCTCCTCTGTGTATGTAATCCTTATTTCCCGTTCAATCCACGCAAGGTTTCATCCGCCAAGATCACCTTTGTTTCTTTTTAATGCTCATATTCATTCAATTAATCTGGGCTCTAATTCGTTTATATATTTATTTACTCGGTCTCGCCATCACTCTCTTCTTTTTTTCATCTCTCTCCAACGATTATCCTGGCGTCTAATTAGAAATCGATGCCGCTTGGCCGCCGGGTATTTGCAATGTGTTTGTGGACGTTGAGAACAATTCCCCGGACAGAAAAGACTGAGAGAAGAAAGAGAGAGGAAGAGGAAACGCTACACTACACCGCACTGCACTATATGCACACACACACACGCGAGCGCGCAGATTCTGACAACCGACTTAACTGCTTGCAGCGATTCTTCTTTCTAAAAAAGCAGTAGGCTAAGTTAAAAAAAAAAACAGAAAAGAAAGAATGCAAGGAAAGGAAAAATGAAAAGAAAATGATTTTTTTAACGACTGACGCGAGGGATTTGTGCAGAATTGTTGAGGACTGTTTCCCCGTCTTTTAGGAAAACAAACAAACCTCGAAGTGGAAAAGCACTTTAAATGTGATGGCCTGCATCTAACCCTAGCCAAAAGTCGAAGGAGCCAATTCATCACAAGGTTATAACAATCCAGTGCGCCGAGCCTCTATTGCAATGGTATTCTTATTTTAGCATCGGGCTTCTATTTTTGAGCGTTTGGGGCCTGCGTATGTAATTAATGCATTAGTCCGAAATGCAAACTTCAATGAAAAAAAGTGTAAGAGCCTCTACGTGCGTTTAATAGCAGCCAAACTTTGTTGAAATTAGCCTTCAGTAATTGAGCAATCGTTCATTTGCCTTTCTCCCTTTAAGGCGAATATTTCGGGCAGTTGGAAACTCAAAGTCTAAATTACTTCAAACTTTGTGTGAACTATGGCACCCGTTCTCTTTTCCCTTTTTTGTGCCATAACCGGTGTCTTCTCTGATGCTCATTCCGAGCCGGCGTCGCCTCTCTGTCGCGTCCCGCGGAGAGGAGTCGGTATGGAGACGACGGGTTAGCGCCATTACCGGGGCCAATCGAACCAAACCGGATTAGCAGCTGCCAGATGAAAAACGAAATCGTTCCAACCAAGTGAAAAAAAATGTAGGGAACCAGAGCCTCGCACTTTTATTAGTTCAGCTTTACACCACAGTGTGTTTACCATCTGTGCGCAACCTTTTATTGGCTCTCCCCATAATCTGTTTTTCAGACGCCGTTTCTCTCTGTTTACTGTGTTCATCATCCCAAACGAGATGCATCACTTTCTCTCCCCCCTTTCCCTCCCCTCCCCGTGTGTGTGTGTTTCTCCAATAACTCCGTGGGTTCACCAGTCAGGAAGTGTCATATCGGGAAATGCAGTGTTGGAGTGTCACCCCCCTCTGCATGATAAGGAAAACTGAATAACTTGCTTCTTCTCCTTGTTGCTTCACATTTCATCAACCCCTGTGATGCTTTACTTGTGCCAAAACCATCAGCCTGGGCTCCCTGGTGTCTGTGTGTGTGTGTTGTGTGGTTCCACATGTGTGCATGTGTATGCATGTGAGTGTCTGTGTGTCTTTGTTGCTCTGTGCAGTAAGTCATATTTGAGGCTTCATCCTTGCATTTTCTGTCAGTCTATCTTTCCATCTTGCACGCTCATTAAATGTCCCTCCCTCACACAGACACACACACACCATCTCTCTCTCTCTCTCTCTCTCTCTCTCTCTCTCTCTCTCTCTCTCTCACTCACACACACACATACACACACACACACACACATTCCCTCTCTCACTCTCTCTCTGAGTCTCTCCCTCTCCTTCTTCTTCCTCCGCGCCTCACGCTCCCCTTGCCCGTGGCTATATGATCGTGAAAAATGTGTTTACAAAACTCGCTCTCTTGCAGATCAAACCGTACGGACGAATCAAAGACTTTGGAGAGAGAGGCAGAAAAGAAGCGAGGGAAGATAGAGAAAGAGAGATAGAAGGGGTATGAGCAGAGGGTGTGTAGAGGCCTTATAATTTTAAAATTCTCTGTGTGTTATTCTCTCTCTCTCCCTCTCACTTTTTTTCCTCCTCATGTAGTTGTGTGTGCGTCTGCATCTCCTTTGGTAATACAATATCTTTAAGGCCCCCAAAACAACTATCTGTGTCTCACAGTTAAACATGAGATAATGCAATATTGATGTCTCCTTGTCTTTGCTATAACGCAATACTAGACCCATTCAGGCTGGACACGCTAACATAGGCCGATAGTGCCCTTGCACTTAAAAGAATTACTCTGCTCCTGTAATAAATTTTAGAGGGATGCTACACAAATATGAAGTCCCACAAGGAATATAGAAGCCTGTGAGAACATAGAAGTAAAAAAAAAAAAAAAACCACTCCCAAAGAAGCATCAGGTCACCTTTCATATTATGTATTCAGTACAAGGCACATAGTAATATTGGGCTGTATTAGCTTTCAGCTGGTTCTTTGTGCATTTGGGTTTCAAGGGAGTGATTTGAGACATGTTTACTGGTCCAAGTTTTGAGCGACTTTGTGTTAGCTGAGGCCTCTGGAAGTCCTCAGAGTTATGAAGGCTATTTGCGCTTCATTTTGTGCATCACTTGTTCACGTAATTAAAATTTCAGACTTTTTAGTTCATTAACAAACAAGGACATTATTCTGAAGTCCAACGCTGGGTGCTTGTCACTGCTGTCTTACTAAAAGTTGTTGAACTGTTTAAAGACCAGGAACACTATTCAATCAGTGCTGGTGGTATACAATTTGGGTGCATTATTTTACTAAGATTTTATTAAGTAGCCGAACCAAATAGAACCAAAACTGCGTCATTTTAGAATCCATAAACGCACAAAATCTGACATGGTGTTGTACATAACAAATGACATCAAGTGCAATAAAACGTGTGATAACCTTTTTAAAACTGGTTTATACTCTTGTGGTTGGAAATATGTTTCTCAAGTGCCCATATGATACATTACTTCTATGACAAGACTTCTTTTTTTTATCACAATGTCAAATTGCCTGATGAGGGTGCAAAGGCAGGAAAGGTGTGAGGAGTTATTTTTAAATAGAAATATCAGAATTGCTGCTCTTAATGTTTATGACAGGTTTGATAATTATGAGAAAAGAGCATCTAAAATCCACAGACAAGGACAGGAAGAAGACACAAAAAGATGAAGGAAGGGGAGGAAAGGGATTGTGAGGGGATGATGGTGAATGTGGTGAAGGAGGAGAGGGGAATGAGGGGGGTGGGGGGCAGACAGACAGGCAGGGGGAGCGATTATAGCAGGGTTTATGTATGAGCTATTGATTGAGTCGGTGGTGACTTCTTGAGTGGTTAATTCGGGAAGTGAGAGCGATAGAGAGAGTAACTCACTGACCAGAGAGGGGAGGGAGAGTGAATGGGGGGGATAAAGAGAGAGATAGAGTAGGAGAGCGTGAGGAGGAGGAGGAGAGATACAGAGGAAGAAAAAAGTGGACTTCCCCAAGTTAAAAGTGTGGAACATAAGATTCTATTTGGCAAGGAATTAATTTGTGGTTCATGATTACTAACAGGAGCAATTTATGAAAGAATGAAGCAGGGTTGTTTTGTTTTTTTGTCTTTTGACCCTTCTCAAAACTGCTGAACTTTTTTCCAAGTGTTTCACACAAACACTTGGAAAAAAATTCAGCCAATATTTAAAGGATTTCTATTACAGAAAAAAAGTCTTAAGATTTGTTTATTATGTGGATTATGCATATATGCTCCTTCTGTTTGGCACAAAACAGCAACTAAAAGGGAAAATAAATGAAATCCACATTTACCTGTGTAGGGTTTTAGAGAGGGCACGGTACCTCGGAGCAGGAAGGGTTCAAATCCAGTCTGAGGCTTTTTGTGTGATGTGTGCATGTTCTCCCCATGAATGTGTGGGTTCTATCCAAGTACTCCGACTTCCTCCAAAAGTCCAACAACATGGACTGGTTTAGGTGAACTTCTGATTCCAAAGGGGCCGTAGGTGTGAATGTGAGCATGAATGGTTGTCTTTCTCTACGTGTTAGCCCTGCAACCCATCCCGGGTGGTCCTTGTCTCTTGCCCTATGACAGCTGGGATGGGCTCCAGCCCCCTTTCAGCAACCCTGAATTAGATAAGGGGAAGGAGATGGATGGCTGGATGGATTTTAGAGTAACATATAACCAGGCTTTGAGCTGGAGTCTCTACCTCAAATCTAAATTCTCAATCATACTGGTTCCAAAGCAGTTATCACTAATTTAGAGGGGAAGTGTCATTAAGCATGAAGGTGATTAAACACCATTATGAGCTGCTAAAGGGTCTCTATGACCCCAAACACACAGAAAACAGTGCAGTCACATTCAAACACTGTGTAAGTTATAATGATCACACAGCTTCTGATCTGCCTTAGTATTGCTTCAGTCCCAACACGGTTTTCTTTGGGAAATTAACTGAAGATCTGAGCAACCTGCGTTCATGTCCTGAACATACTCAACTCAATTAAAGCCTTCCGCTCTCCATCACACATAAACACTGAGCGAGATCAGACAGTTTCTTCTCTGGACTTAAGCCTATAGGACACTCGTGCGATCGCTGGAAACCACAGAAGGATCTGTTGGTCTCACTGCATCACCTTGTCTGAGGAAAAAATAGTCAAGAGCAACAACTCTGAGTGGGAAACAGGGTGGTGTGTGCGTTTGTTGGACGTGTTTGTAGTGTAGTGAGCGTGAAGGTTCTCAGTAATAGCCTATAGACAGATTGGTTATTATTCCAAATGTGTCCGATGCATATTCGCCCGCAGTTTGATTTGCAATGCATCTCTCAGTTTGTTCGCTGGTAGGATATCCTGGATAGGATATCAAATTCCGAAAAGCTGCGCGCGCGAGTGACGCTACGTGGGTTTTGCGTGCATCGGTGTGTGTGTGTGTGCGTGCGTGCGTGCGTGCGCATGTGTGTGTGAAGGTCAGCTCGCCGGCGCAGTTTCTTTTCCTATTTCTCTTCCCTCTCGCGCAGGTTTTGATCTCTCAGCCGCGAGATCAAAGGCGCTCTCTGGCTATTAGTCAGCGCGAGCCATTGATCCCTCATCGATCCACGCGAGACACAGCCGCCCCGTGAACACCGCGCGAGGCTCCCAAAAGCTCCTCCCGCGCGTCAGGAGAGAGAGGGAGAGAGAAAGCAGAGGAGGGAGATGGAGCGGTGTCTGTGTGTGCGCGCGCGCGCGTGTGTATTTTTCTACTGGCGCGGGCAGAGCCAAACTCGAGCTTTTTCTTTGCCGCGGGACATGAAACAATGAGGCTCGAGCCGGTTTTAATAAAGCGCGCTTTCCCTCCTTTCAACTCTGGCGCGAGGCGGACGAGCCGGCAGCGGAGAGCGATCGATAATTAATGACGATGAATAATTTAACCCTATCGATTGATACTTTTTTCTTCATCCTTTTTCCCCTTCTTTTCCTTATTTTCTTAAGGCCAGCGTTCTATATCATACTAATGCCGTTTTCACGCGCTCAACATCCTCATCTTCACTCACCTCTTCTTAAACTTGTTGGAGTTCACCACGGATCGTGAAAGTCTGGAGAAAAAAAAATGAGGTTTCCTTATTTATCAAAGTAGGGGAGACCGGGGATAGTTGTAACGTGGGTCAGTTGTAACACTTCCAATTTCTCCAATCAGGGCTAAGTTTCAAATGATGTGACTCATCCTGTGCATGCCCAACTCAGTTCTGCTATCACATGTGAAAAATCAGCACATTTTGTCAAACACAGACAATTTAACATGAAAAAAAGTAATTTGTATGCCAAAAAGTAAGTTTTTCTACTTTATTTCAATGTTTAATAGCATTATCTGCTTTGCAGTTAAACTCATCAAACTTAAATTATGTTATTTGTATGTCTATGGGGATATATTCTGTGTAGGTCTTTAGTGCTAATGTTTTAGCCGTTGGCTGTAATGTTAGCTAGTTCATGGCTATAGGAGTCTGGGTCAGTTGTAACAATAATGCAGATGTTACAACTTACCACACTATTACTTTAACTTATATTAAACAAGTTGGGGCAACGGCATCAGCAGAGAGAGGTTCACTGGTCGCTTTTGTATATGCGGTTAATGCCATTGGCAACACAATTCCTCCACTGTTTGTGTTCCCACACACACATTATGCAGACCACTGTGTCAGAGATGGACCAGTAGGAAGTATTGGTAGTGGAAATAAATCAGGATGGGTGCAAGAAACAGATTTCCTCATCTTTCTGAAGCACTTTGCAAACCACACCAAGGTAAGCCATGATAAAAAGTAATGGAATTGCGGTGCTGGTGCACAACTACAATTTTTCAGCTTCATTGTTATGTTCAAAATTGGTGCAAGAGCTGTAGGTTATAATGCCCACTGAGCCAATGAGGCCAAACTCAAGGAAGACCAACCAAAATTAATGAAATATTCAGTTGCAGAAAATTCCATAATTTGTCTTTTTTGGGGGGTTGGAATATGTTCAAAAGTTAGATTTCTGCATTCTGTCACACACACACGTAGCTACATAAATGGCTCTAAGTGCATTCATGTGTTGAATAAACAAAGATTACATGTTAATATTTTGTCAGTACCCTTATTTCATTGTGTTACATTTCACCCCAGGATATGTTACAACTAACCCAGACTATGGGGTTAATTGTAACATTTCACTCTTTGTGTTTGAGGCCATACCATGCAATGGGCAATTGTGCTGCAGAGAAAATAGCTGCACTATTTAATAGCCGAGACATGTAAATACTTTGCATTACATTTTGAATCCACTACCTTAAACGAGCTCCAATTTACAGACAGAAATGTCAAAAATGTTACAACTATCCCCGATCTCCCCTACTCTATTTATGACCCGAGCTGGAGTCTAAACTTCTCTCCGTGAATTGAGCTGGCCTTTTCTTCTTCTTCTTTTTAAAACCGCAAGGTGTTGTGTTTGTCATAAAAGCCAAATATGCACATCATACCCCATTACAATTAGCCCAAGAAACGAGCCATGATATTCGACCTTTTAACATATTTTTTCTGCTAACACTTCATTTATTACAGTCAATCCCTCTCACACACTCCTGGTGTTACTCTGTGACTTAAAGTAGTGTTATAATGTAGTAAAATCTCCAAAGCTCAACTCATGAAAGAACACATAAAGCTCTTACTCATTTTAAAGCACTCATATTTTCAGCAGGGGTATCTGTGCTCAGCGTTGACTTTAAGCTATGTATTCATAGATTTAGGAACTTGATGCAAATTCTAAACCCAGCCTTATTCCTTAAGCCGTGAACCAAACAGTTCAGTGTGAAATTATGTTTCTTAAGTTTTCAGATATGGACTTTAATATTTCTCTGCCCTATTACTCCCTGCCTCTGTTGTCACATCTTGTACCGCTGCTCTACTGTATCTTTCAAAGTACATTTCACTGGATGATATTCTGGCCGGGCAGTCCTGTCAGATGATAGCCTGTCTCAGTGTGAAGGACTCAGTATTAGCTTTGCCCCTGCAGTGTGGAGTAATGGGTGCTCTGTGGGAGAACAACTAGATTCAGCCAGTACTCCTGTAACGATATGTCTTGGTTAAATACACTGATGCTGCTGCACCGCTGCCTGCTCCTATTATAGTGACTGCACTGATTTCTCACTCTTTCACATTGCAGTGTGATGGGTGTGTAAGGTACAAAGGAGGGATTGTGGGGAAATCTAGCGGCTATAAGTTGCAACATGATCAGTATTGCTGTGATTATCTGCGCAGTTTCAGTGATTAAAATGTAATCTTTTTTCATTTTTTATGGATTTTCACAGATTCAAAGCTTAAATGGTAAAAGTGAAAACCTTAATGTACATGAAATGCAGAACAAAAAAAATATATCAATAATTAAAAAAAAAACAACCAGTGATGGTTTTAATGTTTTATGATTCATCGAGTGTGTAATATCCTGCGAACAGGTCAAATTGTCTGAAAAACCTAGTAATTGAGACCAAATTTTTAACTTGTGAAGTTTTGAGAGTCTTTGGGATGCTGAGGTTGACTCTTTTTTTCGTTATGTAAAGGGGAAGTTAATTTTGTTGATGGCAAGGTTTCAGTCATTGTTTGTCTTAGTTTGAAAAAGCACGTAGAACTTTTTGTTTGTCACATACAAAATCCAAAGAACCTTTTTAATTGGATGCTCAAACAAGATGTAGATGAGATGCATATTTGGGCTTCAAAACAAAATTTGTAGCTTGATATTTTAAGATGTAACTAAATATTATTTTTAAAAATCATATAAAGAATGTTTTTTTGGTAATTAAGATGGAACTTAAGCTAAATAAGAAGGTTTATAGGCCAGTGTATGGATAGAATTTAATTCTGTGTTGACTTTTCTCTTCAACATTTGGATAGATAGGTTCTTTTTCCTCTTCCTGACCAACCCCCTTTCCTCCTCTCCTCCTCCTTCTTCTCTCTTCTGTCTCTCTCCTCATTTCTCCTCTCTCCTTCTTTCCATCTCCTCTAACAAACCCATAGCAGAGTCCCTCTGTTCTTCCACCCTGAGGCTGACCAGTGTGTCAGAGCTAACCAGGGAGAGGAACAGAGAGAGAAAGACAGAGATAGCAGGAGAGAGGCAAGCAGAGTGAAAGGAAGAGAGAGAGAGAGTTTTCAGTCGGGCCTTTTTCAGGGGCAACCAAAAAAAGGAAGATGAGACAGATGTACAGAGTCCTTTTCATCTAGTGGAAAAAGAAAGCGGGAGAGGCCAGACTTTTCATGCCTCTCACATTTTTCTATCTTTTTATATCGTGACCCATCACTCTTTCCTTCTTTAGACAGCACTGGAGACATAATGTTGCCTGAATGTCAGGCTGCCCTCCTTCCTCGCTCTACCCCAGTCACTCTGCAGAATTTCAAAACGTAGTTTGTACTACAGTATATCCCTCACACTGGTTTCTTTTCACTCCCGTCAGTGTCCTACTAACCTTGGCGTCACAAGTATGCCAGTTCTGCCTTTACTTTAGCAACATTGTTACAGAGTTGATGTTTGGGAGATACATGCAAAAGTTACAAATACAAATCTGTGACCTTTGTGGCGAGACTGACCTCTTAAAACTCAGTGGGACTGGTCCAATCCTGACTCTTGGATATGCTTTTTCAGTCCTTTTCTTACTCTTAGTCCCCACTTGGGCAAGAAAGTCGAGAGGTCACAGGAAGTTCATCAGTTGAGAAAATACAAGTTTCAGTTTACTGCTGAAAGAAGGATGGTTCACGCACACGTTTACCTGAACATGATGCAAACATACCAATTTGGTCATTGCAACACTGTAGTAATTTTCATCTTTCTTTCTTTGGACTTTGTCCCTCGTCAGTTACAATAGATGGAAACGATTGCTCTCGTTGATGTAGGAGTTTGTCTTTAGAAGACCCATCTGCTTGTCCTATTGTCCTTTTTTTCCAAAGCAGTTTTCCAATGATCAAAACAGGTTTGGCATTACATGACTGAAAGGTTATTTATAGGAAGCGACTGAACTTTATTTGCACTGTGTGAAATTCAAGAAGAAGAGAAATAAACTGAGTGAAAAATGCATTTTATCTCCTCTCCAATCATTATTAAATCTGCAGTGAGCAGTATAACAGTATAGTACCTTGCACTGTGGGTTTGCTAGCAGACAGCTTAATTTCTTATATTGTATGAATTTTGAGGGACTTTGTCCATAATTTTCACTCTCTAAGGCTTTGAAAATGGCTAAAAGTAAGTACAGAGAGCAAATGTGGAGGGATTTCTGAAGTTTACATGTTGAGCAGTGACAACAGCAGAAACCTTTAACCTTTCAGCCATGACACAGGAAGTTTGTGTATCCCTGCAATGTTGTTGTGTCCTAAAGTCACAAAAAACAAAGTCCACTCTTTCAAGCGTTAAACTATAGAAAAGCCTCTGAATCATCAACACACCAGAGATTTTCCAGCAGTAATGATCCATTTGCTAGATCTAGTGCAGGCCTACACTTCAGATTATGTGTAGGAACACAGCTGAGGTGTTTTTGTGAAGATGTGATTGTGTGAAGTAACTTAGTGAATCTATTGAGTGTGCTTACTATTGTCACCGGTAGCCGTGTGATCCATCATCCACGCTGGGTTTCACAGGTGACCTTTTGTGGGAGAGGGGTCCTTTGTTTGGACTCTGTGTCTCTTTGTCCAAATAAAGCAGTGTTTTTTCTGCCCACATCTCTCTATCAGTAAACCAGAATCTTTAGTAAACAAAGTGCATTCTCTTTTTCAGCTCGGTGAGATCTGTGTTAGTGTGCCGATATTGATTCAGTCAATATCTATGGGCTCCATGTCTTACTTTGTGTGCTGCGTCGTACAGTGTGTGTGCGACGGCTACCTGAATGCCTGCGTATTTGTGCCATATCTGCTTGAGACTGTGTTTACTGTGCATGCACAATCCCTTACAATCTGTGAGTGTCTGTATCTGACAGTCTGTGCATGCATGTGTGTGTTCGAGTGTGTGCGTATGAGGAGCAGTATTCCCTGGGCTGCTAGTTATAATGTTTCTGGGGGTGATGGGGGGAACTTGAAAGCCCTGTGCTGCCCAAATCAAAACTAACAAGGAAATGATGGGGGCTCCTTTATCTCCTCTCTGGCCTGGGGGGCCGAGGGGGGGGCGAGAACGGGAGACTGGGCAGGGAGGGAAAGAAGAAGAGGTGGGAGGGAGGGAGAGAGAGAGAAAGGGAGAGAGTGAGGGGAGGAGGAGGAGGAGGAGGAGAAGGGGGGGGGGTAGCCTGGCTTCCTCTTTGATTTGTAAAAAATGCATTACCTCCGAAATCAAACGGAAAATTACTGCGCCGAAGCAAAACACACAGAGCAGAAGAGAGGGAGAAGGGTGGAGTGGAAGGGAGGGCGGGGGAGAAGACAGTGGATAGGTGTGTGAATAGAAAGGAGGTGGGAAAGAGGAAAGGAGGAGTCACCTGTATAGATATGCTGTTGGATATGAAAAGGGAAGGAAGAGTATAGATTTGAGGTAATGCGTAGGTGGTATGAGAGGAAGTTGGAAAGACTGTGAAAGACAGGAGTTCACATATATGTTTTCCGCAGAGGAGATGAGCTTATACATGCCGTGGACCATGAGAATACGGCAAATGAAAGAGATGATGCAGTATTGATGACCTGTAGCCCACGGGGAAGAGGAAAGTTATGGATTGCTACCTCCAACACAACGTATATCTCATTTTGTAAAGACCAATCTTCGCAACGGCCTTCCTGTCAGATGAGGTCAACATTTTCATGGAAAGATGACAGTTTTAAATGTTTTCAAAAATCTCCAAACATGTGAACAGCGGGGTGTATTTTGATATCCTACTGGTAAACGGTCTAATCAAAATATTTGATCCTTTTCTAAAAATGAGTCGCACGGGATGAGTGCAGACAGAGTCTCCAGATAGTTTAATGACCAAAAAAAAGAGAGAAAAGGAACAATAAGAGTAAAAATAATAATGATTATTATAATAAATAGAATTAATGTCAGCTCTGCACTCATAGACAGAGAGAGCAGACTGAAAACAAGGAAGATGAAGAGCGGGAGGGGAGGGGAGAGAGGAGACAGCGAGCGGGGCCACAATCCAAAGGCTTGAAGCGGGGTGAGAGCGAACGTGAGACAGAAAGAGTCAGAGAGTGAGAGAGTGAGAAATGCCTGGAGTTAGCAATAATAATTTATACAAACACACCTTAATAATTCACGTTTCATTTCAATGCTGGAGGGAAAATCCAAAATTCACAGAGCATAATTAAATAGAGGCAGAGAGTGAAGGGAGAGATAGAGAGGCCAGCATTAAAGATACCAGTGTAGCAGCAGGCTATCTCTTCCATCTGAGCTTTGTAAAACAACCCTGATGAAACTGTGATATCCAAACTAGATTCCATCTCAGAGTTCCCCTCTTCATCACAGAAACACCAAGATCTCCTCATCTTCTCGCATCAGCAGATGTCTATATGAATATATTTAGGAGGCCTTATGATCATAAGCTCTTGTATTATAAAAAGGCCTACCCTACCTCACTGACACGTGCACGTATCATTCAACATTCAATGCAGAGCATGAAGCGATGTGATGGGGTGAAAAAATAAAAGTTTGGGGGTTTTTTTTGTAAATCTTCAGATTTCAAAATGCACAGAAGTAAAAACAAAATCAGGTTTTTAAATAGTTTGGACAGTTTATTTTCTTGTGATGTTAAACATGGACGTGTTCACTGGACTCACTACATCATTTCTGACTTTTATTCCAACAATTTTGTGTGTTTTAAAAAAAAACGTGTAGTTTTATATAACCATATACTATAATTATAGGGGGTATAATTTAATATTACAAGTACAGATGTGAAGTGTTTTCTCGCTTTTGCTTGTTCACACTCAGCTATGCAGTGACTACTAAACAGTACATCCGACAATTAAAATAGCTCTAACTCAATCAACTAATAAAACGACACTCTTGTATGTTCAAATCTTTATGCAATTTGGCACTATTTGTAGTACTTACCTGACTTACCTAGGATACCTAAGGTGATATGAAAGACATTTTACCAAAAACTATAGCCCTTTAAATCCTTTTGAAACTTTCCTCATCTGGCAGACAATTAAACCTAACCTCTAATAGCCCCGAACATAACTTTGTACATGAGATTTTTTTGATACTTTTAAAACTTCACTAAGAAATAACCAAGTCCTATTGTATATTTAAAAACCCAAGTTTTAATGTATAATGTGGCTCAGTTTTCAAGTTGGTTTTCAAAAGTCTATTTAATTCCTCCTGTTCATAAATGCACTATAGGGATGTCCACCACGTTGCATCAGACACAGCCTCAGGTGGCCACATCCATCAAACACCTGATCTCTACCAAAGACATATGAAACATAACCTTGCTATATTTCACATCGATTTAAAGTATCATTTTGAACTCATGTTGCGCCTTTAGACCCTTATGCAATACCTTCAGTTTCAACAAAATGTACTCTCTTCTACTCTGACTTGGTGTAATAAATGCAATAAACATGCTGGGTAGTTGAAACTGGCTTAAGCAAATACATCTCTGCAAAATTCTCTGTTTTTCATTTGTAAAAGTTAATGCCTTCTCTCTCTTTTGTTTTGTTCCAGGTTTTGTGGAGGCATGGACTGTAACTGCGTCAGTGATCTGCTGCTCCCCCCGGTGCCCGCCCTCTGGACGCCAGGTCGGTACTCTCATCAAAGTTAGTGACATGAAGGCAGGAGACTATTACATCCTTGCTTTTCTGCATCAAATCTCCTTAAAGTTCTTATTTGTAACATTTAAAATCTTTCAACTTATCTTTAAATCTAGTCCTAAGCCACATGTGTAAATCGGGTGAACCCAGACAGCCAAAACAAGCAAATACTTAAGAAGCAGCTACTTCATTATTAAAATTGCATGTTGAAATTCATCCCCAATATTCATCTATTTAAAAAGATTAACCATACACATTCATGTTTGCCAAACAAGTTCAGACTCTGGTAGTAATTGGTTCAATGTGTAATGTATTTACAAGGCTAGTTAGTGCCAGATTCACTTTGGCCTGAGTCAAAAAGCTACTTAACTTCATCTCTGATGGTCATAGAGTTGGCTTTTAAAATTCAGACCTGAGCAGCATCAGTCAGATCTCTCCCAGTGAGCTGTCATCATCCCACTGACCAATCTGTTGAGGCTAGAGGGCATTAGCTCAGACTAACATTGCTCAAGGCACGTGCTGTGATATTAAACACATCATCCCTCACCTCCATCACTCATCAGTCATTCAGACAGTGAACTCCCCCCCCCCAGACACACACACACACATGCACACACTCCCTGTGAGCAACTGGACAAACAGGCATGAACCTCACCCTGCTTCTTCCTCCTCCCCTTTGCCCAGGGATCGCCTTCCCAGAGTGGGCCTACAAGCCCGAGTCGAGCCCCGGCTCCAGACAGATCCAGCTGTGGCACTTCATCCTAGAGCTCCTGCAGAAGGAAGAGTACCAAGGGGTGATAGCCTGGCAGGGAGACTACGGGGAGTTTGTCATCAAGGACCCAGACGAGGTGGCCCGACTGTGGGGGATAAGGAAATGCAAACCTCACATGAACTATGACAAACTGAGCAGGGCTCTGAGGTATGTGTTCATACGAGATGTGTTGAATGTCAGGCAACCGCACTGTTTGCATCAGATAAATCAGGCTACAACCCTGCGGTTTCCATAAATTGTTTACTCTTGTTGGATTTAATCCCCACTTAACATCTCTCTTTTCCATGTTGGCAAAAATGGAAAGATAAAGGTGGGATTTTTCCTGGGGAACGTCAATACCCTCAATTTCTCCTTATCTCTGGACATCCTAATGGAAAGTTCACCATTGAGCTGCCAAATAAAAAATTCAATAGGGATTTCAAAATTAAGCCCCAGTGTGAAATTGGACTTTTTCAGAACAGCAAAACTACTCGACACTGAACTTGCTGAAGGTGATTAAAACAATGCCACACTCCATACCTTCAGCAGTTTACACCCCCAGCCAGTCACACACAATCTTCTTATGCAAATACCCACTACCCAACTTGTTCCCCTACCCCACCCCCTCCCTCTGCTTTCCTTCGGCCTCTCGTTAATGGGGACTGTCGTCAGAGTTTAATTGTTATAAATTGGCTGGGGCCACAATTAGCCTTCTTAATTAGCCTTACTTAATTGCTCAATTAAGGGCCATGGCACAATTGCCACGCAAAGCAAAACATGTACACATCATTGCACTGGGCTCAGCCAGTGTGGATACATGCAGATATGTACACGCTGCTGTGTTTGTTGATATAGTGTGCCTGCATAATGAGCTCACCACTATTTAATGCTGAGGTTGTCTCATGAATTCTGTGTTTAGCACGCTCACTGTGGCTGCACTCACACAAAGGAGTCCAAAAAGTCCACAAGGAAACCAGATTTAAACTTGTATTTCACAATAAGACATCTGCAGGTTTTTTAATTTGTCGCATCCCACTTCGCCCCCACCCCCTACGCTCCTCCACCTGAGCACTCAGCTTTTACCTGGGCCAGATGGCTCCATGTTTTTCCTTTGCTGCCGATCAACGTGGCATCCTGGCAGATTGTACATTGTGACACCTCTGTGGGTGGCAAAGGAAACTGGTACGATGACGACCTGACATGCCCAGCGGGAGACACTGGGGGTCGTTACCATGGAGACCTCTCTTGCTGTCCCACCTCTTTGTGAATGTGCTTTGCTATTGGAAACGGTGATGTCTTTTGGTGTCATGTAAAATGGTGTCATTCTGACAAATTTCTAATTTTCTGGAAACAAAAAAGTCTCGAGCTCATCTGATAGTGTAACGTGATGCTCACATTATTTCTTCAATTGATAAATAGTCCTGTGCATAATGAAAGGAACATTTACTTCTTGTGTAGTATTTCTGTGTGAGAGGTTCAAACGAATTTAGATTTTGGGGGGTTTTGAGGCGGGGGGGGGGGGGGGGGGGGTTGATAATTGCTGAATATAAAATTCACTTTACAAAACCATATTGTATTGAATAGAGGCAGCCAGACATGAATTGATTTGAGAAAGGAGGAGATGAATAAAAACACTGGGAAATCAGCACAGCTCTTGCCTCACAGCACTGAAGTTGTTTATACTTTACTTATAGTGATGAAACACAAAACCTTGATGTGTATTATATTAATCCTTCCCACCTCTTTTCCTTTTCCTCTTCCTTTTTCGTTTATCACTTCACTCCATCCCTCCATCAATATTCTCTCCCGCTCCTTTGCAGGTATTACTACAACAAGCGTATTTTGCACAAAACCAAAGGGAAGCGTTTCACCTACAAGTTTAACTTCAGTAAGGTTGTGCTGGTGAACTACCCCATCCTGGACATGGCCAGCTCGCCCTTCTTCCTTGCCCAGAACCATTTCAACGGGGGCTCCACCACACCAGACTGCAGCCCAGAGGTACACAGGGTAGGATGGAGGGTTTGTGAGAGGGGGTGGATGGGTAAAAGGATATATGCTGTATGCAAGTAGTAGATTTAGTAGCATATAAATAGAAAATTGTGTGAATAATGTGAGAAATCATACCTATGTATGTTCAAATTGTGTCTCTATAGCAGGTAATAAAAAGAACTAACATTTTAAAACAGAGGGAATTTAAAAAAGCCAAACTTTAAACAAAGAAAAAGGATGAAATATAGCAGGACACCGCACTCTGCTTCCTTAAATTTTTATCAACAAAAATTTAATTCAGGTAACTGAAAACCATTCAACTCGAGCTGTTATATTTCTCAGGCACCTGCTGTGCATTCCCCCTTTTTTGCAAAAGAATGGTGGTATTCATCGTAGCTATCTTTTATTCACTCTGTCTAATGGGGGTCATAATAGACTACAGTTTGATTATTATTTGCCCTAAGAGATTGTAAAATTTTTACAGAGATAAAATGTGTCAGAACACAAAAAAAGATGGAGGCGTGAACAAAAATGTCCTAATTTGGTTAAAAAAAAATAATGTTATGACTTTACTTGTGTTTATAAGATATTTAGAGATTTTTCTTTCTTTCTTTTTAATGGAAAAAAAATCAATTTCTGCGTTTCAGATTCTACACTAAATTATAGATGTGGCTGCACAAATTGATGAAGAAGGCTATTTTTTTGACTTGGGTATAAGTGCTGGTGTGCAGATAATTTTATTTTAGATGACTAATGTCCTAGAAAGTACAAGTAACTTGAAAGTACAGTAAGAGAGAATCATTCATCAATTGTCTGTGCCGTCCTTAAGATGGGGATAAGGAGACGCGAGCTCTGAAGGAGACCGTGGAGGGGGGACGGTTTTAACTTGCCCTTAAAACAAAAGAAGACGTTATCCCCTCTTTCTCTCATCCCTGTCTCCTATGGCGTATCCATCTGTCATCGATTGAAAATGAAAGAAATAGAAAGCAAAGGGGTCGCGTCAGATCAGATCAATGGCGGGTCATTAATGCGGTTTGTTAAGCAACGCAGATCTCGCAGCTTGGGAGTACAGTCTCACCTTTCAAACTTGGGGCTGCAGGGTGACAGATACTACTGATCCGCAATCACGCTAGGGGGGAAAAGAAATCCCCCCGTGTCCCCTTGATTCCTAAGATTAATCTGTTCCACTTATTTTACCTCTTCTTTGCAAATTTTAGACAGAAAAAAATCTACGCACTCACTGACACGCACACAGCTGCCCTACTTCTAAATGGATGTCATTCTCTCACATCTCACTGCTATTCGTCCTGTGTCCCTTTACACAAGCTGGCCCACAATCCCTCTTTCTTCTTTTCATTTATCCTTTGTGCCCACAATCTTAATCATTGGTCTCCATTTGACTCTGTACTTTTCCTCCCTTTGAGTCTCTGAGCCCGTGCGTCCTCCTGCCTCCCGTTTTTTTTTTACCCCAAGTCCCATGGCTTCCCTTTTTATCCTGTCCTTGCTGCGACTGTGTCACTGTTTGCATCACACTCTGCAGGGTGCTGCTGTCAACATATGACTTTACCCAGCAAAGTGCAGCAGCATCATAAAGGCAGATTTGTAGGAATATGTACGCAAGCTTTTTTTATTATTATTATTTCATGGTACAAACTCATCTCTAACCTCCTTTTCTACTCTTTGCTTGTGTCTCTTTCTGCCGCTCAGGCCATACAGTCCTTGTTTCCTCGTTTGCCAGACACCAGCAGAGGAACTTCCCTTTTCGATCGGGGGACCACAGCACCAGGACCTGAAGGGGACAAACTGAGACTGGACTCATTTCCTTTCCTAAGTTCAGGTGAGCAGAGAGAATGACAAAGTTGGTCAGATACATGCCGGTCTTCCTCTATTGCATGAAGAAAAATACACTTATATATATATATATAAAGTGTATGATTGGCAGTGTACAAACAAAGGGAGGAGGAGAAGGTAGCAATGTAAGTTGAGCAGAGAGAGAAATGAGGATACAGTGAGGCATGAACATTTATTGTTAAAGGAAATAAGAGAGATGGCTGTCCCATAGCAGTCTACAGTGAGACTGTGCTCCAGGTGAGAAAGCCCAGGTTAGCTGGTGAATTATGCATGTCAGCTGTAGTGAGACACAAGTCGAGGGCTGGAGAAATCATCCACTTTTTCAGCGCAACTGTTCACATTTGTCCCCTTCTATCTCAGAAAGTGAGTTCAACCAAACACAGCACGGAAGTGTCATTGTTTGCTTGACTGATGGCACGCATGCACAAATGCATTTCATTTGCAATCTCTGCACACGCATAAGAAGGTGTACGAATCTGCAGAGCTCGAGAGGTAGTGTGTAAACAGACTCACTCACACACAGATGCAATTCTCATCCCAGAACCGGCACCCTCTCCCTCCTCCCTATTCTGTTTGTCCTCAGGTCCTATTCCCCCCTTCTTCCCTTCTCACCCTCCTCTCCCTCCCATGTGTCCCCGCTGTCCTAATCCCTTCCCAGGCAGGAAGGCCCTAATTGAGGGTGCAGGCTTCAGTTTGTGGCCTGTGGGCGCCCATTACTGTGTTTTCATAAGCAAGTGAGGCCTGCCTGACTGATTCAATATTCATGTGTCTGCCAGCTACTCCTGGCCCAGCACGCAGAGACTTCACCACTGTCAAATTAGCCCTGCATAGTAAATAACAGAGTGAAAGAGAAAAAGAGAGTGAGAACGGCTGGGAGAGAGGTGGAGGGTGCAGCAGAGAGAGAATCTTTGAGTCGGTTGTCATTTGGAAGGAAGTAGACTAGGTTGAGAGGCAATGCGTTTGTTTGTTCATTAAAATTGCATTCCTGCATCACCTCAAATTTGCCCCCTCGTTCTGTTTTCAAGTGATTGAATTCAAATACGCAACGCAATTTGCTGCACCATAAGTGTTTTTTGCTTAATTTGAAATGATATCATGACATGTCAGAGCATTGCGGGGACAAATGTCGACATTATTTCTCAGTGAGAATTTTCAACAGTGTGACTGGTTTCACCGCAATGATGCGCAATCAAAACAGAAGCAGAGTCACTTCACATATTTCTTTTCTTTTAAATATACAAGGAAATGATAAGCCGTTTGGAAGACGGGAACTCTTCTTAATTGTTTTTCACTGCAGTGGAGAATCTTTGTGTTCTGGTTTGCAGCGGTGTGAAGTGGGTGTACTACACAGTACCGGCATGCATAAATGAACCATCAGGTTTTGTGTTGAAAGCAGCCGTGCCAGAATTAGCCCCTGTGGCTCCTGATTAGAATTGCTAATACCACTGACTATAATTAGTGAACATTCTTGGATGTTGTATGTCAGGAAACCTTTGCCCCTTCTGAGAGCTAACCTCCATCTCTGGATTTTCTCTGTCCTAGGTGCACCGTGCTATTCAAAACCCCCGTCCCTGCTGGGCCCGTACCCTCGCAACCCACCCTTTGACTACCCCTGGGGCTTCAATCCCTACCTCCCAGGGGCCTTCTCTCTCAACAACTGCCCAAAACTGCCCCCTGGCTCCCTCTACCCCTCCCAGTTTTACCCCAACCCCTTGCAGAGCAGCCTTTCACAGCTGCCTCACCCCTTCTCCTCCCTGCTCCCGCCTGGAGAGGCAGGTGGGGGTGAGAGGGGAGCAGCGGGGCAAACTGGCGGGACAAATGGCACAGCGGGTGGTCAGCCGGCCAGACTCTGCCTGCCGCCGTACCAGGGCAGCCTGTCGATGGGTCGGACAGACATTGGCAGCGGGGCAACACTGGGAGAAAGGGTGGAGCCCAATCCTCCGGGTCTCGGCTTGACCTTGGGCCTGGGAGCGGTCAGCTTAGGAGCTGGGACTGGGACAGACCAGCAGAGCCCCACAGAGAGAAGAGGAGGGGTGAAGCAGGACCCAGAGTCAGACTCAGACCTGGAGATAACAGATCTGAGCGACTGCAGCTCGGACAATGAAAATGAGCATGAATTTGGCATTCGGAAGGAATCCAGCCATGCGAACCGATCACAGCTTGTGTTAGATGGGAAGAAAGGAAGCGTGTTGCCTCCCATCTCCTCTCTTCCTCCACCAGTGTCCCCACATCCACTGAAGAGCCTGATGCCCATTACTCCTCCTCCCCCATCCCTGCCTAGGTCACTCTCACCTTCCATGGCTCTGCATGAAAGACACAGGGAGACAGAGACTCTCAAACTGATACACAGCTAAGACATTTTCTGATGTGTCCTCCATCTTGCCAGTCTATGGTCTGATAACTCTCTTTTTCTCTCCTTTTGTTTCTCTGAGATGAATTTTCCACTTTAAATCATCAGATCTTTTCCAGCCCTTTTCCAGGAATGGCAGTTAACTTCTTTTACTTCTAAAACTGCAGTTTTCCTGTTTGCTGTGCAAGTTTTGAGCTTGCCAGCAGTCCATTACACTACTGATTCATTCATCTTAGAATATATGGGGTGTACAGTTTTTAGAGTGTCGGCTGTCTCGTCCTTTTTATTTTGATCTCTCGCACCAAATGGTTTGTAGATTTGCTTTATGCATTGCCAGCACTAGTCTACAATTTGCTGTCTGCAGCTGAGCTACGAAAGAAGGCATCGAGGTGGGAAATTACAACACAGCAATTCCTGCCTTGACAAACATTAACAAACAACATCCCTAAACTAACAGAACAACAAATGATGCTCAGATCGATCCAATTTTACAGATTTGCCCTGTAATTCTACAGATTTAGACTATAAATAATTACTGTGGCTTTTAAGACATGGTCAAATACTGCCACCTAGTGGTCCTTTCACTCAATGTCGTTTTCAAAGAACTGCAAGTGTGTGAGTGAAGCTACTGCCCTGAGTTCATTTTGCACTGTTTTTTAAAATATATATATTGTTTATTGTGGGTTAATTTAAATGTTAACAATCCATCTGTTCAATAGTGCTAACTGTGACGGTCTGTGCGTATTTACTTTGTCTTGGTGCACATTTTCTAACAGGAAAGAAAAAGAGAGCAGGAAGGAGCTGGACCAATCTAGAATTTGTATGAATATTTCTGTATATATTTTAATATGGTGTACATGACATTTAATTATAATTCACTATGATAAGATTTAGCTGTATTGTTGTGATTTTATTCAGTATTTAAACATGTTGGAAAATTATAAGCTTAGGTGTATCAAAATTGAAATTATTAATGGCAGAAGATCTGCACTCTGAAGACTTTTTTTTAATGTTGAGGACTGAGCTCACGTTGGGATTTGTCTCTGATTTCCTCAACCCCAGTTAATTGTGCCCTTTGGTCATTTTGTTCTTGCCAGATGCCCAGTGTACAAACCCTTTGGGTTCAAAAACATGCCGGCAGACTTATTTTTCTAGTTAGCATTCACCCAATGTTCCTGTACTGTAATTAATCTAATGTGAATAATATTGGTCTTTGCATTTTCTTCTTTAAATCCTCCCCCCAAAATCTGTTTTGATTATTTTTCAATCGATTCTTTTTGTCCATGCCAGCAGCAGAGCAATTTGTTTTGCTTGAGGACACTAAACAGTGGTGGGAGGGAATACTTACAAAAAAAACTGTACCTTTCCTCTCCCCAGATCTTATGACCAACATCCTTTCTACAGCCCTGTTTCTCAGCGTGGAGTGAACAGTGAATCATATTGTACAGTTTCATAGCCTTTATGCCGATGGTTTGTCAAACAGTGGCAGTATACCGATTATTTGTGAAAGCTCTATTGTAAAGTTAATGTAAAACTCTATGTTTGTTGAGTTGCTCCAGGAAAGGCCTCCAGTCACCTCCACAGGAAGAACACTAACAGCTGTAAATACTATTTCCTCGTGTGTGTGTGTGTATGTGTGTACACATCCAGAAATGACAGTGCAGTGGTTTTACCTGTCATCTTTCTTTGTTTTACTGTAAAGAGGAAAAATGGAAAGTGCAAAAAGAAGAAAAAGAGTAATATCTTCAAAAGCAATAAATATTATTCTGGATAGCGGACTGTTGACTGTGTTGTTGAAAAGATTTAAAAAATACGGTGCTTCATACATCACAATTCTGACACAATCTGTGGAATTCAGGTCAGTGAAAAGAAATATTATATTATATTATATTATATTATATTATATTGACACCAATAATGATTTGATTTTTTTATGCATTGGTGAAAAGTCCATGAAAAGTGTCTCTTAAACTGAAAAAGCACAGTAATTGCACACCATGCCAATTTAATCTGAACTTTTCTTTTCCTATAAATAATTAAATCTTGTTTACATTTAGAGATCTCTGCCCAAACTTTCTGTTACTTTCTGTTGTGTTTAACTAATTGTTTACCTGCTTTTCTTTTAGATTGGCTTTTACAAGCTGGCAAAATGCAGACAAATGAGACATTACAATTACACATGCAGAAGTTGTTATCACCATTTTGATGTATATTTTAATGTTTTAAGATGATTGTTAGGATGTTTTATATATGCCACTTAATGATAGGAAACATATTCCATTCAGGGAATGTAAAATTTTAAAACTGTTTGTTTGCCATCTACAAAAAAAGGGGGAATTTATAAAGCATTGCGTAATAGCACAAATCATACTGAGGCACTTTCAATGAACCTCTTAGTATTACAGAGAGGAATTTATTACTCGCACTTAAGCTCAGTCAGCATGTGAAAAATATTTTAAAGAAAAAACACCTCACTATCAAACAAGAAACGTCACTGTGCTTGTGATGATCACTGGTACTCACTAGACAAAACATTTGCAATTGTCATTACCAACTGTAACTAAATTTGTTTGACAAATACACAAGGAGTGGGGCTGCAGACATAGAGGGTGAGTCTTTTAGAAAGGTGTGCAACAGAAAATAGTAACATCATCATTAAAGTTCAGATCATTTAATGTATATGTGGCATCCACGTCATGTGTACATCATTTGTCACCAAGCGCTTAGGCCTCACTACTTTTCTACGTTAATCCAGGGAGAGATTAAATTAATTTTCAAAGAAGTTTGTCAACCTGGAAAAAGATTTAAAGGTCAAAGAGAATTTATAAGCTGACACAGTACAGGTAGAGACATGTATTAATGATTTAGAGGTCAATTTGGAGACATTATTTGCATCTACAATGTGTTCTTTCAGACTAGTGACACAAAAAATTCCCAAATACACATTTAAGGGTTTATTTTGCTACATTTTTTTTATTTATGTAACACAGTGCATATTAATCAGACATTATATTTGTATATGTAAACACTTTACTCATGTTACAAGAAACAGTTGCCTTAATGTAAGAAAAAAAAAACAAATCTTCTAAATCTTTATTGTTAGATGTATTTGGAACGTTTGCCCTTTTTATCTCAGGGTCAAAAAATCTCAATGTAGAGCAAAAATAAATACTTAAATATTCATTCAGTCAGTCAATACACACACACACACACACACACACACACACACACACACACACACACACATATATCGTTAGGTGTAGATTTGTTGCCTGGTCGTTATCATATTTCTCCACAGTGCGGCGCCAGAAGGCTGGAAAATAAGTGAAGCATCGAGAAAACCAGGGAGAAAAGTTTTTTGAGAGTTCAAGCCTGTAAAATATAAATAATTCATATTAATACTTAATTTCCCGCAGACATAGTTCCTTCAGACATTTCTGATTTCTTAGCTTCGCAGTAGTGAAGATAATTTTTTTCTAAGCAGATACAGAGATTGACACCATCCTACATATCAATAATTTATGCTTTACACTGTCGGTCTTTGTTCAGAACATAATACACATTTTTAGAAAGAAAAAACTGTTTTGTTTTTGCTGCAACATTAATTATAAAAGAAAACTGAAGACGAATGGGTTTAACAGGTTTCATGTAAGTAGTGGACTGGCTAAGTAAACAATAGACAGAGGAAGGGTTTCATTTTGTATTGTGTTAATAACACTTTTTGGGTATCTCGTCTAGATATTTCTAAATGGTAGTAAGCGAATTCGTGTTTACACAAATATAAAGGGTCCATAAACACCGTGCTAATAAAATTCTCTTGTGTTGCAGAGAGTAGGTTCTTAATGGGGACAGGTTACTGTGTAACACAGTGCGGAAACAAGCCGTTTGTAGGGGTTACTGTTACGTTTTTATATAACATTCAAACCTTAAAACACACGTAAATTGACAAAAAGTTATAATATTGCCACTTTTATTTATTGCGTACTCGATAATTTCGAAGCGGTACACTGTAACTTCCCCCCCTCGCGGTTAATCACTCAGTTTTTTTTTATGTGTACTTCCGCGTACAATGTTATTTTTTTTCTTCCCACTGACACACGGCAACTTCGAACAGGAAACCTCTTAGACGTCTCGCCTGTCGGTTTCTCTGTATTTACGGGTAAGTACACCATTCATAATGTTCACATGCTTGTGAACATTATCACGCTTTTGGACTTTTACGGGTTTCAGTGCTATAGTTTGAGTGGTTTTTGGCTATTTGTTGGCGCTGGCTTCCCCCCCATACAGCCAGAGCGGCAGACGATAGCGTCCGCATACAGGAATGCTGTACTCGGCTCACTGCACGACATCTCGTCCTGTGCGATCAAAGCCCATCTGCAGACGATTTTATTCAACATTTTGGCCATTTTCATTAGCACTGGGATAGCCACAGGTTTATTTTGTGAACTTGTTTAACAAAGGCATGGGAGTAACAGGGGAAAGAAAAAAGAAAAGAAAAAAAAACTTAAGGTAGCAAACTTGTCTTTGTGTATTTTTTGGCAAAGCCATCGAAATTTTATACGACTGTCCTCAGTTTCGGTTTAGCCCAAACTACAAATCACTTTAATATTCTCAAATGGAGTTATGTTTTGTATTGAGCTAGTCAGTGGGAAGTTTATAGCTTGTGACCTTGAGAATTTTTATGTATTTTTTTCTTATCTTCTTTGAAATAGTATCTTTATGAAATGTATCATATGGGTAATCTGGTTGTTACAGCTATACAGTGTGAACCTGTGTGTATTTTACCTCATAAATGTTTTTATTATATCCAGCCTGTGATGCAAGTATACACACACATACAAAAAATACTCTCAGCACATTATAGAGGCTTAGGAAACCACTACCAGATCAATTCCTCTGTTTTCCTCTCATTTATTTGTCGACACTTTTTTCCCACAACATGAAAAGTAGCATCTGTCTTATCCCTCCCAGTTTTTCCCCCCTCCCCCTTTGCTTCCTGTTTCTATATAACTCACTTATCAGATCGGCCTATAGACTGGGGGTCTCAATGCAGACAAAGTTCAATAATTAGTGTCTGTATGTAATTGATTGCCAGTGGTGATGTTTTTTCTCTCACCAAGTGCATTGCCTGTGCAAAACAGGCAACAGTTTCCTGTGCTCACAGGAAACTATAATTACTGTACATCTAGTGGTGCATCTAGTACAGCTTCAGTATCTCATGCTACCCTAGACAGAGGATGCTAGGGTAGTGTGGGCTGTGTATGCCAGTAAGCTGTAAGTTAGTAATTAGTCCTCAAAGAAAAACGGTTGCTTTTAAACAAGTTGTCAGGGCAGTTTATCCAGGCTTTTTTTTAAAGTCACCAATCATGAGCTCAGTCAAAGCCACCTTAGAATCACCCTAAATTTTGATGATGCTTATTGCCCATTATTTGACTCTGCCTGTGTGGTAAGGGCATTGGAGCTGGCGGTTTTAGAGACTGTGACTTGTTCCCAGTCAGCCGCTGCACCCCAGAGGCCCCATGTGAAGCAGGCTCTGCCACTTCCTGTTACGCTCTGTTAGACTAGAGGTGCACTGCACTTGTCATCTTTCTCTCGCTACATTTTACAAGTGCAGGCTTGTCTGGAGCCCAAAGGCTACCTTCTCTTCCTTTTAAAGGAGTGTTGGCTATTTAATCTGAGTTGCTGCACTGCTCTCTCCCTCTCTTTCTTCCACTCTCTATTGTTTTAGACCTACATAAACTCAGCCATATCCCCTCTTTCTTAGTGAGGAGGAAGATAAACTCAGGATATCGCTACAGTGAGCCATTTTCAGTTGTTGTTTAGCCTATGTGAACGATACCAAACAACTGGAATGACGGGTAATGCACTTTCAGTGGAACAGCCAGCAGCTGTCCTAAGGGCCTGGTGGTGTATTGCTAGCACAATGATAATTTACTGTACTTGGGCTCTGACTTCAAAGGGAGCACAGGTATTCTTCTCTGGCTGAAGATAGTCTGACAAACAGTCAGCAGATAATGAGAGATGGAGTGGACTCCCTGCTATTCTCTCTGTGAGTCAGAAATCTCCTGATTCCTCCTGAATGAGCTCACTAGGTGAGGTGGGGTGAAGTTCCAAACAACTGTGTGAGATGGTGAACAGGAAGGTGCTCATGCTCTTCGGCGCGTGTGACGTGAGTTTTTGTGAAACCGCAACATATGACCTCTGATCAAGGCACAACACTATTGTGTCATTGTAACTACTTCTGCATTGGTTTGCATGGATCTCTCATACATCAATAACAGCACAGATTTGTTGGCTGCATAGATATAATGTTGTAGCTTCTTTGCATAGTTTTTGTTGTTGTTGTTGTTTTTGCACGGTTGTGAAATTGTACCTGTACCTTTTTGTTGCATTTGCATAAAGAGAAAAAGGAGGCACTTTGCAACATCATATTTTTATTCTTGGACTTTGCTTGTGTAGCTTTGCGTGATTCACAGTTCAGACTAAAGTCGTGTCGTCTTGTACTGGGCTTCAGTGCAGTCTCTCTCTCTACATCCACCCCTGAGCAACACATTTCAGGACCTATCTATTTCTGACTGTCTTCTGATTGGCAGTCTCTTGCAAACAAAGGATTTGAACAGTAGGTGGGTTGGGCTGCAGTGCTTACAGGTTGACCATATTATTAGGGGTTATCAGTGCTCGCTGAAAGGAAATGTTTAGACCAGTCTCACGTTGTGAGCTTTTGCCTCCGCTGAATCATTTGCATATATGCTCATGATTAATATGAGCATCCATCATTGTAATAGCGCATATGTGTCAGAAAATAAGAAAGAGCGTAATAGAGAGCGAGCAGTATGTTTCTATGAGTATTTATGGTGCCTATGTGGCCTACATGTGGGAGTTCCCCTTTAATTGAGTAATACATTATTCATGTGTCATTATGGCTTTCCAGCATAGACCAGAATGTATCTGTTCTGGGCTTCTTCTGTGTTTTTACTTGGCTTGTCTGTTTTTGTTTTTGTTTTTCTCACCTGTTAAGTTCCGTCTTCCCTCTGCTGTCATTTATGTTCTGCTCAAACTGCATGTGCTCGAAGTGGATTTGCAACTTATGAGTCATATGTGTGCAGCAGTGATGTCCCGCTGCAAATGAAGCAGCCCTTTTGATTTCAAAATGAATGCAGCACGAATCCTTATGAGCTTTCTGACTGATGATAGGAGTTTTTTGTGCAATTTCAGCCTTGTCTCCAGGAGCTTAAGCGTCTTGTATGAAAAAGAAAGAAAATGGAAAGACTTGCATCTATCTGTCCAAATGTGAGTCAGACGGGCTGGCTGGAAGGCCGATGTGACAGGGGGTGAGGGAGTGAAGAAGCAGAGAATGAGCTCTTTCATTTGAGGGTCAGAGTGGAAAAAGCGAGACCAGACTCCACTCTTATGTTTACTCTCGAGGAGTGAAAGATGGTGGGGGCTTGGTGGGGTGAAAGGTCCTCCAGTCAAGTGTGTGGAGACAGTGTGTTGGCTGTGTGTTAGCACACAGCTCTTTACAAACAATCGCTCATCCTGTGTTATACAATAAGTCATCATTTCCATTGTCATTTTAAATAATGGCAACTTCTATATTTATATTTTGATTACACTGTTCCACTGCTAGTCTACCCTACATAATGTATTACTTTTAACTGTGATGTTTGGTGCACATTTAGCCTTACAGCTTCATACATGTTCAAGGGAAAAATTAAAAAGAGAAACCCCAGAAAAAGCAAGAGGAGAGGATGAGGGATTCGTCTTTTATGCTGGCTAGGTAGTTGGATAGTTTTCACACACAGAAATGTGGCTCTGAACTTGAAGCATTCCTTGTGAAGTACCGGTACACTGGAAGATTATTATTGTGACATACCGAAAATAATTCAGATACCTCTCCTAATACATGGAGCTTATTCTTAGAGCTTTATCTATCGACCTTAAAAATAGGCCCCTGATAAAAGTAGTAGCATTGCAACTAAGTGTTCCTATTATTAGGAGTGTTATAGTATAGTATTGTTTGTTAATTGGAAATATTTAAAAAATGAAATATTAATTTGTTGTTTTGTTAATGACAGAGCCCAACTGATACAGGAGACTGACACCGATATTTAGAGATTTAAAGAATGAGATATTATTTTATATCAGCCGATGTTTTTTTTTCTTCTTTCATACACATGAAAGATAAACATTTATTTATTCCTTTACACTCTTTCCAACTCTGCCGGGATCAGGTTGTTGTTGTGTTTGTGGTGTTCCAAACACTTGTTTCCATCAGCGAAGTTGCCCTTTTGAGGACAAACTATGCAACATCAACTCTTATAATATTACTGAAGGGTGTTTCTTCCATCTCTTATTTACTTTTTAAATTTGAATTTATGAGGTAGAGCTGGGCGATATGAGATTTTTTCATATCACGATATGTTTTTTTCATTTCAGGCGATAACGATATCTATCACGATATAAGCCAAATAACTATATTTGTAAGATTTAAATGTGCCGTTGCTCACAAGTAAAATGTGAAATAATCAGCAGCTTGTTTTTATTTAAATATTTATTTCCCATAATAAGTTCAACAGGGTAGATGTACTTAAGGAACATGAGACTTTTTCAGATAAATAAAGGCAAATATTGCAAACTACACAAAAGGCAGCCGCTAAAGCGTTTAAGTTTCAAAATAGAACAAACAAAACAGACTAAATTGTCACTTAGAAACAAAATATTAATTCTAAAAATAAATCTTAGTTTGTTTTACAGAAGAACAGACAAAACTGACTAACTTTTGTCAATATCAAATAAACTGAGAACTAAAAGGAAATTCTCAATCTCTCCTTGTTGTATAGCTGAGCTTTTCAAACAGTTGTAACAGTTACTTTAGCCTGACAAAAGCCGAATGACGAATCAGCGCTTCCAGTCAGAGACTGAGGCTACGTCCACACGTACACGGGTATTTTTGAAAACGGAGATTTTCCGTTTTCGTTTTAAAAATAATCCCGTCCACACATAAAGGCAGAAATGAAGGAAAACGCTGCTATGAACATGCCAAAGCAGCAGGTGGCGCTAGATTCCTAACCGTGCAGAAATGTTGGCCAATCAGAAGTCTAGAAGCCTCGGTGGGAAAAAGTAAACAAAGCTGGGGCATAGAAGCAGAACCGAGTCGTATGTGTGGAGGGACAGTAACTGTGTGTATATGTAAGCATTTAAACACTGCAGAGAGTAGAATTAACAGTAACAGTATTGTAGAAATTCATTTCACCGAAACAATAACGTGGCGCACAGTGTGACGCATGCACCAGTTTATTGTATTTCCAGACTTGCTTTCGGCACAATTTACAGTGCACGCTACTCTGTTTTTGTCAGACTTGAAATAGCCGAAATACCTTCACACTACGGAACTTCTATGGCTCTTCCGTTCGACAATCTCTCCGGCGTTGGAACCATCATCTGTTTTCTCTTCGGTCACGCTCGGTTGATTTCTCTAGTCGGCACACTCATTTCCTCCATTACCCGCTGGCTGCTTCCCAAACAAACACACGTGCGGCTTGGCACTTGTGCTGTACGTAACAAGTCACGCGACGTGACGCTGCGGCTGTGATTGGTTCGGCTCTGCGCTACTGAATTTGGATTGGCTGACCTTTTTTTTTTCTTTTTTTTTTTAAGAGGACAAGAGCGGCGAGGTCTATCGCGATAGTTTAATTTCTCTATCGAGTAAAAGTTATATCGCGATACATATCGTTATCGTTCTATCGCCCAGCTCTATTATGAGGGTTTTAACATCCACATACCTGTGTTGATTTCATTGACCAATAGTTGTCGTCATTTTTTTTCCTGACAATGCAAGACAAGACAATAGCTAAATAAAAACTAATGCACAAAGGCAAAAATTATGATGAAATGTGTCAACACTTTCCTCAACTAATAAAAATGCAACTAAACTAATTTGGCTGTATAGAAAGGCGGGACAAGTTTGAAAGTGATCCAGTCAGAAGTAATATCTTTGTGCAGTAAAGCTAGATGCACACATCTGATATGCCGCCGACAAACAAGGTGGAGGTGGGGGCAGAGGTGGTGGTTTCTCAAGAAAACACAGCAAAATGTCAACGCTTGGGAGGAAGAGCAGAAATTTCACAGCTGATGTGAAGGGAAAGATGCTGCTTTGTAAACTGAGTGGAGCCACTGTCACCAGAAAAAGACAACAAACATTTACAATTTAAATTTAGAAAATAATTTAGATGCCCAAATTATGAGTTTTAGTCAAAAGGTTATGACTAAAACTAAATTAAAAAAAAAAAACTGTCAAAATTAACACTGCTAGATTAGCAAAAGTTAAAATCATTGGAGTGCATCGGCCGACTGATACATTGGTGGCTCTATACATGCAGCTCTAGTTAATAACACAGAGCTGTGGGGCTGGTTTAGTTATATCTTAACTAAACCAGCCCCAATGACTAGCTAACCATTGTATCTGGTTGTATTTTCACAATTCACATTTTTGCTTTTTGTAGCTTTTAAAATTTCCTTCATTTATTGTGATATCATCATCATTCATTCCTTTGGTTGTGTTTACAATGTGGTAAAAAATCTTTGGAGACAGGTCAATTTTCAGTAATGAATAATTCAATAATCAGTTTAATGTATGGTCTATAAAAATTTAAAAAGAAGTGCATTATTTCACTATGGTTGGCCGCTTTGGGGGTGCTCTCTATACTGTGCTCCAGTTTTTCCATCCAGTGTTTCCATTTTTAACTGCAGTCCTAGCAGTGAAAAATGGAAACCTTTCTCCAAAGTTGGAGTTGATGTATTTCAAAGGTTATTTTGCCAGCAGTCTTTTAATGTAAGAGCTCTGTATAGTAAGAGAATCGGATCAAAATATGACCCAAGTTACACTTTTTTAGAGGTAGCATACAGCGTGAGATAATCCACTAAATATCCAGTCACAGTTCTGCAGATTCTTCCATTTGGTTTAGACAAGGGCATTGGTCGTGCGGATCATAGCACACCAGACAACCATTTTCTCATTGCGGTTCACCAGAAAATTTACCTATGCCAGTCTCACATTGGTTCAGTTGGACATCACACAAGCTTCTTACTAGGAAACTAACATGTAATGTTAGTTGGGTAATGTTTAGAAAGGTTCAAGGCTACAGTGCATATGTGAAAGAAGGAAATTATTTCTGTTGGCAAAATTGGAGCCAGTGAATATTGGCATCTGTGTCTTTAAAAAAGGCACAAGAACCATAATCTCTAGCTGAATGACTTGTAACTAATTTGGAGACCGGATTTTGACAAGAAAGAAGCCTGTGGGGATATTTGCAGTCCTGCTGCACTCTTTTCATTTTTTTCTTTTTTCTTTTTTTTTTTTTAAACTGCAGGCACACTTTGAGAAATATTATTTCTCAACATGTGTATTTCATTACTTGGAATGCTACTGGCTATAGCCTCCCAAATGTATTGTCAGTCAGTGTTTGCTTTAAGTTTTTATATTGATAACTGTCAATAATATTGACATATCAATTCACACTTGAATAACTGTGTTCTTAGAAAAATCTTCATTGCCAACCATGAGAATGATGTTTGAAGCATCCTGAACCAAGGTGCGCCTGTGTGCAAGTACACAAGCATTTTTTGGCAATGTTAACCTCAGAAGCTTTGAATCTGGGCAGGCTAAATTCCTTCCAGAAATATTCATCCTGTTCCCTGGCATTTCTGGCTTTGTTTGGTATAGTCTTAAAATCAGCAGCAAACGAACCTACAGTGGACACACTAATGCACGCAACAGACTTGTGAATTAGTCGGGAGTTGTTTTGGTCCGAAAATGCTAATCAGAGATGTCTGTGTTTGGTTTTTAGCAATTACTGCTCCACACACACACACACACACACACACACACACATGGAAGCAGTTAGGACAAGCTAGAGGTTCACTGTGAACTGCCAATCCATGCCAGTCGATTTGCCTCAGCCTATCAACTGTTTCCATGAAGCCAGTGACCTCTATATGGGGATAAGGCGAGAGAGAGGGGATGGGGCGTTTTTGGCTTGGAGTTGAGGGTTATGAGAGTAGGAAAGTGAAGTATGCTTTAGCTCTGAGGAGCGACAAGAAAATGAATCAAACGTCTGTTAAGCCTTCATGAATATGTGTGCATGAGGACATGGAGGGGAGGTTATAGCTCTCGTTATATGGGATGCCTTGTTAACCTCTTTAAACTAACAAACACTGAGGAGTATTGCGCTGAGAGTTGGTTGGGGGGTTCTGTCCAGCATCATTAAAAACCTCTGAATCTGCTCAACTAAAACCATATGAAAAGAAGGTCATTGATTCTTTGCAGAGGTTTTGTCCAGATAAAGGTCACTGGACTGTTGCAACAGTCCAGTGGCCAATGTAGGATCTTGTGAAGCAATGAAGAAAAAAATCTGCCTGTGCTTTGCCCGCTCTGTTGGCCATAATCTTATTTTAGCCACTACGTAATGGTTGTTGAATTACATAATTGACCCTTGTCTACTAGCTATGAATGCACTGGCTGTTTTAGAAGTGAGTGTAAAAGGGGCCACTTTGTTTAACGCCAGAGGTAGAGGAGAAGAAAGTAATATATACTTAGAGAGATGAAAGTCACAGAGGGGAAAAAATGAATGGTAGACGAAAGCTGTGGTAATGCAGAGGAGGAGAAAAGGCAGTCTTACCTCTTCAGTGCTGATGAGCCACTCCCTTATTGCGCATGCACTGATGCACCGACTTCCCCTGTGCATGCACGCTGCTGTGCAACATAATTATGTCACAGGTAGCCTTTTTTTGTTTTTTGCTCATTCCCTGCCTAGTGACAAGGTTTCAAGGATAACTTTGCCCTCATGTAATGCTCAGACTTCTGTTCTGTTGCCCTTTTATCTCACACAACATTCATAATGTGACATTCAGTCACATCAGGACTACTTATCCTGAAATGTCTTATTGCTGAGAATATGACTTTTAATCAGATATGTTTGTTTCCTATGTCTTTGAGCTGATCTCTGCAGGAGTAATGCCCATGAGTCATACAAATTAAATAACACTCTCTTTGTACTGCACTGAGGCATTTTACACCTCACACGTGTTCTGCTCAAACCCTGCTCCTTCCTTCCAGCCCACTAACACACAGCCTTTCAGTGCATGTGCATTTAGGCCTGCACTTTTTCATACTTGTGGATGTTCGATTTATATGCCATCATGTCCATAGGTTTGAACCTGATGTGGTTGGAATGCAAACTTTATGTTTTAATTCAAGGCTTGAGTTGGTTAGATGCTGGGAAAGGATTAGTGATCCTCCATTTCAGTTGTCATCTGTGGTCTTTCATGCTGTTTGGTGTTCCTGAGCTGGCCAGTGCATTCCTTCTATTTAAGAATGTACCAGATTGTTGATATGGCCACTCCTCAAGTTTTTGTTATCTCTCTGATAGGTTTATTTTGTTTATTCAGCCTAATGACAGCCTCCCTCGCTTTCATCAACATCGCTTTGAGAGTTTCGGTAAAAAGATGCCAAATACAAGTTGAATCTTGTCTTTGTTTTGTCAGCTGGCCATGGCTTGTCAGTTAGATGTCCAATTACTTTTGAGCCTATAAAAATAGGGCTTATATATAAAAATGTGTATAATGCGATACTTTTGTTAAACACCAAAAATTCAAGCTGAAGGTCTGCACTTCAATCAAATCTTAACTGTTTGATTTTTAAATCAACTGTGATGGTGCACAGACACAAAATTACAAAAGAATGTGTCCAAATTCCTATGGATCTTACTGTGACCTTTTTGTGACCACAGGATGCTTATTAAGTATAAAGATGTATAAACACAACATCGGGGCTTTATGTGTTGCCACATCAATTTTGTGCTGGCACATCAATTTTGTGCTGGCTAAACATTCAAAGATAATGTGATGATGAGCTGAAAGACTTTAAAACTGTTGAGTTATTTTCTTTATAGAGCCGGCTGTCGGCTAAGTTGTTAATCTAAACATCTGTGTGGACTTGACATCCCAACACACAGCACATGCTCTACAGTCAAGAGTTCCCTTTGGTTTTGTTTATCCTGAGGTGCTAGCTTACTGTCAGCTCTGCCAGCTGCAGCTAAAACCATTTGGTCAAGGTTGGAAGAATCTAGTGTGCATGCTTGTTTATACTTGCTGAAGAGCAGATGTATACTCTGTCGGCCTTCAGGTGCAGGGCCATGCTCTTAACAGTGTTTCTCAGTACTTACATGCTTGCTACTCTTTCCAGGGTGTTTCACATTTATGTTTCCATTGCCTGTTTTCTCTGTTTTTCCATCGTGGCAGCCTTGTTCTTAATTTCCTGTTGAAGTGTGTCCCTTCTTTCTTTCTTTTTTTTAATTTCTGCTCCACACTCCCTCTCCTCCTCCTCCTCCACCTTCACCTCCTTCCTTACCAGACCACTGGTTTTACTTCTTCTGTCTTCCATAAGGTCAGTATAAACTATATACTGGTGCTTATAGCCACAGTTTGTTTTTTGTTTTGTTTGGTTTCTTGCTTTCTTAGTTATTCAAGAGCTTTAGATTCCAAGATCACTAAAACAGGATATATGTAATACATATAATCATTTTTTGGGAGGTTTTTTTTTAACATGTGTGTAGTTAACAAAAGAAAAATCCTGATCCACTGAAGCCATGCCTGCTCTTTAAACAGTTAAATGGTTGTGCTGCATAAGTGGGTACATTTGAAGAATGTGCAACTTATTAAATAATTTTTCATATCCGGCCAATTTTACATTTTGATAAGCGAGCCGCTACCTTTGTTATGTGGCCACATTTGGCCTTAAGTGTTAACCACAAGAGATGACTAGACCTAATACAGGAAAGTCAGGTTACCAGTTTTAGATGTCAGGCTTTTGTTGGTAGCAGCGTTGTGATATAACAACTACTGGAAAGTCCAAACTTGACTTTTTGCACAGTAGATTTAACAAAATGCAGCCACACTGCTGTCTTATTTGATGTGGCGTCAGTTTGGAGCCAAGTCTAAGCAAATCTTCAGAAAATGTAATCAAGCTAGTTTTCATAATAAGGTTTGAGTAAGTCCACAGTTGTGAAAACTTGGGAGTGTTCTTCAGAAGCAGCTTGTTTCTCCTGCTGCTCAATGAGTTAGTCATGAAAAGCTATTGTAGCAGTGCCTGCTGTTGTCTCGCCAATGGGAATTTAATTGGATGAGAGCATATTGACCAAACAATCAACCAGATTTTGAGATCAGTCTGATATGTCTAAGTGTCTTATTTAGCTTTTATTTTAAATATATATAATGTTGGAAAAAAATATTTTGAATATGTTTTAGCTGCAAGTCAGAGCACAATGTGTAGCCAGGCCCTGTAATTTAAGGCCATTTGCCCCTATTCACACCATTATCATTTGAGTTCTGTTCCTCATTTGTTCAACACTGGGTTTCATTTATGCACTGCATTAACTTCCTTATCTGGTTCCCATGTGAACTAAGAGATGAGCGGGACCGGAGGTTTGTTTGATTCAGTTTTGACAACCATGTTTCATGCGGAAACACTTGTGGGCACCAACTTTTTTTTTTCTTTTCAAAATGTCTCACTCATTCTCATCTCTTTTCTGTCTCGCTTCCTCTCTCTCTTCGCATCTGATAGGTCATACAGGAAATGGTTCTGATAGCTTCCTGAGGAAATTACACCCACTTCCTGTCTGTGTGCCTCCCCATTTGCCACCTTGTCAATTTTTTTTCCTAGTCTTTTCTCAGGCTCCTCAAGGATAAGCCACTGGGGGAGTGGAGGAGCAGCAATACTGCTAGAAATCCCCCAGTTAGTGCTAATGAGGTTGAGGCCTGATGAGCAAGCCAGATAAACCATACAGCAGTACAAACACAGCAGGCAATGGCCATTAGCTGTTGGGTTATTTTTGGATGCTACCCTCATAGCATATAGAGAACAGGACACAACCTATTGTGACCAAGTATAAGAAGGGAGCAGTGACATATGTGTATACAATGGATTCTGTAGCCAGGTGCACCAAGTAATTGTAAACAAGTCTACATCTATCTAAATTTAGTGTTTTCAGTACAGGATGTATGTGTCTACATCAACTGGTTCCTCACAAATTTCTCATATTTTCACTTAGAATAATTTCTTACTCTATCAGATATTTACTTATTCCAACTTGAGAGCCACTTGCTCACACTTCCTTTTTTTCTCTCTCACAATCTCTTGGGTGGTTCAGTTTGACTTTTAAAGCACTTTCAAAATATCAGCAAACCCTTGACCTGGTGTGAAAACCTTTTCTAATCTCTCTGATTAAGAACTTCAAATTTGACATCACCAATGGGGCTGACTAGCAGTGTGGTTTGTTGCAGAAATATGAAATCTTTTACTGCAATAGTTCAACTTTTTTTTTTAAACTAAAACATGAAAAGAAAAGAAGGGATCCTAAAGTTCCCCTCCAGACAAAAGTGTATTTTGTTTATTGTTACATTACATTTGACCTCCATTGTGTTCGAGGAAGCATGCTAAAGTTTTACTCCATTAAGCGGTTTTCATTTTCAATTTCTAAGGAGAGAAAACTACTGTGATCAAATCAAATGTGTAAGGATGATTTTGTGATAGCATAACTAGTTTGTAAACTCCTTGTTGTTGTGTTGTGAACTTCAAAAGTGTCAGTGCACAGTTACTAAGAGTGGACCAAAAATCATAGATTTGGGATTTTCGTGTAAGCAAGAAGCAGAGGTAGTTTAGAATTCGGGAATTGAATTGATTTCTGTGTATGTGTGCAAAAATGAAATACATGTCAGACACAAGTTATTATGTAAAGCATGGATTTTAAACATCTCTTCTGAACACATATGTTAATAAAATGTGTCCATAGCAAATGATCAAAATTCATCCAGTGTTGCACTGTTTATCTTTCTGTGCACACTTGGCTGAACGTATACTTCCACAGGTTTATAGCATTCCTCTTGTTGCTGGCACTAGTTTTTCAAACTGCGGCATGGTTCGGGGTGACCTCTTAAGCTCTGTAAATAAATGTCTGCATAATATTATGTTAACATAATGTTGCAGTGGAGATTGCTCCTGTGGTTCAGTAACCTGAATGTGTTTTTTCTTTGGATAATGAACCTTTTAGTTCTTGGTTTTAAAAATGTTGCCATGCCATTTCTCCTCTGCGGTGCATCATTTAAACTTATTTATAACACAGGGGTCTGACAGCCACTGCCATGTGATTGCAGGAGTTTGATTGACAGGTGCAATGCAGATTTTGGGGTGATGTCACAGTTTGACGACTCCACTCTTCTTGGTCATAGGAGTTGTGCTAAAAAGCTCATTGTTTTAATGTCTTGCAAGTGAATGTGGGGTTTACATGAGAGCTGATGCAAGTGTTATCATGCTGCAGCAAAACCTTGGTGACCTGGTGGAAATATAAAATGTTAAACTGTGCAGGCTGGTTGCTGCTTTTTTTTTTTTTTTTTTTCCTCCCATCTTTTTTTCCAATTTGAAGTGTTAGACGTCTGCATGGTCTGAGATGAAGAGGAATGCTTTGTAAAGACCAGCTGTCAGAGAGCACACACACAAACACACAAGTTTACCAGCAGCTCTCTACAATAACATAGGAATGGCCCCCTCCCATATACGTGCTAGGTCCTAATGCACACACATACGCACACACACACACACAAAGGCACGTACGCTTGATGGCTATCATTAGATTGATGCCACCTGACACTTAGTTAGTACTGGAATGTGATGGAAGGGAGGGGTGGTGGGCAGCTGCCGACTCAGGAGCACCGGACCTGATCTCCGCGCTTCTGGGACGCTCTGTTCAAAAACTCACACCCTTCCTTTTTTTCCCCTTAGCAACGCCTGTATCAGACTGGAAAGACACTTGCAGCCTAGAGCTTATGCCAGTTATCCTGTAATGTATGTGATGGGCAGAGGGTCTGGTTATTGCTCAAGACCAAGACTGTATCCATCTGTTGTCTGAATTGTGCCATATGCTGGAATGCACCACTTGGCTCATTCTGGTCAGAGGAGTCCCTTCATAGTCCTAACCCTGCAATTAGCTTCCCTCTGCCTACCCCAGTTTGTCTTTCAATGTGTGAACTTGTACTGCAGCTCCTCTGAAATCAACCAAGACATAACAATAACAAAGGCTCAGATTTCGCTGTCCTGTAATAAGGAGAGTGAAATGCTGAGAACCAGTATTAAAAGCATTTTATGAATGTTTATATTCTTTAAACATTTAGTCAGTAATAATTGGGGAAACTACTATAAATAACTGCTATAACTACTATACCAGTATAGTAAGTTTGTGCACTTTAAGACAGTTGTTGGCTCATTTTTTCAGCTAAAACTCCAGTGCGGTTTGATGGTCAGAGAGTAAGTAAAGAATAAATATAAAATCTAATTCAAACAGTTACTTGGTATATGTGAACTTTAGAACCTCTTACTGTACACTGAGCTCCATGGATCTTACAAGATTGCTGATGCAATTTTCTGGTGAATTGACTGGTTAGTAGACATTTATTTTGTACCTGTAAGTCTGCATAAGTTACCATAGCAATGTACCCCGTTTTAAAAGTTGACCACTTTCACAGCACTGAAAACACAGTATTAGTAATGGAGTTAAGCTGGTTAAACCCAAATTCTACTTCATATTATGACCCTCTGGACATATACATAATACAGTAGCAACATGTCCATAATAGCCTTTATAATAGGTATTACTACTGATTAAATAAATTAAGCTAATTATTTCTGGTTATTTTTGGTTAAACTCAATAGGAATGGCCAAAATTGTTCAGGAGTTCTGGGCACTTTTTGCCAAACAGAAGTAACCAGAAGTCAATAGGAATGGCTAAATTTGCCCAGGATTTTCTTTCTCAGTTCAGTTTTTGTTCTCACGCACCTATTGTTAAAACTTGAGTGTGTTAAGAAACGTCCACAGCATTTTATCTTTCCAGTAAATGCGTAGATATGTTTTTCCAGCACTAATCATTGTCGTCATGGTGTCAGAACTTCTTCAGTGGCATGATAAGGTATCTTTGATGGTCTCACTTTAGTATGGCGTTGGCGGTTGGGTCTATGGATGTGAAAAAGAGGAGACGTTTCCCTCTGTGTCATGTTTGTGTATGTCCGTGCAGATGTGCGTTCATGGCCCTGGCAGGCCTGTGTCTCTCTGTTTGGCTAACCCCTCCTACGCATGTTGCTCCAACACTGGCCTTTCTCAACCTGCAGCCCACTGGAAATGGCCATGAATGAACACATTCTCTCACTTTCTGCCTGTCTCCCAGTTTCACTTTCTGCCTGTTTGCAATCTTACCCACTGTTTCACTCCCTCACTTTACCAGAGCTCACGGTGACTTTCATGTCTTTCTCACCCCACTTATCTTCTATTGAACACATACACTGAAATCAGGCCATAAATCAAATAATGATCATCTACACAGTCACATTTCCTTATAAACTCTAACCACTTAGTGAGTTATTTGTTCCTACTTAACAGACAACATGCAAAACCGCATATGTGAGCAAGTTTACAATGGCACAAAAAGTGTACTTAAAGTATGAAAAGACACTGAGAAACTCTGTGGATTTCATGAATCTTTTTTTTTTAGAAGAAGCTAATATAGTGAGTTTATCAAATATCTTACAAATTACAAGTTATGTAACTACATTGATGTAATAATCCTGAGAATTTAATATTGCTATAACAGGATATTCTTGTCTACACTGGTTAAAAAATAGTAAAGGTACAATTACCGGAGTATAAATGGCGATGCAAAGCTGAATAGCTGACACCTTTTCATAGTTTGCACTGTATACAGATTATAATAGGAAACTTGCTGTAAAAAGCACAACACTTATCCAAATCTGACTGTCTTTAGTCTTGACTCTGGGCTAGAATAGAATGTAAAGCTCTATATCATTAGTCCCTCCTACACTAAATACATACAGGTACTATGCTATTTAAACAAAATTAAATAGAAAAGAATGAATGTAAATGAGTCCTTATACTAAAGAGGTGCTAGATGAAACGTTCAAATATGCTTCTTGCTAACATTTGGTCATGACTTTCTCTTCTTTTTCCCCCTCCTATGTTTTTAAGATGAATCAGTTTTTAACCATTTTGTCTCTGTACTCACTGTGCCTTGTGTTCTCACCTAACACTACAGTGCAGCTTTTTAACGTGTGTTTGTGTGACTGTGTGTATGTAATTGGGTGTTCCCTGGTGGCGGCTCTGGGTCTGCAACCTTCAGAGGACTGAATACAAGGGCTGTGTGTTGTTTGTGTGTTTTGGGGAAGAGGAAATGGTTTGGGCTGTAAAAGGGTGCAGCTAAATTGATGTACTTTTTCCCATTCATCATTTTCTAAAGCAAAAATTAGAATAAACCTTTTATTTCCAATTACTTGAGCTGCATTTTTAGACCTGAAGAGCTTGTGTCCCAACTAGAGGAGAGATTTCTGCAGAATGTTTTTACTGAACCCAACACAAGTCTGGAAAAATAAGGGACAAAATCTGGACACACTTCAGAGAATGTGATATTTTCCAATGCATGTTATACCCCAGGGAGAATTGAAGGAAGAAGTAGAATCCAAGGAAATCTCTCTAAAAAATAAAAAAGGAACAAGGTTGAAAACCAATATTTAAAGCCTGTTATCTTCAAGTCATCAGCCAGCACTGCATTGCAAACAGCCGTATAAATCACTGTGTGGACTCCAGAATTCTTCCTAAACCTATCATGAGTGAACACAGTTTGTCACAGGGTCCATAATTGCCTATTAAATAAATTAAAGGTTCACCTAAGAAAAGTGGGAAAACTTGAACCCATACCCTGGGTTTAAGAGTAGATGGCCATATAGTTTCTCAGTAGATGGTTCAAAAGCCTCTATCCATAATGGTACTACATGGGAGATGCAACAAGGCATGGCTGTCTTATTCATCTATAAAGGCCCCATAAATGCTAATGTATACAAGTTTTGTAGCAGCATATTCCACCATCCATATGATGTCTTTCCTATTTCAGCAGGGCAACATTCAGTTCATGTTACAACAGCACTGGTCTATGGAGGGAAGAAACCCTGGTGCTAAACTGGACTATGTTTTCTTATTGAGTAAAAATCGTAAAACAATTCCCCTCAATTCCCAAAAGGTTGAGTGTGGTTATAAAGGTACTCACTGTAAACTCATAAGTTCAAAACGATTACAGCCTCACCAAAATGTAATGCATCCCTCACTCATTATGAGCCAACCAGCTGACACACAGATGGATATGTATAAGTAGCTGCTCTCCTCATTTGTGCAAACGGATAGTAAAGGTCAAGTTACTAACTTAGTTCCAAAAATACAACTATATGTGATTAGCTGTCTATCAAATTGTTACCGGGGGCACCTCTAAATGGATTTCCTAAACATTTTGGTGCTTTACTCTAGAGATAAGTTTTTGTTCTCATGTTCATACCTATAGTAAGTTTAGAATCACGTTTAACATCTTGATCCATACTCAATAATCCAGTTAAAGTAAATCCCAGAAAGATGATTGTGTTCATCATTCTATTTTGATTGTTATGCAACTGTACTGTTTATAAGGTTGGAGAAACCTGCAGGGAGCTGAGACTGAAGAAGTCAGTGATGAAACATTCTCCCACGGTGCCTCCAGATGAACAGAATCAACTTTCTGGGAATCACCAGTTAACGAAACTTGTATATTTAAACACAAACTTCACACAGAACAGGAAGTTTTAACCCAGAACTTCGTAGAGTAAGGCAGCAGTACTAACCACACCTATCTTGTCTAATTTACTTTTTTTTAAATTTGTGTTACGGTGGTGGCTATATTAACACAGTCTCATAAAGCATTGTCTTCTAGTCATTTAAAAAAACCCAATTTTAAATCAAATTCAGAAATACAGTTAGCAATAGTTCCTTTTAAAAGAAGTAGTAAGGACATTGGTAAGCATACCCCAGCTTTTCATTTAACAGGTATTAAATTTAAAATGAACAGATCTTCTTTAAAAACATTTATAAATTTTTATTTAATAGCACTCATTGTTAGTGAAAAATAAATAATGCATTGAATTTTTGTGACTTTCTTGGATTGTATGAATGGGATTCTACTTAAAGCAGGTCTCTGCTTCTAATACAAGGACCCCACAACTATTATGGCCCATCAGGATTGTCTCGATCTCTCCAGAAGGCTGGTTTAGAAGCTGTGACATTTTCCCCCATCTTTCTGCTTGAACTTGTAGAACACTGGGAAAGTTCACTGTGTTTAAACTGTCATCTGGCTTTATGTCTGGCTCTGCTCAGTGGGAGCCCAGGACGTCAAAGAGATACCCTACCACTTCAAAGTATAGCACATAACTTTTGCTAATTGTTTTGTTTTCTTCCCCTCCCTGCCTCTTTCTCCATAGCAGGGTGTGTCTGGACCTCAGTGCTCTAACCCAGCCATGAGCATCATCGGGGCTGAGGATGAGGATTTTGAAAACGATCTGAATGAGGTGAGTGCAGAAAACAGTGGCACATGAAGGACTGAATGTTACTTGATCATCATATCTCAGATAAGTTATTCCATCTCCTTTTACACCTATTTATTTTTGTCTGTCTCAGTACGTGGAAGACCGGTCCAACACCTTTAACCACATAGAGCAGTTGAAGAGTCGGCCGACCCACCTGCTGGTTTTCCTGCAACATGTCATTCTGCAGTTTGACCCTGCTCCCCTGGTGAGAACTCACATTATGCAAGGTCCACTACAGCCAACAAGCTATATGAAACTGAGATAACACAAGCTTCCACAGAGCAGCTGCTGTTAACAGATATTTTTACAAAGTTAGTGACGATAATGATGAGTAACTCTAAATGCAGAGTTAGTATATCACCTTTTAGATATGATCTAATCATGAAATCCAAATCATAATAGTCATCAGTTTCTGTCTGGCTTGTGTGAAACACATGAAACAGCTATTTTGATGTCCACTGTACCTCAGTGTGGATTAAGACTGTTTTACCTATGAGTCCAATTTTACTTTTCAGAGTTAATATTTGGATTTAGGATAAAGGTTAGAATTAGTTGTTGGTTGGGGTTAAATTGGAGACCATGGAATGCATAATACCGATGAGTAACCCCCATGGGAATAGAGAAAAAGGTTTGTTTGCGTGTGTATGTCAGTGCTGATCAAAGGCATGCCTGTCCTTTTCCCTTTATTCTGCATGCAGAGAACATGACCCACCCAGGTACTGTTACACGTTTCACACCCATGATGTGCTCCATCACCCCCCTGCTTTTCCCTCATGTTTGTCACGACTTGAGTCGTGTAGTCTGTTAACAAAATATTTGTAATTCTGCAGCATTTAAGAAAATGTGGTTTGCATCAGTGGTTGCGTGCTCAATTTGCTTTGGGGTTATAGTGCGTCCACTAGACAAATGCAGGTTGGGGTATGTGCATGATAATCTCTGGAGGGGACAATAACTACTTTATGGGATACTGTCATTAGGATTCAACTATTAAATTGATGTCAGTCATTTTGTGTTAGACATTAGGGGTGCAACGATACACAAAATTCACGGTTCGGTTCGATACTTTGGTGTCACGGTTCGATATTTTTTCGATACAAAAAAATGTTCATGCATTTTTAATTTGTCATTTATTAAAATTATAAATATATATTTTAACTCAAAAGTACAGTTTTTAAATTTAACCCTAACCCTTGTGCGTGTTTTTTATTTTGACAGCGAATGCGCACCTGCGGACCACTTATGTGCAGCCCTGGTTATTTAGCTCGTCATATTGCAGCCACAGAAATTCTTTTGTCCATGAAACCATAAAGCTGCACTTTCTTTTTGCCTTATAGTCTGATTTGTCATAACTTCTCCGTTTTGTGGTAAGCTTTTCTTTGGCTGTCACTTCTTCACCCCGACCTGTCTTATTTGGCTCAGCAGAACTGAAATGCTTTTACACACTCACTCACATAAGCTCAGCGATTCTCTGCGCGATCAACCTCTCACATGTGTAAGCTGCGGGAGATTTCACTTGTCATGTTTGCATAGTAAGCTAACGATGAATAAGACGATGTCAGAGGAATTGGTGCACAAATTATCATCACTCACAGATCAGTGCTGTCGCTCTCTATACACAGTTCGCACGATTGCAAAGTGAAAGCAAAAAACAAGCGCAAATTCAAACGCGATTTCAATATGTCACATATTGACAGTGGCTCACCAATGCCAATGACATAATTACCCAGCTACATTTCTGAAAGAATGCAAAAGCATTGACATATATTTTTCCTTCCTACAATAGCCCGACGGGCAGGGAAGAGATAGATTTTGGTAGCCCGACTGAAAAAATCGCTAGCTCCGGGACGTCGGGCTAGCGATATTGCGAGCCCTGTATCGAGGAATCACTCATCTTTGGAAAAGAGAGTTTATTACAGAGAAATGGCTCTTTCCAAAATAAAAGCTATACTATCCGCTTCTTCTGGGCTATATTCTCAGCAGCATAAGGAGAATCATGTGCTAACAGCTGTCTAAATGACTCGGCTAAAGTTAGTAGCATGCTTGCTTTTTTTTGTCTGCTTCCACTTGTCTTTGCACTAGGATGATGTCGGCGTAAATGTGCAGTCATATTTGTTGTGTTCCCACTAGTGCTTTCAGGTTAATCTCGTTGAAATGACCTTAACGCCACAACACTGCAAATCTCCGTTAACGAGCTACCGCCGATCGCTCCGTGCATGGGGCTAGACGGCCAACACGTTAACGAGCTAACTGCGCTAACACACTAGTTCACACCAATGAGGCATTGCATGGCACATCCAACATACTGTTTTACTTTAGTCCATGACTCGCTTACCTTCAGAGTCATACGTCACATGAAAACCAAAATAATTCCAAACGCCAGATCTGAATGAGGTTCAATTTGCCTGTTGCAAGGAGAGCTTAACTTCTGTCTCGCTAGCTTGCCCTGCGCTCTTCCTTCTGACTATGCTGTCTGTGTTGAGCGCTCTGTGGATCTGCGCTGGACAGTGCAGCCTAGGCGGAGTAGTCGAACACAGATTCACTGAGCGCTCAACACAGACAGCATCGTCAGAAGGAAAATTGATAAAATAAATTACAAATGTTGTATTGTTCGATACATATGCGTACCGAACCGAAAGCACTGTATCGAACGGTTCAATATCGATACGAATATCGTTGCACCCCTATTAGACATGTAAGCACACTGAGTCAAACTGAAGTTGGGTTTTTATGTCTGGCATGCCTTTATGTGATGTAGGTGTTTGTGATCTTTAGTGGTCATGTCAAATAAAATTGTGACAGCTGTGGTCATAAATTGGCACAAGTAGTTATTTTAAAAGATTTTGGAGCTATTCAGTACTAAATAAAATTGTCTTTTTCCCAATTGTCAGCTCTGTTACCTCCATGCTGAGCTCTTCAAAAACCTCAGTGCCAAAGAGACCAAAAAGCAGTTTGGGGATTTTTACACAACCTTCTTGGACAAGGGTGCAGTAAGTAGCAGACTACTCAACATTTCTGTCTTTTTTAAAGCCGTCTCGATTATCAAAAATTGGCCCAAATGTTTATACCTTTCATAGCCAAAATAGAGATAAAGATGTAAAGCTTGAAACATTAAATTTATTGCAGACTTCATGCAAAAAACAAAAAAACAAAACGCAGAACAATTCAGTACAGAGAGGGAATGAAGTCACTCTGATAATTAAATACAAAGTATTTTATACCCTTTATACTCTTTATCTTATCTGTCCTTATTTACCTTTTGCTGTAAATGGAGTTATAATTGCACTGTAAAAAAAAATTGATAACCACTAAAATGATTTCTTCCCTCAGATTCTTTTGGCTCATGGCCTGGATGATCAAACTATCAAAGTTCTGCTTGCATGATTTGAAATATACCCATAATAACAGACTGTAGGGTTGGCTCCCTGTCTATGTATTTTTAGATCATTGATATTCTCTTAATTCTTAGGTTTAAACTTATCTTTGAGCTTCTTAACTTCAAGGTTAGTAAGACAAAAGTAGCCTTTGTATGATCAGTACAATATTGTGTTTTATTTTTCTAAAATTATGAATTTACTGAGCTGCTCAGCTCAATAAATAAGATGAACTTATGAGAGAGGAATCCATTGTTTTTGTTTGCTTTGTCTGTACAGTATCTGTCTTGCACACCTGGCCCACATTACTGTCCGTTATATTTGCTCCTCAGAGCTCATGCACTGTACATGTCTATCAGTTGAGTCAAACTCCCTGCCAGCCCGTACAGCCTCACAGCTTCCTGTCGAGATCGTGGGAAAGCCCTGTAGAAGGAATCATCTTCGCTCAGTCCCTCCTTTCAGGGTGAAAAAAGGAGGGACTGAAAAAAGGAGGTTAACCCTCTGTTAACCTATTGACGTAAAGTTGGCCCATGTGGTTATTTTCATGTCAATGACAGAGCTGACATGAGCACAGAGCATCCCCCTTTGGAGTATCTGTTTTTTCTCTTATCTATATTTCCTGTGTTAAAATGCCACCCTGTGGTGACATCTAGCTACTGCATCACAGTGTTTTACAAAACAAACTGAGAATCCATACTGTCAGTTAGTCTGAATGTTGTCTGAATCGTATCTCATTTTTCTATTTTTCGCTCTGTATCTTTTTGTCATTTGCTTCACATTACAGGTTCTGAAAGTGGCAGTACCAGCTCACGTAAACTCTGAGTTGGGTAAGTTATTTTCCAGTGATGTTTATAGATATAAGTCAGTGCATTGTTGTTTTGTTCCTCTCTAGTTTTTGACTCACTCTTTCCTTTCTCTTTTCCGTCTTCTCCCTAAGATCGATCCCGTCTAGATGTGCTCACAGATGATATCCAAAAGCGCTTTGTTCAGGACATTCAGAGCGTCCAAGTTGCTGAAGTGGCCAAACAGTTGGAGGATTTCAGGTGAGAACTCTACTCAGGCTTTACATACTTTACTAAATTGGCAAGAAGTTTATAAATGCACAACAAGCATCTCACAACATGATTAGAACATCCAGGGTTGGGATTAATGGCTGGTATGTGATCAGGAACATTCTTGAAACTTTGGTTAATTAATTTTTAAAAAATTACTACAATAATAATTACACTTTTTATTAATCTAAAGGTTGGTGTTGTTGGTGTTTCTCCTCACTAAAAAAAAGAAAGCTTCCGTTTGATGATCTGTCTTGTTATTGTCTTTGATACATTTTCAGTGAGTTACTTCAAAACAAGCTGAAAAATAATTTTCAAATTTTGGTCTCAAAAAGTTTATTTTGTTTGTTGTTGGAAATGAGAGTTAAAAGGTGTAACAACACTTATCTGGACACTGAGCTGCTTTAAATTACCATCTCAGTTCTTTTGCATTGTTAACCCAATAACTACAATTCTGCATTACTCAAGTAACTTGAAACAGTTTTTTAAAGTAATTAATTGGATTCAACTTCTAGGTCTAAAGCTATTTATGAATGTTAGTATTTGACAACATTCAACAGTTATGTGAACTTAACATTACTGTGCATATCCTGATTGTAGGTATGTAATTTATAAAATCTAGCCCTCCTCCATTTAGAATTGCAACAGTGACTAATACACATTAGTCACTAAAGGGAAGATTAATACAAAACTACCAGTGTTTACACATAAAGATTTCAATATGAAATCTTTATGTGTAAACACTACAAAAGGTTGTCTTGTCTTTCTCTATCCTATGTTAATGACACCTGTGCTTAGGTAAACAGAAATATGCAGGCCACTCTTTACCAAAATCCATATGAAGCACACTGATCTTACATTTGAGAGTAAGATGACAAAGGAAGGTTGAAGGTCATGGAGAAAAAATGAGTAGGTGATTCTATAATTTAATTTTTTGCCCATTTCTCAGTCCTAGATTTATGTGTACCTTTTTAATGAATTAGAAAAACATAATGAACTTTGCAAAAGTCTTGAACCACAAAAGTCTTGAACCACCCCTCATTTTTTATGTGCAAGCTTAAATTGAAATACGGAATATAAGGTAAAAACACAGTTTGAACAATTCAAAGAAACTTGAAAGTAAGTATTTGGTATGACCACATCTATCCTTCAGCACTGCGTAAACTTCTTTAGGCGACTTTCTTGTCATTTCTTTAAGTACTCTTCAGGAATGGTCCAAAGCTCTTCTTTGGATGCTATCTGCCTTTTGTTCACTTTTTCACCAAGATGAACTCACACTGCTTCAATGTTGTTTAGGTCTGACCTCTGGAGAGACCAGTCCATGACTGGTTCTATTGTATGTTTTTCTATCTGGGTGTACTTTTACTGCTTTAGCAGTGTGTTTGGGGATCACTGTGATGCTGACAAATGATGCTATTGCTACTCATACACTTACCAGTCGGTATTACATGGTGGATCAAAAGCTGACTGTGCTTTTCTGTTACTTTTGCACAACACTGTCTTCATTTTATCCTTTTAGTGTTAAAAGTTTGAGATGTTTTTGCTAAACTTGATTCTCTGCTCTTGCTCTGTGTTGCCTAGGCAAAAGAGAATGATGGGTATGACCCTCAGTGAGGCTGAGCTAAATGACGTGGACAGCCACTATCCCACCGACCGTGTCCCAACGGATATGAAGGAGAAGTCTGTTGCTGAGAACCTCCTAGAGAAGATGTCTGAGACACAGTGAGTTTTACTCCACTTTTCAACAAATATTTCAGGTATCCAGCCTCCACAAAGTGAAGTTCAAGTCATGTGTGCTTAAAATGCCAACGATTACTAATAATGGGTAACCACTTTACATATTACAATAATTTTTTGTTAGATGTTCTTGGGAGCTATTTTCTCTGCTATTACTTTCTGCTGTGCACATGGAGATGACTGATCTGTTGGCTAAAGCTGGTAGTTTTGTATTAATCTTCCCTTATCTTGCTTCTAAACTTCCTTAAAAGGAAAGCGTTAGCATTAGTCGTGCACAAATCCATTTCCAAACAGCTTATAAAGCAGGTAATTGATTAAATTAAGATGACAAGGGACTTGTGATTGAAACACAACAAAACAGAGCCAGAAAGACATGAGGAAGCGGAGAAGAAAAATGGAGTCAGTAGTGCCACGCTGGCAGGAAGGCTCTCCCCTGGCATTTTGCCAACTGAAGGAGGGCTGGTAGTGGGAGGTGGAGGGGGTAAGACAGCAGAAGAGACAAAGGAAAAGAAAGGGCCAGAGGGTTATCGATGCTGGATAGCTCCTGCCCTGAACACAGTTAAAGAAAGAAAGTAAGAGATCTAGGGGAAAGTTAATCTATCCTTGACCCCGTGGCAAACCACAATGTGTTATCCTCTACAAGAAATGAGTCAGACAGAGAGGGAGACGAGGCCAGGGAAAGGGGCAGAAGACTGTCTAACTTCATCTTGTCAAAGAGAGAAAAAAAAGATCAGCAGAAATGAAAAGAGGTGCACTGTGCACAAGCAGCACTCATCCTGTGAATATAACCACGATGAGAGTGGAGGAGACACAAAAAGCCTGCAAAGGAGTCTCTATCAAAGACGTGATAATTCAGTTTTGACTCACTCAATTACTATCACACAGTTGGATCTTTATCTCCAGTGCACAAACGAATCATTCAGCCTCACTCCATTCAGTCCTGCTCGCTATTCCTCTCCGGCACTCCCACACTCAGTCACCCCTCTGCACTCACACACACACACACACACCTCCCTCCATTCTTGACCACAACACAGTGACCTCACCCCATCTGTTTCTTATTGGTCTCTTTGATGAAGCGAACAAGGCAACCAGTCGATGTGATTGGATTATGCAAGGAAATCCCGAGGAAACCCCTCCCATCCTTTATGTTCATCTCAAAACATCAGTATCCAATTTCCACAGTCTTGCCTGCATGTTGCATCAGACAAACATGGTTAAATAGACATTTCCGCTGCGCTGGAGCACTTCTGATTTTGCTTTGCAGGCGGCTGACTGAAGAGACAAAGCAGGGCAGAGAATTTTTGATACTGAGGACAGCAGTTTGGTTTTTCTTTTGCAAATCGCCAAGTGTGCAGATTGAGTTTAAAATTTCTGGAACAGGCAGAAGAGTAGCTTTTGAAGCATCTTTTGCACTTTTAATCTTTTTTTTTGTTTTAGATTTTTAGTTTTTCTTTCCTTTTTTGGTGGATTCTTAGAATATGATCAATAGCTGCAGCTCTGACCCCAACAGCATAACAATCAGTTTTGAGTTGTATCAAGAAAAGCTTAATCACTTCAGATTCCACAGGCCTAAAACAGAGTTCATAGTTAGTCGAGCAAGAGAAAGAAAAAATGTTACTTAAAAGGAAGAGGTGAGTTAGATGCAGCATCAGAATTACTTTTGTTGTTTGTTTCTTTGTTTTGTTTTTTCTGTCTACAATAGTGACATCGCTGACACTTGTCTCTGTTCTTTCAGATCAACAGGTGCCTTTGATGAGGATAAATGGTGAGTCAATGGTGTTGTTGTGTATATATATTTTTTCTTCTTTGTGTAGCAGCTTTGACCTCTGCAAGCCTGGGTGTGGTCCGGCCAAACATTTGGCATACTGTTTCAAAATGTATGTTGCTGTAGAAGTATGTTAGAAAATCCAATCCAAAAATATATATTTTTTCTGTATTGTCACTGCACTCGTTTTTATTCTATTTGCATTAAATTTTTCTTTTAATGTCCTTATTAGACAATATATTCTCTTAGTGCATATGTTTGACTAACCTTGTCATGCATGCCTTAGTGTCTTTAGGCTACTCTCTGAGGACTCCTCGTCCTCTTCAGTTCAAATTCTTTATTGTACGCCTTGTACTCAGGCGGCAGACTCTGAGAAACTGTGCAGTGTCTGGTAATGTGATGCACTTTTGTTCTATGCACATCCCCAGTGTCTCCTCCCTTTCCTAGCTCCTTTAATATCTCCTCAGCTCTTTGTGTCTCTTCTTTTTCCCTTCCCACTCTTCTGAGCTCCTCCTCTCATGCTCCTCCTCTGGACATCTGCAATTCTCCAACTCCCTCTTTCCTTCTAGTCTTTCATGAAGTTCGTCCTTTTTTTTTTTTTTTTTTTTTTTTTTTTTTTTTAAACCAAGTGTCTCAACTGTATTACTTGGAGATAGAATAAGCACACTGGTATTTTTGCTGCCATTAATGTGAGGACACATGCGTCTGTAGGGACTTTAAATATAAAATATCGTTAGCTTCATAGCATAATTGCCTAAGTCATTTGACTAAGTCAATGACTTAGGCACTTATGCTATGAAGCTAACGATATATATATATATATAGATATATATTCTGGGAATTTAAGCAAGTTCATTTGTTTAAAAACTATATATTATTATTAACACAAGTTTCTTGTTTCTCCACTAGCCAAACCATCTTTAATGCTGTGGTCTTGTACATGAAACACCTCGGGGTTAAAAACAAGGCAGCTGACAGTAAGAAGTCCAAAGGAGGTTTCTTCACTAGAAAGACTAAGGTAAGGTAAACTGACAGCATTGGTATCCTATTAGAAAGCTAAATAAATGCATCAACAATCAGAACAGTGCAAGGCAATTATTGGCCTGCAGTGTTCTTCTTAAACCATTTTGTAGTTGAATTTGTATTTTTTCAGCCTTTTGATCTTATTTTAATTTTACCTTATTTTTTAATTTCCTACCTGGTGATATTGCAGCCCAAGAGTAAGGATGATATCCCAAAGGCCAAAAGCTCAAGAGTGTTTCCTGTTTTACCAAACTGGATGGGTGTGTATAAATTTTTTTATTTTTCCTGTGTTATAATTAATATACTAAACTATATAATATACTGACTTTTAAAATTTGCTAAGTGATGTTGATGAATAATGTGGATATGAAAATATTTTGTCCTACCCTTCTTTCCAGTTACAGTTGAGTCCAAAATTAAAGTGGATGAAGGTAGTCACTGTTCAGAATCCTCCCCTTCTGCTTTTTAACTTGTAGATTGAGAATGGTACTAATTAACCCGCAAGCATGTGTGCATGTCCTGAATCAGTACAGCAAAGCATGTGGGTGGAGCATTGTTTAATTGATGTTGTGCATTGGAGTGGTTCTTTACAAATATTATACTAGCACTGAGTCTTTAAACACTGAAAATGTCATAAGTTTTCATAAATATTTTCTAATCTAAATGGTTGTTCCTCAACTCTTAGACCTTGTTGGCTAAAATCACTTGTGTGGCCCCCTAACCCATACCCATCCAAATCTCGTAGTTGATGACTTTGCACTTTAACTCAGGATTCCCCATTTGTTTTGTGTCTTGCAGAGACTTGCATTAATCTAAAAAACATTGTTGATATACTTTTTGTTTCAAACCAGTCCTTTTGTTAGCTGCAGAAGTCCTGTCTGTCTGACTTACAAAATCTGCTGTGTGCTGTTTTTTGTTTGTTTGTTTGTTGTTAAGTGAATGAGGTTCTTTGTGGTCATGGTTTTTTGTTTGTTTGGGTTTTTTTTCTTCGTCCTCTCAAGCAGACAGGGATAGAGGGTCAGTCGATCGCAAAGGTCCTGGTGCTAAAACCACCCCGAATGACTCTGGAGTTCCCACTATATCGTTGAACAAGAAGCAGAGTCTAGTCCCTCCTGTGCAACCTGCGGTAGATGTTGATTCCCCAAGCAACAACGCCACCAGCACGACTACCATAGAGGCACACAGTGACGGTAAGGTTGCTCATTGATACTGATGAATGAGATACACCACAGTTGTTTTGGTGTCCTTGTTTAGTATTTTATTGCACTGCCGCTGTCATGGTGTCATGACATGCTTTTTCAGGAGATTATTTGAAATGATGGTGAAACATTTATCTGGCCAGAAATAGTTTTCAGTTTAAAACTCTTTTCTAAAATGAAAACATGTTGTGATTTGGGCTAAATTCTAACATTCTCCTAAAAGTCGCACCCTGACAGTACTAATGTACACAAGATATAACACACAGGCATTTTATGGGCACATAAAAATTGTATCACTATTATATTATACCAGCCTTCAGAGTGATTTGATGTGTTCTTGTAAAATGATTTCCATTATTTCTTTTGCTTAAAACAGAAGGTCAATTTTATTTAACAGAAAAATGCTAAATTTAATTTTCAATTCTTCTAGCTGTCCCAAGCAATCGTTTAGAGCTTCCAACTCTGCAAGATGACTTGCCCTCTGGGCCTGCAGGTGGGCTGATCGAGCCCATCTCGCCCATCTCACCCAGTGACATCCCGCCTGAGGAGCCTGTGGAGAAAGAAAGGTGAGAAGGACGGAGATAGGAATAACAAGTATTGTCTAGGGAGTAAGATAATATCTGCAGTGTAATGAGTAAGAGATTATAAGCATTTCACAGATTTAGAGATTGTAATCAGATTATAATTAGACTTTATGGGAGACGAATGACCAGGGTAAAGTGGGGGAACAAAATGTGTTTGAATTGCTGAGGCTGGGGCGAGCATGGTAAAACTCCCCCAGCAGTCTGTCCCTGCTGTGTGCTAGCTTTTGTCATGCTGCCCATTGCTCGCTAGCTAACAGAGTCTTCAGTCTTGAGATGGACCCCGATCAGGTGAACCCAAATCCAGCCTTCTACTTCCAGCACTCTGCCTTTCCTTTCCTCATTCCCTCTCTCCTTTTTCTTCTCCATAATGGCACGTGTGCTCTTTCAAATATCTTCTGTGTTTTTTGTGTCTGCGTCCTTTGCATCTCTTGTTGATGTTTACAGCAGAGCTTTATTGCAGGTTTTGTCGCATATAGACATCCGCTGTGCAATTCTATCTTTTTTGGGGGGGATTGAGGTACATGTTGGCAATAAAAAGGCATATTTATCCATACTTGCATATTTGTGATCATAATAGTGCCATTGCATCAATATTGACTCTTTCTAAGTCACAGCCATTAGCCTTGTTAAGCCAAAGTAAAAGCTTTATAAGAATTTGAATATTGGCAAGTTGTTCTACTGCCAGGCTTGAGACAAAACTTAACACTATGTAATTACATTAATAGTCAAATATAGACACTACATTTAGTTCAGCGTTTTTAGTTCATTAGAGCTTTTTATTTTATGTGCTTTTCAAGGTGTCTCTGTCTGTTGCCATGGTCAGGGCCCGTCCTTTGTCCTGCTTGTCTCCACTGTATGTGGTGTTAAATGTTGTGCCAGGGGCTTTGGCATCGTTTTTGGCATGCTATTCTGACAGAGGTTTTAAAATTAGTTTAGGATAGTATGGAGGGATGTGCTTTTTGAACGTTATGGTTGTCACTGTGGCTTACAATAGTTGTGTAAAGGCGAGTGTGTAACAATGTGGTGTCCCGTGTTTTTGCAGACGGAAGACAAGGTGGGTGTCAGCGCCTTGACAGAGTCATGGACATGCTTCAGGCCTTATACTGATCGCATATCACACAAACACAGAACACAACACTCACATGCACATGCTCACATTGAGCTTCACAGTGCTTTGCAGATACGTAACATAAACATGGTGAAACATTTTTAACCTGCTTGTGAAAGAATTAGCTGATTGTTGAGATTAGCTGGATTTTTTGTTGTGTGAAACTGGAGAACTGCTGAGATAGCTTAAAGTTGCAAAACTGGAAACTTGTACAGTATAGTCCACAAAGTACAAGCAATGCCTGGCTAGTTTAACATACCTTTTGTAGATTGGCAGTTTAATGCAGTGTATGAAATATACTTTTACTATCTAAACATATGCATGTCATATCATGCATATTTGCTTGTTATCCATTTTCTTTTTCTCTGCCTTTTGCTGATATGATTTATATTTTTGTGTAAATTCTCTATTGATTTATCTCATCCTCTTTATCATCCTAATTACCTATCTTCATATGTACATCTGCTACGTACATCTGCTGTCTTTTCCTTCTACTATGTTTTCTGTTTTTTCTTTTTATTCTCTGGCCTCCCTTTTCCTCTTAAAATCCACACATTTTCCTCTTTTCTTCCTGCTGCTTTCTTTTGTTTCCACCTGTCATTTCTCTTTATTCTGTCTCAAACTGACTCCTTCCTCCCACATCCTTTCCCAACTTCAACCCCTTCAGTAGGAAAGTGGCACGCAGTGAAAGTGCCCGAGTGGACCGACAGTCATCACGGCGGCGTGGCTCTTCTCGGGCCAAACAGTCTCGCTCCCGTAGCGATGTGGACCTGCAGCCACCCTCTTCCACGACAACAACACCTGCCCCGCTCACCCCCCAACACCTCCATCCGTAAGATGGGCAAACCTTCTCTTAATGCCTCTCTTCCTCGTGAGGTGCACAGCAGGGACAGACAGGATGTCAAGTTGAAGTAGGAACAGTGCTACAGTCCTGAAATAATCAGGAAGCACTTTAAAAATAAAAAATAATTTTGAAGGCTTAAAGCCACCTGGCTCACCACTGTAAAGATCACTTAGGAGGCATATCTGTTAATATCTGTTAAATATTCATGGAAAATAGTGCTAATTGTGTGGATGAGTGGAAATTATTTAAAAAGGCACATTTCTGTTTTCTCCTGTTGAAATTGATCACTCTGGCACTGTTACTGACTAACAGTTGCCTGACACATTGGCTGCTTTCTAATAGTTGACCTGTGCTGTGAGCATCGGGGAGTGAAGCATTTAAACAGCACTCTCATTTACAATGATAACGAGGTTCTTTAGGGGAACGAGGTCGGTCAATATTGACCGTTTGATAAACATTAAGTGCCCTTTTATTAGCTTAACTTGCTGTTTTCGAATGTAAAGAATTTTGCAGTTTCTTCTTTGATTATATTTTTATACAGTAATAGGAAATGGTGCGTTTTTCAAAGTTTAGATTTAATCTCAATTATTCTTGAATCACTTTAAAGCCAAAAAAATCTCGGTTTTATCTGAGCCATTGCCTGTTATTTATTGGTGAATTATCACAAGCTACTGAAATCGTGTTATTCTCAGTGAACATTTACTACCTAGATTATCTAATGTTAACATGTCCCTGATATGCATTTAGAAAGACCAGCTGTTTCACAACTACTTTTGTTCCACAGCCAACAGCCTCCAGCTGTGCTGCCAGAAAGAGTCACATAATTTGATAACTGACTGGTCGCATTTCGTCTAAGCTGTAGTTCTTGTTCTGAAGTAATCCCTCTCGCCCCACATTCATTCTTCAGCCCAGAAGGACTAAGTTTTGCCCCAGACCCTGGCCACTCCCCCACCAGCCCTTTCCCGCAGGTGGAGGAGGTGGATCCGCGGCTGCAGGAGTTTGAGTCTGATCCACCCAACTGGAGGGAGCTGGCCTCTCCTGAGGCTCTGTCCAAACTGACCAAGAAGGAGACCAAAATGCAAGAAGTCATAAATGGTAATTAGAGAGAGACAAACAGTTGATGAGACGATAGAGGAGTTTGTTGTATAGACTATATTTAAATTTCCTATTAATCACTCATACTTTTACTACTGTCTTTCCTCTCAGAGTTGTTTACAACAGAGCACGCACATGTGCGAATGCTGAGTGTCCTTCAGGTGATCTTTGTCAGACCATTGGAGAGAGAGGAGCTTCTGACCTCAACTGAGCTGGCCGCCGTCTTCCCCAACCTTGATGAGATCACTGAAATGCACAGTAAGGGCTGCTGCAAAGAAGCATTTGTAAACACAGCCAGACAGCTGAATATAGCACCCTTCCTTCAACGAATATGCCATTATGCAAATAACACTCTTCCTTACTCATTAGTGAAATCACTAACTGCATGTACTACCTGCAATTGAGGGCACTGTCGTTAAAAAAGCATGATGCTAAATTTGTTCTGGCCAATAGTACCAAGTGTAGATACAAGACGAATGCATAGTGCTGCCTGAATTGCCAACACAGTGTTAGGAAAGAGAATATGCTCACTATCTACTTATAAGTCAGTTGTCTTTTTCTAACTTTCAATTTCAGGTAACTTCTATGAGAGCCTTAAGAAACAGCGTTTGGATAACAACTTCATAGTTAAATCCATCAGCACCACAGTGCTCAACAGAGTGAGTCGTCACAGTCTTTCACTTCATTTCATCATACAATATTTCTCTTTTCTCTCTGTGCATATTGTACAAAGTCAGTATGTGCCAACAAGTTCATTTTACACAATATTACTGTAAAAATGCAACAAGGATTTTGGCCTTTTCTGCACTTCTCGAGTTTGACTCACTTCATTATTATGATTTTTTTTTCCAACTAGCCACAACACAATCATTGATTGTAATGTTTGTGTGTGCACGTGTGTTTCAGTTTGGTGGTACAGAGGGGGAGTGGTTCCAGAAACTGACAGCAAGGTTCTGCAGCCACCAGTCATGGGCCCTGGACCAGATCAAGACCAGGCAGAAGCGAGATCCACGCTTCAACATTTTCATACAGGTACCACATACACACAAACATATCCCCCAAGATTGAACAGAGACATACATGGACGCACTTTGCAGATGCAAAGTAATGCAAAATGTGACAAAGGTGTTCTAGTCTGACTGTGTGTGTGTGTGTGTGTGTGTGTGTGTGTGTGTGTGTGTGTGTGTGTGTGTCAGGAGGCGGAGAGTAAGCCCCAGTGCCGTAGGCTGCAGCTCAAGGACATCATTCCCATAGAGATGCAGAGGCTGACCAAGTACCCACTGCTGCTGGAGAATATCGCAAAGAACACAGGTGTGTGTCTGTATGTGTCCCTGGCCTGTTTGTTGCTCACTTTCATGTGTCAGTATATGTGCATCGATATTGTAAAACTTATTGCATTCTTACTTTCTTTACATTCTTACTTTTTACATTTATTCTTTCCTGATATATAAGATAGTCAAATGCATTTTTATTACACTGTGTATCATCATATTACTCAGCTATATAATGCTGTATATCTGGGTTTGAAAATGTAATCGGAAGTACCACCATCACCAATGATTATGATAGATGTTTGTGGTGTGATACATGAACGTGCACGTGCATGATCCATAAGAATTTCCCTCCTGCTCAGAATCTCTTTCTCTCTCACTTGCTTTATATAATGCTCTGTTTGTTATATACATAACAAGCCAAGGAAGAGAATGGTGAAGGAAGGTGGTTTAAATGACTTTGAATCTGGCATGATTTTTGGTGCCAGATGAGGTTGTCTGAGCATTTCAGAAACTGCTGCTCTACTGTGATTTTCCTGCCCAGCCATCTCTTGGGTTTACAGACTGGTCCAAAAAAGAGAGAAATATTCATTGAGTGGTTGTTCTCTAAGCAAAAATGCCTGGTTGACGCCAGATAGGGCTGTTCGATATAACGATATATATCGGATGACGATGTAAAAACGTCTATTGTTTCATTTTACGCTATCGTTTGTTTCGTGGTGTCGCAAAATAAACTGTTTACGGCAATATTTTTTCGGTTGATCTGATATCCTCGTGTTGGTGTTGTTCCCAGACCATCATGAAAATGTTGTTCCAGGATCAACATTGCAAGTGACCAATCAGAATGATGGTCTGGGAACAACACCAACACGAGGATATCAGATCATCCCTCTCTTTCATCGTTTTGATGGTCACTGTAGTGGCTATATTAATTTCTTGAAGTTCTCTCTTTCTCTTATATTTAATATAACCACACTACGGACGGGCAAGCGCCTGTTTTTATGCGTTGTGGTTAGCAACAACAACAGTAACACCATGTTTCACATAAACCTTTCACAATAAAGCTCAAGATCCTGTTGAGACTTTTCAAAATAAACCGAATCACGTGAAAGAGCAGATTATTTACGGATGAGAAATAAAAAAGAGCCGCCAGGTGCTAAAAAATAAACCTTAGACTCAAATGTTAGAACAGGCTTTTCCCCGCAGCACGCTGTGTAATAAATACTCACAAAGGAAACGGCAGTCGTTACAACTTATGACTAAAAATGTATCGTTTCATGCATCGGTTAAAACACTCTACTCCAGCTACATGACGCGCAGCTGGAAACACTTCCCGCAAGTCGAGCTGCCCGAGATTCACAGAATTTACAGTTTACATTTTTGTAATTTATATCGTTATCGGGACGATAGAATTCCTATATCGGGATATGAGATTTTGGTCATATCGCACAGCCCTAACACCCAGAGGTCATTGGAGAACGGCCAGACTGCTGTAAGCTGATAGAAAAGTAGCCAAAATAATCATTTTACGATCAAGATATGCAAAAGAGCATCTCTGAATGCACAACTCAAGAGTATTTACAGCAACTTGTTAAATCTGTGACACAGAGAATTAAAAATGCATAGAACTGTGATGTTCTTTAAGGGACATTAAAGTAAAATAAACATATCTTGAGAATTTACAGCCTAAAGAGGTTTCAGCAGGATTCCTGTCTTCCTTCGTTTGAAGGATCAGCACAGAGTTCTATTGCAGTAAATCTTTTATATTCTTCAATGCCTCCATCAAAACAACTCACTGAAATAGGCAGCACCCTGATTGGGTGCCCCCAAGAGTATCGTAGAGTATCCCCAAAAGCTAAGGAAGAAAGCCAGAGTTAACAAAGAAAGTTACTAATTGCCCTTATGATAGCTGTCATCTCTTGCTTCAAAGTATATCCCCCTTCTGCAGGTGTTGATGTATGAACTATAACATAACACTTCTTGAGTACTTTGACTCTGTGACCAGAAAGTTGGTACCACGAGGAGGACCAATGGAAAGTTTTGGTGTGGGTTTTTTTTTTTTTTGTTTGTTTGTTTTTTGTTAGTGTTTTGTTACACTCTTGATTTATGGCTTTTGTCTGGGCTTTGCTGTTAAAGACATATTTTTCTCATCTCTGTATTTCTCTCTAACTGCAGAGGATCTAACGGAGAAGGCAGCAATTGAGAAGAGTGCAGAGTGTTGCAGAAAGATCCTCAACCACGTCAATGAGGAAGTCAAAGTGATGGAAAACCTGTTGGTAAGAAATGCTCAATTCACCACTCAGCCAACAGCTGCGTGGTAACTTGGCACCAATTGAAGTTTTGTAAATGAATTTTGAGACTTCTTTAGCTCACTGCTTATAAGAGTACATCTTTTTCTGTGCTATGTTATCAAACAGACCACAGTCTGACTCACAATCATTCTCTCTGCTCCCAGACTCTGAGGGAATACCAGCGCAAATTAGACACATCAGGACTAAAACCCAGTAATGAGCTCTATAGTGAATATAGGGTGGGTTTCTTTCAACTAAACTTGTCTTTTGCACACAGTGTTGCAATATTCCTTTTTTTTTCCTCCAAGATTTTGTTGAAACATATTCATGTTATTCTCCTCCTGTCTGTACTAGAACATTGACTTGACTCAGAAGAAGATGCTTTATGAAGGCCCACTGATATGGAAAGTCACCAAAGAAAAGGCCGTTGGTAAATATGTGCTATATTACAGGCCTTTCTTTCACAGCAACAAGGTCAAACATTTCAATATATTGCAAAGTAATACTTTTCACACTTAAACTAAAAAAGATTTTTAAAAGGAAGAAAAGATTTTGTAGAACGTCATACAGATTTTATGTCTTTCACTTCTCTTTTATGAACATCAAAATCGGCAAAAAAACCCCCCAAAGAAACAGACTGACATAGTGATTTATTTACTTCCCCTTTAGCATTATTTCAGTTGAATTACCGAAATTTGGCAAGTTAATGAGAATCAAATAGGCAGCATAATGGTTGGCCTGTTGCCTCGCAGCAAGAAGGTCCCACTCTTTCTGTTCCCTGTCCTTCAGAGGTGCAATGTGTGTTGCTTGCGGACTTACTGGTGCTCCTCCAGAAGCAGGATGACAAGATGGTCGTCAAATGCCACAGTAAGAGTAACATCGCTGCACAGGACGGCAAGCTGATGCTGAGCCCAATTATTAAGCTGGACTCAGTCTTTCTCCGTGATGTGGCCACAGGTTAGCAGTGCACCACAGTACAGTAGTTTGCAAGTCACTCTAATCGTAAGATAAGTCTTTGAATTGCTGTTTTCTCCTGTTGTGTCAGATCGAAAGGCTTTCTACGTGATATTTACCTGGGAAAGCGGCGCTCAGATTTATGAACTAGTGGCTCAGTCTGTTGGAGAAGTAAAAATGTAAATACCAAAGAGAATTGTATTCATAAATCATGTTTCCTTTTGATTTCAAAGCGCAGGATAATTTTCCCCCCGTATTTCCATATTTTTAGTTGGACTCAAGTGATAAAGAAAGCAGTGGATGACCTGAAGAAGAGTGGCAGCACAACCAAGAAGTTGACGGTGGCTCCTGGAGTTGGAGTTGTAGGACCTCCCTTCAGTCCCATCAGGTGTGTGTGTGTGTGTGTGTGTGTGTGTGTGTGTGTGTGTGTGTGTGTGTGTGTGTGTGTGTGTGTGTGTGTGTGTGTGTGTGTGTGTGTGTGTGTGTGTGTGTGTGTGTGTTCCTGTCTAACTATCTTTGTGAAGACTGAAATGTGCATTCTACTATAAGATAAGATAAGATAACCTTTATTAGTCCCACACGTGGGAAATTTGTTTTGTCACAGCAGGAAGTGGACAGTGCAAAAGTTATGAGGCAAAAATTAGAATACAATAAGAATAAATACAGTACACAACTGTACAGAATAGAATAAAATAAAATACTATATACAGTAGAATAAAATAAAATAAATATACAATAAGATAAAAATAGAATACAAATACAAATACTATATACAACTGAGTAAAAATACAACGATGACAGAAAGGATTATTGCACTTAGTATTATTGCACATGTATGGATGTGTGTGCTTGATCAGTTAAAGTCTTTATTATGGAGTCTGACAGCAGTGGGGAGGAAAGACCTGCGAAATCTCTCCGTCCCACACCGTGGGTGCCGCAGTCTCCCACTGAAGGAGCTGCTCAGTGCTGTCACAGTCTGCTGCATGGGGTGGGAGATGTTGTCCATCAGGGATGACAGCTTAGCCGCCGTTCTCCTGTCACTCACCACCTCCACTGGGTCCAGAGAGCATCCTAGAACAGAGCTGGCCCTTCGGATCACCCTGTTCAGTCTCTTCCTGTCCCCAGCAGAGATGCTGCCGCCCCAGCAGACCACGCCATAAAAGATAGCAGAAGCCACAACAGAGTCATAGAATTTCTTCAGGAGTGGGCCCTCCACTCCAAACGACCCGAGTCTTCGCAGCAGGTACAGCCTGCTCTGCCCTTTCCTGTAGAGGGCGTCTGAGTTATGAGTCCAGTCCAGTCTATTGTTCAGATGAACACCAAGGTACCTGTAGCTGTCCACAGCCTCAATGGCCATACCTTGGATGTTCAGTGGTTGCAGTGGAGAATGCTTGTGCCTGCGGAAGTCTACCACCAGTTCCTTGGTTTTACTGGCGTTGATCTGGAGGTAGTTCAGCTGGCACCAGTCCACAAAGTCTTGGGTCAGACCTCTGTACTCCTTGTCGTCCCCATCAGTGATGAGGCCGACTATTGCAGAGTCATCAGAGAACTTCTGCAGGAAGCACTGGGTGGAATTGTGGGAGAAGTCTGCAGTGTAGATGGTGAAGAGGAACGGAGCCAGAACCGTTCCCTGTGGGGCCCCCGTACTGCAGACGACCCTGTCCGACACACAGCCCTGAGTCCTCACATACTGTGGTCGGTCGGTGAGGTAGTCCAGGATCCAGGTAGTGAGGTGATGGTCCACTCCAGAGTTCACCAGCTTGTCCTTTAGAACCGAGGGAAGAATGGTGTTGAAGGCACTGGAGAAATCAAAGAACATGATTCTCACAGTGCTTCCAGCGGTCTCCAGGTGAGCGAGGGAACGATGTAGGAGGTGAATACTTGTGAGAACCAACAGTCACTTGTGAGGACACACGCACCGGTCCGCACAAATTTGAAGGCCTTTTTGAGCCTCAAAATGCGGTTTTAGAGTCAGGGTTACAATTAGGTTATGGTTAGGTTTAGGGTCAGGGTTAGGCATTCATTTTTAATGGTTAGGGTAAGGGGCTAGGGAAACCATTATGTCAGTGAAGGTCCTCACTAAGATGGCTGAACGTGTGTGTGTGTGTGTGTGTGTGTGTGTGTGTGTGTGTGTGTGTGTGTGTGTGTGTGTGTGTGTGTGTGTGTGTGTGTTGGAAAAAGTGAGAGATATTCATATATTGCCAAAGTTTATTTATCAAAAAATCCAATTTCCTTGTTTTTACTTTTTTTTTTTTTTTCCTCCTTTCTTTTAGTCTGAATCCCCCTATGAGCCCGATTGAGAATGGAGCTTTGAAAAGCAGCAGTGGTGAGACCGTTGTGACTGCACACCTACAAATTTGCCATTGTTACACACTCATAAACACATAAGCAAAATTTAAGACTTATCTCTGTCTGTAGATCAAGATAAGGACAACTTGAAAGATAAAAAGTCGACCGATCCCAGGCACAGGCTGATTGATTTCCTGTCTGACAAAGGGTTTGACTTGATAGGCCACACCAAAAATGATCAGGAGAAAGTGGCTAACAGTGCATTAGATGAAGGTGAATAGGGGTCTTCCTTGTACTTATATTCATGAACTATAAATGACTATATTTTTGGCTTTACTTTCTTTCAAAGTAGCTTACCTATCCTAATAAAGCCAATGAATCTGTCTCCTCTGTTAGTCATGTCCCTGAAAAGGCTCCTGGTCGGCAGCATCAGTCTATCAGAGGACTCACAACCTGATGAAGAACATGAAGTAGGGCAATCAAAAGGCCCTGGGCAAGATGTGGAACAGCATCAGTTAACAGGTTTGGCCTATTTTTTTGTCTTTCTTTTTTCTTTTCTTTTTTCTTATTTTTTTAAAGGAATAGTTTCATAGCGATAGATGAAGAGAAGCTTAATACCACTCATATCTGTAAGCTAAATAGAGCCATCTTAGCTTAGTCTTGGTAGTTTTATCTGTACAACTTCCCAGAATATTTTTTTTCTTAAGCAGTGACTTTCCAGAGTTGTTAACATTAGCGGATGCAGCAAGGCTAGCTGCTTCCTATCTCCTCTTGATGAATTGTTATTAAGCATTTAATGTTGAAACCTCTGGCATGTAGTTTCTTGTCCTTATTTTTCACCCTCAAAACCCCAGTGTTACCTGATTTATTTGTTTTTTTTAATTAGCGACTTTACACATGATTCTACACATTAATCAAAAGTATTAAAGTATTTCTAATATCACAATTTGATATCAGTATATCCATTTTAAAAGCAGGATTGCAAATCCCCTCGCGTTAAAGCAGGATTTCGTGTATGTGTGTACTATTCTATTTAATGCAGTATTACAAGGAACTTACAATGTCAAAGGATTTTTGCAGTGCTAATTATTAATGGCCAGAATTTATTATTATTTAAAGACTGCTGACTCTTGACACTTTCAAACTAAATATTTCTATCCACAGATGAAAGTCAGACCACGAACGAAGTAGCTGAGGAGACGAACCCCACGAGTACAGACAAAGAAGGTCAAAACCCAAAAGGAGACGATGAGAGCATCAGCGCGCCCCTGGTGCTGTCCCAGGAGAGGAAGGAGGAAGTGTGCAGGAGGCTACGCAGCCTGGAGGAACAACTAAAGAGACTACAGGTGAACAGAGGGGGAGATGGAGGGGAATATTGAGAGAAAACTGTAAGCAGGGAGCAGGACGTATGACAGGGGCAGATAGAAATGTCAGCTCTAACAAAAGATTGGAACTGACTAGAAAGAGACTCAAAGCTGGGCATCAAGATTTCAGTGGGGATAACTTGAGTAAGGAGTGAGCTGTGGACAAATGGGGCCAAATGGCACAAAAGAGAAACCAGAGAATAGAAAACCATTTAACTGCTGCTGTTATTGCTTTGCTGAAAATTGCCTTGTGAAATTGGACTTCTCTAAAAATGGCTATTATGTCCAGCACTTGCAATGGGATGTGTCAGAGAAGCAGTGAGGGAGACGAAGAGAGGATGTTAAGAGGAGAAGGTTGAATTGTGTGTGTGTGTTTGTGTGTTCTCAGTTCCTAAGGTTATATTGATTTTGTGTGTTGCAGACTGTAGAAGAGGAACACCACAAGCTGCAGGAGGCCCTTTCCAAGTTCTCACTGGAGGGGGGCAGCTTCTAGTGACCCACCTTAATGCCTCCTGCTGGCCATTAGGTGAGAACACTAAACTAGATAGTCATGTTAAGTATTGAATTGTCATTATGATTAATGGTATAGAGCCATTTCCACCCATGAATGGACAAGGTTAAAAGAATCAGGTTTAGCTTTTGGACAGCTTTTTATTTCACCCTGAAAAATATGTGCAGTGTTATAGTTAAGCTGTGTATATCTCAAGAAAAATCCATAAACAGGTTGGGGCAGCTTGTACGTGGCCTGAGAGGTGAAGCCCAAGGCAAAAACAAAAACCACTTACTGCTGGTAGTTGCAACTATTGGCCGTGAGCTAATGGCAACATTTGAAGGTGACTGATGACAGCAGCTGCATTTTTATGAGCTCTTCTCAAGCTGCATTTGCATTTTTGTGACTGTAAAGTCTGAAGAATCAAAATGAGTCTACAAAAATACTAGATTTAAAAAAACAAAACAGGATTTATATTTAAAAAAAATGTTTGTTTTTTTGTTTGTTTTGTTTTCTGTGCAGGTTTTGACTGGTTCTGGTTTGGACTGAGTGACTTTCAGAGGCTTTCCTGGAAATTCCTATACCATCACACGTCTATGACCGGACCATCGATACATTTCTTTTTCTTCCCCTCTTGCGTGTGTGTGGGTGTGTATGTCAGCTGTTTGCAGCCAATCAGAAGTTTTATTTTCTTTTTTCTCCTTTTACCAATTGACCATTTAGGGAAGGGCTTTGTGCACAGTGCAGTGGTTCAGTAATGGAACATGTGTATGTGCGCGTGCATGCTGGATAGAGGGCTATACAAAAAAGAAAAAAACAATCCTAAATTGGGGTTTGAGGATGCTGTTAGTGAGAGGTGCCAAAGGAAATGAAGCAATATTTTGCTGTTAGTGAGTTGCTGCCTAAGAAAATATAGTGATTTGAGTCTGCTGTAACACACATACGCAAACCAGAAACATGCATGATGGAAAATAATTTACAGTAATGCCAAATTCTAATGTACAGTAACAGAGAGAGCCTTAAATGGCCAATATAGCATTAGGTCTATTGAAATACTACTACTGATATATAGTGTTATTTCTAGTCTATGCCAAAGTAAAACAGAGATGCACTTTTAATCAAAACAAGATGAACGCACACAGTTATTGCTAAATTTGTTACTTTTAGCTCTGTATTCTGTATGGTTATTAAGGCACCCCTCATTATTGAAACGATGCATGCAAGAAAGTGTGTGTGTATGTGCGTTACAATTTTTTTTAATTAAGGATATATTTCTTCAGATGATTCTTACTGTAATTAGGTCACATAAAAATCATTTATAAATAGTGGCAGTATAAGTAATCTTGCTGTTAATAGTGGAGATTTGTTTGTATGTACCGCTTTTATTTATTCCCTTGAGTCCTTGTGTGTCAGTGAGCTTCTTCACCTGAGTGAAGCTGATACAATGCCAGGCCAGAAACAAAAAGTGATGTGCAACTGTCGGACAGGACGGACAAAAACGAAGCTGGCGTGTGTGAAGCAGATCAGAGTGGAATAGAAAAGTGAAAGAATTGGGAACTGGTTTCAAGGGGGTTGCTTTTTAGAAACCTTTAACTTGATGGTCATGAGAGAGTAGAAAGTAGGAGATTGGGATTTGCGCCCCTATATTAAATAAATAAATATATATAGCGCTCAGTATTACTATGCTCATATCATTTCAGAAGTTTCAACTTACCTTTAGAGAGGGTTCCCAAATGCTCGTCCAAAACACTTTAGTTGGGGTTATACTTTTCAGACGTATTATGAGATCAGATTGATTTAGTATATTGCAAATTTGAGCTAAGGTGATATTTTATTGAGCGTTGACTATGGTAATATAATTTCTGATCTGTGGCGTAACTGGGGCTGTGCACACAGGACCAAAGAAGTAACAGCAAACCGCTAGATCCTCATTTGTACAACAGCTTTATTAGTGACGTGCATCATCTGTGTAGTAGTGTGTCACAAAATGTTGATGCGGGAATGGTGGCTCAGTAATGCAGTCTGGAATCAGCAGCCGCTTTTCTTCACCCCAAACACAAAGGGATTTTAAAAGCACATTGAATAATAAAAACACTTCTTTCTTTTTTTAAAGTTAATGTAAAGAAAATACCAAGATGAAAAACGTTAGATTATTTGGGATTAGTCATAAGACATGAACAATCTATAGGACTGGGAAGTTTAAAATTGAATGAAAAAGTTGCGCTATAGAGGATTAAGAGACGCACCGAACATGCCCCTGGTACTAAGCTGAACATATGGGGCTGATACTGACACAGCAGCAATACTGTAGCCAGATGAGGACACAAAGGAAATGCTGAAGGTCTGGAGGAAGGAAAACTGTAGACTCATTCCTACAGAAGCACGTCAGGAGCACTTCCTGACATCCATTCTTATTGTTGTTGTTGCCACAACAACAAATGCCACCTTTGAACCTACTGAACCTCACCGGGTTTGCTCATTTTGATCACTTAAGTGTTCATAGGCTTCAAAAACTATATATGATTCTAGCATCTCTCTCCACGTATTGTTCTTTGGAAGTGTATATAAATGTAGTTTGAAGGCAAAAAAAGACAAAGACAAAAAAATAATAGCTCCCCTCTGTGTCTTAAGCTCTCTTTTTTTTTTTTAGCTACACACTCTTCTTCATAACACACTCACACCTTTTAATTGCGTAATCACTTGTTTCTACTGCACAGTTTTATCCTACATTTTGTGTATTGAGTCACTTAAGTAGGTTGGGGAGGGAGTATTTTCCACAGAGGCTTTTGTAATTTTTTACTATGCATTTTCCACAATGGTGAGAGAGGCAGGACTTGCCTGTAACTTGTCTTTGCATTTTGATGATTGTGAATCAATTGAAAAAAAAATATTCAGTGCCAACCAGCTCTGTACTGTAGGTACTATACCTCAGGCTACCCACAGTGCTTTTTAAGAAAAATTCAATGTCAGTGGTAGACATTTGGAGTCCAGCTACCACCAGCATCAGCTGATTCCTTCAGTCTCCACTGGCTCAACGACTACTACAGGCACTTCTCGCGCTCTCTCCTTTAAATGCTTTTCCTCATGTATTCCATATACAAAATGTATAGAAAACTTTATTTATAGAGTGGTGCCTTGTTCTAACGATCAAGTTGTTTGCTTCATAAAAGACTCTTTAGTTGAACACAATCACTGCTGTGTACCTCAATGAGAAACATGACTAGTAAGCAGAGAAAAATCATGACAGGATTCAGATTTTGGTGGTTTAAGGTTTGAGGGTTGTTTCTATATGTAGATTTAACTTGGGCTTCATCGCACTATTTTTGTGTCCATCTCTATCTCATAGTGAGGATGTAAGCCCTCTACCAACTCAGCCGACCAGTGCCCAGTATATTTAAAAAAACAAAATAGACATTGCTCCTTGCCATACTGGTGTTTGCCACCTTATCTATAAACATTATATATGCAAGAACTATACTGTGTATTTGGGTTTGATTTTTATTGTGTAAGATGGTCTTTAATGATGTATACCTAAACAAATTTGTGGTACGTTCTATTTTTTAATTCTTTTTTTTTTTTTTTTTTTTTCAATAAACTGGGGAAATTTTTTTCTGTTTTCTTATTTACAGTTGGGAGAACATCATGACAATTGTTTAGGGTTCAACCATAGTTGGGCTTCACTCCATTTGTTTTGAAATATACAGTGCATATTTTAAAACACATGAATTATAGAATATCAGGATTCCATGTAAATCCCAGTCCTTTAAATTCTAAATATTTAATTGAAAAAATGATGTGTCAAATCTCAAAGCTGATAATATTAATCTGCAATATTCAGTTAAATAATTGTGCCCAGAAAGGTATTTAAAAGGTAAAGATAATGGCTTTATATGCAAGTAGCTATCTCTTTCTAAATGTTGAATTGCAAAGAATTTACAGGGGTTTTTTTAATAGACAGGGAACAAGGCTGAAAAATATTAAATGGATATTAAGGCAAAGCTGTTTGAAACAATAGATTTCTGTAGTGAAAGGCACTGCATTAGTTCAGGAACACAGTTCATGACACTGCATGCACCAATTAAACAAAGCTCCGCTATAAAACAAGAAAGGTAAACAAGATCCAGAAACTCTCCACCTATGGGTCTGACCTCATTTGAGACAAAGTGTTTGTTTTGTCTGATTAATCTAAATTTGACATTCTTTTAGTTTTGATGGGTGCACTCTGTAACAATCCAGCTATATCACTGGAAGGTTTGGATCAGCCATCAAACAGGACAAGAACAGACTACAAAGGACTGTGAGGTCTGCAAAAAAATAAAACACACCCTAGACATGACCTCTTCCAACTATTCCCCTCCAGTAGGTGCTATAACAAGCAGTGTCACTACTAGAATTTGGCAACACTGGGACCTTAAACAGGTTGCACAGGTATTCCAACTCCTCCAGGAAAGTACAGCAATATTTGCCATTGCCAGAAAGCTTCCAGTGTCTTCCAGTAATGGTCTTAAGAGCATAAAGGTTCCAAGAGACAGGCAGTTACTTTAAGAGAGCAGAAAAGGTACCTGCTCCTTTGTGCAAGGAGGAACAGCTGGAAAACTACAAAATGACCTTCAGCAGACTTCAGAGGGTGGCCGGAACATTGATGTCCTCTAGTGGGTCCTGTGCTCACTGGAGATGATATGTATTCATATCATTAGCAGGTAATGTAGATGTTTAAATGTTAGGGATTTAAATGTTAATCAGAGTGGTGATGAGTGGGAGGAACAACAGCATGGCTCCAAACTGAAATGGTCTCACCCAGTGGAAACACAAGACACTGAAAAGAAAAACGACTGACCAAGGCTCCGAACTGTTTAAAAGTAAGACTTTTACTTCAAAGCTCGAACAGTTTGTCTCCTGAGTTAATGCTTTCAGAAAGAAGAAGAAATGCAATACATTGTCCCTCTATCAACTGTTCCATTTCCACTTTTTATATTTGCAATTTTCAGTCAAGAGCAGCATTTAGTTGCTATTTGCATGTTTAACAGACTTTTTTTTTTCTTTTTTTTTTTAAACAAAGTTCTATTTTTTTAAGCATTTGGATGCAGCACTTAAGCAAATGTGGGCTGGTGGAAATTTATTCAAGCATAAATCCTGCCACTGAAAAACAAGACACCAGTGTGATCTTGCAGAAGAGAAGACTGAAGCAGAGCTGTGTGTAGAAATTTTTTTTTTTAAATCAGAATTTTATCCTTTTTTATTCCTAGATTGAATTTTGGCTTACAAAAATGGGGATGGTTGTAATATTTGTCCTCTCCAGCTTGGTGGGTGAGTCAGATTATATTTTTAATACCGTACATTCAAGTATTTGAACTTGTTTTATTTAGAAGTAATCATTGACATCATCCATTTATTATATATTTCAGTAATATCAGTTATGTTTTTGAAAGATTAATTATTTCAGCGTGTCATATTTCTACATATCGGTTCAGTATATATGTACTTATGTATTCATTTTTGTTTAACTCTTTTGAGTTCTGCTTCAGTGAACCACATTTCCTGTCAAAACAGATGGCTGTGCTATCATGATGACATTTTTGCTTCAGTCGTTCTGGTTACTTATGCTATACAATTATAGATCATTTGGCATTTTTAAAGCATATTTTAATACTTTGTCAGTTTTGAATATGGGTTGTGAAATTATATGCAGTCATCATTAAATAATCGGAGACCTCAATAACAAATCCTACAACATAACCTGTCTTAACATGCGCTTTCTTCAACAGTGGGTTTTGCTTGGGGTGAGCTGATTTTAGAACCAGACAGACCCTCACTGAGTGTGCCAGTCTCTGAAAATGCTTCACTGGAATGCTGCTATAAATCACCGTCGGGGAGAGTGAATGTCCACTGGATCTATTATAACAAAACTCAGCAGATGTTGTTAGATAAAACAGCTGAATCACAGAAAGATTCCAAATCTGAAAAAATATATTGTGCCCAACTGAACTTCCCTGAAGTAAAGCTGGAGAACCTTGGATTTTACCATTGTCAGCTGAATGATAGTGGCAACACATATTACACACATGGAACCTACCTGCGTGTCTACAGTGAGTGTGTGTGTGTGTGCATGTGTTGTTGTTGGGGCGGGGTGTCACTACTTCATAAACCATAAATCCTGTTATTGTTAATCTGCCCAAAAGCTGTGAAAGTGGCAGCATCCACATATATTCAATTTATTTAATCTTTACATCTTCAGGATTGTTGCATTGCAGTATGCTGCACCATTCATTCACTTTAAATAGCACCAAATTTAGAATTAAATTTCAGTCAATGTGCAAAGGCATTAGTCACACTGAAAGGCCACTTCACACACTAATCTCATTAAAACCAGATGGTAGATGAGGAAACATAAAACTGCCAATCTGAGGGATTATGTGTGCGATAACCTGCATTGTTAACGTGACTTAACAGTACCACCAATTGTATGTTTAACTGTGATCCTTATGCTAAATTTAACCGTTATATAACAAAACTATCAGTGTCATAATAAATCTCCCAGTAAGGCTTTTGAGTAATTATTTTGTTAGCTTGCGTTTTCATGTGCAGGCTAACAAATACGCAGCATTCACGTGTTCACACTTAAAGCAGAAAAAGATAACTCGTGTTTAAAAACCAATACGTGCAACTGCTAATTTGTTTGTTTGACCTCTGAACCCTTTCTGCATTCCTAGAGCCAATGAAGAAGACCATAAACCTGAGAGAAACCACCAAAAACAAGATCCTGATAGCTGAGGGATTCTTACTGTTACTGTGTGTGATGCTGCCTTCTGCCATTCTTCTGTTCAAGGTCGTTGCATTATTATACAATGATCAGCAGCACTACTGTTGAAGCTATGCTTAATTTCAAGCATTTTCCCAAAAGAGCATTACTTTTACTTTATTATTCATGCATTTAAAAGTAATGGCAGAGCTGTGCGACTCTGGCATGGATTTGTTTTTCTTCCTTCTCTGTCAACAATGGGAATTTGCAACATTTGACTGATTTATTACTTTTGGTTTGCCCTACAGTCAAAGAAGCTTAATGAACTGGAGAAAAAGAAAGCAAAGAAAGAAGAGGAAAATATATATCAGGTCAACATTACATATTCTCAATCTCTTTCCATTACACAAGGCAAAGCAGGAAAGCAGGAGCTAAGAAATGAACACCATTTCTAGTTGTTGTTGATGTGTATATCTTTCACTGATAATAGCCTTTGCATGATTTCCTTTTTGCATTTTCTCAAAAACCAGGGGCTAAATCTGGATGACTGTTGTGCAACATACGATCAGATTGAACGCTCCCAAGCACAGGGCCCGTACCAGGATGTGGGCAACATTAAGGAAGAAGAGGAAGAAATCCAGCTGGAGAAACCATAAAACAAAGTGAATAACAGACAGTTACGAGTGTTACATGTAAATAGCAGGCTTCTTACAACACGCTCTGATTTCAGAGTTTTGTTCTCTGAAGTTTTTTATTTTTTAAGATTTTATCTGTATTTGTCAAAACAATCATAACACAATATCCACTGGTCTGCAACCAGGATTTTAGAAATACTTCCTTATCAACATATCAACTATAAACTTTTTTTCAGTTTTTTTATGATGTTTTTAAATATACTCCTTTACATTTTTAAATATATGTAGGTGTTTTGCTTTAGCTTTTTTATTCTAATTTTGCACACAGATTCCAGAAAAAAAATGACGGGTCAGACTGGTTACGTATGTACCCCAGGTTGCGTTGTCAGCTTTTTAAATATTCATTGACGTGCATCTGCTACAATTATGTGTTTTTTGCTATTTCTGTGAGTGCTGTAATAATAAAATAATATTTAAAAAATCCATCAAATCTCTCTGTAAATTGTCTGAGTAATACAATTGCCCTTTGTGTGCAGTGAATAGGATAGGATTGTTTCTTTTAGGGGGTTGCACAATAAAGAGAGTAGGGCGGCACTTACGAAATTTTGATTTGTCCTGATTGGTTACTAAACAGAAGTAGGTTTTCATTGGCTTACATTTCTTGCGCGGGCGTGGTCTCATGGCTTCTCAGGTAGAAATGTGAGAGGCGGTGCATAAACAGAGTGGGCGAATATGGCGTCCAGCAAGAAGGGTAGTGGGACTAGCAGACTGGAAAAAGGTGTGAATGGAAGGCGCTCGTCCAAACACAAAGAGGGTCCACTGGGTGAGGTTTTTTTTTTTTTTTAATTTGGTGTACCTACTACGCTCCCTCTGTGGCTTGTCCCTTTAATAACACCCCCGCCCCCCAATTTGTACGCTGTGTCCTCCTGCTAACGTTCGTTAGCGGCTAAGTTAGCTGTCCTTTGGTAGCTGCCGCTAGGTCTGTTTTAGCAGTAAAAGTCTCGTGATTCTTGTATGACAGAAAGAGGCGCTGAGTTAACATGTGTGAGCTGTTGGTGAAATAATTGTCAAGACAAACTCTGACACTCTGTTGCTGGCATGTCTCTAGTTAGAGCATCCTTTAGACGTAGAAGCCGCCTGCACACTGTTAGTAGTCATTGTAACGTTAGCAGCTAGGTTATCTATGTAATAGACTTTAATTAACGGGACACATACTGTATGTAGCACGTGCTCGTATTTATGTTCACTTGTCACTTTTCGTGACTCTAGCGTCGACCGCTGACACCGACCGGACCCACCTGAACAGGTACGCCAAAAACAACCACTAGAGGAGAAGACTAGATTAACCAGATTAAAGCTGCGAGCGTAACACATGCACACAAAGGGGGAGTTTATAGTTGTACTGCCCTGTGCACTAATCGATTAAGGTGGACTGATGGTGACGCTGTCACTAGTTCGACCGGTGTGACGCAAGAGCAGGGTGACACATGGTGACTAACAGCAAGTCTCTGAAAGGCGGTGGCAGACTTTCAAAGCACGCTGCTCGTAGGGACTGTGGACGTGCTATTATTACTAAACACACTCTCGATTTTGCTCTGTTCGTCTGGTAACTAGTCTTCTGTCTCATTGTTTCTAAGAACAGTCCAGGCCACCACGTTCAAAAGGCCATATTTCTGACCGCAGTCTGAATCTTATCTTTGTCTTTGCTATCTAAACAAATGGCATTGTGTGTTGTAAGCACTTATAACTGGATAGGAAACGCTTCCCTAATCTTACTTGTTATGTAAATTTCCTAACATGCTCAGGTTTTATCATCAGACTTATAATTTTCTTTTCCTATAATGCTATGATGTTATAAAACTTACGTGAACCTATTTATGTAAAGGGTGTGGAGGCTCATTGTTGCAAGTTTCCTGTTGTTGAGTTTGGACTTGTGTGCGTGTGAAGGTGCTCTGTTTGGTAGAAAGGTCAAAACTTCGTTCTCATTATACTACTGGGCTCCTGCTGTGCGCTCTTCTGTTTTGCCTTTGCCCTGGACAAAGATGTCTTTCTATAGATTTAATTCTTTGAGTATGACACATGATGTGGCAACTGTCACATCATATGTAAAGAGACCATCTTTCAGAGGTTGTGCTGTGATGGAGGGTGCCTTTGAAAAACAGCCAATTTTTATGTGCTTGGGACTATAATTACCCACTTTTCTACAGCATGGGTCTGTTTAGGCTTGATAAAGTGGGGAAACAAACACCAACGAGTTAGAGAAGGCTTAGACAAGATCAGTACAGTAAGTCAAACTGGCATTGAGAAGATACTTCAATATAACAACTTCGGTAGTGTTTTCTGAGTGGAAGGAATTTCAAGTGAGAATTTATAGTCAAGACAAAAGGAAAGCTCTTAAGTTTATTTATTCACTGCAGTCACCTGACATTTGGAAAAGCACAGGTGTTACAAGCAATGACAAGAGTTCCCATGGGGCAGTGAGCCGGTCCTCACAGTCAGTCCAAATCCAGATGGAATGAGAAACATTCATTTTATTATTTACATCTGTTTCTCATTATAAAATGTTTTTATATCTCCTGAAAATTAACATAAAAATAAACATCCGTCTGTCCATTTTCTTAACTGAATCAGAATCGTGTTTATTGGCCAAATATATGTGCAGACACATACAGGGAAACTGCTTAAGAAAATGAGAAGAGCCCTGTATTACAAAGTCAGTTCAATGTACCAAGGTATTTTTTTTTTTTTGTCATCATCTGGATTCACTTGCTCTACCCTGGTAACAATAAAAGCAATACAATTGTTTTAGATTTTCAGCAAAGAGGGGAAAAAAAAACAATCAAGGAATAATGTTGTGACTAAGAATCTCTGTTTCTTAGTAATGCTCATCAGGGACATAAAATTAAAAAAAACAAAACAAAAAAACCCCAAAACCAAAATATTAGATGCTTTTTAAAAACAAAACTTAAACCCCTCCTAGTGTCTGTGCCCAAAGGTCTGAGTGATGTTCCTGGAATGGTGACACCATTTTTCCAGAGAAGGTCAGTAGGTGGTGATTTCATATCTGTCGTTTTCTAATCTGAAACTTAACCTGTACTTATGCCGAAATGTATTCTGCTCAGGAGGTTAAGTTAGGCAGTTCATGCTCATACTCTCACTTAAGGCCAGTTTAGAAGCACCAATTTCAACAATATCTTTGGACTGGGAGAGAGATGCAGGCACTGGGAGAGAATGCAGCGGAGCCTTTTGTTCTGCTGCACAGTAGTGTGTGTGTGTGTGTGTGTGTGTGTGTGTGTGTGTGTGTGTGTGTGTGTGTGTGTGTGTGTGTGAGTGTAAAAGTTTGTTTATCTCAGTATTTGTATAAGTAGGTGAAGGTTCATGACTCCATTCACTGAGTTATGAAACTGTCATCTGTGATATCAGTCAAAAAGTTCTCACTGAGGTCATGTTTTCCGAAAGGAAAATATCCTTCAAATCATGTTTTCACCATCTGTTTTTGGGTGTTCACGTGCTGTCCATGTCCTGCATTCATCCCTGAACATTAGTGTTTCTCAAGAGTTGGTGCAAACTGCATGTTTCTGATGCTTAAATTAATACGAATGTATTAAAGGCACCTCAAATACTCAAAACTCTAACACATGGGGTCACAACACTAAAGTGTTATTGGCACTTTAGGTGTAATGCATATGAGTTAGACTAATGCTGGTGCTAAGTGGTGGAAGGTTTAGTTAATTAATCATAATGTTTTGATAATTTAACAATTTTAAAGTGAATTTTGTTGGGGTAACCATTTGTGAAGGTAGTTTTGTGTAGGGTTTTTTTTTATGTAGTTTTTCCTAAAAAGTCTAACTGTTAGTTCTTGGTAACAAGTAAACTTTGTTCTATTTTATTTAAATATTTAATATTAAAAACCAAACAAACATTTTAACAGTTAATATATTGCTATCATATCATAATCTTATGGTTGTAGTTTGCCAATTAAGTTTAAGGTCACAGGGAGTTCCAAGCTGATCTGCCAATAGCAAAATAGCCTCGAGTTACAGGGAGAAAGTTAACTGGGCAAGGGTCGTCCTTGCTGTCCGTCCTTTTAAAAGAGGCATGGTTAGGATCAACAGAACACAGGGAAGAGCAGCATATTGCTTCTTGTTACAACGTCTGAGAGGTAAAGAGATACATCACAAAGACAAGCGAGCAAGACAACAGAGCTGGAAATCACTTTCTCTTTCCTTTAGACAACACCAGCATCTATTTTTCTTTCTCTCTCATTCTCTCCTTTTTTCCCTCCATGCTCTCATTGTGGAAGAGAGGACACAGACATGGACAGAGCCTTGAACTCAGATGCTGGTAAACACTTTCACTTTTTTCTCTTTAAGCTATTCAGTTTTGATTTTTGTTTTTTTGTTTTTTTTACTACTTCATCCTGTCAGTTGTATGTTATGCCAGTGGCAGTCAGCAGGTATTTTTATGGATGCTAAATTCACACTGTCTTTGGGCCCCACAGGGAACATTATATGTCTGTAATGTTGTTGGTGTTGGTTGTTGTACATGACTTATTAATGCTGACTCTCATCCATCTTTAATGTGGAGAGACCAGGTACAGCTTAATGGTTGCAGTGGCCACTTGTTTTACAAAAATATGGAAAACAAGGCATGTTGAGACATTTTCAGTATTGACATACTAGCTAGAGGAAGCCTGGAGCATTTGTGAATGCATACAAAGCGGATGTGATAAGGACAGTAGGTGAGTCATGTCTGATGGTATATTTACCATCTGTAAATGTACCGTTCCTGTAATGTTATCAGCTTGTGTGGGTGCATGTGTTTCATTATGGAAAATCCTGGCAAGATGACAAGATTATATGCCTGTGGAGAAGTTTTATCAATGCAAAACTTTATCACAACTTTGCACGACGGTTTCACAAAACATCACAAGTTTGTAGTTGAGTCTAGCTGAAGATGAATGTGGTTTTATGCATGGTGTAATGTACCATTGTTTACGCCAACACATGGGTTGAATGCCAGCATTTGACAGGTGTTTAAATGCTTTGCAAGATACTTTCTAGTAACAGCTATCCTTTTCCCTCTGTTCTAGGCATTATCATTTGTCAAACAAAGGTGAAGTCTTTATTGGATCATTGTATGTTTGAACTCTTAATAAGATGGTACTGGTTTGCCTAACTTTGTTCATTTGCATTTCATTTGCGTGTAATTTGGTCCCTGCAGTTAGATAGGGTTGTAATGTCTCCTGGCTTAATTTTCATTAAACAAGTTTCAGAGCAGCTTATGCTTATCCAAGGGTTCATAAAGTTCAGGCCCTTTCAACATCAAGCTTATTGGCATGCTCAGATGAGAGAGTTGCACCGCCGGCTCTAATTAGGCAATGTAATTTTAATATTGGGTTTGTGCCCAAACTGGTTTGACTGCATTAGCATTGCTTTTGGGTGATTACTTGACTAGCACCACTCACTGTATCACTTTAGGTCACACTGCTGTGAATGTGTTTATGCAGAAAGATAAAAGTATATTTATAGATGTTCTTTGTTTGTGTCCTTTGGTACTTCATTCTGATGTCATTGTACATTACATGACTGCTTCCTGTGTTGTCAGGCTCTGAACGTTTGCAGTCCACACATAATCCACTAGCTCTTGGTCAAATCCTGAAATTGAGCAAGAGTTGTATAGATCTGCAGGTAGCTGTTGAGTTGTTTTGAGTCTTAGTCTAGGTTTACTTCATTGATCTTTACCAGGAATATGAGTAAGTAATGCTTGTGTAACATGTCAGGGTGAGTGGGACATTGAAACTCTGGAAAACATCCACCAAATAAATGTAAATCGCCATTGTTTTCCTTTGTCTGATACACCTGGGCTTGCTTGCAAACATGGACGAGTCAATCTGAGAAGCTGTCAATATTGAGACAAATCTAAAAAAGTGAGAGAAGTCCTACCAGTCTACAAACCTAAAAAGTATTGATGTTTAAGGAGTTTAAGTAGTTGTCCATATTTCTAAATGATAAACTCGTGGTTCATTGAGTTTGAGCAGCACAACGTTTCAGAATCCCCAGAAATCATGTGATGATATTAGACCACAAAAAGTATTCCTTTCACATGGCTGAACTGGTTGGAAATTTGCCCTGAAGCTGTCCTTCAGGGCAAATGTCCTATTTATTAAAAAAAAAAAAAAAAAATGACAAAGGATGAACTGAAGCTCTGCCATCACGTAATGTCGCATACTGCTGTTTCTGATGTCATTTAAAAAAAAAAAAAAAAAAAAAAAAAAAAGGAAATTTGCCCTGAAGCTGCTTCATTAAGCTTTGGATGAATAAACAGAACTATTTTAAGCTGAAATTTTTAAAAAAGAAACCCTTTTCCCACTGCAATGCTGTCCTGTTTAGTTCAGTGATTTTTGGTTCCACATTTGTTTTGGTCTTTCTGTATTCCCCAGGGTCAATAAATGCAGAAACTAACATTGCTCACATAAATCACATAAATTCAGAGGGTTTTGTGTTTGTAGAGAAACGTTTTCTGCTTTTGACAAAAGCAAGTTAAAACAGACACAACTGAGTGGACAGTGGACATAATATCACAGCACATAATGACTGTTTGCTGATTTGGAAAACAAACAAGTCTCAGCTCTGTAAAATGTGGACTTGGAATTAGGTGTATTCAGATGATGCATATTTTAAAACAATCAAGGAAGATCTGCTTGATGTAATTAAATCATTTATTACTAAGTGTACAACAGTTACAAAAGTTGATTCTTCAGAGGCTCTCTTCTAGGATATGAACAAATTGTTGTTTGTGTGTGTTTGTTTGTTTTGTTTTTGGGGTTTTTCTTTGTCAGAGTAGGGGAGTGAGAAGCAGATGCCAGTCAGGAAAATGAGCGTGTGCGCGTGTGCGTGCGTGCTATAAGTTGTCTGGCTGATAAATGTCTCTTTGCAGATATCAGGGGGACGTGATTCCTCCCAGCAGTCTGAAATTGCCTCTCCTATTACTCTTCCTGAATGGCAGAGAATAGCAGAATAATTGTGCGATTAGGGCTCCATTATTTCTTTGACCCTTGAAACAATATTTCTCTCTGTTATCTGTTCACTTTTCAGCATGCAGAGCCTACTCCTGCTTCCCAATCAATTATGTCTCTTTGGGCATTGTTTTACCAGAGTTATTTATCTGCATTTGTTCTGTATTGCTTTTTCAAAGTTGAAAATGTAAAATCCAAAGTTAAAGGATTGAGGCTAATTCTTAGAGTTGTCATTTAATTTAGCATCACTTAAGTGGTGATAATTTACTCTACGAACTGATTACTATCGACATATTGCCATACTAATGAAAATCTATTAAATCAAGAAACAACAAAAAAACCTGTTTCCATTTCTCCCATAGTTTCTCGTCTTTTTTTTTTTTTGTTGTTGTTTTGTTTTGAATTGAATTGAACTTTTCTGCGTGTCCAATGCCCCTTCTTTTCTTTCCTCTTTCTCAGCATGCCAGAAACCTTATACAAGTACCAGCTAGTTCCCAGAGATGTTATGGAAACTCTGATCTCAAGTGACTCAGTAGGAGAACGCCATCCTACAGTGATAATCCAACAGGGCAAAAGTGCTACATCTTTGTTATTATTGTTTTTTGTTTTTAATTTCACTAGAGAGGTGGGCACACTTAATAAACACAGTCTGCTGATGGTTGTCTACTGTATACCTCCCTTTGGGATTCGTATGCAAGTTTGTTTATGTGTTTTTGTCAGTGTATGACTAATCTGTGTTTGTTTCCCAGCAGCATGATACCAGATCTTGGTGGATTTTTGGTGTGCAGCTTTGGTTTACATCATTTAATTTCAAGCCTCGCTTAACACGTTTCAGTTCATGAGATTCCATACATCAGGATGTAGGGGCTCAGTTAATAAGACTAAGAACATTTTGTAGGATATATCTAAAAATATCCCACTTGGTACAGTTTCTACATGCTGATTACAGCTGTGGGTGTGGTGCAGAATATTGATCAGGGTGCTACTTTTTATGGTAGTTGGAGCAGATGCCAGCTTTCAGTCAGGTTTTTAGAAACGCAGCATATAAGAATACATTTGGGATTAGAAGGATAGTGGTATTAGTAACAACAATGTTACTAATAACTAGTAACAACAATGTTACTAATAACAGGAACTGCAAATTATTGCGATTACACCCCTAAATCATCAGTTACGTGCCTACAAGTGAAAAGAGACATTCCCCAGTGGAATACATACTCATGTTAAAAGAATGTTGTTATTCTTACCCACAGTAAATCTGATTCTTTCATTGTTTCATTCGTGGCCTTTTCCTTTTGTTTCACTGCTTTTAGTGATGGATACCAAAGCAGTATTTGCGGCCCTGTACGGTGTGTGCGAAGAAAATGCAGCTTTCTTCTCAGGGGGAGCCAAGGGGTCACAGGGTGATGCTGCACGGCGGCTGGTGGAGGCCATGAAGCAGATTCAGGAGCACGCTCGCAATCTGGAACCTGTTATTTCTGGCTTTGCTAATGTTTACCATCACTTTGATTTTGATCCACATATACCAGCTAATGGCTATCGCTCCCTGGTCAAGGTAGGCTTTCTGATGTTTTAAGGTCTTTTTGCGTGTATAAATGAACTCTTGGATGTGTGTTTTGTTTTGTTTTTATTTAATCTCTGTGCAGCTTGGAGAAATGGTACCTCTTCTGCAATACATTCTTATCAATATTCTTTCCACACTGTGAGAAACTATTCACAGCACCTCTTTGCTTGAATATCACTTTGTTTCAAGGTCAGTCCATTTGTTTTACAGATTGATTTTATGTTACAAAGTGGGCAAGATAAATTCCTCCAGCTGCGAATATCTGCCTCTACTGTATCCACTGTACTTTATCTTGTACAGTTATTGATGAAACATCATGACCTTCGGTTACTGCAGCCCACCACAACAGAATGAGTCTAGTAGAGCAGCAAATGAATCCTGTTCTGTTTTCTGGCTTCTCTGTTTCCACATTTATAATCCTTCTCATTCCAGCAGTACCACTCTTGCTAATCTGTAACACCCAGTGAAGCAGGAAGTTTTTTACATGTTCTCATTTAGCCATGCTTTCACACATCCTCTCCTTTCCCTTTAGGCTTACCACACTAATCTTAATCACAACTTAAGCACACCCAGAAGACTTGTCTCTTTAATGAGTGCACAAATGGAGATTTTAGGTTTTGTTTTTTGTTCTTTCAAATAATGCGTATTGCTGTGTATCTTCATTTCAAGAATAAATATAATTCTATAAAATTGTATCCCTTTAACACCTAGTAATATAATGTTTCCTAATACTTATATTAGTACTTAATAAAGTTTTTAAGGTTCGTGTAATGTGATTTAGAATTTGCTGAATGTCAAAGTAAACTTTATTGTGTGGCGGATGTTTTCTAATTTTAGGTACCGGTATTTTATTGTCACTTTTTTTTATTTTCTAGGTTGTGCGTTGCTGCCTTCTCCACATCATCCACAAGGGCCACTACATCACAGCCAACCGCCGCAGCATCTTCTTCCGAGCAGCACATAATGCAGGGGAAATGGAGGCGTACTGTAATGCTCTGTGCCAGCTGCGTGCCCTGCTTTACCTGGCTCAGCGCATGCTACATGACAACAGCCACGGCAATTTGTTTTTCCAGGATGAAAGCGGGCTCAGCGAAAGTTTTGTCCGTGAATATGCATCCATGCACAAGGGTTGCTTCTATGGCCGTTGTCTGGGCTTTCAGGTGAGATGAGCTGTTTTAGCAGTCATATGATGTGACAAGGATAAGCACTGGGAACTGTGGAGTGGTGAGAGTAAGAAAACGTGTAAAACTCTTATAACAGTATAGATGAGCAGCACTACTCATAGCTACAGTTCTGGTAAAGGTTATATACATTTTTCATTCATCAAATTTTTCATATTGCATTCTACACCTTTAACTTTTTTATATTTTGTGTTGTGTTAGGACTAGTTAGTTGCGGAATAGAGGTCTCAAAGATTTCTATAGTAATTTGTAAAGTATTCTTTAGTTTTGTAAAAGAAAGAACTTGTTTATGTTTGAGGCAACTGGCCTGTTACCTGGTCTGTGTATATTCCCCTGCTTTTATTTTAGAAATAGGAATTGACCCTAAAAAGAGATGTTAAGGCTATGAGAAATACAGAACGACGATCTGGTCATCTTTACAGCAGTTCCCATTTTTCTCAGTTGAGCTTAACAAGGGAGGCTGAACTCTCACAGCACAGAGGTCAAAAGCAAACTAAAGGGAAAAAATGATGAAGCTCCCTTTGAGTCTATTTTCTATCAATTTGTAATCTCTTACAATTCTGATATTATGAGATCTTCTCATTCTTTTTTTCACTTTCTTTTGTAGTGATTCTAGTCACATTTGTGTTCTATTTCTTATGTTTAAATGTGTGGATAGTGGACTGGAATTGAAATTATTTTCTCTGTTTTTGTACATGCCTTCTCCCCTCTAGTTCACTCCAGCCATTCGCCCCTTTCTTCAGACCATCGCTATCGGCCTTGTGGCCTTTGGAGAAAACTACAAGCGGCATCAGTCAGGAATAGGTCAGCAACATCTTGTCTGCATCTGCACCCTCTCATCATCCAGCCAGATCGTTTTCATTCATAGATCGTACTCATCCAGCCCCACACCTCTTCTACATTGCTCCCTTGCCCCTGACTGTGTAACTTTTGATGTTGTGTTTGGATTGTAGATGCTCTTTCATCCCTTGGAATCTTGAGGGCTTGCTGCTGTGCTTCTTTTATATTTCAGAATGTTTTGAACATGCACATAGTTATGTACAGAGGCAGCAAGAGAAGAACATGCACTGTGATAGACACACATGTATTGTGCATGTGTGTACACAGACAGAAAACTATTTAACATTCAGTAAAGAATTATCCATTTCTCATGGTTTCTTGTGCTCTCTGCTGCACCACAGTGGAAGCAGGAGGTATTGCACCATATGGTGAGTGTGCTAGACCACCACCCCTTTTATAATATTCCTCTGTAGTGGTCTGTATAACTGTGTGAAGAAACTTATTTTATTCTAAAGCTCTTACTCTGCCAAATTGTTCTGCATTTAGCACTGTAAGCTACATTAGCATTCCTGTGCCTGTATATCATCATGATAAAAGGCCTTTCCTTACTGCCCATCCTTGACCCATAATCGTGGGCAGTAAATAAACCGCTGAAAGCAAGAGAAGATTGATAATACAATTGAGTCCTTGTGTGGCTTACCATGAGCCCAGTACAGTAGACTTAAAAATCCCTGTGGCAAAAATGACTATAGTGTTTTGACTATGTAAAAGCCAATTTCACCCTTCTGTTTTTTTTTTTTTGTTTTTTTTCTCCCCTGCTAGGGACCAGACACTTGAAACTTTAATGTTCATTCCCTCCTCCACTTGTTCCTGCTCTTTGTCTGTGTGTTAAATGTGGCTCCCTTACCTGTTTTTTATTTATTTATTTTTTTTTAAATCTTTTGTCCTTGCTATTTAGTTTCTGTTCCATTTTTAACCCATCATTATCATAATATGCATTCCTCTTTTTTTTTTTTTTTTTTTTTTTTTTTTTTTTTTTCCCATCGCCTTATCTCGGTCTCCTCCTCATCATATATGCTTCTCCCTACTTTTTTCAGGGGTAGCAGCCAGCTCTTTCTTTACCTCAGGAAAGTATGCCATTGACCCCGAGTTGAGGGGGACTGAATTTGAGCGCATCACCCAGAACCTGGATGTCCATTTCTGGAAGACATTCTGGAACATCACTGAAACTGAAGTCCTGTCTGTGAGTAGACTGTTAATGTTTTTTGTGTCTGTCTGTTGACAAACACACAGAGACACCCGCTCTTGGACATCTGTAATTGAGAAGAGTTATCTTTGCTAACTCATGTACCAGGATCTGCACAGTGCTGTTTTTAATTTCGACGCAGTATCAGGGATACTTTGCTTTCCTCTGGTAATGGTACCTTTCTATCATTATGCATTTCACCTACAGGCTGTTAGTAATAATAGAGTGGAATTCAATTTATTCAATGGGGTTCATGATTTATTCATTCAGTTTCTCTTTCCCTCCAGTGGCCTGCCTCACTCTGAAACTTGGACTTTTTTTTTTTTTTCCCCTCATCTTTCTTTGACTTGTTTTCTCACTAAATGTCTGGGGTTTGTTTTTTTTTTGTTTTTTTTTTTTTCTTTTTCTTTCTGTCTGTCTCTTTTACCACAGAGTCTCGCCAGTATGACATCCACTCAAGTCAAGGTAAACCGAGCTCTTTCTGTGCCTCCTGCGACCTTTGACCTTCCCTTGGCGGCCAACCACAGAGCATCAGTAACTATAGCTCCACCATCAGCGCACATCGGCACTGCTCCTGTTCAGATGAGACTCATTTCTTATGATCTGCGTGAAGGACAGGTACTTGAATCTTTATTCAGTCCATACTATAGTGGCATACTTGAAAATTCAATAAAATCTTTATAATCTCAAACTCTCTGCAAAAGTTTATGGAGCTTTTAAAGACTAATGCTGGCACTTGCTGTACACTTGTCTCTATGTCATTGTTATGTTGAGTTCTAATCTCATTCTGGATGACTGCCAGAGATGGGATTGTAATACGTTAATACGGTAATGTGCTTTTCATGCCTGCGTAGTAGGTTGAGACATAACAACAAAGTCAAACTTGTGATCTGAATGACATAAACAACCTGATGAAAGACCCTGGCGCTGATCTGATTATTCTCAAAAAGATTTTAAGTAGGGTTGTAACAGGTCTGAAACTGCTAAGGATACACTGCAGGCACTGCCAGTTAGCATCTGACTTAAGGGCTTCATCTGGAAGCAAGGGAGGCATCAGTCGCTGGTGTTTGATCTAAACCTTGGTGGGCCTGCACACAGCCTTGGTCTGGCTAGCATTTGTGAAGTCTGTTAAAGAAAAACATATAAGGGGAACCTTCCTAACTCACAAGGACACCACCAAGGCAAAAGAATATAGAAAAGTGCAGCTACAAATTTAAATTGTTAAATTGCTTTTAGCATGTACAGCACTTTGTGAACTCTGGTTTTATGTTAAAGTGCTTTATAAATAAAGGTGGTATGGTATTGTCCTTGTGTTGCCCACAATCCACATATGTCTCCATGGTAGAGGTTAAATGTCAGAGAAGTGGTTAGTTATTAGCTGGAGAAGACTGACAGATTCTTTGCTATAGTTCAACATAGTCACAATAACAAAGAACAGTACAACAAAACTAGTAGTCAGAATTTAAAAAAGCAAAAGATACAACGGCGTGAAGCAGTAATCTACCTGTACAATGATTGGAGGTGCAGCGTGGTTTGCAAAGTGTGCCCCTTGAGGAAGTGAACTACTGAAACTCCTGTTAATTGATATTTATACAAAGCCGTTTGTTGAAATGAACTCTTGTCTATGCTCACTCTGGGCTAAAAGGTAGCTAAGACTTGCAGGTTACAAGACAACTGGCATACGCAGTAAAGCACTGACAGCCATTTATCCATCCATTTTCTGCTGCTTGTCCAGATCACGGGGAGCAGCCATAGCAGAGATGCTCAGACCCCTTCTCCCCAGCCACTGGCTTCAACTGCTTTGGAATCACCACTGAAACCTTCACAGGCCCAACATAATCTATCCAGCAGCTGACCCAGAAGGCAACTGGGAAGCATCATAGACTGATGTCCAGACCACTTTATCTAGCTTCTTTTAATGCCAAGCAGTATCTGCTCTTCTCTGAGCCCCTCTTGAATGCCTTAAGCTTCCCACTGTGTCTCTAAGGCTAATCTCAGGCTCCCCACCACTTGTAGGCACAATTTTATTCTTTCTGTAATTACCCACAGCTTGTAGCTGTAGGCTATGTAGCCATCTTTGCCTTTGCACTCAGTTCTCTTGATCACTTCAGTGCAGTGTCTGCATCACTGTAGGAGCTGCACCAATTCTTTGTCAATCTTTGACAACCAGTGACAACAAATACAACCTGAGCACTTAGACAAGAAGATAAGTAGAACGCCAGTGCTGGGTGCTAGGCCAGTCCACAGGTTGTTTGTGTCAACCAGATGACACCTGCATCTTTCTTGGTATTATCTGTGTGTGTGATGCATATTTAAGTAGCCAATTCTGGTGGTTAGGAAAGTGTACTGAAATAGGTTAGTTTTCCTCCATATGTTTTTGCTGACCTTGCATATATCAGACATTTAAAAAAAAAAAAAAAAAAAAATCTTTCAGTGAACAATTCAACAATATTTGTTGGCATATGTGGCATTTTCCTTGTTTCTTGTTTAAACAGCAGCTTGAAATCATCATCTTATTCTGCTTAATTCTCACACACACACACACACTGTCATTACTTTCTTTCTTTCTTTCTTTCTTTCTTTCCCCTTTGCCTCCCTTTTTCTCTTGGGAGACTCCCCCTTTATCCGAGCTGCTCTTGTAGCCTGGCAGTTAACCAGACATACAATTTCTCACATTGATCATCCAACAAACAACAGTCCTTTTTATGTCACAAAACACAAGCCTGCATCAGTCGAAACACTTTCTTAGCCTCCGTCCTTGTTTCTGTTAATTAATGGGAATTAGTATGTGTTCCTGCAGCCAAGCAAGGTTGTCAGCAAGCTGCTGCAGAACAACTGGTTAATCCACTTCTCAAAGGAACCCTGTTGCTAACATTAGAAAATTTATCAGCAATAAGACACTGTTTGGAACCACAGACACTGTGAATACTAGACCCAAATAGGAGATCTTGATTATTTGTCTTTCTGTTCATCTTCTAAGTTATTCGTTCTCCTAATAATGTTTTTTTTTTTTTTTTTTTTTTTTTTTTTTTTTTTTTTTTTTATATATATAAATCTCACTCTCTCAGGACAGTGAAACACTGCTGTCTCTGTCCCGCTCCGAGGGGGGTGCTATCTCTCTTTCCCTGGGGCTGAAGACCAAGCGCCTCCCCTCTTCTCCATGTCTCCTGATCCATTTCCATGGTGGAGGCTTTGTGGCACAGACCTCAAAGTCTCATGAGGTGAGAAACTACTGTTCTACTGAAGTTAGCTCAGTTTCAGAAGTGTTTTATTTTGACTAGAGATTCATTATGATTACCTCTGTCTTGCATGATAAAGCTGGTTAGATTCAATGGACTGCTTTTCCTTGTATTTAATGGAGGTTTGTATAGGACAGTATTGATGTGTTTGTAAGATTTTATAATAGAACACAGACCAAGAAAACGTGGCACTTACCTGTCAAAGCACTAACAACAATACACCTCTAGCATTAGATGCCAAGTTCAGGTTTTGAGCCTCTATCACCAAAGCTGTCATCCAGCTAATTTCATCCTCTCATCCCTTCAATCATGTTTTCTCAGACTAATTGTAATGAAAACCCAACTAATTAAAGTGTTGATGAGACAGACACTAGTTGACAGCAGAGGAGAAGAGGGGTTACCAGTCTGAGTCTCTTCCCCTGTCAATAGTGTGACATGGATTGAGAATTTAGACTAATTATTTTTATAATTATCCCCTGAAAACTTAACAGAGACTCTCTGACCTTACTCTGTGGCTTACTTACTGGTAAGGTGCTTGCAGAGCTGACCCTTGTCTGTCATTGCTTTCTGTCATCTAATTCATCCTCACTCCTTTTTGTTCTCATAAAGGAGGAACTTGTATCCTAGATTTAATTTCTGGATCACTGTGCTAGAAAAAAGAAGCACACAGACACTAGCCTTGTATATTATTACTATGTAAAAAACCCTTAAAGTCTTTTTTTTTTTTTTTACCCTTTTGATCATAAGTTTAAATTGGTGGCAGTAAATAAATTTTAACAGGAAGACTGCATATTAGTGTGGTTTGTTGATTTATAAATAGGAAGATTTTTTTTAAAAATATAGTTTGTACCCCTGTACTTTATCCTGTGCTTGTGTGGTCATTATGTGGCATGAAGCTACTTATAGCTGCTTTAAGACAGGGCTCTGTGAAATTGCAAAGGACATTGGCATCCTTGATCTGCAGCTGCATAGCAACCAAAGGATGAGAGGGAGCAATCAGAGAAGGGATGTGTGGGGCTGTCATGTTGAATTAACAGAGAACTGTACAACCCCGCAGAGAAAGATTACCCAGGGCACTAATGGAAGACTTGTCAGACTATCCTTCTCTCTCTTTTTTCTAGGCGCTCGTTTCTTTTTCTTTTCTTATTACATCCTCCTTCTCAATCTTTTTGATATCACAAAATCATTTTTGTTCACTTTGTGTCCTTTTTCTACATCTCAGTTTAGTTGTATTTGGACATCACTTTACTTTCTTTCCCCCTTTTGCCTTTTTGGATCCCTCTACCAAGACCCAGAAATGAGGAATACAAAAATGAAAGATTTTATGATGGAGTGGAGATGAGCATTTTTGCCTTCAGTAGCTCATTTAACCTCTTCTGGATCCTGTATCTCCCATCATATGGGTGAGATGAACAGTTCAACCTCAGATGAAGAAGCCTGTGGTGGTCTCAGTGCATAATGATGCTGATATCACAGGAATAAATGTACTTAGAGTCTATGTATTTAGTAACTTGGGCACAAACCCACATTCAGTAAATGTTGAGGTATTTGCAGATTAACTGCTATTTCTGTCGAAGAATCAGTAGGACAGCAGCGCCTCTTAATTCCAGCTTAGAGGATAGATTTGGGACCCTTTAAAATTATGTGTGTGAGAAGAGTTTCCTGAGTCATTTAAATTTATACAGCCTGGTTCCCACCCATTAAAACTCTTGCACACACCTCTTCTCATATTGACTTGTTGTAGACTGCCAGTAATGGCTGTTGTTCTCACTAAGTAGAACGCATATACACCTTGGGAGCAGCTTTACTGATTTGCACAAACTCACATTGCCTTTCCTGCTCAGTGCTCGGACTGCATGCACACACTTATCTGTGTCCTCACACCGAGATTTATCGTGACAGGTAGAGTTTTAAGACATCACAGCTGACTGCTGGAGCTGCTACTTTTCTTTTTGTCATACTACGGTAAATCAATGAGGGATGAGACAGCACATAAACATGTACACACTGTGCTCTTCCTGCCATTGTGAATGGTGATCTGTTGCTTTTACCAACACCTATCACAGCAAACGTATAGGTGTTGGAATTTGATAAAGACAGAAGAGGAAAGTGCGAAAGCTTTGCAAAAGTAATATTGTCAGAACTCATCGTGCCTTTCTCACATTTCAAGGTTACTGCCTAAGCAGAGTAAACACTTAACCTGACTGTAACAATATAAAAAAACGATCAGTATTCTGACAGCAAGTCTGTATCTATGGATTTTCTTTGTATATCCACACCACCTCCTTCTCTTTGTCCTCTCTCTTCATACTTCACCAAATAGGACATGTGGGCACATTTGTTATTGCAGTGCAAAAAGAAGGAAAGGATTTGACTGTGAGGGCAGCGCTCATTCTCCCTTTGTCTAGACAGTAAGCCAGAAAGCAGACAGATGACATCAGAAGAAAGCATAATTTTCATAACTTTTTGTCCTTCTTTTCAAATGTTCCACACAGCAGGCTTTTCTTCAATCACTTCTCTTTTTTATTTCTCTCTCCCTGCCTCTGTGTTTTATTATGGCTGCTTTTGTGTGTCATAAATTTACCAACATAAAAAAAGCATTGTTTTTCCTTTTATAAAGTCATGTCTTTGTATCATTATCTTCTGTTTGAAACAGCCCTATCTAAAGAGTTGGTCCCAGGACCTTGGTGTTCCCATACTGTCAGTGGACTACTCTCTGGCCCCTGAGGCACCCTTCCCACGCGCCCTAGAGGAATGTTTCTATGCCTACTGCTGGGCTTTGAGAAACCACCACCTATTAGGTATATGCATCACACAGCATTGTTTATACTTGAGTATGGCTGTGTATCTCTCTTGTATATTTTCTGTTTCTTCTTTAAAGTCATGGGAATAGTATACAGCAGATTCACAAAGTACTCAAACCCTCTCATATTTTGTTCACTTTATTGTACTAAAGATTTAATTTAAAATGGATAAACAAAGCCATGGAGTCAGCTGGGAGCTTTCTGTAGATCTATGCAGTAAGACTTGAGGCATAAATCAAAGTGAGGGGTACAAAGCAACTTTTAAATCTGAGTGTTCCCAGGAGTCCGGTGTCCTCAATAACTGTGAAATGAAAGAAATTAACTACCAGGAATGTTCCTAGTATTAACTTTGTAGTGACATAGACCTTCAGTGTGATTTGATAGACATATTGGTCTTTGGGCAAAACTCTGAGCCTTATACCTTTCAAACACCAGGCACTGCTCATTACTTGCTAATACTAGCCTATGGTGAGGCATGGTGGTAGCAGCATGGGGTTATGGAGGAACTCTGTGACAGAATAAGCAATAACTTGTCAGAACTGACGAAACGCAGCAATGATTTCAAGCATGGAAAGGCATATTCTGGACCACTCAAGGATCAAAGTATGTCCTAAAGCCCACAGTTAAACCCCGGAGAGTGGAGATACCTCAAGATACAAGTTCATTTTCTTGCAATCCAGTCTGTTGGAGGTTGAGAGGATCCGCAAGGAAGAGTAGATAAACTGCCCAAATCGAGCTTGTATAAGCTGCCAGGGATCTTCTACAAGCTACTGATTTCATGTCTGAATACGTTAAATGGTTTTAAAGGAGATTTGAGTTTTTGATTTCTGGTTTAAAAAAAAAAAAAAAAAAAAAAGAGAAGAAAAAAATCTAAACAAGTTTGTGTTAAAAGTAAAGCTGTCTCTCTGTGTGTGTGTGTGTGTGTGTGTGTGTGTGTGTGTATATTCTACATCTTTGTATGCAGAAGTAACAGTATGTCCCTTAGGCAGATGAAAGAGAAGAAAGTTATTAGAATTACTGAGCAGGCACGTTGAAGGGATAACACCCACCTATTTCAGCGTGAAGGTTTCTGTGGAGTGCTTCTCTAAATCCTCCACTGCGTTCACCAATTGCTTGTACCTCCTGAGAGGATTCATTTATCACTTTGAAAGTGATCATGCTGTATGCTTCTTGCACTTTACTTGCTGTTCAGTGCTATCACACCAGTTGTGATGCTCAGTATTTCGACAGAAAAAAAGAAGCCATCTGGTCGGTTTGGGGTACGCTCGTCCGCTGAAGCACACTGTGTCAAATTAACAGAGATTGCAGTGCAATATGCTACTGCTGTAGTACAAGTCCTCAATATCATGGCTATGAAGTAGATAGGGAAACCCTAGTTACAAGAGCTGCCTATTACCACAATGGTGAACAGAAAAGAGAGTGTTGCTGTTACACTGCCTTTTTTCTTCTTCTTTCATTTCAGTAATGTCATAGTTTTTTTTTGTTTTTTTTCCCTTTAGAAAAGATGTATAAAAAAAGAAGTTCTTGTCCCCTTCATGTTATCTCATTTTTCAAAGTTTTCCCTGTGAATTACTTTTCTTTCTATCCGTCCTTGTACCAGAAGTCTATCATTTTTATTTATTTTTCCTTACAGGGTGGACTGGAGAGAAGGTGTGTCTGGCTGGTGACAGTGCAGGAGGCAATTTATGTGTGACGACATCGATGCGAGCTGCTGCTTTTGGTGTGCGAATGCCAGATGGCATCGTGGCAGCCTATCCAGCTACCCTGCTGACAGCCTACGCATCCCCTTCCCGTCTGCTAACACTCATGGATCCCCTGCTGCCACTCAGTGTGCTCTCTAGGTGTCTCAGTGCCTACGCAGGTAGGTTTGTGTGCATGTGTGTATTTCTGATTTTTACCTGAAGTTGAGATTTAAGTTGAATCCTATTTTTCGTTTCTGTCGAGCACATCTGTCTACTCCTTGTTATACATTACATAAACATATTGGTCAACCACCAGGTGACAGCTTTACTCTACTGGATGTATGATAAATTTTTATTGAAATAAGTTGTCAGGTGGGTAACAAACATTAAAATATAAAAGGTCAAGTTTTCAGCTCAACACACAAACAACTCACACAAAAAAACCTAGAGTTACATCACTATATTCAGGAGGCCAACAACGGCAGGGAGAAATGAGTTCTTAAATCTGCATCTTGGCAGATTAAATCTGCAGCTAGAAGGAAGAAACCTGCACTGTTGAGTAGTGATATCCGATACCAAGTAATATTCAGGGTGGTATCGACGATACTGATCCGATACCGGTACTTTGTACAAAAACTTATTTTATTTATTGTATCTCAAATTATAGCATAATAATGATTATAGAACATCAGATTACTTGTTCTTATCGCTTAATGCAGGGTTTATCATATAGAAATAAAAAAACTGAAGTTGTGGCTATTTGAACACCTTGCCTGCCTGCAGCACTAAAGGACTCCGTGAGAGACGTCTGTCTCGCCCTAGCAGCACCTGTCCCTGTCCTCCTCTTCAGTTCGTCTCAACATACGCTCGTCATATTCTGTGATATGATTTACTCTGAGGTGTTTGACAAGGTTAGTGATGTTGCCACAACCATACATGCCAACCCTCCCGATTTTTCCGGGAGAATCCGGAATTTCAGTGCCCCTCCCGAAAATCTCCCGGCGCCACCATTCTCCCAAATTTCTCTGAATTTTCCACCTGGACAACAAAATTGAAAAACCATATTGCAGAATTCATAGCGCGGCCCAGCCAATTCCAGTCTCCAACAATGACGACAGCTACTTAGTTTTAATATTACTCTTATTTCTCTTTCTGGGTCGCAAAAAAAACGTTTAACATATTTTCAGGTGAGAATGTAGCTGTGTAAACTTCAAATATCTGAGCCAACCGACACATCGTTTTCAAACCCCCGCGGTCTTGCGCTACTCGGGTTAAACATGATATATAAGTCACTTTGATAACTTAAAAATGTTATTGTTTGGCTTTTTCAGTGTTTTATTTGTTCGTGGGTAAATCGGTTAGGCTGAGATTAAAGTTATTCGATTAGATTAAATTAAATGTAACTTTATTAATCCATCGGGTGGGTTCCTCTGGGGTTTTCACACAGCTGAATAAACGTCAAACAGAAAACGATTAAAGAGAAGCGTGAAACGGTCGAGAGTTTACGTCAGCGCCCGGTTATATTTTAGATAGCAAGGAGCAGACGGCCGAGTTTCACTCCACGGAGGGAGCTCGTGACGTGCTACCCGGTTTTCTTTAGGCCGCGAAGGCCGGGTCCTCAGGTGGAAGCAGCCTCTGAATTTGGACACCCCCGCTGTTTCCAGGCCGGTCAATAATAATGGTGACATTTAATGTATTTTATCCGATAAATAAACACTGTAAAATGTATTTATCACCCCCCCCCACCCCAACAGCCCTTTTGAATATCTCTCTAATTCTGAGTTCTCAAGGTTTGCAAGTATGGCCACAACACCTCACTCTTGGAGCACTTTTTTGCCACATGTATCGCAAACTACGTCTCAGCTGTTTGTGGAGATAAAATAAATCCGCACATGACTCCAATTACGCTCAGCCATTGTTGTGAGTGCGCACGCCAGCGGTTGCGAGACATTAATACAGCTGTATTTCGCACATAACTATGAAAGGCAGAAGAGGAAGTAGTTCCTTTGAATGTAGACAATCCGAATGTTATAGTTTCTTTCCACTGTGTTCCTGTTAATGATAAACTACAAATTTACCCTAAATTACTAAAATATCGATATTTTAATGTGAGAATCGATTCTAGAACATAATTGATTGGTACGTTGAAACCAAGCACACCATTGTTTTTTTCTTGTGACATTACCAATGAGTTTGATGTGTTACATGGCCCTCTTCCTATTGGAAAAAAACAAAAGTTGTATCCAAGATGTCCGACTTCTAAATGGTCACCACCCATCTTGAGGAGTTTGCCCCCTCACATATACTAATGTGCCACAAACAGGACTTTAATATCACCAAGTGTGTGTGTGTGTGTGTGTGTGTGTGTGTGTGTGTGTGTGAGAGAGATAAATTTTAGTTTCACAAGGCAGGAGAACTGAGGACAATGAATGACTGCAGGAATTGGCTAACAATTTGTGACAAAGAGATTGGCTATGCTGACTCTCCTTTCAATAACTGAACTAAAACACTCATCATTTTTCTGTTCCTTCCTGCTGTCCACATTGTGTATTGTTGGCTTTGCAAATAATTGTATGGCAGTATTGAACGCACTCTGTCAGCGTTTACTGGACTATTATACCTCTCTTATTATTGCTTTCCTGTCTTCTCTGTTGTTATTCATTTGTGCTTACTGAAGAATAACAAACACTTTTATCCATTTTGTACATTTACTTCCTTCTTTTATGTCTTCTTCTCCAGGCAGTGGGCCACAGACCGAGAAGCAGGTGGAGAAGGTGAGCACGCTGAGCCTGGTGAGGAGAGACACTGCACTTCTGCTGCGAGATTTCCGACAGGGAGCCTCCAACTGGATCCACTCTCTGCTCGATTCTAGCAGAGCTCCAGCCTCCACCAGCACAGCACCAGAGGCACCAACAGAAGCCACAGGTATACAAGTAACTGTTATAGTTGTTAGTTGTCAGGTTGGAACATTAGGTGTGGCTTGAATGTATTTGATAGGCAGTTGCAGTCTGTCCATGTCTTGGTCATCTGCCCCTGCTCAGATATGTGTGGGTGTATATCTCCCACATTCTGTGTTTTCATTGAGCCAATTAATATAAGTGTTCCCCAAGTTCATTTACACCTCTCATGAAAGAGGTCAGTGATATGAGAACTTCTTATGCAGCATCTAACTAATTATTGCTTTAGCCAAACCATTTGTGTAGTACTCCTGTGTCCATATTCATATCAGTTCTCATCTTTGGGATAGCAAAGCATTGACAGTAATTGTTAATTGTAGCCACCGTAAATCTGGTGGCGAATTGTAATTTTCATGGTGTGCCCCTTACCTTGGTGACACCCCCACAGCTGCAAGCCCAGTCTAATGAGAGTATCATTGGTGGGTGTACATTAGTAAAAGGCCATCATGGTGCTGAGATGGTTCATTATTAAAGAGATAGGAGATTGGTAGAGCTTTGTGAGACCAGCTACTAACTGCTGTGTTTTGACAGTTCAGGGCGGGCAGATGCTATCATCGTGTGACAGCACTTTTTGAATTTCCTCCACCTACTTCTCATCTCTTCCAGATATAGCTCAATTTGCATTCTAGGCTTTTAACTATTGGCTGTCAACCAGAGGACATATGATAAGTGGAAACAGTAGATGAAGTGAAAGTGATTGTGTGTCACCAGTGTTATTTTTCATGTGTCCTTCAACTGTGGTTAGTCCAAATGAACTAAATGCCCTCTTCATTCTTAATATGCTCTGATCTGTCAATCCTGTGTCGTTTCTGAAACTTAATTGTACTATATGTTTGTTTCTCATTGGCATTCTTAATTTCAGTTGTGCATTCATCAATATGGTTCCTTCTGTCCTTGCTTCCTAGATGCAGTGAGGAAGAGCATTTCGGAGGCGAACATCTCTTCTCCTCATACAGACCCACCTGTCCCCACGGATCTTTCGGAGTTCCCCAACAGGAAATTATCAGTGAAGAGCCAGACGTGCCAGAACTTGGGATCCTACAGCAATCCCATTCCCAGCAGTGCACCGCTGCTCTCTGAGCGTGCTGTAGGTCATGCTTGAACAGCTTGCTTTCAGCTGATGCTCTTATGCAGAAGAACCTAACAGTATTAAATGGCCAAGATCTGTTTCTTTAATAACACCTGGCTGTTAGTGGGAATCATTGTGAGAATTAAACCTGTCGTTATTTGACAATGGGTAATTTAATGATGATTGTAGCACCACTTTAGTGAAGTGAAATCCCACTAGCCTCTTGTCTTTGATCAGGATATCTCTGCTTTCAGCTTGCTTTAAAAGGATTTGGCACGCAGTTGTAGCCTTTTTAAGAGGTCGAACATTTTTGGGGCATTGAAATATTTTGGCCGTTGATCAAACAATGCTGTCTACCCTGTAGTGATGTGCATGTGTCACTTTGATGAACTCATCCGAGATTGTGTCACCCATCCCTCACAAACAGATTTGGCTTTGAAATGCTGACAGGATATCAAAAGGTTTTGGTTGTGCGAGTACTGGCAAGGTGTTGCAGATTATCCTCATATTTTCTCGCAGGCACACTGGATTAGTGGCTGGCGCAAGCAAAATTAGCAAGCAGAGGTGACGTAAGATATTAAATATGCTTTTCCTTCTGAAATGGGAATCGCTCAGCCAAGAGTCAGGCACTGAGCCAAGATTTTTCCAAGGACAAAGTGGCGTGTGTGTTTACATAACTGTGGCTCATGGCTCATCGCTAGGCAGTGGTGCAAGTTTCAGTCATTATGCAACTGTAATGTTTAGTAAGTTTGGGGAAACCTGCAGTCAGCTTAGATTGAAGAAGTCATTTGGACGAGTGATGAAGCAGTTCTCCCATTGAAAACTGAATCCAGATGGATAGAATAAACTTTATAGGACTTATAAAACCAACTTTTCTTGTAAAAATGTTTTAGCCTTTCTTATTTTTTATTGATATAAAGATATCCTTTGAACTAACCTAATATTTTCTCATCCTTTATGTAGCCAGAAGATGTCAGTTTCTTCTTTGCCAAAGATGAAGATCCCTCAGTGATCACTGACCTGTCTTCAGTGGCCATACCACCCCCTGCTGGAGAGGAGGGCTCACAGCAGGAGCACCCCAGGGAATTTCCTCTTGGGTTTGAGCCACTGCGCTCAGAGCAACTAGCAGAGATGAAGGTGGAGAGCTCTCCAGTGGTCAAGGATCCTTTCTGCTCACCTCTGCTAGCCCCTGACAGCATGCTGAAAGGGCTGCCACCTGTACACATAGTGGTAAGAGGACGTAAACGGTTAATTACTGAAATTACTGGTTCGCAGGTTACTTGTACAAATCTATTGTTTGCGTTACTCATTGTGTGCTAACAGTAGTCTATATTTTATAGCAAAGTGTTTTCTGTGAGAACGTGTGTGTGAGATTCAACTTCAAGTATAAGTTGAGCATTATAAAGGTAGACTGGCAAAAGCACATGCTCCCATGGTAGTGGCTATGGAGTTTTCTGTGGAAGCGCAGCCTCCCTCAGTAGATGGAGTTTAACTGTGTGTCACATAACTGTACATATTTACTGTCTAGTCTTCTGAGAACTTTCTGAAGACTTATTGTTCACTTAAAAGTTGAGACTTGGGGGGCAATGGTGTCATCACTGGCTGGAATTGGAGCTTTTGATTGTATTACACAATCCCTTTCGATGCATTATATACTATACATGGTGCTGCAGAGGCATTAAAGTGTTAACTGACAGCATACCAAAAGATGTACGTGGTTTACAGATATTGAAGTGAAACAGTGTGATGGGAGAGAGAGGGTAGGTTAAAGTTATGTTTTTCCTTTTCTCTTTTCTTATTTTTGTTGTTGTTGGGTTTTTGTTTTGTTTTTTGTTTTTTTTAATTCGCTGGAGTGAGTCAGTGAGAATGTAAAGAAATTGGGGACAAAAGAGACTGAGGATGCTTGGCTTCGTTTTCTTCATCCACTAATTAAGATTCATGACATGTCTGAAGGGAATCCAGATTTGCTTCTCACCATTTCTAACCCTTCTTTTCCTCTCTCTCCCCACCCTCAGGCTTGTGCACTAGACCCCATGCTGGACGACTCTGTAATGTTTGCCAAGCGTTTGAGGAACATAAACCAGCCCGTCACTCTCTGTGTGGTGGACGACTTACCCCATGGCTTTCTCAGCCTATCTCAACTCTCAAGGGAGACGAGGGAGGCTGCCAATGTCTGCGTGGAGCGAATTCGCGCCGTCTTCACACAGGACACACCCCCAGAGCCACGGAAGCACCGCAAGTTGGAACGGACCGACGGGGGTGTGTCAGCATCTTCAGGGGAAACCAGTTCTCTCTTTGTTGGCCCCACTGAGGGAGGAGAGCTAGCTGTCGGGAGAGGGGCTAAAATTGCTGATGGGGAGGGCGCAGTTGCTGTGGCAGCCCAGAATAACACTGATGCTGGTGGCATTGGGGCTTAAATAAGGGTATATAATAAAAAAGGGGGACTGCATTTCACTCGAGGAGAGAAGGAGTAAATGAAAGTCGGACAAATTTAGGCAGCGTAGTGCCTATATGCAAGGCAAAGCATCCTGAAAACAGACAGGGGGTGGGAAATGCAGTCTAGCATATCGCCCAGTGTTTGAGAGACAAAAAAACAGCAGAGGAGGAGCACTGAAATATAACTTCCTCTGCTTTACAATTCCTGCCACTTGTCTGTGCACCATTATACACCAACGCAAATCTGGCAGACAAAGTGAACGCACCCACAAGAGACAGTCATGTTTTAGAATAAAATTATTTAGCAGCTACTTAGATCAAAGACCAGCACTCACCCACACACACACAGCAGTCGTACTTAACAGAGTTGCTGTGAGGCAGCAAAGGCTCGGACATAAAGAGGCACAGACTATTCTCGAGACGAGGCCTGAATGGGTGATTCATATAGGCCGAGGCAGTGATTCGAGGCCCTAATCAGATAGTAGTAGGGACACTATATGCTTCAGTGTGGAGTCACCTCTATCAGAATGGCCATTTGTCCGTTAGGGAGCGACTCTAAATAACACTTAATAGCTCCACATTGTGTTCTCAATTACGCCAGTTTAGCAGTCAATACAGCTCACTTTGTGGATGGTAACTGTGTAGACTCTCTCCAAAATAGAATTACAAAGCTAGAACAACAGCGTGAAACACTTGAAACTGGATAATTGATTCACTTCTTTTCTCATATTTGTTGCAGTTTTAAATCATTTTATGAATTCTATGCAGTAGTATTAGTTTTGTTATTTATATCAGTTTTTATTGCAGTTATGCCAGGCTTAAATGTTCTTTTCTGTTCTATATTATATAATGAACTCTTTTCATTTCTTTCCCCCCATGTTTTTCAGTGTGCTGAATATTTACCTCTGCTTTTGTGTGTGTGTAGCAGCAGCTGTTCTGACATCGCTGGCCTTTCCAATTAAGCTTCTGTTCTACCCTCAGCAATATACAATGATCAGAGTAAATGTAGAACATTACACAGGCACAGAGTGCCCTGCCTTGTGCATTTTTGTAGTGATATAATAATGCTAGTACAAAGACTGGACTGCATTAGTTTGTAGACAAGTACACTTAGGATACATCTTGTAGGTCTTTCAGTGACAATCATTGCTTTGATATTTTAAAATGTTTTTTCTTTTTTTCTTTTTTTTTCCTTTTTTTGTTACAGCAGCAGAAAGTCCAGCTCTCAGCTATCAATACACATTTAAAATTTCACTACAGTGATTTCCTCTCAAGTTGCCCTGGTCACTGACTGTGTGCTACTGTTCACTACTTCTCTGCACAGTAGGGACTGTGTCAAAGTGCCACTTCTCTGTAGCTGTGGGATTTCCTGCCTGACAACTCTTTTTCTTTCTTTCTTTCTTTCTTTTTTTCTTTTTTTTTTTTTTAAATTACAAATTGGAGGCTTTTAGGAAAAACTTAAGCAAAGGAAAGGGATTGCAGAGGTGTGCTGTAAAAGCCATTAAGACTTTTGTAAGACATTTTTGACCAACTAAATGTGTCTGGTCCATCATATATATATTTTTTAGCTCCCCACTGTCAGATTTGGGCGTTTCTTTGTTTACGATAACCTGAGGACACTCCCTTTTGCATGTTGCTATCAAAACACTTTTAAGTATGCAAAAATGTCCTTTGTAGGGTCAGTCCCTCTATCACGTCTAAGTAAATATAGATGCCAACAATGCTGGCACTGTCCTGCCCTTGCCTGGTAAGAGGGCTGGGGTTGTCAGGTCTGTAGAGAGGGATGCTGTGTGATGAATTGGATTTAGCTGATGCTCAGAGAGCAAAATCCTCCCCCTGTTCAAGAGCAGGATTTTCAGTAGGAAAGTCATGCTACAGGATTATACCATACTCAGTTGTCAGCTTCAAGTACTTACTGCAGTATTTTTAGTCAGATTGATGGAGAGAACAAGGACCGAGAAGAGGAAGAAAGTTATACAGTCGCTCTTTCCGAGATGCTGGGCCGAAGCAAGTGTTTGCTTTACTAGCCGCTGTTTATGCTCACTGTGCACTTTTGCAGTAGTTGCACTGTCGCTCAGTACAAGTTTAATTTAAGCAAAGCTTGAACATGTCACCTCCCTCCCCTCTCCCCGCTCTGTGCCTCTGTCTGTGGCTGAAATGGAGAATGGCTGCACACATAATCACAGTTGTCTGCTACGTGTTGAGAAACACGACCTCTTTGTGTTGTGTTCATATCAGACAGGAATGGCACTTCACACTCTAAACTATTCATAGTATTAATTAGCTGTTGTTGAGAGATGTCTCTAATGTAGTCAAGCCTCTGTGAGACAACAGTTTTTATCTGATATAATGTACACAACCTCATCCATACTGAAGTCAACACCGCACAGGATGAACAACAAAGGTGACGGGCCATTAGCAGTTTCTTCTATAAGGAATTTGAGTTAACTTGCTTTATTTTGATTTTGTTTAAATTGTGTCAAATTCTTATAGGCCTTCCTATGCCTCATATCCTTGATGACCCTCGAGCATCAGGCTAACCTGAGTGCAGGCGGTGGACCAGGGAGTCCTTGTGGTGTTCTGATCAGACAGGCTTGCTGATTCTCATTTTTGCTTCTTTTGTTGAACCGTTTGGTGCTTTAATGCTGCCTACAACTATTAGCTGAAATATTTTGTTCAGTATTGATTCATTTAAAGCTCGGTTGATGTTGTCTCGTGTGTTGATTATTTTGTTTAATGAGCAGCTGCTGTGGTAGTTGTTTAATATAGCTGTGTTGTTGTTGTTGTTGTTATTATTATTATTATTATTATTATTATTATTATTATTATTAATTCAGTCTCAAGTCGTGCAGTATACCTCTACAGTTTGACTCTATTCACTAGAGATTTTCTTTGCCTCAGGCTGTTTCCAGTGAAATGCAATGCTAAGTGCAATACTGCTACAACATGAGCCATTGGAGCAACATTTGCAGCAAACCTGTGTAGTTACACACCAGCACAATATTTTTTCTTTTCATTCCCTGCTTCCTCCATCACATTTTTTTTTTTTTTTTTTTTTGGTGCAATATGTTTGACTCACTTCACAGCTCATATGTAGGTTCCTTGAAGCTTGCTTCCTTTACAAACACCTCTGTGTTAAACTGACTTTAAGCACTTTGCAGAAATGTTACATGTCATTCATTTATGGATAAAGTTTCAAGTTGAACCAAAGACTGAAGCCAGAGTCTTGTAACAGAGATGTGCTGACATTACTGCTTAATGTTCACTGTTCTCATTGAAAATGCAGGTGCTAGTCAGTGTCATAGTCTGCCTGCACTCCATATGCAAATTGCACTGCAACAGTTCTGATGTAGAATATGATTAGCCTTTAAAAAAAAAAAAGCTTGTATACATGACAAGCCATAGACTATAAAAGTGAGATGTTTTAAGTTTGTTTTGTTGCTGTTCTTTAAAAACACCGTAAGTGCAAACCCATGAATAAAAAGAATGTATATTAAATATTATGATTTATGTAGATATTTTTACTTAAATTTGTTAATCAGATTGGTTGTAGATTGATTTTTGACTGCATTTCTTTGCAGGTTCCACGTTAGGGTGATGTGTCTGCTGCGCCAGGCTAGTTACTTCCTTTGTTGATTTTTATCCAAATAAAATTCTGACATGAACCCTGCTGTTTTTGTATTTAAATTTTTTGAATTAACCTTTGTTTATCATTGATCTCACAAAAGGTTAACTAAAAGTCACAGACTATGACATACTGGTTATAATTCAATCAGATATGACTTTTTATACAAATTGAATCAGGATTCGGGATTACATTTTTGGACAACGAAATTGCTTAAATTAACTTTTCTAACATTTTGATTCAGCTTAGACTTTGGAAAAGGTCAATAAGAAGTGTGACCTTTAGCTAAAAAGTGTCATCTAAAACCAAAAGTACACAGCACAGACGGCTCTCTGCAGAGAGGTGCGAAATGAAAAAGTACTCTTAAGTAGTTTTGAGGCGCTTGCCATTTGCATGAGTGTTTTCATGTGATGCCACTTCTCTCCACATTGCACATGCAAAGACCTGCAAGCTCTCAAACTGCTGAACTTCTGATTGCTACAATTATTTTACAGATCAACGTGGTCATAAAGGTGATTGTGTGACTCGAACAACACAACCGCAAGTAAATATGTAAATTGGCTCTATTTCATCCACTTCAATTGGAACTGTAACAAAGTAATACTTAAGTTTGCATATAGTAATTTTATTGTAACAGCATTTTACATCCTAAAAATGCCCTATACCTAAATGATGGAACCCCCATCTTTTTCTCATGGGTAATTTTCTAAGTAACTCGGCCCATTGAGTCACGTTGCCGCTGATTCTTCTGGTTAGTAATATCATATTTGGGGCCAGGAGACCAACCAGCATCTGTCTCAGCGCAACTTCATTAGAAGTGCGTGACCTCTAATGGAAACATGATTGTAATCAGCCATGGCATTTTGAGCGTGTGGACATGTCGCATTGACGAAGCACGAGCGGAACCGTGCGCGCGCTCGGCAGCCGCCACCCCCTCCCTCCTAAACAACCGCCATCCAGCTTCACCTGCCGGAGGGGGGGCACATGCATTGAGGCAGCCGGCGCGAGCGCGCCTGATTCCGCTCTCTCTCCGTCAACGCGCGCTCTCGCGCGGAGACTGGCTTCTGGGAGCTCGGAGAGCAGACGAGCGGCAGCTGAGGAGAGAGAAAGATGGAGGTGAGGGTCGGGGAGAGACTCCTGTGCCTGGCCGTGCTGTCCAGCGTCCTCTGCATGGATTCAGTCCTCGGGAAATACGTGAGAGGCGTCGTCAACACAAAAGAGGTGAGCGTTTGTTTCCCCCCCCCTCTATCTTTAATTTGTTGCCTTGCGACAATGACCCCACCGCTCGCTGACAGAAGCGAAACCGACTTGACTGCGAATCCGTTCGCAGGTGTCTCTTTGGTGGACTGTTCCGTTAGACGAGGGGCCAACAGCCGATTCACGGATCAAGTTGCCTCGCATATGTGCACGGCTCTAGTGTCAGCGTGTGAAACACACTCACCTCTATTCTGCCCTAAAATCCCGCGCCATCTACGTGCGTATTATGCGTGGCGTATGTTTTACCCTCATCACGATAGTCTTCTGTATTATTGCTGCCTCTAAAGCGGCATCACGCCAGTTCAGAGCTGGAAATAAATCCTAGGAAGTGGTTACTCTTCTTTAAGTCCCATCCGTGTGTCCGGGGTTTTGTTGCCATGCTTGGATGTAAATTAGCAGCGGCTTTTCTGTTTATGATCGGAGGACCTGTCACAGGTGTGAGTCATATGGCCCGTGGCACGCGGCGGTGGTTTGCTGTTTGTTGAACCTGGGCTTAGTACCGCCTGTTAAGGGTTTGGGGGGAAGCTGTCAGCATCGGGATCACTGTTGTCCTGACGAGATCTGCGAGTTCAAATGTTGACTCTGCAGCTGGAGCAGGTATCTCTGCGCTGCTTGGAATTTACCACCTCCTGTGTCACATCTCTGCAGGCATCCACGCGAGTTTGTTGGGATCAACTTTTACATAAATGAGCAGTAGAGTTGGGTCTACCATTTTGTTGTGAGTGAAGCAATAGCCCAATCAGAAGAAAGAAGCAACCACCTCCGACAAAGTTATTAATGGCTGTTTTGAACGTGATCGGGATACTTAGAATATCTGGTAAAAAGCGAAGGAGACAATGTGGAATCAGCTGTTAGTGTGTAACATACACACAACATTGAGATTATGAAGTCAAAATGCATATGCTGCCGAAGTAGTTTCTTTTTCATCGCGGGTTTGTTTTTACTTGATAAAATAATAGTTTCAGCTTAACAGGGGCGCTCTCAGCTCTTAAAGCCTCCTGTTGCCACAGTGGAGTCACTCAGTGACCAGAAGCAGGGAGGTAGGGTCCATTGTTCCACTGTGTGGCTCAGATATCTCTTTGAAAAAGGCGGTGGTGGTGTTTGGTCAGATATTTTGCTCACGTCATTGTACAGTTTTACCTCACTCGTCCCAAAAAGAAGATTTAAACAGAAACACCAGACATAATAAGCTTTGATGATTCCTCTTACCTGCTGACATGCACTGCTGGCTTGTGTGCTCTTGACTGCAGTTTAAGAGGAGTTGAGCCAAACGGTGACATTGAAGTCACCATTTTTAAATCTGCAGGATGACGATGGAGATCAGAATAGATAAATTGAACAGGAGGCACTCATCCATCCATCACGGCTGGAGAGATGCCCTTGAACACAGGCTGAATGTGCACCTGCTCCAGTGGAGCTGCACAGTGGCCAGCAATATAGGCTGCACTGGGCAACTTCCAACTGTTTGTGTGCATGTGTGTGACTGTCCAGCTGCTGAGCAGAAGGACAGCCATCTACTCTTCTAGAAAACCACAGTGAAAAAAGATTTAGTTTTTCTTTATTGCTGGCCTTGTTGTGGCAGGCTGGTAATAAAATATTATTCATGAAAAGTAAATCTCATAATTTCATGAACCACTGTAGGCTGATTTTTTTGTTCTCACAGTTAATTATTTCATCAATCAGAAGTGGACAAAGTTTCACCAAAAAGGGCAATGCCAGTGAATTTTTCTTTTTCTTGCTTAAAAATTATTAAAATAATTGCTGAAATTGTTGCTATTGGGTTACTTGTTAATTTATCAGCATGTACCTTTTTTGGTTTTATTGCAGAAGAAAAAAGAAGAAGAAATATTATGAGAATAAATAAATGAATAAAAGGAAAAAAACGAACGCTTGGTGTCTCCTAAAAAGTTGTGGTGCACTTTTTTTTTTGGTTTCGTTCTGTAGCTGGTCAGATATTAGTTGAGTGCCTAAAGAAAACAGAGCACTTTGAATGACATCCTGCAACACTGGGCTTGACATATTGATATTGCGTGTGTGCGTGTGTCTCTGTGGTTCACTCCTCATCAGTCTTGCTTGCGCATTCCTGCCCCAAGGTCATCCACTAACTTTACTCAATATCCTGCCTCTCTTAGATACAGACACACACACACTCCCATGCACACAATCATGTTGACTTCACACTCCTATCAGTCTGTCGCGCTCACATGCTCACTCATTGAATAAACTCTGCTTCGGTCCCTTGATGCGGTAGCTGTGTCAATGCCTGCAGAGGTGAAGGCTGAGTTTGTGCAGAGCTGCAAATTGATAAATGAAATTTACCTCACTGGGAGAGGGATGAGCTGTTGAAAAGTGCTGGACAGCTGGAGAAATATATGGAGAGGCACACGCCTAGTTGTCCAAAGGCAGTGGTGCGGACTTGTCAACAGCTTTCTTGGGGCTGGTCGATGTGTACAATTAGTCTAAGTGGCTCATAGTGTGTGGACGCACTGATAAAATGTCCCTACAGAGGGGTGGTGGTGCTGTTAGATTAAAGGACAGGAGAAGGACGCCATTTTTAAAACCAGTTGGGAAATTTTGAGAGGGAGAAAAAGTTTGCCCTTCTTTAGCACACAATGGCACAGGACCTCTGAGTAAGGCAGTAAATCCACCCTATGCTTCAGTCTGGGTCTCTTGTGTTAATGTCCATAGAAGCGTATGAGTTTGTAGCATACTGATATTAAAAATCAGCTGAAGCAAAGACTTTATTCAACCAGGCTATATACAGCTGAGCTGTATCTCTGTTACATTTTAGCGGCACACACCTGCCGTTGAACCGTGAAAGTTTAAGTGCCCGCCTTTAGCTTTGGTGTTTTAAGTACTAAAGCTGAGAAACGTTAAACGCTCAGAAATCTTGTATTTTGTCCTGCCATGAATGAAACGTCTGTTACTGACACCATCCAAGCAAATATTGCAATCCAGTTAGAAAAAGTGAATAAACTTGGTTAGTGAGCTGTAAAAATGACTTCTTTGTATTTTTCCCCAGGATGCTGGGAGTTGGTTTTAGAATGGGGCGGGGAAGCCCATTGAGCAGAGGTGTGCTGATAAATATCGTTGCTAATGTTTCCAATTGTTTAGCACCATTATGCAGACTTTTAAAACAGCTGGAACTTTTCATTGTTTGACTTACAGACAGAACAGATAATTATAGATTTCAGTTTATTAAGGGTCATTTAATTGCAGTTAATCAAAGTAAATTTGTCTACAGCAGTTGTTAAGTAGCTAAAAAACACTGTAAATTGATTTGTAGAGAAGTGTTGTTATTGAAGGAAAAGAAATGGAGCAGTTTCTGGGTCAAACTTGCTTGATTAGAAACTTTTTGAGTATTTAACTGCAATTTAAAAGCAGTGGACTCTTTCAAATTACAGTTTTGGTATTGATAAATCAGTAAATTAATCATTTAGTCCTAGTTTTCTGCCAACTATTGGGCATTAAAAGGGAGGTGGGCTTGAGGATTCAGTGCTGAATACAGATATTAAATAAAAATGTCCATGAGCAGGTTTAAATGTTTGTGTTCTTCACAGTTAATTAAAATTTGTGGTTTTATAAAGAAAGGTCTTCAAACGGTTGCCTTTTAAAAATCAACAAATGGCCTTGAAACTTCTGTTTCTAAATGAAAAATCTAACACCACGTTCAGCAGCATACTGCTGCCCACCGGGCCTTTCCCCGTCCTAAAAATCAGCACCTCACATCACATAACACTGACATATGTCTGGGTTGATAAAAGCAGCAGATCTGAAATGAGGGATTTTGCCAGGAGTTCTTGGTTTAATAGGATCATGAAGAAGCCTCATATGTGATGTCTTACTTTAATTAATGCCGTGTCTTATCTTAAAACATGCCAGTTTTGAACTCTTGAAATTCACCCAGCAAGACTTTTAAGAGTCACTTAAAAGTCCTTTAGCTTGACTTTGAAGTAAGTTTTGGGAACCCTGTGTGGATAGTGTTATCTAGTCCACAACTCAATCAGTTTTCCTTTATCTCTTTTTAATGAGGACATTGTGATCAGATACAGGTGCCGTATGTGTGTAAGTAGGTGTGGCGAGTGGGCGTTTCATGTGCTCATAAGCTGGGTTTGACATGTATGTGTATTTTTATGTCTGCAAACCCAGCGTGTGCTCACTGAACCCCCCCCCCCCCCCCCCCCCCCAAAAAGACAAAAAAGAGAGCTGAGTGTGTTTGCATGTGTGCCTGTGCGTGAGTGTGTTTAATGCATTGCAGCATTGTGTAACCCTGACTAATGAATCATTGAGAAGCCCAGCGGGCCAGGGGTGACTTGACTAGCTGATTGGTAATTAATTGTTAATGAGGCTTAGCAAGCAAACAGGGTTTTTGGTGAGAAAGAGAAAAAAGATAGAAAGCTACTGAGATGAAAGGACAAAGTGTGAGGGAGGGGGAAAGAAAGGAGGAAAGAATAAGACTGCGAGAGGCTGAATTGACCAGATACTGCATCAAGGCATCGCACTTGATTAATGGGCGTACATACACACATGTACAAGTGCAACAATGCACACACACTCTGGAAGGTGGTTGAGTGACTCTGCATCACAATGCAGCGGCCTTGGGGAAATAGGAAGACTAAAAGGGGATTAAGGTAGACACCTCATCCACTGTTGCTGTTCTCCCAGGCTCATTGTCTTTTCTGGACTTCACTCACACACACACATACACACACACAAACACACACACACACACTAGTGGGAACGTAGTTGTTAACGTTTGTGGAATTGCTCAACACCTGTGTTGAACTATCTTTGCATCCAACCAACAGTATACAAGCTTGCTGATGTTGTCATGACTCAGTTAGACTCTGTTAGCTAACAGTGGATGCTTGATTTAAAGCATCCACTGTGGAATTGCAGTGCTGGGAAAGTTAAGTAGGAAACATAGCTGCATTTAAAAAATTATAAATAAATTGCTAAGTAAATAAATGAATACTGCACTATTCACAGAAAAATGTCATCCTTGACTCTGCATGTCAGTCAGACCCCTGCCTTCTAGAAACTTTGGGGTATTGGACATAACATGATTAATAAGTCAGGCAACTTCACTGGTAATGTTTTAATAGATGTAATGAATCAGTACTAATAATGAGTACAACTGGAACCTAATATGTGCTAGTTACCAGTGAGCTTACTGTCCAACTTCCCAGAATCATCCTGAGACCTAAATCTGTCCCTAAAACACATCACCTCAGCACTTGTGGGCTTTTCATAAGAACAAATTACAAGCAATGTAATATTTTTGTTGATAGCACATCTAGTTTGTTTTAAATATGGGTGGTCAGCAGGGTTCAGTAATGTATAGTAATAATCCCCCAGATTTATAGTTTTATTAGTAAACGACACAGAAATGACAATTTGCATGTAACTTAACTACTGAAATCTAAAAGCACACATGGGTAGTTGATCTGCTAGCAAGCTACTGAAAAATGTAGTTAAACTGGTTTAACTACATTCATTGTATCACATGCTGTTTAACTCTGTAGCAGCAGCAAAATATATTTTTCTTCATTTATTAATCCTGCTCATCAAATCATTGACTGATCACTTGATCAACAAGGTTGAAGGTTGTAATTATATACAGTCACCAGTCTGAAATCACTGTTTGGTGTTTTAGCCTGAAAAGTGACCAAAGCTACTCCAGTAATTAGAATAATTACCTGCTATACCAATAATATTTATTCTTTTGCGTTCAATGCTCGAGCCACATTTTCTGCTTCAGCGTGATGATATCATATACACAAGGGCAGGTCCATAGAAAGGGCTCTCTGAGTGTGTTGAGGAAATACTTGACTGGTGTGCACAGAATGCTCAGACCCATCAAACACCTTTCGGGATGAAGTGGATTGCCAATTGCAAGCCGGGCCTTATCGCTGACATCAGTGCCTGACCTCAGTAATGCTACTGCGGCAGAAAAGAACCAAATCCCTGCAGCCAGGTTCAGAAAACTTGAGTAAAGACTTTCTACAATAATATTGACTTTTATAGTGATATTCTTATGTCTATGGCTTAGGAATATTTGTTCTCAAACACATATAGATGTCAACGGGCTTTGTTCAGCAGTTCACATAATTTTGACTATGTACTGTGTTTTATTTTGTGTTTGGCTCCACTACTTTGTTGTTTCCCACACATAGACTTGGGGGAACCATCCAGGTCTATTAACAGTTGCCCAATGAAGGCAAATTAGCCTTTTTTCTTTTATCTATCCAAAATAATAACATAATCAAGCTCATTTGCTCTTACTGTGAAAGTTCAGTTGCAGGAAATCAGCTAGTCCTGTCTCCTGTTTCAGGTTGCTGTTACGGCAGTCCTTCAAGTCGCTCAGCTTGCTTGTCTCTCGATCATACACTCCTACTCCTACGTTACCTTCTTGGAATGCAGCTGGTAACTGTGGTCCCGTTTCGCACTGGAGATTTGCTGTAAGCTGAAGGGTGACTCTCACCAGAACGTGTAACAGGTGGAGAGCTGAGGCTCAACGAAGCTGCAGAGCAGAACAAGGACTGCCATCAGTACCTGGGGTTCAAGACAGTGGAATTTGAGTCTGTTCAGGGGTCTTGGACATTAGTGTGCACCCACTGCAGTCTAATTATGTGGCAAACACTGAAGTCTTTTAAGTCTATTAAGCATTTAATGGCAGTATGCATGACCAGTAGATACTGGGTCACTCATTGATGGTTTAGTTGATGCAATGCTTAAATTTGAGATGAGAAATTTTCAGTAGGATCTTGATAACTGGAAATTCATCAACTCTGTTTTTATTCTCGAGTCTTTTAGATTCATTTTTTTGTCACTTCATTAATCAGTAATTCACTTATTTGAACTTGATCCAGAAATTAGTGTGTGAAATTCCTGACTGTCCTCTTCGGTGTGAGAAGCTTATAGAGTTGGCAAGTAAGTTGAACTTAAATCCGCATTGAACCTCATTGTTTGGACTTGTATTCTACTCCCGGGTACCTGTGCAGGAAATTGAAGGACAAGTACACAGCAAAAACACAAAACAAGGATTGTGTGTTGCTTAATGTTTCTATGGCAGCTGCAAATGAAGGTATGCTGTGGTTGCTATGGCACTAATGGGGGAGGAGAGAGGTTTGTGTGTGCATTAAGTGATCTTTATCGAAGGGTAGGCATGTGTCACGTTGGCCATGGCATGCTGTAAAGTGTGTGATGGATGCATTCGAGCAATTCTGTGTGTGTTCGTGTAACAAAAGGGTCTTTCACAGTCCTGGCCTGTGGTGAGTTAAATTACACCCCCCACTATCTCAATAACCCAACTGGACCACCCCTCTCTCCTCTCTCCAGGGATTCATCTCTGGGTCAGTGTTTTCCTCTCCTGCCCTGGTTGTCATGGTTACTGCCTTAAGCGTCACCCAGGACGACGCACGGAGGTGGACTTGAGTCCCGGGCTTCACTGACTTTTGGAGTTTGCCATGAATTATAACCCAGAGGCTCCAGGGGCTGAAGCTGGCTGGCAGTAGCTGAAGCTGGCTGGCAGTAGCTGAAATATGGCTGCAGTTTTGTTTTGCTGTGATATATGGAGGCGGCGGCGCTAGCCATGCTACGCTGCTCTGGATGCACTTTATTTCTCAGCACAGAAATCACCGTGCTTGTTTATGTAGGGAGAAGGCAGGGCAGAGGTAATTACAGTATAATGGTGCATGGGGAGTTTTCTTGGTTGGTTGGAGATCAAGAGTTCATAACAACTAACCTCAAGGCTTGTTTTAATAAGAAAGAGGCAAACTGTGGTCTTTGGAGAGGTTGAAACGTGCAACAGGATGATACGCACACTGTGCAAGAAAATGTGCTCATGTTTTGGATCAGTATGTTTTTAACATTTGAGGAGCACAATTGATTTTAAGGATAGTAAATATTAAGCACAACTCTGAGATCAGTGTGAAGTTTGGACACACTAACCGACTCGTATAGGTGCTGGTACTGCACAATAATAAAATATTTTATCCACATTTCAGGGGCTATATCTGATTTTCTGCGCAGCATGTTATAGTTTAAATGAGCTTTTACCAGTGAAGCTAAATTAGTTAATTCAGTTATCATCTTATATGTTATATGCATGTGCCTGTTCCATTGTCATAGCCTCAATAGTAATCAGCAATCTTAGGTTAGTAAATAACTATGTGGCCACACCAAGTCAAGCCGAACCAAAATTTCGAAGACAGAATAGAGTAAAATAGCCTCTACGTCCTCTGATTTGTTGTCAGATAATATTGTCAAAGAAAAGCACTTTTGATAGACCATATGCAGCATATGGACGCAGCATGATACCTGCAATTTTTTAGTAGTGTTTCTACTTCAGTAGCATTTACCTACTCTGTATTGTCTTATCAGTGAATTTTGTACAATTCGGCGAACTGTCTTGCTGACGTGAATCGGCTAATATTAGCCAGCTTCTGTTGACAGATTACACACTCGGGCTGAGACCTGTTCACAGACCAGTGAAAGCAAAAGATAGATAGCTTCTGCTGTTAAGTCACAGCTTTTTTTTCTCTTTTGTTTAGGTGGTGGACATCTGCACTGGTGGTTAGTTGCAATTGCTTTACGTGCGAGTGATTTATTTATATTTTTTCCCCTCACGGGATTTACTATCCTTCTCGCTTTCAATCAAACATTCATTGTGTCACGCTGTCATGATTTCCACCATCTGGCAGCTGCACGAAGGGACTGGAGTTCCTTTTGACAGTTTAAAGATGTATTTTTAGGAGAAATGAATGTGTACAAACCACTGATACAGTAGACTAATGATTAATTCATACTTTTTGTGCAGTTGCATCTTGCAATAATAATGAATAGTTGTAAAAAGGTTGGTAGGGCTTCTTGACTGAAATTTTTGTTTGGTAAAAGCCAAATAAAATGAGTTTTCAAGTTTATCATCAGTTCAAGTCTTAATTAGGAAATCAGAACAAATTGTAATTTTATAGCAAAATTCTTGAATGGTTACATTTTTTTAGAACAAATTAAAGTGCAGATTTCTTCATTGTAACTTACTGTAAACCTTTAGTGCAGCTTTTAGGATGTGATGATCAGCATGTGCTTATGTGCGTATTGGTATCTCATGATAAAGTTTTGTGGGAGTTTGCGAAAGGCTTTTGGAGCCTCGTTTCTTCGACATATGTGACAGTGTATTTCTTTTATATGTTTCTTGTCAATTAAATAGACCAGCAGCATCTCTCCTTAGGTGACAACCTCAGAGAATATCTGGGATTGTGACATTTATAATGCAACACCTGCTGTCAAGGTTACCATATGCATCTTATATAGCTTGTAGAACCACTTTTAACAGGAATATTTTAAAGCAACCATTTTCTGTATGACTTGATAAGTCTCCCATCATTGTTGAGGAATTATGGCTCACTCTTCTTTATAAGGTTGTTTATTGAGTTCATTGATTTTTGGGCATTTGTTTATGCACAGCTCTCTTAAGGGTCCCCCTCATCATGAAAATCTGAACTTTGTCTAGAAAACACCTTTTTAATTATTTTGTTTTTCAGCAGATTTGCTGCTGTGTTTGGGGCCAATGTCCTCGTGCATGACCTAATTGTGGTCAAGCTCCAGCTTGGCTCTAGAATACTTAAGCACACAGAAGAGTTCATGTTTAACTCAATGACTGCAAGGAACCCAGGGTCTGTGGCTGCACAGTAAGCTCATACATAACCTCTCCACCATTGTGCTTGACAGTTGGTGTGAGGTGCAATATGAGCAAACATCTCCACTTTGGTCTCATCTCACCAAAGACATTGTTCCATAAGTCTCATGCTTTGTTCAGATGCAACTTCACACACTTAAGCTGTGCTGCAAGGTACTTTTTTAGAGAGAAGATGACTTCTGCAGGCAAAACAGGCCATTCTTGTTCAGTCTTCTGAGGCCTGTAGAATCTGAGATGTAGAACTTGGGTTTTTTGCAGTTTCCTTAAGCATTGCATCGTCTGATCTTTGGGTGGGTTTGCTGGGACATCCACTCCTGGGAAGAATGATGTTTTCCACTAATGAATCATCATTCTCACTGTAGGTGGAATTCAGATTGTTTGGAAATGACCTTATAACGCTTCTTAGATTTATGTGCGGCAACAATTACTTCTTTAAGACTGCTGATGACTTTCCTCTTTAGCATTTTGTTAACACACGCTTGAATACTCCAGACCAAAACATCTGCATTTATAGAGGTGGTCACACTTACTGATGATCAGTTAATTAAGTGCATTTGATTAGCAGCGCCTGGCTGCTCCTTAAATTGCAGCATGTAAATTGTTCTAATCTTTAAGATAACAGTCTTGCTTCATTTGACGTCATCTGTGGATCAGCATTAAAGCTTTTTCGTATTGTTTTTTTTGTCACAAATACAACAGAAGCTAAACTGGAAATTGTTTTAGTGCTGGAAGTAAATACTGTAATTGTAGGTAAGTACAGCTCAGTGCTTGTAACAAAAATGTGTTGTATTGTATGTAGTTTGATTTCAAAAATGAAAATTGTAAAAAGAAAATGAGGAGCTGCTTTTGGCTGCTCATTATTTCTCATGGGGTTACTCTGTTAGATGGATCTGTATGTTTGATTTCCCATTTTTATACTGGATGCTTTTCCTGATTCAAGCCTCCTCTTTATCTGGACTCGGGACAGGGGTTAAGTCTCCTGCTGGTCTCGAGCCAGGGGTCCTAGTGTGCAAGTTGAATTTGTTAACTGCTACGTATAAATCAAAATTCACAATGTTTCTTGCCTCAATGATTTATTTATTTACATTTCAAATGCATTGTTTAAACAGCTTTGTATTGTGTAAGTATCAAAATTAATCTAATACCAGCAGTGTGCAAACCTTTAAAAATGACATCCAGCACTAGATGTAAGCCAGAAATACTTTGACTTTGTCAGAAACGCCCAGCCTGTACCCTAAATTTAATCAGCTACTTTTGTAAACTGCAGAGGCCATTGTCTGTCATTTTGCTAGCCAAGCACTTAAGATATTGTTAATCACAGGCGACACCCTAGTGACTGTGAGGCTTTTACCACAAACCTGCAGTATTTCAAATATAAATCCAGCCTCAGTCTTTCCCCTAATGCCATTTGTACAAATGAGACTTCTACCATTTGGTGTATTAATTTTACAAGATTAGCTGTTACAACTTCTTAAGGATTTGATGTCTCATTTTAGTTTTAAAGCAGTTCATTCATTCTGGCTGCCTCAGTAGGGCCTACTCGCACTGGGCAGTCATCCAGACGGAGAAGCGTGTGTAAACAACATATAAGTGATGTGGTGTTAGTGCTGTGTTCAGCACTATGATCCATATCTACAGTGTGTGTCTACTAGGGCTGGGCGATATATCGAGTTTTTTAAAAATATCGATATATTTTCATACGAGATATAAGATGTGACAATATCGTTTATATCGATATAGTCTATGTTACGTTGTGGAGCCGCAGGTTTGCCTCTCTTTCGTCCACTTTTGTCTCTACGAAACGTTACTCGGCCTCGCCTCTCCTTCACTGAACACAACTCCGCCTCCCCCATAGCTTCACCTGCAGGCAATGACAAGATGAAAGCGGAAAATCTCCGTTAGCGAGTTACCGCGGATCGCCCCGTGCGTGGGGCTGGACGGCGTCAACGTGTTAGCGAGCTAACCGCGCTAACGACATGCAGCCCGAAGGGGCTGCACGGCCTAAAATCCTTTCATTTTCTCAAAACTCGACAGTGCGCCTTATGTATGAATTCTGGTTGTGCTTACTGACCGCGAACCGATTTTATGTGGTGCACAGCGCTCAGCAATCTGTCAAAAAATGTTTTAATATGACTTTGCTAAGCTAAGGAGCTGCACCGCTTGATGGAGCCGCCTCGCGGAGTGATACGTACTGTGCTTCAACGTAATATTACCGTACTGTGTGTGTATAAGGACCACAAATGGCACCTGTTCAGAGACGTGGTGCAGCTGTGAAATCTGTCTCTTTGTTATTATGCTCAGCGTCTATTAGTTTACATTTTGACTGCACAATTGTGAGCTTTTTGTTATGCACAAAAACAACATTGTTTTCTTTTATTTATGGACCATGATTATTTAATAAATGCTGATAATTTATTTATGAGTAATTTCTTCATGTACATCTACGCTGTATGTAAAGAAAATGCCCGTGTGACATCTGGGACACAGTGTGACTAAGAACTCTCTTTTTGTTCTTAACTTATGGCTTTTTAAAAAAAAATATTGAGATATATATCTTATATCGCCATGCAGCTAAAAAATATCGAGATATGAATTTTGGGTCATATCGCCCAGCCCTAGTGTCTACCCACAGCTGTATAGAACAATTTATAGAGAGATCACCAGTGACTGATCCACCATCCTCACGCTGCTGCAAGTACCTTATGTAAGCTCAGTGAAGTACACCATCAGCACTGTTATCTGGTCTCACGCTGCTAAGTTTATGGATGAATAATATTAAGAAGAAATACTTTTTTCTTCCTCTCCACCTCTTTCTTATTAATGTGCTCAGCAGCCCCCTAATGCCCTTTCTGCTTACCCTTTCTAGAAGTTTATGCTCTTGGCACTAGCTCTTTCATTTATACTTTTCTTTTTGTTCTTATTCTGTCAACTTCTTGGTTTTTCACTGCTTTTCTGCTTTCTTTTTTTTCTTTTAATGCTTCTTAACTCTTCCCTGCTGTTATAACTCGCTTTCCCGGTGTTTGCTCTTACTTGTCTTTATAGCTCCATTTATGTCCTCACCATCTCTTATTTTCTTTCTTCTCTTCCCTCCGGCTCCCCTTCCTTTTATATCTTTAACTTCCATATGTCTCCTTCCCCGCAGTCTCTCTGTTCTTTAGCCGAGCTGGTGCTGTAGCTTTCAGGCAAGTTAATGTCTGGCTGCTGGTTGGTCTGTTTACTGATATATCCAAGTAATTATTGGATAAGCTTTTAAATACATTTTGGATGCAATATCAGCATTACCCAGAGAATGTACGCAATTAAAAGTTTTTTGTTTTTTAACTTGTGCAACATCTAAATGTCTAATCTATTCTCCAACTTTACCTAAAGAAAAAACTCAACCATTGGAGTTGACTTTATCAGTCCTTGTGGAGGAATTTTGTGGGTTGTGGGGATTCATTTATGCACATCTCTCTAAGGTCATGCCGCAGCAGTTTTATGCAGTTTAGGTCTGGACTTTAACTGGGTCATTGCAACACCTTGATTCTTTTCTTTCTCAGACATCCTGCTGTGGATTTGTTGCTGTGCTTGGGCTCATTGTCCTATTTCATAACCCACTTTCAGCCAAATTTTAGCTATCAGACAGATGGCCTGACATTTGACTCTAGAATACTTTGGTATTTCATGGATGACTCAGTGACTGCAAGGTGCCCAGGTCCTGTGGCTGCACAGTAAGCCCAAATCATCACCTCCACCACTGTGTTTGACAGTTAGTATGAGGTGTTTGTGCTGATATGCTGTGGCGCTGTGCATCTCCACTTTAGTCTCTGCATTTTTTTTTCTTTTTAGAGAGAAAAGGCTTTTTCCTCACCTTTTTGAA